>NC_080020.1:205337694-206587694 GCF_030020395.1 Manis pentadactyla | reverse complement strand
ACTTTTAAAAATGAAGTTATTGCTATGTTTGAATACACAGTCCCACACTACCATGAGGCTCTGGATTTATTATTGGGATCTATTATGATTCCATAATCACATGCATGGCTTGTTTTCTGTAAGTTCATAATCAAATGGCTGACCATTTAATTTCAACCCCTGAGAGCAGGTGAAAGGAAAGAGGTCAGGAGCAGAAAAGAAAAAGAGTAAGTAGTTTTAGGAAAACATTGAAAAAAAATTGGGGAATGCAAAAGAGGCAAGATTTATGATTTACAGATACAATGTTTTCCACTTACTCTTCACCCCCTTTTTCCCCTTTCTCTCCTTTTTGTATTGTTCCTTGAGTTTGGTAATTACTCCCTGGTCCACATTCCAGGCTTCAGGCATGAGACACTGGTCTTCCTTTTCTAAACAGAGTGAAACAAATGAAACAGCCTTTTTCAATAAAATATTGAACACACTAAGTCAATTCACTGTTATGTCAATGAATGACATAACAACCATTTTTCTTCATTGTATCACTAATTTTTAAAAGTTATTGCTTATTCATTTTAGATATATAAGTCACACAAAATGCAGTATCTAAGAAACAATGATCACTTCAATGTCCTAGGTAATATTAAATTTCCCTTAAAAGAGACATAGGAAAAAAACTACCCAGAAGATTTGAATGACTTTTAGTAAATTAAGCCCAAAAACTCTGTAATCAAGAACCTCTCATTTTCATCCCATTTTCTAAATTCATTTAGGACTGACTCACAAAAAACATTTCCTATTAATTTATGTAATGAGTGAAGATTATTAAGAAATTGTACAAAACAGTCTTTGATGGTATTTTCATGTCAAAAATTTTACATCCTGAAATGTTCATCGACAAATGATCGTATTCATTTTATAGGTCTTACAAATAACACTGCAAGCTTATCAAGCAACCTTCATTCAAAATATCAAACAATTTTAGTGATTTGTTAGTTTACAAATTCCTAAAACAAGAAGTTAAGCTTCTAGTAGAAAAGAAATTAAATCATTAATTTTCACTATTTCAGGACAAGAAAATTTAAAGAATAAATGTTAAATATTTTATGTTTACTATAAATTAACTTATAGACCACATGTTATATAAGTGCTAGCTCAGAACTTTTGCTTAAACTCAAGACTCATAAATCCAACTGCTAACTATGTTTCCATTAGGAAGTCTAACAGATATCTCAAACTAATTATAAAAAAACAAACTCTCCATCTCCCACATTCAGTCTCTCCCATCCACAGTATTCCCCATCTTATATGATGGCAATGCCATACTTCCATTTGCTCAAATTAAAAAACGTTCCTTTCTTTCACACCCGACATCAAAATTTCAGGAAATATTGTTTTCTCTACCTTCAAATACATCCAGAATCTGCCTACGCAGCACATCCACTACTTCTCTAATCACTCTCTCTGACTAGAATTACTGCAGTAACTGTCCCCTCTCGCCTCCAGGCCTATTATCAATACTGGTTGCCCTAGCGGTCAATTCTCAATAGAGCAGCCAGAATGATGCTTTAAAATAAGACAGATCATGTTGCCCTTCTCCTCAAATCTCTCTCACAGTTCCCCATTTCACCAATGGTTTACATGGCTCTACATAATTTGCTCATTTCTAACTACATTCCCCTTAGAATTACTGCTCCAGCCACCCTTCCTCAAATTCTCAAGTGTAACAGGATTCTACTATCTTAGGGCACTTGCTCTGGCTTTCTTCTCCCCGAAAAACTCCTTCCCCCATACCATGGAGCTAACTAACTCCCTCATCAACTTCAAGTCTTGTTCAAATGTTACCCTCTTGATGGGGCTTACCACGACCACACATTTGAAATTTTAAATCCCACCTGTGGGTAAAATTGCCAATATTTCTAGAATCCCTCATTTGGCCTTAGTCCATCTCCATATCAATAGGTGTTTACAAGGGGCAGGTGGAGAGGCAAGCATGCCAGGACAGGAAAGGTTTAGGCCTCCCCAGCCGAAAAGGGAGAGAAACGGGCGAGAGGCGAGCAGTGGCCACAGAGAGACAAATGGAGCCAGGCTTCTTGTGAGCAATAAAGGCTTTCTCCCCATTCAGTTTTTCCCTCGACTGATTTTCGTTTCACAGGTTTATTTGCCCTGGGCTGGGAAAGCACTTTCCCCTGGGAGTTACACCTGGAGTAGTTGTTGGCAGGATCTCTCAACCCAAACTCCATCTTCACGGATGTGATGCTTGGGCGGGCTGCCCCTAGAGATGGTGGGGAGACAACCAGAAACACCTCTGTGGATGGTGCGGCTTCACCCGGGAACCCCCTACCATGGGGCTTCCACTCAGGGAGCCCCTACTGGGGAACTGGTCTAGGGTAAAGTGCCTCCTAGACCAGTGGGTTACTCCTCAGAACTGGGGAAGGGTGGAGACACCAGAAGCTGTGGAATTAGCTCTCTGTGAGGTAGGGGACTACTTAGGGGCCCTAAGTTGCCGTGTGTCAGCAGGAATTGTGGGGTTGTTGTTTCTCAAGGCATTGGAAAGGGTTACTGAGGAGGGAGACATCCTTTGGCGTCACTTGGAGGAGCCAGACAATGAGCTATGGGATACTCTTAAGAAAAACAGTCATTGAGAACTGAGATCACGCTACTGAAAGACATGTTAGTGGCAAGGGAGGAGGAAGCAGGAAACTCGAAGCTGCAGGAGGCCATGGGGAAGGGGGAGGAAGGAGTGGTGCCTTCAGCCCTAGTGATGGCACCACCCAAGGCACCAGTCCCTCCCATGTTAAAGGCCCAACAAGTTGTAATTAAGAAAATAAAAACACAACAACCCCGGGTTCCTAGGCATGGAGCAGCCCCCTCCCAAGGTTGTGGAGCACTCTATGTCATACCCCATACCTAGGTGAGCTGGTGGATTTGAGCATCCGGGTTTGGCAGAAGCTGTCGGAACCTCTGCCTACATGGCTTTTGCATCTTTGGGATATGGGGGTGGAAAACATTGTTATGTCAGGTTCTGAAAGGGGCAGACTGGCTTCCCTGATGACTCACATCTTCCCTCTAGTAGTGGTTGCAAAGTGCCCATCACACCTCAGGGAATCAGGCACTTCTGGATAGGCTAACAGAAACTATAAGGGCAGTTTGGCCTAATCAGGGTGATTTACCATACTTACCCACTAGCTGGAAAACATATGCAGAGCTCCAGCAGGTGTTATGAGAGCTGGGCATGAAAAATGTCATCTATAGTATTGGACCCCCCAGGGCCCCGAAGAGGAGTTGTTCACCAGAGGAATGAGAAATCTGGTGCTTCATACAGCTCCCCCACCCTTCTTTGGGCTCCTAGTGACTGTTCTCACCCCCCACATAGGGCAACCCATAAGTGAGGTTACTCATACTTTAGCAGATCTGGGGGAGGTTGAAACAATAAAAGCACAGAAAGAAGTACAGTCTAAGGCTGAAAGGGCCCCATGAAGGTCTTGAGGACCCAGATGTGGGCTGACTTGATAAAGGTGGGAGCAGTGAAAGAAAAAATTGATGGGCAGCCTAATAGGATCTTTTTAGAACTGTGGCACCAATTAAAGCCAGAGCAGCAGTTCCAGCCACTGAGGTCCAGGACATGGAAGCCAGAGGCAAAGCCCTATGGCTGGCCTGTGTGCCTGCAGGACTTCCTGGGGGAGGACATGCAAAACCCACCTGGACTTTTGCCAGAAGACAGTTTGGAGTTACGATTTGACAGAGGGGAGGGTCAAGGCATTTGCCTTGGAGGGCTGGCTGGGGCCTCTTGCAAGAGAGGTCCCATGTTGAATGAATGATCAGTCCCCAGTGGATATGGAGTGTCCTGGCTCTGGTGGACACAGGAACCAGATGCTCCTTGGTTTACTGTGACCCTGAGTGGTGTTCTGAGGCCTCCACTCCTATACAGGGGTGGAGCTGTGAGAGCAGAATAAGCCTGAACCTCCTTGGGAACAGGGAAGTCTAATGTTGTGTATGATGTTATGCTCACCTCTGATTCTCTTCAGATAACTGTGGCATTACCACAAGAGGTTTTGAGTCTTGTAGCCTACTGGAGTGTTTATCCTGCACTTGGCACAAATCCTGAAGCCCTTGGGCCCCTTGGCACATGAGGGCATCAGGTGGGGCTGGGAGAAAACATGTGCAATTACCTCCACCATTGCAAAATGGACAAACTAAATGTCCGTGTAACTGGGGCCTCTAGCAACAACTTGTTGGCCATTTGCATTGGCATCCCCAGGGAATGATGGAGCAGACAACTTGGTCAGGGCAGAAGACAATGTGGACTGTATTCTGTCAGTGAGGCCTGCCTCTGCCTGGCAGGAATGCATTATGTGACTGAGTCCCACAGCAACCTGGAGACTACATGGCCCTGGACATTTTGACACATGGACCAGCAATGTCTGGCTTTTCTGACACCTTTGGGGATGACTCCTGAGAGGTGGCCTCTTATGTGTCCCTGGAGTAACAGCAGAGTGGCCCCCAAAGGTCACAGTACTGTACCCAAACAGCTGGAAGGTAAAAGCACTTTTCAGGGAAGTTGTGTCTTATTATTATGGCCAGTGCCTGTGTTTCCAGTAATGCTACTTCTACTCCGTTCCTGCCAGTCCTATCAGAGGACCACTCTCTTGCATGCATCTTACTTGATGGACAAATATTGTCTGTGCTGGTGTTCATCTACATTCCCTGCAGCTCGGACCCACCCCATCCACGGCTGCAGCTGCTGCTTGCTGAGCATGCACGGAGCTCCCTACCAGTTCAGCTGTTGGCCTCCTGTGGAATGGGCAAGCTATGCACTTAATCTGAATAGGACTTTGAACTTACCTGGATCCTCCAGCTTGAGGGTCATCATGATTCTATTGCTGTTGTTACTATACATTATTAGTCTGGTTACAGTGCTCCAGCTTTCATACAGGAGCCATTGTGGAAGACGGGGAGGTGAGTAGATTGGAGGCAGATTTCTAGAGGGGTGGGCTGCGAGTAAAACTGCAATCCAGAACCTCTTGCCTGGCCTTAGTCTATCTTCATGTCAACAGGGGTTTATAAGCAAAGGAGAGAAGCCATTCTCTCCTTAGTCCATCTGCATATCAACAGGTATTTACAAGGGGAGAACGGAGAAATGAGTGCACAGGGACAGGAGAGGTTTTTGGCCTCCCCAGTCAGAATGAGACTGAAATGGGCGCGAGGCGAATGGTGGCCAGAGAAAGAGAGACAAACAAAGCCAAGCTTATGAGCAATAAAGGCTCTCTCCCCATCTAGTTTTTCCCTCGACTGATTTTGGTTTCACAGGTTTATTTGCTCTGGGCTGGGAATACATTTTTTCCCCAGGAGTTACACCACCCCAACAACAGAACTCTCTATCCCCCTTACTCTGTTCTACTTTTTTTATTTCCCATAGCAATTATCACCTTGACATACTATATATATCATTTATCATGTTTACTGCTTATTGCCTGGTAGACTGTATGGACTACAGGGGTAGGGTTCTTCACCAAAATACCTGGCACACAGAAGACACTTGATCAACATTTGTTGAATGATCAGAATAAAATGAAATGAATCACAACAAATAGGAATCTATTTTTAACAAATTAAGTTTCAACACACAGTTTAAAAAACTGTTGGGCCTCTGAATATACTAAAGACAATTTATTTTAAAAACTCAATGTTTTTATAGATTTTATAATCTATCAGTAGTAGAAAGTTTCTATTTTTCCAGAAAGATCTAACAATTTAAAATGTTCACCAAACTTTCATGGTCTTAATAAATTAAAATGTGTGGTTTTTGGATCCTAGAATGTCTTTAGTTTTTAAGTAAAAATTTAGCCTTATCATAATTTTAATAAGACTCATAACAACAACAGTAATGGAAGATCATGGAAGATGTATGGAAAAGTCTATTTACTTGCCAGAAATTAATGAGATTCTTAACATAAGTATATTCACTCTTAAATTAGGGGAGTGGGAATAAAAGAAGTACTTTATTTTTTATTTTTTAGAAAGTGCCTATGTTTTTTTTTTATTAAGGTATCATTGATATACAATCTTATGAAGGTTTCACATGAGCAACATTGTGGTTATTTACATTCACCCATATTATCAAGTTCCCACCCACCCCACTGCAGTCACTGTCCATCAGCATAGTAAGATGCTATAGAGTCACTACTTGTCTTCTCTGTGCTATACTGCCTTCCCCGTGCCCCCCTACATTATGTGTGCTAATCATAATGCCCCTTAATCCCCTTCTCCTTTCATCCCCAGTCCCCCTCCTCCCTACTCCCTTCCCTTCCATAACTGCTAGTCCCTTAAGAGAAGCACTTTAAATGATGTCCATGCAACTAAACAAGATTTGCAATCTAGTTTTGTTAAGCACTTAAAAGTTAAATGCTTTGAAGTTGAATCACAAAATTCTTAAAACATGCAAGACCAAATTCCTGGCAGTCAACTGGAACACTCAATACTCATACTCATAAGCTTAAGTAGTATACTACTAAAGGAAAGCTTAAATGCAGGAACAGTCATTCATGTTTTCACTAGTAACAACATAGCAGGTTAGGTTAAAATGTACATACATGTATCATATATATATATACTCTGGGCCACTACTCACTCACCCTTTAAAACAAAGAAAGTTACACAAGGAACAATACAGCTGTCTTTAAGAAAAAATGAGTCCCAAAAACCCTTGAAATAAAACTAGCAATGAAAAGAGCCAACTATTAGTTATGGAGATACGTGACCATTCTGAGAAAGATGTTAGTGTAGTGTTAGGTAGAAAGATACACCTGAGCAGCTGGAAAGGGGAAGATAAGTTTCAAGGAAAAAAAAAAAATACCCATCTTGCTGCACTGACAGTATTGGGGTATGCGTGGGGACTTAATAATATGGGTAAATGTAGTAACCACATTGTTTTTTTCATGTGAAACCTTCATAAGAGTGTATATCAATAATACCTTCATAAAAAATAAAAAAATGCCCAAACTCTGCCCAGGCAGGGACTCCCATGTGAAGACAACAAAGGCTTTGCAGGGAGATAAGTTCTTGCCTATGGGGGACCAGGACAAACCAGTCCCAACCAGGTCCCAATGCCTGTGCGATTGAACAAAACTAAGAACCACCCCAACCACATCTCCTGATAGTCTCATTGAAATAAAATTGCGGTTTTTGCTCCCCTCCTTGGGCTTTTCTGTATGTATTTTGGTTAAAGACATGCACACCAAGAGGAGGAATGGATGTTTAACTAGAGCTGTCAATTAAATGAACTCACCTGTCAATCAGAAGAAGTGCCTCCCAGTTAGGTGGTGATAAACAGGTGCTCCTCTCTTGGGGTGTATTCAAATAAAACTGCCTCTGTCTGCCTAGGATCTGGCCCATTCCTCCCTTGGGTATATTCAAGTAAAACTTTCACTCTGCTTCACTACTGTCTCTCTGCCTTTCAATTCTTTGTTGTGGCAGGGATAAAAACGGAGAAAAAATTAACCTGTAACAGTAACACAGTGAATCTAGCCATATTGGTAGAACTGTTGCCTAAAATATCTAAGCAACTTAGTATATAAGCTCAGTGGGGAATAAGACAAGAAAGAGACTTGCTTTGTAACTTCCCCTGGTTTCCCCTTTGTTCTGTTGAAAAAAAACGTCTATAACTAAACAGCTACTGTATTCTTCAATGACTAAGTATTTATACCAAATAATTCTTCAAAAATTTGCCACAAAGGAAAAGAAGTGACATCATCAGATTCCCTGAAAGCCCCAAGGAAAGATCCAAGAAAAATCAGTGTAGTTACCTTCAATTCCAAGCCATCTGACACCAAATGCAATGGTGTCTTTTTTCCCTACATATATGTATAACAATAACAATATTATACAAAGCAGTAATAGTATAACTCCATTCAGGTTCCCAGACTCGATTCCAATGTGTGTTAAGTATGTGGCAGGGGGTCTTCCCACACATACTAACACGAAGCAATTCTAAAAACACAAGCAGGGTGTCCAAGAACTCAACTCAATTCTGATGCTATCTGCCTGGAGACAGCACCAGATTCCCCAGTTAAGGACTCTGTCCTACAAGACTGCCCTCCACCCACCGACTCCAGATGCTGGGTGCAAGCCCCAGGCAGTTCTGTGCTTCTGACCTACCATCTACAGGTTGGAGGTTCCCATGGCCTCCCACTTAGGTTCAATTAATTTGCTAGAGCAGCTCACAGAACTCCGGAAAACACTTATGTTTATCAGTTTAATGAGGATACAAGTTAACAGCCAGATGAAGACTTGGGCAAGGTCCTAAATAAAGGAGCTTCTCTCCTTGTGGAGCTTGGGGCCTGGCTCAGTGGCACATGGAAGCGTTCCAGTTCCCCAAGCATAGAAGCTCTCTCTGACCAAGAAGCAGGGCCCAACCCAGCAGAGCAGGCAGAGCAGAGCAGAGCAGACAGAGTGAGCAAAAAGCTCCTCCGAGGTTTTGTGAGGGCTTCATTGCACATAATCATGACTGACTAAATTACTGGTTGATTCAGCTTCCAGCCCCTGCCTTGGATGGGGATCTGAAAGTCAGTCTCTCATTAACATGACAAAACACCTGTTTTACCTTTACAACTGTAGTGTTTTCAGGACTTGTGGATGAAGATCAAATATACCTGGGATATATACATTTGGTCATGTGAGTGACCAAATACGTATTTCTTATAATTCACTGTAT
Organism: Manis pentadactyla; assembly: GCF_030020395.1. Lineage (NCBI taxonomy): Eukaryota > Metazoa > Chordata > Mammalia > Pholidota > Manidae > Manis > Manis pentadactyla. The sequence goes on along the minus strand of NC_080020.1, from coordinate 206,579,005 downwards.
GACATTACTGATTCTCTAACCTCATTTGTCTTTAAAGTATATTCTGTAACTAAGGGAGTCCTGGAATTCTACAACCTCAAGAAAAGATTTCCTCTCATTCTCACTACCTGTCAGACTGTCTGTCTCTCTTACTCACACATACACACACACCTGATGGAACTGATTACTTTAGAAGTTTTCACAATCCTACCTAATTGATAGCAACGATTCATTTCTAAACTCTTAGAAAGACCTGTGCTGAAAAACTTTCCCCCAAAATACTTGTCTTAACTCCTGCTAAGTGTTCAAAATAAATTCATTTAGAACAATTGGTGCAAAAAAGAATTGTATGCCTTGTACAAACTGATAAAACCTTACTAGAATTATAATTTTTTAGTTTATAATTCTTTTTGCACAGATGATAGAGATAAGATCTCTAAAACCTCTATTACATTCTCATATTCAATTTCCACAAAATCTAGATCTGCAAAAGTTCTACTGTTTAGACAGAGAACATTCTGTATACGATTTCAAATTATTCTCACATTATGTTGCTTATATTGAAAAAAAAGATGAGTTAACTAGTTGTACAATCTCTTTAAACACAGAGACAGACAGACATACACACACACACAACACACAAGGGGTAAAAGTTAACAGTAGTAAAAAATTCGTACATCCATATGAGTTCAACATTTCAACATTGTAAGAGATTTAAAGTGTTATTCAAGATTTTGCCCTCCTGGTGAGATATTCTCGTATGTACTTAACACCTCTGGTTGGATCCGGTGTGCTTCCTTACCCCAGTCTGTTCCATCGCCAGCACTTCTGGATTCACTGTCCCCTTCCTCTGATGTAATCAAGAAGTCAAATTCCTTTAGAGCTTCTTTTGTATCTCGATCTTCACTATCAGGCAATGCTTTTTTCCTAACAATCTAATAAAAAATATGTTAAGTTAAAATACTAGGATATACTATGGAATTAATTTAAATATGAAGATGGCATCCCTTTTACCACTGAATGAGAAAAAACAATTACTGTTTTCCTTACAAAGTCTATCTTTATTGTGTAAATAACTGTAATACTTATCAAACTCCCATGAAAAACACAGATATCATTTTTAAAAGATTACACATTTTAAAGTAGTATTTTAAATTTTGATCAATGATGGGCTTGTTTAATTAAACTAATGGGATCATATATTGAAAACACTGGAATATAAGACATGTATTTAAATTACAGATAAATGAAAAATGTCCCTGTCACATTACTGTATTATGAGAACCACAACCAAATCTCACATTTCTTAGATACAGTCTGTGCAGTATGCAGACATTTTAATCTGGCCAAAACATGAAATACTTCATGAAACACTGCAAGAGTTTTTTAGAGTATTACCATGATAAATTTTAACTCTAGTACATTATTCCCTTGCAAAACCTAACATCACAAAAGCTACAAACTCAAATGCATGCCTCAAGACTTAGAAGGTATTCTGTTTACAGGTGGCAGTATTTCTACTGTCTCAATTTTCTCAAGTATTTCTCTATATATTCAAATTTTTCCTAAAATATTAATCATTCAGAGACTTGACTTAGATTTAATAGCAAATCTGGTAAGGGCTATTAAGTCTCATTTTTATTTATTTAGGACTATTTCTCTGGAATCACAAATCCACTTGGAGTTAAGCTTAATGCATGCAGAGATGATTTTGGAGATCTATATCACAATCCTCTTTATGAATGATCTCCTTTTTAGTCACCACCACCAGAAGCCCAAAGAAATCAGGATGACTGGTTTGTAGCTTCTTTAGATAATATGGACTCAGTATCTCAACTTCTCTAGACCTCAGCTTCTTCATGCAAAATAGAAAACGCATTGCCTGATCAAACTTTATCACTGGGCTATTGAGTGGTTTAAAATTATAAATGTTCAACAGACAGATCACTGGGCATAGACTACATAGTCTAAAAATAGACTCTAATAAGAGAGAAACAAATACCTGACTTGTATGGCCCTGTTCTCACACTCAATGCTGACATTACTTATCAATCACAGCACTTCGGCATTTTTCATCTAAACCACATATAGCCTTGGAAATCCTTCTCAGTTCAGCACCCCAGAAAGCCACTCAACAGAAGAAAACTGGCAAATTTTCTGCAGATGAAACCTAATCTGTCTTATTTTCCTGATATATATAAAAACTAAATAGGAGAACTCAAGGATTCTATAATGTTAGGATAATTGGTATTATTTAGATTATTTCCTAAAATAAAGATAGACATTTACAGCATATCCCAATCTACCATATAGCAAATCTATCAAACAAAAAAAGCAAGATAAATCTAACAAATTGTGAAGAGAAAGTCAAGCTGAAGGTGTATTATTCTGTAAGTATTTACAAGCCATATACTAATAATCTATTCTAATTTTTCCTGGGCAGCCAGACTAATGTAGAGAAATGTCTCTGAAGAGTTATACCAACAGAAGACACTGATCTTCAAGTTCTACATACAAATGCTTTGCTTATCTACTTCTTTTACCCCATAGGCTTGATTGCTCCATTCTCCTCACCCTGATGTGACACCAGACATAATTGAGAGGGACCATCACCAATGTCTTATAGATAGAAAATTCTCGCAGATAGAGAATTCTTGGTCTGAAAGCCTGACCAAAAGGACAGGAAAAAATACAGAAGTATCTGGAACCCTAAATTGACAGTCTGAATGTACTACAAATATTAGTTATTACTAAATATAGTATTCAGTCACAAAACTACCTCCTTGGGGAATAAACTCTGTTTTTAGGTCTTATCTCCTCCATATGACCTTACAAAGAATAAAGATATGGCAATTTACAGATCATTGTCTATCCAATATCTCATTTACAAAAATAAACAAAAACTCATGTTTTTAATGGTTATGCATAAAATAAAAATGAACTGTGGTCACCAAGAGAGTAGACTAGACATGGGAAGGGGTGGGGTTTATTATAAGAGCACCTGTTTATCTAAGGTTCTGCTCCACTCCTACCTTCAACGAGGTACCAACCAACTTAAGAAATTAAAGCAAACACAAAGAAGTTATGGGTTGAACAGAGTATCAAGAAGATAAGAAAAAAGGATAGACTGTCACTTTGAAAACTGTCAGAAGAAGCGTAACGCCAACATGGGATTTTTTTATACTATGATTAAAACTTTATATTGTGACTAAAAGGTAATGATTCTTAACCCTATTACTTTTTCCTCCTAAAGTGTCTGAATGTAGAGACTAAGTGTTGCTGATAAATTTAACTTTCAAAGAGTCTGAAATTGATCACTTTTCATATGTATGTATAATTTCACGATCACTCTTACACTTAACTAAAGGTATGATGGTAAAGAAAAATAAGCTGCTTATAAAAAATATAAAAAATTATATAAAATAAATTTATTATAATCTCCATTTTACAAACTAAAAAACTAAGCCTGAAGGATTAAGAAGCACAATCAGTGACAGAACTCATACTTAAACCTAGGGCTTTTGATTCTAGGTCCAGTCAGCTTTAATATTACCTTGCTTTCCCCTTCCCTCTTCTTAAAAGAGGAAATGTATTTTCCTAAACAAAGCAAAGCACTCCCTCATCTCTTAAGAAAAGGAGGAGGAAGAGAGAGAAGGCAGAAAAAGTAGGGAGAAAGAAGAGAAGTGGCACGGGAGAGGGGTACCTTGAAGGGGACAGAATGGAGAAGGGAAGATAAGGGAGAAGAAGCAACTCTTATTCCAGGAAACTACCATGGTAGTTTATATAGATCAAAACAAACTTATGAGACCAAAACAAAACTACAGAAGACCCTAAACAAAGTTGAAGAGATCTAGTGGAACAGTACTGAAAGTCTGTAAAGCTTGTCTATCAAAGCAACCCAGACAAGAGAGACAAAAACCACACGGATTCAAGTTGATGCCAGTCTCCATCAGGCACTGTAATGCATCTGTCAGATCTATTGTCTTAGAGTACCAGTAATGTGCACTGTTGTAACACACACATTTATCATATCCACCAGCCCTATATAAATGTTGAAATGCTTAATGAATAAATAAGTCAAAGAGTGAAGACATTTAATAGAAGCTGCTATCCTAAAAATATTCTTGAATTCTAACTCAATACTAAAAACTCTTCTAAAATCAAATTTCCCCAAATTCATGAAAAAAAAGTTAAAGGTTGAGGAGAAAAGACATGGGTTATATTTAAAGTATATAAAATGGCCCCTAAAATACTTGTATCTGAGTCATCCAACTAACCGTTGAAGTATCAATGGTGCTTTTCTCTCTTCCATCAATGTCATCATCTTCATCTTCATCACTAAAATCTGCAGCTGCACTTTCCAGGAATTTGAAATTATCCAGCACAGAGGCAGAATCTGTTAACTCGGATTTTCTGGGGTAAAACATGTACATCTTGTTTAGTTAATTTTTTAAACTCAACACAAGAACTAATCTGTAATACATTATACTAACTTCCATTTAGAATGTAAGTATGATCCCCGAAATCATATTATGATTTACACTGATTCTTTTATTTTTAATTAAGATATCATTGATATACAATCTTATGACAGTTTCACATAAGCAACATTGGATCTACATTGATTCTTATCCATCACATTTCATGGATGTTAACTGAAAAGCAATATAGGAAGTGGTTACTCTTTTAAAAGAATTCTGCAATCGTATCTATTTAGATTAATGGTAATCTTATGTAAAGACTTCCCCCTCTTCACTCAGTATTATTTAATCTTTAAGTCAACCTTAATGTATTTCTTTTTAAAAACATTTTCCTATTATCTCTGTCTCTATTTTTTTTAATTCTTTCCTTCTCTGCAACTCTCTTCTTCTGACATTTAAGTTTTCATAACTGAGAAAATAACTGTTATGTCATTTTTCTCTGATGCAATCTTACATTTTTGCTAACAGCTAAAGAGTTGAAAAAAGCAAATGTGCACATGAAGTTACCAGAAACAATTTATTAGTCAAGTTAATATTACTACAAAACTTGATCTATTGGTGAGTAAACTATTAACCTCTTAGAAATTATTGACTTTTCATATATGTAAGATTTTAATTCAGTTCCTTCAAAATAAATGCAGTGAACAATTTCCTAATGGCCAGAACAGGATGATTTTTTTCTCTCCAGTTCATTCATTAGTAAATGTTTTACAGAAGAAAGCATTTTCCTAAAAAAATTTAGCCACAGCTAGAGCCAAAACTTTCAAAACAGATAAATCTTAAATTTCCAATCTGCTGAGAGCTGTTTTTGTTTTTTTCCACCATATTCTCTATTCCTGCGTAACTCAGACAGATTCAGAATAATACCCCTGTCTGTCTCAAAAGACAGGATCAAGGCCAAAACATAAGACAACTAGAGTGGTCTTTTTCTGAATATGACTTAAGTTAACCCTTCAGGTGAAAATATAGCCAAGAATAATGTCAACATTGTCTATATCTACACAGAGAAACAATCTACATCTTACATTCATTAAAACAAGTTAATGTATATTAATTATTAATGAATACATTTAAAAAGGCTCCAATATTTATTTATAGTCATTTTTCTGAATTTATCTAAATCTCATAATTTTTTGTTTATGTTCCCAATAACAGAAACTATGTTCTCACTAGAACATGAACAGAATCCAATTAAAACCATTTTTCCAGTTTAAATATGCACCAACATAAAGTAACATCATATTTAGACTCTCAGAGAATCTTTGGCTTTTTATTTCTTTAAGAATGATGTCAAATTTTTTTCAATAAAGAATTCACTATATAACTCTTCATGTTCATTTTAGGCAGAATTATATATAATTTTATGATACATTATACAAAAAGCAAAACAAAAATTTTCAAACAGGTATTGAATTCTTTATTCTTATTTTATCAATTAAAAACATATACTTAAAATAGTAGGTATTTTTCAAAGGAAAGATGAGTTACAACATTATTAGGCAAACAAAGTGCCTAAGAAAAGGTTTACTTCTAAACACTTTAAGATAATTATATGATTTCTGGGTCACCAGGAATAAAATTTCATTCTAACAGATTTGAACTGAATTTCTAAGTAAGATCTTTTATGAATTTCTAATATTAATTGAGCTTCAAGATATTAAAATCTATATTAAATCCATAAATCTCAAATAAAAATATCTTAAATATCTAAAATAATCACAAATGATAACTCTAATCCCTATGTGTTACCTTCTACCAAGGGAAGGTTTTTATATGAATTTTATTATAATTATTTCTGTAGCAGTATCTAAAAGTGCAAGTATCACAAGTATCAACCATAAACGAAAAATATTTAATAATGAAGGTTATAGCTAAAACACTTCTGAGAAAAAATACTTACCCAATCATTGCTGTCTCTTTAACTTCAGCCTCTGTGCCATTTATTACTGAGTCCTGATTTTTGTCATCGTCTCTGTCCGTGAGTTCACTTGAAAAACCCAACAAGGCTCGCACTCGTTTAGATTTCACGTCTAGGATAGTATCTGTGTAACCCACCTCCTGTAGATACCTGTGTGTGAAGAGGATCCTCACAATTCAGTCATACTGGAATCAGTATTCTATAACTTAATATGTAAATAAAAGTATTTATTTAAATACACTGCCTGAATAAGACTTAACAGTACAGTACTATGCTAGTAAGACTTGCTAATAAATAATCTTCCAGCTGCAGATGGAGCTGTCTCTTGCAGTACCAGTCTCTATGGTCACTGAGAAAAATCAAAGAACTATACAATACACCATTCATCACACTTACCGTAAGAGGCTGTTCCTTGATTTACCTAAAAGCACATTCTTTCTGCTAGGCAGGATTGGAGCAAACTTACTCTTTGATTCTACTGAATTACTATTTTTTAATAGTAATTATTATAACCAGTAGTCTTTTTACATTTCTGATGTAAAGTATCTTTGGATCAACTGCTTGAGGTCTAGAAAGAATGTTTCTAGCATATATGATTTCCTCCATGACACACAAGAAGACAGTACTATATTCCAAAAAGTCACTTCAATGCAAGGAAGTTCCTATCTTGAGACAACTCTAAAACAAAAGTAGACTGCAATTCAATTGTGGGATGTGGGATGCAATTGTGCACGGCGGGGTGTGTGTTACAGAGAGGCAGCAGCCCAGAGGAAAGAGAACAGACTTTGTATTGAGATTTAGACCTGGGTTTAAAGCCCATTTCTGCTACTTTCTTCCTGTGTAACTTTAATTCTCCTGATCCTCAGTTTTCTTTCCCCTGAAAGCAACACATCCAGCCCACAGAAGGCACTCAGTATCTGTTAGCAACAAAGATGACTGAAAAGACCAAAAGGGTAGTGGCAGGAAAATGAAAAGGCGAATATCATTAATAATATCATCAATAAATGTGACAGATAAATGTTAGGCATTAACTTATAAGTAAGCATCAAGTCTCTAAGATGAAAGAGAAAACAAAGGTGGACAAGATGACCAGTCTAAGGTCACTTTACTTCCAGAAAGGATGTTAATAGTTATTATAGCTCAAAAAGATATGTGACCAAAAGTGTATCCTATCAAATCAAGATACACATTCTTCAATACTATCCATTATTTATAGAAAGGTTTTGATTAAAATTTGGATAATAAATTTCTAACTTTCCTGAATTTAATCAATTGTTCTTACAAATTAATATAAAGGTGTTGTTTTGGTTAACAAATAATCTTCAATACATATTCACTTTGGCAACAAAGTCACATTACAAGTAACTTTTAAAAACTCTTTCCCTAGACAAGTTGGCTTTAAAATAGTTACTTCCTCATTCATTGATTAAAATGTCACCTTTACTTTGAGGAGCAGATTATGAATCTTCTAAAGTTTCTGAAAACACCTCTTGGAATGATAACCATTTCTCATTAAAAAACATACATATATTTTAAAAGATCAGTACTTTAAGAACAGTTATTTATAGAGAGAAATGCATCAATCATATTTAAGACCAAAGTGAGGGTACAAGTGAAAATACTTAAATATTAGTGAAATATCACTTCTTCTAACTTTGAGTAGATAAAAATAGGTATGAGGAGAGATTTTAATATTTTCTTCCCGTCATCAACAGGCAAAGCTGGTGTGCATGACTTTGGAAACACAAGTTAGATTACTCAGAAGCAACCCTAAAAGTACAAACAGGTAGCAAACTTCATTTTCCTGAGGCACAAATCTGAATATCAGTTTCAAATGTGATATGTAAGAACCAGGCATTGAGCCAGTGAGTGGGGCTAGCCCACTATGTGACATCTGAAACACAACCCAACTTTTGTGTCCTCTTTATAGCCTCATATACACATTTTATAGGAGAAAGTATATGTTAGTACAGTATTTGCAAATTTGGGGAATTCAAGAACTTCTTTGATCTGTTTAAAATAGTTCCAAAACAATAACAATTACGTGTAAAGATTGCTTAGACATATTAAAACATGCATAAAAAATGTAAAGAAAAGAATAACTGTAAGGCTAGATAATTCTTTAAATTATAAATTTAAGTGTATAATAAAATTTAGGAGCTTAAAATTGTACTTTCTTTGATAAAGCTAAAATTATGCAAAAAATTTATTCTTGATAATTCTTATTAATATTTAATGAAAAATAAATTCCACCATAGGGGAAAAGGTGTTTAATATAAAAAAGGAACAGCAATTCAATTAAACTTTTTCATAGCAGCTGTATAATAATATAAGAGATAATTGAGTTGAACATGCAAAATACAAATAATCTCATAAAAATATGCTTCTCCTAATTAGGCTGATTGTGGGATACTCACTGTCTGAGTAGCTGTCGACCTTGTTTCCACATTAACTGGCTGTTTTGTTGTGGCTGCACCTCTGTTTCATTACCTTCATCTGCAAAACATTAAATCATAATAAAACTGACTTGTTTTATACAATAGAGGGCATCCTGATTCATAAAAAATGTCCAATAAAAACTTATAATATGTAAAACTTCACCGTAAGGTATGTTTTAAGACAGTGTAAATTGTTTTTAAGTGTAATTTTCATAACAAAAGTAATATAAATTCATTATTGCTACTTGATTCCTCTGAGAGTCACAGAACTAAAATAAAGATTTCCTTGTCTTTACAGTTTGAGAATTTTCCTCCAGGACAAAGACTTATACAAATCAAGTAATACAGTCAAATAAAAGTATTAGGAAGCACTCTATCAGAACTAGAACAAAATACCCAGGAATTATGGTAGAAAAGCCAGTTTGGTAAAAAGTTGATAGGTAAGAAATAAGCTCAATATAAATCTATTTCCTTTACTAGTTACTAAATGACAACCTCAAGTATTCTTTTAAGACTTTCTTTGAATGAAGACCTCCTAAACCACGTAAAGTTTAAATTCATCATTTGAGAGAAGCTGAATCCTTATAAGAAGGTGGCAAAAGTAAAGGAGACTTCTCTTGATACACCTGGACTAAAGAATTTCCAAGTATTTCTATACTATGGCTCAACTTTAAAAATACAAAAAAGTTCATGCTTTCCCTTGATAAAACTTGATCAAACTAAAAGAAACTGTGATCTTTATAGGATTTTATTCAAGTGGAGACATGAGAGAGACTGGTCTTTGATACTCAGCATTTAATGTGTTCCAGATGCTGTGTTAAAAACATATATTTACTTCTTCTGATCTTTACAACTTCAAAAGGCAGGTTAATATTATCCATGTTTAAAGTTTTACAGATTAACTGTAAGGTTCCTAAGTTAGAAATACAGTTGTAAGTGTTGATATAACGTCTAACTCCAGAATTCATATAATTTCCTCCACATGCTATCACAATGATGAGAAATACATAAATAAAAATAAGACTTAGATCTTGCATTTTCATTTTTCTCCTAAAATAACTAGGCCAAGCACTGCGATATAACAAAGAAATAGCAGTAGAATAGATGGCAAGCAGGAAGCTGAGGAGGATTAAGTTAACTCAAAAAGGAAGACTACTTTGGAATGACATTTTTTTTAAAAAGGGCAAAAACAATGTCTCAATACTTAGTAAAAAATGATACTGCTGGACCATCAGGGCCCTCCTCTAGAAGCCCAAAGGACCTGTATTACCAAAGTGATTATTTTTGAACCCAGCTGTGTCCTTGCCCTTTTACAGCCCTTCCCTGGTTGTGGGTCTTGAAAGAGGCCTTTAATCAGTGCACACACCAAAGGCCCAGAGGAGCAGGGAAACCCACCTTGTCCCGCTCTCATTCTAAGTCTGAAAGGCCCACATCTGCCTTCTCTATCTGACGGGGTTCCCCTCCTGTGCCCGCAGAGAGGGCTGGTCCTTCCCCTCAGTGCTGGCTCTCAGTCACAATGCCTCAAAAGACATGCAGCCTAGGCTAACAACAGACCCAACTGCTAATTTTTTCCTTTCATTTTGCTTTCTAAAAGCAGTTGTTACACTATTCATAACATTATATAGTTTAATTTCATGTCATTTTGGATCTTATATAAAAATGTGAGGATTTGGATTTTTTAAAGAATGCCTCCATTTTAGATAGACCCTTCTCATGTTACTATATAGTGAGTCCAACATATGCTTTAGAAGTAAAGACATTGACCATCACAAAAAAAAAAAAAAAAAATTTGCTGGTCCCCACCAGGGACCAGCAAATTACAGCATGCTGGTCAAATCTGGCATTTTTTTTTTATTCAACCGTTTATTGAGAACTGGTTAAAATTAAGGCACTCTGAGCACTTGGTTTCCTCGAGGTTACAAGTTCCGCCTGTCCAAATGGCCTCGGACCAAGAAGGCCTTGTAGCAGCCCCAGGAGGGTCCCACTGGGTGAAGGATTGAATACACCTCCCCGAACAACCCCTGCCTCTTTCAGCTCAGCAACCTCAATTCAAGCAGCAAAGTGGCCTACCATAGAACTATTGCACTGATGCGAGGTTCATTTAAGTCCATTACAAAGTGTCCTTTATACATCAACAGTGGAAGTTGAAACTTGCAGGCTGCTATAAAATGCTTAGGAATGCTGTATAATACTTTGAATTGCTATGAAATGCCCACATCAGAGAAATAAAACCAGAAAATCTGTCAAAGGTTAGATTCTCAGTCTGAAAATTTCAGGATAGAGATGTCAATTCACATACAGAATTTAAAGAGTAATCAGTAAGTATGTCAAGTTGTCTGAATGTTTCCACTGACCCACAAATTCAGGAACTGTGTATATAACATAATATGTTCCAATATATCCCCTTCTTAAGTCAAGTGAGTAACCTGTACTTGCCAAGTATTACCATTTATACTGGCATTTCAAAAACTAAAAATTTCAGATGTGAGAGAACTTTTGAGGTATCTAATTTTCCATCAAAATAGGCCTCAGTTCTTTCTATGCCATCCTCAGATACACTCAACGGCCTTGCCTACTTTGGCAGTGAGTAATATTATCAAAGTGTGGTATAGCCATTCAATGGACTACTACTCAAGAAGAAATGAACTACTGATACATGCCAATGTGTGCATATCAAATACTAACTGGGAGAAGCTAGAATCAAAAGGCTACATTCTGTATCATTCTGGAATTCACATGACTTTTGGGAAAAGGCAAAACTAAGGTACAGAAAACAGGTCAGTTGTTGCAAGAGGATTAGAGTGGGGAGAGAGGAGTTCACTACAAAGGGAAAGAGTAATAAGATGGTATGTGCTTATGAAAACACTAAAAAGGTGAGTTTTACTGTATGTTAATTATACCTCAACAAAAACTAAAGTAAGTCAAATCAAAGAAGAGTTCATCCTCACCCTCTTTTTAAAAAAATATATTCTTATACTGAGATAAAAGCAGACTCTCTGGGCAATATGTGACATTTTAAAAAAGTATAAGGTTAAAAAAAAACTCTCACACATGTGGACTTGATTTTCCCTACACTTCCTCATCCAGGAAAAATTCACAGTTCTCTCAATGCTTAGTAAGTAGTTATCAACTATTAGATTCACTCTTACCTTATCAAGTACAAAAAAGGGTATTATACAAAAGTGAGGTTTTTAAAGTGGAAAGGAGTTGAACTTCTTGGTAATAACAACAATATTTGACTTGCACTTCCAGTCAGTTTTGAGTAACAGGGACCCAATTGACCCTCTGCTTGAAACAACTATAAAATAAAATAGGTGAAACAATGGCTGCAACACCAGACATCAGGCAGCAAGGGACAGCAGTCCCTGAGAGAAGGAAGCAAACAGGTGAGCCCTGCGACTGTTCCGGCTCACTGCCTGGGTAGTTTCCAGATCACAGCAGTGGGAGGGGGAACAAAAACAGTAGCTTAAGAATAGTTGAAAAGTTCAAAACTTCATTAATAGTATAAACCCACAGACCTAAGAAATTCAACAAACCCCAAATAAAGGAAACACTGCACGGGCGGCTGGATACACCAGAGCATATCATAATAAAATTGCTTAAAACCGATGATAAAGAAAAAACCTTGTAAGTAGTCAGAGAAAAAGGTCATATTCTATACAAAGGAACAAAAGACAAGGATGACAGAACTTATCATCAGGAACAATGCAAGTAAGCAAAATGAAGACTTTTCAGACACACAAAAGCTGAACAATTTATTATCAGCAGCCCATATTACAAGATATATTAAAGGAAGTCCTTAAGGCAGATGGAAAATGATACTCAAAAATATGGACCCACATTATGATGAGCAATTAAAATATAGTTTTTATATTATTTAAATCTCTTTAAAAGAGAATTGACTGTTGAAACAAAAAATAATAATGTAGTGATGTATGGTTTATAACATACACAGAAGCAAAACATATGAAAACAACTGCACAAAGACAGAAGAGATATAAGGTTCTGATACTACACATGATATGGTATATTATCATTTAAAGATAGACTGCAGTAAGTTAAAAACATGTATTATATATCCAAAACCACCACTAAAATAACGAAGGGTTCTAACTAATAAGTCAGCAAGAGAGAAAATGAAATCATAAAAAATACTAGATTAATCCAAAAGAAATATGGAACAGAGGAAAAGGAAGCAAAAACCAGACAGAACAGAAAACAAATAGCAAAGGCGGTAGCTTTAACCCTAACTATATCAATAGTCAATATTAAATGTAAATGGTCTAAACATCTCAGTTAAAAGGCAGAATTTGTCATGTTAAATGTAAATATATAAGTATCTATCTTCTAATATTAAATAGGAGAAACTGAAATATGGAAGATAAATAGACTTTAACATAACCTGGAGCGATATTCTCCTAAAGTAGAACTGTGAAGGTCTGAGGGTGGAACAAAACAAAACCAAAAAAAAGTCAGAGAGCATACTAATTTTTTGTGGGAAATGTTTCAGAAAATGTCTCAATTATCAGTTTTAAACAGTAAATAGACAAAAGAACAAAGAACAGAAAAATCCCTGCTTCTTTAAGGTTTACCCTATTTGGATATATCACTTTCTGCCCTCTCCTAGTCACTGTCCTTATCACTGTCATCTACAAATCCATTGATAATGTTCCTACCCAGGCTAGCATGCTTCCTCTGCAACCAAACTTTTACATCAACCTGTGTGAATTCAGTATTCATGTGGGTCTCCCACTTAAGACACTACTACCCTCTCTAGCTGCCATACCTCAGACTGATTTTATCATTATGAAGAACAGTCACAGATGCATACTTTTTCTCTGAGCATATCCTTCAGGCTCAACATTCCCAAATTTAGCTACAGCCTTACACCAGGGACCAGCAAATTACAGCATGCTGGTCAAATCTGGCATTCCATGCTCATTCATGTGTATTGTGGCTGCTTTCATGTTATAATGGCAGAGTAGAGTGGCTGCAACAGAGAACATACGGTCTGCAAAGCCCAAATATTACTACCTGGCTCTAAAAGAAAAATCTTGCTCAACTGCTCTAGACCATAAGCCTATCCCCCTACTTTTGTTTTTTTTACCCATTAGGTTCCTGTTGTCTTCACTTCCTTCCCTCTCTAGTTTTATTTCAGTCTATCACTTCAACCATTCTTTTGCCAATGTCAATTTTTTTGCCCCCATGTCTCTTCATGAATTCAGTGAATTCAACTACTATTTTCATTCTTTTACCCAGTGAAAAGTGTGTAGACCAGTGCTTCTATATAATCTCATGATCACTCACCTCAACTAAACCCTTAGCTTTTCTCAATCCTACTAACTGTTCTTAGTTTGTCCTCCTGTTCAATATTATGTAAACCTCTACTTTTCTTAGCCCTCTGACATACTTAGCAGATAATTCCATCTCATACATAAAGTTATCATATTAACTGCCCACCACCAAACTGAAACCCAAACCTACAAACCCATCACCTAGCTTCCTACATTCTCTTGGTAACAATAAAAGACATGTTCTTCCTGACATTCTTTCTCCAGCTACCTTCAGAATCCAATCCCTATCACTTATTCAGATACCTTCTTATTTTGAGTATCTCTATTCTCTCCCTTTTATTTGCACCTCTTCTAACATACACACACACAAACCTCCTTAACCCCATATCCTTTTAGCTGTTAACCTCTAATCCTCTCCTTCACGTTCACAACCTAAGCTTCCTAAAAGTTGGCCACACCTCGTCTTCATTTTCCTCTTATGACTTTGTCTCTGCCTTCATCTCTCCCCTACAACTGCCCTTAATACAGTATTCAGAGAGCTGTGTGTCACAGCTGTCCTAGAGACACTCTTCAGCCCTCTAGGCACTAATCAGTAGTGCTGAAGGGTCCTTACTGCTCTTGGTTTCCACTGGTCTTCCTCCTACCATAAGATCATCCTTATCAATTTCCTTTTCAGGTTTCTATTCTACCAGGTTCTTAAATACTGCTGTTCCTTATGACTACATTTTAGGTCTTCGTCTCACTCTGCATAAGGTCCCTGGGTGAGCTCTTCCACTCCAACGGCCTTGAGTGCCATCAGTATTACACATTAATGCCTCTCCAGTCTCTACACCCAACTCTCTACTAGCCATCTTCAATTGACTACCTAATAAGTAAATTGAAAAGCAAACCCACCTACTTCTGGTCTAGTTCTTTATGCTGGAGATATGGTGGTCATCTTTGAGTGTCCCTTTTGTTCACCTCTTACATCGAAACAAGAACTAATTCCTGCAGATTTTACTTCCAAAATATTTCCTGAACACACCCACTTCAACTCCATTCTTAGCACCCTTATTAAGGTAGCCTTCATCATTTACCCAGAGACTATAATAGTCCTCTAACCAATCTCTCCATCTCCAATTCTGCTCTTTTCTAATCCTTCTTCCAGATTGCTCTGTGTGATCTAAGAATAAATCTGATCACAAGGGCCCTAATTAAGATGCTTCGATGCCTTCTCATAATTCTTGGGTTACAGCTGAACTACTTAACATACTTTACAAGACCTGTGTAATAACATACTTTATCAGCTGTCCGCCTTGCTAATAACTCTAACCTCCTGCCCACTCCCAGCCAGTGATTTCATTTCTCAAATGTGCCATATTCTTCCCTCAGAAACTTCAGCACTAATACTCTTTCTCCCATCTCTCATTCAACAAATAGTCCACTTTCCCTAATTCTTACTTGTCCTTCAGATGTCAACTTTAAACACACTGCTTGCAGGAAGCCTTCCTTGACCAATTAACACTTAATTAACAATTAAATTTGGTTTCCCTACTACTGTGCTCCACAACACCTATTACTTCTCCCCATTATATATGTGAATGTATTGTAATCATTTTATTCTTATATTCCCGATAAAAATCCAATAGAAAATTGTTATCTTATTCATTGAATTTGGTGCTGGGTCTGACAAGCATTACCTATTTAATATCTGTAAGATGAATAGTTTGAAAGATGGACAGATATAAAAAAAAACTACATAGTAACTAGGCATTGTATACTAAAGAAAGTAAACCTGGGAGTTAGGAATTATTTCCAGAATTTTTCCCAGTGTACAGCTGAGGAATGGAGCAACCTCAGAGAGATTAAGTAATATCACTTACTTTAAAAAGGTATTTAAATTGTCAGGGCAGAGACAAACATATGTATATGATTTCAAAGCCCATTTGTTTGGATGTTTACTTATAAACATTTTGTATATATTGTAACAAGTCCTTTATACTCCTAAATTGATATCTAAAAATTAGGAAACAAACATTTTATGTGGAAACACTGATTAAAATGAATCCTTTGAATCAGAAAACACACTTTTGGGACAGCCTTTTTAAAGCCCAGATTTTAAAAGAGAATATTTTTTTTTAATTTAGATGCATCTCAAGTTAAGAGAGACCAAAATAAAAGAGCAATTAAAAAATGAAAGAAAATACCAATGTTAATTGGTATTGCTCTCATCTCAAAGGATTCTATATTCAGCTGTTATGTGGAAATGTTAATAACAATGATACAACAAATTAAACTATAAAATTGGCAACACACTGAGAACTTATTTTTAAGAATCTTTCACACATAAATATAGAAGTAGTGTGGTAAAATGGGAAGAATATGAATTTTGGAGGAAGACAGACCTGGGCTCTGATCCATATTCCCATTATTTTAATAGTTGTGTGACCTTGGGCAAGTTTCTCCACCTGAGTTAAAATTTCTCATATCTTTATTGAGTAACTATTTTTAAGATTTAAAGTTAATATACATAAGGCCCCTAGTACAAGGCAAATATTTCAGTAAATGATATAAACAATAACTGATATCTCCAGATATTTGACCAGGAATTTAATCTGAAATTATGACAAAATACACTTCTCTGAAACATAGTGATAACTTTTTGAACAACTTTTCTTACTTTTCCCTTACACATAGCAGTAAGTCACTTATATCTATACTCCTTAGTAGTTGATTATTTACAAGTACTATTTTTGTATTGTTTGGTGGGGCAAAAAGGATAGTAAGAAAAGGAAAAAGAATAACACAAGAAGATAATAAATGTTTCTGTTGTTAAAAAATGGTATGGGTAAAGAATCTCCTGTGGGTGAGAAACCAAAATAATTTTGCACCTGAAACTGAGGGACTAGGTTTAAGTGATCAGGAATTCCCCTGTACTTGAAGAAGAAATCTCTACAGTTCCTACTCTTTCTCTTGGATTTCAAGGGTATGATATACTTTGTACTACCATCTCAAAGTTCCCATTAATACTGGGAAAACCCCATAAGACACAGTTATGTTGGTACAAGTTAACCCATTAATTCTGATCCTTCCAGTAGGTGTAGAAATAAGCAGAAAATAGGGAACTAAAAGAAAGGGAAACAGAAAAAGGAAGGAAGATGATGAAAAATGATCTAAAAGACACTGAATGATTAGTGCCAAAAGTAGGTCAGAAAAAATAATATGCAAATAATAATAAATGAACTTGCAGTTATAAATATTGTTGCTATAAAATACTAGATATTAGCTTCTTTTTAATCACTTAAACTTCCTTTAAAATTAGCTTACCAGAATCATAGCTTGGAGGCTTCATATCTCCCTGATTCAATTCTGTCCCATATTTCAACTTGTGGTATTTGGCTCTAACAAAAAAAAAAGTGAGAAAATACAAACCATCTTAAAACATATTTAAATGAACTTCAAGATATGTAATAGGAGTAGTCATCAGTATGCATACTTCTGGCTAACTTTTCAAGTCTTACAGCCTTTATATGGTGTCGAAGTCATAATACAAAAGCACCTGTCATTATTTTGTTGTTGTTATACCATCAGGTGCCATTATAACAAACAAAGGAATAAACTAGGAACCATAAATCTTTCTGTAATCACAAATGAACCCTATATAACATCCTAGTTTCTGTAGTATTAAATTTTCTTGATTGCTAGAATACAATTGTACTATCAAAAGCAGCAGATAAAATCTGGATTGTGAAATAAACTTGTAAAATTGACTAACCTTTTTCAAAACTGAGTTTTTTAAAAAGAAAAGTCATCTGTAACACACTGTGCCTTATCAGGCAACTATGACTTGCCAAGTATGCAATATATTGAACAATCCACAGGTGGGAGGGACAACCAGTCCAAATTATCAGTGTTGAATAAGATATTTCAGTAAGAATGTGTAATTTTTTTTTACATTTTATGTATTTTTTAACACATTCTTAACAGTCAAGATATCCTGTGCCTTTTCAGGAAGAATTGTACCCAGGAATTCTTGTATATCTTCTTTTGAAGCTAACTGAATATTATTTCTAGTTAACCAGATTTCGCCATCTCAGATTTAAACATCTGAGACCAGGAAAATGATCCAGATAAGGTAAAAATTTTAAAGGTTAACCAGAAATGGCCATACTTACTTGATTATTTGTATATTTTGACTTATTTGCTTCCCTAAAATATTGAGGCCATTTACAGTAAGTATTCAATGTAATAAGCCTGAGATAATAGCAACAGTAATTTTTAAAAACCAAAATAATAAAGTAATAAAGAATAAAAGGGTAACATAGACAAATTTGAAAGTTATTTTTTTTTTAATAAAAACTAATTGAGCATTTACTATAAAGTCTTTATATTTCAAGAAAAGCATAAGGGAAATGAGTATTATTTGCTCAAATGTATAATGTACTAGAATTCATATTATTTCGCAATGATTATTTTGCAGTTATAACAGCAAAATCAGAGTTTCATATAAAGGGGAATCTTAAGAAAACACGCAAATTATAGACAGCTGATATTCTGTTTCTTAAGGTAGGTGGTGGGTGTATGAGTATTTTTCAAATTAAGTCTTTATACACTTTGCAAATGCATGAATTGTTTTGTAATAATATATATCTATTAAAAAGAAAACAATATTTGTATGCTAATATGGATTGATCTGTAAACTTAAATTTAAAAACTGAGATAAAAATACTACATATATATTTTATTTAAGTGTCTTACATATATATGCCTCCATATGTGTTTGATATATGTGTCAAATATATATTTCATATGCATAGAATATTTCTGGATGGAAACACAATACTTAAGGTACCAGTAAGATTTCCTTTGGGAAGGGAAATCAGTGAACTGATGCAGAAGGGGGGACTATTTTGGGTTATTTGATTAATTAACCATATGTATATATTTCTATTTTATTATTCCAAATTATCTAGAACATCTTTTTCTCTATTCCCAATGCTTTTCTTAATCACAAAGATTTCATCACCAGACTAAATCCTTCCTAGTCTATTTCAGTGTATTTGTAATAATGTTGATTACTGCAATTTGTTATTTGATTATTTCAGTGATTCGTAATAATGTTGTTATAGCCATTCGTTTGACTTACAGTTACCAGAAAGTAAACAAGGTTCTTAATGTAATTAATAGTCAATCTTCACACTTTCAGAAACATACTTCATCTACCATAAGACAAAGTAACAATACCTCCTAGAAGTCAAAATAGCAATCAGAAGTAATTGGTCTGAGGACAGAATAAAAGTAGCAATAAAATTATATGGAGTTAATATATATATTTTTGTTTATACCTATATATACAAAAGAAAAACATTTTCAAACACAAAATACGGTACTACAGCACATTCTAGTGGTCTTAGGGAAAACTGCAGCAGAGTTTATAAAAAGGGGAATAGAAAATATTCTATATAATATATCTAACAAAAATGGTAACACACTATGAACTAACAATCCATAAAAAATCAGACAAAGACAAAATAAGTAAAGAACTATTGTGTTTACCACAAGGTGTGTATCCTTAAGTCAGGGTCTCCCTACTGAATTGTTAAATCCACTGAAAAATAATTTACCCACAGAACCCTCAGCTTAGTAACATTCCTTCTAAAGCCAATATGCTAAAACACCTTCTCACTCATATTGTTTCCCATTGTTTAAACACTTCATCTTACTATGTTGCCTACCAATATTCATGTTCCCTTATCTTTTTCTGTCTAAATATAACTACAAGATAAATAGCAGATCTCATGTCTAAGAACTCTAACATTTGATACTAACTACTAGGCCTCTAATTGGCCTTTACTGATAAAATAGCATAAAAATTGCCTCGTAATTATGATATATTAAAGAAGTCCCTGTACAGCTTTGTTTCAAAGTCTATTATTATATGTAACATGCTAGGAATATAGCAGTGTCCCAATTACATTTTAAATGTTGATGCTAAAAATAATGTGATTAAATCCAACGAACTATTACTGAATTCTTATGGCATGCCGGGCACTGTACACAACTGCTAGGAATAACCTGCGGCTTGTAGTCGATTAAGGGTGAAGGCAAAGAGACCCCTGAGACAGAAATGTGAGTAAGTAACTACAGTATACTGTGAGAAGAGCTATTATCAAATGTTATAGGACTTCAGATAAGGATTCTCCAATTTTGTTTATAGGACTTCAGATAAGGATTCTCCAATTTTGTCAAGGGCAGTGTCAAGAAGAGCTACCAAAAAGGTAACATATGAGATTTTAGCTAAACTTCAGAAAACCAGTAGTTTTCCAATCAGACAAATGGACTGATGAAGAGGGTATTTCTGTCAGTAGAAACACCCGAAAAGTGGAAAGAAAATAAGACAATTGGTCAAAAAAACAACTAACAGAGTGTGAGTGGTGTGTGTATGTGTGTGTGTGTGTGTGTCTGTGTGTGTGTGTGTGTGTAGGGCTACAATGGTAGCAGGTTGTAAGGTTTTACTAAAAAGAACTTTGAAATTAGCTAGATATTTTTAAGCAATGATATATAACATCTGTGTTTCAGAAAATGAATCTTACGGATATGGAAGTTGAATTAGAATATAGAAATATTAGAGACAAGGAGGACTGCAGGGTTCTATAACAATGCAGATAAAAGGAGGAGTTGGGGGGAAATGGAATGTTTCCGTTTTATTTATACAGTATTTGAGGTTCATCGGTTCCTCAAATTTGGAAGATCCTGAATAAACTTTAGATTATATACTGTGTATTCTTGAAAAATTATATGTAAGTTTGCTCATTTTGTAATTTAAAGAATGCTTTGATATCCAGGAATTCCACTTCTAGGAATTTACCCTAAGAATGCAGCACTTCAGTTTGAAAAAGACAGATGCACCTCTATGTTTATCGCAGCACTATTTACAATAGCCAAGAAATGGAAGCAACCTAAGTGTCCATCAGTAGATGAATGGATAAAGAAGATGTGGTACATATACACAATGGAATATTGTTCAGCCATAAGAAGAAAACAGATCCTACCATTTGCAACAACATGGGTGGAGCTAGAGGGTATTATGCTCAGTGAAATAAGCCAGCCAGAGAAAGACAAGTACCAAATGATTTCACTCATATGTGGAGTATAAGAACAAAGAAAAACTGAAGGAACAAAACAGCAGCAGATTGGCAGAACCCAAGAATGGACTAACGGTTACCAAAGGGAAAGGGACTGGGGAGGATGGGTGGGAAGGGAGGGATAAGGGCAGGGGAAAAGAAAAGGGGCCTTACGATTAGCATGTATAATGTAGGGGAGGCATAGGGAGGGCTGTCCAACAGAGAAGACAAGTAGTGATTCTACAGCATCTTACTACGCTGATGGACAGTGACTGTAATGGGCTTTGTGGGAGGAACTTGGTGAAGGGGGGAGTCTAGTGAACATAATGTTCTTAAAAAATAAATAAATAAACAGCAAAAAAAAAAAAGAATGCTTTGATAAATTCATTGCTAGGTGATTCATTTTCACTTAATTTTGGATCTTCTTAAGTGGAACTACTTAGAAAATCTGTAACACAGCAACTCGAAACCATTATCCTTACTTTGTTGTTTACAGGTTAAATGACAAAGACGTCTGGAATTTGCTCTAAAATAGATCATGATGAAGCGAGATTGTCAAAAACATTAACTGTTGAGGCTTGGATGTGTAAATATCAGTCTCTATGTTTATGTTTCAAATTTTTCTCAATTAAAAAAAAATCTTTTGGGGCTCTCTTGTCCCCTCCTAGCGTGAGCCAGGAGCTCTATTCTCTCACTTTATTTCTAAATAAAAGCCTGTACCTTGCTCTCCTACCTTGAGTGTTTGTGAAGCTCATTCTTCGGCTTTGTGAACAAGAACTCCGGCATCATCTTTGGGGGCTCGTCCGGGATATCTTCGGAGGTGAGTATCAGCATCCAAGCCTGCCTTTTCTTTC
Source organism: Manis pentadactyla (assembly GCF_030020395.1). Lineage (NCBI taxonomy): Eukaryota > Metazoa > Chordata > Mammalia > Pholidota > Manidae > Manis > Manis pentadactyla. The sequence goes on along the minus strand of NC_080020.1, from coordinate 206,556,938 downwards.
ACTGTCCTTATAGAAGGAAGCTGTCTATGGCACAGAACATCGGGCTCTTGTCAGCCACTTAAATGGGACTAGCCTGGCTGCCGATCTCAAAGTCTCAAGTGACAGGTTCCCCTGCATCTCCCTCAGTGGATCGCCCATCTCCCTTGGGAGCTGGAAAAGTCTCCTGAGTAGAGGTCAGGATTCCCTTTCAGAGGCTCTCCTTGGATGCAAGGGACTGAAGAAAGCCGTGGGCAACTGCGAGAGTCTAGGCTGAGGCTGCACTTCAGCGGCTTCTCAAAGGCCCACGTGTCTGGAATCAGACCCTGACAGCCCAAATGGGTATCTGTGAGGAGCACCTCTCTGTCTCTGTCTCTGACTCCCAGCCTGCTTCTTCAGGCCGCCCTGGCCTCTCAGTGACGCAGGGGCCGTTCCTAAGTATCTTCTAACTTCAATTTCATAGAACCCGATGCTCACCACCACAAGGTAGGAGATCCACGCTTTGCTCTTGTTCCTGACTAAATGCTGTACTTTTTATCTCATAAAAATGTGTCTGGCCACCCGTTAGCCACTTAAAAGACTAGCGTTGGCTACCAGTCTTAAGTTTTGGGTGAAAGGTTTCCCGGTGTTTGCCGCTCCTTGATTCCCCGCCTACGGACGGACGGGAATGTTGGGGAGCGGCTGAGCCGATTTCCTACTTTCCTATACTCATCTGCGAACTCCTAGGGCAGACCGGACTAGTAGACAGTGGTCCTAGGATCTTGGCTCTGGCCGATTGATCCGATGGCGCTGAGTGAATCTCCGGCTAGGCTGCTGCCTATGCGAGAGTCACAGATGACCCCCGACCTCTTGTTTCACAGATCAGATTTGTTATAGTGGGTGACTGGCTAAATCCCAGGCAGTGGCAGAAACTGGTGTTTGAGTATAGACACCCCCCTCCATAACTGTACATGTAAATGGCCCCATTTAAATTCTAGCCATGGCTCTATTCTATTGATCTCTCTTCCTTGGAGGCAGTCTTCCTGGGGCTATGGCATTTCCTTATCTGCAGCCCGAGTGAACTATGCTAAAGCCAGTGCAGAGAAACCAGGGTCTGGATCAGGAGTCCCTGGATCAGGAGTCCCAGAAGGCGTAAAGTAAGAGCATACTGGTAAGGTCTCCACTAGATCCAGAGCTCTGAAGCAACTCTTGCTTAGTGTGGGAAGGCAAGAGGGAAATCAAGGCAAGGTACAGGCCATGCTGGTAAGGAGTGGTTAATTCCAGTAGGCTCGCAGAGGGGGTGACTAACCACTGTCACCTAGGCTCCAAGGTGAGGGGACGCCCTCACAGAGAGAGAGGCTGATCAGGTGCTGGACACCCGTCTTTCCTTCTCTCTCTTTCAGATGGAAGCATCCTCTCCAAGTCTAAAGCCATACGCGCCTCTGGCTTGCATTCTAAAGAACTGGGAGCAATTTTGATCCCCAGACCCTGAAAAAGAAGTGTCTTATCTTCTGCACACAAGCCTGGCCTCAATAGAAACTCTCTAATGGAGTGGCTTGGTCCCTGAGAGAAGTATACAATATAATAAGGTTAGGCAGCTAAATTTATTTTAATGCAAGGAAGGGAAATAGTCAAAAGTCCCATGGACTACTATAATATGAGACTAGTTTTCTAAATTTTTTGGGTGAAAATCTATTCTACTTACTGGGTTCATTACCTTAAAAAATTGGGAGGTTTTTAAACTAGACTCCCTGAAACAGAAGACATGTATCTTCTGAAATACAGCCTGGCTTTAAATGACTGGTGCTAGAATTGTACTTGCATTTCATCTCCATCCCCCTGGACACACACACAGTCCCTATCAGTTCAGAGCCTTCATCAGCCCTGTTAGTCTGGGGCCATCTAAACCTTAACCCAGTTATGTAAACTGCTCGCCCGTAGAGTGTATTCTTGAAAACTAAGATACTTTTAGTCAAATAAGCTAAAAGGAAAGGAAACTGGATATTAGTAACTCAAATCTTTGTATCAGTTTATCTGTCTGTGTATATGTTCTTTTATGAAAAGTATTGCTAACTGTAGTCCTTACATCTCAATCTGTATGTTTGTGTGTCTACTTGTGTAAATGAGAAATATATTTCTACCTCTGGATGGTATTAATAAAATTGATTTAAAGACAAGCGCTTGTGAAAATTGGACATGCTAAAACTTCCAGAAAATTCTAATAAAAGATATTAAGCATTAATGGTAATTTAAGTTGTACTGAAATGGACGTGTCCTTATTATCAGCTGCCTAAGTTTACCTACAGTCATTTAAGTTGACGTTATCTGCTAAATCTTTCAATAATAAAATGCTTAGAGGCTTGACTTTGTCTAATATTCAGTAAAGGTTTTGTAAGTAGTCTAGCATAGTTAAGAATGAGTAAACAAAGTGTAGCAAGTGAACATCTTAATAATAATTGTGTGTTACTGTGTGTATACCTACCTACAGCCTGAGAATTTTTGTAGTAACCTAAAATCTTAAAGTTTTGCTAAGTTTAGACATATTTTGTGCTTAGTGAGATTGTGCTGCAAAGCACACGGTTTCAGAAAGTATAAAATGTGTTCATAAATTTGTCAATCTAAAGAACGCTAGTGTAACAGTTTACAATAGCCTACTTCTCAGTGTTCATTAAAAATTAAAGTACCTAAGGGCTTTAAGTTCTAATTAAAACTACTTAAAGTAATAAGGAAAACATTTCTGCATGCTAAAGAATGTGTCTTTTGCTAAAGAAAGTAACTTTGTTCTAAAGTACAGCTGTTTATTTAGAGGGAGAACTCTGAATGTAAAAAGAAAGTTGTAGAAAGTTTGTGGAAGAATTTAATATGGTCATGCTATATAAAATTAAAGCAAATGAGTCTCGATATCAAGTACACAGCAAAATTAGAATTTTGTTTTCAGTTAAAAAGACAAAGTTTTCTTAACTGTTAGTCTGTTCTTAATATTGAAAGATTGCAAAGGGTTCTCTAATTGTTTTATCAAAGCAGTTTCTCATGCTTAAAGTCTCAATGTGTTGTCTGAGTATTTAAGAAATAGAGATCTTAATATTAAAAGGACTAAAAGCTAAACTTTGCTAACAAATGTGTAACCTTCTTTATTTGCCTTTGAGGTATTTCGTTGTTATTCTGGTCAAATGGATAAGTATTGCTTCATGGCGACTTATAATCCTACTTAAGCAAGTGCCAAAAAAAAAAAAAAAATGCAAAAAGATGCTTTTACCTCTAGTTAACTCTGATATTTTCCAGAGGGCCCCTGGAACATGTCAGAAGAATTTTTTCTCATTGAGGAAAGTATTTGACTAATTTGGCTTTTTATTTGATATATATAATTACCTGCTTAATTACCTGGAAAACACTGTCAAAGGGAATGATGCTAAACTTTGTTACTGAATGTTTTGTGGTACAGAAATATCCAAATTTCCTTATGTCAACTGTCTTACAGTAAGCTCTCATCAGATCTTTAGCCATTGTCATTTGTAAGTCTTTTGTCACTTATAGTCACTGTTTTATTACTCCTAAACTAGTAAAGAACAGAACAGGTATTGGTTACATAGGATTAAGTAAACTAAGGAAAATGATTTTGTGGCATTTTGTTTCAAATGTTGCTAATAAAGTGTTTTAAGCTTTTTTCTCTTAAGCTGACAACAGTTTAGTAAATGACAATAACTTTGTAAGCAGAATTGAAACATTTCTTTCTACCTGATCCCTCCAGAAACAATGGTTATATTACCAAGGCTTTAACTGGAATGTCATACCTGAGAAACACGTGCATAAAATCAGATATGAACAGACAGCTTGAAGGAACTAAGGTTGACTTTATAAAGCCAACAAAGACCCTTGGAAGAACTGGCCTGGTACCTTGCTTAGAGGGTTCTCAGCAGCCTTACCAGGTGAGTAAGGAAGGTCACTTCCTGGCAGGGGCAGGAACCTCAGAAATGTCTTGAGAACCTCAAGAAAAGAGGAATTTGCCCAAATCTACAGGTACTGCAGGCAAAACCTGATGGCAAGTCTGGCTTGGCTTTCTGGCCTCAAGAGGCCTTTAAAAGTCCAATCTGAAATTCCTTATAAAAACTTCCAGCAAAGCACATTTAAAAGAGCCTATATAATCAATTGCTCTTCTTGCTGCACTTACACAAATAATAAAGCCAAGTGTTAATTATTTTCTTAATCTGGTTACTTCTAATAAAAATGAGGGTGATTTTAGAGAAAAGTATTTTTTTAATAATGCAGCCTTATCTATAATAAATCCTAATACTAGTCATTTTGGGACATAAACTAGATCCAGAATTCTAGTTTCTTCAAAATATCTGGCTATGATTCTCTAGATATTTTAGTTTTCTCCCATCATTTCAATTAAAGTTTTACTATTTCTATCCTCATATTCAGCCATGCATTCTTAATCTGGTCAAATTGATCCAAAATAGAAAATCCAACTCCAGATGTTGCTACTTAACCTAATAATTCAATTTGTTCTTTCTTGCCTAGAAGCCACAAAACTGCAAATAGTAATAGAAATGGAACCAGGAATAGAAGTGCCCATCTTCTGAGGCCCTCTCGAATGACCACTGATGGAGACCTAACTGCAACCTTTACTGCGCCCCTTCTCAGCATGAAGAAGCCAGAGCGATCGTTGCCCCCTTTCCCTAGCAACAGACCCCTAGGCGTCTCCATCTGTAGAGGGGAGAATGAGACAGGGACGGTGGGTGTAGTCAGAGTAGGGTGAGAGCCTCTGGGAAAAGCAGGGCGGAATATTTACAGTCAGAGCAATATAACAATGGGCAAAGAAGTCCCTATTGTAACTCTGTGCTAAGCATTATGCAAAGTCAAGGTCACATTAATTCTCTAGGGAAAGATACCTAAGAATATAGAAATCTTCAATGAGATCAGTTAAAGGTCAAAAGGCCAGAAGCAACTTGGCCTGGAATGTTTGAATGTTCTGCAAGGGTATCAGCATAACCTGTGACTCTGCTGTCCGCCCCATCAATCAGACTATGACCCAGCCCACCTTAGTACAGGGCAGGTGATGCAAGTCCACACCCCTAAGTTTTTTTCATGTTCTCGAAAAAATCCTCAATTGCCTAAAACCCCCTAGACAACACACCACTACAGGCTCTCTTGTCCCCTCCTGGGGTGAGCCAGGAGCTCTATTCTCTCACTTTATTTCTAAATAAAAGCCTGTACCTTGCTCTCCTATAAAAATATATATATATATATATTTTTTTAATTCCTGGTTTAAGGCATTAGAAAAATCATTTCAGAATCAAAAGAACTGAAATGTTCTAGAGCTTCAAAAATATTTTAAATTCCTTGTGTTAAGGCATTAGAAAAATAATTTCCAAGTTCTGAAAAGTGTAAGAGCTCTAAACCACAAAGAAAAAATACTTTTTTATTCCTTATTATTAAATAGTGCCATTACATCAGGAATAATCTCAAATTATTCCATGAACTTCAGGGACTCTTCCATTAGAATCCTATTAGTTAAAAACAAAAAACAAAAAACAAAAAAACTTCTCTACACCCAGCCAGCTCTTTATCACTTCTGTTCTTCAAAGTCGAACTACTTGGAAAAATAAGTGACTGTATCTGCCTCTACTTTATCTATCTTTCTCACTCCTCAGTCCAAGTGATCTGGCTAATATTCCTGCTACCTCTAAACTATTCTGGCAAGGATACTAACAAGCTCCTAACTGGCACACCCAAGTGACTATTTTCAGTGTACAACTTACTGGGAGTTCACTTGGCATCTGCAATTGCCAAATTCCCACCTTATTTAGCTTGATGCCAATATACTGCTGTCTCCTTTCTTCTCTAACCATTCTTTTGTTGGCTCTTCTTCCTCTGTCTTTTCCTCAAATATTTCCGTTTCCTGTGGATCCTGCTAGTACTCTCTTCTCTTCTCACAGTATTTGTTCTGCTTGTTTCAACTACCCCTTTCAATTTTAACCACAATATTGATGATTCCCCAAGTATATATCTCTAGTCATGAGTCCCACCCCCATGCCCACCATATTGACTTTTCATCCTTAGTTATCTTCAACTCCTTTGATAACTTCCAAAAATTTCACTCAAGCCAGAAACCTAGGAATCACTCCTGAGTTATCTTTCTTCCTCATCCCCTACACCCAATCATTTGCAAATTTTTTGGATTCTATTTAAAATGTTTCAGTTGGTGCCTCCTCCTTCCAGTAGCTACTTATGTTACCATTTCTCATCCTAGACTATTACAATCTTCCTGCCTCTACTAACAGATTTTTCCAGTCTATCTTCCATAATGTGATCAAGGTGATCTTTCTAAAATCTATTTCACACTATTCCGTGCTTAAAACTTTCAATTGCATGACAACTAAATGCAATAAAATTTCCTAGACTAGATCCTAGACCAGGAAAAAAATACTATAAAGATCATTACTGGGGTATTTGATGGGAAAAAAAACGTGCTATAAAGATGACAGTTGGGAAATATGAATATAAGCTTTATTAGATAACAGAACTATATCAATATGAAATTGCCTTAATTTGATAATGAGCTACAATTATATAAGGGAATGCTCTGCTCTTAGAATATACACTGAGGTATTTAAGGGGAAAAGAATATATAATGTTTGCAACTAAGTAGCAAATGATTGAGGGAAAAAACAGTATGTGTACAGAGTAAGCATGGCAGAAGTAAATATAGCAAAATGTCAATTGAGGAATTTGTATAAAGGGTATATAGTTCTTGCAATTCTATTAGTTTGAGATTACTTTTCAATGAAAAGTTTTTTAAAAACTTTCAATGCTCCATATTATATTATATGTAAGATAAAATTTGAACTCCTTAGGCTCTCCATGATCTGGCTCTTACCCACCTCTACCATTATTGCTTGTCAAATCACAACTAACAACCTAACCTTCACACAAAGTGATCACGAATTTCTGAACACACCAAACTGCTATGTTCCATGTTAAAACACATCCTCTCCACTTCCTGAGCCATGCCTATCTAGCAAACACCTTATTTTTTTTTTGATGCTGTTCAAGTCTCACCTCCTCTAATTATGCTCTCCTTTCTACTTCCGCCTTCCAGATCCAAACAACCACTCCCTTCTTTATGTCCCACTATACCCTGTACAGACTTCTCCCATAGCACCTATCATACTGCACTGCACTTTGTGATTTACAAGTCTGTTTCCCACTACTCTAAGCCCTTAAAGGGCAAGAACTGTGACCTATGTTTATACTCAGCTAAAGCACAGCACTTAAGTTGGACAGATATATTACTGAACATGTTTAATAAGAAGGGATACACACACACACACACACACTGAACATGTTTAATAAGAAGGGATACACACACACACACACACACTGAACATGTTTAATAAGAAGGGATACACACACACACATACACACTACCCTTGGTTACTTTTAGTATTACTGGTAAAGAATACAGGCTTCAGAATCAGAAAGACCTGAGAGAACTAAATCACAGCTCTACTATAACTCTGCAACTCTCTACTACCTAAGTTATTAGTTGTTAAGCCTCAGGGGCTGGGACATAACAGTTAACAGTTGCCATTACCAATGTTATTGCTCTCTCTTTTTACACGTATGATTTAGATTGCTTAATATCTCAAATATTCCCAAATTACATACTTTTAAGAGTGTTTTTTCCCCCATCTCCCTAATATAGATTTCAATCAACCTCTCAAGGAATGAAAAGCACCACCCATTTTTCACTAAGAGGTCAACCTGTTTTCAATCTTCTGTGCCACATGAAGGTAAACACAAGTTGGAATAAAATTTTACCTAAATTTCTGATATTCATAAATATCTTCCAAATGTTATTTTATGGTTATCTTACAAACAGTCCATTCAACAATTTTTTTTAAAAAATGAAAAGCATGTGACCAAAAATGAAGCAAACTAGAATTTCAATTTCACTTATCAAGTTCAATTATGTAAAACAAAGAACTGTCTCACATTGCTGGCCAAAAAACCCAAAGACCATCTGTTAAAGCAAATAAAACTTAATTCATATGAAAACTCCCCAGACTCTCTCTCAGCTATGATCTCATGTCCTAGTTACTTACGTATCTTAGACACTAGAGAAATAGAAAGGTAAGATTAACCTCTGCAAAGATAGGAACAGCTGACAGAAAAGGAACAAAACACCAAAAAAGTCCATAAAAAATTATCTATGTAGTTTGCCAGAGCAGTTTTATTACAAAGAAAATACATATAAAAATTTCCTTTACAATTAAAAAAACGATTTCAATTCCATAAAGAAATGGATACTGATAATGCAGCAAGTATATAATTTTCTTAAAACAGGAGAGAGGGAAAAAAATGTTGCAGAAATTTTTTTAATCATATAAATCAGTTTATTGGTTGTTATTAAAAATTTATAATAAAATTAAATTAGCATACTATAGCCATTTGTAAATGTTTATTACAAATACTATTTCCTGAATTCAAAATTATAATGCATTAAATTTGGATTTGTTTTAGGAATGACAGAAGAATTATTTCAATATTTAAGAGAACACTATCTTCCACTGTACCGAATTACCTTTCCTGTTTAAGAGCATACTCCAGCATTTTGATCCTTCTCACAAGGTCCTTCTTCAAATTTTCTTGACCTTTCCTTTCCCCCTGAAGGAAAGCAATCTGGGCCTGAGTAGGGAAAAGGAAGACAAAACTCAGTTTAGACCAAATACATTTTTTAAAATCTCAGTTAAAAGAAAGAACCTTTGGAAGATAGAACAATTCGATGCAAAAATTGTTCCTTTACGTGTCTGTCACAAAGTATGTAAGTATATAGAAAGGCATTGATTGCAAGGGGAAAAAAATGTTTTTTTAAGGACATCTATATATGCATTTTACTTCAGACTAGGGATGTTAGAACATGTAGTCCATATCCTCTAAGTGTCTATAATCTAAAACAATATATAAAAATGTGGACACAAGCAAAGTGCTCAAATGTTTGTTTTAAGGCATTGAGGCAGCTTTTCTTGGGGAAGGGAGAAAAGTACAATAATGAGTTCTTATAATACCATTGCAAAGTAAGAGTTCTCAGAGATTCACCAAATATTTAAATCCTATGATGGATTCCTTGTCCTGAGAGGTTTTATCCTGGACCTCCCCTACAAACAATAAAAAACTGTCTTTTCTCAATCCCCACCTTATAAACCTACCCCCTTTAGATATAATATGCAGGAAAAAAAGAAAGTGAAAGTTGGAAACCGAAAAATCAAAGACAATGGCTATGGTAGGTTCCTGGTCTCGCCAAAAATTACTAAGAATAAACATTTTAACATTTTAACATGAAACAAGCTGTTTTAACTCTTGTTTTCATAAAACATCTGTCTAGGAGAGAGCAGCTCTCTAGAATAATTTAAAAGATATTTGTGGAACTTAGTGTCTTTCATTTAAAAAACTGACACTATGTTGCAAATACTAACTAAAGTAACTCATAAAATCACTATGAATAGGGCAGGGGGTCTATTTAAGGGCCCTCAAGGACAGCTATCAATTTCACTATTCCCACATGCTTTTCCCTCCCATTTCTATTAGATAACAATGCTATTTGTATTTCCACAGGGCTTTCCATCTAAGCAAACAAGAACTTACATTTAATGAAGACCTTACCACATCCCTAAGAAGATGTGGATTGTCCAGCTAAAGTTTAGTGAATGTGCCATTAAACTTACTTCTACTTAGTCTGACACCCAGTTCTCTTTTTTCAGTACCATAATGAACATAAAATCCAACTCACTAAGCTTGTTAGAACTTTCAAGATGTAGATAATGTTATGTTTTAATCATTCCAATGAGCTCTTAAAATTACACTGCAAATGAAAGCCCTGTTTTTATCATTGAAATAATAAAAAATAGTCTAAAAACAATTCAATTGTCAAAGGAAAAGGTATCAAATATCTACAATATTTATACTTAATGGTCATGAAAGCTATTGAAATGATATATTCTGCAATGAGATCATTATTTTAAAGCTGACAGAAATGAATGTCTTGCCAAAAGGATATGACAGCCCAATCTGTTTGGCCAAACAAGGTGTTGGCACAGAATTCTATATACTCTTTAATAAAAGAATATAATCAGTAAAATCATATAATGAAAGTAATAACAAAATCAATTATTAATTTATTTCTCCATTTCTTTGGCTAGTTTTGTATTTCTGCCACCATCACTGGCCCTGAATGATTCTGAAACATCGCAACACTCAAAAGTCTTATACTGTAACTCACTCCCCTATCCACCAACTACTCCTGTTCCCAGTATCCTTGCTTCTTTATCCTAATATCAACTTATATACCAGAGTGGTTAAATATTTAATAAAAATAAAAGACCCATAATTGTTAAAGAGAAAGATTACAGAGAAGATGGAGTTGCCTGGAAAAGGCAAACAAAAAAAAGAATAATAGGAATATCTGTAACATTCCTTGGTGATTATAAAATACCTTTGCGATATTTCTGCCAAAGATGCATAACCTGAAGTCAATCATAAGGAAACATCAGGCAAATTAAAACTGAGGGACATTTTACATTAACTTTCTTATAATCTTCAAAAATGTCAAGTCATAAGTCAAGGAAAGACTGTTTCAGATTGAAGGAGACTAAAAAGATACAAAAACCAAATGCAATGCATGATTCTGGACTGGATTTGGCTGCAAAAGGACATTACTGAGATAACTGATGAAACATAAATGGGGTAGTAGGTAGCAATATATCACTGTTAATTTCCTTTTTTTTTGGTGGTTATATGTAACCACATAGGATAAAAACACAGGATAGTACTTGTTTATAGGAAACAAACATTACAGTATTTAGTGGGAGGCAATGGGCCACTTTGAAATGGGAGAAAAGAAAGAAAGAAAGAAGGAAGGAAGGAAGGAAGGAAGGAAGGGAGGGAAGGAGGGAGGGAGGGAAGAGGGAGGGAGGAAGGAAGAAAGAAAGAAAGAAAGAAGTTAAAAATTGAAAAGAGGAAATAAAATTATTTACAAATGATTTAAGTGAATACCTGAAAAATCCAAGCAAATAAACTATGAATTATTACAAAAATAGACAAATTTTAGTAAAGTAGCTGCATATAAAAATAGTAAATTGAAACCCATGAACTTCTGTAAAAACAACTTGTTAGATATGATATTATAATCCCACTTATGATAATACAAAAAATAAGATTATTAGAATAAGTCTTTCAAGGAAAAAAAAGACTATGCAAAGAATATTACATTTTAAATGCTATTTTGGGACACAAAAAAATTACTTGAACTAATAAGAAACCAGCTATGTTGTCAAAAACAATTCTGCATTATAATGATTTTCTTTCTCTCTTATCTTTAAAAATTGTGCAAGCCCAATTAAAATACCAATGTTTTTTAAAAACATCATACATGATTCTAAAGTACATATAGAAAAATAAATAAGAATAAACAAATTATTTAAAAGCCTTAAAATATTTGAAAACATATTATAATTCTATAGTCACTTAAAAAGTGGTATTGATGCAAGAACAGACAGAACTATGATACAGGCGATCCAAAAACAAACCCAAATTCATACAGGAATTTAGTGTAAGCTAAAAGTGACACTAAATACCATTGGGGAAAATGTGAATTATTCATTAAATGTTGATGGGCAGCCATGTGGAAAATATTTAGCACATCAAAACAAATGCCAAAATTTTTTAAAAGAACCCCAAAGTATTCGAAGAAAAGGTAGGGTTTGTTTTTGTTTTAATAATCTCAAGGTTAGGAATGCCTTTCTGAGAATAAGATAAAACCCAAAGGCATAAAAGATAAATAGATTTCACCTTACAAAATAAAATATTTATACATATATGACAATAAAGTTGATGAAAAGCTATCATAAGAAATAAGACAATTCTTTTTTGACAAATGCCAAAACAAAACAGGAAAAGCAGTCACATCACAAATCACAAGTGTGCTTTTCTTAATACATAAAAATACGTACAAATCAGTAAAAAAAAATCAAAAACTCAGTAGGAAAACATAAAAAGGACATGTTGATAGAAAGTAAATACAAATGGCTCAAACATATCAAAAAGATGTTCAATCACACATGAGATAAATGCCAATTAAAATTGTAATCAGATTTCCCCTTTTCCATTAAGACTAAGAAAGTTCAATAGTTTAATAATACAATATTGGAAAAAAGGCATCTGTATGTTGGTTGTGGTGGTGTAAATCAGCTTCACTACTATAGTGCACAATTTGGCAATATCTATCAACTTTGTACATGCATATACAGTTGACCCTTGAGCATGTGAAGGATTAGGGATGCCTACCACCTGCTCAGTTGGTACAACTTTTGACTCTCCAAAAATTTAACTAATAGCCTACTATTGACCTGAAGCCTTACCAGTAACATAGTCAATTAACACATAATCCATATGTTATACGTATTACATATTGTATTCTTACAATAAGGTAAACTTGAGAAAAAGAAAATGTTCTTTCAAATTGTCACAAACCTCCAAAAATTTTCCAAGGTTTACTGAAAAAAATTCCACATGTTAAGTGGACCCAAGCAGTTCAAACCTGTGCTGGTCAAGGGTCACCTGTACTCTTTACCCAGCAATTCTACTTCTAGATTGTTATCCTTCAAATATATTTGCACATGTGTGAAATAATATACTGAAAAAATACAGACAAGAATGTATGTATAATCCAAATGTCCATTTACAGGGAACTGGTTAAATAAATTATAAATACCACTGGAAGAAAATCAGGTCATGAACTAGACCTATAAAAACAGAGGAAGATCACTATGTTTTATACCTGAAACAAATATAATATTGTGTATAAACTATATTTCAATAAAAAAGTTAATAAATAAATAAATAGAAATATGCCAAATCTAATTCAAAATGCCGAGCTAAAAAAAAAAATTCCCTCTGGAAAATTTCAAGCAAAAGGTTAGAAACAAAAGGTCTTAAAACACATGTTCTTACACAGAAGGAACCTAATTCCTTCTGTAAAACAACCTGTGTCTAAAATATAGCTAATATAAATCTTTACTCTTTCAAAATAAAGATTAAGTCCCAGGTAAAGATCCTCCTAGTATCTAGCACAGTACTGTTGTCTGAATTGGATTACTTAATTGAAAAGGCAGAGGGGAGAGCAGGAACATAAGAGAAGGAAAGACTGAAAGGAAGTGGGGAAGGAAGAAAGGGGTCGCTGGGGAAAGAAAGACAGAGAAGGAAGAAAGAAAATAGAAGGAAACTGGAATACCTTTATACAAAGCAATACTATGCAGTTGTTATGAAGGAAACAGCTCTAAATATATTGATACAGAATGATATCTAAGATAGAATAAATGGGAAAAAAAACAAGACACAAAACGATGTGTGGTTTGCAACCATCTGGTTTTCTCAAAAAAAAAAAAAAAAGTACACCATGGTGCTTCTTACTGTACGGAGTATCTCTGGAATGATTCATCTCTGAAAGTATATAGTTAAGTGTTAATGTCTCCAAAGAAAGCAACTGGGTGGCTGGAAGAGAGAGGAATAGAAGTTAAACCTATCTTTAAATGTACACATTTAAAGTCTCTTCATTGAGAAATTTTAAGACTATTACAAGCAAACCAAACAAAACTCATTCACCAGATCTAGCTTCACAAGCCATCAGTTTGTAGACTCTGTCCTGGATGTATCAATCCAGATACGTTAGATTTATGAAGAAGCAAAAAGAAGCATCAGAGATGAAGTAGTTTGTATCCCTAAAGGGGACAGTATTCTCACAAATAACCAAGATGATCATCTAAGACCATGAATTAATCTAATCACCACTTGGAAAATTCAAGGCACACATCCAGAGGAGTGGGGTTATTTAGCAACAAGGAAGACTCAAAATGCAGGGCCCAAAAGGCTCCTTGAAAGTTCTCCTTGCACATCACTACAACAGAAATCCTTCTGAAATACGAGAAACAGATCTCTAGTCAAGAGAACAAATACATTTCTGGCTTCCAATATTGTCCAGTAATATGGAACAGTGATGAATTCAACTATTTACTTTTTTACCTTACAGGTATACTTCTCCATGAACCACTAAGCTACAATTTGAACACTTTTTTTTTTTTAGAAATCTTGCCTCTACCTCAGCATTCTCACAGAGTGAACTCCTGAACTTTCCAGGGTTCTGGAAACAAAATGAGATTAAGGCATGCAATTGAAATCTTAAAATACTGGAAAAACTAAAAATCAATCTTATCAATTAGAGTATGAAAACAGCTCTCAAAAGTTACAAATGTAGTATTTTTTAAATTAGAAGTCACCATACTTACATTTATCTGTGCAAGTAAATCTAATGATAATGGCACATATTGTTGAAAATAAAAATTTGGAATTATCTTTGAGGAAAATTAATGTTAAACCTTTCATGATGCCTTATATGTTTTTTACATTTTATATATCTAAACATAGGGCTTCCATTTCCTAACAATTAGAAATAAAAAAAATAAAAGCAAAAATAATTGGATATTTTATGATTTCAGTTGACATGGCACATGGGAAATTTATTTCTGAATTATTTTCAATTCTAATTTGTCAAACTAGAAAACATATATAAGGAATGTATCTGCTGTATCTAGGAACATTTATCTGCATACACAGGATATCTAATAAAAATTAAATTATTTTAAATGTACTACTTAATTTATTGAAAACATTTAAGCTATCTCGTTCTCAAAAATTCTTAAGGGTTAAAATTCGAAACTGAAATCACTGAAAAGTATATTCAAAAACAAAACTATACAGAATACTAGTTTGGGTTGTTTTTTTGGTCCTGCTATGAGAGGGAAAGAGCACTCAATTTTATAAAAATCTTAAGTATTAAAAAACCTGAATAAGGTTCTCATTTTCAATTTGAGCACAAACTCACAAATAAGAGAAATACTTGCAAAGCAAAAGTGAATAGTGTGGCTTATTTAAGCAAAGGAATAGCACAAAATGAAGTTTCAATTATCTTTCATATCTTAATACTTTCTGTAAACTACATCTATTTCCTCTGAAAAGCCTTGGACTACATTATTCTTAAATCTAGGCTTCTAGCTGGTTTTCTCTGGCATACAATCATTGCCTCTAGCTATTCTTCTCTCCTAAAGACACTATCACCACTTGGAGCATTCAAACTTCAGTACCAGAGTCAGCTAGAGGACTTGTTAAAGCGCAGACTGCTGGAGCCAGCCCCATCCTCACTTTCCACCTGAGAATGTGCATTTCTAGCAAGTGCCCAGGTGATACTAACGCTGCTATTCTGGGACAACACTTAGATAACCACTGACCTACACCATCTGTGACATAGTTAGAAAGCCGAAAATACAGCAAATAGGCCGCTGAAGAGCAAGGAACAGAGTTGTCCCAGAACCCGAGCTCTTTACTCCACACAAGTATGAACTCTTATATAGGTCCTCAAGCTGACAGACAAATACTAGCTTTTTAAATTCTATTCCAGATTCCTTCTTTATGACTATATTTTTAGCAGTTTCCTGATAAGAAAATAAAATTAAAAACTTTTCAATCAGTTCAGTCACATCTTTGGGGAACACCTACTATCCACCAATGTCCAAATTGCTGAAAAGGAGAACACAAGAAAAAAACCAAGTTCCTACTCATGGTATAGTTTATATACAGCCCTTCCAATACAGTTAGGGTTCAAGACCAGAAAACACGCATATTCAAAAAAAAAAAAGCTAAGACGAGACAGCAGGATCTCCTAACAAATGAGCATTTGAGTCGTAAATGTCAAATATTCACATTTGTTCATTTAACAATATTAACTGAGCATGTACTTTGTGCCAGGCACAGTTATTAACATCAGGACTAAAGTAGTGACTAAACAAATAAAATAGAGCTCACAGTCCAGTACATGCAACATGCATGCTGAATTAAACATATGAGCCAGTAGCATATCTTGTATGCAACTAGGGCCAAAAACACAATTACTGGAAAGTGGTGAATATAAAAATAAACACAAAATACAGTGGGATGCCTACTTAACTATGGAGTCAAGTACAGAACTAATGTTCAACTCAAAAATTGTATTTTAATCTGATATTATCTCTTTAGATAGCTTTATATTTTAGCAAACTAACAAGTTTCCTGAAATCTTCCTCATCAGTAAAACTTCCGTGCCATTATTTTTACTTACTTATCTAACCTCCTTTCAAAAAAAAGATGAGGTGTTTTTTTTTTGATGTCCTATTATGTCTGAAATCTACAGGAGATAGCACTATATTTTTTCACAAAGCATCCCTCCATACCTAAATGTCTGATTACAAATACAGTCCCAGGAAAGAAACTCTCCACTGCCCAAATTCGCATTTAAGGCACAAAATTAATTACATCTACATTATTAGCTGTTGGCAGCACCTAACTAATCTTACATCGATAGTTTTCTGGAGTCATCATGAAGGTTTCCTTTGACCCCCAAACCAGTCAATTCCCATAGAACATCATCTCTCTCAGATCTTTACAAAGGTTCCTAACATTTGCACAAAGCACTGGAAAGAAAGTTGTTTAGAACACATATACATATATGCAATATATAAATATATTAAATCAACACTATAAAATTGCACACTGCACCTCAGTAAAAAAAAAATAAAAGAAAAATGTATGTATGTATTCATACACATGCATACTTAGAGAGGAGTGAGAGAATAAGGTATCAATCAAGGTAGGAATTCCTGTGGATATACATTTTAACATACTTGACATTCAGATTTAACATTCACACCTATCACTGTTTGAGAACCACCCAGAAGACATTTTGCCAAGGCAATAGCAAAGCTGGAGGCCAGACAGAGTCAATGCATAAACCTAGCCTAACCAAGAATCTGCATCTCAAAGTTCAAAAGCAGTAACTTAAAAAAAATGTTTTTTAAACTGAGTTATGAAAAACATGTCCCCCAACACAAAAGAAAACCAAGCTTTTAGTAGTGGGGTTTGAAGTGAAGAAAAATATAAGGACTAAGAAAGCGACATTCTTAACTAGAAAAAGAAGAGAATGTCAAGTTTGATAACAGCTTGTAACTATGAATGTGAACAAGTCCTTCAAATATTTATTTTAAAAAATCATTAAACTTGACTCAGCAAGTGCTCCATGCTAACGAAAACCTATTCATCAAATGAAATGAAATTTTTATTAACGTTGAAAAGAATATTAACTTATAGAACAGGCGTATATGTATATCAGAAACATCACTATCAAAGAAAAACACAAGGATCCCACACAAAGACCTCTACATTTAAAAACCTGGAGGATTTACAGAGGTCTCAGAAAGTATCCTTGCAAGTGACAAGTTTCCTACAGTCTATGATTTTCTTTATAGTTAGAAAACTGTGAAGTAGTTTAAACATGTTTTAAACAAACCAAATTACTTTTTGATTGTCAGTGTTCAAGGGGCAACATTCTTCATATTTAAAGCATCTACAAATCTAAGGGGCTATGTAGATAAAGTCCAAACTCTTCTCAATGGAATTTAAGGCTATCCACAATGTGTTTCCAATTCACCTTTGTAACTCTTGCCTTCCACAATCCCTTCTCACACATACTATGCTCCAAACAACTCAGACAACCTATTATATTAGTCTTCAAACATGGCCTGAAATATCCCAGATCCATGCACTGGGTCATGGTCTTCTCTTCTAACTCCCCAAAATGTCCCTCATCTTCAAATTCTACCAATGTCCAAGTCTTAGTGTACTCATCTAAACAGTAATCCCTCCCATCTCTGAAGCCCGAAATTTATTACTTCTATTAAAGAGAAAAACCTCTACATGTAAATACTGTTTTGCCACTTTATGGCACTTATATTAATGTTCAGTCAGAAGGCAAGAAAATAAGTACTTTGGAGTACTTAATATGTACCAGGCACTCTAAACACAGTATGTAACTAATATCATTTACTGTGTTATTACTATTTTTATACTATTATTTTTAGTGGGTTTATTACAGATCAAATAGATTTACCATGATTTACTTAGCCATTTTAAGCAGAACTTGTGGACTGCCTATTCAAAATGCACATTTCCAATGCTCTTCTACCTAGAAACCTCCCACTACGGAATCTAGAAAGCCAAATGCTTGCTTTCTTAGGCTCCATTGTGCCCACACATGGCTATGTAACCAATGAGATGTATATTGATATCTGCTGGGAGTGGGGAGAGGGACTTCTGGGAAAGCTTATCATTTTCTGATAAAGGAGACTCACTCCAAAAAAAAAGACTGAAACAAAGCTTTTACTGCTTTTCACTGTGGTCTTGATGTTTTAACTACAGTAATCTTGACATCTTAAAGTGACAGGAAGGAAGACAAAAAGCAGCACCTGGGAATGAAAGATGGCAGAAGAGAAGAACAGGAGAAGCCTGGTTTCCTCGATGTTATCACTGAGCAACTGTACCAGCTTATGTCAGAAAAAAAGACTACCCACCATGAGACTCGTGAGAAAAACACAATCTCCATTATGCTCTTGTTAACAGGGCTCTATGTGGCCAAATGCATTTTTTTTTTAAATAATTATTTTTTATTGAAGGGTAGTTGACGCACAGTATTACATTACATTAGTTTCAAGTGTACAACACAGTGGTAGAACATTTATATACATAATTCTAGGTTCCAGCTATCACCCTGCCAAGCTGTTACAATATCTTGACTATATTCCTTATGCTATACATTACATCCCGGTTACTTATTTATTTTACCATTGGAAGTCTGTCCTTTTTTTTTTTTTTTTTTTTGTGAGGGCATCTCTCATATTTATTGATCAAATGGTTGTTAACGACAATAAAATTCTGTATATGGGAGTCAATGCTCAATGCACAATCATTAATCCACCCCAAGCCTAATTTTCGTCAGTCTCCAATCTTCTGAGGCATAACAAACAAGTTCTTACATGTAGAACAAATTCTTACATAATGAATAAGTTACATAGTGAACAGTACAAGGGCAGTCATCACAGAAACTTTCGGTTTTGCTCATGAATTATGAACTCTAAACAGTCAGTTCAAATATGAATACTCATTTGGTTTTTATACTTGATTTATATGTGGATACCACATTTCTCTCTTTATTATTATTATTTTTAATAAAATGCTGAAGTGGTAGGTAGATACAAGATAAAGGTCGAAAACATAGTTTAGTGTTGTAGGAGAGCAAATGTAGATGATCAGGTGTGTGCCTGTTGACTATGTGTTAATCCAAGCTAGACCAGGGCAATAAAACATCCACGTATGCAGAAGATTTCTCTCAGAACAGGGGGGGTGAGGTTCTAAGCCTCACCTCTGTTGATCCCCAATTTCTCGCCTGATGGCCCCCCTGGGACTGTGCCTGTCTTAGGTTGTTCCTCCCTTGAGGAATCTTACCCGTCTCTGGCTAACCAGTCATCTTCTGGGGCCATACAGGGAAATGTGAAGTTGGTAAGTGAGAGGGAAGCCTTATTGTTTGAAAAGGTTAGCTTTTTACTTCTTTGCATATTTATGCCCTGTGGCTTCTATGCCCAGCATTTCTCTTGAGGTATCTTTACCACTTGGAGGAGTTATGATACTCGGTAAATTTGATATGAGGCACGAATTCTATTTAAGGGTTGTAATTAGGAAGGAAGAAGAAAAGCTATAGAAGTAGCAGGTGGAAGAAAACATGGGAAGATTGATTATTTCTTTGACATATCTTCTTGTAGAGTAACTTCAGCATATATAGGTTTTAAGCTACTACTTAAATTGCGCACACACATTAACATAATAGGAGTATAGTTACATAACCAAAGCATATCTGTAATTACCAGCCATCTCCAGTGAAACCAAGAAAACCAGTTAGGCACCTTAGGCATTTGTGAAAACTTATCTATGATATGGTGGATATTGTCCAACTGAACTTGAACAGTCTGAGAGAAATCAGACAAATTAAAACAACCCATTCCTGGGGACTGTTCACATGCCATATGTTCTTTTAACAGTAAATAGTCTGTAGTTGTAAGAGTTTGGAGTGCTACAATTTGCACTTCTCCAAATTCTTGGTTGAGTTCCAACAGTATAGATCCAGTCAAATTTGTTGTTTTACTGTATGCACAGGCCAGCTTAGATATCTCCTTCCTCATTCCCATGGCAAGTCCAGGAACTGGTGGGATGAGTGCATCTACAGCTGTAGCAGTGCGTGGATCTTTGTTGGGGTTTTTTGATGATCATCTTCTGGCATGAGTCTTCCAGAGAGTGCAGATGTTGGAAGTTCTTTTTCATATCGTATCTTAGTTCATTTTCGGGGTAGCCCAATTAGGCTTTGATCCTCTGTATAAACACAAACAGACTATTTGCCTACACTTTTATATGCCCTTTATACCCTTGTGTAGAACTCGTTGGAGGTTAACACACAGGTCCTGCCTTTTTTTTTTTTTTTTGCTTTGTTTTTGGTATCACTAATCTACACTTACATGACGAATATTATGTTTACTAGGCTCTCCCCTATACCAGGTCTCCCCTATAAACCCCTTTACAGTCACTGTCCATCAGCATAGCAAAATGTTGTAGAATCACTACTTGCCTTCTCTGTGTTGTACAGCCCTCCCTTTTCTCCTACCCCCCCATGTATGTTAATCTTAATACCCCCCTACTTCTCCCCCCCTTATCCCTCCCTACCCACCCATCCTCCCCAGTCCCTTTCCCTTTGGTACCTGTTAGTCCATTCTTGAGTTCTGTGATTCTGCTGCTGTTTTGTTCCTTCAGTTTTTCCTTTGTTCTTATATTCCACAGATAAGTGAAATCATTTGGTATTTCTCTTTCTCCGCTTGTCTTGTTTCACTGAGCATAATACCCTCCAGCTCCATCCATGTTGCTGCAAATGATTGGATTTGCCCTTTTCTTATGGCTGAGTAGTATTCCATTGTGTATATGTACCACCTCTTCTTTATCCATTCATCTATCGATGGACATTTAGGTTGCTTCCAATTCTTGGCTATTGTAAATAGTGCTGCAATAAACATAGGGGTGCATCTGTCTTTCTCAAACTTGATTGCTGCGTTCTTAGGGTAAATTCCTAGGAGTGGAATTCCTGGGTCAAATGGTAAGTCTGTTTTGAGCATTTTGATATACCTCCATACTGCTTTCCACAATGGTTGAACTAACTTACATTCCCACCAGCAGTGTAGGAGGGTTCCCCTTTCTCCACAGCCTCGCCAACATTTGTTGTTTTTTGTCTTTTGGATGGCAGCCATCCTTACTGGTGTGAGGTGATACCTCATTGTAGTTTTAATTTGCATCTCTCTGATAATTAGCGATGTGGAGCATCTTTTCATGTGTCTGTTGGCCATCTGTATTTCTGTTTTGGAGAACTGTCTGTTCAGTTCCTCTGCCCATTTTTTAATTGGGTTATTTGCTTTTTGTTTGTTGAGGCGTGTGAGCTCCTTATATATTCTGGACGTCAAGCCTTTATCGGATGTGTCATTTTCAAATATATTCTCCCATACTGTAGGGATCCTTCTTGTTCTATTGATGGTGTCTTTTGCTGTACAGAAGCTTTTCAGCTTAATATAGTCCCACTTACTCATTTTTGCTGTTGTTTTCCTTGCCCGGGGAGATATGTTCAAGAAGAGGTCACTCATGTTTATTTCTAAGAGGTTTTTGCCTATGTTTTCTTCCAAGAGTTTAATGGTTTCATGGCTTACATTCAGGTCTTTGATCCATTTTGAGTTTACTTTTGTATATGGGGTTAGACAATGGTCCAGTTTCATTCTCCTACATGTAGCTGTCCAGTTTTGCCAGCACCACCTGTTGAAGAGACTGTCATTTCGCCATTGTATGTCCATGGCTCCTTTATCAAATATTAATTGACCATATATGTCTGGGTTAATGTCTGGATTCTCTAGTCTGTTCCATTGGTCTGTGGCTCTGCTCTTGTGCCAGTACCAAATTGTCTTGATTACTATGGCTTTATAGTAGAGCTTGAAGTTGGGGAGTGAGATCCCCCCTACTTCATTCTTCTTTCTCAGGAATGCTTTGGCTATTCGGGGTCTTTGGTGTTTCCATATGAATTTTTGAATTATTTGTTCCAGTTCATTGAAGAATGTTGCTGGTAGTTTCATAGGGATTGCATCAAATCTGTATATTGCTTTGGGCAGGATGGCCATTTTAACGACATTAATTCTTCCTAGCCACGAGCATGGGATGAGTTTCCATCTGTTAGTGTCCCCTTTAATTTCTCTTAAGAGTGACTTGTAGTTTTCAGAGTATAAGTCTTTCACTTCTTTGGTTAGGTTTATTCCTAGGTATTTTATTTTTTTTTGATGCAATTGTGAATGGAGTTGTTTTCCTGATTTCTCTTTCTGTTGGTTCATTGTTAGTATATAGGAAAGCCACAGATTTCTGTGTGTTGATTTTGTATCCTGCAACTTTGCTGTATTCCGATATCAGTTCTAGTAGTTTTGGGGTGGAGTCTTTAGGGTTTTTTATGTACAGTATCATGTCATCTGCAAATAGTGACAGTTTAACTTCTTCTTTACCAATCTGGATTCCTTGTATTTCTTTATTTTGTCTGATTGCCGTGGCTAGGACCTCCAGTACTATGTTAAATAACAGTGGAGAGAGTGGGCATCCCTGTCTAGTTCCCGATCTCAGAGGAAATGCTTTCAGCTTCTCGCTGTTCAATATAATGTTGGCTGTGGGTTTATCATAGATGGCCTTTATTATGTTGAGGTACTTGCCCTCTATTCCCATTTTGCTGAGAGTTTTTAACATGAATGGATGTTGAACTTTGTCAAATGCTTTTTCAGCATCTATGGAGATGATCATGTGGTTTTTGTCTTTCTTTTTGTTGATGTGGTGGATGATGTTGATGGACTTTCGAATGTTGTACCATCCTTGCATCCCTGGGATGAATCCCACTTGGTCATGGTGTATGATCCTTTTGATGTATTTTTGAATTCGGTTTGCTAATATTTTGTTGAGTATTTTTGCATCTACGTTCATCAGGGATATTGGTCTGTAGTTTTCTTTTTTGGTGGGGTCTTTGCCTGGTTTTGGTATTAGGGTGATGTTAGCTTCATAGAATGAGTTTGGGAGTATCCCCTCCTCCTCTATTTTTTGGAAAACTTTAAGGAGAATGGGTATTATGTCTTCCCTGTATGTCTGATAAAATTCCGAGGTAAATCCATCTGGCCCGGGGGTTTTGTTCTTTGGTAGTTTTTTGATTACCGCTTCAATTTCGTTGCTGGTAATTGGTCTGTTTAGATTTTCTGTTTCTTCCTGGGTCAATCTTGGAAGGTTATATTTTTCTAGGAAGTTGTCCATTTCTCCTAGGTTTCCCAGCTTGTTAGCATATAGGTTTTCATAGTATTCTCCAATAATTCTTTGCATTTCTGTGGGGTCCGTCGTGATTTTTCCTTTCTCGTTTCTGATACTGTTGATTTGTGTTGACTCTCTTTTCTTCTTAATAAGTCTGGCTAGACTCAGAAGATTGGAGACTGACAAAAATTAGGCTTGGGGTGGAATAATGATTGTGCATTGAGCATTGACTCCCCTATACAGAATTTTATTGTCGTTAACAACCATTTGATCAATAAATATGAGAGATGCCCTCACAAAAAAAAAAAAAAAAGGACAGACTTCCAATGGTAAAATAAATTAGTAACCGGGATGTAATGTATAGCATAAGGAATATAGTCAAGATATTGTAACAGCCTGGTAGGGTGATAGCTGGAACCTAGAATTATGTATATAAATGTTCTACCACTGTGTTGTACACTTGAAACTCATGTAATGTAATACTGTGTGTCAACTACCCTTCAATAAAAAATAATTATTAAAAAAAAAAAAAAAAAAAAAAGTCTGGCTAGAGGCTTATCTATTTTGTTTATTTTCTCGAAGAACCAGCTCTTGGTTTCATTGATTTTTGCTATTGTTTTATTCTTCTCAATTTTATTTATTTCTTCTCTGATCTTTATTACGTCCCTCTTTCTGCTGACCTTAGGCCTCATCTGTTCTTCTTTTTCCAATTTCGATAATTGTGACATTAGACCATTCATTTGGGATTGCTCTTCCTTTTTTAAATATGCTTGGATTGCTATATACTTTCCTCTTAAGACTGCTTTTGCTGTGTCCCACAGAAGTTGGGGCTTAGTGTTGTTGTTGTCATTTGTTTCCATATATTGCTGGATCTCCATTTTGATTTGGTCATTGATCCATTGATTATTTAGGAGCGTGTTGTTAAGCCTCCATGTGTTCGTGAGCCTCTTTGCTTTCTTTGTACAGTTTATTTCTAGTTTTATGCCTTTGTGGTCTGAAAAGTTGGTTGGTAGGATTTCAATCTTTTGGAATTTTCTGAGGCTCTTTTTGTGGCCTAGTATGTGGTCTATTCTGGAGAATGTTCCATGTGCACTTGAGAAGAATGTATATCCCGCTGCTTTTGGATGTAGAGTTCTATAGATGTCTATTAGGTCCATCTGCTCTACTGTGTTGTTCAGTGCTTCCGTGTCCTTACTTATTTTCTGCCCAGTGGATCTATCCTTTGGGGTGAGTGGTGTGTTGAAGTCTCCTAGAATGAATGCATTGCAGTCTATTTCCCCCTTTAGTTCTGTTAGTATTTGTTTCACATATGCTGGTGCTCCTGTGTTGGGTGCATATATATTTAGAATGGTTATATCCTCTTGTTTGACTGAGCCCTTTATCATTATGTAGTGTCCTTCTTTATCTCTTGTTACTTTCTTTGTTTTGTAGTCTATTTCGTCTGATATTAGTACTGCAACCCCTGCTTTCTTCTCACTGTTGTTTGCTTGAAATATGTTTTTCCATCCCTTGACTTTTAGTCTGTACATGTCTTTGGGTTTGAGGTGAGTTTCTTGTAAGCAGCATATAGATGGGTCTTGCTTTTTTATCCATTCTGTTACTCTGTGTCTTTTGATTGGTGCATTCAGCCCATTAACATTTAGGGTGACTATTGAAAGATATGTACTTATTGCCATTGCAGGCTTTAAATTCGTGGTTACCAAAGGTTCAAGGTTAGCCTCTTTAGTATCTTACTGCCTAACTTAGCTCGCTTATTGAGCTGTTATATACACTATCTGGAGATTCTTTTCTTCTCTCCCTTCTTGTTCCTCCTCCTCGATTCTTCATATGTTGGGTGTTTTGTGCTGTGCTCTTTCTAGGAGTGCTCCCATCTAGAGCAGTCCCTGTAAGATGTTCTGTAGAGGTGGTTTGTGGAAAGCAAATTCCCTCAGCTTTTGTTTGTCTGGGAATTGTTTAATCCCACCGTCATATTTGAATGATAGTCGTGCTGGATACAGTATCCTTGGTTCAAGGCCCTTCTGTTTCATTGTATTAAATATATCATGCCATTCTCTTCTGGCCTGTAGGGTTTCTGTTGAGAAATCTGACGTTAGCCTGATGGGTTTCCCTTTATAGGTGACCTTTTTCTCTCTAGCTGCCTTTAACACTCTTTCCTTGTCCTTGATCTTTGCCATTTTAATTATTATGTGTCTTGGTGTTGCCCTTCTTCGATCCTTTCTGTTGGGGGTTCTGTGTATTTCCGTGGTCTGTTCGATTACTTCCTCCCCCGGTGTGGGGAAGTTTTCAGCAATTATTTCTTCTAAGATACTTTCCATCTCTTTTCCTCTCTCTTCTTCTTCTGGGACCCCTATAATACGGATATTGTTCCTTTTGGATTGGTCACACAGTTCTCTTAATATTGTTTCATTCCTGGAGATCCTTTTGTCTCTCTCTATGTCAGCTTCTATGCGTTCCTGTTCTCTGATTTCAATTCCATCAATGGCCTCTTGCATTCTATCCATTCTGCTTATAAACCCTTCCAGAGTTTGTTTCATTTCTGCGATCTCCTTTCTGGCATCTGTGATCTCCTTCCGGACTTCATCCCATTTCTCTTGCGTATTTCTCTGCATCTCTGTCAGCATGTTTATGATTCTTATTTTGAATTCTTTTTCAGGGAGACTGGTTAGGTCTGTCTCCTTCTCTGGTGTTGTCTCTGTGATCTTTGTCTGCCTGTAGCTTTGCCTTTTCATGGTGATAGGAATAGTCTGCAGAACTGGGACGAGTGACGGCTGGAAGGACTTCCTTTCTTGTTGGTTTGTGGCACTCCTCTCCTGGGAGAACAGCGGCCTCTAGTGGCTTGTGCTGGGCAGCTGCGCGCAGACAGGGCTTCTGCTTCCTGCCCGGCTGCTATGGAGTTAATCTCCGCTGTTGCTGTGGGCGTGGCCTGGCTCGGGCAGCTACTCCAAAATGGTGGAGTCGTGTTGGAGCAGGAGCTGCTGGGAGGCTATTTATCTCCGTAAGGGGCCTCCCTGCTCCCTGCAGCCCAGGGGTTAGGGTGCCCAGAGATCCCGGATTCCCTACCTCTGGATTAAGTGACCCGCCCTCCCCTTTTAAGACTTCCAAAAAGCACCCGCCAAAACAAAACAACGCCCACCAAAAAAAAAAAGAAAAAAAAATTTTTTTAATTAAAAAAAAAAAAGTTTTTAATTTAAAAAAAAAAAAAAAAGGGTGGTCATTCGTTTTTATTTATTCTCCGGTGCCAGCCTCAGGCCTCTGCTCACCGTTCTTTCTGACCTGTTTCCCTAGTATTGGGGTCCCTATCCCTTTAAGACTTCCAAAAAGCGCTCGCCAAAACAAAACAGCAAAAAAGCAAAAAAAAATGGTCGCGCGCTTTTCTTATGTCCTCTGTCGCCCAGCCTCCAGTGCCTGCTCACTGTTCTTGCTTTCCTGTTTTCCTAGTATCGAGCGCCCTGCACTCTGGCCCGGATGGCTGGGGCTGGGTGCTTGGCAGTCCTGGGCTCCGTCTCCCTCCCGCTCTGCCTGCTTTTCTCCCGCCAGGAGTTGGGGGGCGGGGCACTCGGCTCCCACGGGGCCGGGGCTTGTATCTTACCCCCTTCGCGAGGCGCTGGGTTCTCTCAGGTGCGGATGTGGTCTGGATATTGTCCTGTGTCCTCTGGTCTTTATTCTAGGAAGGGTTGTCTTTGTTATATTTTCATAGATATATGTTGTTTTGGGAGGAGATTTCCGCTGCTCTACTCACGCCGCCATCTTCCGCCCCTCCCCTCGCCAAATGCATTTTTAACAGATATTCATTTCACTGTAGTCTGGCATTCGGAGTATAATTTTTCACATCAAAAAATAAATTGCCTATAATGTTCTTCATGCATCTAGACTTTTTTTTTGCTTTAATATCTGATATCTCTATTCTTCCTTTTATTTTTTATTTTTTAATTTTTTTTATTTTTTATTTTGGTATCATTAATCTACAATTACATGAAGAACATTATGTTTACTAGGCTCCCCCCTTTACCAACTCCCCCCCACATACCCCTTCACAGTCACTGTCCATCAGCGTAGTAAGATGTTGTAAAATCACTTCTTGTCTTCTCTGTGTTGTAGAGCCCGCCCTGTACCCCACCCCACATTATACATGTGAATCGTAATGCCCCCTTTCTTTTTCCCCGCCCTTATCCCTCCCTTGCCACCCATCCTCCCCAGTCCCTTTCCCTTTGGTAACTGTTAGTCCATTTGTGGGTTCTGTGATTTTGCTGCTATTTTGTTCCTTCAGTTTTTCTTTTTTCTTATACTCCACATATGAGTGAAATCATTTGGTACTTGTCTTTCTCCGGCTGGCTTATTTTACTGAGCATAATACTCTATAGCTCCATCCATGTTGTCATGCATCTAGACTTTTAAGGCACTTTTCTGTTTCTTTCTCTGGGCTAGACTGTGACAGGTAGGATTACTAGGCTAAGGCAAGTTTCCTGATAGATACTAACCAAATTGATATTACCAACAACAATGTATGAAGGTAAAATTAACACATCTCCTTTTGGGAGAATCATTGATTTTTCTTTCGTAAGTAGAAAAGGATACCTCATTGCTTTACTATTTCTTTGGTGACTGTTTTTAATATTGACTAGTTTGCCATATGATGACTACTGTAATAAAACCATCCAAATGCTCATAAAGAGAGTAGTTCAACAAGTTATATTTCAATTGCTTTTTAAAAAAATTCTTCTTCCTCATTAAAAATACTATAAAATGGAAAAAATACTCAAACCTTATAAATATATAAAGAACAAAACCAAAAGATCCACTCCTTTACCCCAATCCCACTACCCAGAAATAGCCAATGTGAACAGTTCGTAAATTCTCTTCTGAACTTCCCTGTATGCAGAGCCAGAAAGATAAGAAAAATGACATCTGTTTTGGTTACATAATTACTAAAATAAATATAGGGACTACAACTATGCCTTTATGGAAATAAATGAAATTAATAGAAGTTAAATTTTACTGAGCTCTTTCTATGTTATATTGTTCCAAATACATGTTTTACTAACTCATTTAATTGTCATACAAACAAAAAAAGACACAAAGTAGTTAAAATAATTATGTACAATCCCATCATATTTAAAACATAAATGTGTACATAACAGATTTGAAGACTATATAGATGCTGGAGTTAAATTTGTATTAAGATATTTTGTCTTATATGTAAATAAGTACAAAGACAATAGGGAGATAATGAAAAGAGCTTATAAGGAAGAAGGGTAAGATTGAGATACAAGTTTATGTTCCCAATTTTACTATTAAGGTGGGCACTCCCTACAGGCTGTAGGAAACAGAGCTGCAATTCCCCGACTGGAAATACATTTGGTAATCTTGGTTTTCACTCACACACAAACCCATCATATTTTCCAAAATAATTAAATTTGCTACAAGTATGTGTGTGTCTGTGTGTGTGTGGAGAGATATAGGTAGATAGGTATCTATATGTATTCCTTTTATTCATAAGAGAATAAGATACAGAAAAAAAAGCCTTTTAAAAATTAAATCCGTTGCATAAAACAATGCCTGTCTTAATATTTCTAACATAAATACAAATCTAATGACTTCATCTTAACCTAATTTACAAGTACCAGATTTATTTAGCTTTAATAAATTAAACCATCATTCCATTTCCTGTTAAAACTATAACACTAATCTGAAAAAAAATTCCAAAATAAATTATAGAACAACAACAAAAAACCTAATCCTACATGGCAACATAGATGGAAGATGATCTCAATGAAGAAGACATTCTATTCTCTTACAAAGGATATGAACAGCAATTTAGAGAAAGGAAACCCCAAAAGCTAACAAATTTAGGAAGAGATGCTTAATTTCAGTGATAATCAGAAAAAGGCAAATTACTAATACGAATAGGAAATATAACTTTACATTTATCAGACTAGCAAGAAGTAGAATTCTAGATAATGCCAAGTATTAGTGATACATGATCATGTACTGCAAGTGGAAATGTAGACAAGGGAAGTTATTCTGGAAAGCAACTGGAAACTTAAATTAAGTTTACATAAACCCAAGGAACCAGCAATTCCTCTATCCGTTAATATGTCAAAGAAATTCTCAAACAGCTAAAAGTAATGGACTTAATGTACAGAAAATATCAAAGATGGATCTTTAAAAAAGAGAAAATGACACAATGTGATTTTTGTTAATAAAAACATGTATATATAAAAAACAATTACTTTACAAAGATACATAAAGAAAACTTGAAGGAGAATATGAATGGAATGGAAATAAAAAGAGAAGCAAATTAAACAAAAGAGGGGCTATGTGTAAAACCAATGATAACGTGCCATGAGGTAAAAAGTTGTGAGAACTGAATTCTTTGCAAATGAGTTCAAAATGAGACTGACAAAAATAATGACTTTAAGAAGGCAGAAGCAAAAATCCTAAATAAAATATTACCAAATCAAATATAACAGTATATCAAAAGAAAAAAAACCTCACACCAGATTTATTCCATTAATATATTAGTAGAAAAAAATTAACAAAATTTAATATCTATTACTGTTAACAACTCTTAGAAAACTAGAAACTTCCTCAAAATGCTAGATAGTAATTTTTAGAAATCAACAACAAATACCACACTTGAGTTACACAATTTCCATTTAAAACTTTTTAAACTTTTTGAACAAAAAGGAGGCCCTCTGGCAGCATCATAATATATAATTCTGAGGTTGACAGCCATAATGGAAAAAGAGAGCTATAAATATAAGAAATGTCTACACTTGGTTTTTCTACCTAGAGTTTCCAAACATTAGAAAGAATAAGGTATTTCTACAAGGTAACTGGATGTCTTTGCACACCCTAGCACAGCTACCCCACATATTGTAAATAACCAGTTAGAAATGTGGTGGGAAAAAGTCCCACTTGCACTAGTAATAGAACCTATAAATTCTGAAGTTTATTCTGGGTATGTTAAGTACAGGATGATCTCTACTTATGGAAAGAGGGAAATCTTAGTTGGGAAAATTTGAAATGTGAAGATGCAATTATTGCCCAGGTAACTGAAAGTCTGATAAAAAAAACCCAAGTTTATGTGTTTATATATGCACATACATAAAATTCTGGAAGGATAAACATTAAATTGTTAGTAGATCTAAACAGTAGATTTGTGAGAAGGGCTGGAGAAAGGAAGGGGTACTTTCTACCTTGTATCTTTCTGTGTACCTTGTGTTTTACATACACACCTATTCTTTTCTAAATACATCATTTCTTCTGACAAAGATTCTCCCTCAACCAAACTTTTGCCTGGCTCCTATGGACTTCAGCTTTACCAGGGTTGATCTTTGGGACTTCCATGGCCATCTTTACATCAACCAATTTTAGTAGGAATCTTACTAAGTCAGTTTAGAAAGAATCCCTCACCTTCAATATCTGATCACTCTTAGTATCTGATCAAATTCCTCATCCACACCATCCCCCAGGTGCTATACAACCACCCTGGCCTGCCTTCAGCAAGAATCCTGTCAATTCAGGTTAGCCAGAATACCCACCTATCCCTGATGCTTCCTCTTAGTAATTTCCATCCACAGACCACTTACCCTCCTCCTTAGCTACAAATTCCAAATTTTCCTTGTTGTACTCGGAATTGAGCCCAGTTCTTTACTAAGGTCTCTTTCCCACTACTGTAATAGTTTCTACTCAAAATCTGCTTTTAAGCACTTTAACCACTGTCCAGCTCTGGTTTTCTTTAACATTGCTAAATGTAAAATTTAGACAGATTCTAAAAATAAATCTGAATTTAACTCTGAATTCTAAACAAGGACTAAAACTATGTCTATTTTGTAGAAGAATTGGTGGTTTCTAGTCAGTGATTCATGCTCTAAATCTCTCTAATTCACATAATAGCAAACTTACAAAAACATTTTTAAAAATATATAAATAGATTCCTTAACTAGGGAAATCACGTTTTACTAAAACAAGCTTTTCTTTTTATTTGACTTTCAACTATCACCCATTTCCTGATAAAAAATATAAAAAATTAGGTCAAACAACCATTTTTATTCAAACAATCTAAAAAGAAAACAAAAGAGAACACCAAGAAGGGAAAACAGAAAAGATTAAACACATATAAAAATGTTAGAAATAAATTAATCATTTAAAGCTTTAAAGCTACAAAGTATATCGAACCTTAAAGATCAATAAATATCTGCTTTCATTTTGGAAAGAAAAGCCAGTGAACATAACTTAATTTTTCTTGATAACTCAGGCATAACTCTACATATCAAGTACAAAAACTCAGTGTTCTTTGACATAGGAGTTGGTAGATTCTAAGTCTTGGTTCTCTCATTAATCTGCATCATCTTGAATTAAAGTTACTTAACTTTTCTGAGCCTCAGTACCTTCAGTTATACAATGAAAGAATTTCTGTGATTACATGGAACTAAAAATGACATGTGGAAAACAGAACTGAGTAAGTCCTGATGCCAAGAAAGTGAGTATTTAAAAAAAAAAATTCTGTTCTGTTTGCAGCCCGCTTATTTGTGTATTTTTCATGGGAGACTAATGGTACACAGTTGAATTAGTATGTTTCGAGGTGAGGGTTTTTTCCTATATTATTAGTCAAGGACTCCTTCTGGCAAATTTGAACACAATTTAAAGACCATCATTAACACATAGTGTTACAGTTGTTAGAAATAAATTTTTTTTTAATAAGGTACAAAGGAAGTTGCTAAAGCCCCAGGAGAACAGGGACTCTCTATGCCATTGACTAATATATCCCCAATGCCTAGAACAGTCATTTGCAGGTAGCAGAGGTCCAATAAATATTTGTTAATTGAACAAATTCATAAAGAACAAGTAAATAGCTAAGTGTCAAATGACAAAGCAAGTACTAAGGACAATCACTAAAAGCTAAGGGTATTCAAAACTGTTCATGTTGGAAATAGGACTTAAGTTAAATTTAAATAAAGAGCATATAAGTCTGAAAGGGTAATATAAATGACAAACCTTTCTGAGCAATAGTTAAAAAAGAAGTAGAACATGGCTTATGTGCAAAGCAAGATTACACTATTTTGGTTTAGAAAGAGTACCCTAACAGGAAATATAAACAGTGTAATCATGGAGAGTTGAAACCTAATATAGGCAAAAATAAGAAATAAAAAAGAATGTCTTGAACAAATAAGTATATTCAGAATACCTTGGCCAAGGTAGAGACAAGAAGTAAAAATTAAGAAGGCCCCTACTGAAGCCATCTAGATATGAGGTGATGAGAGTCTGAATCATTATAACAATAGTATTAGGAACTAAATAATTTAAAATGGATTTAAAATACCACATAGCTTATAAAACCAGATGCATAGCAGGCAGAGTGAAGACAAGAGAGTGAAACTGAGCAGAAGGTGAATCCAGGTTTCTAGAAATGGAAAACTAGGGGCTAGGTATGGGGAGGAAGGGCCACTTGATTTGGGAGAAGGATTTTAGAAAGGGTGAGTTTCAAGTAATAGCAGGTCACCCAGGAGAAGACATTAGCAAAAAATTAGACATGTAGATCTCTAACCGGGGGAAAGTACCAGGACTAGCTAGAGATGTAATTTTTTTTTTAAGTTATTAGGAAAGGGTATAAAGCATAACTTTAAATCTCAACTTTAATTTTTTAATAATTGGATGATAAGTTTTTTTTATATGAATGTTTTTATTGCTTTTGATACACATGCCTTGATTAAGGAATTACACAAACTCATATTGTCACTAGCAACATGTAACTACCTATTTTCCCACAGTTTTGTCAATCTAAGGTTTGTCATTTTTCTAGAGATGTAATTTTATAAGGCATCTAAACAAAAGGAACCAACTGGAGTGCGAGGACTTAAAGCAGAGAGTAACTACCAAAGAAAACAAACACTATAAATCTGGTGAACAAGTATCTGAATGGAGGATTGGAAGCAAGATCACAACAGACTGAGAAATGAGTAATCGAAAAACAGAAAGAGAACAAAGAAACAGAGAAAGATGAGACTAGTAAAAAACTGAAGGTACTGTGGTCTGTACAGAGAAGTTTACAGTGAAATGAAAGAGAACAAAGGCTAGGATGACAGTACTAATGGATAAGCAAGCTGAGAAAGGGGTTTCTTTCTGTTACTATCCGTCTGGTTGGTTTTTAAATACAGAAAACTAAAATGGCACCGCCAAAGTGGATATTACTATTGACACAATGGATTCAGGTTTACCTAAAGTTAAGAATCATTGTTTGATTTTAAGCTCCTTGTGAGTTGGAACCGTATCTGCTTGTTCACTCAATCTCCAGTGCCTAAGAGAATGCCAGAAACTCAGTAAGTGTCTAACATCCCAACCCAAAGCCTTGCAAGCATAAGCACAATTTTTTTTTAAATCCACAACATATATTCTATGAGGCTTTGGCAACTTTTCTATTCCACACTTTAGCCTTTTTGTGCCTATTCTCACTTACTTAGCTAGCTATAAGGATCTGGAAAGCTAAACCTAATTTTTGATGAAAAGAAGCAGGTTTCGTGATAAGAAAATCAGCAATTTTCATTCTAAATTCTGGATAACTAAGTCATTTCTATTTTATCATTTAAAGAAGCACAGTTCTAAAAAGTTTAAAATCACAATATATTGGTAGTGGAGGAATAAACATTATTGGAAAAGTAGAATGCAAAGTAATGATGACAGGATATTTTATTTTAAATAAGATTTATTTTCACACAAAAAAATATCCAATTCTTTACTTAGAAGGAATAAGAAAAGTGTATAAAACTTGAAGGTACGGGCTTTAGGGGAAAAAAAAAAAAGTTACATGACCCTGCGGATTGCAGAGCCTTTTCAGGACGTGCTGCCAAAGGCGTTTCCTGGAAGTTAGTGTTTAACTGAGAAGGGAGAAGCAAACAAACCTACCTTCACAACTACCAAAACCCAAGCACCAGTTGACGCAGCTAACATCAAGTTGTAATCAAGGAGCCAAAAGCAACCCTAAAATGAGCTGTCAGAATGACTTGGCAAGGTCCGGGCAATGCTCTACACACGGAATATTTCTCTAAAAGGCTCTTTCCAGTGGAAGTCATAAGGAGAACTGGCTACCAGCAAGAGGGGTAGATACACTGCTCCCCTGTGTACCAACATGTATTACACACTCACTGCAATCACGACATACATAAATATGAAATATGTCTGAGATATAGGACCTGTCCTTACAGACATGATTTAGCTGACAGGATATACACATTCAGACACATGTATTTAACATACATCCAGGAACAATGTATGACTCACTCATTTTAGAACCATTTATTAATCAGCTACTATTTGTCAGTCACTCCTGGACCTTAAGGAAATAAAAACGCCCTTAAGTGACTCAGAATCTAGTGAGGAAACAAAAGTATAAGAGGTGTAATTGAGATACAGAAGTTCTCACCATTAATCCTCTCTTAACCAACCCTAGGGATTAATCAGTATCCTCTAGAGCCTTTGTAAAACACTGCCCAAAGAGCCCAGGGCATATTAACTATTCACAAGGAGAGTATGCTATTCTTCATACTCTTATACATGGTTCACTCATGCTGCAGTTACCACAGGAGAGTTACGTAAGCTCACCAAAAGTAAACCAAGTTTTCTCCCAAACTTGTTTGCCAGTTGCACTTGTTACTTTGATTAGATAATTCAATTAAATATCACATAAACCAATAAAATATGGGTATGAAAAGAAAGACTAAGTTGAATGCACTGGAAAGACAAAATAATAAAGGAGACCTACGAAAAATATTGCTGTCAAATTAGTCATGGGTGTAACCACCATAAAAGACTGGGGAAAAGTCATAAAAACCTAGGAATATGCACTCAATGCACTTTACACAGGGAAAACCCAAGTCAGAAATCATATGCAATGCATTATAATTGCAGCTTATTCAAAAAAGATTAACACTGAACTCCAATCTGCACTCTAAAAAAAAAAGTGAAGTGTGGTGGGCTTGGTCTTACAGTGGCAACTGATTATGTGTTCATATATTTTTTAATTAAATTATTTAGGTGTCACTTCAGCCATCTTTTCAGATTAACTGTCCAACCACCAGTCTGGCCTGGACAGTGCTGGACAACAATGCTTCTGTCTCATATATACAAACTGTTAAGGGAGCATGAAGCTTCACTGTGCCTGGAGGCCAGAGAGGTTTCCCAAAGAAACTAAACTAAATCATAGAAGATGATTAGAAATTCATCAGGCAGACAAGGGAGAGAAAATACCCCAGCCCTGCACATCCCAACCATGAGAGAACAAGAAAAATGTCAAAATATTTCCTTCTATTTACCATGCCCAGGCCCACCACTCAAATTTTTCTTATGGCAAATTATTTAGCTTCTCTCCTCACCTATAAATTAAGGAATGATTGTTAATACCTACTACATATAGTTCTGCAAAGACTAAAATAGATTATACATGTAAAGTGCTTTGTACTATATCTGGCACATGGTCAGTGCTCAAAAAATGAAACTATAATTATTGGAGAGTAAAGAAGGAAGGAAGAGAGGAAATAACAAAGTACTGGGACCACAGTACCATCTTCCCTAACTACACTTTCAAGTTCAGTAAGTTTGCTGACCCAGATCCCCAGGCTCCTCCTTGTTCTGTTTTAGCTTTATATGAACCCACATTCCTAGGAGCAGGTTTTGGTTGTGTCCATAATTTAGGCTCCTTTGCTCACTGCATAACCTTCTCATTTAGGAAGTATAAATTTAAAAATTGAGAGCAAGTCCCAGACTAAGCTGTAATTTTCCATCAGGTGAAATTGGTATCACCTTGTGGAATATGACATCCTAACTAGATATGCCAGTATTGGATCCAATTTTTGTCACATGTAAATGTGTGTTAATGAACTCTGTGTGTAACACACACCTGGCCCTTTCCTTGGCTCTCTATAGTGTAGTTATTGCCACACCCAAAATACCTATTCCACCCAACCTTAATATTTTGCAAAGTTCACCTTAACTCAGGGCTTCTATATCTTTTCTTTTCTATACAGAGAAAATCTCCCTGTATTATCTCCAAAAGAAAAAAAACCTACTCATTTTTCCTTGTGCCATACTGCTTCTAGCCAACACTACAATAAATTTTCCTTCTTACATATCAGTATTTTCTAGTAGTCCATCATCTTGTTCAGATAAGGTACTTGTATAATAAAGGTTAAACAGTATTGTCTGCCAAAGAAAGCGATTGTATTTCTTCAAATACCTTACTGCAGAAGAGCAAATACATGTTTGACATATTATTCCGTTCAAACATAGCATATATAAAATAGATACACTAAAAATAACCTAATAACCAAAGCACTACACAAAATTTGATGTATGATCAATAAACACAAATTATATTTAAAAACATGCAGAACTTAATGTTACCTTCAACAAGGTGAAAAAGATCCAAATATGCATATTTTTTAAAAGATGCATTTTTATCTTAGTATTCCTTATACAAAAATAACATTATTACAAGAAACTAGAGTGATATATTGCTAAACACCTTTGAGGAACACAGCCCCTTACAATGTAATTGTTTCACTAAGTTATTCTACTTGAAAAATCTGAAGTGATAAGAATTTACTTTAAATTATGACAGCTATTCAAAGAATACATTATTATATAAATATTATAATACACTTGGCTACTTCAGATCAGAAGCAGCTACTTAGGGTGCA
Organism: Manis pentadactyla; assembly: GCF_030020395.1. Lineage (NCBI taxonomy): Eukaryota > Metazoa > Chordata > Mammalia > Pholidota > Manidae > Manis > Manis pentadactyla. Next base: position 206,519,961 of record NC_080020.1, on the reverse strand, counting down.
GGACCAGTAAAAGGAGAAGATGTGGTTTAGAAAACAATGGCCAGGTACTAGGACTTCTGGGTTCTAAACTAAATCCACACCAATGCACAGAATGGTCTAGGACAAATCATTTCATCTCTCTAGCCTTTACTGATAAAACAAAGGATGAGACTACTTAAATTCTAAGTCCCTCAAGATGTAAAATATTCTTAGTCTAATGAAGGGGATAGAAGACAGAAAGTAGAGATGGTGGGTGTGGGCAGCGGGCAGCGGGCAGCGTGCCTATGTGTGTGTGTGTGTGTGTGTGTGTGTGTCCCTGTCAGTTAGAGAAGTCTACAATGACAAGTGCTAAAATGAAGACTACTTTAGGATTAAAGACGGGTACCTCTCTTCTCCCTTCTCAGTCTTTGCCTTTCTTCTATCCCCTCCCCCAACCTCTATCTCTCTTGCCTCAGGTTTCTCTCCCAAACTCCAATTTTCCTCTATTACTATTCCAGTCCTCAATACTTACAAACCATTACTACCTACTACTGCCATCTCTGCTGTCCCCTATTCTCAATAAACTGTCAGTTTATTTCCTTAAACCACCACTAATATTGCAAAGTGAATTTAAGTAGCTACTATGCCAAATGGATCACTTAGATTAGTTCTTGGCTTCTAAAATTTGATTTAAATAAGTAATAAAATCAAATGCATTCTATTTAAATGCTTATCTTTCTAACCAACAAGAGCAAACCATTCACTGGACACCTATTTATCAGTCATGTACTTTGCACACTTCAACTTTTTAAAACCTTAGAGCTACTCTGCTGGGTGAGCATATAATCATCCACAATTTATAAATAAAAATGAGACCCAGAAAACTATAAATAGGACATGATGGGGGTAAGGTCCACAATTTCCATGGCCAAACTACAATGGGCAATAGATTGTTCGGTCAAATTATCAACAAAGCAAGAAACCCCCAAAATCCCAAGGGCAAGTTTATTTCTAATGGCCCAAAATTGAAACCTGGATACAACTAATAACATTCATAAACCAAAATGTTTAGCTGACATTAGTAGTAGGCTGAAAAAGGGAAATCAGTCCGTATTATTTGGACTTTCAAAGACTGATTAGTAAAAGAGTTTGTTCTGTTTTAAATTCTGCTTAATTTACCAAGATTTTGAAGAAAGAGTGTAGTCTCCCACTAGCAATGGAATAAGAAAAGCAGATTTTGATAGTAAAATTAAGAGCTAAATAAGTATATCTCATGATAAAGAGATGTTATCAATGATATAGCTCCCCAGATAATTACTAGGACCATTCTTATTTGTCACTTTTTGAAAGTTTAAGATAGTTCAATTTCTAATAATAGTGCCTTGAAATAACTCTCCTACCAAAAACAGCTGAAATTTCTGGATAAAATATTTTTACCCTCATTTCAGAAAGCAAAGCTTGTAAGAAGGAAAAAATTATTTGGCCAAAATATAAGGGAAAATGGGAACCCAGCAAGGTATGGGAACACAGGCCACTTTTGCGTTTTGGGTACTAGCCAATCAGAACAAATCTGAACTTTAGTTTGGACAGCCTTGCAGAACCCAAAGGGCAAAAATCAAAGACCAGGGTCATCCACAGTGGGAAGTACAAGTAATATGCCCTACATTTAGCTAAAACCTTAAAAGGGCTTATACTTCCGAGGTAAAGGTGAAACAGAAGTACAGTAGCTCTCAAACGTATTCACAACCAAAATGTGCATCAGTTGGGTGGTCCAAACCTCAACCAATGAATTGTTTTAAATTGGTCTGGATTGGTAATGCCTCTAAAAACCTATCAGAAGCAAATGCAAAAACTTTCTGAAGAAGATACCTTTATCTGAGGTCTCAGATTAGTCTTACACTTTCTCAAGGACAGTGAGCAACACACACAGATAACTATGAACACACACACAAAAACAAGTCATCATGAGCAATAACCAGCAAAAACAAGAGGCCACAGAAAGGGACCTCCAAGATCTCACACACAGGAAATACAGAGACACCAACTATAAAATAACTATACTTACTAGATTGAAAGAATAAAAGATAACCCTGAATATATCTACAGGGAACAGGAAACTATTAAGAAAAAATCCAGCATCTTTAAAAAGGAACCAAACTGAACTTCAGTAATCGAAGTGAAAAATTCATTGGATGGTCTTCAAAGATTAGATTCAAAGATTAGATTCAACTGAAGAGAAAACTGATGGACTGGAAGATAAATCAAACAAAGCAGGTAGAGATGGAAAGATATAAAATAGCAAATAAAGATGGCATAAGAAACACGTAATCAGAGACCCAGAAGAATAGAGACTGAGATAGAGGAGAAATCTATAGAGATAATGACTAAGAATTTTGCAGAACTAATGAGATGTTAATCCACAGATTCAAGGAGCCAAACGAAGACTCAAATAAAAATAAAGTTATACCGTGACACATCATAATGAAACTACAGAACACCAAAGGCAAAAGAAAATCTTAAATGTAGCCAATAAAATAAGCTAGAAAACAGCAAAACACAGAAAAATCTCTGACTTGTTTTAAATAACAAGAAAAATGATTAAGCATTAGTGTGACCCTGATTACCTCAGAAGGTGGTAATGATCAAGCAAGATAGTGTATTTGAAGGCTCTTCTTGGATACTGTAAAGGTGTCCAGAGACTTAAGTGATAGAGTTTGTACAAAACCTATTTCATTTTTGGTCATTTAACCTCTCTGTGGACCTCACTTTACCTGCAAATGGTTGTAGGTGATTATTTCCAAAGTTCATTTCAGCTCAAAGATTAACCTTTCCTTAGATCTCTCAGTCAAGAGGGAAGAAATTCCAATTATAATATTCTGCTGGCGAAAAATAAATGCTAGCGAGTATCAGAAAGAATAACAGAAATATAACAGGAATTATATCCCAAATTCTTTAAAGAGCCATCCATATCTGGAATACTAACACAGGTGTTGAAATCACCAAACTATACATGTAAAATCAGAAACGAACAGCTACAGCAGTGGTTCTCAATCCTTAGGGGCCCTAACTCCTAAGATTCTGATTTAATTGGTCTGGGTAGAGACCAGGAAATGAATATTTTTAAAAGTTTCCCCAGATTATTCTACAACTGCAGCTAAAGCTAAGAAGCACTGAAGTGAAGGTACAAATAGTAGGATATGTTTTAAAAGAGTAAACCTCTATAAATCTTTCCAAAATATAATTAAAGATTATAAAATTATCCAGGTAAGAGTAGGATGAAAAATGAACCTGTTTACAGAAACATTCCAAGTTTAAAGGAAGTGGTTTACAGGGACAAATAAAACCAAGGACTAGTTTTATAGAGTGGTTAGTAAATGTATACAATTTGTTACCCAAGAAGCCATGCAAGGCTAAGATAAAGACATTCAGAAAAGTTTACACAAATCACAAGACAGTAGTTGTTAAGGAAACAAGTAACATTTGAGTATATGATCAATGATTTGAGGCTGACACTGAAGGCAACAATTCACTCCTACTAAACGTCCCTTACTGCCACCATCAGACCCAGAATATTAGACTGCATGATCCCAGGATGGCACTGACCTGCTCTAGCCTAAGAAGAGTTCATGACTGAAGACTCTGCTTTTTTCTGGCAACAAGGAGATAAAGGAGAGTACAAATCTATCACATACTTGCTACCATGTATTTATTCAGTGCTTACTTTGTGTTACATATTAGGCCTCTGCTAGGTACTTTAAAACATCTCATTCAGTTCTCACCAAGTTTATTATTTTATTACCCTCACCTTATACATGAGGAAACTACTTTTCTGAGAAGTCTGAATTATGCAAACATGTATTCTTGGCATAAAATAAACTAGAAAGTTTTACAGTGAAGATTTAAATCCAGACCTATGCAATGTTGCCTTTCACTATAATTGTAAGTATGTTATAATAACAAAAAATAAACTGTCATTTTAAGTGCTTACTGTGTCCATTTAAAGGCTCAGTAAATCTTTTCAACAGTCCTATGAAGCTGCTCAGTCAAAATAATTTTGAGTCATTTTCAAACTTCTTTCAAACTTACATCCTATCCTTCAGCACATTTTGCTAGTTCTACCTTCAAAAATGTACTCAGAATCTTCTATATTTGGGATATGTATCAAAATCTATATCTACATATCTCTATGACCCTAGTTCATCTCTGGACTGGTTCATCTCCGGTCTGGATTATTAAAATACAGTGTCCTAATGAGACTCCCCCATTCTTCTACCCTTGTCTTCCCTCTAAGTCTATTCTGAACCCTTGCAAAGGTTCCCTTTAAAGATGATGGTGTCACTCCTTTGTTCAAAACATTTCAACAGATGCTTATCTTGCTGGGGTAAAATCTAGAGTCCTTACAATGGGCAAGACCCAGTAACCTCTGTCATTTCTTGTTCTCCTCCTCTAATCTAGCCACACTTGCCTCATTATTCCTCAAACATTCCAAGCACGCTCCCTTCTCCCTACTGTTCTCTTTGCCTATAACTGATTTGATATCCCTGATTGATTTCACTTTTTCAGGTCTTTGCTCACATGGCACCTTATCAATTAAGGTTTTCTTTCTGGCTCTGCCCTCTCAGGCACTCCATCTCCCACTTACCACTTTATAATGGCACTTAATACCATCCAACATTTTATGTATGTAAATATTTATTATTGCCTGTCTTCTTCGACAATTAAAGCTTCATGAGGGAGGATCTGTTTTCATCATTGTTGCTTCTCCGGTGCCTAGAACAGGACCTAGCATGTAGCAGGTCACTGCAAAACATTTGTTGAATGAAAATATAAACCAATAATGCCAAAACCCAGATTCATAAACACTCCAGTGTACAGCCTCCACACCACATGCCCTAAGTGACTTCAATGAGAGCACCTTTTTCACACAATTCTAGCATTTCCAGGTAAAGAGCAGTGCCTCCCCTACTTCACACACATATTACATCAAAAACTAGGAACAGTAATTTTTATTAATTTACAGGCTTGCTTTCCTTAAAGTCAGTAATTTTCAAATACTGAGCCTTAGCTTCTCATTAGTAGGGTTCTCATAAAGCTCTTTCTACCTGCTATTCTCCCCCTTCACAGCTAGCTCTTCTCTAGTCTAAGAAAATTTAAACCCTGCAAATGAGAAACACTTTGATTCTTCTGCGTTTTGTCTGTTCTGTCACTCCAACTAGACTGCATGTTTCTTTGAGGTCACCTAACCCAAATGTCTCACATACAGAATATTCTCTCAGATGTTATGATCAATATTCCATCTCCAATTCCTTTTACAGATATAAAGCTCAGTAATAATTTTGACCATTCTTTTCCCATGGATTACATATTCTCATCTGAGAGGTACTGGTGGCGAGGGAGGGAGATTACCAAAAAGTAAAAGAAAAGTCTTATATTAACTAAGATGCACAAGGGAGAAAAGTGGCAAATAAGTTTTTGGCACCATATGGCCGATTCTTTATTCCCAGATACTTACTAAGAAGGGAGGAAGTAGTGAAGGCAGGCCAGATAGATGAAGGCTCGGATGCCTTTCACAACTCTGCCTGGCAACTTCAAAGAGCAAGACTGACAGGTTCCTGATGGGACAAATTAGACTTAACCTTAAAGGTATTTTTGTTGAAGAGAGATTTCAAAAATGAATAGGACACCAATTGATCCAAATTTCAACATCATTTATTCAACTCTCATTTCCTACTGTTTATCTAGAAAATTCCAATGGTGATGGGATTGATTTTAAAGAAATTATTTAAAACATACATTTTCAATTATGCTAATAAGAGGGTCAAGACCATAGATTTCTACAAACTCTCTACCCCCAAAATACATATTTGTTCTGTTTGAAAAATATGACATATTCTTTAAGTTTCTCTATGGATGTTTAATTTGAGCACAAATAAGAAAATACTGTGAAAATGTAGTGCCCTTAATATGATGAGCGCCAGTGAGGAAACCTATCCTTAAGTTTAATATTTGCCATAAATAATCCAGGAAATTGTGTGAGTGCACGCACGTGTACATACATAAAATTGAAGTGATCATAATTACAAGTAAGTTGAAATGTTTAAATATTGCAGGCATGTGGGGAGCAGATGAGGACATGGGTCAGGGCACATCACGACAGGAGGTTAGATGGGTTGGAAATTCCCAAACTTCCACAGGTAGGAAGGTATGACTTTTCTTATTTTTAACCAAATTAGCAGGACTTATCTTAAATTCCCTCAACTGGGAAATAAATTAAAGTTTAAGCAGCCACATACAAAAATCATTCTCCGCAACTGTACAACATTCAAGTTAAAGCCTGCCTTTAACACTTCCTAAATCTGAAATCCACAAGCTCATTTACAGAATGCATTGCTAATAATGGTGAATTACTATTATATTTGAAAGAAGCATTCAAGTCTGCTGGTTATTATACACACACAGATTCATTATGAGAAAAATTACAAATATCAACAGACTAGACCCTAAAGCAACGTAACAGGATGGAAAAGTTCCCAAAGAAAATTAATGTATAACGAAAGAATCAGAAGGAATCTTACAAAGTATGGGTCACTTCCTCACTTCATTCAACTCCTCCCAGAGGCCTTTCCTGGCCACCCCATCTGAAATAGCTGTGCCTATCACACTCTATTCTTGTACCCTGATTTATTTTTCTCATAGCAGTTACCCTTCTGGGTCAGAATATAATACAGCTACATTTGCTGATTGTTTGCCTCCCAACTAACACAAGCTCTAGGAGGGCAGAAGCTTTGTCAGTTTTGTTAATTCCAGGGCCTAGAGACACACACCTGCACTTGATAATGTGCTGAATAAATACATGATGAAACTGAAGTTCAGAGAGGTTAAAGGATTTCCTGAAGGCCACAGAGCTAGCAGCAAATACAGCAAACCCTGTCCACTACAAAAACTGTCTGCTGGCTAGAATTTCCACAGCCACTTCCACACCACCAAAGCAGCCTGTTCCAGCACATGATTCTATTTAATATATTTCTCCCTTTCTTTTTTTCAAGTGCCATAGAAAATACATGCTACAAAAAAAACAAATAAACACTGGTAGCATCTTAACTCTTAAGTGTTTCACCAACCAAACCTATACTCAGATTTCATAAGCCTACAGAGGATTAGCCTGTAAAACAGAAAGACACAGCCACATAGTTCTCTAAGTTGCCTGTGAAATTGGTATATGCCTTTTAGTTTTAAGACCACTGAAACCTACATACCAATTCAGAATGGCCTGTAAAGTATCATCCTCACTGTCCAACTTCTAAGAGCCTCACAACAGCTCCTCCCTGGATATACTTTATCTTGCAGTTTATGCAAGGAAATGTAGCCAACTTTAAAGTCCCTTTTAGTTCCCTTCAAAGGACAAGTTAACCTCACAAAACACTGAACATCAACTTAATCCTTAAGAAGTTTTAGATTCTGTAAACAGGAAACCATCTCTGAACCATCATCTGACCGTGATCATCTATGCCCTCCACTCAAAATCCATGAATCTGAAATACCTAAATGAAACGCAGGAGGGGGTGAGAGAGAGGAAAGAGAAGAAACATTTACATACATAAAAAGGGAGCAGATATTCCTAGTAACACTTTCGCCCAACATTAGCTGCTTGCCTCAAGTCAAGGCCTGGACTTCTGCGGTCCGCTTTGATCACCTTCCTTTAGGAAGAGGAGAGGAGCCAACCGCCCATGCCTTTGGCGAGGAACGTCTCTAGACCTAGGGCGCGAATCACTAGGGCAGAGGATGATTTGCCCGCCGCCTCTCAAACTACTGTCAGCTCAATTAGTAAACTGAAAGGGATAATCTAAAATGTGGGATGGCAAGAGAGTTGCAATGAGACTTAAGAGTTGAGAAGGAAGCGGCCGACCAAAAGGAGCGGGGAGGGCAAACCACGCATCAGCGGCGGGGGTGGGAACCTGAGTCAAGAAGTGGGGTCAACGGAAGGCAAAGGTGAAGAGAGGACGGGAACGAGGTGCTGAGAAGGATGGGCCGGAGCGAAGAGGGAGGGGAGAGCGAGGGCTGAAGCAGAGGTGGGGGGGAAGGGTCCGGGGCGGGGCGGAAGGAGCGAAGAGGCGGGATGAAGAAGGCCGGGAGGGTCTTTACCTGCAGCTCCGCCCGCTCCACCTCCCACTGGGCTCTCTCCACCTCGAAGCGGGCCCACTCATGCTGCAGGAAGTGCAGGATCCCCGGCAGGCTGTACTGAGCTCTGGCCGCCCCCGCCGCAGCCACCCCGTCGCCGGCCGGTGCAGCCTCCGCCAGAGGCCCGAGACCCTTGGCACCGCCGGCGCCCGGGTGGTTATTACTGAAGAAGACGCCGGGACCCGCCTGCTCGTCCATGGCGGCCGCAGAAACCGGGGAGCTGCCCAGGCGCCCAGCAGCGGAGGCGACCGCGGCGGCCAGCAGCGCCTCCTCCTCCCTCCGCCGCTCCCCGCCCACACCCCAGTCAGCAGGGAGCAGCCGCCTGGGCGCGGGGGCCGGCCGAGCCCGGGACGGGCCGGGAAATGGGTCAACTGCGGCGCGCGGGCAGCCCGGGGCCTGCCGGGAAATGTAGTCGCGGGGCGCGGGCGGGGTCGACCGCGGCGGCCTGTGGGGCTGCGCTGGGCTCGGGCGCGGGCGCGGCCCCGGCCGGCCCCTGCCGCAGCTGCTGCTGCGGCGGCGGCGGCGGCGGCGGTATCGGGAACGCTGGTTTCCTCAGCGTGGGGACCGGGCCCGGCCGGCGGCGCTCCGGTCGCCCTCGCACGCGGAAGTCCTCGCGCCGTGCTCCCTGTTGCGCGCACGCGCACGGAAGTTATCGGCCAAGATAGTCTCCGAGGCTGCATAATTTTTAGGGTCTCCTGGTAGTTCTGTTAAGAAACAAATTCAAAGCGGAGTCGCTGGTCCGGCCCCTGGGTGGGGGTTCTCCTGCCCACGGAAGCCGACCTCTCTCCCTTTGGTTCCCACTGAGGTGTTTCTCTGACCCTAGAAGCTCTCAGTTCTTCCCTAATCTGCGTATCGCTGTCGCTCCTCCCTTTCTTGTTCACTTGGCGGTTCAAACCTGTTGCCTGATGAGTCTTAACTTGTAAGGAACACTGATCACTGTTTCTCCTAGACTAGCAGCTTTCAGCTTCTTCCAAATGCCAGTCTGTTGACACCTCATCTGAAACTCTGCTCCCCTTAAGTCCCTCTCCCTTGGTAGTTAATCTGGCAGTAAATCCTGTAAAAGTTTAAGATATCCACAGTTCTGTTACTTAGGTCTTTCTCCTCCCTTCTTGCCGCTCAGTTTTTACTCTGAATTTCAATTCAACAAATACTTGATTATCAGTTATTTGTGTCTCTGGAAATAGAAAGATAAATGACACACAGTCATCAAAGGAGACTGGCAAGTATATAATTCTCACGGTGCCTTAAAGCTGCGCTACCCTGAAAAAAGTCCCTTTCTGTTCCCTGTAACTGTCTTAGGTGTCCACGCACTTTTCCCTTTTTTTTGTCCGATTCCCAGCTTCTTCCACGGTTGACCTGCAAACTTGCAACTGTATAATCCTACCAAAGGCACACCAGAGTATTTTCAAGTTTTTTCTATCAATGTTACCCTTCCCCCGAAGTATAGTTAAATTCACACTATAAATTAACGCTACAGCTATAATGAAATGAAAATGCCTGAAAAAATTAACAAATGGGAATGAAATCAAACACTTAATTTGGTCCCAGTAACAACTTATTTTAATTCTTTTGTGCGATGGATTTCTGGGGTATCAGAACTGATGGTCATGAAAAATTTAAAGATACAGACTGGTGAGTGGCATGTCAGGGAAGGACATCCTGTCCCTGTCCTCTCCCCCCTCTCTTCCCATGGCTACTTGTGAAAAGGACAGGAAACACATTGTATCTGTTCTGGTAGCAAATAAACATGGCAAGCTCTCTTCTCCCACTTACTGAATGTTTCTGCTTTATGAATTCATTCTTTATAATAAAAATTTGATCCAGGCCTGGCCAAATTTCCTGTATCGTATTTTGGCTCTAAGTATCCTTTGAGATACTGCCCAATCCTCTCATTTTACAGCTCAAGAAACTGAAATCCAAAGAAGTTGAGACTTGTCCACAATGAGGCTTTGAGTGAGTGGCACAGCCAAAACTAGAAACCAGAATTCCAGACTGTTATCTCATTGATCTTTCCATTAACACATTGCCTCCTCCTTTAATCAGAGCTACCAGAGTACCAAGAGGACAATTAGGCAACAATGGCATATTTTTTCATCTGAAGGATTTAAGTAATCTTACGTTTTGAAGGTCAGAAGGTATTTTTTCCCTAATAGAAGACATGTCCAACAGTTCCTTTCAATAATTCATAACACACTATAAAATATAATTAAATTTAATGGTAGCTGTTTAAGAACCCATAAGTCCTAGAACCTATAAAATTCCTATAAGAACATGGGCAGTAAATCGAACATGAACATTAATAACTTCTTTTCTGGATGTGTCTCCTCAGGCAAGGGAAATGAGTAAAAATAAACAAGTGGGACTCCATTAAACTAAAAAGCTTCTGCACAGCAAAGTAAACCATTAACAAAACAAAAAGGCAACCCATGAATGGAAGAATATATTCCCAAATGATATATCCAATAAGGGGCTAATATCCAAATATATAAAGAACTCATAAAAGTTAACATCAAAAAAACGGGCAGAGGACCTGAATAGATCTGTTTACAAAGAAGAGCTATGGATGGCCAATAGACTCATGAAAAGATGCTCAATATCACTTCATCAGGGAAATGCAAATCAAAACTACAGTGAGATACTGCTCCACACCACTCAAAATGGCGAATACCAACAAGACAAGAAATAAGTGTTAATGAGGATGTGGAGGAAAGGGAACCCTCTTACACCACTGGGAGGATTGTAAATCGGTGCAGCCTCTATGGAAAGCAGTATGGAGGTTCCTCAAAAAACAAACCATAGAAATGCCATGTGACCCAGTAATTTCACTTTTCGGATTTTACTCAAAGAAAACAAAATGATTAATTTGAAAAAATACATGAGTCCCCATGTTTATTACAGCATTATTTATTACAACAATGAAAAAAACCTAACAGCAGGAGATTAAACTAATACAGCTCTGAAGTTGCAGCAAGACTTCTCTTAAGAATATTGATGATCAACTTGCATTTCTCGAAGCAAAGATAAACTGATTTTTTAGCACATTCCCTTCCATTCTCCCCACCAACTCCATCCCTTCTTTATCCTTTGCTCTTTTAAAATTTCCAGTGAAGAGAAATTAAAGAGGACACTAACAAATGGAAACTCATTCCATGCTCTTGGCTAGGAAGAATTAATATTGTCAAAATGGCCATCCTGCCTAAAGCAATCTACAGATTCAATGCAATGCCTATCAAAATACCAACAATATTCTTCAATGAACTGGAACAAATAGTTTCAATATTCATATGGAATCACAAAAGACCTGAATAGCCAAAGCAATCCTGAGAAGGAAGAATAAAGCAGGGGGTATCTCGCTTCCCAAATTCAAGCTCTACTACAAAGCCACAGTAATCAAGACAATTTGGTACTGGCACAAGAACAGACCCACAGACCAGTGGAACAGAATAGTCCAGATATTAACCCAAATATATATGGTCAATTAATATATGATAAAGGATCCATGGATATACAATGGGGAAACAACAGCCTCTTCAATAGCTGGTGCTGGCAAAACTGGACAGCTACATGTAAGAGATTGAAACTGGATAATTGTCTAACCCCATACACAAAAGTAAATTTGAAATGGGTCAAAGACCTGAATTTAAGTCATGAAACCATAAAACTCTTAGAAAAAAACATAGGCAAAAATCTCTTGGACATAAACATGAGCAACTTCTTCATGAACATATCTTCCCAGGCAAGGGAAACAAAAGCAAAAATGAACAACTGGGACTACATCAAACTGAAAAGCTTCTGTACAGCAAAGGACACCACCAATAGAACAAAAAGACATTCTACAGTATGGGAGAATATATTCATAAATGACATATCCAATAAAGGGTTGACATCCAAAATATATAAAGAGCTCATGCACCTCAACAAACAAAAATCAAATAATCCAATCAAAATATGGGCAGAGGAGCTGAACAGACACTTCTCCAAAGAAGAAATTCAGATGGCCAACAGATACATGAAAAGATGCTCCACATCACTAGTCATCAGAGAAATGCAAATTAAAACCACAATGAGATATCACCTCACACCAGTAAGGATCGCCACCATCCAAAAAACAAAGAACAACAAATGTTGGCAAGGTTGTGGAGAAAGGGGAACCCTCCCACACTGTGCAATTAGTTCTACCATTGTGGAAAGCAGTATGGAGGTTCCTCAAAAAACTCAAAATAGAAATACCACTTGACCCAGGAATTCCACTCCTAGGAATTTACCCTAAGAATGCAACAGCCCAGTTTGAAAAAGACATATGCACCCCTATGTTTATCGCAGCACTATTTACAATAGCCAAGAAATGGAAGCAACCTGTGTCCATCAGTAGATGAATGGATAAAGAAGATGTGGTACATATACACAATGGAATATTATTCAGCCATAAGAAGAAAACAAATCCTACCATTTGCAACAACATGGATGGAGCTAGAGGGTATTATGCTCAGTGAAATAAGCCAGGTGGAGTAAGACAAGCATCAAATGATTTCACTCATCTGTGGAGTATAAGAGCAAAGAAAAAACTGAAGGAACAAAACAGCAGCAGACTCAGAGAACCCAAGAATAGACTAACAGTTACCAAAGGGAAAGGGACTGGGGAGGACGGGTGGTAAGGGAGGGGGGAAAGAAAGGGGGCACTACGATTAGTATGCATAATGTTGGGGGGGCACGGAGAGGACAGGTAGTGACTCTATAGCATCTTACTACGCTGATGGACAGTGACTGCAATGGGGTATGTGGGGGGAACTTGGTGATGGGGGGAGTCTTGTAAAAATAATGTTCCTCATGTAATTGTAGATTAATGATACCAAAATAAAAAATAAATTAAAAAATAAAAAATTTCCAGTGAATAAAAGAAAGCTCTACTCAACAGGTTGTCTCCTCCTCCGTCCTCTCCTTCTTCTCTTCCTCCTTCTTCCCCTGCCCCTTTCTCCTCCTCCCCCACCTCTTCCTTTTTCTTTAATAACAATGGTGCCCCCATTCCTAAGGTAGGAACGAAATTTCAAACAATGAATGTAATCTTCATTTAGTAGAAATGGCCATTGCGGGGGTTGGGGGGTGGGGAAGGGGAGAACAGTTTTATTAACTGGCTATTCTTGCCAACTATGCAAGAGACTACTGGTTTCTAGGCGGATCCTTTGCTAAGTGGAAGACAGCCAACCTTCATTTAGGCTTGAGTCGTCCAGAACAGCACCTCCCCTCGCAAACCTCCATCTGATAGTCCTTAAATATAACGTCAGTTCTCAAAAGAATTGAAATGAGGTACACTACTTTTTTATAAACATGACAGGGGAAAAAATCTGGGCATTGTGCCAGAAAAACAAGAGAAATGAAGGAGGTTAAAGAGGTCCAGTACATTTGTGTTTTAATTTTTGGAGACCATGTTTTCTTAACTTTTTCAAACAAGATTTAACTATTTTGCATGTACCACGTCTTTCTCCCTCTACTCTGCCGGTCCTCAATATGCTACTGTTGCTCAGTGTGTGTTAATTTTAGCACTTGCAGTTGTTCTCTGTAATGGAAAATTCTACCATTATCTCTGTTATCTCCTTTCCCAGATTTCCCTCTAGCTGCAGGACATGAAGTAACAAAAAATAGGAGGGGTTGGAACCAGCTCATATATACTTTCATGTGAACTCATAGTGTGTAACATTACAGCCAATGAGCTGATTGTATTCGAGTTTAAGGGAACCAATATATACACTTTCATTATAGGAGAAAAAGGTTATTTGAATAATACAGTTTTTAGTATATGGCAATAACCATATTAATGCTGCATTTTTATGAGAATGCAGCCAGATGAAAATGTGAAGGAAGAGAACAAATTAGTTATAAGAAGATTATTCCATGTTTTTTAAGCAAAATTTGTAAAACTGAAGAAGAAAAGTACACAGTGCATTTGATTTGTTGAAAGAAGCCCAATATAGCTGACACCAATGAGCAAGAGGAAAGTAACTCAATAAAAGCATTGCACTTTACATGCATTAACTCGATCTTTACAATATCCCTATGAGATAAACACTAAAGTTATCTTCATTTGACAGGTAGGGACACTACCATATGGCCCTGGGGCCAGCAGTAAATAAAATGAGGTGAAATAGGTAAGGGCCAGATTAGGTAGGGCCTTTGAAGGTCACTTTAAAGAACTGGTCTCTTTTTTTGTAGATAATTATTTTTTATTGAAGGGTAGTTGACGCACAGTATTACATTACATTAGTTTCAGGTGTACAACACACTGATAAAACATTCATATACATAATTCTAGGTTCCAGCTATCACCCTACCAAGCTGTTACAATATCTTGACTATATTCCTTATGCTATACATTACATCCCGGTTACTTATTTATTTTACCATTGGAAGTCTGTCCTTTTTTTTTTTTGTGAGGGCATCTCTCATATTTATTGATCAAATAAAGAACTGGTCTTGTTACCAGGACCAAACTCATTCCACTTGCCATACCACAGGCCAGTGAGTTGAAAGACAGGATGTTGGGGTAAGGAAAGAGACTTTGTTCTGAAAGCCAGCAGACCAAGGAGATGGCAGACTAATGTCCTAAAGTACCATGTTAACTCAGGGTTGATTTCAAGCTGCCTTGATGCTAGGGGAAGGGAAGCAGGAGTGCAAGCAGTTTAGGTAACTGAAGCTGCATGCCTCTGGGGGCCAGCGAGGGTGCAAGAAAGCTGAGGAACTCTGGGTCCCTGGTTAGTTGACTCGCGTCAACCTACGCCTGGCCACAGTGTTCCTATAACTGACAGGGCAATCATTGTTTCTCTACCTCCTTGAGGGAAGCAAGCTTTGGGGAAGGGGCTATTTACAGAAATCTCAAACTGTAAGCAAAATCCATTTGGATGATTAACAAGCCTACACTCAGGGCTGCAGGACCGAGCAGAAGCCTTTTCCTTTCTTTCTTTTTTTCTTTTGGCCCAAAGGTTAAAGCAGCAAAGGTGATAAATAATAGCATGCAGGCAGAGATGCCAAGCTTTTCTATCTCTTAAAATTTTTATGCTAAGGTAACCAACTGAAGAGTTTTCAGCAAAGTATCAGATTTGAATTTATAAAGATCACTTCAGTTTTTGTGTGGAAAATAAAGCATTAGCCAACATTTCTAAATCGGTCAGGCACTATTTCTAAGGGTCAGGCACTATTTTTAAGTCATTTGCAAGTATTAACTCATTTCATGCATACCTATACTGTAAAACAGGTATGAATATTAGTCTCATTTTACAGATGCAGAAACTGAGACACAGAGAGGATGAGTGACTTTCAAATGTTAAAACAGCTTGTGCGTGACAGAACCAGATTCCAACCCAAGCAAACTGACCCTACAGTCCACACCAACCACTTTGCTATGCTGTCATCAAATGTGGTGATTTGCACTAGGATGGTAATAAAGGCAAAAAAGACATATGGGGAGATCTGACAAGATATTTAGGTAACTTGGTGATGAACTAAGTATAAGGAGGGAGAAGGTGGGAAGTGTCAGGGATGATTCCACGATTTGAGGCTTAACCAACAGGATAAAATAGTTAGGCTGTTTACTGGGAGATAATGAGTTCAGAAGCAGGTTTTAGATGAGGAGGTGAAGAGTTCGATTTTAAACTGAGTTTAAAGAGTCTCTGAGACAACCAGTGAGTAGGTAGTCACATATGCAATTATGAAGAACTAAAGACAGGCTAGGGCTCTGGACCATCCTATGAAGAATCCCTGCCTATTATTCTCTACCATACCATACTTCATACCTTTCCTCCCAACTACTTACCAAAGTGTGTGATTATTTTATCTCTTTCCAGGTAGAATGTAAACCTATCATGGCAGCTTCTTTCCTTGACTAATCACTATTGGGTTCCTAACGCCTGGCATATAGTAGGTGTTCTATAAATAATTGTCCAATGAATGAGTAAGAGACAGCACTGAGGATTATAATCCCCAAACCTCTGACAAACAGGAATTCAAGTTCTCTCTGTGTGTGTCCAGTGTCAAGGGATGCCCTATCATAAGGCAATCATTTTTTTTCTTATAATTTACAGCACAATTTTATTCACTTAAAGATTACCTTGCAATTTCTGCTGTTAATTTGGCAAATTTCATCAGATTCTTCAAGAGGGCACATAGGTCAGGCCACCCCCAGAGAAACCAATGCTCCTTTGTCAACAAGCAGGTCTTAGGAGGGGGGACATGCATTTTACCTGGAGGACCTGGGTCCCTGGACAGTTAACTGCTGGTCTCAGTCAAATGGTAAAACAGGGACTTGACAAAATAGTTGTTTGCAGTTGAGATTTTAGCCTTTAGGGCAATCATTTTTTAACAGCTCTCTTAGAAAATTCTCCTTGTGTGCTCAATTGCAAACCACTTATTTGAAACATTGACTTGGTGCAGTCAGCTATCTGGACCTCCTATCTGAAGATTAATGACCATGTTGCTCTTTTTCATCCTCAATTTCTCTATATCACTTGACTTGGATACAGGCCAGTTTGTCATTGCTCTTGATATGTGACATCCAAAGCATATCCTCCAAGCCCCTGCTCCACACACACACTGGGTCCCACAGCCCAGAGGACTGTCACCCTCCTTGTTTAAACAAATGTCTTTTAACTAACATAGCCCAAGCTCAAGTAACTTTTTCTTTTAGTTTCATAATGGTTTACAGTCAACTAAAATACTGTTTTTTAAAAAGTTTAGGTATATCAAATATTTGTGGAGATTTAATGGCACTCCCAGGTATTTTCTTGGAATTTGGAAAACAATGACCCAGTTTCATTTTCATGTCTGTTATTTCAAAAAGCATCTCTTTCTAAGATTCAGCAATGTGTATCAAAATTCAAACCTGTCATATTTTTTATAACTCCTTTAAATATATTCCCCTAAGAAAGTAATCTACCAAGTTTCATTTTTAAATTGCCAAATGCAGCATTATCTATTGAAATGTAAAAACTAGAAACCAAGTACCCCAACATAGGGCAATGGCTAAATCAATAATGGTAAGTCCATTATTTAGTAGGCATCAAAAAAGATGGTTACTATATCTACCCTGCATTATTACTAGAGTAATTCTATGGGGAAATGCTTATAAAATAAGCAGGAAAAGCAGGACACAACATCCTATCTTCAGGATGCTTACAAATGGGGATGGAAATAGACTAAAATATCAACAGTAATGGAGTCTGTGTGGGGAATTGCAGTGATTTTTAAATGCAAATCTTATAGTTACATAACGTATAAAAATTGCTTTCCTTTTTTCATTCTTTTATGCTCTTCAGATAAAATTAAAGGCTTTGTTTCATAAATAAAACGAGAGGCATTTTCCTATAAAACTGGAGATAATTTGGAAAGAAGGAAAACATTTAAAGAGAGCATGAATAGGAAAAGTTAAAAGTTGGAAAACCCAAACAAGTTCACTTAAATTTTCTTGGATTCTTTTGGATCACCTTGTAAGTCAAGGTGGGGAAGTGCATGGTTCTCACATATTTGTTCAGTGACAGCACCACCAAAAACTTGGTTCAGGATAATTTTCCAAGTTATGATTAGGACATCAAATTCTTATTTGTTTAAGTAAAAATTTGTGAACCCCGTTAAGTCATAATTTCATAAGCCTTTAGAACTAGAAATGGGTTTGTAATGATTAAATCAGGTTTTAAAAAGAGTCCATATGATGGAAAGCATTAAAGGTGAGAAATTTATTTATAGCTGTACTCTAGCCATTTCTGGCAACAACCTAAAAATTTCAATAAAGAATGAAAAAAAAGTGAGGAATAGTAATTCATATGGTTAAATGTTTTGAAAATTGGGCTAATTATATCCATCATCTAGCATTGTTTGAATAAAAAGAAATAATGGATATAAAGGGTCCTGCATACCTGCACACACAGAGGAGAAACAGCAGCTCTTCTTGGCAGTAATAATCTATGATATTTTATCTGCTTTTTGGATTTAATGTATTTTATACTATCATACTGTGATGGCAATTTAAACTACTTATCATAGTCAAAGCAATACTGAGAAGGAAGAACAAAGCAGGGGGATCTTGCTTTCCAAATTCAAGCTCTACTACAAAGCCACAGTAATCAAGACAGTTTGGTACTGGCACAAGAGCAGAACCACAGACCAGTGGAACAGAATAGAGAGTCCAGATATTTACCCAAACATATATGGTCAATTAATATATGATAAAGGAGCCATGGATATACAATGGGGAAACGACAGCCTCTTCAATAGCTGGTGCTGGCAAAACTGGACAGCTACGTGTAAGAGAAAGAAGCTGGATTATTGTCTAATCCAATACACAAAAGTAAATTCAAAATGGATCAAAGACCTGAATTTAAGTCATGAAACCATAAAACTCTTAGAAAAAAACATAGGCAAAAATCTTTTGGACATAAACATGAGCAACTTCTTCATGAACATATCTTCCCAGGCAAGGGAAACAAAAGCAAAAATTAACAAGTGGGACTTTATCAAGCTGAAAAGCTTCTGTACAGCAAAGGACACTATCAATAGAACAAAAAGGCATCCTACAGTATGGGAGAATATATTCATAAATGACAGATCTGATAAAGGGTTGACATCCAAAATATATAAAGAGCTCACACACCTCAACAAACAAAAAGTAAATAGTCCAATTAAAAAATGGGCAGAGGAGCTGAATAGACAGTTCTCTAAAGAAGAAATTCAGATGGCCAACAGACACATGAAAAGATGCTCCACATCGCTTGTCATCAGAGAAATGCAAATTAAAACCACAATGAGATATCATCTCACACCAGTAAGGAAGGCAACCATCCAAAAGACAAAAAACAACAAATGTTGGTGAGGTTGTGGAGAAAGGGGAACCCTCCTACACTGCTGGTGGGAATGTAAATTAGTTCAACCATTGTGGAAAGCAGTATGGAGGTTCCTCAAAATGCTCAAAATAGAAATACCATTTGACCCAGGAATTCCACTTCTAGGAATTTACCCTAAGAATGCAGCAGCCCAGTTTGAAAAAGACAGATGCACCCCTATGTTTATTGCAACACTATTTACAATAGCCAAGAAATGGAACAACCTAAATGTCCATCAGTAGATGAATGGATAAAGAAGATTTGGTACATATACACAATGGAATATTATTCAGCCATAGGACGAAAACAAATCCTACCATTTGCAACAACATGGGTGGAGCTAGAGGGTATTACGCTCAGTGAAATAAGCCAGGCAGAGAAAGACATGTACCAATGATTTCACTCATATGTGGAGTATAAGAACAAAAGAAAACAGAAGGAACAAAACAACAGCAGAAGCACAGAACCCAAGAATGGACTAATAGTTACCAAAGGGAAAGGGACTGGGGAGGACAGGTGGGAAGGGAGGGATAAGGGTGGGAAAAAAAGAAAGGGGGCATTGCGATCAGCATGTATAGTGTCGGGGGGGCACAGGGAGGGCTGTGCAACACAGAGAAGACAAGTAGTGATTTTACAGCGTCTTACTATGTTGATAGACAGTGACTGCGAACGGGCATGTGGGGGGTACTTGGTGAAGGGGGGAGCCTAGTAAACATAATGTCCTTCATGTAATTGTAGATTAATGATACCAAAATAAAATTAAAAAAAAAAAAGAGCTCATGTACCTCAACAAACAAAAAGCAAATAATCCAATTAAAAAATGGGCACAGGATCTGAACAGACACTTCTCCAAAGAAGAAATTCAGATGGCCAACAGACACATAAAAAGATGCTCCACACTGCTAATCATCAGAGAAATGCAAATTAAAACTACAATGAGTTATCACCTAACACCAGTAAGGATCACCACCATCCAAAAAACAAAGAACAACAAATGTTGGCAAGGTTGTGGAGAAAGCGGAACCCTCCCACACTGTGGGTGAGAATGTAAATTAGTTCAACCATTGTGGAAAGCAGTATGGAGGTTCCTCAAAAAGTTCAAAATAGAAATACCATTTGACCCAGGAATTCCACTTCTAGGAATTTACCCTAAGAATGCAGCAGCCCAGTTTAAAAAAGACATATGCACCCCTGTGTTTATTGCAGCACCATTTACAATAGCCAAGAAATGGAAGCAACCTAAGCGTCCGTCAGTAGATGAATGGATAAAGAAGATGTGGTACATATACACAATGGAATATTATTCAGCCATAAGAAGAAAACAAATCCTACCATTTGCAACAGCATGGATGGAGCTAGAGGGTATCATGCTCAGTGAAATAAGTCAGGCAGAAAAAGACAAGTATCAAATGATATCACTCATCTGTGGAGTGTAAGAACAAAGAAAAAAACTGAAGGAACAAAACAGCAGCAGACTCACAGAACCCAAGAATGGACTAACAGTTACCAAAGGGAAAGGGACTGGGGAGGATGGGTGGGAAGGGAAGGATAAAGGGGAAAAAAAAATGGGGCATTACTATTAGCAGACATAATGTAGGGTTTGGGGGCACGGGGAGGGTTGTACAACACAGAGAAGACAAGTAGTGATTCTATAGCATCTTACTACGCTGATGAACAGTGACTGTAATGGGATATGTGTGGGGGACTTGGTGATGGGGGCAGTCTAGTAAACATAATGTTCCTCATGTAATTGTAGATTAATGATACCGAAAAAAAAACCCTACTTATTAGACTTCTATTATGTGCCTATACTAAAAGATCAGCCAAAGATTCACTGTCTTCATAAAAAAAAAGCAGCATAAATGTATAGACACATGTAGTTTTTAGATGTGCAAGAGATCACAGAGAGAATACCTAGTAAAGTTTCCTCTCATTTTATAGAGGAACTGAATCCCCCAAAGGTTTCAGTTGTTTGAAGTTCTATCCCCAGTTGATGGCAGAACCTATTGAGAATTGGGAAATCTGACTTCAGAGTTTTCTCTCTAATTAAATTGAGAGTTCAAATGTATAATATTAACAAGAACTTGGAAAGCAAACAAGATACTTCATTTCATATAATATTAAAACTGCTCAGATTAAGCTTTAGAAAGAATCCACTTGCTTTCATCATGCTTGTACTTTTAGCTTGATACTGGATGTTCATAATCAAATAAATATGATTATTCAGGCTGAGAAAAATCTCAGGGGTTAGGCAGGGAAACAAATTAATAAATGTAAGTCTTCAAACAGATGTTCTTTTATAGATACGATCATGGAAAACTAGAAGTTAAGTTGTTAAGTGGCTCAGAAGAGTTTAGAGAAAGGATAAAGATGTATTGGGGGAGAAAGGAGGAAAAAGAGAATCACTTCCAATGCATAATACAGTCTACCTCAAAGTGGGAAATGATGCATCTACCATGAAATAAGAATGATGGAAAATGTCTGGGAGGTACCAAGAACAGCAGAAAATAGCTAAGGCAGAAATAAACATACTTTATAAATAGGTGAGTAAATGGGGGTTATGTGTACAAGAAACAAGAAGCAATTGGAAAACCGTCTGGCAGTACCTTAAAAAGCTAAACAGAGTTACCATTGAGTCAGCAATTCCACTCCTAGGTGTGGACCCAACATATATGTATCCTAAAACTGGTACACATTGTTCATGACATTATTCAAAATAGACAAAAGGCAGAAGCAACCTAATTGTCCATCAACTAGAGAAAACCTCCACAAAACAGGGAGAATAATTTTGGAAAAGCAAGTCTGAAATGAAAAACGACCCTGTAGAAAGAAAAGTCAGTGAGAAAATAGATGAAAGAAAGCACCTAGCTGAGGTCTAAAAGACTGATTAAGGAAGAAAGGCAAGGGCATATGAGCTGGCAATTGGCAAGCGTATGAGAGAGAATAAACAGGAGGCAGCAGATAGTAAATGAGTATACATTTGGGATGTTCAGAAAGGTGACTTGCTTTTGGTAATAGCTTATAGAAAACTGGTAAAACCTGGTGTTTAAAATTTGCTAAACAGTGTGGCAAAAGTCATTTCATCAATTATCTATTTAAAGTGGTCTAAAACTCCCATTCCATGAGGGACTGGCATAACTATAATTATGACTAATTCATTTTTCTTTGCCCTGCAGCACTTAGCTTAATGCTTTATACACAGTAGGCACTCAATAAATATTTGATGAATGTAACTAACCATCACAGCCAGAACTCAAGGCTATGTAACTACAAAACATAACCAAGGCCAAATTTTAGCCAGTTAAAAAAAAAAAAAAAAAAAAAAAGGAGAACATTATTCCACATTTGAAACATTTTAATGGACCAGTAAATGAGTTTTAATTCAGTTAACAACTAAAATATACACAACCGTAGTTTAATAATCTAGTATGAAAGTAAAAAGATCTATCAGAAAGGTAAAGACATTTTCAGAAATGCTAAGAAAATGTGACTTTATTCATATTATATATACCATGAAACAGACATTTTCCATTATTTTGGTTACTTCAAATTTAAATCTATTTGTTTTTCAATTAAATTTTGTCATGACTGATGCTGAATATTGACCTATTTTTTCTGACAATATCAGTAGGCTGCCTAACTACATGATACAATTGTTTTTAGATTTAAATTTAAGACTATGGCTCAATATATACAAAATAAATTAATAGAAGAGATTATCAGGAGAAACAGGAAAGCACATTCACCACATGATAAAAAAATCACTCCTTGAAAATCAGAAAGCAGCAAGAACATTATTTCACTTAGCCTACTTGGAAGCATATAATACCAATATACAAACAAAGTAGGACCTGTAGCTTGGAATGACACAGCTATCACTAATCAGGTGCTTGCTGAAAATATAAATAAAAGTGAATGGGATAGCAAATTAAAAAAAACTTGTTTTAAGTTTAATTGTTGGTGCAGAATGGACAGCAGGGGCTGGCTGCCTGGTGGCTGCTTTAGCTCTGCTGGCTTGGCTTGCTCGAACAGCAGTTTCCAAACGTACTTTCAACTCAGGAGCCGCTCCCATTACCGTCTTGAAAGCATGTGGATACAGAGGTCCAATATGCATTAAATTCTGGAGTGCAAACTCATGGAGATCTTTGGAAACCGTACTTGCTGAGGCAAAAGAATTCTCATCCAGCAGGTAAGAGATCAAAGTGGGAACTAAAAGAGCGAGTAGCTGGACTCCTGTAAGGAACAAAGATAAAAGTCTGAAAATGATCTTGCATCTGAAAATTACAATAAACTTTCATTTTAAAATGACGCCATTACCATAATAGTCTGACTTATAACAAAAATAAATGCATAATCTGTCTTAGAACTCAATGATAACTCATTAAATATTAAATATTTACTAAATAATAAGGTATATTATGGTTAGAAATCAGATTTATTAAGATTGTATATTCTACATTTGTATTAATTTGTTTTTTTAAAAAACGCTAACTAAAAGGTTAAAAAGGAGTAACACTTTAGAATTACGATCTGGTAGAATGTATTTAGAAAGGAAGATTATGGAATTTCTAAGGGTATTCCGCAATAGGAAGGTTGGAGTAGGGAACAGAAACCTGAACAGCATCTAAATATTTAGTATTATTTATCTAAAACTAAATATTCCTTTTTTAAAAATAATAGAAATACTTTTTCCCATTTCATCAGCCCCCAAAACCCATAGTAAGTGAGGGAAAAAATCTCTCAAAAACAAAGGAATATATAAAAGTTAGGGTTAAAAACAAGAACCCATATCTGCCTGACATAAATTCAAAGCCCTTAAAGAATTTGGAGGCTTAATCCCCTTTACTTGTCTTTTTGTCTTTCCATATTGACAATGTCATCCTGGAATACAAATTTCATTGAAGTGGGTATGTATCGGGAAAAAAACATATATATATGCGTGCATTTTATAATCAACATTGAGAATAATGCTTCCTCCACCTTTAATTCATGTTGATTTTTGGAGAATGACAATAGATAAGATTACAGCCAAGGCTGTAAGGGAGTAGGAAGCATCTGATACAGAATGAGGGATATAACATTCACCGATGTCATCAAAGACAGGGATAAGCATCAGCAAGGCCTTTCCAGAATCCTACCACCACTCTGGTCCTGAACTTCTTTCCCTGCTGTATATTTTCTCCATGGCACCTAACCATTTCTGCATCTCATTATTTGTAACTCCATCTAAATTAATATAGTTATATCCATTTTTCACCTTTACGTAAAATTATATATAGATATGTCTGCATAATACATATCTATGGAAAATTTTTATATCTCTATATAAAATAGATGACATCTCTTGAGAAAGTTCATCATGTTTTCCCACTAGAATGCAAGCTCAACAGAGCGGGGAACTTTGTTTTATTTCATGCTGAATCCTCAATGACTAGAAAAGTACCTGGTACAAAGGAGACAAACACTCAATAACAATTTTTTGAATATAAACAAATACATACAGACCCTTTTACTCAAAAACACTCAGAAGTTTTGAATTAATTGGATTTTTTTCATGTTAAAATTTCAGAAGATAAGCTGACATTTTATAGGTTCTAAGTAAATCCTCCAATCAGCTGGATTTAGCTCGATTTCCCTCACATAGAATGATAATAGTAGTATACAGTAAGAACTGACTTTTATAATGGAAATATAATAGTGCCTTATTGAATAAGTATGAAATTATTTTCAGTATATTGTGCCTACTAAAGCAGAAGAGGTTTCAACAGCTGGTTGAAAGGTAAAGTTTTGGTTTTAATAGTTTTTAAATATAACTCATTGGAAAAATATATTATAAATTATTTAAATACCCATCCAGTATCTAGAAATGTGTTAAGCACTTTAGGAAATATATAATTTGTCTCTACCTAATGCTTTTATTACCTACTTGGAAAGAGTGTACAGCATATAGGACAATTAGAGAACTAAGTCCTAAAAGCCTATAGCTAGCACTGAGATACAGATTTCATCAAAAGACTCACAAAGCTGAGGTATACTTTAGGATTTTATAGTTTTAGTGATTACTTTAAAATCACAAGGCCATACAATAAGGTTGGTTATAACTGCCAGAGAAATTGTATTAAAAGAAAGATAAGAGTGGGATGAGTAATCTCATTTCTTGAAGAAATGAGATCGGAGGCAGCTTTGGTAGATTTAAGAAAGAAGGAAAGGAAAATCTGAGGACAGTGAAAAAAGAATAAACAATGTAGAGAGATTAAAATAAGCAGAGTGAGAAAATTGGACTGGTCAGGTTAGCAGGTACACACTGGGAAGCAGAATAAAAGTTCTGAAAACCAGGCAAAGATGTTCAAACTTGATGCAGTAATGCAAGAGGCAACTACTCAAAAATTCTTAAATAAAGGAGAGGTAAAACTGTTTTAGATCAATTTGATGGGGAATATCCCCTAGGAAACTATTATAGTTCTGTATTTATGAGGTGATTAGATATAAAGAAGAGGAAGTAAGTTTCTCTTGAATCCTAGAGAAGTTTCCAAAAGAGATAGGATAAGTTTTGAAAAGTAGATTGAATAAAAATAATGAATATGAATTAAGAGTCAAATATAATTCCAGTGCTTTTAGCTTGTAACCCTAGTCATGTTGGGTGAGAAAACAATCATTGTCTGTTTCTATAATGGATATGGTAAAGTTAAAAATAAAAGTTAACATGATAATTGATGTGAAAAAAGTTGAATGATAAAACAAATTTAAAAGTTGAAAATTTACCCACTTGGAATCATATTTCTGTATTTTATATAATTATATATTATAGTATTAAATACAATGCTATGTACTATGTGATATAAATAAATATATGTTGTAGTATTAAGTATTAGTGAGACATATCAACAATAAGGATCATCATGGTTTCTTCATTTTATAATGGACTGCTTCACTCAGGTAACAACTGTTCCCTATAATTAAAACTAAAAAGTTAAAACAAAAAAATTAAAACTAAACCTAAGGATAAGTGCCATGCAAACACCACAGGTAAATGAATTCTGGTTACAGAATATGATGGCATGTTTTAGGAGGATACTTAATGAGTGAGTGAATGAGCATATATTAATGTGGTGGCAACTATTTACCTAGATATAGTATTAATGTTTTTACAAAGTGCCAACTGATTATCTCTTAAAATTTTTGCCAGAGTACAAAACACCTGTTATCTGAGTGAAGCAGTCCTTTAAAAAATGAAATGATGGTGGTGCTTATTATTTATGTAACTCAGTAATACTTAAAACCACAAGTTGGTCTGGCTGAAGAATTGAAATTAGTGTTTGGTTATTTCATACCTTAAATTGACTCTTATTTGAAAAGTAAAAGGGCTATTTATTTCATGGACATTGTTGAAGTCTAACTATTAAACTGTATTTAATAAATAATACATAAGTATGTTCTTGCTGTTATAAGAATTCAAACAATAGAGAATTATTAAAAAAGGAAAGGCAATTATAAGACTTTTCCCTACCTGCCCTCAGATTAAGTTTAATTCTAAATTAGGCAGCTGTTCAGGAATCAATCCCAAGAGTGATCTCAAATCAACATATTTTAAACACTGACTATGTAAAAGGCAATAAGCTCAGTGCTGGGATTATAAAATGAGTAAGATTTTAGTCTTCATCTTTATGGAGTTTACAGTGAGTAAAATAAAAAGAAAGATAAAATTTACTTTACTTGCCAAACATAGGCTATGATGTCAGTCACAACATTTTACCCTATCTATTACTATTGAATTGCAACTAAACTCAACACCCCAGACAGACTTCTTCCTGACTTGCCCAGTTTTGACACTGCTTCTGTGCTTCCTCCAGACAACACAGTAATAGTGGGCTCTTCTCTCTCTCTTTTTCCATACAACCAGTTACTCACCAAGTCAGATCAGTTTTTTTCACAACACCTCTTCATTCTTCTCTTCCACTACCATAGTTCTGGATTATTATTTTATAGGGAAGCTACTGCAATAGCTTTTAAAAAATCTCTACTACTTTTCAGCTTCCTCTGAAGTTTTTTCAAGGAACGAGGAAAAAATTTATGATAGAAAAATTGTTATAATTTTTATCTAAAGAGTTATCTGGCAATGTATAGTAAAAGCCTTAAAAATGTGTGTTCCTTTCAACCCAGTAATTTCACTTTTAGGAATTTATTGGATAGATGTAATAACAAATGTGTGCAAAGATATCTGTAAAGGATACTTATTATTTATGATTTTGAAAAACTCAAAACAGCTTATCGTTCTATCATAAGGTACTAATTTAAAAATACAATCTTTCTGCAATAATTAAAAGTCATATTTTGAAAGATAAATTTTAGATTGTGATGAAATTAAGACTTAAGCAGGGAATAAAGAGGAGTAGGTATTAAACTACATAAATCTCTGGTTAAATGGATATATGTGGTAGTTTTTCATTAAAAAAGTAATTTTAATAATGATGTTTCACATTAATATTAATTTGGTCCTATTTGTTATAAAGCTTTTTTATTATGAACACTAGAATGTATTATTTTAAAAAGTGTATTAAATTTTTTTCCTAAAAAGTAAAAAAATCAGTGTGTTGAAATTTTTCCTAGTCCTTTCCTAGAAAATAAAAACAATCACTGTGTTGAAATACCATTAGTAATTTATGTTAACCTTTTGCTCATAAAAAATAAATACAAATCAACTCAATACATTATGTTAGTTGCATAAGCAAAAATATTAAGCTTTCAGATAGTAACCACTCCTTAGTAAACTTACTGTTGGAACAGCCTCGGTCTACTATCAAGTAAGATTTACATATAATACAGATCCTCATTTTAGACTTAACGGGGTTTTTTAAAAAAGAAAATACTTACTATTCTGTTCTTCCCCGAGAGCAACCAGTGTTTCAAGAACTTTGATTCCTTCTTGAACAGCTAAAAGTTCTGTGTTACTGGCTGGTCTGTTTCTTTCAACAGCTTTCAGCTTTTCAACCACAATGGGAGCTAATGAATGGATATAAGGAGTTGAAAGGGCACGATTGGAATGTTGGAAGACTGATAGAAGAAGCTGGTAACATTTGGCTTGAACCTATATAGGAAAATCATTTTATTAATTAACGTGTGGTAGTCCTTATTTGCTGTAGAGTCACACTGCATCTTAATATATACTGAAAAGACGTAATTAACTACAGGATGAAAATAGAAATGCAGCATGAATTTGTGCCATTTTCTACTTAGGGAAATGAAGTCAAACAATAAAACTTCCAATAAGCTAACTATATAAAACTGAGAAGGAATTAATCAAATAAATATTTCTTGTATGTTAACTGCCAAATTGCTATGCTTACATAATTCATATTTCTGTAGTGTGGAAAAGCTAGAATTCTAGCTTAAGAATTCAAGCTTCTTAGAACCAGGAATACTAATCCCTGTTTTCAATTCCTTCTTTAACTTACAATTGTCTCTTCCACTTTAACCTAACATATTTAGTAAGGAAGATTAATATTTGAATGTTAAACAAAGCTTAACAAATATATTGCTTAGATACCTCAAACCCATTTGAATTCCCTGGAAATAACTGCTTACGACAATTTACCTTTTCCAGGCCTAGAAAGTAAAGTCTCATTGGCTTCACTTTATATATGAAAGACTTCATACTAATAACAAGAAAATAAAAAAATAAAAAAAAAGAAGAAAGGAAGGCCCATCAATATATGGGACAAATAGTGGAATAAAACTATTTTGGCACTTTGGTAGAAGAGGAGTTGCCAAACCTTGCTGGACATTAGAAATATCTGGAGAATGTTTTTAAAATACAGCTATCAGATTCATCAAAATAGTAGTAGAGTCTAAGAGTTATTAAACTATATATTTCTGATGTGAAGCAGGTTTGAGAATCATTAGTTTAGACTTCTGATATCATGAAACAATACAACTAGAAAAACTAGTTTCTAATAGGTCCACTAAAACATATAACAATACAAATTTATCCTTTAATGCCCTTGTGTCATTAAGTAAATAGTGAAAAATACAATCATGACTCATGTAAGGTCTCCACCACTGTAAGCCAGGGTTAATCAAATATTTCAGATATTGGGGAATTTTGGTAGAAGTAAAACATACACATGTCTTTCTTAGTGCTTAAACCCAGTGATCTTTTCCAGTTTTTCTATTTAAAAGCCATAAAGCAAATACTTAGGTTTTCATTTCATGTATCACACATTTTAATGAATCAATCTGCAATTTTCCTGATATTGTGGTATGTTTACTTCTGTGTTTGTTATAAGTGTAACTTACCCATGGGTCACATGAATTTAAGGCGTTTTTAAATCTGTTCATGCATCCATTCTGTAATGACTGGACTCCTATTATTTCACTGCTAGCAGACCACAGGAAGAGTGCAATTGCTGTTAGCATGCTTACTTCATCAGGCGCAGGCAGAGAATCTTCTGAAATATACAAATAATGAAATGTTGAAATACATGAAAAATGAAAACAATATGCTGTTTCTGAAGTGTTTTAGAACTTCAAAACATTTATGTTTTGAATATCTTTCCCCCCAACATTTATAGCAACGTGCCTCAACCTGATCCAGTCTATAAACAACTTTATGAATAGAAATCACCTTCTACTGAGAAACAGGGGATACTTTATTAGAAGTCCTGTATTTAAGTCCTTTTTCCTTGTTTTTCTGGATGTTTAATATTAATTGAAAAAAAATTTAGGCATAAACCCTAACAAGAACTCTAATATGGAAAGCAAACTTAAATATGAATGACAACATGGAAATATAAAATTACTTAAAAGTCACTTAACTTCTTTGGAGTTTAATTTGATCCAAATGTCCCAAATACTCTCCTTCCAACAAAGGTAAATGATTATGATAAGATATTCTAAGTAGCTGAAAAATCCAGAGTAGATTTTCTTAGTGATATCACTTTTCTACATAGTAAAATATGAAACCTGTAAATTTTACATAACCATAAACAAAAAAATCTCACACAATTTCCTGAAGACAGTATTCTCATTATTTAAAATATTTCTTGCTTTTGTAACAATTTATTACATAGGAATAGATAAAACTTTCACCTAATGGAAATAAAGTATATAATTAGAAATACAGGAAATGTGTACATTTATTCTAAGGAACAGTACCACTAAACATATGAGATCCAAACTATTTTGTGATTACCATTTCTTCCATAGCTGAACTTATCAATATTCTTTATATGTGAATTTGAGCTAGTTTGGCAACTGAAAATACTCAGCAATAATCAGTACTTTATCAGGATTATGAAATAAATATTTGATATGCTAACATTATCCCGTAATGAAGCATCAGCTTTTTGTAAAATAGAATGGGCTAAGAACAATAATTGAGACGAAGTCCGTAACTTAACATAAAGAAAAAGATGTAAAAATTCAAAGGATTTAGCCAATTTGCAATAACAAAGTCATATATGTTAAAAAAAAACCTAAGAACGATATACTAGGAATATTATTCTAGGTAAAATGAGAATAATCTCTAACTCAAAATTTATGAAATTGGAAGCAATTTTTTTTGTCAGAAAATTAACACTTTATTTTTACATTGTTACTTTAATAAGATTTGGCCTATACATACTTTATTAAAAGGTACCAGGATTTTTGGATAGGTGACTGATGCCAGAACAGTTAACAGGGAAAACACAAGATGTGTCTGTTGCATTCTGGTGCCAGAAAGTAAGGATGTACTCAAGAAATGATGGGGACATGTCAAAATAACAATAATGGACCCACTGAATTAAAAAAAAAGAATCTTAAATCAGTACTGAAAGTAATAGACAAATTAACACTCAAGTAAAGAATATAGGGAGGGCAAAGAAAAAAAGCTCTTCCTTTCAGTAGATTGACAGCTGATAAATGTAAGAAGAACAAATAAATGTTGAAGTTAGGAAGTTGTCATTTACATTATCATAGTAATAGTAGATTATGGTACAATAGATGTTAAAATTATCAGGTAGAAATATTGACTGGGAACTGTTAACTGACATGGTCCCAAAGTTTTGCCCACAAATCCTGTTAATTTTAAAAGGGAAAATAGCACCTTTATAATGGAGACCATGACAGGCACCATTTTAATCAAGTTATTAAAGTTAAGAGTCCCAATAATGGCAGAAAGTAACATTATATGCCTCCTTACATGATGCATGAGAAATACATAATGATACTCATGAAATATTCCTACCAAAAATGCATAACCTGAATCTAATCATGAGAAAAAAAAAAATCAGACCATTCAAAGTTGAAGAACATTCTATAAAATAGATGGCCTGTACTCTTAAAAAATATTAATGTCATAAAAGATAAAGAAAGGCTGAGGAACTGTCTTCAACTAAACAAGGCAAAAACATTATGACAACTAAATACAATGCACGATCCCAGACTGTATCCTGGATAAAAAGACAAAGTTCTATGAAAGTCATTATTAGGACAACTGGTGAAATTTGCATATGAACAGAAAGAGCACTGTATCAATGTTAAATTGCCCAAATTTCATAATTCTTCTGGGATTATATAAGAGAACGTTCTTATTCTTACAATATCTGTGAAGTATTTAGGAGTAAGCAGTCATGATGACTTCAGTTCATTCTCAAATGGTTCAGCACAATTAATAGTGATAATATTAACAACAATAATATGTGTATTATATAGTAACACATGTGGCAAAATGTTAACAACTAGTGATTCTAGGAGAAAGGTATACTGTAGTTCACTATGCTATTCTTACAACTTTTTAAGAAGTTTGAAATACATTTCACAATTGAAGGTTTAAACATGTTGTTTTGCAGCAATCTTAGGAGTGATTTCATTATATCCAAAGATATTTATATATGCATGTATGTGTGACTGTGTTTACATATGCATATTTTTAAGTGAAGTCCCAGACTTTATAATAGAAATACAATTTCCATAATGGAAATCCTCTATTATAAAACTTTTCTTGTGAAGCAAGGGATTCTGCTTGTCTTGTTCACAAATGCTATACAAATAACACCCATGGCCTAGATCCCTACTTATACTATGTCTCCTGAGAATTCAGTTTTGGACAGAATATCTTAGGCAAGTGAATTCTCTTATCATACATTTAAATTCATTAAAATGAATGAATTAGGTTGATAAAATATCAAAACCTCCCCTTATGATTAACAATTAAAAAAATATGATTATTGAGTAGGGACCACCTATGAAAATTAAAATAATTATTTATATTTTACCTAATTCTTAACTATTTATTTTTCTTGTTACTCATATCTATTTATCTATCTACATACACACACATATATATATACACACACACACACACATATATATATATACATACACATATATATAAAAATGACATTTAACATTTTTTTAGTTAAACACCTACACTGAACAGCAAAACATTAACTCATGATAAATTTATAGCTACTTTTGAGAGCAATTTGGCCATGTCTGATAAAATTAAAATGCACCATCAATTCCATGCCTCAGGGTATGCCCCAGAGAATCTCAAAGCACACATGCACGAATAATTTATAAAGATGTTCACTGCAGCAATTTTTACAATTGGGAAAAATAAAAAATAGTAAAAATATCTACTGACAGGGGAATGAATAATAATTGACAAATACATGTGATGGAAAACTATATAGGAGTTAAAAAGAATAAATGAGAGTTTTATATGTATACATTAATAGTTCCAAAAAACCTATTCCTGAGTGAGAAAATAAAGGTAGAATGAGGTACTATGATATTACTTGTATAAATTTTAAAGCATACAAACATTTCTATACATTGCTCATATTATTTACCTCACTCTCTATACATTCATATCTACATTTATTAACATGTATATTAGCATGACTGACCTATATTTATTAATATAAAGGATATTTTTATATATAGGTATTTCAGGAATGAAACCTGTCAAATCAAGACTGGTTTCATTTGAAGATATGTTGGGGTAGTGACAGATACTTCAACTTTCCTATTGTTTTCCTTGAAAAAAAAAAGAAAACAACTGAAGCAAACAAATATATTAACACATGTCAATTCAACTCTGGGCATATTTTCTGTCCTTTTTTGGGAGGAAACCCTGCAACATGTATCGAAGTACTAAGACAAGGGCTGAGTCAATATCCAGAAAGGGGTACTCAAGTTCACGTGTGAAAGATGTCACTGAAACACCTGGTTGGTTCAGTGTGATACAGCAATTTTCTAACCAGGTCACTCAAGTAATTAGTTATTGGGAAACAGATATCCTATTAGATTGAAGGTTTTGAAACTCAGATTAGGTTACCTGGTTGAGAATATTCCAGGATGCATGCAAGAGTGCTACGAATTAAAGCTGTCCACTGCTTTTGAGTGTCCTCAGTTTTGGCCATTGAGAGCGTCACAATACTTTTAATCCCTTGAAGGGCTGCACTGACTGGTGGAGGAACCTGATTGTCTGCAGACTTTATTGCCGTGTCCTTCAGTATTCTTGCAATTAAAAACAGAATCGTGGGCAGGATCGTCATACATCCTGAAAAAGAAACAAGTCGGATCACCTCATAACTGCTTCAGGGCCCATATGACAGCTGTTTCAACTGTTTGTTTCTTACAATGATGTTTGAAAAAGAAAATAAGATACTGGCAAGCTATTTTTAAAAAGACAGAATTAATATTTTCTTTCTTTTCCCGACTAGCCTTGTTTTTATTACTTCCAATATTTCACCTATTTAATATGTCACACTCTTCATAATGAAAATAAGAAAAACAGAAGGAAGACTACCATATATTTTGAGAAGTATCTGAGTAACTTGGTGAATCTTCTGGCAATTCTAAGACATGTCATTAATCTTCAGTGTACTAAAGTCAGTCCAACCAGGCCAGGAAAATGATGAAAACAGTATCTGGTTAAGCAAACAGGAAATGAAAGAATCCCGAAATTTGTAGCTGAAAACTTGAATGTCATCTAGACCAACCTCCCACTTCATGAAAGATCTCCTTCCCCACTCCCCATGCCACCACTGTAGTTTGTCTGCAGAGTCCCAGTGAAGGAGAATTCATTATTTTCACATCTATAGGCTTGTGCGGAGCCGAAGTTAAATGTTATATCTCCTGATACTATTTCTACCTTCTAGATAAACAGAGGGAGTCTACCTTTCTGTTCAGTAATTCAGGTGTTGGTGTCTGCAGACAGCTATTATCCTTTAGCTGTGATTTCTTTACTCCTTAGAGTTGACTATCACTCTCCTCTGATATTCTTTTATTTGTTAGTGTTGCTTAAGAGTGGCAACCAGATCAGAACTAAAGGGTTTAATAGTTTAGTAATTTCACCTTGTCTATCTGCTAACATTCAATGCCTTTCCATGGTTTTATCTCTTTGTTGAAGTTTGCCTGAAATACATCTGAAAAGGGCATCTTGGGTTTTGGGTTTTTGAAATCTTTAATCTTTATAGGCTCCTAAGAATAAACAAACCATGTTTAAAAAGACTGACCTCCCTTTTCACACTTGAGATTTAAGAAGAAAATAGGTCGAAATAGCACTTAAAATCAAAGGCAAGCTCATCTTTGACTAATGTAATATAATGCATTTCAAAGTAGCAATCAGTACCGTACCAGCAGGTGAACAAAGGGACGGTAAGTCAGAGAGTATGGTAACTGCAGCTGCCACCAAACGAGCACTTTCTTCTGACAGTTGAGTTTTAGGGGCTAAGTGACTTGGAGAGTCTGACATCTTGGTACTGAGATGTGGCATATGTCGTACTAAAATGAACATCAACAGCTCCATAGTTGCAAACACGAGAGATTTCCCAGGAATAAGACCACCGCTGTCACCTCCTTCTCCTAATACAGGACAGGACTCTTTTTCCATATCATCTTCATCTTGGGTAAAGGAAAACTTGGTGAAATTTCCCACAAAATGAAACAAAATAACAAATACAGATAAGATAACAAAAGTCTATTTGATAAATTCAGTTTACAACTGAATATCTAACTGATGCTATATCCTTTTCAGAATAGTTTTCTGCTTTACTGAAATTGCTTAATGACCTCTCCTTAAAAGTAAAGGACAAATCACTTTTTACTTAGAAAAAAGGTATTTTTATTAGGAATGTATTTCGTATCAGGAATAACACATATATTAGGTTGAACCATATAAAGTTGTACTTTTGAAGGTGAAAAATAGTTCCCAGCAATTTCATTTGATTCTTTCTAATGAAAACAAAATCAACTGCAAATCTTCTAAATGTATGATTAAATTTTTTATTAAAAACCTCCTGGTATTAATATTTTTAAAATTTGAGTACAAATAAAATCTATTTCAAAGTTAATGTAATTTCTAGTGCTTACTTAGAGTGTTTCTTTTTTCTTGCAAATAATCCTGAGCAGCTCTTACTATCTGTTGTACAACTCCAGTAACAAGCAGCTGGACAGATGGTGGATTCCAGGTCAACAGGAGGCGGTGCAAAACACTCAGCAACTCAACACCAATCAGCTATTACAAATGAACACAGGTAAATTTAATTCATCTTAATGCCAAAGGATAAATTTATGTTACGAAAATCTAAGAAGATATACCTATAAAAATAAACAAAATTAATATATAGGACTATGCAACAAATAAGATTATAACAATCTTGACAGACAGTCATATTTTATCCCCACATATTTTCAGTCAATAAATTATTTATATATCTAAAAAAATGTTTATATTAAAAGATGATCATTCTCTTATTTCTTTCCCCTGTTTGAACTAAATGGTATTGCTAGACTCAAATGCCATTAAAATTTATGATTTCGAATCTCAGCAGCATCTAGAGAGTCTAGGCACTTCCAGCAAGTCCCTCTCCAATTCATCTCAGCAACTATTACAGACTTTCACCACTCAACCACTCATCTGAGCCTCTTGTTTACAATCTTCCACATCAGACTCATCCAATGAACCTGCCTCTTTCAAAAGGGGAGAAAAAAGTTAACTACAACCAAAGACACTTTCGCCCCTTTTCTTAAGATCAGTGTCCAGCCTCTTGCCCAAGGCTTCCTATCCCATCCTGTTTGACTTCCCAAGGATTCTTCAAGGACCTCAATCGTACTTCTTATGTCTTCAACCTCTCTCTCTAGTTAGGCTCCTCTCCCAGTATAAGGAAGTATTCGTCTTTCCTCTCTAATGGCCCCCCCACTGCCCACCACCAAAAAACCCTCTCAGTCCGTCCACGTGCCCATCTACATAGCCCCGATGTGCTGCTCCCTTTTCCAGGCCAGACGTTTCTTCTCCTTCACCTTCTCACTCACTCCACAGTCTTGCACAATCTGGCTTCTACACACCTAAGAAAGTGCTCTGCCTGACATCACCAATAACCTCCTCTGGACTCTTCTGTCCTTATTTACTGGATTCAGCTTCTTTTGACACTGTTGCCTATCCTTGAAACTTTCATTTTTGATAACTCTCTCCTCTGACCTCTCTAGGAGTCTCTACTGCTGATTACCCTCATTCAAACCCTTATTTGCTATTTATCCCCAAGGGTCCAGTCTTGGCCCTCTTTTCTTCTTCCTGTTTTCTTAGGCCAATGTACTTGTAATTTCTCTGGAATTATGACAACAGCCTCATAACTGGCCTTCTTGCCCCCTTCTCATCTCTTCAAACCAGCCTCTGCAAGGTTGATAAGTGGTCAAATCTATATTGTATTCTGAAACACAGTTTAATCATGTCATTCTTCTGTTTAGACATTTTTTAAATGACTCCCTATCACTTTGAAGATAGATTTTAAACCTTTTAACATGTCATAAAAAAATCTTCATGTCTTACCTTTACCCTGTTGTTTAGCCTCATCTCCTAACAACTCCTACCTTTCCATTACCTCAGCTGCAGTAAATGGCAGTAGTGCCCTTAACTTGTAATCGCTGTTCTCCCCCAAAGGAAAACCCAACCCTTTTGTGCTGCTTCACTAATTCCTCTTTGAAGATTTCATCCAACCATCCTCTCCTCTGAGAAGCCATCCTTTACTTCTTTGATGATGTCAGTGCTCCTCCTGTCTATTTATTACATCTTTATGTACACTAGTGTAGCGCTTGTCATACTGTACTGATCTCCTGATCCAGGAGCAATAAAACCATTTTGGATATCAATAGTCTCAAACTGTGTCTGATGCAGGAAAGGCACAGAGTAGAAGTTGTTGGGTGAATGAATATAATTTTTGAGTCAGTATACTCTGACAGTTTTACAATTATAGGATACAACTCAGGAAAAAAAAATCCGTATCATATTGTGAAGCAATGCTTGACTAAATAAAACATTATTAAGTCCAAAAAATAGTTTGGTAGATATGTGAGATACTATATTGAAGCCAATAGCTGTCTGTAAATACAGAGACCCTTCCAATTCACAGATTAAATTTGATAGGTTTGAGTATTTGAAAACAACCCTGAAATGTCTTGCAGTAGTCTGCAGTTTAGCTGAGGCACAGCTTTGGGCTACAAGCCTGGGACACGAGAAGAATTCATCAGTGGGTCAGTCTTAGAACCACACAGAATACGCTCTGTTTTATTTTTTGTCAGCACCATGTGCAAAACTAATTTTGATACAATAAGATGAACAATTTTTTATCTGTTTCCTCATGTTGGAAAATTACTTCAAGTGATGCCCTGTGGTAATGATGATCACCAAAGAGCTAGTTCTTAATTTGAAAATAAGGGAATTTCTAATTAAGAAGAAGAATAACAAATCCAGTGGTAACTTGGTTTTGTAACATGATAAAGTCCTCTAAACATGCTACACAGAAATTAGAAGCATTTCATTTAACTGTTTAGATAAGTACTTCAGCCAGTGCAAAAACATTTCATTAAATGAGACAAAACTTTATTAAACATTTAAAAGTGGTATAATTTATGTAATAGCCTTATAAATTACTTCAGCCTTTTATTAGTAGAATCATTAACTAGGACTGAAGGCATCCTTTAAGTTTTTCGTTTTGCTTGACTGCTGATGAACAAATCAAAGAAGGTACAGGGAGACTGTCTCTACTGTGTCTGTGCCTGGTCATCCAACATGCCGCAGAGTCTTGAATAAAACCAAAACCCAGGGTACTAGCGATACAACATCTATTTCATATGTGAAAAAGTTAAGATAAATATGAAAACAAAGCATACAATTAATCTGCTACAGAGATATACTATACCTGATCTTCTGCAATATGGATTCGGGCATAAGGAGAATCTAGCAAGGTATGTAAGGCCTGTAGACACGCTGTCACATGCTCAATGGGCTCCTCAGGCCTCGGGGAACAGAGGAACTGTATACTCACACCTGCAACGCACAAAATCAAAGCACAGATTTGCCAATATAAAACACTTTGTGGCTTTGACACCAAATTTTCTTCTCTATTTTTTTACAGATTAACATATGTGTATTAATGTCTTAGAATTCTAAATAGTTTTCAAAATAAGCAACGAAACTTTCAACCTGCCAAATATTCGGTTTTTGAATATGCAATTCAAGCAGCTAAATACTCAATTTTTTATTTCTAGGACACTTAAAAATAATACATTAAGAATAAATTTATGAAAATTATAAAATTACTTCTCATTAAATGGTTGCCAAACTATCTTCAAACCTACAAATTTTTTTAAGTGGCAAGCTACAGAGGCACAATGGATGTTGTGAATAACAACTGCTCTTTATTTTCATTAGGGTAAGGTTATTGTTTTGGAAGTCTTTCATATTTTCATCTATGAGATCTACTGACAAATGCTATAATTTCACCTTACCAATCATGTTCCTTTTCCTTCCAAGAAAATGTAAGATCCCTAAGAGTTTCATTAGAATGTATAAATCTTAGTAATAAAGAAAACTATAAAGCGATTATACATTAAGATGTATTCAAATTTGCCTTACTTTGCATTTCAATATTTCCTCATGGGACAATTTATCAAGTGCCAAGTAAAAGAATATCTATTGTTTAAAAAGGAAATTTAGTGTCTTTTTCTTGAAAACTATTCAATATTGCTTTGTGAGTAAACATGATAGGTAAAATTTTTAAAGAGTACTTTTTAATACTTAAATTTTTAGATCAAAAATCCAGTTTAGAAAATGCACTTACAAGCCCTCCCTTAACTATTCCTTCTCTGAATTGTACTATA
This sequence comes from Manis pentadactyla, assembly GCF_030020395.1. NCBI lineage: Eukaryota > Metazoa > Chordata > Mammalia > Pholidota > Manidae > Manis > Manis pentadactyla. The sequence continues at coordinate 206,480,818 of NC_080020.1, read as the reverse complement.
TAAAACTTTTCGACAGCATTAAAATGAAAGATATGAAAGAGGTCAGAACATGCTACACCAAAATACGCCTGCTTGAGCAACAGCAGGTGCACGACATTTCTCTGACCCCTTTCTATGTAAAAGGAAGTCATAAAATTTCTCATGAGAGAGGTACCCTCCCTGTATCAGGAAGAGAAGAACATTCTTATCACCAGAGACTGGGAGTCAATGTTGAAATAGACTTGTACAAACACACCTACTAAAATAACCCCTATCTTCCATTGATTTCCCCCATATATTTCCTAGTCACTGTCCACTGTTCTGGCTCAAACACCTTTGTCTTGTCATATCCCTACAATTTATTGTTCTTTGTGTAAAATGCCATTTATGCTTTTGAGTCTGATGGCTACTTTGGGTTATCATTTTCCTTTCTTTAAAGATTGTGTACATGTAAAAATATTAAATAAACATGTATGCTTTTCTCCTGGTAATCTGTCTTATGTTGGTTTAACTCTTAGGCCAGCCATGCAACCTAAGGCTAGAAGGAATTTTTTTTCTCCCCTGTAGATCTCAATTTTCAGAAGTGATAAATCTTGAAATCCATTAATTTGGCACACCTACCTAAGATTAAATGCATTCTGTCTTTGTTGATTTCTGGCAAAGATTTAGCACCAGGTGTTGATCCTGAAGCTTGGTTTAAATTGACAGATGTGGAACGTTTTTGTAAACCAGATATCACTGATGCTTCTGCTGACTCTGAACATGTAAATCCTGTGCTATTTAACCAAAGTGCCACTGCATGGAGAATTGGGGCCCAGGAATTCCGGTAGTGAAGTCTAGCTGTATCAATAGTCTCAGGGGTATAAAATGCTCCACCTGTAAAATCAAAGCAATCAAAAACATTAATTTTATTGTAAGTGTTCACTCATTCATGAACAACTAACTTAAAAATACTCATTATATACTGTCTTAGTTCATTTGAGCCACTCTAACAAAATACCAGAGACTAGGTGGCTAATAACCAACAGAAATTTATTTCTCATAGTTCTGTAGGCTGAAGTTTGAGATGAGGGTGCAAGCATGGTCAGGTGAGGGCCCTCTTCCTAATTTATAGCCAACACCTCCTTCTGTGTCTTCACATGGTGGAAGGAACTAGGGAGCAATGTGCGGTCTCTTTTTTAAGAACACTAATTCCATTCATGAGGGCTCCACATGACCAAAGCACCTCCCAAAGGCCTCACCTCCTAATAGCATCACAATGGGGATTAGGCTTCAACACATGAATTTTGAAAGGACAAAAAATTCAGACCATAGCACATACAAAAGAGTAATCTAGCTAAAGAGATTCTCTTCATTATAAAGCCACCAAAACAAATATCCTTCCTGCAGCTGCTGCACAGGAGTGCCTCCTCACTGGTGCTATGGTTTCCGGCCTTTCTCCTGTAACTGCTGAGGCCACTGATCCTCTGCCTTTCCCTACCCTGTGGTCACAGGCTTCCTCTGCATTGTTTCCAGTGACTCCTAAAACCCTTATCACCTTTTCTTTCTATCATAGCCAGGGAATTCTGTCTTCTTTCTTTTTCACTCTTCTTTTGCCATTCTTCCCTACCTCCTGTTTTCACTATCAAAATGAGGATTTCATTTGTCTCTGCGTACATGCAATGACCCGCACAGTAATATCCTTCATTGTGGTTATGCATAATGACCTGTCATTTAGAGTACTCCAGCTCATACAGTTTTTACAATAACAGGGAGAACATTTTTGCTTGGGCTAACAAGTAAGTTTAATGCTGTATTTGAATTCACATATTCAATACAGAGAACATGTCTAAGTAAGAAAATGCCAAGTTAAAGTCCACAGATACTTAAGATATTATTCTGTTGTAGCTAGCCTCCACCAGTTCCATTCTGTGAAACTGCTACTTTGAAGTCCACAAGAACAAAATTCTGAATGCTGTACTTACCATCTGGGGGGAGCTGACTAGCAAATTCAGCTGGTAGTGTCAAAAGCGCATAGTCTTTTAATGCTGCCAACCACAGGCGGCTGAGTGTTGGCAATTCAGGCTGTACAAGTGTTATTAAACTATCTGGTGGTAGTTCATCTATAGTACCATAATCATCTTCGTCATCATCAGTATTTTTAATTGCTCTTTTTGGTTTTGACTCTGCTTCCTTTTTAATATTCATAGCAACCACATATACCTGGTAAGAGATTCAGGAGGAGAAAAAATAAGGCATAATATTAAGAAACGACATATTCTAAGTTGTTATGATTATACAGTTGATTCACAAAAGTAATTGAGTATAGATACTAGAAAGTATACAACTTCATGATTTCCTAACAACCTCCAAAGAATAATTCTACCTGCTTTGGAGGCAGTCTTTTTTATTGATCTGACTTCTGACTATTCCTCTTACAGAATACTCCTTGGGGGTTGGGGGCGGGTTCTCTGAATTTTTTCTGTCTTCTCTTGTTCTACTTTACAAAGCCCCATTTATATGATGTTTTTGTTTTTTGGTTTTTTTTTGCCATAGTGTATAACTTCCTCCCTCTGCTTCCACAGCCTTATTAGACACAATGAGATAGCATTCAAAGAAAAAGTCTGAGAAGGGGAGAGACAAGAGAAAGGATTTCCATAAATACCTTCTAACCCTTTCTTAAATAGTTCTTAAGTGATATTTAGCAATCTAGCCTTTACAACAGATAGCTGAGCCAAGAATACAATTTACTAGTCACGTATATATTATTTGTATTCTTTCTCTCCACTTTGTAAACCAAAAAGATGTATAATGGCAATTTCCTAAGACAGAATTGTAAAGATTTCTTTGTTGAAGTTATTTGTTTGCTTTCTTTTGGTTTTGTACATACATTTAGGCTTTTGGCAACTGACACAAAGTTAAATTACACATCAGTGAAAAACCAAAAAGAAGGTGGGGGAAAGAGTAAGAAAGAAATAGAACTAGATAAAAATCTTGAGAAAACTGTTTTCAGGGCCCCTATACAGTGTTATTTTCAATACCTAATGAGGAAGTCTGTGTATCTGTATAGCTTCTTGATGACAAGGTCTTACTGTTATTTTTACAATAAGCACACAGCTATCACACAGTAATTGACTAAGTTCAGACAATGATTACAGGAAACAATGAATCTTCATTTTAATGAAAAAGCATTCTTTAACCTGTGATGATCTATAACAGCTAGTTACAATCAGTAATATTAACACCTGACAATTTAGAAACAGAAACCAATTACTTTTGGGAATAAGAACTTTGGATCTCAAGTTATAAATATATCACATTTATATTTTCTAGAGGTTCTGAACTTGCTTTTGTCCCCTAGATTTATTATTATGCAACATTTTAAGAAAATGTCTCAAGAAGCACTATAAATGTATTCAGCCATTCACCTATCAAATCCTTACTAGCTATTTATTTTTGCCTTACATTAGTATTGTGCTAGGACCATCTGAGGCATCAAAGAAATATTATACATAGTTTCTCATTCCATGAACTCATAGACTAATAAAATGATAGGGGAGTACAGAAAGTGCCAGAAGAAGAAATGTTTTTTAGTGATCTATCTCCCCACTCTCACTATACCCAGGGTTTAGTACCTGGCACCTAACGAACAATTGATAACATGTAATAAATGAATGAATCTCAGGGAGCACCAAGGATGGAAGGATCTTAATGGAGTATGAAAAAGGTGAGACTGAGTTTTCAAAGATAAAAGTTTACCTGTTCACATAGATAGAAGGCAAGATTTCAGGCAGAGAGAATATCAAGAGCAGTTAACACAAGAGCAAGAAAACAACACAAGCACTCTAAGCAAACCCCAAGTGTTTGGTACAGACTAAGAACAGAATACAAGGCAGAAATAGCTGCAGATTTTACTCTAGGAAATGGGGAACAGAAGAGGTCTCCACAGGGTTTAAAGGTCAGAAGTACATATTTTTCCTCAATATTTAATTTTATTTTTTAAATTATGCCATAAAAAGTTTTGAAAACAGGTTTGTAAAATTACTCATAATCCCAATTTCCAGGTTTTCATATTCTATCTTTGTAAATTCTAGTTTTGTTATACGGAGAATTTTGTATTTAATTTTATCTACTAATATATCATAGGGTTTCCCATGTGAATACAAGTCTTAATAACCATTACTCTTAATTCACTGCTGCAGATGACCTACAATATATCTAACAATTTCCAGGCAGTTGAAATTTTGTATTTATTTCTGATTCTTTACTTAGCCTTGGAAATCTTAGAAAGAAGAGACTTAATTTTTGAGGACTAAAGGTGTTCAGTTCTTCACATTATAAATAATGTTTGAAGTAAACATTTTTGTAAACTTACTTCTTTTCCATATTTTGGATATTTTTCTCTAGGATAAAGTCCCAGAAATGGAACTACTGGGTCACTGATCATAAATATTTTTATGGCTCTGAACAGACACTGTCAAAAGATTTCTGAAAGGGTTCTATATTTTACATTGCTACCTGTAAGATATGAGAGTATGTCTTTTAGACTTATTTTTTAACAATTTTTTTGGCTTATTTTTCTTATTAGATATTATACAAGAAAAATAGAAAAATCAGAAGCATAAGTAAAATGAAGAAAATAAAGACTGCCACTCCTAGATATAATACCTGTAACATTCATAGATATCTTCCCTCTCACAGATATAATACTGGTAACATTATAGGTATGTTATAGATAGTCTTTTAAGTAATAATGTGTTTGTGTATAATTTTTAACCCTTTTTTAAATTCACTTAATAGCATCATCTCTTAGGATCAAGAAACACATTTATTTCCTTTTTTTTTATCATTCTCATAGCAGAATTTTTGTTTATATCCTTAGTATTCCTTAGGACAAACTGGTCAACTAATGTACACCGTTTTACAAAGTGTTCTGATATGTATCATTTTTTAGAAAAGTTTGCTATCATTTTAAAAATCATGTTAATTTAGCTGGGGAACGTTTTTACATCCCCCAGCCTCCTGTAATATATTGTAATAAATCTGTAACTTTGTTTCCTCTTTGTGAACCCTCATCTCATATTCTTTTTTTTTTTGCATTAACAGTTGGAGACATTTTATTTCTTAAAAAAATCTTTTTTCAGGAGTCATTAACAACATGTAAGTCAATCAACAATGAAAAGCCACCCTACTTTAGAAAAATGTACAGGTCATTTTTAAAAACACAAGTCTAGGAAAGAGTACATTTCTACCAACTCAATTTAAATTGTCCTCTGATGACTTCAGTTCAAGAGAAAATAGTAGTTATATTTTACACTAAGCATTATTACGGGTGTTTTGTTAAATCATTTTATCTAATATGACTAATCCATGAAAAAAAAGAACATTCTAACACTTGTCTTTAAATCACAAAATGCACTATGATTACATCACCCTTACAGTAATTTTATATATATATTTATTCACCAGGAAAATTTCTATAAGACATACTTTTATTTTTTTAATTTTTAAATTTAATTTAATTTTTTATTTTTATCTTTTTGTAGATAATTATTTTTTATTGAAGGGTAGTTGACACACAGTATTACATTAGTTTCAGGTGTACAACACAGTGATTCAACATTTATATACATGATAATTCTAGGTACCAGCTATCACCATACCAAGTTGCTACAATATTTTGACTATATTCCTTATGCTATACATTACATCCCGGTTACTTATTTATTTTACAATTGGAAGTGTGTACTTTTTTTTTCTCTCTTTTTTTTGTGTCATCTCATATTCTTAGCCCAAAATTGCCATTGTAGAATGGTTATTCTAGTATAGGAGTGGCTGTAGGGGGAGAAAAGACTAACAGTACAAAAATAAACTAGGATGCAATTGCATAGACTAGAGACAGATGATGAAGACTCAAACTAATGCAGTGAGGACAGAAAGGAAGGATGTATTTATTTACAGATAAGGAAAGTATCTATTGCTAAATTTAAAAAAAGGTTGCCACATTGAATAGGATTCCATTTTTATTTTGAAAATAAGGATAGATATATACACCACACATACATCTTATGACATAAAGATTTGTATGTGCACATATGCATAGTGATATATACCAAAATATTGATAGTAGTTATCTTTGGGTGAAAAGATTAAGGATAAGTCTTTTTTATACTTTTCCTTTATAGTCTGAATTTGTGTAGTAAGCATAGTATTTTAATTATCAATACAAAATTATTTTCAAAATATTAATGAAATAAAATAAATAGGAATTAGTTACTTACTAGATGTGAGATGAGGGGGTTTGAAGAAGAAGTAGTAGCTAATATTGATACCTAGGTTCTGGTCTGAAGACAGGGGGTAGGACCATAGCTGGGAAAAGGGGGAAAAGAGAAAAATAAGAAAAAAACCGTCTTTTTTTTAGATATGGGTGTGTGGTGTTTATAGGTCATCTAAGTGGAGAAGTCTAATAAACAGCTAAAAAACATGGGATTGGAGTTTAGGAGATAGGTCTGGGTGGAAAGTAGATTGAGAGTCTTTAATATACAGGTAAAAGCTAATAGGCTGTGCGTGTGGATGAGGCTGTCCATAAAGTATGAAGAGTAAGAAAGGAACATGAAAAACACCAACATTTAAAGAGCTGGCAGGCAAAGAGAAGCAAGTGACATTGAGGAATGAACAATGGGAAGGAAAGAGGAGAACCAAGAGAGTCATGTCACAGTAGTCAAGGAAATAAAGGGTTTCTAGAGAAGACAATACCGAACACTGCAGAGAGGCCTAGTAAGAGAAGATTAAAACATGTCCAGTAGTTTCGATGATTATATTATTTGTAACTTTGGTGGGAGTAATTTCCGTGAAGTGGTGAGAGTAAACCCAAATTTCAGGGGAATGAGCAGAGAGTGGGTGGGTGAACAGCTGAGAAAGTGAGGATACTGAAATTCCTTCAATGAATTGAGATGTGAAGAGAGAGAAGGCAGCTAGCAGTAGGGAACACTGAGTCAGGGACGAAGGAAGGTAAGAAGAAAGAGTATGTAAAGGGAGATGCTGAGGATGCAAAAGGAGATTAAGTGACAGCACTGAATCTGGAAGAGCGCCTCCCCAAACTCATGCCTAACCAACATCTACTCTTACCCTCTATATCTCAACTTGAATGTCACTTTCTCCAAGAAGCCTACTCTGCACCCCAGACTGTTTTTTAGGAGCCTCTGCTATGTGTTCCAAAACATTCTGCATTTCTCCTATGATAACACTCACTACATTCTGATGCATCTACTTGTTTGCTAGTCTGTCTTCCCTTGTAAATGGAACACATCTCTCTTGTTCACCACTGTATTCTCAACTACTAGCCTGGTGCAGAGCTGATGTTCAGTAACACTTTGTTGAATGAATCAGACAGTGGGAAGTAAGAGAATGAGAAAAGTTAGTCTTAGGTCAGAGGAAAACTTAAAATAATAATAATTATATTAGTAACAGCAGGGAACATGCATTGTGCATGTATAATGTGACATTGTACAAAGTTAATGATTACCTTGTTTAATTCACATTTGTAATCCTATGAAATGTGTGTAATTATTATCCATAAAGGTTGAGAAAACAGACTTAGAGAGCTAGTTGAATATCTCACAAAACATAACACAAGTAAAAGGACAATTACCAACTCACATAAATCTAGATTTGAAAGTAACAATCTGAGGAGCTGGAAAATGAACATCCTCAATTTTCTGAGTGAAATGTAGAAGCAAAGATGGGTCTTGAGGAGAGAAATCTAGGATAATATGCTGGGCATTTGAGGAGAATGACAAAGGAAAGGAAGATAAGCAGGAAAAAGAATTACTAGACAAAACTGAAGGCTGAGGCTTGAGGTATAAATCATTTAATTATAATACCAAGCTACCTAAAATGAGAAAATAGTTTCAAATAAAAATGTACGCTATTATTTTAGTTACATGAGGTTCTGATCTAACTTTTAAAAATTATTTATCTTCTATTTAGTGCAAGACACAATGCTTGGTCCTTTTATATTCATTACTTAAGAAGAAGATATTATTTCCAAGTTGTAATGAAAAAACTGAGGCTCTCAGACATCAAATCATTTGAGCAAAGTCACAAAGATGGTAAATTATAGACAGAACTAGTTCCAGGGCTTGTGATTCAACATTACTGCTTTTCATACTATACTATGCCATATTTCTCAGCAGGGGAATCAAGCTCATGAATGCAAGCCAGCAGAGAACCAGCTAACTGGCAAATGAGCTTATGATCATCAAATAGAATGGTCTCTACATTTGGGGAAATTAATGAATGGCACTAAAGAATTCAGAACAATTTTGGATTAAAGAAAATTTCAACAAATCAGTTGGAATGTAAATTTCTACATACAAGAAAGGTAATAGTTTTACTTAAAAATTTGGATATGTGAAAAATTAATAATGAATGATTATTTTTCAAAGAGAAAAAACAGAGGTAGTCATATCACAGTATCTTTTTCTTACACAACTTTCCATCTAAAATTAGAGACTTGCATTAATTTAAAAAAAACTAAGATTTTATCAGTAAGAACAATCATCTCACCAATGCAAACAAAAAATATCATTTACATAATAAGCCAAAAATGGCACCAATGTAAAATAAAGGAATACTCATGGATATTCTATTTGAAAGATAGCTTGATCTACTGTGTAAAACATCAGGAAGAAAAGCTAATTTCTATGATATCTGATTGACCTCTAAATTTTTCATTTTTACTTCTCTGAAAAAAACACAGAAGTAAAAACCCAGGGGTCCTTTATCTAAACTCTATCATCTGGATGCTACATGCTTTGAGCCAGCAAATGCCTACTGGGTGGTCAGAGGCTGCTGATACCATGGAAATAGGAAGTGAGGTACTTGGCTGGCAGAGGAAGGAACAAACTATTAACTGAAATACTGAGGGTAAACAATAAGAATTTGAAAACAACTAGCAGACAGAATTTAGAAAAGCGAGTTTAACACAGTCATTACTTTTAAAAAGTGCCTGTGGAAATGAAAGAGGTAAAATCAAATACTGAAAAACAAAACAAAATAAAAAACCCTACAGCCTTAGTATCAATGTTTCCATTATTTGTAGTTATTCCCTGCCTAATTTCCCCATAGTAAGTGAGGGGAGCCTTTCCTCAATAAAAAAGTCTTCAAAAAACTGATCAAAATAAAATTTTCAAAGACTTAGCAAGAGTTGTTTAGAGAGAAAAATGTATTTCAGTGAGAAAGAGCAAATGACAGATTTTAAAGAGCCTTCCATACCAAAGGTCAATTGTAAAAAACCAAAAAAAAATTAAACTTTTTTTTTCTTTTGCCTACAGGAATAGGAGAACATTTTCTCCAGGATGGAGAAATGGCTCACAAAACAACAGGCCACGGTTACCTCTGCCCACGCCTTGAGAACAGCCAGTTTTTCCATGGTTGTGGCACTCTCCCGGTACAGTTGACTTGAGGACCCTTTTCCAGCCTGAACTTTGTCCAGAGAAGACACAAGCAGGTTGTGTACTCGACGCAGATCATTGAGATCACTGACAACTCCACTCCCAATCCATGTACTGCATACCTAGTCCAAGAAAAATTTTTTAATTTTGTATTTAAAAAGATGAACATTTAACATATAAGAAAATGGAGTAAATTTGATTTTTTTTCCTTGGAGGGAAGAAACACAAAACAAAGCCACTGAACAAAACAAAAATACCCCAATACCATGTTTTAATATTATTTTTTAGTAATAAATCAATAAGTATGGGTTTATTGCATTCTTATGTGGGAAACAAAATAGTATTTACTTATGTTTCCATTGTCTAATTTGACAATAGAGAAACATTTTCCACTCAAATCAGTTCAGTTATGAATAATAATTCTTCAATTCAACAATATTTTTGATTTACTATAGGCACAGAGTTATTCTGTGTGCTCAGTATAACTAAGTAAAGGGAATAAAATCTAGTCCCTGTCCTCAAGGAAGAAAACAGACTGAAAGGACACATGAGAATGTTTTATGACTGTATAATACTACAATTAAAAACAGAGAAGGGAGAGATTAATTCCATGGAGAAATGGGAACATTTAGATACGAGACAGGTTTGTGTGTACAGATATGGGGTGTGGAGGGGTGTCATATGGGAGAAGAGATGAGGAAAATTAATTTGGATCAGATTATTGTACAATTTAAATTCCACAGGAACTGAATTCAGACTTTGTTCTGTAGTCAGTCAAGAGTTTCCAAGGTTTCCAAGCAGGGGGACTAGAATTAGAATTGTGCTTTAGGAAAATGCTCTAGTACTTGTGTATGGGGAAGAAATGGCTTAGACAGTAAGCAATATGTTCCATTATGTGACTACTACAATATTATAGAACAGAGATGATATGGATCAAACTGGGAATGGAATGGAAAGGGAGAGTCATCTCGGAAAGAGTTGGAGGTAGGAATCACAGGATTTAGAAACCATTTAAATATTTTTAGGGGGAGGGAGGGAGCACAGACATGTAATAAGTGTGAGGAATCAAAGACTGCCAAATTCTGATCACCAAAAGTGTCTAACTTGGATGAAGGGAAGGAAAATGATGCCACTGTGTAAGAGAGAGAACATAAGAAAAGGGTGTTGAAAACCAGACATTAGCTCATTTTAATTATGAATATGTGACATGCCTACTTCAAAAATACCAGTGAGAGGTTCAGGAAAAGATACTCAGCAGGCAGTTGGAAACTCAGAGGTAACTACATAGACCTGGGACACTCCATGCAAAGCTAGTAACTAAAGCAATGTTCCCAGGTAAATCTGTTCAAGGACTGATGTATACAAAGAAAGCTGTAAGGACAGAACATGGGGAACATGGTTACACTTAAGGGATATGTGGAGTAAGAGCACACCATGAAAGAAAGTGAAAAGAAACTGCCAGAAAAGGAACAGGAAAACCAGTCAAGAGCAGTGACGTTGGTGCCAAGGGAAGAACGTCAAGAGGGAAGGAGGGTCTGACAGTGCCAACTTTACTCAACAATTACAGCCCTCACTTTATCTGAAATCTTTGGGCCAAGGAATGTTTCCCAATTCACAACTTCTTGGTAAATGATAATAAGGTTCATGAATCTCATTAAGGAATACACCAAATGAGACATGTGGCAGTGCTCCACAATTAACACACGGCTGTTTCCATAATGAAATGCAGAATGAATCCACACAAAGAGAGGTGAGTCAATACTACAGTCTCACTCAACTTCGTGTCAAGGCCAAATGAGTATAGTCGGCTGAGGGCTTGCTAGCAAATAAATTATGGAAAAGCTTCTGGTTTTCAGAGCATTTGGATATTGAATCATGATTAATGGATTGTGTTCTTCTATTTAAAACTTTTTAAAAGCCAAGAAAAAATATTTATGAATTCTCTTATAATCTTATCCTCAAAGAATTCAAAGGGAAATTTAATAAAAATTAGTAAGATTTTTAAATTGATTGTTATCAATGATGGACATATGGACAGTGAAATAAAATGCGAGTCAAAATAATGTTGAAAATATAGTGAAATTTAAAGTGAGATTAAATATTAGTGTAAAAATAAAGAGTTGTTATTCCTAAGGAAACTAAACTTAACGTCCTGGAGATTTGATAAATATTTCTGTGAAATTTGGTTATTTCTACCCCTTCCTTCTTGATGTTCTTCCTTATTGGCTTGCCACTGGAAAAGCAGAAACTTCTTACAGAAAAAGCAGTTAGGGCCACATAAGAAATAAGTTTAAGGCAAATACATTAACAGAAAATTTTCATACTATTCATTCAGAAGATAAAATTCTAATAGCCTTTGCTTTTCTAATGATAGAAGCTTTGTAGAAAATTGTCTGCTTAAATACTATGCTCTGAAACATGGTCATGATACCTTGATTTATACATGACTGTGATTTCTGATTTTTGTGTTTAAGTAAATGGCCTACTCTAACTCCAAGGTGTGTACCATGATTCAGAGACATCTCTCTCAAACAAGGCTCCTTCTCACTCTGGTCTGCTGTTTCTGTAAGGAGTTCATTTCTCTGAGGGCCAACAATTAAGACAACAGCCTGCAGAGAAATAAATCTTAGCAATGGAAGGAAAAGTCAAACCTATTCAATCACAGAGAGAACAAAGTCAGATTTTCAAACCTATCACAGCAAACAATATAATATTTCCAGCACACAAGCCTCATGTAGCTGGTTATGGATTCTAACAGCACTGTACTCCAGACAACTAGGAAGGACAGAATTGCTTCTCTTCTTAGGAAAGTATAAACAATCTGGTTTTTTGAAAGATTAGAGCTTAATGCATGAATCCATTCTCAGAATGAGGCATGAAAAAGAGGACTTATTAAAAGCGTAGGAACATAAGTGCCTTTGTGACTCTCTTCAAATATACAATAATGTGAGAATAATTCCGTGTGGTTAATTTTGCAGTTAAATTTCCATATTGTGAAATACCCTTTAGGATAATTTAATACCTAGAAACTTGTAGAATTTTCACCACCTGTGGTCAAAAACATTTTTTATTACCTAATTACCTTTCTTATTCATTCTTTAATTATTATAGATCTTGTGGCCTTCATTTTATTTTAGCCCCTCATGATTTTCATATCTCTGTTCACTTCTGGAAAGTATAAGAGCTATGTATCCCAAACTCATCTCCTCAGCTATACATCAAAAAGAACAAAGTGATTAACAATTACTAGTTCACTATTTGATACAAAATAAAAAAGAAAATTGTCACTGTTGTATTTCCAAGATAAAAATAAATACTATTTGATTTTTCTTTCTTGTAAGTGAAATACTAAGATATCTACAAATTTATAGAAGGTAACTATAGAAAACCCCATTTTTCTTCTTACCTGGCAAGCTTTTGCTGTTATGTCTGATGGGGTATCTTGTGAAAAGGCTGGTCTTAGAGCAGCTCCCACCTAGAAAAATGAATACAAGCACTTTATTTTTTAAAGATAAGCAGTGAACATAATAAGGCCTTGAGTCTCTGGAAATGAAAACACACAAAACACATCTTTGTTCCTTTCCTTTGTATCACATCTCCCTTCTCTGTCTTTTCAGTTACAATAAGCTCAACTGTACCACTTTTCTTACGCTTCCCAGGTTATCATTAACAAACCTGCATGGAATGCTATATACCAAATAGACAATTAATCTTGTTACTTTTTCCTTTGTTTTTGTTTAATAATAAACAGGACTTTCTGATAAAGTCACATGGTTCCAGAGACAGGGGAAAACAGCTATTCTTTTTTCTCCCCCTGTCTCTATTTTCTGAACATATTTCTAACAGTATTTACCTCATTGGTGAGTTTTATGTAACAAGATCAATTCCTTTAAATAACTGAGTAGTATTAAAAATTCATATAGTCACTAAAAGACCTTAGAGATAATTTTACCGCAAAAAGAGATGCTTTATAAGAAGGTGGCTCTAGAAATACTAATTTATGTACAGTTGTTACAGTAATAAGTGAAGAAATATGAGCTTTAGTTTTAATAAACCAACATCAGTCACATTCTTAGATACATTAAATATATCTGAGCTGAATAAGGAAAGAGATGCCAATTCTAATTTGAAATTTTTTTGCTAGAGATTCAGTCACTGAGGCATATCAACAGCAATTTAGAAATGGATGAAGAGTCCTTCTCTGTGACTAAAGACATATGGTGACCAGTCACAGTACTGGTATTGCAATAATCAACTAATGGCAGAGATGCTATGGGATACAACACTGAAGGAAAAAGAAAATATATTATAAAGGAGATTACTAGGTTGACTGATAAAACTGGAATATCATTATATACAAGTAGCATATCAATGTTTAACTTCCTAAAGTTGATAACTGTTTTGTGGTTATATATGACAAATTTTTTTTTTCACTTTTAAGTTTCATTTAATAAGTTGTTTGTTCACAGCAAGACCCAAGCTAAGCTAAAACAAAAGCAAGTGAATAGAAGTTAATTTTATCTGAAAAATTAGGCATGATTCATTGTCATTACTACTTTAAAAAGGTAAATGCATGCTTTTTAAAACTTGGAAACATTAGTTGATTTTACATAGGAACGTGGTGCCGTCGTGTCGGGGAAGTAACATTTCAAATCCACGGAGTAAGCTGAGATTTCGTTCTTTCATTAGATGAATCTCGTGATCTATCCCTGCACGTCCGATATGACAATATTTTTGTCCTTTGGAAATACAGACTAAAGTGTTTAAGAGTAAAGGTTCAGGATCCATATAATTTACTTTTAAATAGTTTAGAAAAAAAAAGTGTGTGTATGTGTGAAGAGAGAGAATATCAATGACAAACAAATGAAGCAAAATTAATCATTGGCAAATATGAATAAAGGGGATAAGATATTTTTGAACAATTCTTGGAACTTTTCTGTAAGTTTGAAATTATTTCTAAATAGAACTTAAAAAAAAACCCTTTCCTCCTGATAGGTTGGGTATTGCAAGTAAATAACTGTATGCAAGTCTTCTATAACCAGTTGGGCTAGAAGCTCTAACTTCCTCACCTGTACTTATGATGGAGAAACAAGATTTTATATTATTCACACTTTTTTATTTTGCATCTGTTTGAGCATAGCTTTTAGATGGGGTGTGTTGTGTTCAGAGCTAAGATTCTGATATAATCACAGTAAAAAAAAGTTTATTCTTTCCTTGCTAAAATGTTTTTTTGCCTTCATATAACCCACCATTACTAGGATTACATCTATTGTGCATCATTTTAAGAACATAAGTAAAGGTATACATCTCAGGAAAAACAATTATTTTTGGTTAGAATTAAATAAAAAATATTTTGAAAATATAATTTTCAGTAATATTTTTAACTACTATTATTAAAAGTTAATTTATCCTTCAGCATAGAAGTGACAACTGCTTTTTATTTTTAAAAATGCTTATCAAGTCTTGACATATAAAAATAATGGCAGCAAATCCACAACACTCTTTGAAAGTTCTTTTTATCTTTTAAATGGCATGCGTAAACATCTAAACACAAGACTGGAAGGTTAGGCTGGAATTTCTGTTCTAGTTTTATCACTAATAATGCTATCACATTGTATCCTACTGTTTCTTCTTCAGCTGTGGGATTCAAATTATTTTATAGTCAATGGGAGTAAAGGTAAGCAGGTGCAGTTCCAAACCCAATTCTCCAGGGAATCTTAACTACTTTAATGATCAATTTTGACATTTTAAATAAATAGAGTATCTCACATTAGCTTGATACTGCTCCAGAATCACATGACCTGGAAATTCTGGCTCAGGCACAGACGCAAACTTTTTGATAATGTCCTCAAGTGCTTGGAGCCCAGCCATCCGCAACTGGTTACTATGATCAGTTGCAGCCATGAATGCCATTCGAATCAGGTCAGAGAGATGAAGTACCAAGAGGTCATCTAAAAATAAAAATAGAGGGCAAAAAGGAAAACTTCTCCAAAATATAAGTACAGTAACATAAAAATATGAAGTGAAATGAATTGTTTTAAAAAGCACTTAATATACACACATTTCACTTTCAAGAAAACTCGCATATCATTCTCTCTCAAGAACATTGGTAAACCTTAACATGACTGGTAACATAGATGACATTACAGGATGTACAATGGCATTTGAAACAAAAAAACTGATTATCATAACTCTCCCTAAAGGAATTTATAATTGTTTTAGAACAAGGGCTGGGAAATTTTTTCTGTAAAGAACCAGATAGTAAACATTAGCCAGCCATATAATTTCTATTGCAACTACTCTACTCTGCTGTTATAGAATGAAAGTAGTCATAGACCATATGTACAAAAATGGGCTTGCTGTGCTCCAATAAAACTTAATTTACAAAAACAGGCTGGGGGCTGGATTTGGACTGCTGGCTGTAATGTGACAGCTTCTACTCTGGAAGGCTTTTATAAGGATAAGATGTAGAAAGGGAAGTCTTTTTCCTTTTAGCTGTAGGGTAAAGGCCACCCCAATCTACCCGAACATAGCTTAAAAGCAAGTCATGAAGGAATAAAAAGGTACTAAGTAATTTAACTACAGCCCAGAACCAAGTCCAACACATACTTTAAGGAATACAACAAAATCCAGCACATTAAATTTGGAAAGTCTGGCATCTAATAAAAAATTATTAGGATTGCAAAGAAGCAGTCAAATATAACTCATAACAAGGAAAGAAGAAAAAAATCAATGAGTAGAAACAGGTCCAGAAATGAAAGAGATGATAAAAATAGCAATTAAAATAGCTATTATAAACATTTTGTCTGTATTCATGAAGGAAAAGGAAAGCATGAACACAATGAAGAGAGAAATGACAGAGAAAACCACAAATGGGATTTTCAGAGATAAAAAAATGAAATATCTGAAATGAAAAATACATTCTGAAATCTGAAATGAAAAAGATAAAATTAATCACAGCAATTAGGTAATGAAGAAGAAAAGATTGATGAATTTAAAGACACATAACAAAAATTATCTAAAAATCTTATTAAGCTCAACAACCCCAAAGTTCTCTGGGTGGCTGCAAGGTACTCCAACTCTTTTGGAAGCAGTGGAAATTCTGTAGTTCAGGCTGATCCCCAAACAGGTCTTATTTTGTTATTGCTATTGTGAAGGTTATAAGACAAGTATCTTCCAATTTTTTCATATGTCTAACTAAAATCCCAGTTTTAGAAGCTTACCTTTAAAAAGAATACCTATTGGTGTGGAGGAAAGGGGCAAAAGAGAGAAAAAAAGCATTTGAATAGAAGTGCCCAATGCTTCCTCACCTAAGTGAGGCAAAAATACACTATTGATAAAAACATGGTATGATAAACTATGGCCAGAATTTTGGAGGAAATTTCCAAAGTGAAGAGAACTGCACAAAAAATGGGCCTAGTCATATTATGCCAACTTAAAAGAAATAAAATCCCTCCTGCGTGCGCTGTCACCTAATACACAAGGTCTAGGATTGTATCAATGTACCAACTAAAACTAGGCAATTGTTACTGTAATGAAAGTGCTGTTGCTTCTCTATACAGTCTCTACTTCCAACATTTCTCAAGTTAAAACCTCTTTTTTCCAAAGCCAAAGAGATGAACTCCTAAAGTGGGAGAGTGGGAGGGGGCACTGGACAGGAACTCCCAGATAGGAAGAGAATTAAGGGGCTGTTAGAGGTTTAATACGTTTTGGGGGTAGTAGTCTCCTGCAACAAAATCAAAAAGGAGATGAAGATCAAACATGAAGAGCCTGGATAATACATTCACTGGGTCTATAATTTTTCACTTCTGTGACTGTTAGAATAGCAGGCAGTAGGTGCTGGGAAGGATCCTGTGTCAGACCACCAGAACAAAGCATGTCAGATATTAGAATCTAGGTTGGAGAGCTATCATATCAGCTTACCACCATCCAGCCACTAATTGAAGTATGCAGTAAACAAAGACAGAATATGGGCAATCCACCCACACACTGTAAGCAAATTCCAAAAATGGAGGGCACTCTTCTCTTTCAAGGATATATAAACAAATAAGCCAATGAAAAATACACCCAGGGAAAAGACTGAAGAATCAGAGAAAGAGCTAATCTCTGAAAACAATTTTCTATAAAAACCAGAATAAAATTTAGACAATCATTTGGCATCTCAACAGTGTGCAAAAAAATCATGGTTGCTATGGATTAAGAACATAAAACAATGAAGAGTGAAAAGAATACGACATGATGGAGGAAGAAATACAGAAAAATTAAAAGAAACTAAAAACACAAAGTAAACTTAAGATCTACTATGGAGGCAGAAAACAGTGAAACATTATCAATGATATAAAGGGAAAAGTTGTGAGGATCTCTAAGAATGTAGGCAAAAAGACAAGACACAATAATGAGACAAAAAACAATTGAAAAGACAACCTAAGGATCTTCACTATTCCTTAAATTTAATATGCATATTTATACTTTAAAATTCTCTTATTCTCTTGTTTATAACAAACCAGTGTAGTAGGCAGAATAATGGTTCCCAAATATATTCACATCCTAAATCCTAGAACCTTACTTGGCATATATGTTACCTTACATGGCAAAAGGGACTTTGCAGATGTGATTAAGGCTATGAACTCTGAAATGGGGCAATAATCTTAAATTTATCAGGTATACCCAATCTAATCATGTGCAGTCAGAGAGATGTGACAGCTGAAGAAGAATCACTAAGAGATTCAATGCTGTAGGCCTTGCAGACAGAGAAAGGGGCCATGAGCTAAGGAATGCTAATAGCCTATAGAGGCTGAGAAAATAATGGAAATGGACTCCCCTAGAGCCTCCAGAAAAGAACACAGTCCATCCTTTAGCCTAGCAAGATTCATGTTGGTCTTTCTGACCTACAGAAATTTAAGATAACAAATCTGTGTTGTTTTAAGGCACTAAATTTGTGGTCATTTGTTATAGCAGCAATAGAAAACTAATACAACCAGCCTCTTCTACTTGGAAAATACTTTTTCTGCCTTTAAAACCCAGCTTCTGAACTGTCTCTTCTGTGAGGTCCTCCCCAGCTCCTGAGAAATAAATACTACTTTTTTATGCTACCAAAGTATTCCATTATACCACTACTGGGACATATCATAATTATTTGAGTGATAAGTCTGTCTCTCTGTCTTTTTAGTCTATAATCTTCATGGGATCTGGTAAATATTTGATGAATAATGACATGAATAAACACGCTGTGCTCATGATGTATTGTGCTCTGCTGGATAATCAGATTCACATTTTATGAATGGTATAACATTTTAATACTTTTGGTTTTTAATCCATTTGTGAGCTCTGATGCTTCTTACACACAATAAAGTAAGCCAAAAGGCATTTTTAATGTATAGATTCCAACACTGTTTAATATATACAGTTTGTCTTTAGATACTTAAAAATGACAGGCTGATGAAGACACAACCAACTACAGATACAGAATCTATTACACCACCACCTCTCTCAGCTTCACTGGGTCTCTCCATCTGTAAAATGGAGATATTGGACCTTATGATCTCTTTCTAAATTCCGTCTCTCTGACCCATGGGATATGTGATAATAAAAAGCTTACAAAACATAAAAAACAGTGAAGGGTTTCAGTAACAAACAATTTTCACCTCAAAAGCACATAATAGTAAAAAAGTATATATATATATAGTTAGACTTTCTACTGAAAAAAAAAAACAAAAAAAACACATAATAGTATTTCTGAAACCTGAGAGTTTGAAATATGCCATGGCATACATAAATTTTGCCATTCTCCATGGCAGGGGACTGCAAGACTCTATTTATGCTCCTTAAAGTTTTGCCATCTTGACAGTGATAGCAATGGGGTGGGAGGGGACTTGATAATATGGGTGAATGTTGAAACCACAATGTTGCTCATGTGAAACCTTCATAAGATTGTATGTCAATGATACCTTAATTAAAAAAAATTTCAAAACGGTTTGTGAAAAGATCAAATACCTAGGAATACATTAAATTTATGTACAACCTCTACAAAAAAAAAAAAGTTTTGCCATCTCTTCTACACTGAAGTGCTAAAACTAGGACAATGTTCTAAGGAAACAAATTATTGCCATCATTATCCTTAGGGCAAATGATTAAGATATCTATATCTTAAGAGACAGAGAGATCTTCAGACCACTTCCTTAAACTTATCTTCCAAATATGTATCAGGAGATGGATAGTTATGTATAGGGAACAGAAAACAAAGATGAAAAGCAAGAGAACTTATAATAAATGAAAGGCACAGTCTAAAGCATATTAAATAGCAGTAAAATACTTCAAACATATAAAATACTTTGGGAAAAAGAAGTAGTGATTTTATATTTACTTCTAGGGTTCTGTAGTTTAGCAGAACGTGCCATAGCAAGATCAAAGTGAGCCTGGTCCGCATTCTCACACAAATTGATGATTCGACACAGGCAATCAGCAGCAAATACCCGAGTGGCCCAGCGAGGTGCCACAAAGGGCTTTGATTTATCTTCTTCACCAAGTGTGGTAAACATGGTATCATCATCCATCTCATCTTTCTTTTCAGATTCCTCATCTTTTCCACTACTTAAGAGAGTTGCAGTACTCATATCTATAACAAAAATAAAAGCATATTATAACAACCTCATATATAGCAAAAAGGATGCTTTAGAAATAACATTAATGTTAGAAGATTTTTAATAAACAAAAAAGATTAAGTCCTCACTCCTTTGGAAACACTAGAATTGGCAAGCTTTTAAAAAAAACAATCAGTCAAAAACCAAGGAAAGGATAACACAAAGTATTTTATGTATTTCACTAGTTCTATTTACTACGTTGAATTACCAAATAAATGGGAATTTTTATATATGAAAATTTAGTTTGAGCTTAGTCATTTCCCCAAAAGAAAGTTCATTAATTTGTAATATAATTTTGCCTTCAATATTTTTATAGGGATTTATGAATTAAAAGCTATTAATATTTTAAAATGTAAGCTCAAATGTATATACATGTATCTATAGCTATATATGTATATGTATCTTTGTGTATCTATAGATATAATTAGAAGTAAAATAGGCTCAAGAAGACCCTGGAACCACTGCTATCAGCACCTGCAGGCTGAGTGTCCTGGGCAGGAAAACCTTATGTACTATGACATGGCAGCTCTCCTCTCTGCACTCGCCACCAGTGGCACTTATGGAATTATCATAATCCACTTTAACGAAAATAAATGAGGTGTAACTGACTTTGAAAAAAAAAAAAAGGTAAAATAATTTTCATTCTTTTAAGAACATATTTTATATATTAAATACATACCACTTGAAGCTGCTAAGACATCTTTACAAAGCATTAGCCAATGGGAAAGTTTTTCTACAGCCAGTGATGACAGCATATGTCCCAAAGTATCATGAATATCAGAACATAATTTTCTATCTGTCTCCCGGTCTAGCATTCCAAAAAGAAGTCCCTCAAGTCCAGTTTCTGTTATATTAACTCCTTGGTGCCGGCAATGGATATTACTTCGAGAACTAACTCCAGGTGCAAAAGGATTGACATCTGAAAAGCAATTTTTACAAAGGAATTTAAGTAGAATTTTGTTGTATATTGTAGGTAACAATTATGTTAAAGACCAAGGCTCAAGGCTTATGTGTAAATTCACAATGGCAACAAAACAAGGATATATATAAACAATTTAACCATGGTATCAAGTTTAGGTATCTTTAGGATGAGAATTTAATCTGATAATAAAGATAAAACTCTGATCTTTAAGACTAATTATTCTAAGGTATTTTAAACAAATATCTAGGGAAATGCTCAATAAAAATACATTTGATTCTAGTAAGAAAAAGCGTAGGAAAGAGACAAATTTCTAAATTGATTTAATTTAATGGACTGAAAAAAATTGCTATATTTGTTGAACAAATTGAAATTTATTTAGTCTTGTAGTTCAGATTTTTAAAAATCTATAAAGCTGGTATACAAATTTAAAAATTGGGAAAATCCTTTCCACGAAACAAATAATCAAAAAGTAACCTTGTTATGAAATCACAGTTAAACTTCTTGCTTTATCTGAAAATCTTTTTATTCTTATGAACAGCAGAAATAGTACAACTGGCAGCCTTAAGAATGAACACTGTTAGGCTCTCCCAAGTCTAAAGCCCTCTGAGCCTTGAAGAGAGTGAAATAAAGGGAAGTAAACTGAAAAGTGGCTCTTTTAGTTGAGTCTCCAAAGACAGAATAAAGGAAGGTTTGGAGCAGATAGCGATAGCGAGAGGAATTCAGGAAGAGACATCAAACAGAAGGGTTTCAAGGAAAGAACATTAGGCAGAGATTAAGCACAGAAGCCTACTTTCCACTTAGTATTTCCCATATTAGAAATTAAAGTCCTATAATGTGAATTTTCATGGCTACACAGTAACCCTCTGAATTAGGGGAACATTAACTGATTAACTATTGAGGATGAATTCCTAAAAGGGGATTTTCCAGGTCAAAGGGTAGGGACATTTTGAAAACCTGGATGCTATACTGACGATCCTTCAGAAAATCTGTATGACTTTACATTTCTACCAGCAATATAAGACATTTCTCTTTTATTCACACCTCTCCCAACACTGGGTATAATCATTATTTTTAATCTGGGTTAGTTTTATAGAAGAAAAATTCTATCTTATGATTGCATTAATTTGCAATTATTTAATCATTGGAGGTTAAAGATATTTCATATGTTGATATTTCTTCTTTGATTAAACAACTGTTTCATGTGCTCTAGTAATTTCTATAGATGCTGAAAGGAGTTAACAGAGCAGGCCCAAGACTACCTGCCTGATACTAAGGTTCGCCCTTGGCTAGCAAATGGGAACTTGGTTTCAGGAGGGTTGCCACCATTTTCTGATAAAAGTGGCTTATGGTGCCTAAACTGTTTCTACAAAAATATGGTTTAGGCTGAACATCTGCTTTCCTTCTGAGAGTCCGAACTTCTTGTACATAACAGGCTAGGCAGACCATGCCTATCTGACCAGCCTCCAATACAAACCTTGGATACTGGGCATCTAACAAGCTTCATTAGTAGACATTTTACATGTGTTGTCACAGCTCATTGCTGGGGAGTCAGCAACTCCTGTGTGACTTCATGGGGCATGCACTCTTGGAAACTTGCACCTGGGTTTGCTCTGGACTTCACCCCAAGTGCCTTTTCCCTTTGCTAATTTTGCTTTGCAACCATTTGTTGCACTAAATCATAGCCATAATTATGACTATATGGTGAGTCCTCCTACTACATCATCAAAAACCACCTGAGGGTGGTCTTAGGATCCCCCCAACACATCAATTTGTAAAAGTTTTAAAAACATTGAAATTTAGATACACATAGTTTAATAAATAAATCAATAATATAAAATAAACATACTTCGCAAAGACCTTTCCCTCTCTTAGTTTGTTTTTCAGTTTTATTATGGTAATTGACATGCAGAAATTTTGAAATTTTATATGTATTTAGGAGAATTCTGTAATTGCTTTTAGTGCTGTCTTCTCTCTCCAAAAAGCAATCATGTTTACACTTGGATTTTCATAATAAACTTCTTTCACACTTTACAATATAATGTATTGGTTAACAGCACTGTTATACTATGCTGAAATTGAAGTTATTTTGGTATCTTGCTTCTTAGGATCCAAGCAATTCTATGTATAAAAAAGCTCTTATAAAAATTTTCTCTCACAGTAGGGGAAATATCTCTTGTCAATTAAGCTCTGAAAAAGTTTCCAAACTATGTACCCCACAGACCAGAAGACCAGCTATGAATTCAAGTTATACTTAAAACCCTCCAAAAAAACCAGAAAGAACTGAAGAAAGCAAAGGTCTACCTTCAGCTATCCAAACACCTACGGTCATTTCATAGTGATATTGGTTACTCTGGCCTTCCCTTCTTAGAGGAAAAGTGATATCACAAAAGGTTAACTTCTGTCAAAGACTGGAAGCTTTCAGGTACCCCCAAAAAGGATCATTTCTCTTTTCACAGATCTATCGGTGATACAAGGCAATATCCCTAGGGTTAGTCATCCCTCATAAAGCTGAATCACCCTCAAGGGTGGCAGAAGTATCCCGATACCTAAATGCTATTCATTTTCTTTAAGCAACAGAACTTTTAAATAGGTAAAACTAAAATTACCAAGAAAACTATACTGGAATTTTTAAAGTGATAATGGTTTTATTTTATTTAAAAGAGGAAGAAAATTGACCATATTTTGATGTAAAAATCGTATTTAATGAGTAATACTCATTTGAAATGTAAATTATTTAAACAAAAAGAATATTCACTGATAATATAACTTACAAGCACCACCGTTTTCTTTGTCCCCTGCATTTTTTGCTAGGCTCATGGCATATTCACATACTTCAGCTGCTTCTCTCTGTGCGAGCTGCCGGAGACACGCCACAGCTGCTCGTCGAAGTAACAAATGGGAACTACATAAGTGAACCTGTAAACCATAACAATTTTAGACAGTTTTTAGAAAGCTGTAATCTCACTTGCCTAATGAATGTACATTAACATCTGACTTGTGAAGAGGCTCTTCATTTAACCACCTCATTTGTTAACTACATAGCCAAATAATGGTCTTTTGGAAAAATAATATTACTTATAAGATATGTAAAGAATATTGCATGAGCTAAAAGAACTGTCCTAAGAACAGGACACCAAAGATCATACAATATACTACACATGGCATAATACGGCCACTTATTATGGTAATGACTGAGTATAAATGAACATGAAGTTTGTAAAAAATCTGAAATGACTTCACTAATTTGGATGAACCTATATATCGATGATTTTTTAGAGTGATCTTCTGATACTCTGAACAAGATCTGCTAGTGGAGACAGCAAGGGGCTTTTCTCTATGCATATACTCTGATCCAGCAAGACTACCACTTGAATGGCCCTTGTTGCAGAATGCAACCCAGGGCCAACTATTAGTTGACTGTTTTCTTTGTGGATGTTCTTTGTACACATTTCATGTGCATCTAGTTCTGCCCTGTGGCACACTCAAACTCCTCAATGGGCAAGAACTGATTCACCCTGGTCTGTGGTGAAACAGGAGCTAATCTTGTCCAATAAAACTAAATATGCCATACTAGATCTAGTAGCTAATATCTTGGCCTTTCAGGTCCTTTGCTTTATCCCACATAATCTTGTCTTCTCTTCCCCTGCACAATATGCTCCCATAGTTAGATCTATAGCACCTTACTTCCTCCCTACACATCAGCCCCCTTCTGTCTTACGTGCCTCCTATATCCAAATGAGATTTCATAATCCATCATTTCAGCACTGTTTTGTTAACACCCTAATCTCCCTCATCCTGCTGTCATTTAATTAAATCTGCTTGGTCAGAGTCCACCTATGAGTGTAGCTAAGTATCTGGCTCTCAATGCCTACACACAACTGTGCTGGAGAAAAATCTTCCAAGTAGGTGGACTTGTACCAGGATGTACATGAGGATGCCAAGAGGGTCACTACCCTCTACTGAACACTCAGTACTACCATAGAATCTTACATTTCTCCAGTTAGTTCAATCTCCCACGTCCTATTCTCCTCAAACTTTTGACCCTCTTCTTCGCTTTCTCATCATGGAACTTCATCTTCCCTTTTACTTGATCAAGGAAGTAAAAGTCATTAGATTGTAACTCCCTGAACTTCCAGTCACCAAATCCATAAACCAACCTGTAGCTACACTCATCCTGTCCTCCTTCCTTCATGTTGCACTCCTATCTTCTTACTTGTGCCCTGGAAACTCTATCCCATTAGACACCTTGGATGATTAATTATTCCCTCTTGGCCTTACACTTTAAGCCCTTCTCACTACTGAAGGTGAAAAAAGAGTCTCTCACCCCCTTGACCTACTGTCCTCTGTCTTCTCATGTTCCATCTTTAACCGAATGTATTTGGACCTCCATTTGTACTCTCTGCCAGATGAGCTCTTGCTAAAGGCATCATGTCACAGAAATCAAAGGACACATTATAGCTCTCATCTCACTTGATCTCTTGGTTATATGTGATATGGCTCACTACTCCTCTACTCCACTTGGCTTCTATGAATCTCACAAACTCTTGTTTTTCCTTTATTCTCTCTGACTGCCTTTTCATGTTTTTGCTGACTCTTTCTTTTCTAAAATTTTATCTGCTAGGTTCCCCGTTTAGCACAGTATCCCTGGTTATTTCATGGCCTCCTATGTCTTTATTTCCCATCTAAATGCTAATGCCTCCCAATTTACCTCTCCAATCAGACTTCTCTTTTCTGAGCTTTAGGCCAGAATTATCTAGATGTCTTTAAGTGAATTCAAGAATGATAGTCACTCTTCCTAACCTTCTCCTATTCCAATGTTGCTCATCTCAGGAAATTTCATTACTATGCTCAAGTCCAAAACCCGGAGTTCATATTCTTCTCCTTTTCTCCTACAGCCAATTCATCAACAGATTCTATTGACCCTTCCTCCTAAATTTCATTCAAATTCATCTGTTTTTCCCCATTTCCTTTGCTGCCAACTTAGAGCAATTCATTCTCATCTCCCTCTTAAGGCTACCAAATTCTTACCCTGTAGAGTCCATTCTCCACTGTCAGCAAGAATGAAAAGTAAAAAGTACAAAGCTAATCATGTTACTCCTGTGTAGAACCTTCTAATGGTTTTTCATGGCTTGTAAACTAAAGTCCAAAGTTTAATACATCTAGAAAGTCTGTATGATCTGCCACCTGGCTAACTGCCCAGCCTCATCTTGTGCCCATGCCTCCCACACTCTGCCTTAATCACACTGACTAAATAGTTCCTTAAATGTATCATACTCCTTCCCATCTTCAGACCTTTCCACATATTTCTCCCTCTGCCTAAAAAAAGTGCCATCTACTCAAAAATCATGCTCTTCCTCAAACTAACTCCTATTTTTCCTGTACTCATACATTAAATACTATTTTTTTCAGGAAATCTGTTCTGAATGCCTGGATTCTGAGAGTGTTCTCCCAGCCTCACAATAAATCTTCTCCTGTAACCTTTTCTAGCACTTATCTTATGTGTAATAATTATTATTGACCATGTTCCTTTGTAAACTATAAACTTCATTATGGCAGAAGCTTCACCTTGTCTCAACCACAAACATTCCCCAGGACTCTGCATGGTGCATAACATATAGCAGACTCTCAGTAAGTATTGAGTGAATAAATTAAAGACAGTGATGACAGCAACAGATCCTCAGAAGTTGTTGATCACATTTTAGGAGATAAAATTCTGAGTGGGAAAGACTAAAAATATGATGTATTCTTGGTTAAAAAATAGCTTATCAAAACATTTCTTAAAAAGTGAAAAAGAACGCAAGTGAATAAAATTAAGACTCATAAAACAACTACTGAAGCTAAAACTCTAGAATTCACAGTCTAGGAAACCTACATTTTTTGTTTTGGTCTAGTTTGCTCTTTTGGGAAAGAAAGTTGGGGCTTTCTAAATAAAGCAATGAATAAAACAGCTTTATACTTACACAAAGGCTAGGAACAAGACTAGATAGATTGACATGCCGCGGTGCGAACATGTGAAGCTGCTGAAGACAAGATATGGCAGCTGCTTGAACAAGAGAGTCTGAATGGTCCTGGGTTATTGCACAACCCACCAAACAAGAAGAACGAATTGTAGAAATTGTTGCTCCATTCCCTGATAGCAAATAGAAAAAAATGTAAAATACAAATATTTTATTAGTATCACCAGAAATATTCCTGGAAAACAATTATCTTCTAAACCTCTTTCTGATTATGGTTCAAATTGTCTTGAAGACAAAAGTGTGCAAAGTACACTTTAGAAATGATTTTAGAATATGACTTTATATGGATGACAATATATCCTCTTAGATTCAGTAGGTTTATATTTATTCCATGGTAAACTTTATTGTGTTTTACACCCATCATTGTTTAATTTGAAAGCACCAGAAGATTCCTTATTTTTTGGTTCTCTATTCAACCTACATTATCACTCCTGTTACATAATGATTTCAAAAAACCTACTTTCCTAATAATATTAATGGCAACTTTTACAGAGATAGGGAAATTGTAGTATTATATATTGTCTATATATAAATATGTCTTAACTGTGAGATATAAGTGATTTAAAATTTTTAACCAATGCAAAATAATTGTGTATACATATAATGACCAAACAAGGAAATCAGAGTCGCGTATGAGTCACACTGTAGTTTGAAATAGATAATCACCTCATCATCATTGCATCAGGAAGCACTTGGTAAAGACCTATGCTTAATCAAAGGCACATGTTTATTTTCTCTACATTCTTGTGATATTCACTGGAAGAAAGAACTATCAACTTTCTCAAAGAGTGCACTGAGTCCAAGATAGGTGTCTAAATAACATACTTTCAATTTCTAACATCCTTAATATTTTTTTCATTTCTCCCTTTTTAAAAATATCTGTCTGAATGGAGGCAATATAGTATAGTAGTTATGAATGTATGCAAAGGAAACTGACCTGGCCTTCTCCACTGACTCCAACCATTCCCTAGCTATATACATAAAACCTTGGAAGTTTTTAACCTCTCCTAGCCTCACAGTTTCATCTGTACAATGGACAGATACGCTTACCTCAGGATTGTTGTCAGAATTAAATGAGGAAAGGTATATAAAAAGCTTGACTCACTGAAAGCATTTAATAAATGGTAGGGGGAAAAAGGGAAACCTCCAAAAATGGTTTATACACTCAGGATAAATTCACAGTAATTCTCTAACATGAGTGTTTAATTCAACCATCAGTAGAATTATTTCTGTGGAATTGCAAGGTAAGAATATGAGCCTTAGGATCATAAACCTGCCACTCATTAGTTAAGTAACTCTAGGCAAGTTACTTATCTTCTCTGAGCTTGCTTCCTCATAGAAAAATTACATAATATTATCCCCATTATGGTAGTGAGTTTTCAAACTGTGTTTTTGATCCTCAGCGTACAAAAAACAGTGAAGCAAAGTCCATGAAGACAAGTGGATAGCAGCCTAGGGCAGAGGAACTCCACTTTGATCTTTGTCTTCATGGGGATCCAAGTAAAATGTCATTTAGGAATCCTTCTCTGCTCAAAACTTCAAAAAACAGGTAGGCATAGATATGTTTGTTGTAGGGATTAAATAAAATAGCACCTGTGAAAATCAGAGTTGTAGGCCTTTCAGTACAGCATTCACAGGCATTCAGTACATAGTAATTTTTATTATTACACGTTTCTTTAAGCAATATAATGGTGATATTCAGGAAATTGAAAAAGAGTATTTCTCTGTCAAGTTCCTTTAAGATGAATCTACTTACCTTGTAGTTCAGGGCCAACAGTAGTTATTATAGCCCCCAAGCATCTACCCAAACATTGATGAACTTCTGTATGTGAAGGTGGAACTGTCAGCAGCAAGGTAAGAACTAGAGATAATGTTGGTTCCACATACCCACGATACATTGGGCCACTAGAATCCACTATCAAAGCAAGCGAATGAAGAGACCATGTCTGGAACAAAATTATAATCAAGTTGTAAGGAATAATTAGAGTATACTACATGGAGTTTTGAACTTAAATTTCAGTAAATACTAACATCTTACCTGTTAATCAATGATCTAGAAATACTTCAAAATATATTCCTTAAGAAATAAAAGGTAGCATAAACTACCAATAGCCAATAACCAAAGTAACTGATGTACAAATCCTGTTTTTAGTTTCTTTGTAGCACGGTTTGAGTGTCAGAAAGAAATTTTTGATAATGAACTCATTTTCTTCCATAGATGCATATAGTTCACACTTCTGAAAGTCAATGACTTACATATAATAAGCATGTGATTAGCGGCTGCTTATGGACATAAAATACATCTTTATTGCCTATACTATTGCAGTTTTGTTAAAGAAACTAGCCTGAAATAAAACAATCACCATGACAATGTTCTGTACTCAAATATATGTCTAGAGCAATGACATTAACACAACAGCTCTTCAAGTGTATCAAGCCATATCAAGCCCCTATTTGTGTTTACTAAGCACAAAGTAATCTTACTGGCTAAAGGTATTTGCAAAACTAACTCCAGGGCCTGAGAAAATGAAAAGTCCTTTAAATTGCCCACATCCAGCTGCAGAAGAATTTTATCTTTTATTTCTGCTGTTGGCAGCTCTAAAGGAGAGCTGTGCTGCTGGGCTGAGGACAGAGAGATCTCAACAGAGAGTCTTCCCAATTGCTGACATAAGAGAAAAAAATTCCATACCTTAACCTCTATTACCTTTCAAACTACCCCAGTCCTAGAAAACTCAGCCACCTAACTTGGACACATATGTACAAAGACCACATCTACAGACAAAAACTTGCAATAAATGATTAAGGATATGGCAGCTTGAGGGAGGAAGACCAAAGCACACATTCTGAAGAAAAAAATGGAAACTAAAAAGCACTTTAATAAAACTAAAATAAGGACTTTTGAGGGAATATAATTGAAGCACAAAGGAGATTCTAGTAACATTTAAAAGAAACAACACCCAGGATTTATTCTAGAAAGAAAAATAGTTATTGTTAAAAACCAAAATTGTTATCTTGAAGATCAAACAGAAATTATTCAGAGTGAAAAACACCCAAAAATAAAAATAAGGAGGAAAAAGACAAGGGAACTAGCATATAAATAATAGGAGTTCTATAAAGAGAAAAGTAAGAGATAAACTTATACAGAACCTGATAAAATTTCTAAATTTCAAAGATAGAAATATTTTTACACTGACAAACGATAATGTAAGGTTAGAGACATAGATACATATTTCAGGTAAGTTTCTCAGCAAAAGCAATGAAAAGATAGGGAATAAAGATAAGCATCCATTAATTCAAAAGTTTATTACATAAACCACTGTCTTTCAGAAGGGTGAAATATGTGCCCCCTATAAAAAAAGAAAATGAATTCATTGTTGAAGTTTTATTTCTAGATACTCAAAGCCACACTGCAGAAAAATTTTAAACACAGTATCTGTACATCAGTTGCTTTGACTACTGGCTTATTTATTACCTTTTATTTCCTAAAGAATGTATTTCAAAGTTTTTATAGATAACTGATTATAATTTGACGTATTCATATTTACTGAAATTTAACTTAAAAAAGCTACCATTAGCCTGTTATGTGCAACATCAGAACACAGAAAATACTGAAACTTTTATGAAAAATGAAAGAAAAGGACTGTGTGTCAAGAATAGTATGCCCAACTAAAGTATCATTCAAATGTGAAGGCAAAAGAAAACCATTTTTAGATAGGCAAGGATTCAAAAAGCATATCACCCAACCACCTTTCCTAAGCTAATTATTGCTGGAGGAAGTTTTCCTATCAAGTAAAAATAAAATAAGAAAGACCTTGAGAGAGAAGTTGATGACACAAAGAAGAAAACATTACTGAAAACTAAATCTCTAGCAATTACAGTTAAATAAATGTTAGCAATAATGCCACAGCAAAGTACAACTTTTGAGTTAGGATTCTTAAAATAGAAGACACATTAGGGAAAACAATGCTACTATACTATTCTTGTGCAGATATAAACTGAAAGAGCAGCATTGAGAGAATGTAGTGGACTCAAATTATAGTAAAATGTCCTGTCATATAAAAAGAATCATGTAGTGTGTTACCTTAGAGGAATTTGGTTTTAAGAAATTACAGCAAGAGAGGGCTCAGAAAACATGACAACAAAAGAAAACTAACACTTTCTCTTTGACATAAAAGAAGAAAACAGCAACCTCTTAGGTAAAAAAAAATTATAACCAGTTCTTTTCTTCCAGCATAGTGTGGAAACAGAACTTTAAAAAGCAGCATACCACCTATTAACAGACAAGGTTACTTGATTTTTATTTCTAATCTCTTTGGAAATTCTGTGCTCTAAACAAGTGGAAACCTTTACAGGAAGTCATAGGCAAACTAAGTTTGTAGACAAGAAGCCTCAGGTGGATTTAGTGCCTTTTATTTAAATGTGAAGGAACATTTATTAATAAACTAACGGTAGGCAATAAAGGAAATTAAATTAGTCTCTTCTCCCAATTTGTGAGTCCTAACATGAAGTTGGCAAGTTGAATGCTGTTGGATTCATATACTCTTAATATTTGTAGGCGCATCAATGTAAGATGGCAAATCAAAGAGTGCAAGATATTTTCACACACATGCAAGCCTCTCATTGTAGTTACATGTATTTATGTGTGACGTGTGAGGAGAAACAAATAAAACACTCAAGGAGTACCCTTGAAGATTCAAAGACCCTAAACCTGAGTTGGGGTATTAAAGGCAGAGAGAGAGCGAAGGATGGTTATTAAAAGAAACTTGATCTAAAAATTGTAAGGAAATACAAAAAAGAATAAACAAGTACAAAGGATGATAAAAAAAGGAAACTGTTTCAAGGCATATATATGAAAGGATTAAATTCCTAGATTAAGTTAAAATACAAAATCCTGTCATACATTATTACAAATAAGACCCATAAAACAAAATGACAGAGAAAATCCCTAACATATCTTTCACAACTTACTCCTGTTAGAACCATTAGTATTTTATACAGCAAATAATATTTGTAAAAATTTGTAAAAATATTATATTAAAAATTTCATAATAAAAAAAATCAATTAGTATACCTGAACTTCAGAGGATGTTCCATCTTGTGCTAGAGCCAATAAAATGCTGACACTGGTCTTCAGGTGTTGTCCTGAGCCGATACCGCCAACGTAACGATGCAAACAACCCAGAGCCAATGAATGCCCAGTTCTAGATACAACATCGCGGGCTGATTTCAACCTGAAAAAAGAGCTATGCTTCAGGGATTGGTTCTTCTATTTCCCTAGGGCAATAAGAAGCTTATGCAGCACACAGTAGAAGGGATATATAATTCTGGAAACTAGAAAAGACTACAACCAGGATTACTTCTTTCACCACTCCTACCAAGAGTTAGAGATACAATTTAAAATGCTTGGTTAAAGTCATACATTTCACTGAATAAAGCCTACTTTAATTTTAGAGAAAATTTGAAAGAATCATAACTTCTCAGTTTTTAATATTTTTTATTCCTTGAAAGGCCAAGAGCCATCTGAAACATTTTTATTATTGGTATTTTAAATATAAAAATAACATTTATATTGGTTTTGAAATACAAAAATATAGGGTGTTTGTATAGACAGGCTTACAGAAAATGTTTTTAACTTTCACTTAAGAAATTCCCTATAATTACGATTTGAAACTTTTAAAAATGTGACTGTCTTTTTTCTTTATGAAATATCTTTAATGAATTAAAAAATATAAAAAGGAGATATATATTAAAATAAGCTTTACTGAGATGTATTTATATACAATAAATAGACCAATTTTAAGTGTACATTAAAGTATACATTTAATGAGTTCTGGTAATTGTATATAGTATGTAAACACTATATAATCATAATATAGAACAGAGGTATCCTAGGAATATAATGTAAGCCACATATGTAATTTTAAATATTCTAGTCATATTACAGAAATGAAAAAGGAAAGAGGTGAAGCTACTTTTAATAAATTTTATTTAATGCAATATATCCAAAATATTAAAATACCAAGATGTAATCAATATAACAAGTCTTTAATGAGATATTTTATCTTCTTCTTTTGAACCAGGTCTTCTAAATCTGATGTGTATTATAAACACTTACTGCACGTCTTGATTTAGACAGGACACATTTCAATTGCCCAATAGCTACAAATGGCTAGACAGAAGCAGACAGAAGCACAGATAGAAGATACTTTCATCGTCATAAGAAGTACCCTCATGTCCCTTTGCAGCCATCTACCTCCTCCCAAAACCCTGTTAGCTATTGATCTATTTTTCTACCACTACAATTTTATATTTTATATAGTTTCAAATAAGTGAAATCAGACAGTAAATACTATTTTATGTCTGGATTCTTTCACTTAACATAATGCTTTTGAGAGTCAGCCCATTTATTGTATAATTAGTTTGTTTTTTTTAATACAGCTAAGTAGTATTCCTTTTATGACTATAACACAATTTACTTTCATTTACCAGTTGATAGACATGCTGATTCTTTTCAGGTTGGGGCTGTCATGAATTAAGTTGCTATAAAAAGTTAAGTACAAGTGTCTGTGCATATACGTTTTCAACTCTCTATTAAAACCTAGGAGTGGAATTGCTGTCATAAGGTAAGTATGTATTTAAGTTTATAAGAAACACCCAAACTATTTTCCGAAGTAGCTACGCCATTTTACATTTCCACCAGTAATGTATGAGCATTCCAGAGACTCCACATACTTGATAACACTTGATATTTCCAGTCTTTTCTACTGTAGCTACTCTAGTGAGCACGTAGAGTAGTGCACTGCAGTTTTAATCTCCATTTCCCTGTTGAATAATGATGTGGTACATCCTCCCATGTGCTCTTTTGCCATTATCATACCTTCTTTGGTAAACTGTCTATTCAAATATTTCTTTTGGTTTGAGAATGGTATTCTTATTTTAATTATCATGCAAAAGGCAAAAAATTTTAATATTGATAAAGTACAACTTACTAATTTTAAATATTTTATGGTTCATACTTTTTGCATTCAAAGAAATCTTTGCATAATTCAAGATCACAAAGTTTTGTGTTTTCTTTTACAAGTTTTATAGTTAACTCTTATATTTGGATCTATTTTTTATATTAATTTTTCTATGTGGTGTGAGTAAAGTAGCAAGATTTTTGTTTTTTGTTCCATAAACATATGCAAATTTTCCAGGACCATTTGTTGAAAAGACAAATTTTTCTGTTGTTTCCTCAGTGCCAGATATATATATATATAAACTGGATTTTTAATTTTGTTTCATTGATCTACACATCTTTTCCTTACGTCAGTACCATCGTCTTGATTACAGCAGCATTATAAAAGGTCTAAAATCAGGTAGTGAAAGTTCTCCAATTCTTTTCTTCTTCAGTTGTTGTGGCTATTTCAGATCCTGTACATTTCTATATAAACTATTAAATCAACTTGCCAATTTCTGTAAAAATTGGATGCTTGAATTTTGACTGTATTTGTGCTAAATATAAAGATCAGACTGGAAAGAACTAATATCTTTAAAAATATTGAGTCTTCTTTTTCATGAACATAGTATATTTATCAATTTATATAAGTATTCATTAGTTTCAGTAATGCTTTGTAGTTTTCAAAGTACAGCTGTTACGTATCTTTTTCAAACTGTTCCCTTAGTATTTTGTTTTTTATGCTTTGTAAATGACATTTAAATTTTTTTCAATTTCCAATTCTTCAATGATGGATACAGAGATATAATTGATTACTGGATACCTTAAAAACATACTAAACTCACTTACTAGTTTTAATAGATATTTTGTAGGCTCCTTAGGATTTTTTTCATACATTCAAATTTCACTTAAAAGAAAATTTTACTTCTTCCTTTGCAATCTGTATCCCTCTGATTTCTTTTACTTGCTTTATTACACATGCACTGTAATACTGCCTAGGACACCCAGTACAATGTTGAGTAGAGGTAGTGAGAGAAACACCCATAACTTATTTCTGATTTTAGGGGGAAATCATTCACTCTTGATTATTAAGTATGATATTTGTTGTAGCTTTTTGTAGCTAGGCTATCAGATTCAGGATGTTCTCTTCTGAAATCTCTAGCTTGCTTGTCATTTTTATCATGAATGCATACTGAATAATGTCAAAATGCTTCTGCTGCATTGAGGCAAGATGATTATATGAAATCTCTTTTTTAGTCTGTTAATACAGTCTTTGTTCCTTTTTCCCTCTTTCTTTTTTTGGATTAAGCATTTTGTATGATTCCATTTTACTCCCCTATTGGCTTTACTCCATTATTGGCCATATCTTTTTGTTTTTTTAGTGAGTTCTCTGAAGTTTATAATATCCGTTTTTAATTCATGATGATCTACCTTCCACAAATGTTATGTCCTTTTATTCATATTATAAACAGAGTACACTACCATTTCCTCTCTCCCATTCTGTGATTTTGTCATGCATTTTACTCCTATATATATCTACATATATTATTTTTGCATCAAAGAAGTAAATTATCTTTTCAAGAGATTTAAAAAGTGAGAATAAAAATAATGAGTCATTTTAAAGTAGACTTATAAAGAAGTCTTTATATTTATCCTAATACTCTATTTGGCACTCTTCATTCCTATGTCCAAATTTCCATCATTTTTTACAAAAAGAACTTTTTAACATTTCTTATAGTATGTCTGAAGGCAAAGAATTTTCTCAAACTTTTTATAGTCTGCAAAAGTCTTTATTAAACCTCCATTCTTAAAATGTATTTGGGCTGGGTAAAGAATTCTAAGTTGACAATTATTTTCTTCCAGTACCTTAAAGTCGACACTCTATTGTATTTTGCTTCCATAGTTTATCATTAGAAGCCTGTTATTGTTATCTTTGTTTCTCTGCATGCTGTGTTTTTTCCCCTACGCACTGCTTTTATGATGTTCTATCACTGGTTTTAAGGAATTTGATGATGACCTTTTGTTTTATCTTTCTTCCATTTGGAGTTTGTTGAGGTTATTGGATCTATGGGTTTATAATAGTTATCAAAATCAGAAAATTTTTGGTTCATTATTTTTTCAAATAATTTTTCTGACCTAACCTTACTTCTAAGATTTAAATTATATGTATGTTAGATGTCCCAGAAGTCACAAACTTTTTTTTTAACCATCTTTTTTTCTCTCTGTGCTTTGTTTGGGATAGTTTCTATTACTATGTCTTCAACACCACAATGTTTTTCTACCACATTGTCTAATCATTTGTTAATTTCATCCAATAAATTTTTTCATTTCAGAGATTCTACCTAACTAGGCTTCCTTTAGGTTGATTGAAGAATTTCATTTCTCTTCTCATCATGCACAGTTTTTCTTTTACTTCCTTAAAAATATGGAGCACATTTAAGTAGTTCTTTTAATATTCTTGGTTTCTGATTCCATTTTCTCTTCCACTTCTAGGCCTGATGTTTCCACAAGGACTGATGTTTCTTCTAGTACTTATTTTCCTGCTTCCTTACATGTCTGATAAGTTTTGCTTGGGTACTGGATACTAAGAATTTTACAATATTTGGTACTGCATTAGTTATAGATACTAATCAGGCTTTGTTCTTTAGATACTGTGGGTCTTTGTTCTGCGATGCATTTAAGCTACTTGGAATCAGTTTGATCCTTTCAAGGCTTGCTTTTAAACTTCTTTTTATATGGGTTGATATTGCCCCACCACTAAAGCAATATTCTTCTGAACCTTAGGAGGTCTTTCCAGTCTGGATGGTAGGAACATGAACTATTCTCAGCTCTTTTTAAGCTATGGGGATTGTTTCACCAACTCTTTTCTGGTGTTTTCTTCCCTGGTCTTGGGCAGTTTCTTTGTACTCAGGCACATGTCAGTATTTGGCCAAAGACTTGAGATGACTCTTCTGTTCATAGTTCTCTTTCTGTGCAGCTCTGTCCCCTCTCATATTCTGGCTACACTGCCTGCCCCAAACTCCAAATTCTCTCTCCTAAACTCAAACTTAGGTTTGGATTTCCTGCCCTTGCACTTCAGCCTGAAAACTCTGTCCAGGCAGAAATTTGGAGCAATTACCAATGTTCCCCTTATTTGTTTCCCATTTCTCAGGCATCACTGCTCTGTACTGGCTGTTGTCTAACATCTGAAAACAATTATTTCATTTATTTTTTCTGGTTTTCTTGTTGTTTAAAACAGGATTATAAATCTAGCCTGTTATTCCAACATGACTGGCAGTGCAGTGAAAGTCCTGTATATTTTTTTCAGTGTTTAATTAAAAGAATCGATTTCATTATTTTATTCACATTTAAGTAGCAATGTAGAGAGCTTAAAATGGAGCTAACCTCTAAACTTCACTTTGGACAATAGAAAGGATCGAATAAAAGAACAAACATAATAATACTTTATAGACCATAAAATACTATGACTCACAATCATGCAACAATATAGTCAGTTACTATTACAAAACAAGTAAAATACCACTAAGAACAAAGCACCTAAAATACAAAGAAACATAGAAAGCAAGTTTGATTGAATTTTCATAGCTGTATTATAACTCTCAATAAGCCATCCATGACCAACCTTCTTTGAAACTCATAAAAGTAAAATAAAGAAATTAGAAACCATCAAGACTGTGGTTGGTCAGTTTTCTGTGGTAAAGAAAGAAAAATTCCAAGTACTATCACGAAACAGTTGTTAAGAAATGTAGTTATGAATGAAGTGAACTAAGTCTGTCTTTAGCAGTATATCTAACATATTATATCCTTGGATAAGCAATGCCTCTATGCCTCCATTTCTCCATCCATACAATGGACATTATCATTACTCTTTTACAGCAGTAATTTTGAGGAAGAAAGAAGTTAAGAATGAATGTAATCTGTGAATTCTAAAGCATTATATCGATTAGAAAGCTCCCTTCATGTTATTATTTGTCAAAAGGTAACATTTCAGTGAGCTAAAAAATTAGGGCAATTTTCTCAGTGATAATCATCTACTCAATTAAGTAAATAATCTAAGATATAAGAATATACATTTCCTAGAGGTTTCAAAGTGATTTTCAATTTGAATGGGAAACAAAAGCAACCCATAATGATTTTTCTTTTTTTCTGAACTGGGTCCTAAGTAATTGAAACTACTTCCTATAAACCAACAATGGTTTATATGAATGATTCCTGTCTTATTTTTAAGGTGGCATAAAATTTAATGTGCAAATATAGTTGATAGATCTGCATATATAAGTACTTTTGGCTTTTCATTGTCAGATATTACATAAGCAAGAGCTAATGTAGATGAAAACAGTCTGATATCAGGTTGCAGGATGTTGAAGCTTTTTCAAAATAAAACCAGATTCTGTCAAACCTAAGATACCACTGATTTTTTTAAATTAAGGTATCATTGATATACAATCTTATGAAGGTTTCACATTAGCAACATTGTGGTTTCAACAATCACTCATATTATCAAGTCCCCCACCCACCCCTTTGCAGTCACTGTCTATCAGAGTAGTAAGATGCTACAGAGTCATTACTTAAGATAAAATGATTTTTAAATGTTCTATTATTTTATATAGCAGTATAAAAGGAGAAAATGCTGCCAAATAATTATAGAACATTTAAGACAAATTCCAATATCAGATAAATTAAAATGAAAAAATGGGTAACTTAAAATCTATGTAATAATTAATTTCAGATAATAAAAATCAATTATTTTGTAAAGCTAATGAAACTAAGGACTGAAAATATCTGCATATTCAAACCAAACAGGTATGATTATGAATGAAATATCTTTGTATTTCATCAGAATAAGTTCAAAGTAAATACTCCTACAGGTATTGAAGACACTTACAAATTAAAACTCCTTATAACTAAAGAAAAATTTACCATTCAAGAGGTTTCCAAAGAAACACACTCCTATTTTACCTATTATTAACAGAGTACAAACCATGAAACAGGTAGCTAAAATTGGTTCTATCTTTTTAAAAAATCTTTAATAAAAGTTGATTTCAGAATCAATGACAAATACTCAGAAAAAGCAAAGCTACTCTATTGCTAGAATATAGCAGAAGTCATCCAGCAGAAGATTAAGTGTCTGGGATACTTTAACTATCTTCTGCTTGCTCATATTATCCTTAGTGATTCAAACAATACACTAGGGCATCATCTTATAACCAGCCAAATTGCCATTCATGTGTGAAGACAAGGTGAGTCATTCTCAGATATGCAAGAGTGCAGAAAATACTGTTTTCAGAACTACTACTTCACAACCACTGCTTCTCCCCACCTCTCTCATTAATTAGTAGTTAGGTATAATTAGTACTCAAAATATAGACTAGATAAGAATGATTAATCTATGTAATTCAAGTGTCAGTTCTTGACCACTCTTGGTTTTCAATTT
Organism: Manis pentadactyla; assembly: GCF_030020395.1. Classification (NCBI taxonomy): domain Eukaryota; kingdom Metazoa; phylum Chordata; class Mammalia; order Pholidota; family Manidae; genus Manis; species Manis pentadactyla. The sequence continues at coordinate 206,441,455 of NC_080020.1, read as the reverse complement.
CTCTACTTCAGTATTTCATTAGCAACCAACAGTCACTTGTCAGTGCCCATTATTTTAATCATACATATCTGAAAGTCTGAAATCACTCTTTTTATTAATATGCAGAGACATCTTTAAAAACTAAAGCTAATCCTATCCACTGTGTCAGGGATAATTTAAGAGATGATAAACTTGGTAGCAGTTAGGAAAAGAATGGCTTATTCCAAAAAGTGGGTAATTAACAGAAAGAATAATGGAGGGAGAGGCAGAAATAAGAGAAAAGGACTTCAGGGCACCTCTTCAGAATAGAGTTTATATACCTGAGAGTTCTATTAACAACTTTCTTGATCCCTTTAAAAAGAAACCCTCACCACACTGAAAGTATAACTTGCCCAGATTCTATAGTTTAATTTATTGCATTAAAAATCAAGATCAAATGAAAAAACATAAAATAGTATAATATGCTGTATCATGTGGAACATATAATCCAGTTAATAATTGTTGATTACTTAAAAGATTACCTTTGCCTATATGAGAAACTTACTTGTTGGTAAAGAGATCCACTTACTTGTCAAAGCTGTATTGGGCCATTCTGGCAATAAAAGTTGCTTCTCCAACCACCTGAGCCATTCTTCCAAGAGCTTCTCCTGCTGCACATCGTAGGATGGGGTTTGGGTTGTCAAGAGCGCCCATAACCAGCGTCAGAGCAGATTTACGAACTTCCTCAGGTCCTAAAGTACTTTTGTTTTCAGCCAGGCCCTACATTTTTTTGTTTTAAAAAGGCAATTCATAATTCAATTAAATAAAAGGAAAAAAAAGTGTTGTTGTCTTTGTAGGTATACATATATCTCTACACATTCTTTTCTTCAGCCATCTTTCACATGCATGTACTACGTCTTGAATCTGTACCTGGTAAATGCATTTTATTTACCAGCGTCTGGTAAATACAAAAAAATACAGTAATCACTTTCCTAAACATGATTCATATATAACATAATAATAGTTTAATAAGCTGTAAAACCAACGATCCCTGGGAGTGTCTATATAAAGACTAATACTTAAAGGTTATTTTTATGTATAAAGGACACTGTATTATTAAATAAACTGTTACTCAATTGTTTGAAATTTATCACTGTAACTTTCAGGAAGGAAAAGACATAACAAGTATGAAAGTTTGATTCATTTACATGAAAATTCCAGAGAAGACAATTACATCATAAAGAGTATATCTAATATATATCTAAAGACAAAATGAGGTAATAATACTCAGTAAACGAATGTTGATACAGTTTGTTCATTATACTAAATGTTAATATCTCCACTCTAGTTAATCTGCTATCCTAGAACTCAATTACTTACCTGAGACAAAAATCCAGGTCATGGTACCTGGGGAAATGTTAACTACAGCAGAGGCCTGAGCAAGCATGTATCTATGAAGAAAAGTATGCTGTGTAGTGATATTACAGCTGGTTCACTAGCCTTTCAACCACTCAGGGAGACCACCCCACTCCTTTAAGAAAAGCACTTAAATGTTGGTATTAGCTGAGTGTCTAAATAGGGCATATACTAATGGTTATATATATGGTACATACCTGTATTTCTATATAGTCAATACCTATATCCTTTTTCCATGATTTTTACAAAGCAATGATTTACTTCATGCCCATTTAAACACTTGTACATGTTGCCAATTTATTTTAAAACAATAATAACTTACAATAAGCTTAGTGCTGAATAATATGAAAGTTTTCAAATGAATCATGAAAGGCTGCAGCCTGCCCAGTACAGGAAAAATATTTGTTATTCCACCTCATATATGTAGAAACTGAAGTTTAAAAAAGGTTAAAAGAATTACACTAGACATAAACCAAGTGAGCAGCTAAACCAGAACACAGTCCCTAAATACAGCATTCTTTAAATTGTATAACATAACCCCTCTGTTTTGTGATCTAAACCAAAAATCAAACTAGCTTTATCTAGTTTCCTTTAGTGGAATATCAGACATCATCAGTCAGACATCTTTGAAAATTCTTAAAGGACTTAATGACGGTTGCAATATCTGAGGGATCAAATCAAAACACAAATTTTAATATTACTAAAACACAAAATACTTCACTACAATGAGTCTAATTAAAGTTTTTAGTAATTTAAATAACATATAAACAGTTATCAAGTCATATATATTATATATACATGTGTATATATAATATACATACAACAATCAGTAGTCTAGATATGCTTGCCTTATTAAAAGCATTAATTAAAAATTAGTTAAGAATATTTATTGTGTTTTAAGAGTAATACCTTCAGTGCACTAAGAACAGCAGTAAAAATATTAAGCTGCACAGCTTGCTGGCGGACACCTTTGGCTTGTTTAACACATTCAGCAAAGTGATCCAACATTTGTAATCTACAATATTAAAATAAAGGTCATATTAACAATAATTTTTATTCAATTATGGTTCACAAAACAGAGATAAGAAGAACATAAAACTAATTGTTTAACAAATAATGTCCCATGCTGTATCATTTCTATTTCATTTCCATAGCAGGTCCAAACCAGATTTCCCCTTAATTCATATATGGACATCCAGTTATTAACTGGAACAAGAGACTAAATATTAAGTAAGTAAGTTAAGGTCAAAACATTAACATTGAATAATGAGAATTTTCTGATATCAAAATATCATTCCTGTAAAAAAGTACTACAGCCTATCAACTTTCTGTAATTTATTCACTCATTCCTCTATCACTGGATATTTATTTATTATATTTTAATAGGATTTATTTATTTATAGTTTACCTTGTTCCACAAAAGTGATTTAATAGAGATAATACTGAACTTTTATAGCTCTCTTAACTAGTTATATAACTTGTAAAACCACAAACTTTTTGACCGAGGTTTAGATTTGAAACAAGACATTAAAGTAGATGCTTTGTAAGTTTCTTTCACCTTTAATGTTAACATTTATGTGATAACCAATTTTTCTTAAAGATATCTCACTAAAGTAAAATTTCATACTTAAAAATTTTCCCTTCAAATTAAAAAAGCAATTAATCAAGTAACCTACACATTTTAAAAGAACATTATGTCATATTATCTTTTATATTTATGTATACAAATATAACAGTGTTTTTAAAGCATATTTTGTTGAACAATTATCTGTGAAGGTCTTTTATTAATTCATTTTTGCTCTTCCTAATGGGAAAGTACCATAAATATGCAAAATGCTTACTGGTTAGGGATAGTGTCTATGGACATAGAATTAGCAAATAAAAATTCTGCTATTAAAGAAAGAGCAAGTGGCCTTAGTTTCCCAAATTCTAGACTTGAACCATCTGATGACAAATATTATTAGGGAATAGATTTCTCACCCTTTTACTCCCTCAGTCACAAAAATAAAAGACTTAGCAAACTGATGTCCTAATTAAAGTTACAGTCAAAACCTACTTATAAACTGACAAATGAACTATTTTAATGGGAATTTTGTTGTGTGAGACATTCCACAACCCAGTGCATGCCAGATGCTAGTACACAGGACCAAATCCTAAGAGCGTTTCAAATTAGGCAGGATTTGCATGCAGTTTTTTAAATCAAATACACGTCACTTTTATTATTAAACTTATAAGCCTATTGTTAAAGTAATAATTCACCTTATTGCAGTTAACTGGGATGGGAAAAATCTACTGTTTGAATATAATGTATAGTTAACTAAAATTACTTGACTAACTTTATACTAACCGGTGTTTATAAGAAACATGAGGAAACACCACACCAAAAAGAGCCACAGAAGCATCAATGACTGAAACTCCAAGAGGGAGAGGACCAGGCACAGCTTCTCCAGCAGGTATTCGCAAGTAAATGGAGGATGGATCGTGCTCCAGAGCCCCACTTCCAGATGCACTGTTTGGCTGAAGCTGCAAAAGAATGACATAAAAGAAATTCAAAATCTGTTTTAGGAAACTAAGGATTGGGCATGAAGAATAGAATGGGAGGAAGTAAAAAAGTTAACAAAAAACCCCAGAATGATGGAATCTGAAAATTTTTAAAAATATAAAAATATAATTTGGCCATTAAAAAAAGCCATCAGTAACACCTTACATCAGTTTAGGAAAAGACTTGTTCATTCTACAGCATTTGTTTACTACCCACCTTAAAATGTGTCAGCACAACCATATCAGTAGTAACGTAAGCCCACAAGAAATTCACTGAAAGAGGCTTTTAGTAACTCTTTTTTACAAGTTCATAAGAAAAAAAATGTATTTGGAGGGCAAAAGGTTCTAAATCTTCAGCCTACTAACTCCTTTTCCTCATCAACCTGTCACAAAGCAAACTGAAACAAAACAAAACACCAATGACCAAAAACACCCAGAAAAAAGTGATCTTTGCCACAGCCACCAAAGGGTATCTAAATACAAAGAATACTGAATAAAGACAATTTGCCAAATTCTAACTACTGCTGTTTACCTTTTTTCACTATTTATCCACTACAAGAAAGCTATCTTTCAATGTCTAAGAAAAGTGAAATGAAAATTAAACTTCAGTCTACAATATTTTCTTTTTAAATGACAATGCATAATAAGTACCACTGTTTTTGACTAAGCTAGTATTTCCGTTCCCTGTATGTTTACCAACCTGGTCTTCAATTGATTTGTGATCAGTTTCCTGAAGCCAGGAACCGAGAAGAACGCTATCATCATAATGGCAAAGGGATCTGAGGAGGGAAGTGGTTGTGTTGGCTGAATTGTCGGTCAAAGTGAATTCTGCTACCAGTTCTCTAAGAAGTGCGTTGAAAGATCCTAAAACACAGAACTTCAGCTCAGATTAAAAAGAATAATTTTTATGAAAATTACAATCACTGCCCACAAAGAGAAGCAATGTGTTTAACAGGGATAAAATAATTAAGTATCTCTTTTTTTTTTTTACATCTGTATTAGTTTAATGCTGGTTTTATAATATAGTGATAGTATTTTTTTTATTATTTTATTATGCCTTTTAGCCCAAACTACTTAAGGTAACCAAAAAACTCAGAGGAAATATTTATATGAAATATTTACTAAATACTGAATTTAATATAAATTTTTTATTTAAAAAAATTTTTTAGCATTAACATGTTTATTTAAAATATATTAAATATGGGATGATTATTTATTATTAATTACACAATGATGTACAAACATTGAACCTGAGCATATCAAATTCTTGGATATGGCTGAACTAGACTATATAATATTTGATCTCTAGAAAGTACATTACTATTCTCTCTCCAGATGCCTAAATTATTGGCTATATTATAATATATATGAAGGAGATAAGGATAGTAATTGAAAGCATATACTTTAAAGATGAACCACCTGGGTTTGAATACAAGCTCTGTCACTTAACTAGCTCTCAGACTTGGGCAGGTTACATTACCTCCTGTACCCAAGATTCTTCACATGTAAAACAAAGCTAACTGCTTCATAAGGTGGTGGATAGAGTGAAAAGAGCTAATATAGAATTAGAACAGGGCCTGGAACACACAGTAAGTGCTCAATAAGTGTTAGTTATCTCTATGCAGAAAAGCAAAATGTTTGCCTTCCCTTGCACAGGGATTCAGGTTAGAACCTTGGATAGAATTCTAACACTGGGAAGAACTAGAAAGATATATTGAAGAGTTTTTATTAGATACCATAGATTTTATTTACCTTCATAAGTTTTTGGAGGTAGCAAAGCCAAAATGTCATAAAGTCTTAAACGAACCATTGCAGCACTAGCCTTCAGATGAGCTCCATGGGCTTTAATTACAGATGGAATACTAGAATACCAAGGTACAGTAAGGTGTCAGTTAACTAGAGTAAGTATTACTCATAAGCATTTTCCACAGTGTATCAATATACTCTCAAAAGATACTGATGAGTATTACATTTTCATTTTAGTTTACTGTGTGACCTTTACTGCTAGTAATAGGAACACTACAAAACAAATTTTATGTCAAGCCACACCATTACTGCAATTTTTAAAGTCATTTTATAAAAACAAAGTTTTATGTGCTTCCTATATGATACTAGATGGAAGCACAAGACATGACTATTTATAATTTATAATACATAAAATTGTATGCTAACTTGTCAAAATAGCTTACTTACTGTGACATCATAGTCATGGCACACTCAATAGGGGTCATCAATTTTCTAATCACATCTTCAGTTAGGAGCTCCGGACAATGTGCAACAAAACTCCTCATTGCTAGATAAAATTTTTAAAAGGACAGATTTGGAATAGCTTTTGTGAGCATGAAAAAAATGTATGACATATATAAAGATACCTGTAATAATACTTTAATTATTTTAAGATATAAGTTTCTGAAATCAGAGATCAAACTGAAAGAAGAACTGCGATTACAGAGAAAAGTAATTGGAAAAGGTTAGAAGAAAGGTGGACAGCAGAAATGGAGGGAGGAAAAGATACCTGTTAGGGAGACTTCTGTAAGGGGAAATTCAAAGGTCTATAACCCTACATGAATTCAGATGATTAAAAATAAAGCAGTTTCAAGACAGAACTAAGAGTGGATAAAATGACCCAGTGAAAAGGAATAACTTTACTGGCTCTTCAGCAATAGAACTAAGACAAAAACAGCTCTTTGACATATGGAAACAAAACTGACACCTTGCCCTGTCACTCTTACAATTAAATATATATCTTGTCTCCCACATTTTTCACCCTGAGATAAACCAAAAAAGAGGGTCACCCAGTGTAATTCTAGTCCAAATGAAACAGAAATTAAGCCTCTCCTGTACTGTGCTGACTCCCAAACAAAAATAACTTTACTCCTAACTTTTCTAATGCTCATGTATGAAAAATGCATCAATGTTTGCAGACTTGATAAGGATCGGAGGAACAGCTGTTTACCCATTATGAAAAGACTTTGGTAATTCTGAGTTTCTTTTTCCTTGAACTGCCCACTGGGTTTTCTTAGGTGGTGACTCAGTGCCTCTTTGACAGGTGACAAACTGTAATAACTGGGAATTAAGAGGCCTAGGGTCTAGCTCGTTTTACTACTAACTAACCTCTTTTTCAGAGTCTCCAGCTTAATTTCTTCTTTACAAAACTGGCAAACTGGTATAGATTATTTATAAAGTTTCTTTCTAAATCTAAAAGTCTATATATCTATCATTACATACTAAAATAAAAATTTGAAGTAGAGATTTTCCTTCACTTCACAAATATTTTGGTAATGAAATGATATTCTGCAAGTGTAACCCTTTCAGTTCTTACCACATAAAGCTCCAGCGCGACCTTCCAGTGTTACCTGCCACGTAAAAGAATCGCCTCGGGCCTTCTCAGCCTCCAATTCCTTTAAAGAGCGAGGGAAAACATTTCGCCATAATAACAACATCTTGGGCAGATGGTAACGAACAACAGATGGTCCTAGCCAAGAAAATGATAATGCAAAGCCATATATATAACATACATTACAAATTAAACTCAAAGAAAAGAGTCCTACACAAGCTTTAAAAATACCATTTCACTTCGTCTCTAAGATTTTCAAAACTTTCTTTTTTCCCCGTATTATTGAGAAATACATCACTGTACAAGTTTAAGGCAGATAGCACGATGGCTTGATTTACGTATATTGTGAATTGATTATCACAATAGATTTGCCAACATCCATCATCTCATCCATAGGTATAATAAATAGAAAAGGGAGAAAGAAAAAAGAAAAAAACAGTTTTTCTCCTTGGGATGAGAACTCTCAGGACTTATTCTCTTAACAACTTTCCTTGTCATGTTGTACATTACATCCCCAGCACTTATTCATCTGATAACTGAAAGTATGTACCTTTTGAGCCCTTCCTCTAATTCTCCCTCCCTCTACCTCAAAATATTTTTTATTCAGTAAGTAAAATATATATGTTAAAGCAGTATAAAGTTCACCTATCAAGTACTAATATTTTAGCATCCAAACATAAATGTAATCAACAAAATGTAATTTAAAGAAATTATCCAATTATATTCAGAATGGTAGATTACATATTATCAATGACAAAATATATCTGGGACACATTTTATGATGTATATATATAATATACTTTTATATAAATATATATGTACATAAACATATACACCCACTCCCATAAACACACATATAAATATTACTTTATCTGGGGGGCAATTTATAAGGTTAATTTTGTTAAATGTAGGAGCAGTATATTTAGAGCTAGGAACCTGTATTTACATTGTTAAAGAATTCCTTTAACATACCACTTAACATACTTAAACATAAATTTCTGGAAAAGAATTACCACTTTTTATTTTCTTTAGAAAGCTTAGTCAAAGTACAATTTCCAAATGTAGGTGCTGAAAGTGGGAATTTTTGTAGTACATGCACATATATACACAATTTTTATAGTAGAAGCTAAACGTGAACTAAAAAGAGGACACACTTCATCACAATGACATGTATTTCTGTTTTCTGTACAATGCTAACTGTTGCCTGCATCAAATTTATCACAACACTTAGGAAATGAAGCCCATAAGGGTAAGGTCAAGGAAGTGGCACCAATGACACTGTTGAAATGTGACTTTATCACCCTTCTAAAAATCAGTCACTGGTCTTCACTTGGAGGATGAAATATGCTCCCACAGTCTCCTCTCATTTGGTTAACACTAAGCCAAGTAGTTAGACCATGGCTATTCTGATGGTAAAGGTGAAACTTTGATAACAGCTTTATCAAAACAGGTACTTAAACAGAAATTACCAAAAAGAGAAATCTACCACCAGATGATGAGAAAAACACTTTTACCATTTTATTAAATCATTTAGTCTATAATGTGAAGACTAATATGTTTAAATTTTCCTTATAGTCTACTGACAGTGATAGAGTAAGACAAGATCCTACTCAAATATAATTATACCTAAAGTCATAAGTGCTCCAAGTAAAAGCCATCCAGCTTGGGTGCGCTGTAAAGACAGCCTGCTGTTTTGGGCAGCAGTTCGTAAGAGATCTTCAGCAATACTAACTACCATCTGCAAGAGAAGTTTAGAATTGGATTTTAACTTAAACAAATTAAAGAAATAAGAAAATATATACCTAGTATACTTTATTAAAAAAGAAGTTGTCCTTCTGTGGTATTGTTGTTAACATGTTTTAAAAGAGATAACATTAAGCCCTACTCAGTCCTGACTGCACTGCGGGCTTGGCGGAGACCCTGGACTGCACAGCAGTTAAGAGGGAGCCCTAGAGCCAGAATGCGTGGGTTCATGCCCCATCTTGGTCATGTCCTCGCTTTCTGACTTGGGACAAGTTAACCACCCTGCCTCAGCTCCTTCCCTTGTAAAATAGGAATAATAGGAGGTCAACCACTCTCTCAAGAGAATTAAATAAGTTAATACAGCAACACTCAGTGCTGGTCCATGTCACCACTTAATAAAGGCTATAATTAGTAGTACTATTTTCCTACATTCAAAGATTTGTTGAACTCTTATTATCTTCCACTGAGCTTATCTTATGGCACTTACAGTCTTGGAGAAAGAAGACACAGGAAAAATGGGAAGTTACAAGTTACAGCACACAGTTCAGTGACAGAGCAGTAGTACGGACATAGGAGTGGTCAGCAAAGGGAAAGGCTAGCATAGCCTGACTAGCTTCGAGAAGATTTCATGAAAGCAATGGAACTTGAATTAGACCTCTAAACAAACAGATAAATTTGGTACAAGTGAACACGAAGAGGAATGAACTTTTGATGTAAGAGATTAACATGAATAAAGGCATGAAAGCTGAAAAGAGCATGGGAAGAAAGCAAGACGACTAGTCTAACTAGTGGGAAATTAGAATGAATGGGAAGAATGAAGGCAAATTATGAAGGTGCCAGTTTACCAGACAAACACAATTGTATTTGATTCTCCAAGCACTGGACAGTCCTGTGACTAGACAGTCACACTCACTCTGAGCAGTGTGAAATGTGAAGGTGATATGGAGAGATGGGAGAAGACAACTTCAAGAAGGATAATTAGGGAGGAGGCAACCTAATGACAAAGGGAGATGGACACTAGATCCAGGTAGTAGTGATGGAACTCATAAAAATGAATGGATGTGGGCTTCAAGTCCCAGAAAAAATAAGAATTTAAAAACTTAGCCCCAGTTTATATATGTAAAGTTGCAAATAATGTCTACATAAATACTTAATACTCCTCAGAAGAAAACCAAAATAGTAGTAGTAAACATAGAAAGAGAAAAAAAAGTAACCGATTCATGAGGACTATTCTACTTTTATTAAGTATTATCAAAGTGCTAAATATGATCATAGCATATTCTCCTGACATCCCTGAATACAGCAATGTGAATTTTTATTTCTAAAAGTTGAAAGAAAACCTCTGATTTCTAAATAATTACTATAAGGGTGTTTTTCTCTAAAATAAATTATAAAATCATACTATATCCAAACAAAATCTATTATTCTTAGGTCAGAATTAAATACCAATTTTAGTTAGTATCCTTCAACTCTATAGTAAAAAAACACTGTATTTTATATTATCATTGCAAAACTGTTGTCGTCTGTCTCATCAGTCAGTTCAACACTTAACACAGAAGATGGTCCATAAAGACTCAAGCCCACATGATAGCCCTGAACAATTCTATCATCTGTGCCATACCTTTCCCTTGGCATGAGGAATGCCCAAAGGACACTGATGAACTCCACCTAACAGAGCAGCCATTGCAAAACTGTATCCACTAACAGCTTCTGGCGAAGTTTTCAAGTTGTTGAGCCGTTCTGCACACCTGTCTAGAAATGGCGTCAACTGGAAAGGTAATGCCACAGCCACACAGCGCAAACACCATGCAGCAGCGAGTCGAGCGGCCATACTTGGGTGAAGGAGGACTGAAGTCACAGTTTCCAAAAGTCCTAAAAAAAGAAATACTCAAAGAATTACTCTTTAATGAAGACAAATGGTTTCATGAATGAAAAGACTACACATAACAGAATAATTAAAATCATAATAATTACAGCTTCACACAGACACTTTCAGACTTGGTAGAACATTTTCTACAAAGAACATAGTATAATTACATCCAATAAAACACAAATGTTGATGTAAAAATTTAAATGTTCAATAAATTTTATCCTATTATTTCGAAACAAAACTACCACAAGTTTTTTTTAGTCTATTCAAACTTCATTTCACTAAGTCCAGATTCACTATCACAGTGAACTTTAAATAAAACTCAACTTTAACAAATGATCTAAAACTGCTAATTATATAACTCATCATTATAATGATAAGTTACTAAATATTAATCACACCTTTTTAAAACAGTGAAAAAATATTCCAGCCAGTAAATGAGTGTGATACCTATCGACGCTTCCTGAATAAGAGGGGACGCAGTGGCGTTTAGGCTCTGCACGAGACTCCCGAGCTCTTGGAGGGCACAAACCATCACGTGCTGACTTGCTGCAATGTCTGCAGCTCCGGATTTGTTTTCACCACTGGTGTCATTCACTACCGCTTCTGGAAACACAAACCCCATATATTCGATGTAGGTGAATTACACTCTGATGTAATTTTTTTGAGCTATACAATTTATATATTTTAATTGTACCAGTTGATGCCTGAGTGTTCAAACCTCTGGATGTAATTATTTCTCAGTGGAAAACTTGTGTGACTAAAACACTAAAGTGATTTAACAACACTGGGTGACTGCATGGCAATGCTTAAAATAAATACTCAGGAATTCTGTCTGCTTCTAGGACTACAATGAAATTTCAGTAAGTAGCAACAAACAATTGCGTACAAAGGCACAGGCTCTGGAGGAAGATGACTTGGGTTCCAACCCCAATTCCACCAGTTACAGGACACTGGGCAAGACACTAAGTTTATCTAAGTCTCAAGTCCTAAACTGCTGAAAGGGTTAAGTGCCTATCTCAAAGGGTACTGTGATGATTAAAGGCCAATGTTTATAAAGAATATAGCACAATGCTGACCCCAATACACATTCAATAAGTGTTTGCCACTTTTATGTTACTTTATTATTATTGTTTTTTTTTCAAATGCTGCAATACATTGATAGCATTGTTGCCAACTTACTGAGGAGAAAGTAGATCTGTAAGGAAAGGGGCCTTAGAATTTCTTACTGGGTTGTTCTTCAAAGTTCCCATTAGCTTTGTTGCCCCTTTCTCTTACCCTTTAAGTTCTACTAGAATTGAAATCTATTTAACATGAGACAATTAAGATTCCTTGTTAAATTACTAATTTTAGAATATATTCTGGTCCATAAATCCCACATACAATTAAATAATTGTATTTAATTATTTAAAATAAATTGTATTTAATTCTGCTTTTAGGATTTTTAAAAATCAAATGGCTAATCTATGACCTTAAGATTAATAACCCTTAAGTGACAATAAAACTTTACTTTTTTTGCATTCACTGTGAGAATACACTATGAAAAAATATAACATATAATAACAGAATAGAATAAACTAATACATTATAGACTATAGTTAAATAACTCTTTTCCTCTCAGATATTCCTGGATTTGGAAATGCATGAACTCTATCTTTCAATTACCAAACCATAAGTTCCTTGAACAGGTGCTATCTGTATCTGGTTCACTATTTTACTCCCACCATTTGGCACAGTGTTTCTGACACTCAAACATTTCTTCAATGCATATATGTACAAATATATGTCAGGTTATGAACCTAGGACAGGTTACTATTTTAGCATATCTACTTAACATATCTGAAGACTGACCTCATTAAACATCCCTTAATTCACAATTTATAGCTTTCAGTTAGTCCTATGCATTTAAAAAATGGTTTGCTAAGTAAGCTATTATAAGCAGCAAAAACTATAAATTATTTGTGAATTTGTTTTTATTAATTTTATAAAATATTTAATATATATTCTCTAAATACAAGTTACTAATACCTATTTATTAAATTATTTCTAAAGACCTCTATGAAGCAATATAATTTGCCTGATCAAAGTTAATGTATATTCCCAATAGTGATAAAATTAAATGGTCTTAGAGAATTTATATTTTACCTTGCTTTAGTTCTCTAATAGGACTGTAAACTCCATAGAGGCAGGAACTTTTATTTCGCTCATTATTTGAATCCTGAATTACTGCTTTCCAATCTCAGATACTCAATAACTATTTGTTAAACTGACAAATTTATAAAACTGACACTTAGGAAAGGATTTCTTTTAATTATGAATTATTGAGGTTTCATAATATATATCCTCTAGTGGGCTAATAAATACATGTCATTGTTCTACATTTTCATATTAGGCCTATTAAGGGAAGGAAAACAAACAAACAATACATGTGTTTATAAAACAACAGGCTCCAAGCAGAAAAATCACAACAGATTATTCCTTAAAGATAGCAAACCAATGTGCTGCTGCATACCAGGAGAGCTATGAAGTCAGTGTAAGTATTAGAGATGAAACAGCTACAAACATGCTACCCAACTCTTTAAAAACTCTTATTTCACTGAACTGTATGTTCTTTCAAAATCAAATAAGAGTGCTCAATAAAAATGACTAGTAAGACACAGTTCAGAAAGATGTATGAACTAATCAGATCTATTAGTATTTACTAAGAACAATAAAAGAATTAAATGACTAAAGTAATCAGCACACGCTAAGATATAAGTTCTTACCTACAGCTTTCATTTGTTTTCCAATAGCTTGGCATATTTCTTTGGCAGCTGCAATCTGGGCTTTTTCACCAAGCAAGCTGCCCACAGTAGCTCTTAGGATAAAAGAGACACATCGTCTTGAGTACACAGCCTCTACATGTGTTTGCGTTGCCCGAGGATGGGAAACCAGATCAAGTACGTGGGACAAGAATGTAGCAAAGCTTCGCTCCAACCACTGACCACCCAATGTTGTTACAAAAACAACATATGCCTATAAATAGATTAAGATTCAACTTCAGATAAATTAACATAAATGAACTGAAATGACAGACAAAGAGACTACAGAAACAAATGACAGCATGTAAAACAAGTTGTATTTGAAATTGAAATAGAGAAAATTCAAAACTTGACTTGTTTTTAGTACTTCTAGCAAAGGAATTACTAGGAGAAGTATCTTTGACTACAAACAGTTAAAACAATAGCTTCATAATGTAGACAAAACAGAGTGGTAAGGAAGAAAGGAAAGCTGAACAACCCCGTTGGTAAGGAAGGTAACAGGTTATAGGAATAAGAAAACTAGCATCCTCAACCAACACTGGGTTAGAACTACAAAACACTTGCTATTACTGTAAGACAAAAATTATTTACTTCTATCATACACTTGTTTCAGGAACAAGGTATAGTTGCAGTAATTCTGACCAAGATCACAAAGAACCATTTTATCTTATTAGGTGTTATTATCAGATCATTAACCATAACATCTTGGTATGAGTTAACTATTATTTGAAAATTATAATTTCAGGTAAGGTTTCATAATTACATTGGTGATTAACAATATTTTTAGCTATAGGGTCACTGGAGAACATTAAAATCTAAGTACCTTAAACTATTTGAATATAATTTCAATTAAAATTGAACTACTTTATATTTGATTTTCTGCCAATAAGATTTGGGAAAATTTTATTTGATATTTACGTAAATATAGTAGACATAGACTTATTTATACATGAAGAATCTACCTTTCTATAAAGTGTCTAATTTGGATTCAAATATAACTCATTTATTTGGTAAAATAAATGTTTTGAAAGAAACCAGAAAATACTAGAAATCTCTCTGTGTGTACTATTAGAGTCTTCCATTAAATTTCACAAGTGATATGAACAAAATTCTTTTATACATATTTATTACAAACCTGTGTAACTCCAACTCTCACTTCACGATTAACAGACCCTCCAACTTTTAACATTTCTCCACCACTCTTTAAGAAACCTGACCCTCCACGTAGAAATCCTGTAGCCATCAGTTCTAAGACTTCATCAAATGTAGCTCGCTTCACATTCTGACGCATTACTTTTGGGAAGAAAAGTGACTTTATAAGCAAACATATTTAGCTATTAGTTGAACAATATTTTCTAATAAACCTAGCTTAAATTTCAAGTACCTATTTTTAAGGATCCCTAAGACTACTACAAAGGGAAACAGAGTCACTTAGTTTTCTTATAACCTTTAAATTTCCAATGTACTTGTAAAAATAAGTTCAATTTTGAAGTGAAAAATGGGAGGATCTAGAAATGATTCAATTATTTTTTAACAAAAAAATCTAATAATGATGTTAACTTTGATATATGTAATACAAGGACAAAAAAACCAACAGCAGATACTGCTGACTGATCACAGCCCTCATTCCCAACTGTATGTTGTTTTAATATCAAATAAGAGTGTTCAATAAAAATGACTAGAAAGGCACAGTCCAGAAAGTGATATGAACTCATCAGATCCATTAGTATTTATTAGAATAATAAAGAGATAGTGACTAAAGTAATCAACAACACACAGTAAGAATTCAATTCTTACCTACAGTTTTCAAAGAAACTTCGTCAATGCCACAATGTCTATACCAGTTACCAACGGATTAAAATGTCACTGGACTGCGAACAACATGCCATCCCTGGTACAGAACTTCATATTTTAAAAAATCCTTTCACATATAGTGGCAAACATACTCCCCCCAAACATATATGCAGGCTTTGAAATTTGACTGCCTGGGTTTGAATTTTAGCTGACACTTAATACAACACTTACTAGAACACAAATCATGCAATCTCTCTAAGCTTCAATTTTCTTATTTATGAAACAGGAATAACAACAGTATTTATAATTCACAAGGCCTTTGTGAGGGTTAAAGCAATTTATATGCTTAATTCAGTGCCTGGCACTTAATAAATATTACCTGTCATCACCATCATAGTCTAACTTAAGGATTAAAATAGTTATCATTAAACATGGGTTTCATAGCTCAAAGGGTTTCATAGCTAACAAATGTAAGAGCTAGGACTTGAATCTATAACATCTCTTCTCTTGCACTTTATAGAGGTGGAGTAGGGGTGAGGACAGCGGCAGAGCTGGGTTCACCTGGCATCTACTCACAACCAGCCCTGAGGCATCTCCAGGCAACTATGAGGCAAAGCGGAAGTCTCATGAAAAATCAACACTGCCTCTGGTTCTGCTGACAATGATGGTTAAGAAAAAATGAAAACTAATACTATGCTATAAATTGGGATCAATTTATCAGAGATTAAAAGTAAGAAAGGATATAAAGTGACAGATTCCAGTTCTTTGAACATTTACACAAAACCATTTCATAATTCTTACTTGCTTATATGTTCCCACATACCTGCTACATATACCTTGTACATCATAATCACAGAAAATGTTTTACTATATCAAGGAAAATGCCATTTGGGTACCTGTATTTCCTGAAAAAGTAGACAAAAATACCTAACAATTTAAATGCTTTAAAGTGACTTGCTTATAAGCAATAACTAATTTAGAAGGAAGTGTTCTGATTACCTTCAAATATTTGTTACAGTCTAGATCAGGGGTTGGCTAATAATACCTGTGGCTTGTTTTGGCATCAGTGCTGTGGCCATGACTGTTCCTAATAGTTTAGACACTGCCACTCGTACCCCATAATTTGAGTTCTCCAAAGCCTTAAAGCAGAGAGTGGCTATATTTTCCAGTTCAGCAGTCCACATGAATACAGCTTCATTCTGTAGTTCAAGTAAACACTGCAATTTAAAAAAAGAGAAGTAAATTACATCCTAGAACTCCCACTTCCAGAGATGGAGTAACAAGAACTCTTTCTTCTTAAAAAAACAAAAAGTTGGGCAAAATTTATGAAACAACAGTTTTCAAGACCCAGACCCTGGACATCATGCAACGAAGGACAGTGATCTCTCAGAGATGGGAAACTAACAAGATGAACCCTACACTTGCCCCAGCTTACTGCCTTGAGAATGTTTTCAGGACTTGAAGGAAATATTTAACACTAACTTCCTATACTAGAAAGAAGAAAGATCTCAAATCAATTACCTCAGTTCCACCTTAAGAAACTAAATGATGTAGAAGAAATTCAACACAAAGTAAGGAGTAAAAGAAGGCAATAATAAAGATGAGAGGAAATCGATGAACCAGAAAACTGAAAAGCAACAGAAATACAATCAAAAGCTGCTTTGAGATGAGAAATAAATTTGATAAATCTCTAGCCAGGCAAAGAAAAAGAGAGAGAAGACACAAATTACCAAAATTAGGGGTAAGAGTGGTCACATCACTATAGGTTCAATATATATTAAAAGGACAAAGGGAATATTATAAGCAACATTATGCCAATAAATCTGACAACCTAGATGAAATAAACAGCTCATTCAAGAAGAAACAGACAACCCAAACAGCCCAGTATCTCTTTGAAAAACTGACTCTGTAGCTTAAAATCTTCCCCTAAAGAAAACCGTAGGCCCAGAGGGCTATGCTGGTAAATTCAACCAAACATTTAATTAAGAAATAATACCAATTCTATACAAACTGTTTCAGAAAATTGAAGAGAAGGATATATTTCCCAACACATCCTATGAAGCCAGTATAATCCTGATACAAGAGAAGAAAACTACACACCAATATTCCTTACAAACATGGACACAAAACTTCCAAGCAAACTTTTAATAATTCTAATTCAACAATATATAAAAAGGATAATATATTAGGACTAAGTGGGGTTTAGCCTAGGAACAAAGGATTGGTTAGAATTCTAAAACTAATCAATGCATTACCATTAGCAAACTAAAATAGAAAAGTCATATGATCATCTCAATAGATGCTGAGAAAGGATTTAACAAATACAAGTAAAACTGGGGAATACTGAACAACATCGGTGGACTGTGTCAACGTCAGTACTCAATCACCCTGGTTCTAATATTGTACTAAACTTATTACCATTGGGGGGAAGTGGATAAAATTTTATAAAGACCACTGTATATTATTGCTTACAATTGCATGTAAATCTGCAATTATCTTAAAAGGTTTAATTAGAAAACAGCAACAACAAAAACAACTCAAGAAATCTAATTTAAAACACAAGGTATGTGACAAAATTCAACATCCATTCCTGATAAAACCTCTTAGCAAGCTAGGAATGTAGGGGCTCTTCCTCAGCCTGACAAAAGTCTTCAGGAAAGAACTGGCAGTTATCTTCATATTTAACAGTGAACAACTGAGTGTTTTCCCCTTAAAGAAGACAAGCATGTCCACTCTCATGTTTTTTCTTCAACACTGTAGTGAAGGATCTAGCCACAGTCATTAGGCAGAAAAAGCCGTATTGGAAAATAGGCAAAACTGTCTTTACTCTTAGATGACATGATTGCTTATGTAGAATATATGATAGAATGTATTAAAAAAACTAAGAGAATAGATAAGTCAGTTTAGTAAGGTTGGTGGATATAGAATCAATGTACAAATATCAATTATATTTCTACGTTAATAATGAAAGTTAGGAATTAAAAAAATTTTTAATCATTACCATTTAAAAGAGCATTAAAAATGTGAAATAGGGATAAATCGGACAAAAGATGTGCAAGACCTGTACAGTGGAGACCACAAAATATTGCTGACAAATCAAAGAAGACCTAAATGAATGGACAAATATATCATGTTCATGGGTTGGAAGATTTAATATTAAGATGTCAATTCTCCCCAAATTGATCTATAGATTCATTGCAACCTGAATCAAAATCCCAGCATGCTATTCTTCATAGAAACTGATCAGTTAATTATAAAACTCAACTGAAAACGCAAAGGACTTGAAATACCCAAAACTATTTCAAAAAAGAACAAAATTGGAGGGTTAACACTACCTCATATCCAGACTTATTATAAATGTACAAGAAAATGTTATTGACATCAAGATAGCAGAACAGAACATACAAAAACAGACCTATACATATATGGGCAACCAGTTTGAAACAAAGGTGAAAAGTCAATTTAGTGAAAAAAAGATTATGTTTTCAACATGGTACTGAACAAGAAGATATCCATACACAAAAAAGAAAAAAAAAGAACTCTGATTCATACCTTCTGCCATATAAAAAAACTCAGTCAAAAACTCAGTCACATATCTAAGTGTAGAACTACAAAACTTCTAAAAAGAAACAAAAGAAACCTTGAATTTGGAAAAGTTTACCTAGATACATCACCAAAAGCACAATCTATATAAGATTGGTAAATTCAATTTTGACAAAATGAAGAACTTTCCCTTCTTAAAAATGTTGCTATTTAGTGAATAAAAAGGCCCCAGACTGAGAGAATACCAAGGAACACCAAGAACTACTGACACATGTAACAGCACAGATGAATCTCAAAGTAATTATGCTGAGTTAACAAAGTCAGGCCAAAATAAAAGAGCACATACCACATGAGTCCATTTATATTTAATTCTACAAATGAACCTAATCCACTGGAACAAAAAGCATGCCATCATATTTTAAAACTTCCAAAAGAAAAAGAATCATTCACAATTTAAGAGCAAGTAGGATAAGGGGCAGCATTTACTACTGGCTGAGTACTAACCTTCGCAACTGCACATCGCACAGCCATCGACCTGTCAGTCAAGAGGGACCTGGCATTCTTGTAAATATCACGGTGAGAGGAAGCTGCCGCACCACCCAGTCCATTCAGAACTTTCTGTAGACTCATTAAGATTTCACTTCGCCCTTGAGACTAGATGTGAACATAAATCAAAACCTAAGAACTATGTTGTAAAACAGATACTACATTTAACATGAACATGCCAAAACACAAAAGTTCTCTGGGCCTACTGGCCTTACCCTTTAAATTGTAAACAGTAAGTAACAAAATAGTGTCCACAAAGATGGCCAAGTCCCATTACCTGTGAATTGTGAATGTTATTTAATTTGGAAATAAGTCTCTGCAGATGAAATTAAGTAAATGAGCCTATTTGAACTGAAGTGGGCCCTACCTAATCAAATGACTGGTACCCTAGTAAAAAGAGAAGAATCTGGATGCAAACCAGAGATGCACAGGGAAAACCCCATGTGACAGCAGCAGCAGACTGAAGGGGTGCATCTGCAAACCAAGGAACACCAAGGATTGCCAGCAACCCCTAAGAGGCAAGGAAGGAACCCTTTCTGAGAGCCTTCAGAGGGAGGGCCCTGCCAACACTTTGATTTTAGACTTCTAGCCTCCAGAATTGTGAGACTAAATTTTTAAGCCACTCAGTTTGTGGTAATTTATTATCCTGGGCAATCCTAGGAAACATTAGCTAGGGTTCAAAAAATAAAATATCAATGCAAAACCATAAGGCTAAATAAAAATTAATAGGTAAACCTATTCTTTGTCAAGGAAAACCATTCTTCCCTTCCCCCTTCTTTACATTAAAGAAGGGGCAAGTAATATTTTTGTGCAAGTAATAATTTGTAATTATCTTCTTGCTAAGCAGTATGAGTACCACAGTGACAGAAAAAAAGGCAAACATATAGTTTGAACTGACATGCAACTCCTGCCACAAGCAAAGCATTTAAATAATGTAAAACTTACCTCTGCACTTTTCAGAGATTTCAAAAGATTATTTACTGTATCTGGAAAAGCACTGCCTAACATTCTCCCCATTTTTTCATAAAATGCTCCAACACAAGCCACTGCAGCCCTGTAAGAAGCAGTATTTTCACTGGTCACTTTTCAGATTAATAGTACAGTTTTATTATACTTTATACAATTGTATCATACTTTCTTCATTTTCAGAAATCAGTTTGTATTTGTGCAGGGCACTTTTGGACAAATCTAATTTCAACTTTCAAAAACACCTTGCTTACCCTTTATAACTGCAACAAGTAGTACGGTTACTCAAATTATTCTTGTTAAGAATATAAGAGAGTAAATATGTATTTACATAATAAATCATACCCATCTTTTGGAAGGAAACTCAAGCTTTCCTTTTTTGAAGACTTCCAAATTATTCAATCCACAATGATACCTTTCTTCCCTCACTATATTTAACACATAATGTCAACCACTCATTTTAACAAAATTATGTTTTTACTGTGTTGTGACTTGACCATTTTACATGTGTATATATTATACTGCCAATGGAAATGCAAACTCTAGAAACAGGGAATCTATCCTATACTTTTTTGTATTGCTCACAACGCCTACCTTCTAACATATAAATAATAGTAAGCAGTTACTTATAAAACTTAATCTAAATGGCTCTAATGGAATGTTTGGCTACATAGACAAAGAACTGTAACAGAAGGCCATCTCTTCAGGATGGAGGAAACCACCCCACCATCACTCATATGAATAGTTAAGTAGGTGAATAGCTGTTGGTTTGGTTTAGAAGCAGGAGTAGGGCATGGAGGTGAAGAGTATATGCTTCAGGGTCTTGTAGATCTGTGCCTAAATCCTAGAACCTGCCACCTAATAGCTATGTGTCCTGAGCAAGTTATTCTGAGGCTGAGAGAGTAAATAAATTTAGCTCACTATCATATATGTAATAGCAGAATCGGACATAGACCCTCACCTACTTGACTCCAAATTCCCTGCTTTTTCAATATTCTCCAGGCTGATGACAAAGTTAAAATTACTGAGGTCACAAGCCAGAATATTTAGGGAATTCCTGAACAGAACCTATGAATCCACTGGAAATACATATGAATAATATGTAATATGTAAATAAATTCTACTTAAGCAGAACTACAAAATTATGTGTGGATTTGCTAAGTGCTGAAGAACTAAACCATCAAAGTATCAACATAGCTTCAAACTCCAAAATAAACTGGGAAGCACTGGTACTCTCTACTCTTTTTGGTAACTTTTGAAATCTGTATCTATCATAAACACAAAATCTAATCACAACATATCTACGCAGTTGGAAACAGATCTAAAAAAAAATCAGTGTCCAGGTGCCGAATAATTTCCCCATTTCCTCTGTAAGCTATCACACTAACCCAGGCCCCTTGAATGGCATTCTAGAGCTATTTCCTCGGTTATCTTCTCTTCTCAAACAGTTTTATTTTCCTAACTTTATCCATACCAAAGGGTTCAGCCTACTCCCAAATTGCCACTCTATTTGCCCAAACTGCAGTCTCAACTCATATCTCTGAAATCCAGACCACAATTTCCCACTGCCAACTACACACTGTCACTTGGATAGTTCCACTTGTACTCCAAAATCAGCATGCCTAGAACTCAACCCATCAACTTCCCCTCATAACTTGTTCCCTCCTCTATTTTGTATCTTTCTGAAAATCACTGCAAATAAGATATAAATAAGCTACTTTTGTTAGCAATTGGAAGTTTATTTTGCCTAGAAAATAGGTTGGTAAACTACAGCCTGTGAGCCAAATCTGACCCACTTTTGGCCTGCTACTTGTTTTTGTTTTATTGGAACACAGTTATACTCATTTATTTATGTATGGTCCATGGCAGAGGTGAGTATTTGCAACTGAGATGTAAAGACCACAAACCCAAAAATATTTATTTTAGGCTCTTCTCATAAAGTTTGCCAATCCCTATCACATCCATCTTCCCATCTTAACCCCTGACTTGACTACTTTCTATGTATCTTCCTTGATGGTTGATCTCCTTCAGTTGGTGCTTCTTTGAGACGCTTTCCTTAACACGCTTTCCCCTAATAGCACAGCTAAGCTTATTTGGGTGTTATTTTCCCTTCCACGGCACTCCTTCCTGAACTGTAACTGCTGTCTTCTTATTTGACCCTTCCACAGGATGCATCCAGATAGCTATTATCCTCAAGACGTGCTCTGAAAAGGTCTGCCCTTGATCCAAACCATGAGGACGGGTGAGGAGTCAGGTAATCCCTTCATCTGGGGGTCAGTGAGCTTGCAGACAAAATGGTCTCTTTCTCAGCTAATCCACTCTGTCACAGACCATGAAAGCAGCTACCACCTAAATAAACAGGCATGTCTGTATTATAATAAAACCGTATTTACAAAATGGGCAGCAGGCTGGATTTGGTCTATGTGATAGTTTGCCCAATCCTGCCTCAATCCCATCACCTAGAAATTCTTCACTTTTCTTTTTATCCCAGTCAAGAGTATTATCTCCATCCAAACCAAAAGACCCGTGTGCAAATTGCTGACATCATACCAATGCTCTGTCTTATGATCAGTAGTTTCTTATTAAGATAAGTTAATCTTAAACAAACTTTAAGGCTTGGTGCCAAAATAAGTACTTACAATTTTGTTGGTAAGTAGGCTGCAGTGTCATCTTTATTTTTGATAATGTCATTACATTTATCAAGTGTTTGAAAAACAGTAAAAGTATCCCCAATGCTATAAAGGGCTGCAAGATTTTTAGCTAACAATTTTCGTGTAGGTGGTCCAGGTGAACTACTTATTAATCCAGTTAATTGTTCAACAAGTTTTTTCTGTTTTTCCTTTACATCAGTCTGTTATAAAAATAAAAACCATTATCGATTTTTGTCCTTATACATGCCTTTGTTACCTTTTAATCAAAATTAAAATTAAATTAAGGCACTCTAATAATTAAAATCTATATTACATTAGGCATAAAACCATAAACACAAATTTTTAAGATAAGGAAGAGGTCAGTAAGAAATGAACTGTTCTTCCCCAGATTAAATATTCTCCTTCATTCCCCTCCAATGCCAAAGTTTTTTGCCAATAAAAGTGACTACTCTAGATCCAAAAAGTTTCCACACCAACTTACTAAGAAATAAACTAAAAAAGGATGTAAAATATTGGGTATATGAACAATCGACTTTTAGAATCCAGATAGGCTTTCTTCTAAATGCAATTGGTAGTTCATAAAAGTATGGGTGAGTGAAGGAAACTCTGAAGAGCCCTAGGCAACAGAAAAAATATTCAAATCTACCCATAATCAATACTGAGAATTCCCTCATTCATTCAAGAAATACTTATTGGGCACTTAGTATAGGCCATGCACTGGGGTTCAATAGCGAGCAGAATAGACAAAGTCTCTGCCTTCATGAAGTTTACATTCTAGTGCAGAGACAGAGCTTACTAAATACATAAATGAATAGTATGAGTTCTTCCTGTTTTATATAAATTAGTAAGAAAAGGCACCTCTGAAAATAAGTGAAGGTGTGAGTTATGCAGAAGTCTGGAAGAACATTCCAAGCAGAAGAAACAAGTGCAAAGGCCTTGAAGTAGAAGCATGCTTAGTGTGCTGAGGACAGCAAGAAAGCCAGTTTGGCTGGAGTAGAGTCTCAGAAAGAGGAAGTAGTAGGGATAAAGTCAGAAGGGTAGAAGGGACCAGACTGTGTAGTTCCTCATACTCCATTGTAAGAGCTTTGTATTTTATTCTGAGTGAGAGTTTGAAATGGAGGAGGGACATGATGAAAACGCTTTTACAGGGTCATTCTGACCACTAAGCTAAGAAAACTCTACAAGGTACATGGTTGGAAGCATGGCAAACACTTAGGAAGCTGTTGCAATAATCTAGATGAGAGATGAGGGTGGGAACAACAGAGATGATGAGAAGTAATTGAATTCTGGATATATTTAATGGGTAGAACCAATAGGTTTTGCTAATGAATATGATATGAAGTTTGAGAAAAAGAAAAAGGTCAAGAATAACTCTAAGGTTATGACTTGAGCAACTAGAAGGATGAAATGGCCATTTCCTGAGATGGCAAGCACTGAGAAAAGGATATGCTTGGGATAGGGAAATCAAGAGGTTGGTTTTCAATATGTTAACTTTGAGATGCTATTTAGATATGCAAGAGAAAGAGATGGAGTAGGTAGTTGGATATCTGGGAGTCATTATTGTATAGATGGTAGTAAAAATCATGAGATTAGATGATATCACTGAAGGAATAGTATCTGTATATACTCTTCTGTATTTTTCAATTTCACAAGATAAAAATACTATGCTTTGAGGTAGAGAGGTTCAACTATGTCAAAAGCTGCTGATGGCTCAACTAATACTGACCATTGGTTTGAGCAATCAGAGATCACTGATGCTTGGACCAGAGATATGTCAGTAGAGTGGAGGCAACAAATACTCAGTTAGAAGAGGTTTAAAAGAAAATAGAAACTAGTTAAGGTCAGTAAATGAATCCATGCATTAACTCTGTCTCTCTAGAAGCCCCATTAAAACTATATAAAGGGCAGCCAAAAACAAAAAGCACAAATCCACAAGGGCAAACTTAACCCCATCCAGAAAACTTCTTAATACTCATTTTAAAATTTGAGCCAACAGCCAAAGATTATCAGATATTTGAGGAAAGCATCTAATTTTAAGGACAGAAATAAAACCCACAGACAAGTAATTCCTATTACAGTAGTATTCTCATGTTCTCAAGTTCCGTAAGTGACTCAAACCTTCCCAAAACATAATGTGTGTTTTCTTACAAATAATGAACATATACTTTCTATTATGTTGACCCAGCTGGAAAAAAAGCAATACCATACCTTGTTGGCAGCAACCAAGACTTTATCAAGAAATCGCAACCATTCGAAGATAAAAACTGATCTCTTTGCTTCAGTGATTTGAGCCAAAGCTTCTTCATTTAGCAGTAAACTGTGAGCTAGCTCCATTACTGAAATTTAAGTCACATCTTAAATTAACAAATTAAAAAATACTTCAGATTTTTAAAATGTTAAAAGCCAAGCTTAATGAATGCAACCACTAAGAAATGAAAAGTATGGCTTTACTTCTCATTTCATAGGGGAAATTTACATAACTTCTTTTGAGGCAAAACCTGACAAGCCAATTTTAAAGGGCAAGCGTACAAACCGAAACAAAGTCATGCATGGTGAGGAGGAATGAATAGTGGGGCACAGGAAAATTAAAATAAACATTGCAAATAAGGCATTATTCCAAAAGAAATATCCCTAGCATAACGCATGTCATTTACCCATTCCATAAACGGGTATGGAAGCACCAAGATGGAACACCGGCTGGGACTGACCACCCGTCCTCCTGTCTTTCTCGTCCACTGCTCGGGGCAGAGCACCCCTACTCCTCCCCAGCTGCCCCGGCCCAGGAGGACGTCAGAACTTCCAGCATAAAGGTCCCGCGCTGGAAGTTTCCAAGAGTCCTCCTGTGAGGATGAGGTGGGGGCGGTCAGTTAGGTCCCAGTGGCCGAAGCCTCAGTGACAACCCTGG
Source organism: Manis pentadactyla (assembly GCF_030020395.1). Classification (NCBI taxonomy): domain Eukaryota; kingdom Metazoa; phylum Chordata; class Mammalia; order Pholidota; family Manidae; genus Manis; species Manis pentadactyla. Next base: position 206,415,384 of record NC_080020.1, on the reverse strand, counting down.
GGGTTCGGGAATGCAGCCCGCAGACGCCACGCGAGCTGAGGGTCTGGATTAACCCAGTTACTCCCAGGACCGAAAAGCAGCACCTGAAATGCAGGAGGCCGCCGCAGGCCTCGACAGGGTCACTCCCGCTGTCAACGCCAGGAGGTGGCGGTTCGGAAAGAAGCCCTGCGACTGAAAAGGGAGCATGTTCCTTCCGAACTCGATTTTCCTCCCCAACCCTCTTAAAACCTATGGGGGGTCAGGGGTGTGTGTGCGTATCAACGTGCATGCTTCGGCGGCAGATGGGGGATGGCCTCACCTCCTAGTCCGGCAGGTGCCGATCAGCTGAGTTCCGGGGCCCGAAGCATCTGCCAAAGGACCCGGAAGCCCCACCTCCCGCAAGCCAGACCCTCGGAGGAACGAGGCAGAGCGCGTGCGCAGGAGGCTGGGCTTGCGCAAGCGCACTAACCACGCCCTCCCAGCCCTGCCTACCGCAGGTTCCAATTGATTTGAGCAAGGAAACGGGCGAGCGTTCGGGCCCAGACGGTCGGCGCTGCCTGATCGACGCCTGCGCAACGCTCGCTGTCGCAAGCTGTCCGAGGCCGATAGAGCTTCCAGGTAAGGGGCTGGGGCCATCGGATGAATGATGAGGGTCGGTGATCTGTGCGCTGGCTGTGACTACCGCCTCACACCGTCAAACACATCGCCACCCGTGAGTGGCCGCGTCTGCGGGACGCTTGCCGCTGGGAGGGACGCGCGAGGGCAGGGGTCAGCCGTCCCTGAGGGGTGTGCTGAGGTCCGACGCGTTTCCCGTCACCTTTCTACTACCGCACAGCTGCTTGGCCCGTCTCTCCCCTCGGATGTGTAATGGGACTCTCAGCAGGACTGAAGCAGCACTCTTGACGCCCCCCACTCCCGCTCCCTGCCAAAAAAAACCCCCAAAACCCAAAACCAAACCTAATATAGTCTAACCAGTCTCAAAAACTGGTACCTCCATTCTTACAGGTATTCAGACCAAAAACCTTGGAGCAGTCTTTGGCATCACTCTTTCACACACCACCTCCAATCCATCAGCAAATCTTGTTAGTTCTACCTTCAAAATACTCCCAGAATCCGACCACTTCTCACCACTCCCACTGCTGTCACTACAGTGGTCCTAGCCACCGTCATCTTTGTCCGGATTGTCGCCTCGTAAAGATTACCTTACACTTGACGGAAATGGATGACGCTGAAGTATATTGTACCATTAAGAAGGGAACTTTAAGAAGAACCTGTAACCCCCATTCAGATCTGCCTAGCACCGCGGAACTCTATGGATTCTGTAAAAATATTCTAATCCTATTTGCAGCAGCAAGAGCACAAAACCCAGATTTTTTGTGGTGTTGAGCAAGTCAGTTAGCCATACTGAGCTTTAGTTTCTCTAACTAGAAAGTGGGACTAACTAATCCTACCGTACAGAGTTGCTAATAATGTGGTTCATCATTTCAAACAGGCTCCCAAGGGATGTCAATGCTGTGAGTCCAGTAGCTGCCTACAGGTAAAATTTATTGGAAGATTTGAAACAAGCAAGTAATAAGACCTAACTTAAGGTTTTACAGACCACTTTGGAAAGAGTGTAGGGGATGGACTGGAAGAGGAGAGGCCAAGAGCAATGAGTCCACTTAGGAAGCTGTTGTAATAGTTCAGGTGAGAAAGAAATGGCTGAACTAATGTGGTGATCACAATTGTAAGAAAAAATTTCTATGAGGGATTGTAGAGGAAGAATTGACAGAGGCTTATAAGAGGTCAGAAATAGGGAGATTGAAGTGACATTAATTTGTAAATATGGGGTATGTAGGAGGTTTGGGGTGGAAGAGAATGAGTTGTTTGGATAGTTGTTTGAGAGTTCCACAAAAAAAGATGTCAGAAGGGCACCTGGGTGTGTATTAGAGCTCTAGAGAAAGGTCATGGCTGGGGATACAGATTTATTTCCACTTTGATAAACTAAAAGAACTAGCAATTGCTACTCTATCCTGTTTGATTTATAGACATTTGTGCCATATGAAGTTGAGCATGGCAGAAGAAGAGGACTACATGTCTGATTCCTTCATTAATGTCCAGTAAGTAAATGTGCATACCTTAAGTAACGATATGTATGACATTGATTTTAAATGTGAAGTTGGAAAATTAGTCTCATTGCTTTCTGGAAACACCTCCTATGTGTCCATATAAAGATACTAAGAGCTGCCTCTTCCATTTTAATACTAAGCATTTTACTTCTGCCTCTAACTCTTGTTTTTACTCTTTTCCAAGAAAATTTACCCTTTTCCTTTATTCACCTCATTGTCTCTTTAGCTATTATTCAACTTTGCTCTTTAATATTGCTAACCTCCTAGAAAGATTAGTCTAAACTTGCTGTTTCTAATTTCAACTTTATACTTTCTTTAGTTTCCTACAGTGGGGCACCAGCCTTCATTTTTTACTAAAACAGCCATTCTCAGAGGTCACTGATCATGTTCTGATACCAATGATAACAAAGGTGATCATAGAAAGAGCACTGAAACATTTATGAGAAAACTTCATGTACTCCTCTGAAATAATCTCTTCTGTTATTCTTCAGAGAAGATATCAGACCAGGATTGCCAATGCTGAGGCAAATCCGAGAAGCCCGTCGAAAAGAAGAAAAGCAACAGGAAACTAATTTGAAAAATAGGCAGAAGAGTTTGAAAGATGAAGAACAAGAAAGACGTGACATTGGGTTGAAGAATGCATTAGGCTGTGAAAATAAAGGTTTTGCTTTGCTTCAAAAGATGGGATATAAAAGTGGTCAGGCCCTTGGCAAGAGTGGTAAGTCACATACAGAAACAGGCGTTCCTAACCATCAAATGGTGACTTATTGATGAGTACCAGAGATGACCCTTTAAATATTTATCCACTTATACAGATATTAAAACCACTTAAACTTCTTAGTGTTTTATGTGCTAACAAGCATAATTAAGAGTTCATCTTTGCACATCTACTTCCAACAACCGTATGCCATTGAGAGCTGCTTATCAGCCCACTTCAGCCTTGAAGGTCCTAACATCTGGGGTGAATGAGGCTTACAATGGAGGCAGCAGCTGAGAATGTACGCAAGAGGAGATTGAGAAGTGCAGTGGCCAAAGGACAAGGGAGCACCACTGAAGAGGGTGGCAGGGCTCTGCCCTGCTTGCACTATACCTGTGGCAGCTGCCTGAGTAACCATGCAGTTGGAGAAGCTCACTTCTCACCTCCCTTTTTGGGAAGTGAGACTGCTTATTAAGATGTAGAGGCCATATATTTCTAGTAGTTTCTGTAAGGCATTTTCTTTTCTTCTTTATTGTAATTGCTTTGATATTCACCTAGGAAGGCATTGCTTTCTCTGGAGGCTGTTACCCTCTTGGATGTATATCAATGTTTTCACATCTTAAAACCTTACCTTCAGGTGGCGTAGGACACTGTGGGTCACCCTTACTGAGGACTAGATATTAGAAGGCAAGGGAGATAGTTGATTATAGAGTGTTGATGTTCAGATTACAGTTTTGAAAATCATTGAAACTGGAGGGGATATGTGTAGAGCACTGTAAAGTTGCATACTATGCATACGTCTAGTTTGAGGAAGAATATCTAAAGTAGTTTGTTTTGTTCTCTTTTTCAGGAGATGGTATTGTTGAACCAATTCCTCTCCATGTTAAAACAGGTATATAATTATTTTTAAACATACTTACCAGTAATAATAACTATGCTTAGATCTAGCACATATATTTGCTTAATAAATACTTCTTTTATGATACAGTTCTTATCACAGGAAGCCCTCAATGAAGTTTGTTGAACTTCTAAACCTTTTAAACTAAAAATAAAAGTTTTAGTGAGTATAAAGTTTAAATCATAAAAATGTGGGGAAAAATTGTAACCATTAAAAATGCAAAGCTATTTTTGTGTATTGAAATGTCCTGAAAGTGTTCTGAGATGATTTACCCAGTGTTTTTCTTAATATTTTGGATTAAGAGAAAAAGAATGTTCTATTTGCTTATAATATTTATATGACAGTATGACAGTTCATACTGTTTTCTTAATTTAAAAGAATTTGTGTAGTATTACTATTTTATTAGAGCAGACTTATGATCTTTATAAAAATCAAATTGTGTTTTTGGGCTTAAAAAACATCTCTAGGGTTTTCTTCTGTCATTGTTGTCAAATGATTTTGAGTGAGAGGGCTCAAATTAGAATTGCATTTAAAGGGGAAATATTTAAGTTGTCATGTTTGGAAATACAAAGTGAGTTAGTTTCTCTTAAGAGTTTTCTGATCGAACAGGAAAAAGTGGCATTGGTCACGAGGCATTATTAAAACGGAGAGCAGAGGAAAAACTGGAAAGCTACAGGAGAAAGATTCACATGAAAAACCAAGCTGAGGAAAAAGCTGCAGAACAGTTTCGGTAATTCTAGTATTTGAACTATTTCTGGTTTCTTTATTGTGGTGTGTTTTCTGGTCCTGGGCATACCAAATGGGTAAACTGAGTACAGACCTTTAGTGTACTATCTTTTCTTTCAATTAGAATGCGACTTAAAAGTAAGCAAGATGAAATGAAGCTAGAAGGAGATCTTAAAAAAAGCCAGAGAGTGTGTCAACAACTAGATACTCAGAAGGTAAGCCTTTTACCTGCATTCAGTTTAGTAAAGTGTTTTGATGCCCAGTGTGATTTGCCATGTATTTATTAGGGAAAAAAAAGGGAAGACCCCCCAAGCCTTTTGTATCTAGCCTTCTACCCAATAAAGCTCTCATTTAACATGTATCACGCGTGATAATTGATGTTCACAGTAATGACTTGTTCAGTGCAGAAACTTAAGTAGTGTGAATTATCCAATAAGGGTTAAATAATACTTTGATACTTAATGGTTCTCTGCTTATTTGAATATATTTGTCATATATTAATTGACAATATATATGTGGGTTTATTTCTGGGCTATTCTGTTCATTGCTCTGTGGATCTGTTCTTGTGCCAGTACCATGCTGTTTTAATCACTGTAGCTTACCTTGAAGTCAGGGAGCATAATACCCACAGCTTTGTTCTTCTTTCTCAAGATTGCTTTGACTGTTCAGGGTCCTTTATGGTTCCATATAAATTTTAGGATTCTTTGCTGTATAGTTCATTGAAAAATGCCATTGGTATTTTGATAGGGATTGTGTTGAATCTGTAAATAGCTTTGGGTAGAATGGCCATTTTGACAATATTAATTCTTCCTATCCATGAGCATGGGATGGATGTCCATTTATTTGTGTCTTCTTCAGTTTCTTTCATCAGTGTCTTACAGTTTAAGAGTACAGGTCTTTCACCTCCTTGGTTAGGTTTATTCCTAGGTATTTTATTCTTTTTGATGCAGTTGTAAATGAAATTTTCCCTTAATTTCTCTTTCTGCTAGTGCATCATAGTACTTTATTTTTAATATATGTCATGACACTTAAGATTTCCTAGTTTATATGTATTATTTTATACCATTAAGCTATTTATGCCCATAGCTTATCTTCCCCACTAGACCCTCAGCAACTTGGGAGACAGCATTCTAATCAGATTTGGATCCCCATACTTCATAGTGCTTTACTCTTGAAGCAGCACTCAGTAAATATTTCTTTGAAAGGATGAATTCATGTGATACTGGTGATAGTCTTTATGTTTAGCTGTGTTTAATTGGGAATGATTCTACATTTTCAGAATATTCAGGTTCCCAGGGAGGCATGGTACTGGTTAAGACTTGAAGAGGAGACTGAAAAAGAGGAAGAAGAAGAAAAAGAACAAGAGGAAGATGAATATAAGAGTGAAGATTTAAGTGTAGGTTTTGGCACCATTTCCTCGAGCAGGGTGTCTCAGCCCCAGCACTATTAACATTCTGAGCTGAGTAACTGTGTGTTGTGGGGTACTCTTCTGTGTATTGTAAGATGAAGCAGCATCCCTGGCTTCCACCCACCAGGTCCCAGTTGCATTTTCCCCTTGTGAAAATCAAAAATGTCTCCAGACATTGCTAAATGTCCCCAGAGAAGAAAATCACTCCTTGTTGAGAACTACTAGAGTATAGGTTTATTTTATTAACCCCAAATCAAAACTTCATATAATTTTTCCCTTTAGCTTTACTTGACCTTCTCACCTCAACTTTAGGTTGTATAATAGATTAGGTGCAAGTGAAACTTATTTTAATTTCTACCTTGTTTCCTGTTAAACTTATGTGATTCTAATAATACCCTCTACCCTATCCATAAACAAAGAAAAAATACACAATTCAAAACAAATGGAGATAATTCAAGAAAGTTCTACACATTCCTGTGATTATGTGTATGTAAGAATTTTGTAGGAAACATTTACCATTTGAAAACCTATGTTCCTCTTAACTGGGAGACCATTGATGAGAACTTGAATGGCAAAAGGAGGCAGTATTTACCCTCATCGCATCTTGGGGAGGTAGATTTATTTTGAAAGTAGAAGGGGCCTTTAAAGGATGCTGGTGAAAATCTACTTCCTAAATATTAGCAAGTGGTCTCTGTTGTGTCTGAGAGACTTGTGAAAATACCAGAGTGGCTGGTAAACTTGGACCTGTTCTAATATATTCTGCCTTGATACCTCTCCTAACTGATTGAGAATATAGCAGATTTCTGGCCTTGTGCTAATTGAATGTAACCCAAGAGAACAGGAAACCAAGATTCTGTTTGATGTGAACTATTGATGTGCTTGTATCCTATATCTAGGTCCTGGAAAGATTACAAATATTGACTGGTTATTTAAGACAAGAACATCTCTATTGTATTTGGTGTGGAACAGACTATGAAGGTAAGAAGATATTTTACACTTTTTAAAAATATTGAATACAAATACTCTTTGATTTTTAACTTGATTTTTGTAAAGTCACATTTCCCATAGACAGTGGACATTTCTTATTCCATCCAAATGTCAATCTGAAATCAATGTCTTAAAGAAATAGTGAATATAGAAATGATTGAGGCCTTGTTAAAGGTGCTTTTAACTTTTCAGAAACTGCGCAGAAGAGAATTTATCAGTCTTATTTCAAAAGAAAGAATTTTTTAATCACTTGGGAATGATGAATTTTTTTCATACTCTATATTAAAAGATCCTTTCTTCAGCTACAGATACTTGAAAGATACTTAAAAGTGTTAGGACTAATTTTTATATAGTTAGAATAATGTCCATGACCCATAAAAATCAAAATGTTTAAATCCACCCCATCTTTTTTTTTTTTAATTTTAAGGAAAGAAATGTTTTAGAACTTGCCAAATGTTTTATAGGGCTCAGTGCTTTCCCTTCAAACACATTTGCCCAAGCTGGCTTTACTAACATGAATTTGAGGACTTTGAATTTGAGAATGTACAAATTTTGGTTATTGTTGTTTTCATCTTTTCTGTTTATTTATCAGAATAAGTAGCAAACAGCTACAGAGTACATGTTATGTTGAAATAACATGTTTCCTGTATAAGTTGTATTAATCTTTTATTTTCCCCACATCAATTACAGATAAAGAAGACCTATCTTCAAATTGCCCAGGACCAACTTCTGCAGATCATGACTAAGCTTTTTCTCAATAGAGTAGAAACTTGGGAAGTGTTGTTATTTCCTAAAGACAATTGAGCAGTTAGAATTTCCAAATTTTTGTTGCTAGTAAAGAAATCAAGCCTTTAATGTTTTGTTCTCTCTGTACTTTAGAAACACTTTGTATTTATAATTGTTCACTGATTTCATAAAAATAATGGCATGCTATTTCAGAACACAACTATTATAGCCATGGGCAATTAAAATGTATGACTATTGTGATGTTTATGGGGTTTAAGGACACCAATAAGTAAGCCTCCTATTCTCCTCATTTTGGAACAAACTGAGAAATTGATATGGGAGTCAGAGAGAAGTCAGAATTTCAGCTTTAATAGCGAAGAAACTTAAATAAAGAATAAGGAAGACTTGTTCTTCCATCAGGCTCCCTAATATATCTCATGAACTGGAGAGAACTGAGGACCTCTGCCCCTCAAGGACAGAGCCCATCTTTGCATGCTGAGACCAGTTAGTTCCCAAGGTGAGAAAACCCACACATGCTCTTATTCTCCCAAAGTCACTCATCAGGTAAGACACACCTCTGTTGAGAGGTGATGAATGAGGTTATTCCCATACCTCTCTCTACCAAGGAGCAAGAAGTTCTCTTCCCTCTATGTATGGATTCAGAGGAGGAGAAAAGTAGTCCCTCAGTAAGACTGATGTTAGAGCCACTGTATTAGCCTCTAACTTAATAGGATCTAATTCACTTGTCTCAAGTTTAAGTTGGGGAGCTTTAAAGAATAATAATACAAGGATTCCACCTCCAGAGATTCTGATGTAATTGGTCACCATGGCCTGAGCATCACTGCTCTTGATTCAATGACACAGCAGAGCTTGAGAATCACTAACTCAACTTCTATGCCTCCACAACATCAGTCATTATGTTTATGAATATAAATACATTTATACAATATTATAGTTCATGTAGTTGGATACTACTATTTAATATTTACTTTTTTATTTAAAATAATACAATTATATTAATAGTTAAAGGAGTATACCTTTCCCTTGGCATTATCGTCAAATCCTTCCCTGTCATTTCAGCCAACTTAATGACATTCAGTCAGTCCCAAAGCCCCTTGGAGTGTTTCAGATGGAATGAGGTAGGAACTGGCTCTTCCCTCCTCTCACTGTGGGGACAACCTACCATCTGCCCAGTAGCCTATGATACTTTGAATATATTCATGAGTAGTCATGCTGAGAATGTGGGAATAAACCTGATGGAACCTGTGACCACCAGGGCTGTCTTCATTTCCAGGCCAAGGGCTACACTTAGGCCTGCCTTGGAGAGCGGGAGACATCCCTCCATTTTTACCCATCAATGGTTAAAAATCCATGCTTTCATATGAGTAAAAACTCATATAGGCCTTTTGTAACTTCATAACTGGGCAATAATGAAAATCATGGGAAGTAAAACATTGAGAAGGATTTTTAAATTTGCTTTTGAATATTTAGAATTTGAAACAGTAAGTTTTAACATTGTCATTTACTTTTGTTCACCATGCTATGTTTATTTTCGAAGTCCTAGTTCTAAAATGCTTCATTTTCTTAATTATAAATCCTGAATACTGGAGCATCTAAATTTCAAAATAGACCAACTTTAATGTACCAAACTGGTTTACCTTAGACACCTTTACTTCAGGTGCTGTTTGCCATTTAACTGTTGAAACGTGAAAGTGAACATTATTACTATTTTGTATTAGACACATTTTGCAGGAACAAGCATATAAAATTCTTAACAATTTTATTCTCCACCAATACAAAAGCACTTACAAAGTTCCTGCTTTATATATGGTAGTACACTCACTGCCTTGGGGTATACAAAAATGAGAGAGCCTGTTCCTGTCTTCCAGAAATTGACAGTATGAGGCAAACTGCCGTTCAGGAATAACTGAGCTCCAAGGCAAACTGGTAAACACAATACTGAAACACCAAACTATGGAAGTTTCACTTGAAGTGTGAGACGGTGGGACACTATGGAAGCAGCATGGACTTTGAGTTCTGAATGTAACTTTAGTAGGCAAAGTTATAAGGAAGAAGTGAAAATATGACCCAGCATTTCCGCTCCTATATTTGATACCTGAAATGAAAATACATATCCACATAAAACTTGTACACCAGAAAATTCATAGTAATGTTGTTCATAACAGCAGGAAAGTGGAAACAACCAAATGTCCATCAACTGATGAATGGATAAATAAAATGTGGTATGTCCATATAATTGAGTATTAATTGGCAATAAAAAGGAATGAGGTGCTAATCTGCTCTACAATGTGATCGAATCTTATAACACACTAAGTGAAAAACACAGGTATTTTATGATTCCATCTAAATGTCCAGAATTGGCAAATCTATAGAGACAGAAAGTAGATAGTGGTTGTCTAGAGTTGAGGGGAGAAGAGGAATGATTGCTGATCAGTACAGCGTTTCTTGTTGGGGTGACAAAAATGTTTTAGAACTTAGGTAGCAATGATTGTACAGTTCTAAATATACTAAATGTCACTGAACTTTGTACTTTAAATGGGTGAATTGAATGGCATGTGAATTATATCTCTTAAAATAAAGCTGTATTAAGGGGAATTTCAAGTAGAAACCATGGTAGAGAGCCCCTGAGTGCAAAAGTCTATTCAGGTTAACACCGAGCTGATCTGTCTGAAGGCCTGTTCAGGTAACAATGAACATTGGCTGCAGAATGGTAGCCTCCAGAGGAGGCTGGCCCTGCCACCTGACTTCAGCCCATTTCAGACTTCTGGCCTTTGGAACTGTAAGAAAACCAGTGTGGGTTGTTTTAAGCCCCCAAGTTTGTGGTAATTTGTTATAACAGCTTTAGGAAACTAATAGTTCTCAATCAAATTAACCTCTAAAAAGCCACACATATTTTAGAGAGATTTTATAATACCTTACAATTTTAACTAGTTTTAGTTAGAGTTTAAGCCAATATACCTACCAACTGCAGTCCCTTCATCTGAGACTGTTCTGAGGAAATGTAGGACTGGGATAGGCAATAGTCACAGATATAAAATCAGACATTAGGCACTGGATTGACATTAAGATATGAAGAGTAAATACTGAAATGAAGATGTCCTCCATGCTTAGTTCTTTAGCCCTCTTTCCTCCATATAATCCCTCACATGGCAATCTCTTGGATTCAAAGTTAAGCATGCATCAGGGTTACTTCTAGCTAACACACACATCACTTCTATGTATGATTCCAGTCCATCCTTTCTCCCAAGTTCCTATCTTGCATTTCCGGCAGTCTGGTCTACATGTTCATCTGAATATGCTGGCAGCACCTCAAACCCAGCATCTCCAAATAAGAACCAGCATTTCACCTCCCAAATGTGCTCTACCTCACCATGCTGACAGATGTATGTGGCCCCACTGTCAGCTTAAATGTTCTAACTAACTAAAAACTGTACAATAGGTAAAAGTGTGAGACAAAACATTTCTCTAAAGTGTGGCTCTTTGGGGCTCGATTTGATTGAGACCTGTATTTCTTTTAATGACATCCTACCTCTGCCACTCACCTTCAAACAAACCTGAAGGCAACCTCTGATGCTTACCTTTTCCTTAACCCTCACATTCAGTTAGTTGTTAACTCCTCTTGGTTCTGCCACCTCCTATTGTTAAGGGCTTCTCAGCCTCTCAGCACTCTGGCCTTTCAGATTTAGCATCTTCCTGCTCCAAACTATTCTAAACACATTGTTCCAAAGTACTGGTTGGGTCACATCCCTGCTTAAAAAACAAAACCACATGTCACTTTTGGAGGTTGGGAGGGCACCAATTCCTTCTAAGAATGAGTGAATATTCCATCTTTCCCATTCAGCTTTAGAGAAAATTTCTTATAGAACAATTGCAGATAAAGGCAAGAGGCTTGCGAGAATCTGAATATCACTATTTTGCAATCTCTAATGAAATAAAGGATCCAGGCAACAATCACCAATGCTTGCTGAAACCATTAGGTGAGAAATTTATAGTAACTAACACCACCAGAGCCCACCAATCAATCTTAGAATCACTGAAAGTGGGGCAACAAGACATGATGTTCTTTATGAAGTGATGCAAAAGAAAGTATACAGCATCACCTATGGGCTATTCTTGGAAAAGTTTTATGAGCCAGGATCAAATCAAGCTTCTAGTTCTAACTAGGCACTACAGGGATACCATAAGTCAAATCGTTAAGTTAGGAAATTCTACAGGGTGTATGATCCAGTTCCTTTCTCAAATAAACAGCAAGAAGAAATTAAAAATGGCTCGATGTGATAGAGTAGAAGAGCCATCAACTAAATGCCTGTTGGATCCTGATCTAAACAAACAGCAAAATTATATTTTTGAAATGAAAACTGAATACAGACTGATTTGTATGATAATTAAGGAAATCTTACTCATTTTGTTGAGTGACAGTGATACTGTGGTTTTGTTGAAATTTTAAACTCTTATGTGTTAGAGATACATTTTTAAGTATTTACAAGTGAAATGATATAATACTTGGGATTTACTTTAAAACACTCCAGCAAATGAAATTTTTGAAAAAGAAGGGGGTAGGTATGACAAGACAGGCAGAATATTGATAGTGGTTGAAACTGGGTGATGGGTACATGGAGTTTCATTATTCTATTCTCTGACTTTGTGTATGCTTTACAAAAAAACAAGAAAAATATAAATAATCTTGAAATGATTCAATATTCCATAATGAAAAGTTAACATGCCAGGAACCTCAAGTTATGTTGAACATTCAAGTGGAAAGTGGACGTTACGTGTTTATGTCACTAGCAAGCGTGCTGGATATGGAGTCTTCGAAAAGCTGGTATTTAGGCTTTTAAATATTTTGTCTCAAACACATATAAATGTGTGTACATATATGTGTGTGTATCCACACACACACGTCTTTGTGGACACACAATCTGCACTGCAAAGGCCCCATGCTCAGAAGTGCCCTATACTTACTTGAACTAGGGTCTCAAATTTTCATTTTGCATTGGGTCCCACAAATTATGCAGCTGACCATACACATACCAAGATACATGTATGTGTGTACACGTATATAAGCTAACTATAACATCAACAGAAAATGTTTGTGAAGTGTGTGTGGTGATACATATATGTATTTATGCTAAACGCATGTTTACTTAGTGTAAATATGTGTGGTTAGTGATAAAAATTTCCTAGAAAGTCTGTTTCTAGTGAAGCAACTAGGTCACAATAGCTCTTTCAAAATCTCATTTCAATTGGCAAATAAGATCCCTGGCCTTTGCCCTTTCCCCCTCTGCTCTGATTAAAAGGATACTTTTTATTTACTATTCCTTTGAGGCTGAGAAAAATATATACTCACAAATAAATAAAATCTTCCAAGAGATGCTGTATTTATTTCATAATAGAAATATTAAAATGAAAGGTAAAATAAAGCTACATTCTCACTAATTTGCCATGTTTTTCTTTTGAGCATATAGCCTTTTCATTAAATCCAGATAATACTGGTTTTTAAAGATTTCTCTCCTTCCAGAAAAATTTTGAATCTACAGAAAAGCTCAAAGACTAATATAAGAAACACTTCTATACCCTCCACCTAGATTTATCAATTGTTCACTTACCAATATTTTGCCCCATTTGCTTTCTCTCTCTCTAGATTTTTTCTAAACATTTGAAAGTTGCAAATATCATGACACTTCACTCCTAAATATCTCTGCATGCATTACCTAAGAATAAGACATTTTCCTGCATGACCACAATATCATTATCACACCTAAAAAGTGAACAATTATTCCATAATGTCATCTAATATGCAGTCCATATTCAAATGTTCTCAATTGTTTCATAAATGTCTTTCATAGCTATTTCCTGGGTTGTTTTATTTTTTTTTATATTCAGGATACATTTAAAACAACATGGATAGATCTAGAGGGTATTATGCTCAGTGAAATAAGCCAGGTGGAGAAAGACAAATACCAAATGACTTCACCCATTTGTGGAGGATAAAAACAAAGTGAAACAGAAGGAACAAAGAAAGCAGTAGACTCATAGACATGGGAGAAGGGACTATGGTTGGGGAGGGAGAAGGGAATTAAGGGGCACTATAATTCACAATCACAACATACTTAGGTCACTGGGATGGTAGTACAGCACAGAGAATACAATTAATGACTCTAACATCTTACTACATTAATAGACAGTGACTGCAATAGAGGGGTTGAGGTCTTGATAATATGGGCTGAATGTTGAACCACAGTTTTGGGTCTGTGAAACCATCATAAGATTGTATATCAATGATACTTTAATAAAAAAATTCAGGATACAATCAAGATTCAAGTGATGCATTTGGCCATTCTTTCTATTCTCTTTATAATTTATGATACTTTTTGAGAAGCCTAAGTTAATTATCTTACAGAATGACTTCATTCAGGATTTTTCTAATAATTTCCTCATGGCTAAATTCCAGTTAAATGCTTGGGCAAGAAAACTAAATAGGTGATAATGTGTAATTCATACACATCAGTAGAGGCATAAGGTTAGGCCAACCCACCTTTGGTGACACTAAATTTGATGACGTGGTTCTTGCAGTGACTATAAGATCTTTCCATTTTCTCCTTTGTAACTGATATAGCACCTGCGGGATTATATTTAAATACTTGTGAAGATCCTGTTCCTGAACCTTTCATCCCACAGTTTTAGCATCCATTGATGAGCCTTGCCTTGATAAAACACTGCATCAGGAGATGAAAACCGTATCACTTTTAGTAACACTTCATAGAAATAGCCATAAATCTTTATGAAATCATATTTTTAATTAATGTATCATTGATATACACTTATGAAGGTTTCATATGAAAAACAATGTGGTTACTACATTCACCCATATTATAGAGTACCCCCCATATCCCACTGCAGTCACTGTCCAACAGTGTAGTAAGATGCCAGACACTACTTGTCTTCTCTGCTACACTGTCTTCCCTGGAACCCCCCATACCATGTGTACCAATCATAACACCCCTCAATCCCCTTCTCCCTTCCTCCCCACCTGCTCTCCCCCACCCCTCCCCTTTGGTAACTGCTAGTTCCTTCTTGGGGTCTGTGAGTCTAATGCTGTTTTGTTCCTTCAGTTTGCTTTGTTGTTATACTCCACAATTGAGGGAAATCATTGGTATTTGTCTTTCTCTGCCTGGCTTATTTCACTGAGCTTATACCCTCTAGTTCCATCCATATTGTTGTGAATGGTAGGATTTGTTATCTTCTTATGGCTGAATAGTATTCCATTGTGTATATGTACCACATCTTCTTTATCCATTCACCTACTGATGGACACTCAGGTTGCTTCCATATATTGGCTATTGTAAATAGTGCTGCGATAAACATAGGGGTGCATATGTCTTTTTGAATCTGAGAACTTGTTTTCTTTGGGTAAATTCCTAGGAGTGGAATTCCTGGGTCAAATGGTATTTCTATTTTTATTTTTTTGAGGAACTATCATTGAAATTATTTTCTTTTACTGTGATTTTTCTGCTTAGCCTAAACTTGGCTCATCTTAAAAACTGTAAAGTTACATGACAGTTTTGGAATGGTAGTTGTCTGTTATAAAGTTTAAATCAACCCTCAGGTTCTTCTAAGATGCAGCCCAATTATCTTCTGGCATTCCCTACAGCAGTTCTGGGAAACAAACTAGTGTATCCAATGGTTCTTTCCAGAACTCATGTCCCTTTCTCAGATTGCCCACATGGTCTCCTTTCTGCTCATCTAAATCTCTCACCTACTTGGAAGTCTCACTGGAATGTCACTTCTCAGCACCGTGCCATGATACCTCCATAGAAAGTGATCTCATCCCTCCAGACAATTTTCTGTCCTTAGCTACTGCCTTAAAGCATGGTTACCATCTCTTTAAAGTGATCATTAGAATTGATACAGGATGTATTTTTGAAAAAAAAAAAAAAGAGATTACGATGTAGTAAACACTAGTGGACTCAACATCCAGTTTAAGAAAAAAGGTAATTGTTACCTTTGAAGTCCATTTCCCAAATAACATCACTCCTGTCCCTCCTCAGAGATAACCACTATCAGAACTTAATATCTTTTATTCCCTTCCTTCCCTTTATTGTTTTAACTACATTTGATTGGATTAACAAAATTACTTCATTTAAAATGTTCTGGAACTTTATATGAATGCAATCATTCTGTATGTATTTTCTGTAACCTGCGGTGTTTTCTTAACATTATGTTCCTGAAAGATGTATTGTTTTATGGCACTTAGCTGTAATTCATTTATTTTCACTGCTATATAAGTATTCCAAAGGGTGAATATAATACAGTCTATGTACCCATTCTTCCTGTGATAGACATTAGCATTGTTTCCTGTTTCTTGGCTGTCTTAAACAGGTTTTCCATGAACATTCTTGTAGACATGTATGTAAGATCAGAATTGATGGCTTTGAGGGTACATAGACCTTCAATGTTACTTAGACAATCAACACCAGATTATTTTCCAAAGTGGTTGTGTATCACTTATTTTTTTATGGATACTGTATTTCTTGACTGACTTGTTGAGAGCTATTTAGGACAGGGGAAGATCTTATATTTTGTGACCTAGAAACAGTGAATGTATGATCAACATCTATTAACTGATTAATTCATTAATTGACATAAAAAAGAAAATTTGAGGGATTTTCCCTCCCATCTTCTTAATAAGGAGATGATCCAGGAAAAAGTCAAATTTAAGAAGGTTTTGAAGTAAAAAAAAAATGCAAACCTTTCTGTAAATTTAGTAAAAAATTAAGAGCAAAATTAAAATAGAAGATAAACACCATTGATATTCCCTAAAAGATTTTGAACAATTACAGAAAAATCAAATATCAGAAGCAGGATACGTTTATAGAAGCCCTCTAATATGTGTTTAGTTTCTTTTTCCCAGTAACACTCTTCCACTCCTCCAAAGTCTTCAGAATTTTAGATGCATTAGGTCGTTTCTTGGGGTCAGATGAGAGTAATTTTTGTAGAAGAATTTTCTGTAATGATAAGTAAGAGTCAATACAAAGAAATAAAGCAAAACAAATAAAATGTTGGTTATTTTCAAGTGCTTACTTCTTTATAATCATATACATCTGGGAAGATACCATTCCTTAAATCATTAAAAACCTGAAAAATAAAACATATATTCATTAGGAAATTATTCACTTAGGAGAAAAAATAAACTTAGGAAGCACTAAAAGTTGGATATGCCCCAAATCTAGGATATTACCAGGTCTTTGAAAAATCTCTTTAGCCAAGAAGCAGGCAGGACACCCCTTCCCCACCCACCCCCTCCAATAACCATCCTTAACATTACAACACATACTGAAGTGTTAAGAGCATCATATGCATTATCTCCCTTTATCCTTTGTGGAACCCTGAGATAGGCATTTTCATTATCCCTGTTTGGGAGAGAAGAAGGCTGTGATTCCAGTCGAGTTCCCTGTACTGAGCTTCAGACTAGGCTATCCAGTTGCCTAATGCCTTCAGTGCCTCCACAAGTCCGTATTCTTGCCTTAATTTAGCCCCAACATGTTTTTCCAGTGCCATTAACCACCACTTCCTTGTAACTTACATACTCCAAAAATAAAGGATACTGCCTGCTGTTCCCACAGTCTGCATACTCTCCTCTCCAGGCTGGAATCTCTATTTTGGATTATTAGAAACCAACCAATCCTTCAGAGCTCTGCTGAAATGCCTCCATGAAATCTAAATCCTACAGCCCTCTTAGCTGCTTCCATAAGCCTTCATGCCTTCTCCCAAAACATTTATAGCATTCTCTTACATTATCTTCTAGATTATGAGCTCCCTGAGAACAAGACTTAATCATTTTTATAACATTGCAGCACTTTGCACAGTCTTATACAAAGTGGGCAATCAGAATTTTACTGTCTCAAATAGGAAGAAACAGCAACAGTTTGATGAGATGCATGCAACTTCCAAAGACAAAGTTTCTGATCCTTAAAGTTTCGGTTGCCCCAATTTGAAAGAGGTAAAATCCACATTTCATCGGCAGTCAACACTAATATGTTCAAGCCTATCCTTTCATTAGGACAATAACTATATGTAGTGGCATCTAGAGATGACAGCTAATAATTTTTGTTACTATATTCTTTCTGGGGGATTATCTACCTTGTATGTTTCCAAAACAGTGGTACATATGTGAAGTAGTTCTGCAAGAATTAGCCCCAAAGCAAAGAGGTCCACTTCATTTCCATATTCTTGTGAAGAAATCTATAAAGGGACCAAAATATAACCACATTTGTTATTCACCTTCTGATATATAAACATTCATACCTCTGAAGCCAAAAAAGTTATTTGACCAAAATAGCTTGTATCATATAATTATGTATGTTAGCAAGATCTGTGCAGTCTGACTGCCCAGGTTCAAATCTCTGTCCCAATATAGTTGAATCACCTGTGTTAAATTAGCCATCAATGTGGCAATAATCCCATAAAATGGGGATAACAACAGTTTCAACCTTAGAGTTTGTGCAGTTAAATGAGATGCAGCAGGTGAAGCAGTTAAAATAGTCCCCAGGAAATGACTCGCATGCAAATGTTCATAGAAGATTTATTCATAATATTCTATAACTGGAAGCAATCCAGGCATCCATCAACAGGAGAATGGCTTAAGAAACTGTAATATATACACAGTGGAATAGTACTCAGCAATAAAATGGAATAATCTAATGGCACAAGCAACAATGAGAGTTTCTCCACAGACATTACTTTGCATGAAATAATCAAATGCAAAAGAGTACATAAAGTATGATTCCATTCATATGATGCTCAAAAACAATGAAAACTCATCTACAGTGATAGAGACCAGGGCCCTGGTTGCCTCTGAGCAGTGGGGAGGAGGGACTGACTGCAGAGGGCCTGAGGGAATTTTCCTGGGTAAGGAAATGTTCTACATTTTCATAGGTTTGTGCTTTTGCCAAAACCATAAATGTACATTAAAGATCTGTGGATTTTATGATGTACAAATTATCCTCAATAAAAGTTTTTGCAATGTAAAAATCACCAAGAAGATTAAAAGTATAATGATGAAGGACTTTTTAGAAAATAGTCTTAGGGTGACAATATAGGATACTGGAGATATTTAATAAAGGGGGAATTATAAGGGAGCCATTTGCCTCCTGTCTTCTACCTGAAGACTCCACAAAATACTTAAATGATATTTTTATGCCAAATGATCCCCAAAGGGGAGAGATCAGTTCCCTCTCCGTTCTAGACTCTCAAACCATCAAAAAGATTAAAAATAGACAATAAGCAATCAACAACAAAAACTCTATCAGGGTATTGAGTCTATATAAGACAAACACAAATCAACAGCTCTCCAACCATATTCATAACAGCAATATTCATGATACCCAAAAGGTAGATGCAACCCAAGGATCCACAAATGGATGAACAGATCAATAAAATGTGATATTAGCCATACAATGGAACATTACTCAGTCTTAAAAAGGAAGTTGACACATGCTACAACATGGATAAACATTATGCTGAGTGAAATAAGCCAGTCACAAAAGGACAAATACTGTATGATTCTACTTATATGAGACACCTTTTTTTTTACCATGCAAGAAAACCTTTACTGAACATTTTGAACAGCTATTGAGAAATGAGCTATTCAGCTATTTCTGAAACTGGTAATTTCTAAACTTAAATTGGGGCAAATGGCTAAGAGTGCAGAGTAATGCCATCACTGGGCCCTAAGAATGCAAGACTGAAAAATTAACAGCCACCCCTCAGACGCTTAGAGACAGAAAGTGGAAGGGTGGTTGCCAGAGGAGAATGGGGAGCTGTTCAATGGGACAAGCTTTGCAGGAATTCTGTTAATGGATGGTGGAAATAGTAGTCCAACAACATGAATGTACATAATGCCACTGAACTGTACACTTAAAAATGATTAAGATGGTAAATTTTATGTGTATTTTACCACAATCAAAAGTAAGTATATTTTAAAATCAAATGCCTCACTAATAACCAATTAGATACAAGGAATCTCATTTTAATAGCAAAACACATGTATTAGTATAAAGCTTGTATAGTCTCATTTTAATAGCAAACACTCGTACAGTAATCAGGGAAAAGCCTTAAAAAATGAACAATCTTCATAAAGGAAAATATTATACAACTTCCTTGAAGAACAAAGTAAAAGAAAAAATGAAATAAAAGTGGCCTTGAGGTAGGGTGTATTATTGCCTCCGATAGTGCACTGGTCTCCCAGCGAGAGCATGATGCTTCCCACCTTTTTACCTCGAGCCGGGCTGTGCAGTTTGCTCTGGGGAATGATGTTTAGTGATGTATGCTACTGCTGAGCAGTCTGTTAAACTCATCACATGGTATAGCCATTGCTTTCTGCTATGAGGACAGCAAAGATCCAGACAGGGTTCTTCCTTCAGCCTAGGTTCTGGGATGAAGGAGACAATGGAGCAAAACTACTGCCAGACTGCAAGCCAACACTCATGTGAACAAGAAATAAGCCTTTAGCACTTTCTGTGCCACTATAAAATCAGAGGTTATTTGTTACCATAGCCATAGCTGGCTAAAGCTAACTAATGGAGGACTTGAATAAATGGGAGAAACACGAATTTCTTGGAGAAGTCTGAAATAAATACATAAAGATGTCAATAGCCCTCAGTGGAATCCTTAAATTTAATACAATTCCTATTAAAAACCTCAACGCCAATTATGGAACATGACAAGCTGACTCTATAGTTTATTTAGAATAGTAAATGTGAACACGGGGAACATTTTAAAATTGAATGGGAGGTCTTGCTGTCCAGATATTAAAACATATATTGTAATGGTATAATAATTAAAATAGTATGATATTAAGGAGGAAATGACAAAAATAAATTACACAGGATAGAGTCCAGAAACAGATCCATGAATGTGTGGGAATTTCATGTACGATAAGATAGCATTTTTTATTGTGTTAAAATATACATACATAAAATTTACCATTTTAATCATTTTTATTCACACAATCCAGTGGCATTTAAGTAACCTCACCGAGTTATGTAACCATCACCACTATGTATCTCCAGAACTTTTTCTTCATCTCAAACAGAATCTGTGCCCATTACACAAAAACTTCCCATTCTTCCCTCCCTTAGGCCCGGGTAACTTCTATTCTACTTTTTGTCTCTATGAATTTTCCTTAAAATAACAGCTTAAATGGTGAATTTTTTGATACATAGTGGTGGGGCCATTGTTTATCCACACAAGAAAAATCAAGTCACATCCCTTCCATGCATATATACCAAAATTAATTCAAGTTAGTCTGAGGTATTATTAAAAACACAAAATATTTTTACCATCCTGTAGTCAAAAAGACCTGAAAAATAAAACTGAGAAACCCAATAGCCATGAAGAAAATACTAATAAATGTGACCCCTTGAAAGCTTCTATGCTACCTTATAAACAAAGAAATAACAATTTACAATCAAGGAGAAATTTTCATTAATAGTTAACAGATACAGAATCGATATAAAAATATATAATGATTCCTTACAAATAAATTAGGAAAAAATAATGTAAATGAGAAAAATGAGGAAAGAGCATGAAAAGAGACTTTGCAGAAAAATTGTGAGTAAATGCATGTGAAGATTGCCTATCTTGCTGAAAACCTGGAAATTGCAAATTAAAACAACAAGCTATTCCTCATTCCAAAAATGTAGTCTGATAGCACCCTAGTCTGATAGAGACAGAGGAAGCAGCATTCTCCTATGCTCTAGCAGGAGAGCATAGTAGAATCAGATTTTTTAGATGACAACTTCACAGTATTTATCAAGTTTGAAATGCACCTGTCATTCTACTCAATAATTCCACTTCAAGGAATCTATCATAGATTACCATGGGAATCATTGTTCTTAGACTCAAAGATAAGGAGGAAGACATATAACATGTTTGTAAATGTAAAAAGCTGGAAACAACCTAAATCAATGCCCATCCATAAGGAAACAAATTATGACACAGCTATACTTTGGCATACAATACAGCTTTTAACAATGATGTGCTAGATCTATTTGTACTGATAATGGAGAGATTACAATACATTGTTGAGTGGAAAAAAATCAAGTCACAAAGTAACATTATAGTATCCTTGTGAAAATGTATATATATTTTTATGCAAAAAACTGTGTATATATACATTTGTGTTTGTATATTTTTATAACTCAGAAAAAAGGATAATAAACTCTATGAGAAGAGTAAGAATAGAAAGGAAGGTTAAGGGGGCATTTTTCATTTTTATTCTATGTATTCTGTGCTGTTTTAATTTATAACAAGTGTCTGTTGTTTTTCTAATTAAAAAACATGAAAGAAGTAGAAAATATATAGACAAAAAGGAAGGGGACCTCACCTGTTCTGGGCTCATGTATCGAACAGTTCCCTTATTACCCGTCCGCATTCCATCACTCTTCTGGAATGTTACAAGTCCAAAGTCTCCAATCTTTATTTGATTTTTATCTACTAAAAATATGTTACCCGGCTACAGAAAACAAAAACAATATTTAATTTATAAGTACCAATTTGATGGATGGTTATCACATATCCAAATCATATGCAGCAACAGCTACCATTATATTTACTTGCAACGCATTTACCCTTACACAGATTTCCATAAATCAGGAAATTTAATATCAAAGATCTTTAAAATGCCAGCTGAGGAAGTAAAGACTTTGTTGTCAGCAGAGAAAGCTTGGGGCATAGCTGCCTTCAAATGTCTCAAGAGCTGTTAAGTGGAAAGTGGATTCGCTCTGTCTGGTCCCAGTGGATGGATCCAGGACTAGACGGTGGAAATGACCAAAGATTTGCTTCAACACATCCTAATATATTAATAGGGTGGTCCAAAGAATGGGAGTTCCAGAGTCCCCTGTCTTAGGAAGTATTCAAGATAGAGCTGGACACCCAATGGGTATCAATGTTGGAAATATGAGTACAGGATTTGATGCAGATCTTAAGATGCCCTTAAGATCTCTTCTAATTTTGAATTTCTCAGATGGGTCTCTTCCCATTAATGCTGCAGGATACCCGGTGCAGAATTTCTCCTGGGGCCTTTCTTTTTTTTTCTAATTTTCTTATAAAGGTATTATTGATATACACTCTTATGAAGGTTTCACATGAAAAAACAATGTGATTAGTACATTCACCCATATTGAGGCCCCCACCATACCCCAATGCAGTCACTGTTCCATCAGTGTAGTAAGATGCCACAGAGTCACTACTTGTCTTCTCTGTGCTACACTGTCTTCCCCATGAACCCCCACAGCATGTGTGCCAATCATAATACCCCTCAATCCCCTTCTCCCTCCCTCCCCACCCGCCCTCCCACACCCCTCTCCTTTAGTAACCACTAGTCCCTTCTTGGAGTCTGTGAGTCTGCTGCTGTTTTGGTCCTTCAGTTTTGCTTCAATGTTTTACTCCACAAATGAGGGAAATAATTTGGTACTTGTCTTTCTCCACCTGGCTTATTTCACTGAGCATAATATCTCCCAGCTCCACCCATGTTGTTGCAAATGCTAGGATATGTTTCTTTCTCATGGATGAATAGTATTCCATTGTGTATATGTACCACCTCTTCTTTATCCATTCATCTACTGATGACACTTAGGCTGCTTCCATATTTTGGCTATTCTAGATAGTGCTGTGATAAACATAGGGGTGCATATGTCGTTTTGAATCTGAGAAATTATATTCTTTGGGTAAATTCCTAAGAGTGGAATTTCCGGGTCAAATGGTATTTCTACTTTAGTTTTTTGAGGAACTTCCATATTGCTTTCCACAATGTTTGAACTAGCTTACATTCCCACTGGCAGTGTAGGAGGGTTCCCCTTTCTCTGCATCCTTGCCAGCATTTGTTGTTCTTAGTCTTTTTGATACTGGCCATCCTAACTGGTGTGAGGTGATATCTCATTGTGGTTTTAATTTAAATTTCCCTGATGATTAGTGATGTGGAGCATCTTTTCATGTGCCTGTTGGCTATCTGAATTTCTTCTTCGGAGAACTGTCTATTCATATCCTCTGCCCATTTTTTAATTGGGTTATTTGCTTTTTGGTTGTTGAGGCATGTGTTGTTTTTTTTTAACATTTGAAGGTCTTTTATTTGCCTATTGTCTTTACAGACTGCCTAGAAATAATTGATCATGTTCACCACTAAGTATGCACATGGGCTAACTGCCGTGTATTTTACAGTTGGGTAGTAGGGCTTCAGAAAAGAAAATCTGAGATGTTTTGCTTTACTTAAGATCTCTGTAACTGAGACTGGGGCCAAGGTTCATATTTTTTTTTTTTTTTGGTGTCTAACTTTTTTATTTTTGTTTTTATTTTGTTATCATTAATCTACACTTACATGAAGAACATTATGTTTACTAGGGTTCCCCTTTCACCAAGTCCCCCCCACATGCCCCATTACAGTCACTGTCCATCAGCGTAGTAAGATGCTGTAGAATCATTACTCATCTTCTCTGTTGTACAGCCCTCCCCATGCCCCCCCTACCTTATACATGCTAATCATAATACCCCATTTCTTCTTCCCCGCCCTTATCCCTCCCTTCCCACCCATCCTCCCCTGTCCCTTTCCCTTTGGTAACTGTTAGTCCATTCTTGGGTTCTGTGATTCTGCTGCTGTTTTGTTCCTTCAGTTTTTCTTTGTTCTTATACTCCACATATGAGTGAAATCATTTGGTATTTGTCTTTCTCTGCTTGAATTATTTCACTGAGCATAATACCCTCTAGCTCCATCCATGTTGTTGCAAATGGTAGGATTTGTTTTCTTCTTATGGCTGAATAATATTCCATTATGTATATGTACCACATCTTCTTTATCCATTCATTTACTGATGGACACTTAGGTTGCTTCCATTTCTTGGCTATTGTAAATAGTGTTGCAATAAACATAGGGGTGCATCTGTCTTTTTCAAACTGGGCTGCTGCATTCTTAGGGTAAATTCCTAGAAGTGGAATTCCTGGGTCAAATGGTATTTCTATTTTGAGCATTTTGAGGAACCTCCATACTGATTTCCACAATGGCTGAACTAATTTACATTCCCACCAGCAGTGTAGGAGGGTTCTCCTTTCTCCACAACTGGTGTGTGTGTTCTTTATATATTTTGGATGTTAACCCCTTGTTGGATATGTCATTTACAAATATATTCTTCCATACTGTAGGATGCCTTTTTGTTCTGTTAATGGTGTTATTTGCCATACAGAAACTTTTTAGTTTGATGTAGTGCCATGTGTTCATTTTTGCTTTTGTTTCCCTTGCTCAAGGAGATAAGTTCAGGAAAAAGTTGCTCATATTTATTATTCAGGAGATATTTTCCTATGTTGTCTTCTAAGAGTTTTATGGTTTCATGACTTACATTCAGGTCTTTGATCCATTTCAAGTTTACTTTTATGTACGGGATTAGACTACAATCCAGTCTCATTCTCTTGCATGTAGCTGTCCAGTTTTGCCAACACCGTTTGTTGAAGAGGCTGTCATTCCCCCATTGTATGTCCCTGGCTCCCTTATCATATATTAATTAACCATATATGCTTGGGTTTATATCTGGACTCTCCAGTATGTTCCACTGGTCTATTGTTCTGTTCTTGTGCTAGTACCAAGTTGTCTTGATTACTGTGGCTTTGTAGTAGAGCTTGAAGTTGGGGAGCATAATCCCCCCAGCTTTATTCTTCCTTCTCAGGATTGTTTTGGCTATTTGGGGTCTTCTGTGGTTCCATATGAATTTTAGAACGATTTGCTCTAGTTTGTTGAAGAATGCTGTTGGTATTTTGACAGGGATTGCATTGAATCGAGATTGCTTTAGGCAGGATGGCCATTTTGAAAATATTAATTCTTCCTATCCATGATCACAGGATGTGTTTCCATTTATTGGTATCTTCTTTAATTTCTCTCAAGAGTGTCCTGTAGTTTTCAGAGTATAGGTCTTTCACTTCCTTGGTTAGGTTTATTCCTAGATATTTTATTCTTTTTGAAGCAATTGTTAATGGAATTCTTTTCCTGATTTCTCTTTCTGCTAGTTCATTGTTAGTGTATAGGAATGCAACAGATTTCTGTGTATTAATTTTGTATCCTGCAACTTTGCTGAGTTCAAATATTAGATCTAATAGTTTTTGAGTGGATTTTTTAGGGTTTTTTACATACAATATGTCATCTGCAAACAGTGACACTTTAACTTCTTCTTCACCAATCTGGATGCCTTTTCTTTCTTTGTTTTGTCTGATTGCCATGGCAAGGACCTCCAGAACAATGTTGAATAAAAGTGGGGAGAGTGGGCATCTTTGTCTTGTTCCTGATCTTAAAGGAAAAGCTTTCAGCTTCTCACTGTTAAGTATGATGTTGGCTGTGGGTTTGTTGTATATGGCTTTTATTATCTTGAGGTACTTGCCCTCTATACCCATTTTGTTGAGAGTTTTTATCATGAATAGATGTTGAATTTTGTTGAATGCTTTTTTGGCATCTATGGAGATGATCATGTGGTTTTTGTCCTTTTTGTTGATGTGGTGGATGATGTTGATGGATTTTGAAATGTTGTACAACACTTGCATGCCTGGAATAAATCCTACTTGATCATGATGGATGAACTTTTTGATGTATTTTTGAATTCGGTTTGCTAATATTTTGTTGAGTATTTTTGCATCTATGTTCATCAGGGATATTGGTCTGTAATTTTCTTTTTTTTTGGTGTTTTTGCCTGGTTTTGGTATTAGAGTGATGCTGCCCTCATAGAATGAGTTTGGAAGTATTCCCTCTTCTTCTACATTTTGGAAAACTTTAAAGACGATGGGCATTAGGTCTTCACTAAATGTTTGATAAAATTCAGCAGTCAAACCATCTGGTGCAGGGGTTTTGCTCTTAAGTATTTTTTGATTACCAATTCAATTTTGTTGCTGGTAATTGGTCTGTTTAGATTTTCTGTTTCTTTCTGGGTCAGCCTTGGAATGTTGTATTTTTCTAGAAAGTTGTCTGTTTCTTCTAGGTTATCCAGTTTGTTAACATATAATTTTTCATAGTATTCTCCAATAATTCTTTGTATTCCTGTGGTGTCCATAGTGATTTTTTCCTTTCTCATTTCTGATTCTGTTTATGTGTGTAGACTCTCTTTTTTTCTTGATAAGTCTGGCTCAGGGTGTATCTGTTTTGCTATTTTCTCGAAGAACCAGCTCCTGCTTTCATTGATTCTTTCTATTGTTTAATTTTTCTCAATTTTATTTATTTCTGGTCTAATCTTTATTATGTCCCTCCTTCTACTGACTTTGGGCCTCATTTGTTCTTATTTTTCTAGTTTCATTAATTATTGAGTTTAGAGTGTTCATATGGGATTGTTCTTCTCTCCTGAGGTAGGCCTGTATTATAATATACTTCCCTCTTACCATGGCCTTCGCTGCATTCCTGGGGCCTTTCTTGCTGTCAATGTCTCTAGGCCTCTGACAACTTTTTAATAAACACATCCCCTCTATTCTTGAAGGCATACAAAGTTAACTGGAAATTGATAATTAACACTGATGTATTTTTTCTGTGTCATTCTTTCAGCAGATTGATAAACCAGATAGCTAAGGTCCATATAACTAGGCACTCTGTCTGACCCAGAGTGATCAGGAAAGGCTACATAAAGGAATTGAGACCAAAGGGGACAGGCAGAGAATGTTCTATGCAAGAAGAACATGGGCAAAGTTTCAGTGGTAGGATTCAGAATGGCTAGTTTGTGATGGGAGTAGGCAAACTGCAGGGAACAGAGGATGGAGGAGAGACGGTGAAGAGTTCTTCCATCTCTTCTTTTATTTGGTTGAGAAGGAAAAATGGAAAAACAGTTCTACTGGACCATAAAAGCTAGGGAGCCAGAAGGAAATGAAAAAATGAATATATGCTACATCTTCCAAGTTTTGGATTACTACAATTTTGTAATCATGGTGTAGAAATATCTAACCATAATGCCATGAAAATTCTATACCCTGGAGTCAGTAGCTCTGACTGTCTCAGGAGTAATGACTGAGAGATTAGGAGAACTATATTCCCAAAGCCAGTCACCAGGGTCCCTCTTGCCTCTCAGACTAGCCAGAGAAGCAGCAGAGGCAGGCATAAGCACCCAGTTGGCTGTGCCAGCCATGATAATGAGCTGTACACAAATGTTTGGTGCCCAAAATCTATTAGTGTTTACAACTTGGGTGTGACTATCAGCCACATGGGACCAGAAGTGAAAGGGCTCTTTCCTAGATGGCTCGCTGTCTCTGTAAGTTCACTTACCTAGAGATATTTTGAGCGGGTCTATGGAATGGTGTTGGGAGCAAGTTCTAGATCCACTCTAACCTCAGATGATCAGAGATACTATTTTCTTATGATTGTCAATCAATTCCAAAAGTAGAGACAATAGATTTCAAAACTACTAAATTGTACTCATCAATTCCTAACAAAGTACATTTTCCACTTACCTTCAGGTCTCTGTGGATGAACTCTTTTGAATGTAAATAATCCACTCCTGCTGTTATTTGTTCAAATAATTCCAAAGCCAAACATTTGTCTTGTTGCTTGCCTCTTCTGCTGTCAATCCATTGCTCCAATGTCCCTTTATCACAGAATTCCATTTGGATGAAAAGGCACATAGTGTTTGCCCTGGATATAAAATTCATAATATATTAGAATTAGCAATTAAAATAAATATATAAAAAAATACACTTTTTAAAATCATACCATATCTTCTTAAGAATCCCAAAATATGTTTTAAAACATGAATCTAAATATAATAAATTTGGATCAAAATATAGTACACCATTTTTTATTTAAATCATATGTTCCCAGATGTCCAGAGCTTTATTTGTTCAGCCAGTTTATAAAGTATGAGCCTGCCCATTTTTTAATGGTGAAAGGCCTTGATCCCCTTTGCTAATAGATAGGAATAGGAGCATTAATACAATGAAATTGCAGAAAACTAAATTTCATTATTATATAAAGTAATTTTGGAACATTTAAATTCACCATCAATCTATTCAGCATCTATCTTGTGAAAGGCAAAGAACAGGCAGCTAGAGATGAGAAAATGTGTTAGAGGATGTTCTTGCTGTCATGGAGACTATAGTTTAATAAGTGAGAGAGATAAAGGAAAAACAAACCTGAAACAACAGTATAACGACAGGTACTCTTAAGAGAAATACCAACATTTGTTCCTATGCGTTATGTGGGGGGACTGATTTCGCTAACCACGTTTCATTTTATTTTCTAAACTAAGCTGCCCTCAATATTAATTCATATCTTTGAACTTATGTTGGGTAGAAAATAGGAGGAGGTAGCCAACAATTAGATGAAAGCTGGGAAGCTGCCTATGTATGCTAATGGCCATAACTCCTGAAACTGATGATAAGTTCTCAGTTACATGGGTGGAGACAGGGCTGGACAGGAAACAATGAATGAGCAGGTCCTCAATGTCTTCTGGATTTCAGCAAGGACTGTCTCCAAGAAACACTGGGAGATTTTCAAAAGGAGAAGCCAGCTCTTTAGAACCCTCTGGTCCTTTGACAACAGCTTACCTGAGGCAATACATGAGTGATATAAGACAGGGTGCCCCATCACAGCTCGCAGTCTTAAAATTATTTTCAATACCCACCACCCCACCAGTGGTGTGACTGCATTCAGAGGCCCTTTTACACCCCACCAATAGGGGCCTGCAAGAGGGAAAGAAAAGTGTTGGCAGCTGAGGAGGGGGCCTCTAGCTGCAGTATCTACAGCATGTTCCAATTTTGTACACGAGACTGCATTGATGGCCTGGACTGGAGTCAGGGCACGTGAGCAAGTCTATACATGAAATAAGAGAGTCTGGAAAGCTAAGCCGGAGATTTTGAAAACAGCTGAGGACAATGAAAAGGTTCTTCACACAAGTCTGGAGCAAGGAAAAGATTATTTACTGTCTCCTTACCTGCTGAACAGAGACATTAACAGTATTTATTTGTGGTTGCGATTATTAAATGTAATAATGAATGGCCTTATCCAGTGTCCCACACATAGTAAATGACAGCTGCCCCCACCCTATTGTGGCTATGACACTTATTTTTAGTTACCTTGAAGTATTTATGCTGTCCTCAGGATCATAATCAAGCCCATGCCAACAGCTATAGTAGTGAACAATATTTGCATGACTAAGTGTCGCCAAAGCTTTTACTTCCCGCTCTACCTTCCTGGTTAAAAGAAACAATACAGAAGTGTCAGTATACATCCTCGATAACAACTACAGCTCAAGTAACAAGAGACAACTATCTACACTTTCTTATTCAACAGTTGCCATGGTTCCCATACCCTGAGTTTTAGAGTGGAAATGGAGCACTCAAAAGAAAAAGTGAACCTAAGGAAGAAAACAGAGCTGTTATTACTCCCCATGTAAAAGAAAAAGCAGTGGCTTAATTAAATTCCAAACATCAGACCATTTAAAAGTCTATTTAGTAGTCTTCGAAATACCAGTGGTGCAATTTTTGGTAGCTAATTCATACATTATGTTTCATTCAGACTTGTGTTAAAATTGCTTTGGATTTCATAAGCAAACCCCATTTGGGCAGCAACAGTAGGTAAGAACAGGCAGCAGGAAGAACCTAATTCAGAATTTTCAGTTTGTGGCAAAAATACACAACGGAGGTAATCGATGCAGAGAAACTGAGACATGGCTGCATATGTGGGAGCTTGATAGGAATGTGTAGTCAAGAGCTAAGACAATTCCACAGGTAAATGGAATAAATAAATTTGAGATTTCAAGGATGAGAAAGAAAAAGTAAACATTTTATAATTTCAGTTTTTAACTTAAAAGTTCTATGACTATATGGTATAAAATTTTTTAAAATAAAAAATGACTCATACATGGAAAATACTAACATAATTTGCTATTATTTTGTGTTATTTATTTTGTTTATTTTATTTTTATTAAGGTATCATTCATATACATTCTTAGGAAGGTTTCACATGAGCAACATTGTAGTTACTACATTCCCCCCTATTATCATTTGCATTATTTCTTATAGTCTTTCTTCATATACACTTTTGTATATTTGTAATTAAAGTAATTTTTATCCTGATTTTTCATGTTAACATGTTATCTTTACAATTTTCCTTGTTGTTACACAACCTGTATACTCATCACATATAAACTTCTTATTGTAAGACTTCAAAAGTATAAAAAAGTAGAGCAAATAGAGTAAGGAACCCCTACCTAGTCATCACCCAGATGGAACAGTTATTAACTCCTAGCCACTCTTATTTCATCTATATTCTTACCCACTTCCTTATCTTCCCCTGGGTTATTCTGAAGCAACTTTCAGCATCATAGCATTTCAGGTGTAAATATTTTCAGTATATAACCTTCATTTTCAATGACTGCAGGTAGCCATTGATCAGGGGAGAGAATAAAACATATTTAATAATTTCTTATTGTGGGATATTTTGCTTGTTCTAATTTTTCACTGTACAAATGACAGCATGATTTAATATGGGTAATATCCTTAGAATAGGCTCCCAGACAGGAAATCCATAGGCCAAAGTGTATAAACATTTTTATAGCTTTAGGTTAGTATCTCCAAGTATATCTGTATTTTACCAGTTTATGAAACCACTAAATATGTCCGAGATACTGCATTCTTATCATCGAGTATTACCATTTAAGAAAATGCTATCACAAAGACCAACAATACTTCATTCCTGTTAAATAAAACATTCAAGAAGCTAAAAGCCCTCTTTTGATGCTGAGTAAGTTTGAAGGTATTTTAAATGCAAGTGCATTGTCTATGGGGCAGGAAGTCGATTGGTTTCACTGGGATGAAAAGTGCCCAAGACTCCATGCCTGCCTCTCCTTTGCTCATGTCACCCTCCTTAGCCCATTTTCCTTTTCCCTCTCCTCTAGTCCTTGAGGGATCAGTCTGGCCAAGTTACATATAGTACAACTGCCAGAACACAACAAGCAAGATTGGGGGACTGGTGAACATGGGATTTAAGACCTTCTTCCTATGTGTTTTCCTTCCTGAAGGAGCTCTGCTATCCAGAAAGTGGGGAGAGGGGTTATACATTCCACAACACCAACACTGGAGGCAACGGCTTCTAGTGGGAACACAGCAGACAGGCATTCCAGGGGATGAGCTCTACATCTTCACCTCGTTGCCACAGAGCTAGTGTCTGAAGATGGTCATCAGCAATCCCGGTCCTCCCCACACATGCATCCACTTCTCAGGTTATGAAGCAGAGTCTATTGGCCTCCCCTCAAATTCTGAGCTGGGTCAGTGACTTTGTTTAACCAACATAATGTGGAACTTCCAAGAAGAGGTCAAAAGTAGCCATTCCTGTCCCTCCTGAGATGACTTGCTCTGGGGACAGACAGTCCTTCTTGGAACCCAGCTACTAAGGTGTGAGATGCCGGCCACATGAAGAGGCCATGTGAAGACACTCTGGTTAACAGTCCCAGCTGAATATCCAAACACAGCCATCGTGAACTTCTGGCCATGTGAGAGAGCCATCTTGGCTAGCCAGCCTAACCAGGTATTGAACTTTTGGGTGATTCCTGACTGCAAATGCATGAGACCCCAAGTGAGAACGATTGAGATGAACACAATCAACCATAAGAGATTATAATAGCTTGTTTTTAAGCCTCATTTTAAGTCATGCATTAGCATTATGTGATAATAGATAACCAGAACAATTACCAATTAGCTTTTACATTTGACAAGTCAGTTCACATCTTTGGATCTCAGTCTCTTCGTCTATAAAATAAGGAGATGGGATGAAATATCTCAAAAGTCACCATAAGCTAAATGATTTTATGACTTCAGGCCTCAACAAGACAGTTTCAACAGGATGATCAATAGTATGTCCATTTTTTATTGAAATAACCAGAGTAAAGTAACATCATTTCAGAGTAGGCCAAGCTCCTGACAGTGGAATAACATTATTAAGGAGGACTAGAAAAAAGTAAATAATAGACTAATGAGGAAGATATGTAGAAAGGAACAGCACAGGTTCAACACATCTTTGCATTCAAAAAAATAAAACATTTACTACTTACTTGTCATTATACTTAACACGCTTAATAACATATATCTTCCCATCAATTCTGTGTTTTGCTTTGAAAACTTGGCCATATCCACCTGAGCCGATTGGTTCTATTTCTGTAAAATCACCAGCAAACCTTAAAAGATAAATTCTACTGTTATTCTGAGGTTCAGTGCCCACTGCTCCCCCTCTACCCTTCCACTTTCCCTTAATGCCACTGGTGAAATGGATGGTATAACAAACATGACATTCCCTTCTGAATAAGAAGGGTCCACTCCACAGAAACTCTTAAATCACAAAGGGTAGTTCCTCCCCCTTCTCCTTGCAACATAACAGATCACTTCTGGAAGTCACAGTCAATTCCTGGCAGCACAAAATCCATGATAAAGAATCTTATCACAAGTATAAAATTTTAGGAGGAAGAGCTGTATTGTTTTCCCCAGCTACCACCAAGCTGTTATAAGGGAAACGAGCACATGCTCTGAGCTTGCCTAGGTTTGTAACTACCTGGTTTCCCCTCTCCCTCATGCCCCACATTCCATCATTAAGCCCTGCCAATTAGACTTCCAAAATGTGTCTGCCTCCTTCTCCCCATCTCCACCACCTTCACACCAGTCCAAGCTGCCATCAGGCTTGGTCGCAAACTCTTGCTAACTGGACTCTTTATTTCCTCTCCCTCCTCTGCTCCAATCCACGATCCACACAGCAACCAGTACAATAAAAACTTAGTTTGATCATGTTTCTCTATTGTCTAAACCCTCCAATAGCTTACCTCGGCATTCAGTGAGAACAGAAACCTTAAATGGCCTACAAGGAGCCGTGTGCTTCCGTCTCCTGCCTGTCCTGTGGCACCGAGCTCTTGCTCACTGCACGCCAGGCACACAGCCTTCTCTCTGCCCCGTGGACTCTCACATCTCCTTTCCTACCTTCCCCTTCCCACATGGTCTTCTGTGCAGAACCACATCTGCCTCCCTGTGCTAACTCATCCTCAGGTCTTCCTGCAAACATGACCCCAGAGAAAGCTTCGCCTCACCCCCTCCTTCTAAAGCCAAGAGTCCAGTTTTCATTTCTTACCATGTCATTGCTTTTCCTTCAAACCTCTGTCCATAGTTTGTAATGTCAAACTTTTGCATGTAATTATTATCCCCACAAAACTCTTTGAGGGCAGAAGCTGTTTCTATTTGTTTCTACTATAAATCCAATGCCCAGCACAGTGCCAGGCATCTATTAGATACTTATTAAATATTTGTTGGTTCTTTATTGCTTGCATAAACTTGTATTCAATATCCCCCCATTGCAAATAGGCTTAGTTTGTTTTAGGTATTTTATTAAACCCAAACACATGATCTACCACAAGAGGAATCCTTCTTCAAAGTGAAACATGGTATGGAGCTGGAAAATGGAAAACAGATTCAAGTCGATCTGTTCCTGCAGGAATAGTTCTTTTTTAAATCACTGGCTTATAGGAATATTTGTTTTCGATATTAAAAACTTCCATAGATGTCAGAGAAATCCACATACACATCACACAGACCTACTTTGCCACGTTCTATTGGAACTCACCTAAACTCTACTTCTCCAATAGGCAGTCATCTTTGGTGGGCCTGACTATACTAAAATTATCAAACTATTCAGATAGAAAAAACTTAACCTCCCTTCAAAAACTTTTGTTGAATGAGTAAACGTATCTTTAAACAATTTCTTTTTTACATTTTTTTTTCTCTTACCTGCTGTCCGTAGTATACTTGCTTCTCTCTATCGTAGGAGAGTCAAATTTAGGTGCCAAACTTCTAGGAATTAAGAGAAGAAGGTAAAACTCAAAACAAATCAAATATAACCTGTTTAGAGTAGGTTCTATGCCATGCATTAGGCTTTTTATATTTTGAGTCAATTATTAGAGCACCAAGTATTAAGTCTTTTCGTTACAAAACAGCATACGTATAGTTCTCCTGGGCCCTCTAACAATTTTTCATTCCTTCCCTGGTTCCTCGTTTGCCTTAACACATACATTGTTGGTACACCACTGGCCTCTCCTTTTCTTCCTCCAGCCTCAAAACCTTGGAAAATATATCTCCTTGCACTTTTCCTCTGATGGGTTTTACTTTGTACTTTACTCATGGTAAGCCACCTGCAATTGGAAGTTCAAACATCACCTAAAACTAAACGTATTCAGATTGCTCTCTTTCCTCCAAGCCTTCGAGTCACCGACTTCCTTACCACCACCAGCGCCATGACTCTCGCCAGGGTCTCATCCACAAGGACCATCTTCAAAGTCTTTCTCTTTTGCTTCTTCTTCATCTAGTTACTCTATTTCCTCAAGTCCCATCTACAATTCCTTTACAGTCCAACTTACAAAATCTCCTACCCCTCTTCACTACCCAAGGCTGACAACCTAATCATCTCACAGGCAGACCTCTCTTCTCTCCAATCCAAGCATCCACGTTGGGAATCATCTTTCTTTAATATGTCACCTACTGTTCAGAACATGTTGGTGGGTCATAATGGCTTCTAAGGCAATGTCACCCTTATCACTGACTATATTCACATCCTTGTCTTTCTCTTCAAGAAACCAATTCACCATAATGCACATAACATTTTACCTTTTTTGTCTTGCTCAGGTTATTACATCATCTCTATCTTACCTGCTTGTTCTGCAAAATAATACACTTCTCTTGAAAAACATCTCTCCAAGCCTCGTCCAAAACCAATGCCCTTAACCAATTATTCTAGCAGTACTCTTACTGAACTTATTTCTACAGTATAGTGTGTGCACATATTCAAAGATTTCTTTACATATTTTAAATTATTTGTTTGTAGACTTTAAGTTTTTGTGATCTTAACCATGCATTCTGCTTCTGAAACTCCACACAAGGATGTACAAAACTCTACAGATACTGAAGACTTAACAAATAAGGCTAATAAACTACATCTGAAATCAAACGTCATTTCAAAATACGTTCAATGTATGATACTCACCTCCTTTTCACCTTCCTGGAATTACTTCTGATACTGCTCTATAACAGGAAAAAAAAAAAAGGAAAACCATTTCAGATGATTAAATCAATTATCTTGTTTTCTCTTGTACTTCTACATGTTCTGGGATCACATTTGTTTGTCCGCAAGATTCACAGCCTCTTAAGTTTGTGTACTCTCATCAAGCTCTGATATTCACTTTACTTGGCTATATCAATGTTCTAACTGATCACAGCAACCAGAAATGTATGGCAGGAAGGACAAAAAAGGCAACCACAAGGCATGTTCTCCAGAAACACTGACCCTTCCATGGTCTCCCTGGGGATCCTCTGGGCCAGCAGATCTCAACAGGAAAACATGCACCACTGTTATCCACGGTGCTAGCAAAGACACAGATGGAGCCCAGGGATCCAGCTTCAATAATTCCCCAAGGGTCTCTGGTATGATCACCAGCTAAGAATGGCAATGCTGATGCTTTCATTTTTAGAACAAATTAATAATTTAATATTTAGCAAAAAGAGAGGAGTCTTCAATATATCTCTCAAAAATTAATTTCACACGGATATTCTTCAGTCATACACACTTTTATTCTGGTATTTTACCAATTTAATATGTTGACACTTAATCAATCAGACTAAGATTTTTTTTGAGCTCAGATGATCTGTAAGCCTCGGTATCACATGATGACTATGCTATGACTAATTTAGCCATTCTGTTAGTGGACAATATTTTTTCCAATCTGTTTTTATTACAAATGATGCTGCAAAGAACATGCTTATAAAGGGTTCCCTGTGCACACCTGTGAGTATTTTTCTAGAAGACATTCTTAGGAATGGAACTGCTTGGTGATGCAGCATTACAAACTCAGATTGCCGAATTGTTCTCCAAAACGGTTGTGCCAATTTATACTTCCCCTGAGGCATGTAATAGTTAGAAATGGAATATAGCTGTGGCAGTGCATTACTAGACTTGAATTTTGCCTGTCTGATGGTTTAAAATGGTATCTAACTGTTGTTTTGACTTGAATTTTCCTGAAGACTATGAAGTAAAGCATCTTTTCATATGTTTGTTGCCCATCTGGGTATCTCTTTCCTGAACTGTCTATTCAGATTGTTTACATTTTCCTACTGAGTTGCTTGACTTTTTTCTCATTATTTGTAGTTCTTTATAACTAGGACACTTTTGTAACACTCATCACCACAAAATGTATCTGATTTTTAAGTTTAGTTTTTATTTAATGAACATTTAAAGTACTGTCTGATTGGCAGAAGACAAGAAGCAAGATCATAGAAGTATATGAAAACATGAAGGTGAGCAGAGAGAGAAAGAGGAGAGTAGAGACTGGAAGAATTCTGCATGTGAGAAATGGAGGTTGATAAAGAAAGGGGACAGTTAAAAAGCTGCCAAGTATTATGCAGTAAGAGCACATAGGACAAAAATAGGAAAATTATGATTGGATACCGGAGGTAATTTTTAAAGGAGGAAACACAAAGGAAAAGAACATTAACTAGGAAGGTACAGGCTGATACTATACCATAGAAGAAGAAGAATCGTTTAAACTGTCACTGTTACAATTGCTTTCTGATGTATTTGCTGAGAAGCCATTTTCAGACGGTGATTCACAAGTACTAGAAGGAAAGGGGATAGCTATTAGTAATTCTATTTTTTGTTGATCATAAAAATTTGCTCTTTCAAGCAGCAATCTGACTTTGTTAAATATCAATTATTATTTGTCCACACTTACAATATGCTTGTCACCAAAGTGTTGCTTCCGATGTCATTAGGCCCAACAGTGAGAGATCCAGAGGATACTGGATCAGCTTTCTGAAAGAAAGAGCTCTGTTTAGGAGGTGTAAGTGCAGCCAAATACCTTCTCCACAGTGGCTCAGTCTCTATGTAACCACATTTATTTCCCTACATTTATCAAATTCACAACCATAAACAATTACGAGCTTATACTTCTTTTATGGATGTTTGATGTGAATTTAAAAAACAACTCTGAGTTGCCAACAGACCTTTGATATTTCTGGGGCTGCATGGTCCCATGGCTCATGCCTCCTTGGTGGGACCCAGAACAGAGGAATCCTTTTGCCATGTGATTGGCTGTCTTGGCATCATCTAAACACAGTCTAATCTCAAATCAACTTCAGAGGGAATCTTAAAATATAAAAATTAAACCCAAAGGCTGTACATACCCGTGAGGCTTCTTTTGATTTTATCAGATCATGTGCAAGTTTAGCAGCCAATCGTTTTGCCTCCTGTTTAGTAGAACCTATACCAGTGCCATATTCTTCTTGTCCAATTTTGCATTTACAAAGAAATCTAGGAGAAAGATGGAGAGTAATTATCCAAATACCAAAAAACAGCAAATCTAAATTTTGATTTAGAAAAAAGCCCACATACTATCACAGGCCTTAATATAACACTATTTTAATAGGTAGATCTATAGCTCATATCTTGTATAAGTTACATCTTCAATAAGACAACTGAGCAGCTTGCCAGAATAACCAGGGTTGGCTAATATCTTGGCTTGCATTTTCCAGGCAACTTCTCTTTGCTGCTTCATTGAAAGATCTGGCATAAAGGCATTACATGGTGATTTTTTAAAATTCCTCAAAGTCCAAAAGATATGGAAATAAAGAAGGAAGACAGAGATCTGGTGAATTTTTTCAGAGATGCTCAAATGGAAAGAAAAAGCCAGTAGGGAAAGTGGGGCTCCTACAGGAGAAACAATATGGTTACAGGGGGTATAGAAGGGGATGCACAAAGCATGGATATTGCTCTAATTAGCATATTCTGCCCACTATTCCTATGTTCAAAGACCTAAGATAATCCCCACATTGCAAAAGCACTGTGCTGAAGTCCACACCCTCCTCATATTAGATGTAAGAACATTTGTGGTTAGGCAAGAATACATGGACAACCATGTAAGAGTTGTACTTAAGGTGGCCTAGCAACGGACATGGTTAAGTATCATGGAATTCCTATGTATCACTACAAAATTATTCCAGTATCATTTGCTATAGAGGCAGACACCCAACCAAGATGAGTCTTTCCCTGTAGGCCCTGAAGGGACAGTTAGGGAGTCAGGCTGAGAGACTGGATCATTTCTAAAGCTCCTATTTTTCCAAGGCACCCCCAAAGTAGATTTAGTCTCTCTTTTAGGTTTCTGGTGTTACAGTACTTAATTCAAAGGAACCAAACAGGTGAGCTATGGAGAAATAAAGCAGCCTTCTAATTTATTGAGACTGACCCACAGAATTTACCTTTGACCACTTCATTCTAATGAAAACTATCATGTTTCTCTTCCTGGTTCTGGCCTGAAAGCCATCAGAGTAAAAAGTAAGCAGCTGAGTCGGTTCAGAGGGTGGTACTCGAAAGTGGCTGGCTGCACTATTTGCCATTTAGATTTGTTTCTCTTTCTCTCATTTAACTGGTTGATGGTACCTGAGAAACAATCTCCTTCCTGCTCATTTGCTTTCTGCTTTTCCCCATTCCAATCTATTTTTTTAAATTGAGGTATAATTTATTTTTTTTATTGAAGTATAAGTGATACACAATTTTATATTGGCTTCAAATATACAACACAGTAGTTCAACAGTTACCCACATTATTAAATCCTCACCCCAATCAGTGCAGTTACTATCTGTCAACATAGAGAGATGTTACAGAATCATTGGCTATATTCTCCATGCCGTACTACCAGCCCTGTGGCCAACTTACATTATGATCCATTCATTCTTTATCCTCACTTCCAAAGGCTTAGCTCACTGGTAACATTCTCACTAACTCTAAAGCTCCAGTCTGTCCTCCTCCTATCCCTTAAATCCTGGTCTCCTCACAGTATAGGGCTAAACCCATTCATTCTAATACATGGTATTTTTCTAGAGAGCGATACTAATTTAATCGAATTTGAAAGACAAACAGCTTTCTAATCTCAATGGTAGAAACAAAGTCAATCTACACAGGTAGCAGAACTGTTCACTCAGCCCCTCCCACTATCACAAAGACCTCAGGGATGGGAAGATCTCCACACCCTTCAAGCAAGGGCACCCCTTACTCTCTTAGGTTTCCTGCAGACTAAATAAACCATGCTGATATGCCTCAGAAATAAAGGGTTACCGAGGTTTGATCAACTATCATCTATGGGTCCCAAATTTCAGTAATTAAGCTTTTTAATATTTTAATTACAAAGATGTTCAATTGCTTATAAGTCACATAAAAACTTCCATGAAGAATGAACAAAAAAGGACACAATATTTCTGGAAAATTAGATGTGAAAATAAGCCCATTGAATTCTTAGATACAATAAGACAGAAAGAAAAGGCAAACTACATCTCACCTTCCGGGCCCAGCATCCCTCAGTTCGCATTGTTCATAATTTACTGATTGTTTTGTCTTCTGTGCAAACGTGTTAATAAAGCCTAGATAATTCCTAGTGGATGATCCTCTTGAAGAATCTGTTGTTGATGGTGATAAAGAACTAGTCGGCTACGAAGAAACAAAATCTTGCTTAATATAGATGACAAAGATTTAACTATTTTGTTTTACAAAATTACTACATGAATAATTTGAAAGACAACTTAGATTTTATGTACCTCCATTCTTGATCACCTTGAGTAAAAATATATATACCTTCCTCTACCAGAAAATAATCCACAGGCATAAAATTTAACTAGGAACACCCATTTTCTGTTTCTAGTTTCATAAGGAAAACCAAGAGAGTCCATTTTCTTGTTTTTCCATGCAAAATGCTGTAACACTGTCTAGCTTGCTGTACCCTTTGTAAATCTCAAAAAACAAGATAACAAATATTGAAGTGAAGTTATATCCTGGATCACACCTTAGTAGAAAAGATGAATATAACTGTATCTTTCCTTCCATTGTTATCTGCACCTTATTTTTAACCTGACAAAATCCTGACAAAGTTTTTTCTGCTTTATTAGTCTTGTCAAAGAACCACATTTTGGTTTCATTGGTCGTTATTATTTGTTTTCTTTTACATTAACTTTTGCCCTTATTGTTGTATTATTTTTTTTCTGCTGCTTTCCTGGGGAAAGGTATTCTATTATTCTTTTTCTGACTCCTTAACTTGGTTTTCTCACTCATTAGCAATTGAGTTTCTGAATTTGTCTGATTTATTTTTTTTCAATATTGGTTAAAAGGTTGATATCCTCAGGGGATATTTGTCAGGAAAGTATCTTGAAGGTAAGTTTTTCCAAAATTTGCAATGGCCGAGACTGAAGCTCTTTTGTCCTACACATGAAGGACTTCTTGTCTCATTTTACAGCCACTGCTCCACTATCTCTGGTTTTCAATGTTGCTGTGGACAGCATGGTACTTTTTTCCATTTTTACATTTTAGATAACTTCCTTCTTCTGCCTACATGCTTGTAGGATTCTTTCTTCATTCCTAGAGCTCAGTACTTTCATAAGCATTGATGTTGTTCTAGGTGGTTCTCTATTTTTCTGTATCAGATGAGTAGTTTGAATCTGCAGCCAGATCTTTCTTGTAGAAACACTTTCTGCTGAAATCTTTTCAGATCGTCTTTTCAGTACCCTTTCCTCTTCTCTCATCTTCAGGTACATCAATTGTGTGTATGTTGGTTCTCCATCATCTGCCCTCCTTCTGCATCACTCTCTTCAGGATCCCTTTCACCTCTGTCCTTTTCCACTGCCTTCTCTCATTTAGGTGGAGGGACTCCTGCCAGAACCTGCCAGCTCATGTCTCACTATTTCCTTTTCACCTTCATTCAACTTTAGAGTTTGTCACTATTGATGATACTCTCAGTAGGTTTTGCCCAGGTTTGCCCACTATCTCCAATGTACCTCTCATTCAGGGTCCTACAAAAATGGAAACAGGAAAAAAG
Source organism: Manis pentadactyla (assembly GCF_030020395.1). Classification (NCBI taxonomy): domain Eukaryota; kingdom Metazoa; phylum Chordata; class Mammalia; order Pholidota; family Manidae; genus Manis; species Manis pentadactyla. The sequence continues at coordinate 206,373,953 of NC_080020.1, read as the reverse complement.
ACTGAGCTATACTTCTGAACGTAAAGGAATTTGTGAGTGGCTTTACATGTGGGTGTTTTCTCATACAGAAAAATATAAAATATATTTGGAAGTTCCCTTTCACTAGGGGAAAAAAGGCAATTACCCACCTTGCTTTCTACATTAAGCTTGTCAAGAGCTAACTTGGCTGCAGCATTTTTGGCCTCCTTCTTTGATCTGCCTTCAGCTGCTGGAAATTCTCTGCCATTTATTGTAACTTTAAATGTAAACCTGATTACAAAGAAAATATTCACAAATTATTATAAAATTCATGCTTTATCTGAAGATTAGTGTTCCAGTCACCACTGCCTCTGAAGACAAGTTCTGAAGATTTTAAACTTTGTTCAGTATAGAATTTAAGCAGTCACCCCCCAAAAAGCAAAATAGCACACACCGTGAGGTTTGGAAAAACTTGTAGCTTTTTTTTCCCCTCTGGAGTCCTCCAAAGTTACACTTTATGCCAAAGACCTCTTGCAGAATTCTGTGGCACCTTTCCTCTAAAGTTAAATTACTGACTTTATAATTGTGCCAGAGTTGCCATTTCCCTAGTTTATGATTTATAGAGATAGGCCCTTTTTAAATAGCAACTTACGTTAAGTCATGTGCAGGTCCTGCCTTAGACAATTCGTAATACTTAACTTCGGTGTTGTGCTTCTGACTGTAGGTATTAAGTTCTTCTATGAAGCAGCCTGGTGGAAGGTCATTGGCCATTTCTTCTTTTCAGGAACCTAAAAGAGAAGAGTTGTTTAAAGGAAGTCACGTTCTTGTCTCTCTGCTCTGAAGGCACTATTTGCATCCTCTGTCTACAGGGCAATTTCCATTCATCTCTGAGAATCAACACAGCCTCCTGGAGGGGGAGCTAGAATTCTTCCACGGGCCTGCCACTCCACCTCGCCCAGCTCCCATCACAGCCCTGACTGCTTTTCAAAAGAGTCAGTGAGCACTTTAGGGTGGAAGTTCTGTCTTACTCATCGTTGTATCACCCACACCCATTGGTAAGTGGTAAATGCCAAACACTTGCAAGGTGTATGCAGAATGAGCGAAAACCTAGTTAAAATTAAATATTCCACTATAAACTCTTCACCTTCTCCCTTTCCTTCATCTGCTGTTTTCTGTGCATCCTTTCTTCATTCATTCAGTAAATGCTTACCAAATGTCAGGCACTGTTCCTGACGCTGAGCAAACAGATGTGAACATGACAGCTCAAGACCCTACCTGCCTTCCACTGAAGACAGAAAATGACCATGTCCAGAAACAAAAACCAGGAGTGGATAATGTGATGACCAGATGGCCAGAATGCTATGATGAAATTAAACAGGGATGCAGGATGGAGGGCACACTGGTAGGTTGGGACAGAGATATGAGGGAGGTGGCTTTAGATAAAGTGGTCAGGGAAGACCCTTTGTAGGAGGCAATATTTAAATCAAGCCTGAATGAGGAGAAAGTCCACCATACCAAGGTATGGGAGATGAATATCACAGGCAGAGGCAAGTCTGAGGTGGGAACCAGCACGGCATTTGAAGGGCTAACAAAAAACACCACAGGGACTGCTGCCAAGGGAATGAGGAGAAAAGACTTTAGAAATGAGTCAAGAGGTGAGCAGACACCACAGCACATAGACCTTGTAGGTCGTTGTCTAGACTGTGGACGTTATGACAATTGCAATAGGAAGCTATTAGAGGGTTCTAAGCAGAGGAGTGATAGTATTGGATTTATGTTTTAAACGATCATTCCGATGCTATGTAAAGAACGGGGTATGGGAGGCCAGGTATGGGAAGGGGAGCAGAGCCTAAGTAGAAGTAGGGAGGCCAAGTAGAGGCCGCCACAGTGCATTAGCAATGGTAGTGGCTGGCCGCAGGGTGCTGGAAGTGCAGAGACTCCGAACAAAGGCAACCTCGTTACGTTACTGCTTACTGTTTTGGAGAGGGTTAGGCTTTAAAGCCACATATATGTGTGCTACGTCTCTGAACCTTTGATTCACAGTATCTGATTCATGATAATAGGAATAAAATAATTGATTCACAGGTTGTTGTGGGGAGTAAATCAGATCAAAAGCACCCAGGAGAGTCCCGCATACCACTGACCCTCAATAAGTGGTACTTCTGGTCTGCAATTCCAAAATTCAGAAGCACTGAAAACTGATGTTTATTTTGTTTTCATGTTTTAGATTTGGTAAGTTTGTAGTCCTCTGTCTAGACCTGAACTGACATGGGCTGTTGAGAGTTTTTGATAATTTGTTGTTTATTTACATATTTCACTGTAGAAATATGTTTTATAATAGAGTGCTGCCCCCAAATCCTGCTGAGAGTATTATATAATAGACAGGATTTATCCTGCCTTGTCTTTCTACAATCCCTAAATCTCTGACTACTAGAACACACCTAGCCTAAGGATTTCAGATAAGGATCTACCATTATTTTCAGGAACCAAAGTGACATTTACTTTAGTCACAACCATTGGAGGGGGTCATAGATCTCAAAACTGCAGTTACAGAAAAGCCTTTAGCTATTATTTAACCTGAAGTTCTATCTAATGCTGTAAATCCTCAGCACTTTCAATTTTAAGTAACCGCTGATTATCAGAATGACAAGCCAGTTTGAATTTAAGTGAAGTACATGTGCAAATAATAAAGCACTGAATTCGCATGTTTGCAAAAGTACTTAGAAGTCTGGAAAAAAGAAACAGCATGTTTCTTTTCAACTATTTTAAATAAATCTCATGCTAATTCCATGTTATCATTTTCCTAAAAGAAGTTGCCACCATAATCACTAATGAGTGTTATGTGTCCCTCTTACTCACACCCAGACACCCAACACTTTGGCTGTGCCTCCCTCTCTTCCCTTCTGGCAGAGTATAAACTCCCTCCAGGACCTGCACAATTCTTGGCATACACAAGCATTCATTCCATTAGTATCTGATGAATAAAACCAATGAATTACAGGAGTGTTACAGATCCTCAGGTTTAAATAAGCAAACCGCAGAACAAGAGTGTGATCTGCACACGATTCTGAATTCCTCCAGGGACAGTGGAGAGTGGATCTTTTGGCTTCCACCTGGCAAGGCATTTTTAGTACTAAAGAAATGACAGGCAATGGGAATTCGAGAGGGAATATATGAATTACCAGTCATTAAACAAATATTTAATTCACACTTACTATATACTGGGTTATATTCACTGGGATTATCCTAGTGAACAAAACCTTGTTCTTGTGAATTTACTAGTGGAGGAACACAGACAAAACCATAAACACTGTCACAGCACGGTTAAGTACTGTGTTGAAAACTGAGGCAAAAGGGGGACGGCCAGAAAAGGGTGGGGCTTCTTTTACATGCAGGTAGTTCAGGTAGGGCTGCACTAATAGACATTGTACGAAGTACAGTGCATAGTGAGGGATTGGCCATGTAGATATCTGGACAAGAGCTTTCCAGGAAGAAGAAACAGGCAGTGCAAAGGCCCAGAGGCGAGCCTGTGCTTCTCTGTGCCCCAAGAACAGAAATGAGGCCTGTGTGGTTAGAGTGGAGGGTCAAGGGGTCTCGCCTGTGGGCCGACAGCTGTTTACAGGATGCTGGTGAGATGGGAAGCTATTGGGATGGTCTGAGCAGAGGCGTGTCCTGCTCTTAGAGAAACCCTCGGGCTGCTGCAATGTTGAGGATATACGGGAAGGGGAGGTGCGGGCATGGGGTGAGGGTGGCTGAAGCCAAGCACCTGGGGGGTGGGGAATTGCAAGAGGAGATTTTTAGCCAGGGCTTACTTGGCCATTCTATGGGTAATCCAGGCCCCCATATTGCCCATCGGTCGGTCATAGTTCCCATCTTACCAGTTTTCCATTAGATCCCCCGGCCCCCAGCCCCGGCCTGGGCAATTCATTACTTGCTCTGATAAAAATTCTTCGCGGGAAGAAAACGGCTTTTCTGAGCTGCCCAATCCTTTTGCCAGATGCCGGCATGGCCCCGCATGTCGGCTGCGGGCCCGGTTCGGCGCCCCGGGTGCGGCGGGGCCAGAGGTCGGTGCCTCTTACCTGCGACCGATCCCGGGCTGGGGACGTGGGATGTGCGCGCACCTTGACGCCCCTCCGCTCCTGGGGCCGCGCCGCCGCCGTCCGCCGCAGCCCAGCTGGGTCTGCGCGCCTGCCTCTCAGTTTCGTTTTCCCGGAGGACTCCGCCTCCGGCCGCGGCTGCCCGGCCCCCTCCCGCGCAGGTCCGCCCAGGCCCCGGGATCCGAGCGGCGGGCGCCTCCGCCCGGGTCCGCGCTGGGCGGGCCGGGCACCCGCGTGCGGCTCCACCGAGCCCACCCCGGCTGTTCCCAGCAACGCGCTCAGAGGACGGAAGGGCCCCCAAGTTTCCGAGGCCTGCGGCCTGTCGGCGCTCGCTGTTAGGCTCTGGAATCAGCGATCCCTTTTCCTCTTCAGGGCACCCATTCGGAGTACGGTTTGGGGGTGAGAGCGGATATTATTCGTCTCCATATTACAATAGAAATAGAACATACTACAATAGGAACTAAGTAAATTAACTTGTCCAGGGTCCAGCTGCTGGTAAGTGGCAAAGCCAGGATTCAATTCAAGGTCAGGCTCGTGAACCCCAAAGCACAATGTCCCCTTTCCTCCCTGCTGCCTCCTCACTTTCACAAGGCTGGGGACGAAGAAGCCTGGGGCACAATCTTTCTTGGATCAAAACCCCTCCATCCATTATTCAACAGATACTTGCCAGCGCTGTACCCAGGATGGCGCTCCTGACAGTGCCAAGCGCCATCTGCTTCCGGAGGGGCCTCATGGGGTTTACAGCCAAAGCCCTTACCTGTAGTCCCTGCTTCGTAAGAAATCCTACTCACCTAATGGGCTGTGACATACTCTCAGAGAAATACTGGCCCATTGATCCAGTGACTGAGGAGAGCTGAGGGCTTACCTCACAACAAACAGTACAGCAAGGTAGGTGCTATGCCCATTTAACAGATAAGAAAACGCAGGTCAGGCACAGAGAAATGAACACAGCTAGTAAGCAGGGTAGCTAGAATTAGAACCAGGAGTCTGGATCTTCACCGTCTAGGCTGGAAGCTAGGGTGAGGAAAGGAGGTGGCTCTAGGGGTCCTTTTCCACTTCTACACCCTTTTCCCCTTTGAGAATTGCAGGGTATCAATGGCTAAAAACTCTATTTTGCTTTATCTCAGGTCCTGAACATGATATCAGTTCCCTAAATGTGAAGTGCAGGAGGGAGCTTGGAGGGTATATAGGAAGCAGAGCCATCTTTCTGTGGCATTTCCAGGTGACCAAAAGCTCCAACAGTGGTGGGTATTTGCAGGAATCCATTGACCACTTCGTGGGTGCAGGGTAGCTGAGGCAGCAGCAACAGCAATAGCAGGGATAACTTTTCTCACTTTTTGAAGCCCCTGAACTGCCCAAGAGAGACTAAAGAGAAGAACTTCTTACTTTGTGTGTCTCCAGACTAATGTTGCAAAGATCAGGTGCAGAGTCTGATGTTACAGGTAACAGAATTTTACAATGTAAATTTAATTTGCAGCATCACCAGGTCCCTTCTATGAATGTTAAGGGCATTGTTAGGAAAGAACAAGGGCCTGGGAATTTGGGTGGATTCAAATGATTCATAGTACCACTGCCCAACTTTTGCTGAGTGAAGAGAGGAAATCCATCCAGAGGGCAGAACTCTGAGAAGTACATTAAGTTGTCACTTGGAAGGAGAGCATGCCAGTGCCTTGGACAGACCAGTGGCTAGCAGTTCAGTGGAATATTCAGGGATCTGGAAGGAACAAGATCAGAGAATTGGTGATAAGGAGGTCTTAAAAATGATGTTGAACCACTTGGAATGGACACAGGATGAGCATATTGGGTTCCCTTCTGAATGAATCTTCTGCGGAGGCTTTTGAGAAGCAGGTGGGCAAGAAGACTTCTGAACATGTCGGTCAGCCTTTTCCCCAAGTACCCCAGTGCATATTCAAAATGAATGAAGAGGCTATGGTGGTAGGAATGGATGGTCTGTGGGCGTTCATCAGCATGGTATTCTCAAGGCTAATCTGGCTGCTGAGCACCGACCAGAGACCAATACTGAGCCCCCAGTGTGGAGTGCCATACTGCCAAGGGAGACCAGCCAGCCACTTGGTGGCAGACTGGTTACACACGAGCCCTTCCTTCATGGCCCTGGCAGGGATTTGCTTTCTGTGGAGTTAACATTTATTCCAGATACAGATGTGCTGCTCCTTCCTGCAGTGCTTCTGCCAGCATCTTCATTTTTGGACATTCTGAATACTTTGTTCACTATCTCTCACTAAGGAACCCATTTTATAGAAAAAGGAATAAGGCAGCATACTGACTATCATGGGATTCAATGCTTTTATTTTATTATGAACCTCATCACCCAGCTGGTTTCATAGGACAGTGGGATGGAGTATTGAAGTCTCAGTTACAGACCCAGGTAGGAGAAAACACTTAGCAAGCTTGGGTGTGCTGACCTTAAGGTGCAGTATATGGTCTAAACTAGGTTGCTCTTTTTTCCATGGCCAGGATACATGAGGCCAGAAAACAGTATAAATGAAAGTGTTGTCTCCCACAATTAAACCTAATTATGCACCTGCAAAATAGTGCTTTGTGCTCCTATGATATTGGGCTCTGTTTCTACTAGAGGACACATAGTCTGGATATTGTATGTTCATCATGCCACCAAACCATCAAGAAAATAAGGGGGTTACTGAACTGGCAGGGCCTGATTAATATGAATTACCAAGGGAAAATAGTGATGCAGCCATACAATTGAGTCAGGGATGAGCATATCTTTAACATGGGTTTCTCTCGTAATTCCATGGTCCATGATAAATGTTAATGGAAATCTACAGCTGAGCTGTCCAAGACAGGCCTGTTAAAGGCTCAGATATTTCAGGATTGAAGGTTTGTGTCATCCTACTAGCTGGGGAGACTTCTGAGGGCAAAGGGAACAGTGAATAAGGAAGTTATAAAAACAAGAATAAAGGACTATCGAAACTATGCATTTTTTTTCTTCCATGCTTTGTTTTTGTATGTATTAATAATAAACTTCTTTTCATTGTTTTTCCCTTTCTTGTTATGTGAGATTTGCTGGTGGTGGTTAATTTTATAGGATAGTTCTTTAGACCAGAGAATCTTAAGGTGGGATTGTGACTAAAGTAGAAGAAGGAACATCCCATAGCAATGATTATGAAGATTTAGGGGCTAGGATAAACATGCTTTCATTGGAAGGAGGGAACAGCTGCATTCGGTGGGAATGTCATTTTGATGTTGCTTAAAAGATGATCAGTAGGACTGTACTGTACTAGATAGTTAATTCTTACATAGCTTCCATTCTCAGTGCTTCTGTGTCTCCTCATCTCCTGAATTACACAATGTATGGAAGGTTAAAGCCACATTTTTCAGGTATCTATGGAGTTAAAATTCTGGATAAAATTTGAGCTGTGCCGATGACTGATGAGCAGTGGTACAAGATTTGGAAGACAGAAGGGAGGATAAGCCCATCCTTCTGTGACAGAACAAACTGATGAGCAAGCTTCCATGCCTCATCAAAAGCTGGATTCCAGGTGCCCTTGTCAATTCTCCAGGGGTATGGAGCATCTATGGTGGCAACAGTGGTGGTGGTGGTGGGGTCCTGAGCGTTGGACAGCAACTGCAGTGGCAGTCACCTGATTTCCTTTCTGCCATCCCTACCAACAATTGTGTGTTTACTTCCTACTAAATCTTTCTGCTTGACATTCTTACAGTGGTTTTCTGTTTCCAGTACTGAACAGGAGAAACCTTCCTGAAAATCAAACCTACACTGAGGGAATATAGTTGAGAAGTGAAGATTAAGAATCAAGTCTTTGAGCTCTGGATCAAGCCTCACCTGAACCAGACCTATCCTAGACTGGTCAATTTTAAGAGCCCTCCCTTTCCTTTTCTTTCTAGTATGAACCAATTTATGTTTGATTTTTTTGTTTATTATATTAAAAGCACCCTAACTGATCTGATATTCTGAAAAACACTTCTTGGAAAAAAATCCCTTCGTTCATTAACATGTTCAACAAATATTTATTTGTTGAGTGCCTAGCATGTGCAGCATTATGCTGCAAATACAATAATGGCCAAAAACAACAGTGTCCTTAAGTGTTTATACAGAAGTGAGTTTCTAAAGGATGGAGTGTTTGTAGAAAAGGAGGAAACTTAATGTTTGGGGGAGTGGATGACACACACAGATAGATTGAGTAGAAGCATCTCTGATGACTTTGTTAATTTTCAATGATGCCTTACCTTATATGTAACTCTTAGTGAGCACCCACTTGATTATTGTCCTATAGCCAGTACCATAGATCTATTTATCAGTTTTGACACTCATAGGTAACTGTTAGATCAAATGATCAAATATAAAATAACTAGCTAGATACAGATAAAAGAATCTTGTGTGTGTCAAGTATTTTTAATTCCCTTTTTAGTAGCAAGTGAAAAATAATAATTGTTGTTCCTGCATTGGGAAATTGCTGAGTAATATACTTTGAAATCCGAAAGTGTGATGCTTCCAGCTTTGTTCTTTCTTGAGACTGCCTTGACTCTTTGGCATCTTTTGTGACCCTTGCCAGTTTAAGGATTGTTTTTTCTATTTCTGTGGAAAAATTTTGATAGGGATTGAATTGAATCTTTAAATCTCTTTGGGCAGTATGGACATTTTGACAATATTAATTCTTCCAATCCATGAGCATGGGATATCTCTCCATTTATTTGGGTCTTCTTAGATTTTTTTTTCATCAATGTTCCAGTTTTCAGTATATAGATCTTTCACCTCATTGGTTAAATGTATTCCTAAGTATTTTATTCTTTTTGATGCTATTGTAAATGGGATTGCTTTTTTAATTTATCTTTCCGATAATCTGTTTCTAGTGTGTAGAAACGCAACTGATTTTTGTATATTAACTTGGTATGCTGCAACTTTTCTAAATTCATTTATTAGTTCAAATGGGTTTTGGTTGAGTCTTTAGGGTTTTTCTATATATAATATCATGCCATCTGCTGGCCACTATCCAAAAGACAAGAAATAACAAATCCTGGTGAGGAATGTGGAGAAATGGGTACACTGTTGGTGGGAATGTAAATTGGTGCAACCATTGTGGATAGCAATATGGAGGTTCCTCAAAAAACTAAAAATAGAAATATGATTTGACCCAGGAATTCCACTCCTAGGAATTTACCAAAAGAAAACAAAATCCCAGATTCAAAAAGACATATGTACCCCTATGTTTATTGCTGCACTATTTGCAATAGCCAAGATATGGAAGCAACCTGAGTGTCCATTAATAAATAAGTGGATAAAGAAGACATGGTACATATACACAATGGAATACTATTGAGTCATAAAAAGAAAAGAAACCCATTTGCAACAACATGGATGGAGCTAGAGGGTATTACGCTCAGTGAAATAAGTCAAGTGGAGAAAGATGAATACCAAATGATTTCCCTCATTTGTGGCATATAACAACAAAGCAAAACAGAAGTAACAAAATAGCAGTAGACTCATAGACACCAAGAAGGGACTAGTGGTTACCTAAGGGGAGGGGCTGTGGAGGGCAGGGAGAGGGGGAAGGGGATTAAGGGGCACAATAATTTGCAATCACAATATAGGTCGCTCACAGGAACAGTAGTACAGCACAGAGAATACACTTAATGATTCTGTAACATCTCACTACATTGATGGACAGTGACTGCACTAGAGGGGGTGAGGACTTGATAATGTGGGTAAATATTGAACCACTGTGTTGTGTATTTGAAACCAACATAAGACTGTATATCAATGATACTTTAATAAAAAATAATAATATCATGCCATCTGCAAATTGGGAGAATTTTGCTTCTTCCTTTCTGATTTGGATGCCTTTTATTTCTTTTCTTTTTCTTAACTGATTGCTCTGGTTAGGACTTCTAGTACTATGTTGAGTGTAAGTGGTGATAGTGGGCATCGTTGTCTTTTTCCTGATAGTCCAGGAAAAACGTTAAGCTTTTGTTGAGTATGGCATTAGCTATAGATTTATAATATATGACCTTTATTATGCTGAGGTATGTTTTGTTTTAATCTATATTTTCCTAATTATTACATTTTTCTCATTACATGTTTGCCATTTGTGTTTCCTCTTCTGCAAATTGTCTACCTATTTTCTTTATACTTTTTACCTATCAGGTTTCATTTTCTTTCACCTATTGATTTTAGTTATTCTTTGAATACTTTAGATGTTAACCTTTTGTTGAATGCCTTCTCCAAGTCTCTGTTATGCCATTTCATTTTTTTTTGGTTTCACTTCCTTAAGGATGCTGTTTTACAAAGATTTTAAATTTAAATGTAGTCAAAAATATAAATAACTTCCCTTTTGTGTGTGCTTTTTGTTACTTGTTTAAGAAGTCCTATACTGCGGTCATAAAAATATTATCTTGTATTTGCTTCTAAAAATCTAAAGTTTTAAAATCTTTTCTAAACATAAAGTTATTTAATTCACAAGGAATTCATTTTGTGAGCAAAGTAAAATAAGGATCTGACCATTGTCTTAGCAGTAAATATTGAAGAGTTTTATTTCTTCCTGATATGCAATGCCACCTCTCTCATGTTTGAAATTTCTGTACATTCATGCATCACGTTGCCAGCTCTGTTTTGTTCTATTTGTCGTATTTGTCTACTCCTGTATAAATCACGTGCGCTTGGTCATTAAAACCCAAGCCTCTTTGATATTGACAAGTTGCTCAATGGCAGCTCAATGTCATCTCTGATTCTTACTTGGTCTAGTTCTCTGTTACCTCTTTGGTTTTGGTCTCTGAGGTGTCTGCTTACTCTACTGGGAGCTGAGCAGTGCAACTGAAGGAATTTTTATCCAGTCATTCTTGGTGTTTTGTGAGAGGGTTTTCAGTGTAGCTAATCTACCATACTACCAGAAATAGTAGTCCTATAATCTTCCTCGCAGCCATTTTATTTAACTTTTCTATGAATCATTCTATTCTTAACTGTACAGAACTTAGTTTTAGAGAAGAACTAGCTATCATGTAAATATTTAAGACTGTTAAAAGGTTTTTATCCAGAACATTCTCTACGTCTCTTGTAAGTTCCATATGACTGCTTGGGACTCTGTGGTAGAAAAGCCTTTATACCAAATAACACAATCTCTAATCTTTAGCTTTGAACTAGAGGCGGTGGTAAATAGAAATATAATGTCCTCTTATATAAATATAAAGGGCCTACTGCAATGACATATACAGATTAGATAAGCAATGCATTTTTCTTGAGTCAAAGTAGAATTTATTAATCTTATTTCAGTGCAGAATTGGACTTAAATTTTCCCCAGCAGTGAGTCTGAGAGCCACCACAGGTGCTGGTTCCATAGTGGGCAAGACAGGAGTTATTATGGGAGGATAGAAGCTGTGCATCATTTGGAGCCTAACTATCTCTGCTCAAACAGACTAGGCTATGTCTCTGATGGGATCTGCTTATGATCTTATGTGAATCCAGAGCACGAAAGAAGTTAAAGCCCCACTGTACTACATTAACAATAGTATCCCTTTAGGTCAGCTAAATGGCCTTTCCTTAAAAAAGTGAACAAACTTAAGTTTGTGCTCAAAAATTTCATATGTTATTATTGTTAAATTTGTATTATTTATATCTAAGTGTTAATTAACATCATTTGATCAAACTATTATTTAATTGTTTAAATTAAATTATTATTAAGGAAAAAAATATGCAGGCCTGTTGAACTGACCAGAATCAAGGCTGGCAATGTGATTCATACTTCAGCTTTGCTCCTAGGGAAGTGCCTGCTAAGCACTCTTTGAATTTTTCATCCATTTCCTGGTTCTGAGTTTCACTGAACAAATTTTTCCAATCACCAACTTCACCTACAACACAAAAAAAAACAGCAGACCCGGACATCTGTTAGAATATTTCTTTTTGATTTTACCATTTGTCAGTGTGGTGTTTCATTTCAAAATGTGAAAATGGATGCCTGAAAAAATTAGTCTTAAAAATGAATGTAACTTCTCTTATAAAGATAACAATATCCCTTGGAGTTTCCCTGTGGTTGTGTGGTGGGTGATGTGCTTTCTTTATATCACTCAAGGGTCTCCTGGCCTCAGTACTCTCCTATTCCCACCCATCTCCCAATACCTAGGATCTAAAACTCTACCCTTTGACAGTCTTTTTTTTCCCCCTCTGAAGTCTTTTAAATACATTAAACTCCCCTTGAGAAGTTAAACTTTTATAGAAGGTTTTGTTTAAGACCTTAGATAGTGAATTTTTTGCAAAAAGTTATTATTTTGCCTGAGATTAGGATATGTTTTTCTTTTTTGCTTTTAAAAGTAAAGGAATTACTTCTTTTGATTATTTGGGTTGAAAGTGTAAATTCCTTGTTGCATAACGATTGAAATGTATGTTTATAAAGAGAGTTTCATGATTTGAGGAAATGCTTAGATATATGAAAGGAATAAAATAAAACACAAAACTGTTTACAGATGTTATCAACTACGTACAACTGCACAGAGTAAGGCTGGAAGAAGTAGGCCAGAAAGTTAAACCTGCCTCTGGTGGGAGAAACGTGGATAATTTTTAGTGCTTTCTCACATTTTTCTGTGCTTTCTGAATTTTCTACAAGGGATATTGTGAAATTTTTAGATTTTTACCTTATTTTAGATTTTTCCTTTTCTGAATAGTATTTGATTAATAATGTATAGAAAAGTTCTTTCCCCCCTTCTTAAAGCAAATAAAGCATAAAAATCAGGGTTACAGTCAGGAATTAAACCAAAGCCAGATTTACATTCAATGTTCCACTTATAGTGGATTTTTTTATATTGGTCTTCATTTGACAAAATGTAGTAATGTCAAGTAGACTATGTTCAAATGCTGACTCCATTGTTGATTAGGTTTGTGACAAGGACAATTAATAGTCCTGTGCTTTGTTCCTCCTAGTTGTAAAATTAAGGATTTAATATCTTGTTTTCTATAAAACTTAAGTCCAGCAAAGGGTCTAACATATGATAGATGCCTGATAAATGATAGCTGTTGTTAGATATTCTGCCTTTAAATCACATAATACTTTTATTACATATGCAATAATTTTTTTTAAAACCTGCCAGTCCTTAAGCTATATTATCATAAATTACCATAAGAAATTAGAGTGATTTAATGAAATTTAGGAAAATCCTCAGTGCCAGGGACAGCTAGTTGCCTATCCAATACTTATTTTTTTCCTTCTTCCTTCTTAACAAAAACCCTGATTTTAACTGGGCAATCATGAAAAAAGAAATCACATTTCCCAGCCAATAGCACAGTGAGAGGTAACCAATGAGAAGTCCCTGCGTGAGGCTTCCTGCAATGTTCTTTAAAGGGGCTTCACGCAGCTAATACATGTGATTCTGTCTCTTGCCATTCCCTTTTTATTTTAATAAAATAATCCTTTAATTTTCATGTAGTGGTGGAACTCCAGATGTTTTCTTGTCATGACAAGGTGACAACCAGAAAGACAGGAGTGACTTGGTACTCTCAAAGATATTTTGGGGCTGCCAGTTCTACCTCTGAACCATGTCCAGACTCTCATTAAGGGAGAGGGAAGAAGATCCTGTCTTAGTTAAGGCAAAGTTATCTGGATTGACCACTACGTGCAAAGGGATGGATGTCCCAGAAACTAATGCAACTTTTACCTTTGCGGAACAGGAATGGGCCAACAGCACCGTGAGTTTCCTGGGACTTGGCTCGCATTGCCTGGAAGGTGCTCTGAGCTGAGATAGTTTGAATCTGCTCCCCAGTTAGAGAGAAACCAAAGAACTCAGCAGTTTGTTTTATTCCAGCAGCCAGATTCTGAAAACAAAATTTTAACGGATAAACATCTTTCTATGGGAATTGTGTCCTGAGCAAAATAGTCTTCTTAGAATGTTTCAGCCTAACTGTCTGATTCATCTGTTTGTCTCTTTAGACTTACTTTAATACTTCTGTATAAATATTTAAGATATCCCTACAAGATATTCTGTAGTGATTTTATAGTTTCAATTTATGACTGTTGTTCAACTATTCAGGGTATAATGACAGTAGGCATTAATTAGTAGGTTAGAATTTTACCTAAGATGATATTAATTTTATTATAAAGTACCAATCTAGACCAGTGAGGAAATTAATGCATTTGTACATGTTCATTCTAATTCTCTTTTCTCCTGAATTCTATGTACAGCTAATATTTAATTCCTTCAAGAAAGTCCAATTTTTAGAATTGTAAAAATTAGAAACTACCTTGAAATTCACCCTAAATACCTTTGTAGATTGTGAATCCCTCAACAGTATTCCTAGCCAGTACACATTCATGAATCTTCCAGAACAGTTATAAACTGTATTCTACAAAACACCAATATACTTCAAGGTGGTTATAGATGTTTCATGAGGAAAAAGAAAAAAAGGATGGTGAATGGTTGAGGTCAAATAAGTTTGGAATCCTTTGAGTTAAATAAAGATAAGCTTTTTTCCCTTATAGGATCTGTCAGTCTTTAATATGTCAATGTACAATGTGACTCTCTCAAATGAGCAGACTATCTAATACAGCAGTTCCCAAATAAATTTGAACAGGCAACCTTTTTTCCAGCCCCCAATAAAAAATTATTAACATCTGGGGCAATACTGACAGTTCACGGAGCACAAGTTTTAGAAAGATTATTCTAGACTAGAAGGAGAAAAGATTCAATTAGTATGTTCTTTTATGTTATACTAATACATCCTGGGATGGATTCAATTATACTTTCCTTTGATAAGAATGTCAGAGAGACTAATGTTAAAAACTCAGTTCAGTTAGAGAACATCTGACACACTCCTTTCTCTTTAACATACTTTCTTCACTGCAGTTCCAGGACTGTGGTTTCCCTCCCACCTCATTAGCCACACCTTAGTTTCCTTTGCTGATTCTTCCTATTTTTCCCAAACTCTTTATATGGCGGGGGTTGGGGGGCTCCAGGGCTCAGATCTTGGTCTTCTGCTCTTCTCTATCCATACATTTACATACACAGATATGAAATCTCATGCCTTTAAATGCCTCTATGTGACAAATTTATAACGACAGCCCAGAACTCTCTCTGCCTTCAAGACTTTTACACCCAACTGCTTACTTGACCTCTCCATTTGGATGACTAATAAATATCTCAAACTTACATGTCCAACACCCAAATCCTGACATTCCCCACAATCCTGCTTTACCTGCTGCCATCTCCTACCTAGATTATAATAACTCAGTCTCCCCTTTGGTAAGGCCAATAATATTGGAGTCTTGTTTGACTTCTCTTTTTCTCTCATTGCTCTTTCTCCCATCCAATGCAGCAGCAAATCCTGTTGGCTTTTTGTATTCAGAATTCAACCACTTCTCAGCACCTGCACTGCTCCTTTTGGTCTGAGCCACCATCTTCCCCTGCCTACTGTAGCCTCTTCACGGGTTTCCTTACACTCTCTTTACTCTTCTCCAGTATGTTCTCACACACTAGCCAGAATGATCTTAGTAAAGACATCAGCTACTTTCACTCTTCTGTTCACATCCTACAGTGGCTTCCCATTTCACTCACAGTGAGTGCCAAGGTAATTTCAAAGGCCTGCCACGCCATTCCTCGTACTCCACCCCAGGCCCCTTACTTCTGTTGTCACTGGTTAATCTCCTCTGGTTCACCCTACTGCCCCAGCCTTACCTGCCTCCTTCCTTAGAACAGAAAGGAGGCACTAAATGTTTGTGAATAAACTATTTTTTTAAATAACATATATAGAAAGATCAACTCACAGCCAAATGTGTGTTCAATTAAATCTCAGTTGAGGCCTACCTATTGTTTTTGCCATCCCTAATTTGGGCTATCTAGCCTAAAGGGAAAATAAAGCAGCCACTATTGGTAATAGGTTGTTAAGCATTATTTTATTTCTATTAAATAAACAATCTAAGTACCTATTCATGGTTTGTTTTTTTTCTTAGCACTGTACCATATATCTGGGATAGTCCTTTTCTTTTTTTACTTGAATACAATGTTCATACAACCAGACATAAGCAAGTGCTCTTGTTATTGTTTATAATAAGTTTTGCTATAGAATATTAATAATCATAATCTCACCTCTTTCAGGTCTTCATATAATATGAACTTAACATTTTCATCATCTAGATGCTTGTTCCAATTAATTGCAAAATCAAAATAGCTTCCCCAACAAACTAAAAACACAGGGAAAAAAATGTCAGTCTTGATATCAGAGCTAGTGCTTCCAAACAAAATGCTATCTGCACACCTTACCTCCTGTAGGGTGGATATTCTCAACTTCACTCTGCAAGTAAGGAACTAAAGTTCAGACAGATCAAACATCTTGCTCAAAATCACCCAGGCAGTGAGTGATTTGAATTTGGGTTTAAGTGCTAGCTCTACTACTTAATGACTGTGTGACCTTTCTATTCCTTATCCTCATAGGGTTCCTATGAGAATGGAAATTAAGTAATGTATGCTAGGGATAGCATCTAGTGCCTGGCATGTAATAATTGCTCAGTAAGTGGTAGCTATTTTATTCTATCTAATATTAATAATTCATATATAATTGTAAATGATGAAGCCCAATCCAGGACTCCCATTTAAATCCCATGTTTTCCAGTACATTCAGCTGCCTCCATAAATAGAATTCAACAAGTTTGCAAGCAGTAAGCCAACCAAGTTATCACTGCCACATTTTACCATGTCAATTGAATAATTAGGCTAAAGGGATGGATTGAGAAACAAACATTCCTTAAAACAGACTGTCCCAATGGCGACAGGTTTCTCATCATTAAATGTTCTCTTGTGCTATTAATGGGGTATCGTTTCAGACTTGCTTTAACTGTATTCATTCTGTCTTAGTGGTTAGAAATGAAATCAAAGCTCTCTTAGTAGTGCTTCATAAGCACCTTCTGTGCCCTTTTTTTCTCTCTGACACCCCAACCCCAATATTCAGTCTTTTCTTAGGAGCCAAAGCCATACCCTGTGCCCTTGCACGTGGGCTGGTATAGCACCTCTTTGCCGATTACCTTTAAAAGTGGTCCTCTTAGCGTGACCTGTCAAGAGCTTCTTTAGGGTCATCTGACATTAATTCTTCCTTCTACACTGTAAAGACTCAACAGAGCCTCTAGTAAGAGGAGTCATCTATTCCTCTCTGGTCGCTGTACCCGAAATAGTCTCTGCCACTTACAAGCAGTGGGACCATTAGCAGGTAACTTAACTTTTTTGATTAGTTTCCTCATCTGTGCAGTGGGGCTGATACTGCCTGACTCAGACTTTGCTGTAGCCTTACATGAACTCATGTGTATACAACACCTAATTTATTACCTGCAGCATTAGTAGGTACTTATAAAATTGTGATTATCAATAACTAGAGGTAAAACATCAACATGGTCTGACAAAGCTTATTTTCTTTCTGGTGAACAAATATCTCAGGTGTGGTTTCTCAGCATCATTTTTAAAAAAATCATTCTGTTATACAGAGACTTGGGGGAAATTAAATAGAAATGCTTTTCTACATGACTGTATAGGCCTGTTTATCCCATGTCTGTTCTACGACCACTCTGTCTCATAGTCAACATGTAAATTGTCCAAATTATTTTTAAAAGAGTAATGTGTTGTTTGATGCACAGAACTATGGAGCTCTAAAACTTCATTTAAAAGTAGCTCTGGTTCCTGGACCCACCTTTGTCTTCTTTCTTTCTTCACCCTTAAACTCATATGCTTTTCTGTATTTATGTGGTCATCTGTTGAAGTAGGAATTCTTTTACCATAGTCATACCTTGTCCTTCCATGAACTGTCTGAAGAATTCATCCCAAGAGCTGTAGCTTGGAATATCAGGGACATCATTGTGGAAATGGTACAAAGATACTGCTGTATCTTTAGGATTTCGGAATATCACCAATACCTAGGGAGAAAAAACTAAGTTAATTAGTTTAGGTCTATGTTTCCATATTTGGAAAAGTGATACTGTGTGCAACATCCTCACAAGAGTGTGTCCCCTTGTACACTACATCATTTTGTTATATATACAGAAAGAAATGACAGTAAGAATCCAAGGAACAGCAGGTGGCAGATGAGACAGCCTCAGGGGAAGGGAGAAAAAAAGAAGAAAAAGAAGTTGATGTTGTAGCTGAGAACCTTTGCTAATAGCCTTAGATAGTAAAAAGGCATATGTAGAAGATGTAAAAAAGGAAAAAGAGTAAGCTCACTAGAATAGCCATGAGAGCACAGTCTGAATGGTCAAACTGCCAAATAAAGTAAAAATTGCAAAATTATGTCAAGGACAGTGAAAATAATGTTTAGAATGTAGCAGGAAAAGATCAAAGAATGGCAGGTCCACTCTGGGGCCCAAGGTGTGATGGGTGGTGTGGCTGAAGCAGAGCCTCTGACTTCCCATGTTATGTCTGTTCTGATGAGCAAGGAATTCATTCTTCTGGATTAAGAGTGTGAAATAAACTCTGTAAAGAGCAAACCGAAACCCAAGGAACTATAAGATTTCAGGAGACCGCCTGGCTGCTCCAAGGGAGTTTAGGCCTTCTGCCTGACATCTCCATTTCAAGAACAGGAAACTGGAGAGCACCGTGTTGAACATTGCTAGTGACCTCTGAGGAATCTGAGATAATGTGCAAGGGGTTCAGAACACTAGAAACTGGCAGATGTCATTTCACTTTTGGAAAGGAGCAAGGTGTGGATTTTGCAAAGTACAGATTTATAAACCTGACCTCCATTTGGGAGAAATTTATAGAATTGACTAATAGACGATTTAAGGCCACATATAAGAGAAAGCAGTAACCACCACGGGGCACCATGGGTCCTCTGAGAACAAGCTGCTGCCAAATCACACCAGGTTTTTCTTGGACATAGTTTCTCCATCAGTAGATTTGTTGCATATGATTTCTTGGGCAAAATGTAAGCCAGAAGCAGGAGCAATTAGCCATATAAAAACTGACTGAGTACTCATGTGCAAAGGAGGCTAAATAATTAAAGTAAACCTGCCTAGAGGTTCTTAATGGCATTCCCCGGTCCCAACTGGGTCATCATCAGAATTTTAATGAATGATTTAATAAAGATATAGAAACTATATTTATCAAATTTGTAGATGACATGGAACAGGGTATCAGGATCTCAAAACATCTCATCAGGCTAAAGAAATGAAGTCATGCCAAACAGGATAAAATTGAATAGAGATAAGTGGGCTGGGCCACACCTTTCAGTCAGATCTCAAACTCACCTTTGTCCCTGATCCAAACAGAGCAGATTCTTCTCCCCTGAGGGTTTTATATTTGGGTTTCTGATTATTACTCATTCGTTGCCCTGGCTTGTAGCAATTTATCATTTTACAACGACATAAGTTTGGATGGCGAGGGCCAGCTGGCTGGAGTGTGGATGAATCCCCAGCATCACCCTCACACCTTGGCTGTGTCACTCTTCTCTTGCCCATGTATTCTGCCAAAAGTGAGACCTTGTTCAAAAGCCTAAATGCTCCAAATCCAAATGCTTCATAAATTACTTTAGCTCTCTTTCTTATGGAATAATTAAGGGGAGAAGAAAAGAGTCACCTAGACTTGTGATTTCGTTTAACTGCATTACACTGGGGAAATTTAATGTTCTTTGGTGGCTTTTGTAATTTGGGAGATTCTCACTATAAAGACGGCTTAACAGAGCTGTCCAAGGCTGGCATGGGGGATAGAGGAGCTCCCTTATGATTGGAGGTGTTCAATCATAGTCCAGCCAGCCACTTAGTGGAATTTAAACACCTAACAGTGATTAGAGTAGACAACCTTTAAGGTATTTTGCAATTCAAAGCTTCTAGGATTCATGTGCCATGATCACAAAGCTGCTGATTGTAAACCTCCACTTCCCTCGTAGTTTATGTCCAGCTCTTCCTTCTCCTCCATTATTTCCCCTCCTTCCTTTAGAACTGTTTCCTCCTTTTTCTTTGCTATTACTACGCTATCCTCCCTTTCTTATTTGTGGTTTTCAAGAGTATAAATCTTTATTTTAATTAACTCTGATCTTTTCCTAAGACAAGAAAAGAGGTGCCAAGAAATAAGGAATAGAGGGGAGACCAGGTGACAGAAAACAAAAAGGACTGAGTGAAAACTAATCATTGTGAGAATAAATCAAAACTGGTTAATGAAACAAAATGTAAATGATGAGTCACCAAAGCACTATAGTTATACATATGTGAGATGAAATTGCTATTGTATGAGAAATCCAGAAATGAAATAGTTTCAGACCTTAAGTAAATAGTGCTCACGAGAAAGAAACAAAGAAACAATTTTTGTTCATTTTCCTAGGGTGTGTTCTTTTGTTACACACTCTAAATATCCTAGTGGGATTCTTAAATCTATTCACCACAAAACAGATTGTAAAATATGTTCTACTCTACCTATATGTTTTATATCCTAGCTGAAAATGCATTTAATTTGAAGGCAACTGTAGCAAATATATCTGAAGAAAGAAACAACAAAAGAAATACTAAACCTCACACTTAATTTATTAAAATCCTATGGTGAGTAGCACACTCATCACATAGCTCAGAAAGCCAGTACCTATACATTGAAAACCTCAAACTAAAATTCCAGGAGGCGAGGACACTCACCTTGGCTTTGTTCTTGAAGAGAGATCCAGGTAACTTGTCGTAATGGAGGTGAGTTGTGAAAACCCTTGGCGATGGAAACTGTTTCATTCTCTTAAAAATAAACATGATAGGTGAAAGGTAAAAGTGTGTGTGTGTGTGTGTAGTGAATCACTCCAAGTTTAGTATCTGTAGTTTCAGGTATTACTATTGCTGTCTGCTCTTCTTCCTCCTCTATTTTTTTTTCTCTTCATTTCTTTTGTCTTTGTAGGTGTGAGGAACAGACAATCATAATTCATTCATTCATTAAAATCTTCCTTTTGAACTCCCTTGTTGGATCCTGCTTACCATTTCTTTTTTGTCACTCTGAAAAATTTACCTTTCCCCACAATCATAACAAATCCTTTCGGTTCAAGACAGCCTGTTACCTGCTGTCCACCCTTTCCCCCGTTTTGGATCTCTTCTATATTGAAAGTCTTTAACAGAAACATTCAAGCCTTTTCATAGTTCCTTCAAATCCATTTTTAATATCTCAATCTTTTTTGTTTTGTTTTGTTTAACAACAAAACTCCATGCAGTCAAATATCCCAACTGAACTTGAAATACAGGAGTCACTTAAATACCTGAGAAATATTTTATGAGAGAAATTCTTGTCATTATGAGGACTTGGTGATTCATTCTTTTTGTTGTAACCTACTTCTACTGATATTTTAAAAATGAAGTTGCCTGTTGCATCTGCTCGTGTTAGGGGTTTTATCTCAGAACCAGACCGTTAGTAGGTCATGTAGGGAGTGAAGGCTTTTAAGTTTCATTTCCACACTTGTAGAGATCACTCGCTGCTCGGTCACGTCAATTTAAGCGATAAAACGATGTTTAGACATTTATAGCTAGTTGCCCTGTAAAAACTTAGTGGCAATCTCTACTCAAGCAAGGGAAAAGTTTAGGTTTTAAAAATAAAAAAACATTTTAAATCGATGCTGTGGGTTCAGTGGTGATTAGTAGTCATAATACTTGATTTACATTAAATTGCACTTCTTAGTTTTAGACTTATTTTATATTCATTCTCAACAATCCTCTCAAGTAGATATGGTAACCCCCATTTTAGGGATTAACAATGGACTTTGAGGTTTTAGGCACTTTGTGCAAAATTGCACAGATGGCAATTTTCAGATTAAGTTATAGAATGCCGTTTCCACTGAACTGCGCAAACAAAATCTCATAAAGACATATGAGAAATGATAAAGTTCCTAAAAGGATTAGAAAAATATCCAGCTGGAAAAAGAGAGTTAACTGTAACAAAAATAGATACACATATAATAATATGTTCATGAAAATGTATGATAGCACAAAACTGTAAGCAATGTAAAGACTAGATACAGGTGTATCTTAAAATATATATATTTTAGAAAACTTTTCTGACTTGTGGTGTAATACATTTTTAAAAGAGAAGATGGGAATCTGGACAAATGTTAGCATTATTTCTAAAGGTGATGCTGAATAGCCTCTTTAGAGACCAGTTTATGCAATAGCCCATCCGTTTCTCACCTAGGAAAAAACTTCTTAAAACTCCTCTGCACAAGTGCTGAGCTGGTCCTGAGAGAGCCAAGGCTGCTAGCCTCTCTGAGGCCTCCTGAGGTTGCGGTTAACCAGACCCAGGACTTAGCACTGACCTCCCCACCCCAACCCAACCCACCCTGCCCCACAGTCCCCGAACATCTCATTTACAAAGTGTCTTTCTGTTACCATGGCGTGGGCTAGCATCCAACGTTCAAGTTTGTATTTCTCATCATGCCAGGTGTCTCCGTCACTTTCCAGAAAACTGTTTCCTAAGTGCCAGTCCAGTGACTGTTGTTAGTGACTGAGTTCTTCTGTCTGTCTGGTGGAAGTCTTGGTGGTGAACACTTTGGAACGTTTTGCTGAGAGTGTGGTTCCCTCTTGAATACAGTCTCCTCTCCCCAGATGCATTTTTGGAGTATCTAGGTATGTGTGTGTGTATCCGCCTTGTTCTGTGCAGGCATCAAGGTCCTGAGACACATCTCCCCTCACCCTGTCCTTGCCTTCCCTGGCAGGGAGCAGAACATCTGTCTCACACCCAAGCCCCAGTTAGTGATATTGTTGAGGTGAGTGATACAGGTAGGCTGACCTGTTATAACCTTCATACACCTCAGTGACTTACTCTCTCAGCTGCCTCCTGATCCTTTCCCATCGCTCCCCCTGCCTCCCCCCGACACACACACACACACACACACACACACCAGAGTCATAATTGAGAGGGAAATCAGAAGTAACATCTTATTAGGCAAAGACTGGGGATTGCTGACATAATCTAAGTTTCGAATGGTCTAGGCCTTGGAGTAACCCTCCTAACAGAATCCTGCCCATGTCAATGTCTTCAGAGATACAACTTTTTTGGTTTTAGTTCATTTCCTCAGGTTTCTCAGCTTATTTTCCCTCCTACTGTTTTTTGTTTGTTTGTTTTTCAGTAGGCTGCCTATGCAATGTAGAGGCTAAGAAGCTCAAATCAGAAAACTTGAGTTCAAATCTTTGGTCTTAAAGTTATTAGCTCCTTGGCCTTGGGCAAGTCTCTAACAGTTTTATCTTTTGTAAAATGGTAATAAGGTTATTTTGCAACAAAAAGGAGATAATCCATGAAAAGTGCTAGGATGATATGGTAAGCACACAAGAAGTATTAATTATTAGTATTTTACTCTCTAAACTCAAAACTAAAAATCCCCCAAATGGAAGAAGTCTTTTTGTAGTAATTTACTGTAACTTTAAAGGCTGTTTTGTACCAACCTGATATTTTTCTGGGTCCCCACATTCAAGCACGGGGAATTCTGGATGTTGATACTTTTTTTTAGAATCAGCAAATAGTAATTCACTAATGATGTGTAGAATCCAATTTGAACCTGTAAGAAAAATCAGAAAATCAAAGCTCATTAAAGCATCTTGATATAGTGAAGGCATGTTATGTTACTTTAGCATGTATGGCATAACAGTTAAAATCTACAACCATTCTCTGATGTGTACAATTGGTTCTTCTGTGTTTGAAGTAACCTGGCCTTTGAAAAAAACAGTGTTTTGTGGAAAACAGCATTTACTTATATTATTTTAAAATTCAAGTCATTATATTTCTCAGATTTCTCCTTTAACAAGAGACAATGCTTCCTTTTGAATCCAGAATATCTTCCTTATAGAACAGTGTTCAATTATAGAAATTATTGTGTATCATATATTACATATTACTTGACTTTAAGTTAATGAATATTTTTTATAGAGTGTATAATTTTGATTTTATAAAAACCTAGAATCGATTAAGAGAAAGAAAAATATTAAGGAAGGTTGGCTTTAATAAACACATATGAAATAACAGTTTAAAAAATCAAAAGTAGATTGTGTAAAATAGGAGAATTTAGATTCTTAATGTCTTATCTTCTACTGATGAATGACCATTGTAAAACTGGTTTGAAAAACTGGAGGATTGATGTTTGATCCTGAAAAATAATCTATTACATATAAGTTATCATATAAATCATCATATAAATTATAGTTGTGGCCATGCTTTTGTCTTCAGTTAAACATCATGATGAAAATCTCTACTACTATGAGTGCTCAATGGCCACTGGACTTTCCGGCATTCACGTTTCTGTGCGCTGGCTTCATGGTGCATCTCTTATATCCATCATGCAACATGTTCTTTTCACATAAACCTCCTCCCTAAACCACTGGGCTGCCTAAATCTAGCAGTTCTAGATTTTGGTTTTACAAGCTATGTTCTTAACCATCGTGGCCTTACTCCCTGATTTCTGGCCAGCCTCATGCACATGAACTACCCTCCTCCCACCTGTGCCTTGCATAGTGCCCAACATACCCCCTTTGAAAAAGTGTCCTTGTGAAGAATAATTTGTTACTTACCACACTTTGGATAAGATGCTAGCACTATGTCATCGCTTCTGGCTTCAAAGGTGTCCAAGGCTTGGAAAGTTTCTGAGGTGCACATGGTGATCGGGTAAGGAATCCCCTGATAGGTGAAAAACAAATGAGAGAGAGTAGCTTTTTTTTATTTTTCCAGAGCTTCATCAATATAGTCAACAAATTTGGACTTAGCAGCCATGCTGGCTCCCTGCTAATGAACCTGTTCTGTGGTTGTCCCAGGGCAGCAACAGCTTTCAATGTAGTTTTTCAGGAGGTGGAACAAAGGGCTCCTCCCATTCACATGAGAAAGAAATAATTTAATTCTCATCCTTCCTCCCACCCTCACCCCGCCTTTTAGCATACACACCACTGACAAAAGGCAAACCACAGGTGCAAAACAGGCTGAGAATTGGGGAATACTACCCCAAGGGTTGATTATATTACCATTATAGGCAACCCTCCCCAGGAAAGTGAGAATAGAGTCTCCTAATAGACGATAATAGATATTAAATATCCAACACAGTTATTTTTATTTTTATTTTTTTTGAGAGGGCATCTCTCATATTTATTGATCAAATGGTTGTTAACAGTTAACAACAATAAAATTCTGTACAGGGGACTCAATGCACAATCATTAATCCACCCCAAGCCTAATTCTCATCAGTCTCCGATCTTCTGAAGCACAACGAACAAGTTCTTACATGATGAACAAATTCTTACATAGTGAATAAGTTCTTACATGGTGAACAGTACAAGGGCAGTCATCACAGAAACTTTCAGTTTTGATCACGCATTATGAACTACAAACAATCAGGTCAGATATGAATATTCATTTAATTTTTATACTTGATTTATATGTGAATCCCACATTTCTCCCTTATTATTATTATTATTATTTTTAATAAAATGCTGAAGTGGTAGGTAGATGCAAGATAAAGGTAGAAAACATAGTTTAGTGCTGTAAGAGAGCAAATGTAGATGATCAGGTGTGTGCCTATAGACTAAGTATTAATCCAAGCTAGACAAGGGCAACAAAACATCCATGGATGCAGAAGATTTCTCTCAGAACAGAGGGGTGAGGTTCTAAGCCTCACCTCTGTTGATCCCCAAGTTCTCACCTGATGGACCCCTGCGACTGTGCCTGTCTTAGGTTGTTCCTCCCTTGAGGAATCTTACCCGTCTCTGGCTAACCAGTCATCTTCCGGGGCCATACAGGGAAATGTAAAGTTGGTAAGTGAGAGAGAAGCCATATTGTTTGAAAAGGTTAGCTTTTTACTTCTTTGCATATTTATGCCCTGTAGCTTCTATGCCCAGCATTTGTCTTGAGGTATCTTTACCACTTGGAAGAATTATGATACTCGGTAAATTCGATATGAGGCACGAATTCTATTTAAGGGTTGTAATTAGGAAGGAAGAAGAAAAGCTATAGAAGTAGCAGATGAAAGAAAACATGGGAAGATTGGTTATTTCTTTGACATATCTTCTTGTAGAGTAACTTCAGCATGTATAGGTTTTAAACTACTAATTAAATTGCGCACACACATTAACATAATAGGAATACAGCTACATAACCAAAGCAGACCTACAATTACCAGCCATCTCCAGTGAAACCAAGAAAAGCTGTTAGGCACCCTAAGCATTTGTGAAAACTTATCTATGATATGATGGATACCGTCTAACTGAATTTGAATAGTTTGAGAAAAATCAGACAATTTAAAACAACACATTCCTGGGAATTGTTCACATCCCATATGTTCTTTTAACAGTAGATAGTCTGTAGTCTCAAGATTTTGCAGTGCTGCAACTTGCACTTCTTCTAATTCTTGGTTGAGTTCCAACAGTATAGATCCAGTCAAATTTGTTATTTTACTGTATGCACAGGCCAGCATAGATATCTCCTTCTTCATTCCAATGGCAATTCCAGGAACCGGTGGGATGAATACAGCTATAACTGCAACAGCGCCAAGATCTTTGTTGACATTTTTTGATGATCATCTTCTGGAATGACACTTCCAGAGTATGTTGATGTTGGAACTTCTTCTTCATATCGTATCTTATTTTGTTTTCTGGGTAGCCAAATTGGGCTTTGATCCTCTGTATAAACACAAACAGACCCTTTGCCCACACTTTGATATGCCCTTTATACCATTGTGAAGAACTTATTGGAGGTCACCACACAGGAACTGCTTTTTTTTTTTTTTTGTAAGAGAAAGGAATATTATCAGAAAAATGTACTTCCATAGCTGATCATCTGACACCCTTTAAATGATCAAAATTAAGGGTATTTAAAGCATGCATTAATCATTGATTTACAGTTAGTTTTATCCTATCAGGGAGTAATCCCCCTTTCTTTTTTTTTTTTTTTTTCCAACACAGAGTTATTTAACTGAATCAAGCATACAGTTCTCCTGTTAGCAAAAAGCAATTCACAGGATGAAACCTCTTCCTTGGTTGAGAGGATGTAGCTTTCCACCACATCCCCCATGGTGTGATAAGGAAGCAACAGGATTGTGAGGTAATTTAGTGGCGTGGAAAAGAGCCAGAATTTGGAGGCAGTCCTTGGGACAGGCCCAGATCCATCATTTACTGGCTCAATGGACTTAGACGTCAGAAGACCTGAGTTTAAATCTTGGCTCTACCACTTACTAGTTGCGTTATTCTGAACTCATAAAACACCTTCAAAAGTCTATGTAAAATGGAAATAGCAACAGCTGCTCTTCCTGACCTATTTAACAGTAGAGTTGTATGGTTCATAAAAGAGAGATGCTTTGTCAAGGGGGACACGCAATGCAGTGGTCCTCTGAGTTCATTCCTGCTGGTCAAGGTCTCCAGAGTAAGACACTCACTCTCTGCAACTCAGTGTCTTCCCAGCAGCCACTCTCCCCTTTTCCCTTGGGATAAAAGTTGTCCTCCTTTGCAGCTTGGTTAGGCCTGGGGTTAGGGGGAGGTGAGCAGAAATAATGTGTGCAGCTTCAGGGGGATGACCTCAGCCCAGGAAGTTGACTGTTCTATAATTCTTCTCTTGCCTCTGTCCCACATCTGGAGGGCAGACATGATGCTGGCTGGCCAGATGTGCTAATTTGGAGAAAAACAGCACTTCTGGGGGATGGCAGGCCTATAGGAAATGGGGCACATGGGGAAATAGTCACCCTCCCAGGACCACCCCTGCATACAGCAAACCTACTTTTGAACTGTATGTAAAGGAGCACAGTTGACTAGCTTGTTGAGCAGTGGGATTGTCAGCCTCATTGTTACAGCAGGTTAGCCTACATCCTACCTAGTATACTTCTGGGTCAAAATTTACTCTGTGGTCTCTTCTCAAGTCAAGCTTCCATCAACATATACTGAGCTTTTCTTTTTTCCTTTCCCTTCTCTTCTCCACACCATTTTCCCTACTCTTCTTCCTTTTTTTTCCCTCTGACCCTAGGAATGCAGTTTTCTAAAACTATATTTACTTTACTCTAAACGAATGCTAACACTTAAGGAATTAACTCTTAGTTAAGCATGTTACTTAGCTGCTGTAGTTGTTCATATATTGGTTAAAATAATAGCTAATGGTGTAGGGGATCACGAGGAGAACAGTGTAGCACAGAGAAGGCACATAGTGAATCTGTGGCATCTTGCTGCACTGATGGACAGTGACTGCATTGGGTATGGGTGGGGGCTTGATAATATGGGTAAATGTAGTAGCCACATTGTTTTTGCATGTGAAACCTTCATAAGAGTGTATATCAATCATACCTTAATAAAATAAAATAAAAAGACATACTGGGAAAAAAAATAGCTAATATCAGAGATCCCTTCTATGTATCTGTTAAGGTAGTAAAATTACATGGATAACTTACTGTAATGTCATAACAGCCCTATGAAATCAGTGTTTCTAACTTACTGTTTTGTGGGTAGGGTAGTTGGAGCTTCACAGTGGTGGAGTAGAGTCAGCTGTTTGAAGGCCATGGAATGCAGGCAGTGAGGCTGAGTTCCTTGGCAAAAAAATAATTTGCAGCAAGATCTCTCTCCGTGGTGTCGGGTTTAGTTGTTACCACCTCTGCATTCTTGGTGCTTCTTTATTTGCTGTGAGAAACAAGGCCAAGTGACTTTTCACTAAAAAAAAAAAATCTTACTTTCTGGGGAGAGAGATTTTTATGACCACAAGGGAACAAATTCCCTGGATTCTAGAACATTTTATTTAATAAGAGCATTTTGGGACAAGCCCTATATCAAATGTATACATTGATTGTCAGATGCATTCTAATTTCATAAACGTAAACATAGAGAAACACAAGCATGCAGAATGGATGTTTATATGTTAACAGAAAGTATCTTACTGAGGCAGCTGGTGGATATGGGAGAGCAACTTTTCATCTCCATTTTACAGAGGAGAAGAAACAGCGTTCCTAGTTAGGACTAAGTATCTGGGTTTTGTTACATTTGTGGTTTTTAACTTTTTAGTTGGTAAAAAGGCAAAATTAGAATATTTGAAGGTCTTACTATTTATTAATTCACATAATAATGGGATACTATTCACTGTAAGTAGGAAGGGTGTGTATTTCAGAACCTCCCTCCCAAAAAAGAAAAGAAGGACTGGACTCTCTGCCAAGCTGCTTAAGTGGGATTGTCCCTTACATTTTAAAGGCTTTGTTTCCCTGGGGAAGGTAGAATTTAAGACATTAATTCAAGTGTTGTTCTTGTCCTTTGTTTGCTTCTTAGTAAATAAATCATTAAAAAAGACAATATGGTTGGATCCTATTCTGACACTAATGCCTGTAATTATAGGAGGACTTGGGGGATGTTTGGAATTGGTAATGTGAGCTCTGATTCTTGTTAGTCTCCCTAAGCTCAGGACAGCCTACCAACCTTACAGTTCTCCATACTTGACTCTTAACTGCCCAGCATGCATGATGGGGGGAAACAGTAGCATGCGTGATTGCACAACCACCTAGATCATATGATGCATTTGCACTGGTGTGTCTGAGTGAAGGTGGGCCTCATGTTTGGTGAAACCCCTGCTTCCTGTTCAGCTCCTGACCCACCTAGACCCAAAACAGTGGAGATGGTGCCCCTCTAGATGGTGCCATGCTGGCTTGGTTTATGTGCCTGGTGGCAGCGGCAAGGGAGACTTACTTAAACCTCCTTTCCTGGGGATTAAAGAGATTGTTCCCTATTACCTTCTTTCCTTCTAATTTTTTCCTAGGCTTATAAAAAGAGGGAGAAAACAGATGACAGAAATTGTCTAGGGTAATCTAAATCAAATCTGATTAGTAAGGCAAGGATCACATAGCATAGAGTTCCTATGTGCTGATTGGCCCAAGGCTTATTTTTAGGGGCAGGTAAATAGGCCCTAACTGTGCTATCTTCCTCTCTCTGTAGTGGGGTGTCCCTTCAGGATTAAGTTGTGATTTGTCTCTTCTTTAGCAAGAGAAGTGCTATCTCTGAGTGTAGTTCAGGATTGAAATTTACCCTGGTATCCCAAGTATAGGGAGGGGGGTGTATTCTCTTTGTATTTTGGGAGTTTACTAAAAGCTAGCTTCCCTCTTTGGAAGCTGAAGACCAGGATGTCAGGGGTGGCGTCCCTGAGGTGGTGGATGCTGGAAACATTTAGGATCCAAGACAGTTCATCTGGTAACACTTTAGCATCCTAGACTGAGGGTGATAGAGAACCACTCCACCCAGCACTGGGCAGCCAGCAGAGCAGGAGTCCTGCCCTACTTCCCCTGCTTCTGGGACAGTATCCCCAGAGGCCCCAGCTCTCCACTGCTCTGTGTCCTGTGGCCATCTGAAGGGAAGGCAGGGCCATCACCAAGAGCCTGTGCCCCTCTTGTTCAGTAGGTGCGTTGTGGCACCCAGCAGCATTGGGTCATCTAGATTAATCTCTGCTGCCTCATGTCAGGTAACTGCAAGAACTTTGCCTTTAGGCTCCTGGCCAGGTTGGCTAGCTGCCCACCCTCTGAGG
Source organism: Manis pentadactyla (assembly GCF_030020395.1). Taxonomy (NCBI): domain Eukaryota; kingdom Metazoa; phylum Chordata; class Mammalia; order Pholidota; family Manidae; genus Manis; species Manis pentadactyla. The sequence continues at coordinate 206,343,489 of NC_080020.1, read as the reverse complement.
TAACCGTGGGAGGATGGGCAGCAGACTTCTTAGATACTGGTTAGTGTGCAGATGCCTGTTGCCCTTGCCTTTGTGACCACTACAGAAGGCTAGGACTCTGTGCCTTTGGGCCAGCTCTGGGCCTTGGGTATGATGTAGCAAGGAGAACTTCCTCCTTGCCACTTGCACCCTCTGCTAGTTAGCAAATTAGGGTCACACGGGAATGTACAGCCCTCAAAGGACCCTTTGGCAGAGGTGTTCAAGACTTGAAGAAGGATCTACCAGGCTTCTGGACTGGAGAGTTTGAGCATTTGTATTCTGGGGTTGGAGCTAGGGCAAATTAGTTACTTCCTCGCCCCCAATGTGCATACCTGTTGCTTTGGAGTCCCACCTGATACTTGAGAGAATCAGTGCCCCTTTGAAAATCTTTCACCAGAGTTTGTCCCACCTGCCTCAACACCCTCTACCCTCTACCCCAATTCATTGATAAAGGAACTTGGTAAGGGTCTCCACTTTTCCTGCTCTAAATTTTGTGGCCAAGTGGTCGTTACCTCAAAACATGTTTGTGAAATATATAGTTGGGTCCAGGATATTTAAGAAACAGATATGAGGATGTCAAGCTTTGTGTCATACTGGGAAACTTCCCCTCCAGGGAACAACCTCCCTTAATTAATTTATATATACTCCCCGGTGGAAGTGATTGAGTTTCTGTGGAATTATTTCAGGCTCTGTATCAGGTTATTTTATTCTTTTCTTTTTTCAGTCTGAACCATTCTGATTATCTTTTCCTCTTGTTTTGTCATCCTGCTACCTTTAACCCTGATGGTTGGTATTTTAAACCACTGTAGTAGGGCCTGGCAGCTCAAGGCATAGAGGAGTTGTCTTGTTAGTGAGTTTCAGCCCTGGGCAAGTTCACTATGGATTCAAGGAGACCGAAAAATGACAATGGAACATTCTTGGGGTGAAAGGGTTTATACCGAACTTCATTCCCATGGTGGCAGGTCAATCACTAGAATCCTGTCCACTTAGAGCAAGTCTGCATGCAGCAAGCTGGTCTCTGCCTCTAGGCCTCTGTGCCCACACAGCCATCCCAGTCTCTGTCCTCAGCGCTGCCACCACTCCAGTCTCTAGTCTTGTCTCAGCTCTCCTGCAGCCTTGCAGTGTCACTGTGTCACCTAGACCACTGTGCGGAGCTCTTTATGTAGCATCAATAGCAACATATTGCTCACACGTGTGTAGTGAGCTAGCCGACCAGGGCCAAGTGAGAATCCTGGCCACAGGAACTTTCACTTTATCCACAGAATGTCTTAAGTGATCTATGTATTTTTTAAAACAAAGTTTTTGTTGGAAGTCATACAGGTTGATTTTAAAATGAGAAAGATTTATTGTGGGTCAATCTTTGAAAGGGATGAATCTCTAAAGATTGTGAATACCCTGGTGTAGATAAAGTGAAGGTTCCTGTGGCCAGTATTCTCACCTGGCCCTGGTCAGCTAGCTCACTACACATGTGTGGGCAATACGTTGTTATTGACTCTATATAAAGAGCTCCACCCAGTGCTCTGGGTGACACGGTGGCATGACTGCAAGGCTGTAGGAGAGCAGAGGTTGGAGTGGTGGCAGCACTGAGGACAGAGACTGAGACGGTTGTGCGGGCAGAGAGGCCCAGAGGCAGAGACCGGCTTGCTGCATGAAGACTTGCTCTGAGTGGATGGGATTCTAGTGATTGACCTGCTACCGTGGAATAAAGTTGGGTATAACCCTTTCACCCCAAGAACGTTCTACTGTCATTTCTTTGGTCACATTGAATCCATAGTGAACTTGTCTGGGGCTGAAACCTATTGGCAAGACACGTGGTTGGAGGGGAAAGGGGCCCTCAACAGAGTAGGTGATACCTGGGGAAGAGTTCTGAATAGTTTTGAGAATAATAGGTTATGATGCAAAAACAGTAACAGACAAAATAAAAAACAATAGAGTTGCAAAGAGATCTTATGAGAAAAGCTTGAAAGTCAGATACAAAGTTATTAGAATGGAGGTTCAAAACTGAGGCAGCTTCTATAGAGCAGAAGAGATCAAGAGTATACAAAACCTAATGTTAAGAGGATACTAGTAGTGCTGATGTGGAAAAGATGGCTTTGGGGCTCTTGGTCAGTGTAGACCTGAGTGATCTTCATTAATAATGATATGCTTTTAATGAATTTAGTTTGTACATCCACATTCTTCACAACGTATGCCAGTTTGGATGTGCAAATGAGCCATGAGGTTGGACTGTGGTAGTTGGATAGGAAAACTGGGGCAGTCAAGAGAGCTCCTCACAGGTGCTTCCTTTAGTGGCACTGACAAACAGCTCCAACTATCACCCCTTCTCTAAAACGTCATGGGTCCCTCAGATCAGAAGTAAGGCCCTGATCATTGTGTACTTTCCATTAGTTGTTTGTGGGTATATTTTACCCCCTACTAGACTATTAACATCAATGAAGGTAGATCTGTGTCTACCTTAATAGACCTTTCAATTCCTTTCCTCCTCCTCTTCCCCTTCCCCTTTCTCACTCTCTACTTTTTTTTTCTATCTAGTGGGCAGTAGGGCAGTGCTTCTCAAAATTTAATTTGCAAACGGATTGTCTAGGTATTTGACTAAAATGCAGGTTCTGATTCAGCAGGTCTGTCGTCCGAGCAAGTTCCCAGGTGATTCCCATACTACTGATTCTTGGAGACTATCACACTTTGGGTTGCAGATTAAAAATGAGTGCAGGCTTTCAAATCATAGTCCTGGGTTCAAATCCAAGTTCTGTCTTTTATCAGCTATGTGATCGTGGGCAGGGTAAACATCTCGCCTTCTCTGTAAAATGAAATACTCATGGCAGCTATCATGACATTAGGTTATTTGAGGATTAAATAAAATAGCGCACCAGTCAGCAGCCAGGACCCACTCTTACTTAAAGCACCATAAATGCTGATTACAGCGCGGGGAGGGGCGGGGCTCCGTCATCCATTGCGCAGGCGCATTCCAGCCTGTATGTTCCTGAGGTGAGGTAGCTGCGCAGTCTTACAAGGGCTCCCAGTGCTGGGAGTGGGTGAGGTTTCTGTGGAGCGATCTGGGGTGAACGGTGAATACCCGGTGTCTCTGCATCTATGCCGTCGGAGGAGAGCGGAAGAGGCCCTAATATTTTCAGGTCGCTTGGCAACTTTGGCGCCGCGGCCGGGGTGGGGGTGCTGCATGTGCTGCCGGTCCCTGGGAACTGCTGCCGGGCCGGAGGATCCTGGGAGTCTGGGCGGGCCGGGGAGCACCAGAGAATCGGGGAGCTGGGGAGGCGGGGCCGTGAGGGCCGCGGGTAGCCTGCCTGAGGCAGCTCTCAGAGGCCTCTCTGGTTGCTTGGCTCTTGACCGTGGTAACCTGGAAAACCTGAGTTTGTCCGGGGACGTAGCAGAGGAACCTCGTTCTTCAACATCTAGTGTGTGACATGTGGCTTTTTTTGCCTGGACATGCTGAGCTGTGTGGATTTCCAGCTGGCGCAGAGCCGAGGGATTTTCCGACGCAACATTGCCCTTTTGTCTTAAATTCGTGCACCCGAGTCAGCCTCTCGAGCCAGTGGGATGGTAACCGCATGACACATGTCCATCAGAGGGCTGCTTTATTTTAAACTTCACCAAGTTCCATCCCTCTCCAAAATGTTGTCTAATCTTGTTGCTCCTCTGCCAGTTGTAACCTAGCTTTGTCGTGGACAGGTGTGCCTTTAAAAAGTGGTCTTTATCAGATGGGTTTTATCAGTTTTTATAGATAATTCCAAGGGACTTGGAATGTAAAATGTATATATATATATTTTTAAGAAAGGTAAATGACTTATTATATACGTTGTTACTTCGAGTTTGTTTTTTGAACCGTCAGTCTCACCCTTTCCCAACAAAACGACTTTGCTTGGATTCCTTACACTGGCTCTGGGCCTGCTTTGTTTTTTTCACTCCTTGAACATTAAAAATAACCCAAGATATCTCCCTGTACTAATCATGACTTATTTCCTGTTAATAATGTATGGCATTGTGGTAAATAGGCAAAACAACTCCCTTCCCATCTGCCTCTTGGTTATATGTAAGTTCTTTTTAACTTACTCTGCTTCATTTCTTTTAGGTAAGAATAAAGTTTTAATCTTTTGGTCCTCAGAGTGATCACATTATCAAAATGAGAGAAGGGATTTTTTGGGGGGAAGGGACATCTGGTAGCCATATTAATAGGATTATCTCACAAAAGTATGGTATTTAATTATCCCCCACCCTTAAGCATGTGGAGGATCCACAAGCGAAACTCATGACAGTGAGCAGAGTGCTGGAACTGTATTCGAGAACATATCATCTGTGCATAGGATGAAACTAGACAAAGAGCATACATAGGGCAGTATCAAAATCCTGAGATTAAAAACTGCTGTTCTCCTGTTGTTCCTGAATTTGGGGTTACCGGGAGAGTAAAAACTTGGGTTTACATTTCATGTATTTTAGTAAGATCATATATGCTACTTTCTTTTTATATAGCCCTTTTGTTTGGCTTTTACTTTAGAGAAAGAAACCGAAGACTCAAACTCATTAATTACAGGAGGAGAATCAAGATCTAACATCTAGTTTTGACACTAACTGGGTGATGGTGTTTTCCTCCTCATGTGGCCCATGGGCCTCTTGTATAAACAGTCATTTGGAGTTTTCTGCTAAAAGGGCAGATTACTTGGGTGTCAACCCTAGACTTGCTGAATCAAAATGTGGGGATTGGAGGAATTGCAGGCTGAGGCCCAGGAACGTGCACTTTTAACAAGGCTTATGAGTGACACAATTAGTTTGAAAATACTGTTAGAAGAGCAGCTCTTCAGGAACAAGAACCAGTTAGTTTATAGTGCTCAACTTTGCATAAAATGTCTGAACTATGGCACAAAGTCCAATATATGTTCCTCCAGCTGTAAAATAGTCACTTAAACCTCATTTTTTGTTGGCTATGTTATAAAGAGCTTTCACATGTTGTGCCCATTAAATCATTCTTAATTCCTTTCAGCTAAAAAAATTACCCATCTCCCACCATTTTATATTCTTAGACAATTTTAAAATTGTTTTATTTACAATGCCTTCAATTTTTATCTCCTCTCTGTGCTTTATCCAATCATCTTTGGTTCACTGTGCCTTTTAGGCATGGAGATTGGAAACTAGGAACATGGGACATGTCCAGTGCAAATAAGGCTACAGTAACTTTGGGGTTTTATTCCAAAATAGATAAACATTCTTGCTTTAATAAGAATTTAATAAAAATAAAAATTACAGGAAGGAATTTTTTTATGTAAGTGGTGTTAAATCTGAATATGCTCATTTAGGTTCACATATTTTTGTTACTGTTAAACTTAGGATGGCTCGCACTATGGAACCACTGGCAAAGAAGATCTTTAAAGGAGTCTTACTAGCTGAACTTGTGGGCATTTTTGGAGCATATTGTTTGTTTAATAAGATGAACACAAGTCAAGGTAATCATAATTCAGATGTTAATGTTTTCTAGAGTGGTGTAGTTTCCTAATGCATTTTAGGTTCTAAACAGCATTTTTAGATAAATTTCTTCAGATTCAATGTAGTAGGCATTTTTATGGGTACAAGGGAAAACTAGATGTCAATTATTATAGACTAAATGACATACCTTTCCCTAAAAAAAGTAATTTGTAGAGTAGGGAACTTTTTTCACACTTCCATGGATTTTACTGGAGGACATAGAGCTTTGGCCTGGGTTAGTTTGCGAACACAGATGGAGGATTCAGCCTGCCAGTTACATCTCATTATTTGGTAGACTGAGAAGCAAGAGGTGGCATAGCTGAATTGTCAAAGAACCAGTTTCTCAGGTTAACAGTTCTTCCTCTTCATTAATATTATGCTCTAAAACCTTTCCCATGGCACCAGCTATTATTGAAAGTGCTTTGACATTTTTTTGGGGTGGGGGGTGGGGAGTTTATATTAAAGCCTTTTACTTTTAAAATTAGGAAGTGCTGCTTTCTTTCCCTAGAACAGAGAATGGTAGTCCTGGGGTGGTGACCATCTTTGAAACTTGTTTTCTTAAAGTACTTCACTGGAACAATGTTCCAGGATGTACTGGACATTCAAAAGGGCTCTATACTTTTAAACTGTAAGTAAGGGTATAAAAGAAAACATCCAAACAGTATCTAAAAGCAAATTAAAACTTAAGACAATTTAAGAAACTGGGTACAGTACAGCCTTATTTCTAATTCCTTAACAAGGTAAAATGGCATCCAAAAAACAATTCATAAAGTTACGTACGAGAATTACACATTAACATGTAAAACTTGATTTTAAATACCATTTCTGAACAAATTATACAAAAAGGCTAAATTTTAAACTTCCCAAAATAGCTATGGAAGGCTATGTGTAAACCAAGTTTCAACTTAGATCCCAAGAGGATATAGTTCTAAATTACCAGAAGGACCTTAACACAAATTTCTAATCTATAGGATTCCTGTTTCACAGACCCTAAAGCTAGCATGAAATTATGGCTCCATGTGTTAAAGAATTTCTAATAAGGAATTTCTAATCATATCTAAGACTTTTTTTCATCAGATTTCAGGCAAACAATGAACAAGAAATTTCCCTTCATCTTGGAAGGTATGTTTTTCCTCAAGAGTACAAAACAACTTTTTCAAGTAACCAATAAATTATGACCAATTAAGGGCTAAGTGACTTGTGATAGTAATTTCCTCATCCCTATCTTAGCTCCTGAGAATACAGAGTGAAGAAAATTCTCATCTAGAGATGAGAGCAGTTAGCTAATGGACTGGGATTCTTAATTCTTCTAGCAGTTAAGAACGTAGACTTTGGAATGAGACATACCTGAGGTTGTGATGGAATCAAACCATAGCTTAAAATTTAAAACCCATCTTCAGTTTCCTAACCTCTTGGAGTTGTTTCTTTTCTCTGTTAAGTAGAGAGAATGCCCATGTCACGAATTGTAGAAGGATTAAACAAGATGACATGTAATTATTTGGCATAAATGGTATAAAGTAATGCTTAATAGTGCTCACTAGAATAGAGGTGCTAGAACTTATACATGAAATATGTGTATCTTCATTTTACTATGCAGAAAAGGGAAAAAGTATGTTTTTCTCAATATAGTTTAACACTTGCCTGTTTTATAAAAACGACAGTTATTTGTATTTTCAGTTTATTACAAATCCATTGAACAGGCTGGAATGTATGGAATCAGACAGCAAGATCAAGAAAAATGGTTGAACAGCAAAAAGTAGGGGTAAGTAGAATTCTAATTTATAATTTATTTAGAAAACACTCATTTTCTTTTTTTAATTTTTTGAGTGACCTTTGGCCTCTTCTTTTTGAAATTCTTCTTTTTCTTGATCATACTTTTTACATCTCTGTTGTGTAGCCAGTCATCACGTTCAGTCTCCCATTTAAGCTGTTTGAGACCTGTTGGGATAATGGGTTGGAGAAAGATGAACACCCCACACTATAGATCTCGGCAACCCCAGAAAACATCCTACTAACAGGACTTCTGGTTGGCCATGGCCCACAGTCACTTCTCATCACTATGCAAAATCTCCAGCTTGTTTGTTGCTTTCCTTCTGTATTTATTGTCAGAGATTGTTGTTCTACAAATAAAAGACTAGGAAAGGTAAGGACCAAATGCTTCAAAGATTTTATTTCCCCTGAACATTTTTACTGATGAAAGAATAGAAGCCAGTAACTGTATCAGAAATAATTAAACTGTTTATAAAGCACCTATAGTTACTTAGCAAACTCAAAGTATATAAAAATAGCATGCCTCTCTAAAAAAACAAAAGTAACTTTTGTAGGTTGTACTTTTTTGCAGTAGTCTAAATATTTTTTAAATCCCAGATGAAAAAGCTATTCATTATAGGATGAAAGGAATTTTATCCACTCTTACTTAAAAAGGTCCTCCACAAATATTTACATCCTCAGAAGTTCTAACTTAAGGCCTTATCTAATTAAAACCTCAATAAAAAATTCAAGTTACTTACTTGCATTATCTTTGTTAGCCATGGCATTCATGCCAATACTATCAAACTTGGATCCCATATTTTCATCCAATAGATGGCCAAACTTAAAAAAGGTTGGGGTGGGGGGGATACATTTATTAGAAAACTTAAAACAATGCAGAATAACTAGCTTCTTGAAGCAGTATATTAGCCTTACCTCTTCAGCAGATACAAACAGATTGGAGTCATTGAGATTTCTTTTATTTTTTTTCCTTGATCCTAAAAGTATGTAAGCCTAGATTATTAAATTGTAAATCCAATGATTTTGCAAAATGTAAATCTTTCAACATTGTCTTGGTAAAAACAATTATATTTGTTTATATAATAAATACACAACTGCATTTATCTCCTAGCTCATTAAGTAGCTGGCACTTAAAGAACTATAATTTAGGAGTTAGTATACAGCATTTTTTAAAAAAGTTAGTAACCTAGTAAACTGTTCAGATGACAGTAGTGTCTTTTTGCCTTTCAGATTTGACCACTGATCAAGGTTTTACCCCATTTCATAGTATCAGGCAAGATTAAAATTCCAAAGTTGACACGGAAGGATTTTATATTTAAAGCAAAATGTAAATTTTAATTAAGTCAGAGGTTTTAATTCTTGGGACTGTGAAGAAATTGACAGAAGGTATGTTTACTATGTTATAGATGAAATTTTGTTTATAATACTCAAAATAAAGTGATTCTCCTTAAAAACTCACCTATAATTCTGAATAAACTTCACAAAATAGATAAAATGTCTTTAATATTTTTACACATTTGAAATTATGTAAAAATACATTAACTAGAGATACCACTTTTATCCATTTTCACTTTTCTTGAAATAATATTATTCAAACTCTGCATCTCTGACATCAATGTTTCTGGGACTATTAGAGTCACTTCTTAACAACTTTACTAGGCAATAAAAATCATCATAAAAGTTCAGCTGTTAATAAATCAATGCAGTTTTAGAACATTTCCATCAACTCCAGAAGAACCTGGTGCACGTTTGCAGTCACATGCCCTCTCCCCTAGGTTTTGCCTTTCTTGGCTAGTTCATTTTTGAGGTCATCTAAAACATGTAGCAGTCCTGCATTGCATTTTACTGCTGAATAATGACTCATTATATGGACCTATCGCATTTTGCTTATCCATTCATCGGTCAACAGACATTTGGGTCATTCTCACTTTTTGGCTAATATGAATAATGCTGCTATGAACAATCATGTGTAAATCTTTGCATAGATATACCAGAGCCACTTTCAATAAAGTTTCTAGAGCATTTAACCTTAACTTTTATCAAGGTGAAATGTGTATTATTTAATTAAGTGTGCATGATGTTGTTTTTGAATATTTTATCTTGTTAAAATTCCCACTTGAATAGCATTAGGAAGTTTTTTTTGTTTTCATTCTATAGGTATATATACACATATATCTGTAATTCAGTAAGTACTTCTGCTGTGCTGCCTTCTTAAAAGTTTCCTTAAGGTTTGTTCAACCTTAAGGATAGCCAACATCTGCAAATGTAGAATGAACACCTCCTGCCCCCATGATCAATGAACAAATCTGTTTGAAATTTCTTTGCTTTCTCCTTCCACTTTAATCAAACCAGTCAGGCATCCTTTAATCTGTATCAAAACTATTGTCGACTGATATCTGAGATCCTTTCAGACTAATGTCTTCTGAAGTAATACTTCATTACTCGAAATATGGTCACTGAGAGAGCATCTTATATTTAATATGACAGGCTCAACAGGACTTAAGATGAAGCAACATTTCTTTTCTGAGGGATGAGTGAGGAAAATATTGTCTTATATGTGAGCATATGCTACTATTAAAATGACCTTCCATCACTCAATGGAACACAAAAATCTGGAAGATAACATGTTACAATTTAAGAATGCATAGGTAAAAATCAATCTGATTAAGATGACTACGATTGTTAGCAGTATTTGAAAGAGCTGATAAAAATTTTGTAGGTATAAAAGTGTCTGAGAGACTACTACCAACATATAAAGTTATTACTTGTATTATTGTCAAAAATATTTTTGATTTTAATAAAATTGTTAAGCATTTTAATTATTTTTAACTTCAGAAGTCTATTTTTATTCTTCAGACGCTAGAGAGGCATTAGAAGCAAAGCATTAAAAAAAAAAAGCAATCCTGTGAATTTATCCACAAAATTAAGGATTATTATAGTGCTTTCTACATTATTAAAAACTTAAAATTGTCACCTGATATAGTACTTTTTCCTGTGATTAACATCTTAAAAATATTACACTAAAAGGCATCACCTGTTAGACTTTTTAAACTACTAGAGAATAAAGTAGCAGAAAGAATTTGTATCTGTTTTATCTAAGTTATTTTTGAAATTAGAATTGTTTTTATCATACGGCAAAATGGCAGATCTCATACAAAGGAAAGTCATGTTGATAAATAGCCTGGAGTTTTAGAAGAGTCCAATGGTAAGGAATAAGCAAGCGTTGGTTGAGAAAAGGAAAAAGGCAACAGGTGTCTATGGAAAATCCAGAGCTTGCATATAACTGAATGGTTTCAACATGAATGAAAAGATGACCTAGAGATATTTAAATGACAGAGGAAGAAATTTAGGAAAACAATTGAAGGAATATGTGGAAAACAACAATTTTCACATATTAAAAATACATAAAACTTAGTATCCATTATAAAAACAAAGACTAAATTGTACTAATTAATTTAGAAAATTTCCCAAAATGCTAATGAATAACAACTTTCATATTGCACACTGTTTAGGTCTAAAAAAAACTAAATATATTTTCTTACCCTGAAATGATCCAGAGAAGTCAAAATCATTTATACCTTTTCTCTTGCTTCTCTTTGTACTGACTTTGGAGTTGACTCCATCATCAAGTTCTGTTACCAAAAAAAGTGCAGTTAAGCAATTTAAAAACAACAGGACTGCTAGAGGGCTCTCATGAAGGATGCATATCGATTAGCTTTTAGAAACTGCTAATAACTATTCTAACATTAAATAAGAGTAACAGATTAGTGCAACAAGTATTGCACAGCCAGCCTAACTGTTGATTAAGATAAAAACCCAAAACTCAAAATTCAATTGCTTTAAGAAAAAAAATCCTTCAGTTCCAAGTAAGAGGGAAAAAGGTCCTTTCTAAATTTCTGGCTGAGCTGAGTATTAATTTGAATACAGAGTAACATTAAAACCAACAGGAAAACTAAGCCTATGTTGAAGAAGAAAGGAAGATTGTCTGTCTTGATTTTTTAAAATGCATACCTGGAATGTCTTCATTTTCTTCATCCAATATATCCATGAGTGTTCCTGCATCTTCATCAATTTCAGTAAATTCTTCATTCATACTTCCTAAAGAAACTTCGTCAACATCCAAGTTATCAAGGCCGTCATCACTACCTTCTGAATCTTCATCTTCAGGGTCATTCTTACTTCTTTTCATTTTCTTTTTTATGTTGCTAAAGAAAAACAACAACTTCTAATACAAAAAAGAGGACATTGTTTTCCAAATATTTCGGGTGACTTGCAGGGTACTGGGGCTATTAACATTTCAAAGGGGAGTTACAATACTACTCAGAGCCTTTATCTAATATACTAAAGTGTCTTATAAAGGTCTAAAATATTGTATTCATGTCCCAAACTTTTTTCAATACTTTTCTACTATATATCACAGTCCTGTGCTCTACTGTTCTGAGGGATAATGTGGGAAATTCTGGGAAAATAGTAAAAAGAGATTGAAGAGTATTTTACCCAGCAAAATCAAGGTCATCCTTTCCAGAGGTAAAACAATTATCATCTTCAAATGTGTCTGCAAAGAACAATATACCAATTGTGAGAAAAAGCAAGGAGTAACAAAGTTGTCGTGTCTTACTATCTGAATCCATGAACACAGTCAAAATTCTGCTGTTTGTGACAAACACTAAAATGATATACACATGACTTTTTGGTGTGTTTCGTTAATCTACATAAACCTGTGAATTTAACCCTAAACTAAAATGGGTTCCAGTTAATTTCTTTCTACAATTCTTTCGTGGAAAGGGGATAAATATCAAAATGATGTTTAACAGCTACAGTCCCCTGAAGTAGGTATAACACAGTACGCAAAGTGAACTCAGTGTAAGCTTTCCTAATTTCCCATGTTTTTTGTTTCAGTCTAAATTTCAATTAAAAATTGTCTAACGCTCTGCAGATTATAAAGATGAAACAGAAGACTACTGTATTGTTACCAATCACACAAGGAAATCAGGAACAATAAAAATAGTTTTTCTTTTACACCAAAATTATGTAAAAGAATTTTATTTACAAAGTATTTCCCCCATGAACTGCACATACACCATCATATCTTTCTGAAGCACATGTAGGTGAATAACCATGTATCACCAAAACATTTTTTTAATCCTTCACTGTGATTCCTATGGTATTCTTAGCCAAATGATTTTTTGAAATAAGGTCACTTCTACCATCATTGTTCTGTGGTTCTATCAATATTAACATATTATTATACAAATTGGAGTAAAAAACAAATTACCAATCATCTTTTCAAACTCCTCATCATCCACATCTTCTATACTTCCTTCATCTGAACTCCATTTTTGTTTTTCTTTAATTGCAACTTTTTTATAATACCTAAAATAAAATGAATGTTATGTATTTGCTTGTTTTATTATAGGGCCCATTTTACTATAATCAAATCACCTATGACCAGTGACACACACAAGTATAAAGGTTGTTACTTCAGTTGGACATAAACAATTGAAATTTTGTGAGATAAAAAATAGTTTTGAATTCAATAACATAGTTGAAAACTTGAAATATGACAGTAAATTTCAAAAATTTAGATTTAGTTCTTCATAAAAACACCTGAACTCAAATGGCATGGTAAGAGACTATTTTAATGTCAACACTAATGATGTGTTAGAATATTACAAAATGTGGCTCTGAATGACCTCTAATCACAGTATTTTATCAGACATACTCTTATACTAGGGTACAGTGAAACTTAGCATTTTGCAGATGGGATCATATTAGACTGATACAGATTTAAAGCCTGTAAGAAAACTACATATATTAAAAGAAGAAATTAAAGATTAAGTCCCACAAAATCAAGATTCATATAACAAAGTTTATGCTAAATTATGAAAAAAACTCCCAAATTTACCTGTTTTAATTTCACTTAGATGTGTTAAGATTAACAGACTTATAAATTTTCTTCACAAAAATGGATACTCACATATCCTTCAATCTTTTCATAAAGAGGCCTATGTTACTAAAGCATCTTACGGAATTAAAAAATTTAAATTTTAACAGCTCCCCAAATGAAACTGTATTCAGTATATTACCGGTAAAAAAACACTTCATCCACTGGTATTTGGCTCTCTTCTTTTGCAAGGAACTCCTTACTATTCACTAGGAAAAGATTAAGTTACATTTTTAAGTTTATTAAAGCAATCCTTTTTGTTATTCCAGGCATACCTACAATTCTAAAGTCTCACAATGTAAGGAAGGTAGGTAAGGAAGGTAGACAGAAGGAATCCTACAGTGCAAAGGACAATTTCTGGAGAAATCTGCATGGAGATTCTACAATTGAAACTGTTGGCCAGGATGAAGCAGGGAGCCATCAGTGCATGACAGTAAAGAACGGGGCTCTCTCCCTCCAGTTGCACCCAGGATCCCAATTTCAAGAGAAATAACAATGCACAGAGTTCTCTTAATAATTAAACTTGTCATTTTTATCTCAGAAAAACGCTAATGCCTGACATTCTGGAAACAGGAAGTAAAGGTAAACATATAATTATACATAATTTTACTTAATATTGAGGAAAACTAAGAAATAATAAGGAACTACAAAAATATTAGTTTTCACTCTTCAGATAAAGATTTTCTGACCCACCTTTATTAAGAAAGGATTTGGCTTATAGTTCTACCTCTACTAACTTTGGCAAGTCCTTTCACATCCCTAGACCTCTGTGAAATAAGTCAGTTGGAAATTAGATGACTTATAAGATTTAACTTAACCCTAGTCTCTGAACAAAATGGAGCTGGGATTCAGTATGTAAAGAAATGTCTGCTCTGAACAGAAGAATCAGATCCACAAAATGGGCACTAAATACCTGTACAAGTAGGTTATCAACTAAGTTTAAAATAATGCTCTATGACAAATTTAGTTACAGGTTTTCTGCTAAGCCTGTATTCAAGAGCTTAAAAATGGTCTGAACTGTAAAAGATAATTAAATATGGGGGTCACTGATAAAGCTATATGATACAGGAATGGCAAAATATTGATAACTATTGAAGGTGGGTGATGGTTATGGGGGGGTTCATCATTTTATTAGTTTATTATTTGGAATATGTTTGAAATTTTTTGTAACAAAATTAAAAAAATAAAAAGACCCAGCCACTGTAAACTTGAGAATGTATACACGTTCTTGGTACCAAAAGGAATAATGTCTCCGGTGCTTAGGTTTTATTCTGAGAAGGGGGAGCAGAAATAACAAAGTTTGTATGTTTCTGACTTAACTGTTCAGTTTCCATACTTACCAGCAAAACTACGAATATCCCTCATAAAATGCTTTCGTTTTGGCTGCATCACAATACTGTGAGTGTTTTCTGAAATGCAAGATCACAACAGTGTGATGAAAAACCTAGTTATAGGAGCCTGTTGTTTAATAAATATCAACAGTGAACACAAATTAATTCATAAAATAAAAGCATACCTTTGCCTTTATGTGGCTTTGGATTTCGGTATACAAATCGATCCAAGAATCTCATTAATGTGAAATCCTGCAGTGGATCCCCTGAATACTGAATATAATTGCCCTGAAAGGTGGGGGGTGGGAGTAAATTAAGAGCTCAACTCAAACTATATATAAGTGCATCCAGATAAGAAAAAAGAGGAAAAATATAAGCATCTATTATGTGACATGAGTTTTAGGAAATATATATTTGGTCATTCAGATGGGCAAATATGTATTTCTCAGGTATGTATATTTGGTCTTCATCTACAGTTCTGACAATACTTGGGAGCCTTAAAGGTGAAATGGGTGTCTTGTCAGTTAATAAGACACTTTTGGACCCCACCCAAGGGCAGGGACTGGAGGTGCAATCAGCTAATGGCCAATGATTTAGTCAATCATGATTATGCAGTGAAACCCTCAAAAAAACCAAGAAGAGCATATCTCTCTTTTGCATCCTGCTTCTCTGTTGCAGAGAGCTTCCACACTTGGAAACCAGGAGACTTCCACATGCCACTCAGCCAGGCCACAAGCTCCCAGAGAATAGAAGCTCTTTTATTTGGGACCTTGCCCTATGTATTTCTTCATCTGGCTATTAACTTGTATTCTTTATTAAACGGTAAACCTGTTTCCCGAGTTCTGTGAACTGCAAATTAATCTAATTTAAGGGGGAGGTTGTTGGGACCTCCAATCAGCCAGTGGGTCTGAAGGACAGGTCAACAGCCTGGAGTTTGCAACCGGAGTCAGGAGTGGGGTTTGGAGGGCAGTCTTGTAGGATGGAGCCCTTAACCTGGGGAATCTGGTGCTGTCTCTGGCAGAGAGCATCAGAAGCTGAGTTCTTGGACACCCTGCTGGTGTTCAAGAACTGCTTGGTGTGCATGCATAGGAAGCCCCCCTCCCACACACACATGCAGTCAGGTCTGGGAACTGAATGTAGTTGGTGCGAACTCAATTATCCTGCACTGAAGGCACAAATATGCACTAGATTACCCCTCAAATATCCCTCTCACGCACATAAAGAAATTAAACATACACTTGTACATATACATACATATTCTATGATGCACTGATGATTTTCTAAATAGGTAAATAATGTTGGTCATCTAACTATTAACCAGGAACTAAACCATGAAGTGGCCAGCACAGCAAATGGCAGTAATCTTTCTTAAGAAAAAAGCCAGAATTTATTAAGTAACTGTTGTGGTTTTCTAATATCCTGTATTTCCATTTATCACTGAATAGAAAAAATCATCTGCTGCTCTGTATTAGAAAAGCCACTGCTCTTTTACAATAGCAGAAAATATCTGTGATTCTATCTGGTAGAGAAAAAACACTGTATGACCAATGATTATCTAAAACTAGAGTACTTCTTTTTTTCTTATTTCTTGTCCTCTGAACATTACACTTACCTGAAGGATAGTCTTTGCAAAGAGGGCTACAGAGGGGTGAAAATGCTCAGATAGCTGAAAAGAAAAATGTGAATAAAGTTCTCACTACAATTGTAGATTATTTAAAAAATCCAAAGAATTGAAACTTAAGCCAATACATCAGAAGAGTGATTTGCAAAATTCAGGTCTCAGGAACACTTTACACACTTAAAAATCAAGGCCCCCAAGAGCTTCCTTAACTTAAGGGGGATATATCTCTACTGATACTTTCTTTTAGAAATTACAACAGGAAAATTTAAACTTATTTATAGTTCATTTAAAATAACAAATCCATTACATATTAATATAAATCACGTTTTATGACAAATACTATTTTTCAGAACAAGGAAGTATTAGAAAAACAGCACTAGTTTTGCAGATCTAGTGTCTGCACTCACATCTGCTTCTGTATTCTATGTTATTTTAGTTGAAGTATATGAAGAAAAATCTGGCCTCAGACAAATATACAGTTGGAAAAAGGATTAATTAATTCTTACACATAATTGTGGGTCTCCTTCTTTGATACTATACCAAGCTGATGATTAGTTGCAATATGGAATCTGAAACCGTATCAATCAGTTTTTGGTACTTGCTATTAAAATTAATTGGTCTACTTTGAATGGATCTTTTATCTACACATGGCTTTGTAGCACTGAGCATTGGTCATTTGGAAAATACTGATTCAATGAGTTATGAAGTTCTTCCAAATATTGACCACATTTCATTCAACATTTTATTACAAAAATCACACTGATAGTATCACCATGATTTCATTAGCAAAGTTTTTACATATTGAGAAACTGCCAAGCTCAAGGTGGTGGTTGTTAAGGTTTCTAAAATTCTACTCTTTGCTTATATGCTTAATTTTGTCACTTATTATCAGTACTATTACCAGTTGTTCTGTTTGAAGTAACAAGTTCATTTTCAAGAAACTGTCTCCCAACTACCTGAGCCTGAACAACCAGTATGCCAGCCAGTCTTTCATGAAAATAGTTAGTTGCATTTCCAACAACTACTCAGGCACTTTACTTTGAGACATGAGACAACCTTCATACTTAGATATGCAAAAGTGTGTCATGCATTCTTGCTATACATACACAGTGTTAGAAAGACATTGTACTTTAGGATAAAGACAGTAAAATCAGTAATTTTTTCTGTTTCATCATTGTTACACGATACAAGCTTTTTTCTCCCTGCATCTATTTAGCAGTGAAGGATATAATGGCTGCCAGTGCAGCTTGCTGCTATTGTCTTTGTGCTAAGGCACTAGCAGTTCTACCCACCATTTTTAAAATACGATTAATACCGCTGTCAACACACCAACAGAGTGTTTTATTTACAAAAAGTTCTATCATCACAAAACTACTGGAATATCTAATGTATAAAGCAAAATTTACCCATTTTATAAAGCTGTTATATACAATAATCTTGCAAAAAACGAAATTTATTTATGGCCATGTAAAACATCCTTATTTTGCATACACATTAAGGTTTTCTACATGTGAATGTACTAATGTATAAATTTAATGTTTAGTACAGGCAACAGAAAATAGGTTATAAAGCATTACAGTTAAGTGACATTATTTCAAATTGCTTCCTTATGCCAATTAACTAATGTCTAAATAACTAAATTCCTATATTTGTCATATACAAGAAAAACAAACTTCAAGGTGTGAAATCCATGAAGGCAAATATATAGCACAAATGAATTACAAAACAATTTGAAATTATATTACCTTTTTGAGTTCCCAAAGACTTGTATTTTCAGCTCCACAAAACAAAGGATTTCTACTGAAAGGATCATATGTATTTAAGCGTTTGCCACCTGAGAATAAAAAACAGTGTTGCTCCAATCCTTTATTCCTAGGCCAAAATGTCATGATAACTACCACCATAAATACTGTTACCAATACCTATAATTCTCAACATTCTTAGTTAGCCAGACATACCAAAAACTCCAAGCCTTATTAAGGATTTACGTTGGTACTCAAGACAGCATCTGATAATGAATAAACCAGCCAGCCAGTTTATCCCAACTACTAAAAACTCCCCTTCAAAACATCTCAACAGAAGGTGCTCACATCTGGATCGGTTAGGTCATAAATGTTGAGATAACAAATAACTTAAAGATAAAATAGGTCTACGTTCTTTTGGAACTTTAGAGTGCATTGAATATTTGTCATTAAATTATGCCCTGAATTAATTCTCACTTGGAACATGTTTTACATTATTTTCTTTATGTTTTCAGAAATGCAGGATTAAAAAATTTAAAACCAAGAACTTTCAGAACACACTACGAACTGTCTACTTCATAATGCACATGCTATTGCCCTTCTAAAAGATTATTCTTGGTTTAGCCTTTAGGGCAACAGATGGATTCCTCTGAAAACTTTCTTGGTGGGTATCATACTTCTCTTTTATACCTCAGAGGCAAACTGAAGTTTGGAGAGATGAAATAATTTGACAAGTGTCCCATAAGTTTGAAGCAGCAGGAACATTTCTTGATTCTCAAGGTTAGTGTGCTTTTCTTTACAGCCTCAAACGAAGAAGCTGCATTTCTTAAATTTCTTTTGGCTCTAATATTCTATTAACGGATAATTCATTCTGTGTGTATGCATGAAAAACCTAAGATTTCTATCTCAAAGAATGTTTTCAATCCTAAAATACTGCTGTAAGGAATTTTAGAAGGTATGATGCTCAAACAAAATAACCAAAAGTTCCACACAATTCACAACATGTAACGAGATACTTTCGTTTATAAATCAAATTTTCACGTCCAAACATTTGTTGTCCTCATATATTGTCCATGTTTGAGGCCTTTAAATGTACAGATAAAGGCTAAGAAACTATTACTAGTTCAAGGGTATAAACCTACTTGATTCACAGCTAAAGGAAGAGAGATTTATTGTGCATTTAACATGTCCATAGTTTTCTCACTAAATCTTCAAAGCTCCAAAAGGTATTTAATTTCTAAGATTTCAAATATTAAAAATGTGTTTATTAACTGTGATTAATAAATGATTTCCTATATTAAAAATTTACTTTTAAGGTCCTGAATGTACCTGGTTATGAATGCTCCCATTCAAAAGAAAGCAATACTGAGAGGGCTTCTAAAATGGTATGCTAATTTCTTCAAAGATCAAAGGGGAATCCAATTCCCTGGTTTAAAAATTCAAAATAATAATTAAAAGATTTAAGATACTCACCTTTCAAATTATCAAAGTGCACCCAAGAAGCAGACACTGATTTCTTGGTTTCTATATGACTTTCAGATACAGTTTCTTCTGTCTCAATGTTTTTCACTGTACCTGTTTCTTCATCTGCATCAGTGAATTTTTCCATGTCTTCATCATCTTTTATGTCAATAAAATTTTCCTCCTCATCAGACTCCTAAAGTATAGGTATAAATTTATATAGATTTAATGAATATAGGTTAATCAACTAGAAGTCTGTACTCAATTATGTGCAACAGTTTTGAAGATTTGCTTTTTGCAATTCTGGTGAAAAATGAAAGTTCCATCAATGAAATTTAGGATGAGAGACTACACTTTTACTTCTAAATGTAACAGAGTTTAAGTTTTGAGTCAAGAACTCCTGAATCTTTGGGACTTTATTACATGGAAACACTTAGCCTCAAATAAATTTCTGACATCTTATAAATAATCCTGTGAGACAGGTGCTGTTACGTCCATCTCACAACGAAGGAAACAGATTTAAGAGATCTAGCTCTTTAACATTCTGCATCTCATATAGTTACAGTTTAGTGTAGTGCAATTTAGTGAAGTGGTCAAGAAACATGCCCACCTAGTAAACTGTGTACCTGGGACTAAAATCCAGGTCTATCTGACTCTAGGACTCATACTCTTACATGCTTCAGAGAGCTAAGTAAGTTACTGTCATTGAAGCAAAGAAGAAACACTAATGTACTTCAGAACCCATTCGATTTAAAAAGCAGTTGTAAAATATACCGGATGATCGTGTAGTTGACTTCTTAAATCTGGTTTTACTTTAAGGATTTCAGACACAAGATACAAGGCTCCACATATGAATGGTGGCATCTGTTCACAAGTAACCTGAAGTAACCGCTTCACAAAAGCCTTTACCCTGCGCAAGACTATGTCAGCTTTCAGAGATTTGTAGACAAGGTTAAGAAACATGGCTTGCTTAGAACACATCAGCAACCCTGGATCCAACATCTTCCTGTAAAACAAAAACACGATCAAATGCTTATTCATAAAACAGCTTCAAAACCAGCAGTCACATATTAGAGGCAACTCATCTTAGGTAGGGATAACCTTCCTGCTTATTTTAGAACAAGTGACCATTTCTGACCTAAGATGTCAAGTGGAAGATGTCAAGTGGAAGTCAATGACCAGAATACAAAGAATGATGACAGCACCAGGGGAGGAAAAAAAAAGTTAAAGGAGCAACAGACTTTTTTTTTTATGGTTTCTTTTCTCTTTTTCAAGTGATTTTCTATTCTCTAGACCAACAGGGCACAGCCCTAACAGTATTATTTTTATATAAATACAGAACCGCACATGAAAGGCGAATCCAAAATCAAACAATGAACAGTGGAGTAGACAAGGGTTATTATCCTCGTATCACTACCTACTAGCTGGAAGACCAAAGGCAACCTCCTTATGGTTCTAGTAAAGACCACATATGTATACCAAAATTCATTATAATTTAAAAATTCTCTGTCTTACTTGCTGAATCCTAGAGATGCTCCAACTGATCTCGACTCCAGACATTAGGACACCCTAATTTAACACAGTCCTCCAGATCTACTCATGTGGAATCATTACTTCTTCCAAGTATATCTATCAACTTTTTCATAATAGAAATGAAAATATTTAACCTTGTGAGCATTTTCATACTGCTCTGCATACTCAGTTTTCCCTATTTGTCAGTTTTGTAATTCTAATACCTATTTGTGATATTCTGTATTAATCACCTTTGATATTCAATTTTCTCTCTTCACATTTAATATTTTTGACCTTTCCATTCATTTTACAACTCATTTTTAATTCTAAGTTAATTAATTCTGTTATTATATGTCAATAGAAACATTTGACAAGGGTTAGATAGGTGTGTGTCTACCATTTCAAAGAGAACATGTTCTGCAAGTTTTTAAATCACATTTTGTATATATACCACATCATTTTCCATTTCTCTTATCCCTTAATTAATATGAGGGAATTTTTATTTAAAGGATTCTTAATAAAACCAAGAGAAATAAAAACTTTAAGTAGAGGCTTAAAAGCCCTTTGAGGAAATCCATTTGAGAGCTCTTGGCAAACAGTAATTTAAAGAATTTAGGAATGTACTCCTCAGAGATGTTAAGACTGTTGTCTTAAACACTGAGATGTTAAATTGTTACTAAAGAAATATGTTTTCCAATAGATTCCAAACATTTCCTAGAATTAGAAGTTTTTATGACTTTTAAAACTTACAAAAAAAACCTAAGACCATGAAACCTCTCCATTTTCAGCCTTGGAACTCTTTTCTAAACTAAAGAAGTATTTATTACTTAAAGGAATCGTGGACTCTCAGGAGTTATGGAGAAGCCTTGAGAGTTTTTTTTGGTCTACTGTCATGGAACACCAAGAACTCCAAAGCCTGTAGACCTGCATTTGCCACCTAACTTGGCCTCCTAATGTCTGGGTGATCTTGCACAAATTACTGTACCTCACAGACTAGAGACCTCTTAAGAGGGTTAAACTTAAGAAATGCACATAAGTTATATTAATAACATTAGTATTAACACAGGGCACTTACTATGTGTCAGGCACTATTAGACACTTAACATATATATGAAGATTACATGGGTTAAATATACACTAGTTCCTTAATCTTTTAAAGTTCTATCATGTTCTAGCTCTGTAACCTTGGGAAAGTTTCATAATTTTTTCATAGTAACCCTACAGGACAGTGCTTTTCTTTCCATTTTATAGACAAACTGAGGCACATTACAGTGGGATCAACTATGTTTACCAATAGGGTTTTAATGAGGATTCAGTATCTGTGCAAAGCTAAAAGCAAACTAATGGCTGAGACTCAAAACCAGGCAGTGTGGCTTAAATCCAAGATATTAATCACTTCCTTAGATTCCTCACAAGATGTATGTATGTGTAATTAAACAAATGAATTAGAAGGAAATATGTAGCTTTTTGGTATTCTTGAAAAGTTCGAAAGTGTTCACACAATGTTCAAAATATCCCTCAACGGATGTGTTTGTTAAGGGACAGGTGCAAAATTTAGTGAACAAAAATCTTCATCCCAATATTTTGAAAACTCCCAAACTGCAACCCCCAGCCCTCCCTATCTAACATTTTCTTGTTTTCTGTCAGTCTTCCCCAGAATGAATGTAAGTGCTTCAGGGGTGGGAATTTTGTTCACTGTGTGACATCCTGAGCACCTAGAACAGCACTGGGCATATAGCTGCACACAAAAATTATTGTTCAATAAATTAGTAAATGGCTGTGTGAAGGACAGGAGGGAAGAAATACAGGACTGAGGATGGGGGAGGGCAAGGGAGAAGAAAATTATTATATCTTTAGTTCTATTTCTTTAATATCTGAAGAGACTTAAAGCAAAATGTTAAAGGTGAAATAGGTGGTAGGATATATGGGCACTTTTTGGGGGGCTATCTTTCTGTATTTTATCTTCTCAAAATAAAAAATAATAAGCAGTGTATTTAAAGCATTTAACATAGTTGTCCAACAGGGAAACAAAGATTAAGTGACTTACTACTCAAAATTGGTGAGTAGGAAGTTGCTGAGGGAAGCCTAAAATCCAATTTTCTGTCTTTCTCTTACCCCACAAAGGGGCACTGCATCTATTATATTAAACCACGTTATTCCTTTTATTCACATATAGTATGGTATGTACTTACCTATATAATGCTGCATAATATCGATCTGATATTGTCTGCTGAGAATTCATTACCTGGAACAGCAACATTAAGGCTTGCACACTGGTATTGAAATTCACTATATGCAACACTCTAAACAGGGTGTCAACCTGCTCCCTCACTTTGTCATCACCAGTCTGGGAGTAAGGGAATGCCCTATTCACTCCTGTTAAAAGGGCACCAAGCATTTTTGATTCAATATCTTTTTTCTTGATACAAGTCCGAAAAAAACAAAAATAAAGAGTTATTAATTTGTTAGCTAATTCACTTTCTTCATGGGAGAGGACCATTTGATTTAAAAAGCAAATTGCATAATATTGTGCTTTGGAGCTGATATTTGAGCGAAAAAGCAGCCTTTCTACTTCACTACACACAACTCCTTTCATATTGGGATGTTTACAAAGCAATGTCTCTAACAGATGGGAGGCTTTTGTGGCGATTCTGTTTTGAGGATCTCCCAGTTTGTTTACCACCTGCACAAGAAGAGCCTTCTCTTCCTCAGGTTTGTTACAAAGAAGCTCATGAGCCACTGCAAGGGCTCGAATTTTGGTGGTTACTAATGAATCATGACTTAAAGTTTCTAAGACCTGCACAAATTCAGCCACTATGTTTTTTAGCTGGTGTTCAAAATACCACAATATCAGCCTTCTATCTCTTGAATCCTTGTTGCCACTGGACAACTGTTCTAGTTTGCTGAAAGGATGTTGGCTGAAAATCCGCAGCTTCCGACTATCTGGCAAAAGGTCCGTGATTAGTAACTCTTTGAAAGTACCCAAAGCCATGAGGCACTGCTGTTTGCTGCCCTTCTTTTTGACAAGGTTCATGAGAGTTTCTACAAACTGGAGTGTGTGAATAGCATCATCCTGAATAAGGAGAATCATGGCTGCCATCCTATCACCTAGCGTCCCAGTTGACACAATTGTCTTCATCCAGGTGGAAGAGGCTCCCTTTTGGTTATTCGTCTTATTTTTGAATAAGTTGATTTCATGCTCATACAACTTCTGAGCCAAGGTTTTGTACTTAGACACAACAGCTTGAGGCTGGGGTTCCAAAGAATATTCACTGCTGTACTGCAGATCGTACCATTTGCCTCCAGGCTTGAGTAACAATGTCTGTCTCTCAAAAAATTCAAAGATGTCTTGCTGTTTATCTTTCCTTATTTTAGGTATGGTGCTGTTCTCATCAGAATGTTCTTCTGGTTTATTTTTATTTTTCACCTTACTGGTTGATGTCTTTTCACTCTCTGTTACATTTTGCTTTTTATCATCTACTTTAGATAGTCTTGCTTCTTTTTTGCTGGCATCTTCTTTTTTAGCTGATTCATCTTCAATTAAGAAAGCTTTTGAGTACTTGACCAAACTAAGATTATGAATAAATGCTTCCAATTCACCTTGTTGGAGGTCATCAATTGCTCCTTTTTTGCCTCCATCCACCACTTCCTCATTCTCATCCAAAGTAGCCAGCATAAGGTAATCTTGCTGCATAAAAACATACAGAAGTTAAATTACAAATCAGTTTAGTTTAAAGTTCAAATGCTAATTTGAAATCTGTATCTTTGAAATCAATTAAACTGAGTTATTATGGTACTGCCTGGGCTCTAACTCTACCCTGCAAATAACTACTTGATGTATCAAAGATTTAAATCTGAAAAACAAAATCATAAAAAACAGGAGAAAGCACAATGTAATTTAAAAAATCATTTCCAAGTAGGAAAAACCTTTTCAAATTTGACATAACACTCAGATCCCATAAAGAAAGGATGGGTGAACTTATTCTCTCAAACACAAAACGCATACAAAAATCAAAAGACAAATAATGAATTGAAAAAAAGAAAAAAACCCTGGCAACTCCTATCAAAGTAACTGGGCTCAATATTTATACACATTTTTATACATCAATTAGGGAAGTGACAAGCCAACAGAAAGATGTGCAAAGGACATAAACAAATGGTTCACAGAAAAAAAAAAGTGGTTTTTAACAATATGAAAAGATGTTCGACCTCACTGACATTTAGAGAAATACAAATTAAAACTACAATAATATATTCATTTTTTAATCTGTCAGATGAGCAAAGATAAAATTATGACAGTTGGTCTTGGGAAGAAAGTGGGGATAAAAGGCACTTGCATACATGACCTATGGAACTGTAAACTGTCATGATCTCTATGGAGGGCAATGTGTCATCTTCAATCAAAATACAAGACACACATCCTTTGACCCAGCAGTTCTATTTGTATAAATTTAGGTTACACATACAATTACAAAAGTGGGAAAAGATATATATTCAAGGTTATTTACTGAATCATCATTTAAGATAGCAAAAGATTGACAACTTAATATTCACAATAAATGGTTAGATAATTTAAGACAGTCCACGATTTATGCAGGCATAAAACCAATGACACAAAACTGTACGTACTGATAAGGAAGGATGTCTAAGTAAGAAAGAAAAGGATGCAAAAAATTATACAGTATGGTACCTTTTGTGTAAAAAATAACACACATAGAGGTGAGGCTTAGAACCTCCCCCCTTATGTTCTGAGAGAAATCTTCTGCATACATGGATGTTTATTGCCCTCGTCTAGCGCGGATTAACACATAGTCTACAGGCACACACCTGATCATCTACATTTGCTCTCTTACAACACTAAACTCTGTTTTCTACCTTTATCTCGTATCTACCTACCACTTCAGCATTTTATTAAAAATAATAATAATAGAGAAATGTGGTATCCACATATAAATCAGGTTTAAAAATCAAATGAATATTCATATTTGAACTGACTGTGTATAGTTCATAATGCATTAACAAAACCGAAAGCTTCTGTGATGACTGCCCTTGCACTGTTCACCATGTAACTTATTCACTATGTAAGAATTTGTACTCCATGTAAGAATTTGTTCGTTATGCAGCAGAAGATTGGAGACTGACGAAAATTGGGCTTGGGGTGGATTAATGATTGTGCATTGAGTATTGACCCCCCTATACAGAGATTTGTTGTGGTTAACAACTATTTGATCAATAAATATGAGAGATGCCCTCACTATATATATATATATATATATATAAACACACTTCCAATTGTAAAATAAATAAGTAACCGGGATGTAATGTATAGCATAAGGAATATAGTCAAAATATTGTAACAACTTGGTATGGTGATACCTGGTACCTAGAAATATCATGTATATAAATGTTGAGTCGCTGTGTTGTACACCTGAAACTAATGTAATGCAATGCTGTTGTCAACTACCCTTCAATAAAAAAAAAAAAAAAAAAAAAAAATAACACACATATTTGTGTATTTGCTTGGAAGATAATAAAAGACCGGTAAAAAATGATTGCTTCCTGGAGGGGAAATTGCATGGCTGGAGATAAAAGTGAAAAGATGACTTCTCACTATGTACCCCCTCTTTTTTAAAAAAAAGTTTATTTGTACCAAGTGCATATATTACCTATTCAAAAATTAAATACAACCCAAGTACAAACTTTGAACCTGCTCCTTTAAAATGCATTTCTTATGCTTCTATTCCCTACCCCCGAAAGTCCAGTCTCCAAACGAAACATTTAATAAAAAGTAAACCAAATTCTGTCAGGTATTTGTTCTAAATTTCTAAGGTTTCCTATCAAATTCAGAGCAAAAGCTCACCCTTTTACCTCTCTGACCTCATTTTTCACTACTCTCCCCTCAGCTACACGGACAACATGGCTCACTCTTCCCTTTCCTTTAGTTTTCTGCTTATAATTTCTGTGATAGGTTCCCTGATCACCTCATTTAAAACCATAACGCCCTCTCCCACTCATTATCTTCCATGTTTCTTCTATAGTACTACTATGTATCGGTGAGGACAGTTACCAAAACCACTTCAAAACACTGACTCCACGAGTTCAGGACCGAAAACAGTCAGCCCTCGCTGAGCGGATTGACGGAAGGCAGCGCTACACCAAGTAAATAAAAGGAGAGGATCACCTACATCCCAAGAAGGGCCACAGCTCAAAAACGTCCAATTATAAACGGCTTTTCTCTTGTAAAGAGCAGTGGAGAAGAAGAGCGGGAATCGGACAGAGCACCTTCCGAAGCTGGGATCGGCGTCCCGGAGGCCCTCCCCCGCCGCAGCCCGGAGGCGGCCAGGGCCCGGCCCGGCCCCGCGCGGTACCACTCCCCGCGCCTCTCTTCTCCAGGACTCAGACGTCATTACCTTGGTGCCTCCGAGTCGTAAAACTTCCTCCAGGGAGAACCCATTCTCATCTTCAACGTTATCATCCTCGTCGTCTTCGTCTGGATCTTCCACCGCCACCTCCCGGCCCCAGGGTCGCTTAGCATGGAATTCCAAGGGTTTCTTGGGGGCCGCCATTGCTAGCAGAGCACGCGCCGACGGCCCGCAACTTCCTTCCGCCTGCCCGGGTGACGTACTTCCCATCAGAGCCGCGACTCCTCCGCGCGCCGCCGCGGGATAAGCCCGGCATGAGTGTGCTGCTGAGGGCCGTGGCGGGGCCGCCCAGCGCCGCAGCGCGCGCGGGTAAGGGTGCGCCGCGCCGGAGCCCCGGCTGCCGTGGAAACCGCCTGGGGTGTCTCCCCCTTTCGGGGCTCCTGGAGAGCTTGGGCAGGAGACGAATCCAACCTCAGACCCGAGTGGCCGTGGGGGGACTGCTGCGGACTGGAGTCCGCCTTCCTGCCTTCGGGAGAGCTGAAGAGCTAACGAAGCCGTTTAAAGCACTCAGGCTGCTGTGCACTTGTAAATACGAAGATTTTTAATGGGTCTGGTTTAATGTTTTTCGCAGTGATTCCTTGTCTTTGGAGAGGAAAATACTTCAGCTCCGGGAAGGAGCCGGCAGAAGGCAGCCCGGTGACTCCAGTGCTGCGGCATCTCATATACAAAATCAAGTCTACTGGCCCCATCACTGTGGCCGAGTACATGAAGGAGGTCTTGACCAACCCAGCCAAGGTTCGAGTCCGGGAGCCGAGTCTGGGCCCGCTCTGGCAGCTTGGCGCGGTGTGAGCCAGGGGGCGTGTGCGCGGAGGGAGCTCGAGGGTCCCCATCCCGCAGTGCGGATGACAGGGTCTGTGTTGGGAGGGCAGCAGCAGCCTGTGCGAGCATACACTTGTTTTCTTTTTGAGAATGGAAGGTCCAAGTTTTTACTGTTCTAAGATAAAGCACCGTAACAGTTTTCTGACCAGCATTTCCTTGTTAGCTCTACCAAGCTACTTGGTGAACGTCTGTGGTCCTTTTAGAATGTTTCACTTTGTACTGGGTTTAAATACGAGATCTGTGGAATTCCGGGGTTGCCTTGGCCTATTGCTGTTGGTTGTGGTGGAGTGATGCAGTGTCCAGAGGTTTACCAAGGCACGGATCCTTTAATACCTGCAGGCAGGGCTACAGCGTACCAAAAATTCGTACAAGACAAACTTAAGGACAAACATCTCTGGGTTGGAGTGAGGGTCGGCTCATCATTTACTCACTCACTGAGGCTTCAGGGTGCCAGGCACTGGGAATACTGCAGGGGACAGGGAGCATGGCACTTACATTATAGTGAGAAAATGAACTATAAACAAGGAAATGATTAAACCGGATAATTACAGATTGTAAGTGCTTCTGTAGGGAACAAAGCCAGGTTGATGGGATTGAAAGTAAGTAGTGCAGTGGGAATAGGGACTGCAGAAGTTTCCTTACTAGGTGGCCAGGGAAGGCCAGTAAGCTTGAGCTGAGGCTTGAAGGATGGGGATAGGCTAACCTGGCAAAGAACTGGGAGGAGAACTTCCCAACAGAGGAACAGAATTGAAAAGTTTTTGAGATGAGAAATGCCTTGGAATATAGAGAGAAGACTACAGCACTGGTATGGCTGGAGGGTGGTGACTGGGAGTGGGGGTTAATGGTGAGCAAAGTAGTCTGGTGGAATTTAGATCTTTGTATTAGTGCAATGGGAAACCATCAGGAAGAGCATTTAATGCTCGTTCTGTTGGCAGTGATATCAGGTGGAGATAGCAGTTTGGCCATAAGAGTCAAATACATGAGAAAGGTGGGGAATGCATTTATAAATTTGGTCATCATCAGTATATAGAGGGTGTTAAAACACAGGGAACCAGGGAGAGTATACTTAGAGAAAAGGTTTCCCAGGGTTGAGCCTTGAGGTAACTCTCAAATTTAGAGTAGAGGATGTTTACTTAGGGATTCTTGAATTCGTACAAGGACAAACTTAAGGACAAATATCTCTGGGTTGGAGTGAAGGTCGGCTTGACTTCACTCTTGAATAGAATCAGGGGTTTGTGAACTTGGATGGGAATAAAAATTATACCTTTTCATTACTTTTTCTTTCAGTTTTAGTGAGAACCTATCACTGTGTGACATTAGGTATATAGCATGTGAAATAGGTACCACAGTAGGTTCAGTTAACATCCATCTTAGATAACAGTAAAAAGAGACAAAAAAAAAGGAAAAAAATGTTCTCCTTGTGATGAGAACTCATAGGATTTATTCTCTTAACAATTTTCCTATATATTATACAGAAGTGTTAACTATAGTTGTCATGTTGTACTTTACATCCTTAGTATTTATCTTATAACTGGAAGTTTGTACCTTTTATTATCTTCCTCCAATTTCTCCTTCCCCTATATTTTCTACCTCAGGTAACCACAGGTGTGAACTCTTTTTCTCTGAGTTTGGTTTTTTGTTTTCTGGCTCTTTAGATTCCACATATATAAATGAGATCAGACAGTATTTTTTGTCTTTTTTTCTGACATACTTCATTTAACATAATGCCCTCAAGGTCCATCCATGTGGTGGAAAATGGTAGGATTTATTTTTTATTTTTTTATGGTTGCATAATATTCCGTTGTGTATATTTATCACAACTTTATCCATTCATCCATTGATGGACACTTAGGTTGTTTCTATGTCTTGGCTATTGTAGTTAATGTTGCTATGCACACAGGGGTGCAGGTATCTTTTGGCATTAATGTTTTTGTTTCCTTTGGAAATACTGCATAAGTGGGATTGCTAGATCATATGGTAGTTCTATTTTGAATTTTTTGAGGCTCCTCCCTGCTGATCCCTTACTGGTTGGACCAATTTATGGTACCACCAAAAGTGCACAAGGGTTCCCTTTTCTCCATATCCTTGCCAGCATTTGTTATCTTATTAATGGTGGCCATTCTAACAGGTGTGAGGTGATACCTCATTGTGGTTTTAATTTGCATTTCCCTCATTCATTTCTAACTGGAATCTAGCATTTCTCTAATTATGAACATAGGCAACAACCAGTAGCATCAGTGATACCTGCACCTGGAAATCACTGATGCTGTCATATCACAACAGAGTGATCATAGGTATTTCAAAATACCACTGTGCTCATATATACTTAAAGACTTTGTTACTTACTGGACCGTTCACTCAATTTTATCTTTTAATACACTTATAAAGATGCATGTATATTACTGTATTACAGATTTGTTTTTTAAATATTTGGTAAGTATCTCAGTTGATTTCTAATCCTGTGTGTTGTAAGTCTCTGTGAAGGGGTCTGTAGTCTTCATAACATGCCAAAAAAAACAAAAAAAACCACCCTGAAATGCTTACTTTTGAAGGGAAAAGGAAAGGCTAGAGGGGTGATGCTGTATGGAGTTAAAAAAAAAATCTTTTAAAGATGGGAGTGATTTAATTTTATTTCTAATACTGAGAGGAAAAAGTTAAAAGCTGTAAGAGAAAGGGGATGATAAAAAGATCCTAGCCCATGAGAGTTGTGTGAGGAATGGCAACAGGCCAGAGCACAGGTGGAGGGATTACATCTGGTTAAGGGCAGAAGGGGAAGGCATTTCATCCTTTGAGTGTAGTGGAAAGAATGGGAGCTACTGGAGACCATGTGGGGTCAGGAAGCTCAGGCAGTCCTAGTAATAGTATTCTTTAATTCCTGTGTGCTAAGAGTAAGGCAGGTAGAAAAGGGGGCCTGAGGGGCTTAGGGAATTTTTTAACAAACAATTCTTGAGTGTCTCTTGAAGGTTAGTCATTATGCTAGAACTTGAGATGTGGAGATAAATAAGACATAGTCCTCTCCCCCAGATAACTATGCCTTCTGGTGAGGAACATAGGCATATATATAATTAAATACAGAAAAAGAAGCACTGGATTTAATCTGATGTTGAAGGGCTGGAGGGGGAGGCCAGGGAAAGTGGTGTTGTGTTTGAGCAGATTCAGTGTTACTGAGAAAGGAATGCCAGAGAGAAATGGAAGGAGAAGGGAGAGCATTCCAGTGGCATTGATGTATGGGCAAGCAGTGTTAATAAAAATAAAAGACTTTATTAGGTACAACATACACATGGAAAAAAAATCACAGGTATACAGCTTGATGAATTTCACAAAGTGAATACTCCCATGTAACCAGTGCCTAGGTCAAGAAAATATCAGTAGTGGGCAGGGTTAATTTGAAACAAAGTGAGAATTTGGGGAGGAGGTTGGAGGGGTAGGCAGGTCTTACCCTGTGGTGTGGGAGCAGCTAGAGGGAGAGAGGGGGTAGGATATAGGGGGGACACCACATTGCTTCTGCCTTTCTAGTCAAGTAGTAACTGTGTTTCTGAGGTTTTGCAAAATGCTACTTTGTATAAATCAGGCAAAGATACTGTGTTTATCTTGCTTATCTAGAAGAGGGAACTTTCTTACTAAATATTTCATTGTATTCATAAGATTTTGGAGGGTTGTTTTAAACTTGAAAATTAATTTTTTTCCATTTCTTTCTTTTTATGTAGGGTTATTACGTATACCATGACATGCTAGGAGAACAAGGAGATTTCATTACTTCACCGGAAATAAGTCAGGTCTTTGGGGAGGTAATATGCAAAGTAAATTATAAAGGAAGCCCGTATCACAAACATATGAGAGCAGATCAAGTTCAGTTATTCAACAGTAGTGTTTTACATCTTTGTTTTTATGTTTTATCAGAAGTTTTAATGTTTTAGTAGTGTATAAACTAATGGAATAGAGTGCAAAAAAGAAAATGGCATACAGGCTATCTGAGTTTATATTTTAGTGTAGAAAAAGAATATAGAGATAAGAGGGACAAAAAGAAAAGAGATGGACATAAAGAGGTTAGAAAACAGGAGAGTCAGATGAAATACGAAAGTGGAAGGAGAAAGAAAGACAAAAGGAGAGGTGGAGAAAGAGGTGGAGAGTACTCAGGGAGTGAATACAGATAAAAAACTGCGGAATTAGTGGACTCAAGATGTGTCCCATCCATGATTTAGTTAGAGGAGAAATCTCCCTTTAAGAAACTAAATTCTTTTCAGGAATTCTAGTTCATTTATTTCCATATAAGAACTTTGATCAACTTAGAAATAGGAAATAGTATCCAGGAATTAAAAAACATTAATTATGCCTAAAAGCCATGTACTTATTGAAATATATGAGTGATATCCTCTTATCTATGTGACCTCCTATAGTGGAGGCTGCTTTTTAATGATTTTCTCCTGTTACCAAGCTTCCCAAGTGGTACTTGTAACATAATCCCAGTATAGTTCTTGTGTATACATAGCTATATGTACGTATTGAATAACATACATGTGGTTGAAAACATTTTGTTTTATGGTGTAAAGTGTGTGTTTATACATGGAGTCTTACATTGTGGTATATTTTTATATTTAATGTAGTTTTTTCCTTGGCACAGCTCCTAGGAATATGGTTCATTAGTGAATGGATGGCCACTGGAAAAAGTGCAGCTTTCCAGCTGGTGGAACTGGGTCCAGGTAGGGGTACCCTCATGGGAGATATTTTAAGGGTAAGTAAGAAAAGAATGTCTTAAAGTCTCATGTATATGAATCTTACTACTTTTGACTGAGTTTGCAAACTTCACTGATTTCCTTGTATTTCAGTCCTACCACCTGAATCTTTTACTTTACAACTAAAATATAAAATTATAATAATATAATGAATCATTACATACTGTTGTCTGTTTGTAATCTTAAAAAATGGGGCAGGAGGAGAATGTAAAAGTTAAAAGTATAAAACATTTAGAAGACATTATGGGAGAATACATTTGTCTTCTGAGTAGGGAAGGAGTTTTTTAATTACATAAAAAACAAGCTATGAGGAAAATATTAATTTCAGCTATGTTAAAATTAATAACTTTTTGTTCTTTAAGAAATTATGAACTTTTGGTCTTTCAAAGACATCCTAAAGAGAGAGAAGAGATAAGCCATGAAGTGGGAGAAATTGTTTGCAACACATAACCAACAAAAAACTGGTGGTTAGAATGCATAAAGAGCTCCTTTAAATCAATAAGAAGGTGACAGATGACTCTGTAGAAATTCATGCCAGAAATGTGAACAGGTCTGTCATCAAAGAGGAAATCCAGATGACCGATAAAAACAAAAAGATGCTCAGACTCACTGGTAGTCAGGTAAATGAAAATTAAAATCACAATGAGATACCACTGTACCCCTAAAATTAGAAAGTCTGATAGCACCAAGGGTTGGTGAGGATGCGGAGATATGGAGCAATGGGGGCACTCATTTGATGCTTGTAAAAGTATAATTCAGTACAACCGCTTTGAAAGCTACTGGGCATTATCTGCTAATGTCAGAGTTACCTGCACTGCTATTTTACTGCTAGGCATATACCTAGAGCTACTAGTGCATATGTGTACCAGTAGACATTTACAAAAGTTATCAGTGTTATTTAGAATAGCAAAAAACTGGAAGCAGCATAAATGCCTATTGATGGGAAAATAGAACAATAAATTGTGGTATAGGCATACAGTGGAATACCAAGTGCTATGTGAAAATGCATGAAATCACAGAGAATGCAACATTCAACATGGAACTCATCTTGTTGAATGAAAAATAGCAATTTGTAAAAGAATTCATCATATGATTGTATTTATATAAAGTCAGAAAATAGTCAACATTAGCAATATATGTTTAGTGATAAAAATATATATTTAGAAACATTCCTAAAGAAAAGCCAGGAAATGAGAAATTTGTATTTCAAAATGGTGGTGATATATGAGGGTGAAGGGAGGACATGGGGCTTTTTTTAAAAGAAAATTTATAAACATCTGACAATAAGAATCCTGATTGTATCTTTTTTTTGGGGGGGGGAACCCCACTGATTTAAGTTTCCAGAGCTCTACTTTTTATGTTTAAGTTGTTAAAGTCATTTGAATATAAAATATTTTATATTCCCAAATATTTTCTTATTTCAAATACTTTAAAAATCAAGCCCATAGCTCTTAAAATGTATAAGGGGTGATTCCCTAGATCAAGTCCTGAGAAGTCTTAAAAAGCCAAGGAATTTAAAGGAATGGAAAAAAAATAGCCAAAAACATCATTACAGATTTAATTTCATTTTTGATCATACTTTATAAAGGTTTTTTTTTTTCTTGGGAAGAAGTTTTCCCATTTATGGTTTTATCTAAAAACTAAATTTGGAAAAATCATCTTGTCCTTAATTATCAGATTATACCTGCATATTTAGATCTCAAAAGTAGGAGGCAAATCACCAGTGGAAATTAAATTCAAATGAAAGATAATATTGTATTTTATGCTTTGGCATTGAATTTTAGCATTAAAATACTAATACTTTCTTTTTTCTCATATTTACAACAGTAAAAGCACATAAAACTAAGAGAAAATTGAAAATGTGAAAGAACTGCAAAGTTAAACTGTCAAATTAATAGTGCCATGTAAATTTGATTTCCTGAGGATACAGTTGAGTCATCTCAAAGATGAGATTATTTTATAGACTTAGTGGCTTTATAAAATCAAAACTATATACATTTTATTTCCTTCATCTTTTTTTAGACTCCTTAATCTGATCGTTGTTTTTATTGGATGCTAAATCTCTTCTTTTTATGTTATTCATAATTCTAATTTTTTTATTAGGAAATCAAAATATTGTACTGTTCATTTCTTATGTAGACTATGTTTAATAATTCTAATAGGTTATGATTCTGATAGACTTCTGGAGAGTGACTTATATGAGGAAGTCGTTTCTCTGAAACCAAACATACTTCTGTGACATGAGCAAATTATTGTGGTATATAGTTAGAAAACCTAAAATCTACTCAACACATTGTATTTTGCCAGTTTTTCTTCTTTTTGTATTTAGGTGTTCAGTCAGCTTGGATCTGTGCTGAAAAACTGTGACATTTCAATACATCTGGTAGAGGTGAGCCAAAAATTAAGTGAGATTCAGGCATTAACACTGACTGAACAGAAGGTCTCATTAGAGCGAAATGCTGGCTACCCAGTGAAAGGTGTTACTAAGTCTGGGATTCCAATTTCATGGTACCGAGATCTGCAAGATGTTCCAAAAGGTAATTATTTAACATTTATTAATGAAAGGATTTTCATCACAACACCTCACAGTAGTGATAAGTGACCACCACCTTGCAGAGCAATATAATAGATTGAGTCAGTGCTGCCAAGTCCCTTATCCAGAGCAAAGTTTTTGCTAGAAAAGAGCATTGTTTTAGAAAATAAATTCACCTAACATTAAGAAACAGTGAATTTCACATGGCTTGGCAAAAACCAAACCAAACCAAACCAAACCCCAAATGTAGGTCTCTGTCATACTTGTTTTTCTCTGCTCCTAAGATAGTACTGATGATGAAACAGCCCAAGGCAGTGGGGGCTAAAGGAAACAGTGTTAGTAGGTGGGTTTAGTTTCATTATCTTTTGCACACTCTTATTTGCCTAAAGGCAAGCAAGGGGTGGTGGGAAAATCCTGGCCCTTGTCAGCAAGCATTTTGGTGAGCCCAAACCTGAAGTAGTGGTCTAATCTTGGGCATCTCTGCCATTCCTGGCTGAGCCTTTGGGATGATTTTAGGAGATTCATATCCTCTTCCAGCTAACCAATTTGTTTTAATTTCTTTCAGGCCTAGTGATGAATAAAAAAGTGGTAACAGATATTTCGGCTTTCTGGCCCTGATACATGTGCAAATGAGAACAGTAATTATTCCTTTGTAGGTTCTGTAGGGTAGGTTTCCTGTGATGAGGTGGGTGACTGGTAGCAGTGACTGTGGAAGGGACACACATTCCAGTACAAAGACTAGGCATTCTCTTTTTGTTAATGTTCTAAAGAACCAATTAATTATTGCCTTAAAAATGCTGAAACAACTTTTCTATTTTTAAATAGGGAACAGCTTTTATCTGGCACATGAATTTTTTGATGTTCTTCCTGTGCATAAGTTTCAGGTATTGGTGGGAAAAAAAATCACATTGATAATTAAATGACAAAGGGCCTTCTGTTGTAAGAATAAATGTATATGGTATTTAACTATTGTTGAAGTTAACTATTTGGAATTCTGATTAAATGCAGTTGACCTCTGGACAACACGGGTTTGAACTGCATAGACCCACTTATAGGTGGATTTCTTTTCAATAAACATATGGAAAATTGGAGATTTGTGACAGTTTGAAAAAACATTTTCTCTATTTCATTGGAAGAATAAAGTACATGGTACATATAACATACAAAATATGTGTTAATTGTGTTAGTGGTAAGGCTTCTGGTCAGCAGTAGGCTATTAGTAGCTAAGCTTTGTGGAGTTAAAAGTTATACATACATTGTCAATTGCATGGGGGGTTTGTGTCCCTCATCCCTGTGTTGTCTGTGGTCAACTGTAATTGAAAAGCAAAAATGAAATATTAGGTAGAATTCTTAATTCTCCTAGGATAGTTATTAAGAATTCTAATTCTCTTGGGATAAAGACGTGAGAATGTAAGATGGTAGATGGCTGCAGTATGATGGAGGTTTTTTTTTTATTTTTTAGCAAATTCTTTAAAATTCTAAAGATTAAAATTTGTCTTCATTCTTTCTGTGAGGAGATTAAAGATTTGGAGGTAGTGTATGTGCACTCGTAACTTCTAAGGCTAAAGGTATATATTATTACATGATAATTTGTTAGCAGAAGCTTCTGATTGTCTTGAGTCTGTTTTCCATTTTTTGGCACTTTCCATGCTACATGTTTTGTCTCCCACAGTTCCATCTCTTATCTAAACTACATTAATAGTTTGCACCTATCACTCTACTCATTGTTTAAAGGAAAAGAAGTAATGCCTTTACATAAGTTTAAGTGGTAAAGTGCTCTGCAGTGTCATCTATCTCGTATATAAGGAGAGAACTGAGTTATTTTTGATAGAGACAATTTTTGAGAACTTGCAAAAGCTTTTATGTGTTCTTTTGTTTAGAAAACACCACAAGGATGGCGAGAAGTACTCATTGATATTGATCCACAAGTTTCTGATAAACTGAGGTTTGTTTTGGCACCTTGTGCCACCCCAGCAGAAGCCTTCATACAAGTAAGAGAAAGTTTTTTCTTTTTTTTAGTTTACTGCCAACCAAATCTTCCAAGTCTCACTTTCTGAGTTACTATTTTAGACTTCCTTTACAGTGGTAAATAGCTGCTCGCAACATTACTTAACTATTTTATACTACTTTATTAATAGTGAAAGGTGCAGAGGATCTAGAGTCAGAAGTCTGGATTAAAATAATTTCTTAGCTGTGTGACCTTAATGTAATGTAATAAAGTTAGTGCTCACTCAACAAGTCCCTTAACTTCTCAGTTTGCCTCAGTTCCCTATCAAATGGTGACAGTATTGTCTACTTGACAGGAAATGTGATGTCTGTGAAAACAGTGTAGTACAGAGTATAGCAAAGCAACAGCCATCACTACTTATTGAGTGCTTTGTACATACTACTCTGTATTTTCTCATTTATTCTCAAAAGACTCTAGGTAAGTTTTATCACTCTCTTTGAGCTACTGAAAGGGCATGCCTTTATTCTCATGTTTCCACCCAGATCTAAATTTGACTGTAGACTGTCAGAATGGACAATTGACCTCACAGAATAATCAGAAGAGCTTCCCTATCTTTATAAAAGTTCAAAAAAAATTAAAAAGCCCTATACTTCTCAGGAACTTTTGGGTTTTAAATTTCCTGTTTCTTTCTTTTCCACCCCAGAAAAAAGATTTCTGCTTTCTGGACCATAACTAAAAACTTCTACCTCAGAAGTTACTTGTTTTAAAAGCATAAAAGCTTTTTTTAAAATTAAGGTATCATTGATACACAGTCTTATGAAGGTTTCACATCAGCAATTGTGGTTTCAACATTCACACATATTATCGAGTACCCCCCGACCCCATTGCAGTCACTGTCCATCAGCGTAGTAAGATGCTGTAGTGTCACTACTTCTGTTCTTTGTGCTATACTGCCTTCCCCATGACCTACCTCTATATATTGTGTGAAAAGCATAAAAACTTTTAAACATAAACCTATGAATTAAATTTTCTTTGCAGAGCATAAGTAAATTAAAATATCAGCCTAAGTGCTTGTGAAAATTCTTATTTTTATATTCTGGCTACCTAATTTTATCTGAATGAAACATTCATGGCTACCAAGAGCTAACCCCCTGGCCCTGGGAGTTTGTAATTCTTTTTAGTTCTTGACTTGAGCAGTATTCACTTATGAGAGGGAAAATGATGACTTGCCCTCCCTTTGAGTGGGTACATGGTAACACTCTGCCGTTTTGCAGAGTAGTCTAACATGGTAAGACTGTCAGCATGCGGCACTGAGGTTGTCATATCAGCCTTTAAGTAACTGCCCTTATCGTTTTCAGAGTTACACCACAGTAATTTACTTAATAACACTGGGGGCTAACCGGTTGTTCCATTTGATCCTCACAGTAAGCCTAGTATTTATGTAATGAGGAAACAGACTCCAAATGTTAAGTAGCTTTCTCTAGGAAGCAGTAGGAAGAGCTGAGACTCAGATCTCAGTTTGTCTCACTCTTCCTGTTAGACTTGTGCCATAAGCTGAGACATCAGGGCAGGGCAGGGCTTCATTTTTAATAGGGTGGTAGAAGGGAGCAAAAAACTGTTTGTTTTTATAAGAAATTTTTTTTTGCCATTTTCACAGGGATTAGTGAAATTCCATACATACTCATCAAGTCGACAAATATTGATATTTGTCATTCTACTTTTTTAGGCTAATATATTTGCTTTTTGAGGGCCCTTAGTTAATACTTAAACATCTTGGGAAATATGGGCCTCAGGTACATTGACACTAGTTTATAAGCTGATGTTTCTAGATACAGGGTGTATCATTGGGATACCTCTTGCCCCAACAGAAAGCATCATATATACTTAAAAGGGTCTATTTTGTTATACTGGCAGGATGTTTTTGAGTGTCTGTGTGCCAGCACAGTTCTGGGCAGACAGAAGTTCTTTTTTCACGCTTTCAACCCAGTGGAATATATTCATATGAATTATGACATGAAAGTAAGATCACCATAAATAAAATGATAAATGTACTTGACCATCTGGGGGTTGGGAAGGCCTTCGTCTTTTTATAAAAGGGATTAAAATTAAAATGCCTTTGTGAACTTAGTGGATGGCATCAAAGAACCAAAGTGTTAAAGGATGCCATGTGAAATGCTGAGTGTAGACAACACTCATATTGAGGGGTAATTTTATTGTAACTAAGAAATGCTCATTGTAGAAAAACCTTAAAACAATTCTTTGAATGGTGTGTTTTGATTCGACTGTTCCTTTACTAGCTTGATGAAACAAGGGACCATGTGGAAGTCTGTCCTGATGCTGGTGTTATTATTCAGGAACTTTCTCAACGCATTGCACTAACTGGAGGTGGTGCACTGATTGCTGATTATGGTCATGATGGAACTAAGACAGATACCCTCAGAGTATGTATAATTTAGTAACATGATTTATCAGAACATAATTGGTATGATTTTACTTAGTGATCATTTGTTACTTTGAAACTCATTGAAGATCTTTACCTTTGGTTTCTACAATGTGTAGCATTGTTGTATTATACTATTATAATTAATATTAATTTGTATTATTATAACTACCTGTTTAACCTTAGATTTTATTATCCAACTCTGAACAGGTCTGAATTGTCTATATTCTTCCTTAAATTGCAGAACGTAGGTTTGTGTAGATCCTAGTAAACATACAAATGGAAAGATTTTCTTAAAGTTCTTTAATTTTTCTACCCCTCCATTAAAAAAAAATGGAGCTACTTTGCAGATTTGATCTAGCTACTATAATCATTCCAACTTCTTCTGTCATATTTTCAACATCTTTTTTCCTCTCCACAGGTCTTTCCTAAACATCCTTTCTATATTTTTTGAGTGATCAATTCTGTTCAATATACTATAATTGAAATACATTTAATTAGATGCTATTTGTCATTTTCTAGATCTTTGGTTCTCAATATCTAACTTTATTGTATCTAAGAAAAACCTGCAGGTTTTTTTTTTTTTTTTTAATGCTGATTCCCTATCCTAACTTCCAGGATTCTGAGTCTCAGAAGAGTCCAGTAACATGTTCTCACATGATTCTGAGGCGCTATTTGATGGACATACTTTGTAAATCACTGTCTAGGTTCTGATAACCTGAATTTATCTGGAGAATTAATGAGATCTCCTATATTCCATTACCACAGGCATTACTGAAAATGTTAAGTATCCATCAAGGGCATTATCTTCAGGCACTCCAACACTACACTTTACATTGAGTTTTCCACATAGCATCTCATTTGAAGAAAGCATCCTATGCATTAAGAGTTATAAACCACTGATTTAAGCCATGTTTTACTTTTTAACAGTTGTATAAGATATACTAAAATGATAGTATTTCTTTAATCTTGATAATGATAACCATAAAAGGATGACTCATCACTTTAAAAATTATGTTTAAGGGATTTTGTGGCCACAAGCTTCATGATGTCTTAATTGCCCCTGGAACAGCGGATCTAACAGCTGATGTGGACTTCAGTTATTTGCGCAGAATGGCACAGGGAAAAGTAGCTTCTCTGGGTCCAGTAAAACAACAAATGTTCTTAAAAAATATGGGCATTGATGTCAGGCTAAAGGTAATGATTTATTTTACTATCATTAAATATTTTCATTTCATAATACACCAAAAAATATTTCAAGTAAGTTCACTGGGCCTTAACACTATTGTAGCTAGCCCCTTGGTGTGTTCCCGTCTTTTCAGTACTGTAGGATGTAGTGTAACCAGACAGCCTGTGGGTGGAGCAGCCTGGCAAGTTTCATGCACCTCCATATGAGGTAGAAATAAGACTTTCAAATAATGTACATACATATTCATCAAGAAAACTTGGCTGTGTTTATGGGTATGAATTTTATAATGGTCTGAAGACATCTTTAACTCTTAAGTGTAGATCATATCACCTGGGAATATTTGTTAAACATAGAAATCTATAGGTTTGGGTCATAGCAACCTATGTTTTTAGTAAGTACCCCATGACTGTGAGGCAGGTGATCAGGAATCACATGTTAAACACTGCTTTATTGATTAGCTAACAGTCATTAGGGTTGCTGCATATAACTAGAAATCCTTTCTTTTGGTTAATTTTACTAAGAAAGCTTTTCTTTACAGGTTCTTTTAGATAAATCAGACAAGCAATCAAGGGAGCAGTTGCTACAGCAGTATGATATGTTAATGAATCCTAAAAAGATGGGAGAAAGATTTAACTTTTTTGCTTTGCTACCTCATCAGAGACTTCATGGTAAAAGTCAGACAAATGCATGTCAGTCAAAACCCTCTCCATCACCTGTAGCTGGGTTTGGTGAACTTGCTTGGCGGTGATACTAAAGTTTGGACTTTTTACTCCTAAGTCGGCCTACAAAACCAAAATAAAGGGAACACATTTCATATATCACAGGTAAAAGTATTAAAGTATTTTATCTCTTCATAGCCAATAAAAATAGCCCATCTTATATACAGTACAACTAAACATTGATCTTTTAAGGTTGTGTCTGACTCTTGGTACAAATATGTGTTCTTAATGAAACAAGTTATTGTGAAACTGCCTAGTTTTATTTTTGTAAGGCTAGTTGTTATATTTTTACTTTATTTTAAAAAGTAAACATGACCTCTGGTTTAATAAAATCTGGAAACAACCTAGTGGGTCGTTTAGAGGAAACTGATTAACTATCAGTCTGTCCTGTGTTATTTTTAAAAATGAGGTAAAGCAGTATGTTCTAACATAGAAAGATCTCTGAGATTAAGTACGTAAAAAAAGTAGGGTACATCATGCTGACATAGTATATAATAGTGCTTCACTCTTCATGTATGAATTTTCAAGGAGTTAAGTAGAATTTCAGCTTTAGGTGCTTTTGATGGAGACTGAACCTATTCTTTGAGTTTTGGGAGTATTATTTTCCTTTAATGGTTTACAAGACCAGCGTAATAAATATACTAAAAAAGACTCTTCATCTCAGAGGGCTGTTTTCAATAGTGTGATTGGGATGAGAAGGGAGAAATACAAAACTAATGCTAGTTGGCCAGTAATGATGAACAGTGTTTAACTGGCCCTCCTCCAATTCATGTTACTATCATTAGGTCTGTTACTAATAGAATTAAGTATGGCTGAGGGGTTGGAATATTATGCTTCATTGTTTTGATATATATAGTGTGGGGATGATTACTAGGATTAGAATGGAGAAAATAAAGGCAATACCCTCATTTATTGGGAATGGAATGTAGAAATTGCACAGGCAAATAAGTATCACTCTGGTTTGACATGAGGAGGAATAAGGGTGTTGGCTGATGTGTAGTTTTCTGCATCTTCTAGAAGACGGTGAAAACAGGACTAGTTAATAGTACTGTAACTAGGAATATGAGTTGTAGGATGTATTTGACTGTAATATGGGTGAAATGGGTTTTTATCTGTATTAGATGTGATTCCTGTTGGGTTATTAGACCCTATTTCATCGGCAAATACTAAATGGCAGTTACTAGAGCTGAGATGATAAATGGATCAAATGGAAGGTGAAGGTTAGGTGAGGGTACCTTTATGAAATTTATTCCACTAGGTTAGTGCTGATGTAGCGGATGGCTGAGATTTGTGATGGCTGCTGTACCCCAAGGATATTTGGCCTCATGGTATATAGCATATAAAAGTTGTGGCTATTGCTGTAAATAAAATTCCAGTGTTTCATGTTTCTAAGAAGGTATAAAGTTCATAGTATGTGAATAAATAGGCAGATTAAAAAACATACAAACATGAGCTTTTGGCATGCAAATAATGGATGATTCATCCATAATTTTGATCTTGGCAAATGTGGGTTATCGGTGAAAATGTGGTTATTATGTCTGATGTGTAGTGTATAGCTAGGAATCCTGTTAGAATTTGTAAGATCAAGCATACTCTTGGGAACCAGAGTCATCATGATGATTTGGTGAGGCTGATGAGTCAATGAATGAATGGTTAATCTTATTTAGTGGGTGGGATTTTCAGATGTTAGTCATTAATGTTCTTATAGGTTTTTCATGTTAGATTCTATGTGAGAATAATGACATGTTCATTTAAAGTATTCTTTGTGGTTAGTTCTGTAGGTTTTTCTTCAAAATCTTCATCTACTTATGGTTAAGTGTTGATTGTGAGTGGTGGAATTGGTATTTTAATGAATTTTAGCTGGTGTTTTTTAGGTTTAATAGTTTTCAAAATTTTGGAGGTGTGCTGGTTTTTGGCTATACAATAGCTATGGCTACTGAACAATATCCTGAGGTTTCAGTATCTTGTCTTAGGGATGTTCCTTTCTGGGTTGTTGATAGAGGTTATAATGGTTTTATACGTGTTGAAAAATGATGAGGTGAAGTTGTGTTCAAGTTTAATGGATTAGGAGATAGGGTAATTAATGATACTGGAGAGTCTGGACTTTTCAGCGAGGACGCTATAGAGATTGCTGCATTGGCTGGTAGTTGTAACCAACTGATCTTTATTAGGTATTCTGGCTATTGTGGAAGTTACTCATGGAGATTTAAGGATAAACTTAATAAGATTAGTGTGCAAAGGAGATTTAAGGATAAACTTAATAAGATTAGTGTGCAAAATGTTTTATATTTATGATTCTATTATAGTTATTTAAAGAAATGCTTATAAAGAAATATTTATAATTTCATAGAAGTTAATTTGTTAGTGCAGACTGTTTTCTGTTCTGTGCTATTCATTTGTATATAAAACAGAAAGAGGGGGAGGAGCCAAGATGGCGGCATGAGTAGCGCAGCAGAAATCTCCTCCCAAAACCATATATATTTTTGAAAATACAACAAATACAACTATACATAAAAGAGAGACCAGAGGATACAGTACAACAGCCAGGCTACATCTACATCTGCAAGAACACAGCATCTCATGAAGGGGGTAAGATACAAAGCCATGACCTGGTGGGACCCAAGGGCTCCCCGACCCAAGCTCACTGGCAGGAGGAAAAGAGTCAGACTGGGGAGAGAGAGGAAGAACA
This sequence comes from Manis pentadactyla, assembly GCF_030020395.1. Classification (NCBI taxonomy): domain Eukaryota; kingdom Metazoa; phylum Chordata; class Mammalia; order Pholidota; family Manidae; genus Manis; species Manis pentadactyla. Next base: position 206,299,129 of record NC_080020.1, on the reverse strand, counting down.
GGACTGCTAAATCACCAGCCGTAGTAATCCACTCCGGGAGCACAGACACACATTGCATGGTGTGCTCGATATTAGGGAAACGGAAAAGTAAAATCTGTCCCTGCAGCCGGCTCCCCTGGGACAAAAAAAAACCGTGTGTTTTTTGAAAGTCTTAAAGGGACAGGGGCTTCACAGCTGGATGGAATCGTCCCGGCACACTCAGCCCAGCAGGCAGGGAGTCCTAAGGAGCTTTGGGTGTCCCAGCCCCTGGGGAGGCAGCGCAGCTCTGAAGCCCCTCACGGCGATAAACAGCCTGCTGTTCAATCCCCCCAGAGCAGCGCGACCACAGTGGTGGAACAGCCTGAGAGCGGCTGCACCCACACCAACTGCCCAGTCTCCTCCCAGTGTGCAGCTGCCCGGGCCAGACCCAGGGGCTGCTGCCGGTGCATGGCTGCCCAGCACAGGCAAAGGAAGCTGGGGCAGGGCACAAAGGGGTGCTGTTTCGCAGGAGAATACAGCCAGCGCGCCTGCCACTCCCCACAGGGCTCTGGGCTACCCCGAGGGCTGCTCCTGGTGTGTGGGTAACCGACACAGGTAGTGGAGAGGGGCAGGGCAACCAGCAAGCAGGAAGGGACTCTGTCCACCAAGCTGACACATGCACCACCTGCCTACGACTACCTCTATTGCTATGAAAAGGCAGAAGAATTTGGCCCAGTCCAGAATTACCCAAACCCCCGAGAGAGGGCCTGGGGAGACAGATATAACCAATCTTCCTGAAAAATAATTCAAAATAAAGGTCATAAGCATACTGATGGACCTGCAGAGAAATATGTGAGAGCTAAAGGATCAAGTTAGGAGGGAGAATACAGAAATAAAACAATCTCTGGAAGGACTTAAGAGCAGACTGGATGAGGTGCAAGAGACCGTAATGGAATAGAAATCAGAGAACAGGAATACAGAGAAGCTGAGGCAGAGAGAGAGAAAAGGATCTCCAGGAATGAAAGAATATTTAGAGAACTGTGTGACCAATCCAAATGGAACAATATTCTCATTATAGGGATACCAGAAGAAGAAAGAGAGACAAAAAGGGATAGAAAGTGTCTTTGAAGAAATAATTGCTGAAAACTTCCCCAAACTGGGGGAGGAAATAGTCTCTCAGACCATGGAGGCCCACAGATCTCCCACCACAAGGGACCCAAGAAGGACAAGATCAAGACATATAATAATTAAATGGCAAGATCAAAGACAAGGACAGACTATTAAAGGTAGACAGAGAGAGAAAAAAGGTCACCTACAAAGGAAAACCCATCAGCCTATCATCAGACTTCTCAGCAGAAACCTTACAGGCCAGAAGAAAACGGCATGATATATTTAATGCAATGAAACAGAGGGGCCTCGAACCAAGACTACTGTATCTAGCACGATTATCATTTAAATATGAAGGAGGGATTAAACAATTCCCAGACAAGCAAAAGTTGAGGAAATTTGCGTCCCACAAACCACCTCTACAGGATATTTTAAAGGGACTGCTCTAGATGGAAGCACTCCTAAGGCTAAATAGATGTCACCAGATAAAATAAAATCACACCAAAGAAAGCAGACCAACCAAATAGTAACTAAAGGCAAAAAATAAAATATTCACAAAGCAGTCAAACGAAACACAAAAGAGTACAGAATAAAACACCTAACATATAAAGAATGGAGGAGGAGGAATAAGAAGGGAGAAAAATAAAGAATCATCAGACTGTGTTTGTGATAGCTTAATAAGCGAGTTAAGTTAGACAGTTAGATAGTAAAGAAGCTACCCTTGAACCTTTGGTAACCATGAATCTAAAGCCTGCAATGGCAATAAGTACATATCTTTCAATAATCACCCTAAATGTAAATGGACTGCATGCACCAATCAAAAGACACAGAGTGAAAGAATGGATAAAAAAGCAAGACCCATCTATATGCTGCTTACAAAAGACTCATTTCAAACCCAAAGACATACACAGACTAAAAGTCAAGGGATAGAAAAAGATATTTCATGCAAACAATAGGGAGAAAAAAGCAGGTGTTGCAGTACTTGTACCAGACAAAATAGACTTCAAAACAAAGAAAGTAACAATAGATAAAGAAGGACATTACATAATATAAAGGGGTCAGTCCAACAAGAGGACATAACCATTATGAATATATATGCACCCAACACAGGAGCACCAACATATGTGAAACAAATACTAACAGAATTAAAGGATGAAATAGAATGCAATGCATTTATTTTAGGAGACTTCAACACACCACTCACTCCAAAGGACAGATCCACCAGACAGAAAATAAGAAGGACACAGAGGCACTGAACAACACACTAGAACAGATGGACCTAACAGATATCTACAGAACCCTACACACAAAAGCAGCAGGATACATTCTTCTCAAGTGCACATGGAACATTTTCCAGAATAGACCACATACTAGGCCACCTCTAAAAGAACCTCAGTAAATTAAAAAAGACTGAAATTCTACCAATCAACTTCTCAGACCACAAAGGTATAAAATTAGAAATAAATTGTACAAAGAAAACAAAAAGGCTCACAAACACATGGAGGCTTAACAACATGCTCCTAAATAATCAATGGATCAATGACCAAATTAAAATAGAGATCAAGCAATATATGGACACAAATGACAACAACAGCACAAAGCCCCAACTTCTGTGGGATGCAGCGAAGGCAGTTCTAGGAGGAAAGTATATAGCAATCTAGGCCTATTTAAAGAAGAACAGTCCTAAATGAATGGTCTAAAGTCACAATTATTGAAATTGGATAAAGAAGAACAAATGAGGCCCAAAGAAGAAGGAGGGATATAATAAAGATCAGAGAAGAAATAAATAAAATTGAGAAGAATAAAACAATAGAATAAATCAATGAAACTAAGAGCTGGTTCTTTGAGAAAATAAACAAAATAGAGAAGCCCTTAGCCAGACTTAAGAGAAAAAGAGAATCTACACACGTCAACAGAATCAGAAATGAGAAAGGAAAAATCATGACGGACCCCACAGAAATACAAGTAATTATTAGAGACTACTATGAAAACCTATATGCTAAGAAGCTGGAAAACCTAGAAGAAATGGACAACTTCCTAGAAAAATACAACCTTCCAAGACTGACCAAGGAAGAAACACAAATCTAAACAAACCAATTACCAGCAAACAAATTGAATCGGTAATCAAAAAACTACCCAAGAACAAAACCCCTGGATCAGATGGATTCACTGCTGAATTTTATCAGACGTACACAGAAGACATAATACCCATTCTTCTTAAAGTTTTACAAAAAATAGAAGAACAGGGAATAGTTCCAAACTCATTCTATGAAGCCAGCATCACTCTAATACCAAAACCAGGCAAGGACCCCACCAAAAAAGAAAATTACAGACCAATATCCCTGATGAACGTAGATGCAAAAATACTCAACAAAATCTTAGCAAACTGAATTCAAAAATACATCAGGAGGATCATACACCATGACCAAGTGAGATTCATCACAGGGATGCAAGGATGGTACAACATTCGAAATTCCCTCAACATCATCCACCACATCAACAAAAAAAAGGACAAAAAACACATACATAATCATCTCCATAGACGCTGAAAAAGCATTCAACAAAATTCAACATCCATTCATGATAAAAACTCTCAACAAAATGGGTATAGAGGGCAAGTACCTCAACATAATAAAGGCCATATATGATAAACGCACAGCCAACATCATACTGAACAGCGAGAAGCTGAAAGCTTTTCCTCTAAGATTGGGAACACAACAGGGATGCCCACTGTCCCCACTGTTATTCAACATAGTACTGGAGGTCCTAGCCACGGCAATCAGACAGAACAAAGAAATACAAAGCATCCATGTTGGTAAAGAAGAAGTTAAACTGTCACTATTTGCAGATGACATGATACTGTATATAAAAAACCCTAAAGACACCACTCCAGAACTACTAGAATATCTGAATTGAGCAAAGTTGCAGGATACAAAATTAATACACAGATATCTGTTGCTTTCCTATACACTAATGAACTAGCAGAAAGAGAAATCAGGAAAACAATTCCATTCACAATTGCATCAAGAAGAATAAAATACTTAGGAATAAAACAAATCAATGAAGTGAAAGACCTATACCCTGAAAACTACAAGACACTCTTAAGAGAAATTAAAGAGGACACTAACAAATGGAAACTCATCCCATGCTCTTGGCTAGGAAGAATTATTATTGTCAAAATGACCATCCTGCCTAAAGCAATCTACAGATTCAATGCAATCCCTATCAAAAATACCAATAGCATTCTTCAATGAACTGGAACAAATAGATTTAAAATTCAAATGGAACCACAAAAGACCCCGAATATCCAAAGCAATCCTTAGAAGGAAGAATAAAGCTGGGGAGATCTTGCTTCCCAACTTCAAGCTCTACTACACAGCCACAGTAATTAATATATTTTGGTACTGGCACAAGAACAGACCTACAGACCAGTGTAACAGAATAGAGAGTCCAGATATTAACCCAAATATATATGGTCAATTAATATACGATAAAGGAGCCATGGACATACAATGGGGAAATGACAGCCTCTTCAACAGTTGGTGTTGGCAAAACTGGACAGCTACACGTAAAAGAATGAAACTGGATCATTGTGTAACCCCACACACAAAAGTAAATTTGAAATGGATCAAAGACCTGACTGTAAGTCATGAAACCATAAGACTCTTAGAAAAAAACGTAGGCAGAAATATCTTAAGACATAAACATGAGCAACTTCTTCATGAACATTATCTCCCTGGGCAAGGGAAACAAAAGCAAAAATGAACAAGAGGGACTATATCAAGCTGAAAATCTTCTGCACAGCAAATGACACCATTAGTATAACAAAAAGGCATCCTACAGTATGGGAGAATATATTCATAAATGACAGATCCGATAAAAGGTTGACATCCAAAATATATAAAGAGCTCACACACCTCAACAAACAAAAAGCAAGTAATCCAATTAAAAAATGGTCAGAGGAGCTGAACAGACAGTTCTCCAAAGAAGAAATTCAGATGGCCAACAGACACATGAAAAGATACTCCACAATGCTAGTCATCAGAGAAATGCAAATTAAAACCACAATGAGATATCACCTCTCACCAGTAAGGACTGCCACCATCCAAAAGACAAACAACAACAAATGTTGGCGAGGTTGTGGAGAAAGGGGAACCATCCTACACTGCTGGTGGGAATGTCAATTAGTTCAACCATTGTGGAAAGCAGTATGCAGGTTCCTCAACTCAAACCATTTGACCCAGGAATTCCACTCCTAGGAATTTACCCTAAGAATGCAGCAGCCCAGTTTGACAAAGACATATGCACCCCTATGTTTATCGCAGCACTATTTACAATAGCCAAGTAATGGAAGCAACGTAAGTGTCCATCAGTAGATGAATGGATAAAGATGTGGTGCATATACACAATGGAATATTATTCAGCCATAAGAAGGAAACAAATTTGCAACATGGGTGGAGCTAGAGGGTATTATGCTCAGTGAAATAAGCCAGGTGGAGAAAGACAAGTACCAAATGATTTCACTCATCTGTGGAGTTTGAGAATAAAGAAAAAAACTGAAGGATCAAAACAGCAGCAGACTCACAGTACCCAAGAATGGACCAACAGTTAGCAAAGGGAAAGGGACTGGAGAGAATGGGTGGGAAGGGAGGGATAAAAGGGGGGGGAAGAAAGAGGGCATTATGATTAGCATGTATAATGTGGGGGGAGCACATGGGGAGGGTTGTACAACACAGAGAATACAAGTAGTGTTTCTACAGCATCTTTCTATGCTGATGGATAGTGACTGCAATGGGGTATGTGGAGGGGGACTTGGTGATGGGGGGAGTCTAGTAAACATAATGTTCCTCATGTAATTGTAGATTAATTATACCAAAAAATAATGCTGCACATCGTTAATCGCCCGATAAATGCAAATTAAAACCACAATGATATATCACCTCACACCAGTCAGGATGGCCAGCATCCAAAAGACAGACAACAGCAAATGTTGACGAGGATGTGGAAAAGGGAATCCTCCTACACTGTTGGTGGGAATGTAAATTAGTGCAACCACTGTGGGAAGCAGTATGGAGGTTCCTCAAAAACTCAACAATAGAAATACCATTTTACCTAGGAATTCCACTCCTAGGAATTTACCCTAAGAATGCAGGAACCCAGTTTGAAAAAGACATATGCACCCCTATGTTTATCACAGCAGTATTTACAGTACAAAAGAAATGGAAGCAATGTAAGTGTCCATCAGTAGATGAATGGATAAAGAAGATGTGGTACATGTATACAATGGAATATTATTTAGCCATAAGAAGAAAATAAATCCTACCATTTGCAACAACATGGATGGAACTAGAAGGTATTATGCTCAGTGTAATAAGCCAGGCAGAGAAAGAAAAGTATCTAATGATTTCACTCACCTGTGGAGTATTAGAACAGAAAAAACTGAAGGAACAAGACAGAAGCAGCCTCCCTGAACTCAAAAATGGACTAACAGTTACCAAAGGGAAAGTGACTGTGGAGGATGGGTGGGAAGGGAGGGATACGGGGGGAAATGGGGCATTATGATTAGCACACATAATGTAGTGGGGGCACGGGGAAGGCAGTATGACACAAAGAACAGTAGTGATTCTACAGCATATTAACTAGGCTGATGGACAGTGACTCGTATGAGGTATGTGGTGGGTACTTGATAATGGGGGGAGTCTAGTAACCATAATGTTGCTCATGTAACTGTTTAGTACTGACACCAAATAAAAAGAAACAGACAGTAAAAAAAAAAAAACTGAAAGAATGCACAATAATTACTATTAAATATCCCAATCTGGAGGTGAGTTTGAGAGTGGTGGGAAGAAACTTATTTATTCTCTTTGGCACTTGAATGTTTAACCATATGCTTCTGTGAATTTTGTAATTAAAGACAAATTTTAAAATATTAAACATCACAGTAAACCAGTAAACCTAATAACATGTAGTAAACTACCTAGGAAGAGTAACTTTCTAATTTGAGCTAATTCTCCCTTATATCAAGTTTCCTGTAAGTTCTCATTTTTTGGTTCACAGAACTTCTTTGTTAATAACAGACACATGGACTTTCTGAAGAATTGTCTTATTAGCAACACAAATTAAAGAATATTAACCCTGTGTCTTGAGCTTATTTATAGCTTAACTGTTTAGGAAGCTCTCTGGCAGAGTGATAAACTCACTTTTTATTGCTTCTTTGACTTAGTACTGAGAACAGGGCTAGCATTTTGTATCTCACTCTAAAGGAAGAGGGAAGCTTGTTTATCAGAGGCTGCCCAACCTTTGGCCATTCCTAGACATCCTTATTCTATTTCTGCATTTATTTTCTTTTTTCAAAGACTTGATTGGGAGAATTTCTGGATGATGAAAGTGCCCTAATTACTTGGTAGTTTTCATAATTATGGGGGAGGAGGCAGGCAATGCCTTATTTCTTAAAACCTAGAAAATTGACTTTGAATGACTTAAGTCATCTGGCAGTTACAATAGTTGAGTATTTGATGGTAGTGTCTGAAAGTATTTAAATGTTTATTCCCAGAAATAAGACCTCCCGATAATTACCTAAAATTTCATATAAAATTATAATAATGAGTTGTTTTTTATTTTAGGCAGTTAAAAAAAACCAGTGTTCTTAAATATAGCATTAGTTTCATTTACAAATACTATTTCCAAAATAGTTCTCTTAACCAAAGTCTGGGAAAATAGCACAGCAAATAAAATTTTCTTTGGATACCTCTACTGGAGATGGGCTCAGGTTTTCATATGGAAAAGTTATAGTGATATGGAAATACATTTTATTATCAAGCTTCTATGAGAATATTTACAAAAAGTGGGATGTAACAAAAAAATATAAAAATGTACTGAACAGTGTCATTACAGACTTCTTTGTACATTATCAAATGTTTCTAACAGTTATTTCTTATACAAATACAACTTCAAGACAAAAAAAGGTTATACAGGTTGTACAGTTATCTGGAGTAACTCAACTCCAAATTACCTGACAGTGCCTTTACAAATTTCTTTAGAGAAGTTCTTGGGTATTCAACAACAAAAACAGAGTGCAATTAATTTCATGGCTTGTAAAGTTTGATTATGTAAGTATAGCAAACATCATTCCAGTTAATTTTTACCATATGCAGCAAAACCACCACAGGGTGCTTAGTGACTCAAAATTACTCCATTTTAGCACAATGATATAAAGACTTACTTTGGAGAAGTTCGGGGAAGTTGTCCTCTATCACAGGGAAAATAAATTTCTAAAAGGTTTTACAAAATTAATTTGGTTTAATTTTTAAAACTCCTGTATGAGAATGAAATCATAGGCATTGTGGAAAGTCTGGAAATATTTATGGGTAGGCAGTCCAACAAAATGGTTAGGAGGGGTAAGATGGACTCCAGAGCCATGCTGCCTGCATCCAGATCCACATACTGTGTGACCTTCAGCAGCTGGTTACATAATCCCCTCTGCCTCAGTTTCCTTATCTACGAGATGGGGTTCATAATGTACTTACCCCATGGTTGATATGAGAAAAAGCTAAACATGTAAAGAGCTCAGGCCATAGTAGGACTACATGTTTGCCTCTACTCTCTCAAGGATATGTTTAGTCCTGGATAATGAGTAGCTTTAGAGATCTGTAAAGGCCCCCTCAGTCTAATATTAGTCTTTGTATTCAAGAACATTCTTCTCCTTTGATAACAATACTGCCCATGGAATTTTAGGTAATACTTTCCATAGGTTTTAGTTTATTGCATTTGTTCAAAAATACCTTCATAACACTATAAGGAAGGTAGACGCAAGAATTTCAATCTTCATTTTATAGATTAAAGAACTCAAGACTCAGGACTGTCACCTGTTCAGGCCAACACGGTAAGGAACGGGAGCCAAGACTTAAAACCAGACTTTCTGACTCCAAATCATTTGCTCTTTTTTGGAGGAAAAAAATAGTTTACAATGATTACTGAGGAATGAAGAAACAAAAGCCACTAGAGTTTTTATAAGTGGATGGTCGCAGATCTTAGACTTTTTTGGATGAAAACTATTAGTAACTCTTTAAAAGCTATGAAAAAGTTCAAACTCTTAAATATTGTATCTCAGTAGAAAAAAAAATTCTTCAGCTGGCTGCTGAAGCTGAAAAAAAAAACCCAACTTATTCTTTCATTTGCTCTGCTAATAATATAGCCTCATCCTGATAAACTGTTTCATGTTACATCCCACCTATTCCCCCAGACTGCTTAAAATGACTTAAAATCACTGCAGATATCTGCAAAGCCTTCCAATAAGCTAAAAGAAGAAAAAAAGGATACTCTTTGCATTCTTTCCTGTAGCATTAGCTGACTGTGCACTGCCCTTTTAGGATATATTTTTCTTCAAAGTATTCAACTCTATGTGTAATTAAAGTTTAGGTCTATACCCACTGAATGTTAGGATCCAACTATGGCATCACAGTGGTGTCAGTGGGAAGGTATTAGTAGCAGAGTTGAGCTATGAGCAGATACGTATAAATAACAACACAGCACTTAGACTAGCAGGGTCCTACTCCTTGTTTTGTAACATCAGTGTTCCCAATTATTCCTTGGAGGCTATTGCAATATACTCACAAGAGTTGATAACTTAATTTTTACGTTGTAGAGAGCATATATAGAATTTCAGTTCCAAAAATGTTGGGATCATTGACTGGCCTTTAAAAAATGAAGGTAAAACAGTTCAGCACTCTTTTTCTAGAGATCTAGGAAAACCCTTCAATGCCTCTATGGTTAAACAAAAAAAGACCTCATAGGAAATTGCATGCTTATAGCCTCTCAGTTATCTCTTAAATGCAAACCTGTTTAGTAACCAACCTTACAACTCTTGTATGATTGGGTCAGGTCTTTTCCTTCTTTTTTAAAAAAAGTAATGTAATAGGAAAGAAGATAAATTAAGTGCCACTACTGTACTAAAGTGAAAGATTAGGAAAAAATACAGAAACCAACTATTACTTATGTTATAAAAATTTATGAAAAGCTTCATCCTGGTTCCATTATGTGTTATTACTCAGTTTCCCCTCTTGTACCAACTCACTATGAACTACAGTATTGGTGTCACTGATTCCTTATCTATTTCCTCATGTCTTGCAACCTTGCAGATGGCAACCTATAAAGAACAACAGTTGTACAACAAAATATCAGTCCATAAAATGAAGTCCTTCCTTATGGAAGTTAGTTCACTGATCATTAAGGATCTTCCTCCATATCGTCTGGATTGGGAGCCATAATGAAGTGCTTTGGATATACAAGGTTGTGTGTGTATGCATGTATTTCCCACCGGGCATCGTCACTTTCATGTGTGATGTAACGTTCGCCAATGCGTGTTTCAAATTCTCTAAGGTCAAGCCAAGTCTGATAGTCCTAGAAAAAATGCAGTGATTATGAACCACAAAGGAAACAAAATACAGTCAACCTTTTTTTTTTGCTTAACATCCTAGTCATAACCAACAACCCCTACTCATCAGTACTTGCTATACAATAAGCTCCATTTGTAATATTTTTAAATTAGCAGTGTTAAAGATAAATACTTTTTCAAATTCAGAGTCTCTGAACAAAGTAACTAGTTTCTAAATTTTTTTAAAAAATTGCTTCAGGCTTCTGAGGTGGTTAATCACCAAAACATTTTATTCTGTCCCCAAAACGGGAAAGTGCTTACAGTCTATTATCAGGATAATTAAATAATAGTGGAGACTATGATTGCATTTGCTTTGATGTTAATTCTACTCTGCACTCCCTTTAAAATAGTTCTAAAGCTCCTCTTTATTCTGAAGTTAGGGGCATCTTTTGACAAATCTGTGCAATAGCTTTTGGCTAAGGCAAACATTTTAATTGGCATTTCTGATCACTTCAGTGCAAATACAAATTTTTTAGTGGACTTTTTAAAAGTTAGATATATTTGACAAAATAAGTCATGCTTATCTTACAGAAAGATGAGATGAAGCAAAAGGCCCTATAAAAGGCTATATTATTGCTTTCAATTTATGGGAGTTGAACTGCCTATCAGTTTGGCATTTGAGTGGTATACTGCAAAACTTCCAGAGATTCAGCTGCAGCACAAATTAGTCACTGCAGAACACGTACATTATTCTAAGATGTATAGAGTCTGTTGACCATAGAGAGTGGTTTCTTTAGGTAAGACAAATCACAATGAAATGCACAAATGAGGATCACCAGAGACTTTTTTTTACCTGTAGCCAGGGATGACTAAGAGACTTGTCCACACTGTAACGTTTTCTCATCTTCACTTGAAGTAGATTGTTTATCAAATCTATTGCTAAGGGACAAGACAAAATTAGGTACATGCATTTGGGTGTGTGGAGCACCTCAAACCTGTGACTATCAGGAAGGCAGTTCAATCCATGTAAACACAGGGTTGAGGATTTTTGCTTCTCAAAGACATGGTCTTTAATGATCCATAAATACTTACTGTAGTGTACCTATTTTATTAAGTGTACCTGTTTTACTGGGGAGGCAGTACAGAGTAAAGTGTAGATTCTGGAGCCCCGTGCCTGGGCTTAAGTTATTCTGCCACTTTGTGTGCTATGGGGTGAGTTAGTAAACCATACTGTGCCTTAGTTTCCTCATCTGTAAAATGGGGTTGAGAGGATGAAACAAGTATTACATGTGAAGGGCATGGAGGAGCTAAGTGCTAAGTAAGAATAAACTACTACTTTAAGATGAGTAAGACAGACTCTGATTACAGACTGATGTTTTTCTTTTCTCTCCCTCCAATGACACTGTATTGTTCTATAGTCCCTGACTTGGTCTGGATTAAGTAGTCAAAGCCATTATACCTTGCCTCTACAGACGTGGTTAGATAGAGCTTATTACCAAAAGTTTATTTCAATAGGTTTTAGCAAATAAGTTCATAGTGTTTTGGTCTATGTGATGAGATCTTGGCACACATATTTTACCCATTTATTTGAAAATAAATAAGATATGGACCAACTACATACTGACAATAACCCTATATATACATTTGAAATATTGATGCTGAGGCCTGCACCCAGTGATGAGTCAAATGAAAGAGTTCCGTTACACTAGTTCCACTTCTATATACCACCAAATTAGCAGAGATTTTACATTAAGTATTTTAATTATGAATTTACATGTTCTAAATAGTTCAAACTTTTATCCTCCATTACTTAAACAGTGATCAACCTGCTGATGCATCAGAATCATTTGGGGTATTTATTAAAATCCACTTCTGGCTATCATTCCAGTCAGTGAATCTGAGTCCCGGGGATATAGCCATGGGCTCTTCTTTTAAGTGATTCTGATATGAGGTCTGCAGATCATACTGCTCTAGGAGCTCTGAGATGACTTTGGTAACATCCAAAAACCCTCATATATACTTCTTCAATTAGCTCTGTTCATTTACCAAGTAAGCTTGCTACTGTTCTTACACGTTGTTTTCCCAGTGTTCCGAGTTCAACAGACTATACTTTAGGTCTGGTGCTTTGGAAAAAACAAAAACTAAATCCAGGTGGGTGTATTCCCCAACAGCAGTTCTATTAAATTCTATGGGACTCTCTTAAGTGACATACTCTTTTAACTATCAGTCTCAGTAAACAAAAGAGGGCCAACCAAGTAATTCTTGATGGGTATAGAACCAGGCATGAAAATTAATGTGCGAAGTTCTCCAGTAGTGGTCCTAAGGACACCTGAAAACAGGAGACTGTCTACTGAATATAAAGCTCATTATATTTATATCATACATGAAATATATTTATATTATAAAGATAAAAAGAACCTGAACCATTCAGGAGCTTACAGTTGGTTCTGAAGATTAGTAGCCTAAGTTGATTTGTAGATTAGAAGAGGGGTTCAGGGAGGACTTCATAGATGAATCCCAAGTTTAGGGGTCCTTGAAGGACTGGAAGGCGAGGAAGAGCAGTGACTACAGGCAGGGGAAAGACCTAAGCAAACTTGTGCCTCATCACAGAGTGGTTAAAGGGAAGCCAAAATGCTTGGGAGCAGAATGAAGGTAGGTTGATCCACTGAAGATGGGTTTGGCAGCAGTTACTGGGAAGGACCAAAAAGAGAGTTTAATGGGTAGAACAGTTAAACTGATAATCTAGTAGTTTCAAGAAGAGGCAATTGGGGCCTGGATTTGTGCTATGCCTGGGAACTGTAAAGAAGATAGAGAAAAGACAGTGTCAAAAGAAGAGTACCAATCAAAAATTGACAATCAGTTGAATTTGGAAGAGGAATGGGAGATATTGAAAAGAGAAGCCAGAAGAGAAAGGCTGACAGATTTTTAGACAAAACGTCAGAGCTAAAACTTAGTTTTACCTTCACCAGAAATTTCTCTCCATGGATTTGGTGGGTACATAAATGCAGCATTTTGGATTTGGTCATTTATGTCTTCATCTTCATTAAAAGGAAATGTGCCACTAAGGCTCACATAGACTATAACTCCTACTGACCACATATCTAGAGAACGGTTGTAACCTTTGCTCCTGAGAACTTCAGGGGCTAAGTATGCTGGAGTTCCTACCACAGATCTCCTGAATGACTTTTCACCAATGATGCGTGCAAAACCAAAGTCACACAGCTTCACCTGGAAGTGAAAGGATAATGTTAACTTTATATTCTCTCTCTATATTAATCTATGTATATATACCTGTCCCAAAATATGATACAGTATCATTTCAACATACCAGCTATACTGATTATGAATGTCAAATGATTGTAGAAAGGCAAATTATAAACTAGCTTTTCCTAAAGACATTTATACATTATAGCCCTGTGATCCATTACTAACATAGCAGTGGATGAAGAGCTCTCCTAGTGCTTATTTTAAAAAAACAACAATAAACTTTTGAATTCTAGTTTCCAGAATGCTAATTAACAGACTGGTGCTGTAAGTGCTCAAAGTCTTTGATGAAAGGGAGAGCACTGATCTTTTATCATTTGGCTTTGAAGGAGATCACTTTTCTGTCACTTGTTATGAGGAATTGTGTTAAATTTTTGAATCCTTAGTGGCCTCATCACTGAGACATTAAAGTACTCAATAAATGTTAGCTGACTGAAAAATAAGTTAACAGTATTTAAAAACTTGCCCTTTATGTTGCATAATCCTAGAATCTGTCTTCCCAAGTATACTATAAATTGACAAGTAAGTGAAATTAAACTGCATTCAGATAGCTGTTAATATGGCCAGGAGAAGAGTAATGCTAGAATGTGCTTGAAAGAACAAGAGTAGCAGTGTTTTCGGTGACTATGGAACAAACCATGCCAGTTAGATATTTAAGTTTGAAAAAAGTTATACAGAATCTGAAGGTAGCCAGTCACTACAATGTCCTTTTGGGAAAAGGGTTCTGGAAGTATGATGAGCTTGGCAGAGCTTGTGACCATTTTCTAGTAGAGGTTTAGACTGTGATAATTAACAGTGCATCCATGCTTAACAAGCAAATGCCAAGTACTTCTGGAGAAAATGCCCAGACTTACAAAATGTCTTCACAAAAAGCATTATGATAAATTGAGAGAGGGCAGATTTGGCTTCTACAAACCAGTTGTATGAATAGTGACTGGAGAGCAAAGACGAAGGTGTATTCGTATGCCACTTGCTATTTCTGGTGTATGGATCCTCATTGTGTGTTTATGATTTTATTACCCCATGTCACCATTGAATTTGGCTACTTCTCTGAGTATTTGGAGAATAGGATTATTGACCATGAAGACATGTGAACTCGTTTATTGTCATATTTCAGCCAACATCTTGACACTTGGTAAAGTAAAGATGACTTTACAGTTTGGTGAATGAATAAAGAAGTGTGTCCAAGGCTAGCACTTAAACAAAAATGACTATCAAGTAAATGACATTATTTTCCCTCTGTTTCTAATGGAGGTCAGAAAGCTGGAGGATTACCTTTATGTGTAGGGGTGTGCATCCTTTGCCCATACTATTTTGAAGATCAAATGAGATAATCATATATGGAAGCACTATTTAAAACATTGTACCAACGATCAGGGAAACCATTTTGACCTCACAATAACGAATCACTTTTAAACACAGGCATTATAAAATAAAAGAATATGATTATTTCCTTAAGTGTAAAAGAGTTGAATAATTTTCAAAAATACATTTTACTTTAAAAGACAATTTGAGTTTTATGTACCAAGTGAAATGTACCTGTTGTCCTTAGTCTAGGCATTTGTCTAATTGTGAATGTTTTAAATTTACATGAACAAGTTTGGCAACAGATATTCTAGCTGATTGGAGGATTCATCAGTGACCATCATGAAACATTCACAGGTACAAACATATATTCCTCAGGGCAGCTTTTCAAATTTTGGGTTATGAGCCATGATTAGGTTATGAAATAACATTGGATCAACACTTTTCATAAAAACACAATTTTAACCATGTAAAAAACAAAATTAGTGCATCACACACAGGACACACACAGTCATGATATCCTCATACATGTGTGAATGCTGTTAGTGATGGGCAATGTAACTCACACATACAGTGTACTCTTAAGAGGAAGAGGAATTGGCTGTCTGCCTCAACCAAAATCTAGTATCTCGCATTTCAGGGTTACCCCTCATTTTTATTTTACAGGTAACTTGTCCTGAGTACCAAGCATCAACCAAGGATGATTCTCCCCACTTCATTCCTATTCCATAGGGACAGGTGAACTGCAAACAGTCTACACATAAGAAGTTACTCCTTACAATTTGGTTAAGTCTAAAATATCTTGATGAAAATAAACTATATAATTAGTAAAACCTGAATTCAAACTATTCAGGTACTTAATCCTTACAGGCAGTTACAGGCTAAAAACTATTTCATAAGATTGTTACGTATTTGGACTGATAGTACTGCCTTTGATTAAGTAGGTACTTAGTAAGACTGCCAGATACTTAAGTTCTGGAGAGTATCTCACCTGAGGAAATGGCTCTGCTGATGCAAGTAGCACATTTTCTGGCTTTAAATCACAGTGCACAATATTCTTAAAGTGTAGATTCCTCAAAGCAACAAGTATCTGTTATTGAAGAAAACAAATTTTTCAATACCCGGAAAAATCACAGTTAAACCCCAGTCTGACCCCTTGAGGTGGTTTAGTAATTTGAAAACTTCACTACAGTTCATCAACATTTAATTAAAAGTGTTATTCTCTTCTTCAAGGTTAACAAGTCCCACAAAATCCTGGTATGTAAAAGCATTGTTATGTAATCCTTTTTGTTTTTAATTATTCTCTAGGTTCAAAAATAGTTAAAATACCTGTGTGACCATGAATTTAGTAATTCGTTCAGGAAGTCGACTTTTCTCACTGGATAGAATCATTTCCAACATATCTCCATGCAGCTTTTCCATTACTACAAAAACTCGTTCTGGGGTTTCAAACATACATTCCAGGTTTACAATCCCAGGGTGGTGCAAATTCTGAAGAGTTGCAGGGTATTTATATGATCAACTTAAGTAAAGAAATAGTTTTACTATGCAAGTATCTTACAGTGTGCTACAATTAATTGTATAGAATACATGCCACAGAAAAAAAAAAAAGCTTAGAAAAATAAATAATAAAAGCAAATAATAAAAACCATCGTAGACTCTGGTTTTCCAAGTTCTGTACTGGAGTGGAGAGTGGATGCAACTGAGGGAACTGTCATTCCCAACTGATGATTTAATTGCCTTTGTTCATTTCTATTTCTTTCCTTCCCTTTTCATCTTTTTTATTTTTCTGACACTAATTTTCTGTTATCCATGAATAGGTACCAATTACCAACCAAAGTTTAGCCAATTACACAGAGCTTTGGCTCTTTTGGGCTCTATTTACGAAGATCTTTACTCAAGAGATGGTTTTGTTTTTAATGTACTTAGTTATCTAAGTCTTGATTCTCATCCTATTATACCTCAATATGGTCTTCCCTCTTTTAGGCTCAGCATCTCTTTACCTCCATCATCCCATGTTTCTTGTTTCTTGAGCACTACTATGTTACCAAGGTTGGAGAAACAAAAAGATGAATGTGGTACTGTTTCTGCTAATAAAGGAATCTATCTTAGTGGGGGGGAGGGGAACCCTCCTGAAAAGCAAATTTGAGAAGTCAGTCATGCTGAAAAATGTTGTCTATTTCTGGACATAAATGTAAATTCTTCACCTGGCCTATGTGAGGTTGAGTTCCATCCCTAAAATGGTTTTTGAGTCTACCATCATCTCTCAGTTTCCACTTGTAACTTAACTGCCTCAATTTTAGTTCACTTTACCTCTCTTGGGACTACTGCAATAGTTCCCACTCCACACTAAATATGAGCAATACTTACCCCATGGAACTGTATGTGTGTATGTATGTTACTCTGTAACCTAATAAATTCCCTGAGACTTTATCTTAGTCATTTTAGCTCAATGTCTCAATCATGGTGTTTTAAAAATGTTTAGAAATAGCAAGTGCAAAATAAATATTAGTTATTAATCAGTTTAAACATTTAATGACATGGTGCTCCAAATAACAAAATAAAAAGTGACACAATTTCATTTAGGTAAATGAAGGTGAAATACTTCACAGTGGAAGGGTGTGGTAATAGCAGTAAGCAGTGCAAGACTCAATGTCATAAATTTGATCAGCTTAGAGTTGGAAGTGTGGCGTTTCCTCTGCTATAGTTGTCTCTTTCTTGAAGTTTCTTTTTTCCCCTGCCTTCCTTTAAAAACACACACAAAAATAGCAGTATGCTCTAATATTCTTTTCCTCTCAGAAAACTTCTATTTGTTTATATGTCCTATTTCCACTGAAGTCTTGTCTTGGTTAAATTATTTTTCATAGGGAGTCATTTCTCCCAGGTTTTCAAATTTATCTGTTAGAGTTGCCCAAGATAGTATCCTAAGATTCTCTTAAATTTTTTTCAGTATTTGTGACCATTTTCTCAAGATATATTTTCTTATTTTTTCATTAGTAGCCTTATTTTTTTGTTATCCCAGCCTCCAGAGAACCGTTTGAATTTATGTATGAAATTTATTAATGTACATTTTTATGTCTGTTAATCGTTTGTTTTCCTTAGGTTTATTATTTGTTCTTTAACTTCTTGGGTTGGATTAATTTCTTTATTTTCATTCTTTCTTTTTTAAATATTTGAGACTAGTGTTTTCTCCAAGCAATAGTCTGAGAGTCCAGGAGCTGCTACACAGTATTTTCATAATTTTGTAAATACCTATCTTGAAATCTTGATTTTGTTCTGATGCAAGAATTGATACAAAAAAATTTTTTCAGGTGGTGGGAGTTTTCTGTTTTCTGATTTTGAAATTTACTTTTATTGGAGTAAGATCAAAGACACTGTTTATACTACTCCCTTTTTTGAACTAATGAAGCATTCTTTGCTCCTTGTTGTTAGGGTCCAGAGTTCAGTATAAAGTGGTTAGATCTACCTTATGCTGTTTAGGCCTTTGTTCTTAGCTTTGTCTACTTCCTCTGCCAGGGACTACTGATGTGCATGTCTGTTTCTCTTAGTACCATCTCAACTTTTTCTTTATAAATGGTGATGCTGTTACTTGGTATGGTGTGATCTGCACTTGTCTACTGCTAAAATGCCCTTCTTCAATTCACATAACAGGTTTTCCCTTGAATTGAATCTTAGCAGAACATGACCACTTTGGCCTTTTTCTGTTTGAGAAGGCACCTGGAGAAGATACCACAATTGCAGATCTCAGAAAGAGCCAGCAAAGAGAGCTCTTACTGTGGTGACTCTTCCTGCATGTACCTGTGGCTCCGCTTCCACTGTTTTTGAACAACTTCTATTTTATAAGTCTAAACTCTTTTCTATTTTTATTAGAGTATGTGCCTTTCTGTTTATCATTTCTTGTAGCTTTTAGGTGACTTCAGAGAAGAGAAGGGGAAAATGCTGAATATATACCAGTTTTCAAACTTGAAATTTCTCTCTTAAGTTTCTGATATGTTTTCCTACATAGGTAGCCAGGAGAGCACACCTTTTCTCCCACTACTCTACTACCCTCTTGAGGCAACAGTGTAAGAAACATTTTACACTATTATATCTCTATGCAACAAAAGTAAAAATTCCCCATTTCTTGCCTGCCTCACAACATGCCCCCCAGAGGTGGCCATGTTTACATGTAGGTTTATGTCTATATGTAGGTTTATGTATGAATTCTTTTCTATACATAATCATATATATACATAAATGACACATTACCTTAAGAAATTATAGAAATGGAAAACTCCATTAAAAAATTTTAACATTATAATTTCCCACACAAACACGTTTTCAATAAATATTAAGTGAGTATTTGCTGTGTGCCTAGTACTATGTAGTCTGAATTCATCAGTAAGCAGCTGACAAATATCTTGTCTCATGGACTTATTAATTCTAGCAAGGTGAGACAGACAAGAGGTAATAAGCTGATAAATTAACTAAATTAATATGGAGGTGATAAGTGCTCTAGAGAAAAAGGA
Source organism: Manis pentadactyla (assembly GCF_030020395.1). NCBI lineage: Eukaryota > Metazoa > Chordata > Mammalia > Pholidota > Manidae > Manis > Manis pentadactyla. The sequence goes on along the minus strand of NC_080020.1, from coordinate 206,279,614 downwards.
GTGCAGGGGTAGAGGGGGTGGGTTTGATGCTGAACAGAATGTAAAGGCCTCACTGAAGAAATGATACTTGGGCAAAATTTGAAGGAGATAAGGGAATATGCCGTGCAGACCCTGAAGGGGGACAGCATCCCAGGCAAAGGGGATACCTGGTGCAAAGTCCTTCAGACAGGATTCTACCTGGAGTGTTTGAGGGCAAGAAAGTCAGTGTGGCCATGGTTTAGAAAAAAGCCTATTTCTGGAGGGTGGTGTCTGCAATGGAACCTTTTTCAAGAGATATTGGTTCAGTCTAATAAAGAATAAGCACAGATGTCCAAAAATGTCATGTCCTTATTTCTATTAAACAGAAATACATAGTTTATCAGGTGCTCAGGAAAGAGGCTAGATATTCCTGGGTAAACTGTAAGGTCATTTCTAAATCAGTGATTCTATCATTTTTCCTTTCTGTCACCAGAAAGACAAAGCTGTGGTCTCAATAATATGCTTAGTTTTTCCCTTTCTTTATAAAGATGTACACCTGGGAATAAAAACTATGGATGTCAGTGAAGCTGCAGATGAAGAGGATAGTACCAGGATCAACTACCAGGCCAGGTTCAGCTAGCCTTTTAGGTTTGCTTGATGGGGACTACATAGAAGAACTCAGGACAAGGATGGGAAAGTAAAGAGTATACAGGGAATGGGAAATGGGGAACCAAAGGGTGGTATGAGTGAGTGTACGGACGTACTAAGTTCCTTTCAACCACAATTTTACATAACGTGGGTACATACACAAACACAAATAGGTCCAATATAGTGGAATAGAAAAAGCATGGGGTTTGGAGACAGACTTCGATTCAAACTATGAACCTGCCATTTTCCTGCTGGATGATGTTGAGAAAAAGTACTGACCTAGTTTCTGGCACAAAGTAAGCCATTCACTAATTACAAAAGTATAAATTTGTATATAAACAATCTGAAGAGAATCTACAACAAAGAACATGGTATTAAATTTTAGATGAAAATAGTAGGAGACACTACAATCACTTGACTGTATTTCCAGTTAGGCAATATCAATGAAAATAGCCAGAAGGAAATAAAAGTTTTCATACTGTGCATTACACAGAAATTCCTAAATGTAGCTGTTATGATCCACAGTTCAGAACACAGGAGAAAAAGCTTTAGTGTTTAGTTCATAGTTGTGATCAAAGTGATGAGAAGTCAAGCCTTAGGAATATATCCTTAATATTTATTTTTTTGCCTAATTGGTCAACAACAGAGATTCCAAAATTAGGTATGAAAAAGGATCTCTAACAATATATTCACATCCTAATACAAAGTCTGAATGCTTATTATTAATATTCTGTTTATAATTAGAAGTATAATTATACTTCTATATTTAGAAGTAGCTTTATAGGAGGAGGCAGACTTGAAGTGACCACAAGTACCATGTAGACCACAATCTTTTGATTATCATTCCACTGAAAAAGAAGTGAGGCAAATGTTACTACTAGTGACCAGTAATGCAACATGTAAAATTAATTATGTGTTTATAAGTTTCTTATCTTCTTCAAGGAAGCGTTAATTTCAGTAGGTTGTGTTCTCTTGAAATTCACTCAAGCAAATGGTGCTGACAGCATTAACTATTATATCACCACGATTTCTTAATTATGCAAAAGTTACACAATGAATTAATAGATATTTGCATATAAATTATATGGTATTCAGATTGAGATAAAAGCTAAATTTTAGTCTAAAGGACCCCCAAAAGAGGTAAAAATGTCAAATGAAGATAAAAATACATAGTAATTTATTTTATGGAATTTATGTTATTGATAATCTTTAGAAATATACCTTAATGGGTTAAACCATTATAAAATTGAATCTTTAAAATTTGAGTTAACACGATAACAAATGCTACTGTTAAAATGTACACAATTTTAAGTGGTCTTTATTTTTATAGTAATTGCTATGATAATCAAGCACATCTGAGAACTGGAAGGGCACAAAATTGACCTGATGAAACATGGGAGTAGAAATATCAGTATTAGGAGCCTCTGGAGTGACAATTAAAGAGTGAAATTTTACTTTTTTTGGAGTGTGTGAAGATTTTACTTGTGAAAACTTGTTCTAAACAAACTACTATCATAATAGCAGTCCCTGTAACTTCCAGATTACAGCAGTCTAACTTTGCCTTTTTTATAGAAAAAAAAAAACCAAAAACTTGAGTTAAATTCAGATGCTCACCAGCCTCTCACTAAGCCAGAAGGTCGTTAAGATGAAAACAAAACAAAACCAAGTAAAATCTTAACAGCACACTAAGAGGCTTGCATTTCAAAACTCACAAAGCAAAAAAAATAAAATAAGTACAAAGCAACTTTGTTTTTTACCTGTAAGATAGCCACTTCATTACGGAGTTGACTTTCCTGTTTTGTAGGGAATCTCATCTTATCAATTACTTTAATAGCTACATCCCTTCCAGTTTTCCTATGTTTTCCTATTTTAAAAAAAATATAGAAAAGAAAGAAGCAAATTGATAGCTCACATATAATACTTCCTTTACTAGCAAGTTGTCCACAGACTTGTAAGTTGTATGTATTTACTCTTGCACTTCTTTTCTTTGGTTCATTTTGTCCTTTCTCCTTTACTCACCTTTAATTTTAAGATATGAATCATGTCTTCCCTTACAGTAGTTGCCCCTAATAATGGCTATTTCATTATTTGAAATGTCAGGAATATTTGAATGAACTTGTTTGCTGAAAAATAATCTACCATATTTAAGAAATGATAGTCTGCTACCCTGACCCAGTCTTCAGAGACTCAAGACAAACACTGTACCAATGAGTTAATTTTGTTCTAGGGTCACTGAGTCAGCACAGGGATTTAACCACATATCAGAGCAAACCTTGAGGCATACAGACCAACTAGGAGACTACTTTAACAGTCTTAGCAAGGGATGACAAGGCTATAACATTTCTTTTATACTTGGATCACAGTTTATAAAATACTTTTATGCACATCAGGTTTCATTAATATTAACAACCCTGTGGGCTATGCAGGTCAGGTTTTATTAAACTGATGAAGATTCTGAGGCCCAGTGAGGTTAGATGATTTGTTAATATCACAAGTCACAGAGCTGGATAAGCTTTCGTCTTCAGACCTGACATAACTTTCATGCCAACAGTAGACAAATGGTGCCATTTGTGCTGGAAAATGAGTAGAGCATATACTCCCATCAACAGGCCCACAGAGCCCATCATGAACTTCAAACCATTTATTTTTCCCACACAAACATGTTTATATTTAAGCTACAAGAAGACATAAAGTAACACTATTGTGCACTAATTTCTTGATTCTTATGTTTTTATAGTTTGCACTTGAAATTAACGAATGACTACTCAAGTGACAAGGGCTTTGCTAAAAGGATGCAAGTCAACCTTTGAAAAAAGGTCACTTGACAAAATTGTGACAAGACCTAACAGCTGGCAGATGTTTTTGAATTTCACAACTGTTCTATAGTTTGTACAGTATACAAAAGCCTGTGTAGTCACTTACCTCCATAAACGATACCAAACTGGCCTGAACCGAGCACCTCATCTGCAAAGATCTGGTAAACAATACTGATGTCCTATTGAGGAAACAGTGAGCAGTGAGCTTTTTATTTACTTCTACAAAATGTCAGCATCTCCCTTTACATTCAAATACTTAAGTACATTTCTGTGTTTATGATAGAGACCCTAACATTCCTAACAAAATATTTTATGAAACAGGCTTTCAATGTCCTAGGAAAGCCCAATTTCAACCCTGTGACTTTTAATGTGCAAATACAATGTATTCTGTAAGAAGCCCTTTGGGAAAAAATGGTTTGAATTTTAAAAAATTTTTAAGTAGTGATCTATAAAAGTAAATTAACATAAAAAATTAAGAACAAAGTTTTACTTCATTTTACCGTTAAAGAGATTTGCTATCTTTGATCTGAAAGAAAAACTCAAAGGTTTATACTATTGAGATGAGGCTAATTTTGAAAAACTGATGAAAAGAGTATGTGTGAAGAAGTCTGTAACTCAAATCCACTCCTCAATCTTTTTACTTCCCTCCCCTTCCTCTTTTTTTTTGTTTTTTCAGTAGTGACTGTGCTGTCAGAATATTCTTAGAGGGCACTCTCCACTCCCCTTCACAGCTCCTCAGTCAAGGTCTCCTTTTGGTGGGTGTGTACTAGAGTCTGCACAAAGGCAACTGTCTTACTAAAGTGTTCTGTTCCCAGCCAGTGCCTCTCTCATGGTAGTCACTCAAATGAATACAAGTTGAGTCTCCTAGGCCTCAATGTCCTCAATGGTAAAGGGGATATAGTAGCATCTTTCTCACTGGATTTTAAAGTGAACTGAAGGAGGACTGTGAAAATTAAGAAAAGGAAACCTCACCAAAGTCAGGGGGTCAGCAGGGGGAGCTCTAAGGCCTCATATATTCCAGACCCCACCAGAAAAGACACTTTACAGCTGCAGGCTATTTTGGCTACTTTATTACCCAGCAGGAGGAGGGAAGGTTTCCATTCTGGTAACAGCCTAGCCAATGACAAACTGTCACAACTCAGCCAATGAGAAGCAAACTTGCCTATGATTTTGCTGTAGCTTGCATGTCTCAAATTGCATTCCCGAATAGACCCATTTTTTGCTGGTAAAATGAATGACCTTTATTTTCAAGGTTAACAGGATATATTCAAAGTGTCAAGTCCATTGCCTGGCTTGTAAAAAATGAGTAATTCCACAAATCCTATTTCCTCATTTTCTGTTTAAATCAGGTAATCTTAAGTAAACTATTAAATCCCTTGGTACTTATCTTTCTCATCTGTAAAACATCATTTATTGGTCTACATCTCTTTAAGTCCTATTTAATTAAAAAAATATTTATGATTTTATGATTATCATCAGCATTTATTGAGCTCTAACTGTACACAGGGCTCTGTGACAGGCAGGTAATTTGTAAAACAGACCTAATAATTAAGGGGCTTATGATGTAGCTGGAGAAACTGGAAGATCTATTAAAAATAAACAATTCAGGGCATCCTATCAGGGTCAAGTAAGTTCTGGAGTACAGGCTATTCTAACACCTTTTCTCTACCGACTCACCAAAATAACTACACTCTCCATTCCTTCTGCAAAGCACATACTTACTGATGTTTACAGCAGCACAACGAACACTTGTGGCTGGTCCCTCATGAGTAACTCTTAAAACTGTATTTGTTCCCCAAACCCATTACACCAAATGAATGTCTTATAAAGATTAGATGGTTTGATTATTTAAAAAATTAAATATAAATATTATGTAAGTCAGTGAAACAGAGAGTTATGACAGTGAAAGAGAGAGTTATGAAAACTAAGTAGTTCTGAAAGTAAAAAGATGAGGCACTAAAACAACTGCTGTCATTTATGAGCAAAATAAACACCAGAGACTGGGAGAGTGAGGATTCTGTTCTCAGAATGTTTCACAAGTATCCTTCAAACTCCACTTTAAAGAAATGAAAATAGGAAATTAACAATACATTATCAGTATTATTGCATAATAAAATATTTGACTGGCTTTTGTACCTAGTTCCTGAGCGGGAGACTAAATCCTTGGAATTTACCAAGTTAACAGGAGTATCATCCATGACCCCTTTGGATAACACTTGAGTTCTGCTAATGAAATGACTCAGATCAGGGGAGGGGTCACCAGAAAGACCAAAAATCATGAGAGGACTGGGGCTTTGAGTCAGCCCAAACTCAGGGGAAAATTGGGTAAGAGACTGAGCTCAAGCATGTGGTCAATAATTCAATCATTTCATGCCTATGATAACAAAACAACAAAAAACACTTTGGACACTGAGGCTCAGGTGACTTTCCTGGTTGGTGAATACACTGATGTGTGGGGGTGTGTGGCATGTCCTGATTTCAGGGAGAGGACACAGAAACCTTACATTCTGAATCCTCTCAGACTGCACTCTATGTATCCTTTATAATAAAGCTGTAATCCTAAGTACAGCACTTTCCGAGTTCTTTGAGTCATTCTAGTGAATTACTGAACCTCAGTGTGGGATCGTGGCAATCCTCTGAATTGGTAGCCAGCTGGTCAGAAGTGTGGGTGACCTGGAGAACACTGAAATTGCAGCTGTATCTCAAGTGTTGGGAATTGTGCCTTAACCTGTGGAGTCTGCACAAAATCAGGACAGTTAGCACCAGAACTGCTTTACTACATTACAGGTGTAAAAGTGGAACTCTACTTAGGTGACCTACAATTAAAGAAAAAAAGTCTCAGCTCTGTGGAAAAAAAAAAAAGAATGTGCACATACATGTTCTGAATTATAATAAAAACTTTAACATTTGTAAGAATCATTTTTATATGCTTCCCAAGTTTTGGTTCTAATCAAATTAGATAAGGGAACACCCACTCATAAATAATAACTGCTAGAAAAGATTCTTTACAAAGACCAATTCTGATCCTTTTCCTCCCTGAGCCATGAATGGCCTCAAGTTCCTGTGGGATCCTTCAAATTTGTCATCTAAGGTTTTGTTATCCCTCTTTCTATCCCCAAGAATCTGGTATCCTACCACTAGGACAAAAGACACACAGCTTATATCTCCCAGAAATCCCTCCATTTCTTACAATACTACTGGATATCCAGTGTTCATGATAATCTTAGAAAATCCAGGGACATTTATATATTACAGAGCTGTCATAGCTGGGTACCTCAAGTGGAAGAGGAAGAGAGATTTTTATCACAGAAGTTTATATACAGTTAATGAATAATTTTCTGACTTCTTTTTCTAGGCTTTTTTTTCTTTCTTATTCAGGGGTTGGCAAACAGCTTGTGGACCAAATCTGGTCCGCTGCCTCTTTTAATATGACCACTGATCTAAGAAAAGACTTTAAATTTTTAAATGGTTGAAAAAAATCAAAGAACAGTATTTTGTGACATATGAAGATTATATGAAATTCAAATTTGTGTCCATAAATAAATAAGGTTTTATTGGAACATAGTCATGCTCATTCCTTTATGTGTGGCCTATGGCTTTCTCACTATAATGGCAGAGTTGAGTTAGTGTGTATGTTCTGCTAAGCCTAAAATATTTACTATCTATCCCTTTATAGAAAGTATGCCAACCTCTGTTACATAATCCCTACAGGCACCTGTATACACTAGCCAAGCTTAATCTAGTCACTGCTCCTGAAAAGTCCTGCATTTCATCTTCGCTCCACTTACATGCAATGTTCACCTTCATCCTTTCAGTACTTTTGTCAAAACGCCTTTCCATCCCTGTGGCCACAGCTCAAGTTTCATTTCCTTTAGGAAGCTTTCCCTTCTTACACAGCAAGATATAATCTCTCTCTTCTCTTTGCACTAGTTTATCACTATGTAATATTCTAATGTCACTTATGAAAAAGTTAACTTTATTTTCATAATTTAAAAAAAATGTGCCTTGGTTTCTCTTCATAAAGCAGAACTCCTTGGGGAATTTATCACCCACAAAGTCTAGCCTAGTGTCTTTAGGCAAATTGCTCTACACTCTGGACTATGGACCTATTTCTCTAATACGAATTTCACATTTTCTTTAATCACCCAATTTGCATATTTTAGCTATAATTTTTACTTACCACATTCTCCTGGATCTGACAGTTAGATACAGAGATACTGGTAGACAACTCTTCTGTAAAATGTAAGAATGATGTTGAGTAAAAAAAAAAATTTTTATATGACTTAGTATTTACTGACATGAATGTCCACAGTACATTTTAAAAACTGGCTAACATAGTTAAGATAATTTATGTTCACTAAAAAAAATTTATCCACGTACACACTACTACTACATCCATAATCGGAAACTGGTCAAATAAAATATGATAGATCCAAACAAAAGTACTATCTAAACACTTAATGGTATAAAGCTATAGATATAAATATCAAATCACAAAGCTACCCATGACACTAAGTCAAAAACACAAGTTGCTGGGTAGCAGCATTTGAATTAAAAATGAACAAATAACATGATTACCCCTGGTGAGTGGAGAGGTGGGGGTGGGGAACAAAGATTTTAGTTGTTATGCACTTCTTTACTGCTTGTACTTTTTAAAACATAAAAAGCATGCACTACTTTCATATAAAAAAATTAAAATTAGTTAAGTCTATATACGGACACTAATATATCTGATATATAAAAGTGGATAAAAGCAAGTTGAAAAAAACAGTATGACCACATTTTTTGTAAAAATAAAAATGTAACAATATAGTTAGACAGTATAGGCTCGTCTTCCCCCAAGTCCTTCCCAAATCAAGAAATACATATCAAAATGTTAATAATCGTTTTCTGAGGGAGAAGATACAGGATTGGGAACAGGTAGGTTCCCATCCTATAGGGATGTGTAGGGAGATTCTCATTTTATATTACATATTTCTATAAAGTTTAAATGTTTGTATTATTTTGGTAAGCAAAGGAAGTAACTGACAAGAAAAAGAGAAAAGGTAAATATGGCAAGTAAGCAAGAAACTAGGTACCAAACATCTAAGAACCTCAGACACCTCAAATACAAGATATGAAATTCCCTGTATAATCCCAAATATAAAGACATAAAACTTCACTAACAAGGAAATATAAGTAAACTAACTATACATCAAAAATAAGTAACATGACTGTCAGAAACTCCAAAATACCAATTTTAAAATATTTTAAATAATTCAAATATTAAATAATAAAACAAAAAAGGCACAGCATCAACAGTTAATGTGTCTGAAACTCTACTTTTCAGTAATTCCAGTTGCCTAGTTTAAGTCAATATTTACTGTGTTTCAAAGGCCTCCACTATCTGGCTCTATCCAGTTTGAATTCTATTGCTTCCCAGGAATACAATCCCAGGGAGCTCTGCTCCCAACCGCTGTCACAAGAATGACAGCAGCAGCCCCAGTAAATGTGCCAGGAGCTCTGCTAAGTGCATTACATGCATTTCTTCTTCTTCCCATATCAGCTTAGAGAACTGAGAGCAGAACTAGTTTTTCATTCCCTAGAATCCTTACTCTTAATCCGCCTGCAGTTTTGCTTCTAGGGACTCTTAGCCCTAAGGAGGCTTGAAACGGTCCCTAAATCCAATTACATATAAAATTCATGTATAAGTGTTTGTACTATTTTCTGGGGGATAGGCCCATGTTTTTAATGAGAGTATCAGAGTGCTTTCCAAAATCCCCCAAAACTTAAGCAGCATTGAGAATATCTACCTATTCACCCACTAAGAATCAACATTACAATGTTCATGGTCATTGCCCTTGTCCCTCTGATCACATCTGTCTCCTCGACTGGAGTAACACTACCCCTCTTCACCTCCCTTAGCTCTGCCTATCTTCAGCCACTGGAGATCCTAGGACAATGTCCAAATCAGGTTCTTCTATCATGACGTCTCTGCTTACTCTTTCTACCCATATCTGATTTCCTCGAGTAATGCACTGCTCATTTCTGTAGTCTACTGCTTTATGTTACCACCTACCTCCTATGTATGTGGGTCCTAAATATCTTAGTTACCTTTTAAAATTTCTGTGTTTCTTTTATATTTTAGCTCAGGGCCTAGCATAATGCCAAGAATAGGTGCACAAATAATAAAGCTAAACTGAAATAAAGCATATTTGGAAACTGGTTCAATTTAAATATTTTTGTGTAATTAATGAATTATGTTTCTTCATAAATAACATGATGCCAATGGGTGGGAAGTGACCTTATACTATGGCTTTCTGATTAAATGCTCACTTGTACTTCTATGCAATATAGGTTTCTTTTTATAAATTTTGTTGGTGCAAAGATCATGTGTTTCAAGAGTTTTTAAAATTTCATGAGTATGATGTGAACTGTCACACTTTTTAGTCCAAACCGTACCATGAAGCAAAATACCAATACTAGTCTACTGACTCCAGCGAGAGGTCATGGATGCCAACACTGTTCTATACTTCACAGGTTCTCTTTCATTTCATGCTGACAACCTTATGAAGGTACTAATTACAGAGGTGAAATATTTGCCTAGGTTCACATATCAGATTGGCAGAGCCAGATTTAAATGTAGGGAGACTGATCTAGCCTGACCTGGGAATTGTATGTATACACTATAACCAACATAATTTTATAAAGGAATTAACTAATGATAACGGTTACTAAAGATGAAGCTTATAATCAGCATTATAAATGCATACAGAAACACAACCACACCCACAAAATGATTAAGAACCAAAGGGGAAAAAAGCCATCAACAAGCTTATTGCTTACTGTGATCTTTCCCTTGCCCTGGAGAAGTGCAAATACTCGCTTGAGGGGTAACAGGCATGAGAGCTTGGCGAATTGCTTTTTCCCAGCTCTGTGCTACATCAAGTCCAACTCCAGTGGCACCAAGAACAGGATTGTGAGAGCTGTCTCCATTGTTCTCACCAACAAAGTATACCATAGTGTCAGTGATGATTTCAAAACAGTGTGGGTTGCTGCCTTGTGAAATATTTGTGAAATCTTGTGGTGAAGATATGCGGAGAATTTCTGAAAGTGGAATTTCCTGAAGTAAAAAATTAAACATTGGAAAATATGAATACATCTTTGTTTTTATTTTCAAAGACACTGCATAGTTGAAGACATGCATTTCTAATGAATGCCATTAGGATGAACAGAAATATGTGGCACATGGAGTACACAGTCAAGTCTTAGGATAATAACTGCCTTGAATGATTTGCATGTCCAGCAATGCCAGAGGCAGAGCATAGAATGCAAGGATAGGGAGGATTCAGAAAGGTGATGGTCACTTCATCCAACACTTGCCACTTTCTAATTGCCATTAAATCAACTCTTAACAACTACTTTACTGGCTGTTGTCTCCAAAATTTAAGAGTACAAAGCAGATAGCAGCAAAAGTAGAATGTCAGTATAGACTATCAAGCACTCCACTCTGGTTTTGTCCATAACTGTAATAATCATTTATGTCAAATCCAATTCCTAAATAAAAAAACTGCTTAAATAAACCAACCAGCTCCAAGCAAGTCACTAGTTTCTATTCTCTTTCTTATTGATACAACTGCTACACTTAGACTTTTGTTTGATGTCAGTCTGTGATGTGGCAAAATGTGGAGCAAGCCAAGTAAGTAAGATTATATAAAGGAGATGAGGGGCCAAAGAAGCATTTGGGAATCAGGGCCTACGGTAAAATGTAAGTGGGGAGAAACACAAAATACCACACTGATCTCTTCTGGACATCCAGTGATCATGGGACTTTCTGAACAGTCTAATATAAATCTTGGCATCCAGAAGGAAAGCAGCAGAAACCTAACAGGCAGGCCAAAACAAAGAAACATACAACAAAAACCTTTGGTGGCAGGGCTGTTGGAGGGGCTGAAATAGAGTGGTGGGGGACAGTTGCTTCAACAAGGAATAGTGATTTCTGTAAGTTATATTAGGTAGAGCCATAATAGAAATATTCCATTTTAATAATTAATGAATATTTGGAAGATATATTTTAATGTGCACATTAAAAATATATTTACCTTATAATACTTTGATCCAGATTCATTTTGAAACAATGTTAGACATTTGCTATCCAGTCTCCAATAATGCCTCTTTCTCTATAAAATAAAGAGCATAAAATTGTGAGGTTCAAAAAAAATGATTCCTTTAAATTATCTGTACTTTCCTTTTCCTTCTCTTCCTATTCAAAAATTGATACTTCTGAATAGGTTTCAAACTCATGAGGTTCAAAATTCTGAAAATATAAAAAGGATATACAGTGAAAGGCACACTCCCACAATCACTCATCCCTTAATCTAAGAAGCGATGTTACTAGGTTTTTAGGAATCATTTTAGAGAATTTCATGCACGCATGTGCAAATACATGTATTACAAACACACAGAGATAAGTCATTTATCTATATGCTAAATTCTTACGGTTGGCTTGCTGGGTCAGAAGGTATATGCACAGTAATTTTTCTTGAGTGTTAAATTATCCTACACAAGATTTGAACCAATTTATAGACTGATCAGCAAAATGAGACTACCTATTTACTCAAATCTTTACTAATGCAAAATGATATTAAGCTTTTTGATCTTTGCTACAGATTAAATAAAAACTGGTCTTCCAGTGAAATTTTGAGTTGTATTTTTTTATTAATAATGGGATCAAGCTCTTATGTTTAAAAGCCATTTGTATTTCCTTGTCTGTGAATTCTCTGTTCATGTTCTTGCCCATTTTTCTAATGTCTTGTAGTCTTTTTTCTTACCAGTTTGTTGGTACTCTACATATAATGGAATTAATCCTTGTTTAGAGTATAAGTTGCAAAAACTTTTTTAGTTTGTCATTTGTCTTTGCTTTTTTTACCATATAGAATTTTTTAAAATTAAGAGTTTACTTTTTCAGAGCAGTTTTAAGTTCAAAGCAAATTTGAGGGAAATATATGGAGATTTCCCATAAATCTTTCTCCATACACACATGCATAGTCTCCTCCCTATCAACATTCCCCGTCAAAGTGGTACATTTGTTACAACTGATAAACATCATAATCACCAAAGTCCATAGTTCATATTATGGTTCACTCTCAGTGTTGTGCATTCTATGGGTTTGGACAAATGTATAAGGACATCATATAATGTATCCATAATTGTGGTATCATATGGAATGTTTTTGCTGACATAAAAATCCGATGTTCTGCCTAGTCATTCCTACTTAACCCCCTTCTTCAACCTCTGATTTTACGGTCTCCATAGTTTTGCTTTTTCTAGAATGTTAATATAGTTGGAATCATACAACATATAGCCTTTTTACATTGGCTTCTTTCACTTAGTAATATGCACTTAATACTCCTCCATGTCTTCATGGCTTGACAGTTCATTGCTTTTTTGGGACTAAATAATACTCCATGGTCTGGATGTACCACAGTTTATCCATTTACTTACTGAAGAACATACTGTTGTTTTTAAGTTTCGGCAATTATGGTAAGTTACTATAAACATCCATAGGCAGGTTTTTGTGGGGACATTAGCTTTCATTTCCTTTGGGCAAACAGTAAGGAGTGTGACCATTGGATCATATGGTAAGAACATGTTTAGTTTTGTAAGAAACTGCCAAATTGTCTTCCATAGTAGCTGTATCATTTTGCATTCCCACAGAAATGAATGAAATATTCCTGCTACTCTACACCCTTGCCAGCATTTGGTGTGGTCAGTGTTCCAGATTTTGGCAATTCTAATAGGTGTGCAGTAGTTCCCCACTGATGTTTAAATTTGCATTTCCCTGGTGACATGATGTGTAGTGTCTTTTCATGTGCTTATTTACCATCTTTGTATCTTCTTTGGTGAGGTATGTGCTCAAGGTCTTTGTTGTTTTTTAACTGTTGAGTTTTAAGAGTTCTTTGTGTATTTCAGAGAATGTCTTTTGCTAGATGTCTCTGTTGCATATATTTTCCCCCATACTGTGACTTGTCTTCTCATTTTTCTTGACATTGTCCTTTGCAGAGCAGAGTTTTTAATTGCAATGAAGTCCAGTCTATCAATTATTTTATTTGTGGGTCATGCATTTGGTGTTGTATCCCTGGACTCTCTTTGGATCTCTACTACTCTATAGATTTGTAAAAATACATTAAATAGTCTGTCTTTTAAAAATTCTTTACAAATTTAACTATAGTCCCAGTATAATGTCTTCATATATATCTCATTCTCATTTTGATTTAAAAAATGCATAAGATAAAGCACAAAGTTTCTACTGCCATATTAAAATGTCTATGATTACTGACCAGGGTGTCCCTGCTGGTGTAATGGACCATCCACCCTTCCTTCACCATCGTGCTGCTCTTCCTCTTTGTGTGCTTGATGGACTGTACAACCCTCATTAGCGGAATATTATTGCTTGTTGATGGACTAAAAAAATATTTAAAATTTATGATAAATATTGGTGATATCAGTTTGTAAGTATTGTAAGCTCATCAAACCTTTTTTAAGATAACTGAGCTAAAAATTTTCAAAATATCTCAGGAAAACAAACAATGGATTAAGAAGAAAAATAAATCCTCTTATGATAACACAAAGACTAAGATAATACTGTAGGTCTTCATTATTTGTCATCAGTATTTTCTGGAGCGTCATAAAACATAAGAAACGATGATGAGAACAGAAAGAATCCTCCCCAGTTGGAAAACCTGAAGCTTGGGACAGGGTCTCCCTTGGGACTGCTGTCATAAAATCTTCCTGCTCTAGGTGGCATCATAAACTAGTGAATTCATAACAAGAAAAAAAGCAAGTATTATCTATACCCAAATTTACAAGTTTCAAGTGTCAAACTCCATTATTCATGTTGTTGACAAAAAGTATTTCTAGTAGAAGATATTGCTAGGAAAATGACTTACAGATTTAAGGAAATGAAAATAATAAATAATATACCGAGTCAAATAAGATATACTGAAACATAGGTCAGTAACAGTGTAGCTGGAGAAAAAGAACAATTGGGGGATACACTTTATCATCTGAGTCTTAAATAATTTTTCTTAAATTATGAATTGGTCATGATTAGGAAATTAAGTTCTCTTAATAGCCTCCAAATTTATAAATACTAAGATTTATAAAGATAATGATAAATAATAGCAGTAATCTAATGGGAAACCAAACTGGATAAATGACAACTCAGCCATGTGAGTTTGATATATAAAACATTTTCTCTAAATGCCTCTTCTTACCAATGAAAAACAAAACCTGTCAGAATGTTAAGATTTAATAAAAAGTAGTATATTCCACAGGGTTACATATATTAAAAAACTGAGTTTCTATAAATATAGGGGGATATTTCTAAGTTTTATAACCCAATAGCATCTTTACAAAGTGTTAATAGTCAGATTAATTGTGGTAATATGAAAATTGCACCCAATTCGTCACTGTCACCTTTGTGCATTGTTCAGGTACATGTTCTTACTGGTACTTCTAACATCAGCTAATCTGCCTGTGTGAAGAAACTGGTTACCTTAACTGATGGTTCAATTTTGGCACCTTACGGTGGATGTTCCACAGCTAGATATTATATAGGCTATATTTAAATATTTTTCTCCTGAAGAAAACATGAATTCTCAAACCTCCCCATCCTGAGTAGATGGCAAGAGCAGTAAAATTTATTTCAGAAATACTGTGGACTGTGGTACATGTAAAAGTATTAGGCACAATTTGATTTTTAGATCATATTTTAGGTTCCACTTAAAGAGATGTGGATTTTCCTTTCTTAATGGAGCTCCTGTATTGACCAGGAAGTGGCTTGCAATATATACAAATACATTACCTGATTGTTTTAATGACTTCTTCATCTCTTTCCACGTCAAGATCAGATGGATCCAGGAAGAACATTTTATCTTCTGGGGGAGATGGCTCTTCCGTATCATCCAAGCCTCGACTACCATCACTGTTCATATCACTACTGTCAATATCCATTGGTATATCTGTATCTGTTCCCAGACTGGAGGGTTCTGGCAAAGTTTAAAATGAATTCAGAGTTTTATATTAATGGGATATCAATACATCTAAACAAAGACAGTATATTAAATGTGAAAAAAGGTTTAAAACTCTTAAATGAAACTACAGGAAAATCTCTTTATGATTCAGGATAAAGAAATATTTAAGGAAAATATAAAATAAACACAAGGCAGAAAATTAATAAATTTGATAGTAAAATTTTAAATTTCTGTGTAACAAAAGATACTAAATGCAAAATAAAAGATTAGCCACCACTATTTATGTCTGGTTAATTGATTTCCCACAAGGGACCCAGACAATTCAATGGGGAAAGAATAAGTAGTCTGTTCAATAAATGGTGCTAGGACACCTGGCTATCTACATCCAAAAAAATAATAAATGAAATTCAACCCCTTTCCTTAAACCAAATTCACAAATTAACTCAAGGTGAGCTAAATCTATAAAACTCTGAGAAGAAAACAGGAGTAAATCTTTGTGACCTTGGGTTAGGCAGTCTTCTTAGATGCAACACTGAAAACATGTGAGAAAAGGCAAAAAAAAATTAGTTGGACTTCATCAAAATTAAAAACTTCTGTGCTGCAAATGATACCTCAAGAAAGTGAAAAGACAGCCCATAAATTGGGAGAAGGTATTTGAAAATCATACACCAAATAAGGGACTTCTACCCAGATTATTTGAAGAACTCCTACAACTGACAGTAAAATGGTAAATAACCTGGTTAAATGGGCAAAGGAAAAGAATAGCTACTTCTCTGAAGCAGATATAAAAACAGCCAATAGCTATATGTAAAGAGGTATAATATCAATTAGCCATCAGGGAAATGCAAATCAAAACCACAGTGAGGTATCACTCCATACTCACTAGGCTGACAATCACAATGACAGACTACAAGTTGTGGCAAGGAAGTAGAGAAATTAGAACCCTCATACACTGCTGGTGCGAATGTAAAACAGCTGCTTTGGAAAAGTTTGGCAGTCCTCAGAATGTAAACCCAGTTACCATATGACCCCCAAATTCCACTACTAGGTATCTACCCAAGTGAAATGAAAACACATGTCCACAGAAACTGTACTCAAATATTCATAGCATTATTCACAACAGCCCCAAGATGGATATAACTTAATAGTCCTAAAGTGGACACAATTCAAATCTGAAGTTAACTGTCTTGTGAATGGACAAATAAAATGTGGTATAATTTGTGCAGAGGAATATTATTCACCAATAAAAAAGAATGAAGTATTGACACATGTTATAACGTGGAAAACATTATGCTAAGTGAAAGAAATCAGTCATAAAAGACTACATTTTTATGATTCCATTTATATGAAATGTCTAGTAGACAAACCCAGAGATAGAAAGCTGGTAAGTGGTTCCCAGGGGCTGGTGTGGAAGAGTAGAGGGGAATGACTGCCAATGTGTATAGAGGTTCTTTTTGGGGTGATGAAAATATTCTAACATTAGATTGCAGTGATAGCTGTGTAACTTTGTGAATAAACTAAATGTGTGAATTGTAAGGTATGAAAATTATATCACAACAAAGCAAGCCACAACTGTAAGAAGGTATTTGTATCATACAAACCTGACAAAAAATTAGCAGAATTATCAAAAATCCTGCAGAACAATGACAAATAAACAGAAAAATGGCCAAAACATGTGAACAGGGAATTTACAGGGGGAAAAAACCCTAAATAACCAGTAAACAATTGAAAGATGTTAAAACTCATTAACATACAGACAAATGCATATATTAAAATGAATATAAGTAATATTTTATATCCATTTGTCACAAGGAAGAAAAGCACAAAAATACATCAACTATGAATCTGGATAAAGACTTCAGTCATACAGAAAAACTATTAATTCAGTGTAACTGAAATGAGAAAAACAATCATACCATCAATGGTGTTTAACAGTAACCACAGAAAACATGCTGCAAGAGAACATGTTAAACTCTTAAGGAGTTTAATTTCCATTCTTTTTGCTTTTCCTCCTACAGAACTAACTTATATTCACTTTTTACCAGTCTCCACTTATTGGCTGTATTTCTTGGGCAAGTTATTTAATGTCTTTGTGCCTACGTTTACTCATTTATAAGTATGTATGTCAAGGGATTGTTCTTAGGTTTAAACGTCAATATATGTAAAGAGTTTAGAACAGTACCTGATAAATATGCTGAATTCAGTAAACAGCAGAACTATGAAATAGCTCTAGGGGCAATAGTAGAGCTTTAAAATATTTTAAATTCATTTAGATGAAATTGAATTTCATCTGAAGATGAAAGAGACTATCTTACTATGCAGCACCAGTGGCTATTAAGACTACAAAGTGGTAGTTGGCTAAAGAAAAGATGGGAAAGCATGATAACTAACAAAAGTATATCATTACTGATGTCTGTATTTTGCTTGATATTAAATCAGAAAAAAAAAAGCCAAAGTTAAGAAACAAAGTAAATGAAAGAAAAAATACAAATATAGCCTTGTACAAAGATAATACACACAAGAATTGTGCCCTTTTCTGGCTGATTTTTTATGAAATTAAGAAAAACAATTTTACCTCCATTAAAAGTAACCTCTCCAAGGCAATCTCTTGGTACTTTTGATGCGCAGCGTTTATGGCAGTTGAATTTACAATCTAAAATAAAATATTTGGCTTATTAATTTATGTAACAAGGCAGTATCAGATATGGTCAGAGACTTCCTTAAATTACTCACAAATAAAGAGTATTATTAGTAGTGATGATGAAATTATGAGAGAGAGATATAAGTTTTCTACTATTAAGGACTCAGGTCTTGGACTAGAGGTATGGTTTCAAATTCTGATACCACCTCTTAATAACTGTTTACCTCCTCAGGGCTCAGTTTCTATATCTGTAAAATGAAACTAATACTATTTCTGTAACACACTGCCAAAATGTTGCTGGCAACTCCATGTTTCTTTCTTCCCTTACCTCATATTGATCTTTCCACATCTCCCTTAAGTTTTTCAGACTGATTAAATTCCTTTCCAACATGTCAGGTACTTACTTTCAATTCCTAATTGTTTGGACCCAATGAATATGCAAAAGAGAGATTGTGATTATACAAACATTTATTAGGAATTGGTAAGAGTTTTCTCATACAGCCTTGTAAGGAAGGACTGAGAGTCTCATGCACACAGTACCCCCACGAGTACATAATGGTTTTCTTCAGCTTGCAAAACCCCCCGAGATGATATCATTGCCCATTAGTGTCAGGTACAAGCTGTTCAGTACTACCGTGTAACTCGGTGGTTCCCAAACCAGGAGCACCAGGATCATTTGTGAACTTTTTTAGAAATGCAAATTCTTGGGCTCCAAGCCAGACCTATTGTTATCAGCAACTCTGGGAGCGGGGCTAAGTAATGTGTATCTTAATAAACCACTTTAGATGACACTAAACTTGAGACCCACTGCTGTAAGTACTCTCTAAATCACCTTTGAAATACATCTACCTACAAGAACTGGGTAAAAATAATTTCAAGTTCTGACTTAGAATGGTTTTGTAGCTCTTGTTATTTAAGAAAATTCTGGGTATATAAGAAAGGTCAATATAAGAAAAAGCCCCATGAAATTAATAATTTGTTGGATGAGAAATTATCATTACTTAACACTGTCTTTTTTAATGAGAGGCCCCCTACCTAGAAAAATTCATATATGATATTAATATTAGTATCTTAAATAAATCTTAAATAATTGATTTGTTTTTTATTTAATGAAGTTTGCAAACTGTGACAATAACAAGGTTTTAATTTTCCCTTTGAAAATGTAGAGTCAAATTTTGGCCTACTTGCAGCAAGTATGTAGGCTCTAAATGTCAGGCATTTTAACTTCTTTATATTCCTACATGTTTTTATAAATTTGTTCATTCTTATATTTTATATATGCTGTCAAACTGCCTTGAAGTTTTAATAAGACAAAGTAGAAGATAAACAGATGAATGAATGAATGAATGGCTGTTCTTGGAATTGTGTATTTTCTAAAATGTTTTACCTTAACTACTTTTTTTTTTGAGCTGGACAAGTGAATGAAAATGACTATTTCACTTTTTGATTATCCTAATTCATACAGTAAAAAGACAACAATTACTGAAGAAAATCATGATTGTTTTCGATTTGTAACTAAAATAGTTTTGCTATATAGAAATATAACCTGCTACTTTCTGAACCAACCAATAAAAGCGTAAAACATTACTTTTAGAGCTCTAAGAAGTTATGTAAATAACCCAGTGATAATGTTAATTTTATTTCAAAATTCATTAATCTACATATTTTAGTTCTTCTACAAAATACTGTACTTTTTTATGTATAGAGTTTTAGAATGTTTCTGTTATGTTCAACAGAGAAGCACTATTTACTATCTTTACTAAAATTACCTGTTGCTAGAATTTGTACATGTTATTAATGTTCTTTCCCAAAACATTCCTTAGTGGCTGCTTGCCAATATACTTTAGTGTTGATATTTTAAAGTACTAATTTATATGTTAACTCATATTCAAAAGTAAGCTGTTGAAATAAAATTTCAACATTTAATTATGCCTGCCTCATAGTTTTTAAATGCTTGGCAACAAATGTATGACCTGTTCTCTATTTGATGTTCTCTCAGGTTGCCATATATTGCCAAGAAAAGTTTTCTTACATACTAAAGTCAAATTTATATAAATTATTTGATTCTGTATTATAAACAGGATTTACTGTTGCAAAGATTTCAGTTCTACTGTTTTATTTAAATAAAACCAGATTTCCACAAATACTTCTACTATATATAAAAAGTATGGTACCAAGAATTCTTAAAATAAACTGATGAAAAAAAAGTACAGAAAATTACACAGTACCTAGCTCAATGACCAATAACACATTCAAACTCCCCATTTTCATTTTCACTCTATTATATAGTGTTGCTGAGAAGAAGACATGAGACAAAAAGATAAAATCAGTTTTAAGATACATAAAAACATTGCAGAACTATAGGAAAAATTTATTCCATTATTCTATTAAAAACCTGGTTCATTAAGAGATGTTTCTGGAATACTATGAAAGTGTTCTGGATTAGTATCCAAATGTGGGTGGTCCCTAATACAATTCCAGTGGCTTTTACTATATTTTTCCTATTTCAGTGTATTATTCTCTGGAATGACAGTTTTTATCAGCTTTCCTAGCTATAGAATTAAAAACAAAAACAACAAAACTCTTGTAATGTATTTGTGTGTGTGAACATTTAATGAAAGAGGAAAGCATTGTTTTATTTTGGGTAGTGTCTGGCTTTGCAATCAGAAAGACATAAGGCTCAAATACAGCTTAATTGCTTACTAACTGTTCCATACTGGCAAGTGTTAAGCAACCATACCGCACAGATTTAATTTAAAATTCTAGTTTTTCTGTTTAAATTCCAATTTTCCTTTAACATAGTTCCCGGTACACAGTAAACATATTGCAGATAGTAGTAATAGTGGTAATAAATACATGTGTGTATGTGTGTATTTTCTTTGTAAGTTAACAACCACAAGACCACTTTATTTGCTTAATGCCTCTGAAATATAAATACTTTAAACCTGTATTTGTTAAAAGAACCAGAGATGAATTTTACTTAAAAAAAAACATACAATCCTACCTTTACACTGCATTCCTTGGCGAAAGAGGCCTTTCAGTAACCGCTTGCAGTACTGACATATTGTGGGACGGGTATAAGAGTGAACAGCAAATGTGTGTGGAACTTTTACTCTGCACATTACCATCTTCTCCATCCAGATTGGGCGGCCACTCCAGGAAGGAATTCTCTTACTTGGTTCTTGGTGAACATGTGACTAAAATATAAGTAATTTCTATAAGTCAATATTAAAAACAAAGTAGTAAGAGCAGGGCTTGACCACAAAAGTCATTTATTTCAAACACTAAAGCCAAAAATTAAAAAATGTGGATCTCAGCAGTTTCCTTTGGAAGTTTAACTTACCAACCCTTGAATGAGAAAAGTGTATAATTCTTTTGCAATTATTTATGCTAAAAAAAGGTATTTTCATTCTCATATACATATACTAATTTGCATTTATATATGTATGTGTGTGGCATTTTTGCAAATACAAAAAAGCCTTAAAATGAATTTATAACATATTCAAACCCCTTCAAAAACCTTACCAAGAAATTAATTACAGAAGTAAATAAATTCAGAAAATGTTATTACTGCTCATGTTGAATTACTGAACAAGATGTCCAAAAATATTTATTGAAATAAGTCATTTTTTCAAATTTAATACTAGAATATATATGTAACAATTAAAGATTAATTAATGATACAAATAACATCAGATACAAAAGTAAAACAACTTTACCTCTTGGTATTTAAAGTATTTTCCAGTTATTTATCCCCCTCCCCAGTAAGCAAACAGGAAAATTAAAGAAGATGTTGATCAAAAAACTTCTGTAACTTGAGGGACAAGTGGATTTTTGTAACTATGGTCCTTTTTATTATACTAAGGAAGTAGTCAAATTACAGGCCAGTGCAACATGGCTCGTCCCATCTATTCAACATTCACTGTTCCTTATAGGCCAGGCCTTATACTATGTATTGGGGATACAAAAAGAAATAAAGTATAGTCCATGTTCTCAAGCACAAAACTCAAATACCTCACTACCATCTAGATGTAGTACAGATTCTGTTGGAGCTGCTTGCATCTTCACTGCAGAACTGAGGGACTGAGATCTTTAACATGCCCTCTATAACCAGTAATGTCTGTAACTCAGATAAGTTGAGTTATTCTCCAGTTATGTGTGACCAATAGAAACAAAAGAAGTCAGAAGAAACCAAGAGACCAAGAAATGTTTGAAATGAAGAAGAGGAAAAAACTATTTAGGAAAAGAAGAAAAAAGAAAAGAACTAAAGGAGGAGAGCACTGTAAAAAAGAACATAAAAACAGCCTCTGATGGATAATTTTTCACTAATATGAGCTAGAGGTTTTCTAAAGCAAATTATAAAGCAGTTTAAGAGAAGTACAGAAAGAATGTTAAAACCCAACTTGCATGCTTCAGATGCCCAATGCGTTCTGCTCTAGTCTGGTTCACCCTTCCTCATGTAGCCATGTATAGAACAACTTCAGCAAAAAGAACGCCACAGTGATTCTGTAAAGCTAGTAAAGAGGCCAATTGCAACTAGAAGCAGATGTTTTAGGCCTTTGCACAGCCCTGGTTCCCTACTTGCTACACTAGTGGGAGACTCAACACTCCGCCGCTCTTGCGCCTGCTTCTACCACTTTTGGTTTGTCTCAAGTTTAAAACACACAAGATGGAAGAAGACTGATTTAGTCACTCATCATCAAATATAGGGGACAGCTGTGTAAGGCAGAACCTGCCAGGGTCAGTGGCCCACTAGCGATTGCCTTTTCTTAGGTCCTGCTGGACTGGGATATTAGGGACGTGGTACAGAGTATGTGCCAGATACTATTCAGAGAACTGTGGCTGTAGCAGTCACCTAATTTTTCATGTCAGTACAACTAGTTATTTGTTATTATCTCTATTTTAAGTACGAAAAAACAGGCTCAGGGGGATTTATACTACTAAGCTCTAGTATTAAAACCAGGACTTAGATTTATGTCTTCTATGTGCTAGACCAGTGATTTTTAACCTTTTTTCCATCTTAACATGCCTGGGCATATATTACAATCTCATCAATGGTTAACTGCTCTGTTGAGTGAGGAAAGCAGGAAAGGTACAGCAGACCTAATCAGGATTTGGAGGAAGGAGGGTGTTGGTAGAATTACCTTGAGCATCTGGTTAAAATGGGATCTCTGAGATTAGAGTAACCAGAACTGAGCGAAAGTTCTTTCTTACTTGCTTTAATATCCCCTCTTTACAAATTACTCCTTACCTAAATTCTTACCTCTTTCTTACTAATGTGTAGCCAGAAATTTTCTAAAAGTAATCTGATTATTTCCACAGTGTGGTTTCAAACTAACATTTGCTCACAAAAACTTTATTACAATATTGCCAACTCTCAATTATGTACAACAACAACAGAGGCATTTTTAAAGGGGGCAATTCCCCTATTATATATTTGACTTTGGAATATTATTCAGTGGAAGAAATATCTGCACTTTTATGTGTATACTTGACCCAGCAGTTTCCTTCTACCTTCTGTCCTGTCCTGGCTCTTCAGGAATATTCCCAAATGTACTGCAAGGAATATTTCTTTCTCATCTCCAAATAACCATCACTCAATACTGGTTTCTTTCATGTAAGTGGTTTCTCTCATCTAAATCCCATTTTAACCGAATTCAATGAACAATCCCTCTTCTGCTTCTCCATCTCTTGACTTGACTCTCTTTAGACTGACTTCAGACACTGTAACAGAAACTACCTTCTTACATATAAACAATGACAACCACAAAATCAGATTCAAAGGTTTCTATTCCCATGTAGTCTTTTGTCAAGCTCATCTCAGTAATTAGTGAAGTTTAATACTGACTCCTCAGAAACTTTTCTTGCTCATTCCTTATCAATGAAGTTAGGATAACAGCTGTACCTTACAGGACTGGTGAAGATTACACAATAAAGGGTAAGTGAAGCACCCAGCATGAAGCCTGGCACATGAGACCTCAGGAAGCATTTCCTGTGCAGCCATCTGAAATTAGTACTACTCTAACCTTGGTTCAGATTCCAGATTGCTCTCATCTCCTAACTGCTATCTCCTCCATTCCTTTAGAGTCCTCTTTCCCCATTCTTCCTTCCAATTTTCCTCCATGACCTCCTCGCTCTTACTAGACCTTCTTTCTTTGAGACTACATGCTTGGAATGACAAAAGTAACCTTGAGAGACATTCCACTCTACAATTTCTTCCTGTTCTAAAATACTCTGTATACAACCTAACCAATTCAAATATGTTGCTCTACATCTTATACTTCCCTGAGGAATTTCCATCTTCAGGATACAATATAAATAATGAATAAAATGTAAAACCGTATCTATCTGCTTTGTCCTGCTATTTCTAAATGTAGTAATACTGAACTGGGGTAAATGGCATACCACTACCATCTGTGGGGCTCTTAAACAACATGCCTCTCTTCGACATTCCCTGCTCCCAGCCAAGTTTCTCTCACAGTTTGTGTATAAAATGCACTAAGTTTTTTCCACTATTCATCTTTCTCAACCTCTTGCCTATGTTCATGGTAACTCCTTGCTCTCAGTTCCTTATGCCATAGTACTCGTCTACTACTTTAAAAACTTCACACTAGGGTTAAGCTATATGGCAATATGGGATTTTTATGAAAGGATCTCAGAAGCTTTTACTCTGGTGCCTCAGTCTGGTAAAATCTTGTGACTAGGGTGTCAAGGCAACAGCCCAAAAGCTTGATTTTGCCTTAATTTACAGAATACCAAAGAGGTTATAAAATAACTAAATAGTAAGATTACAATCTATGGATAGAAATCATTTAAAATAAATCACTATCGAATGACCAAGCCAATTATTTCTTCCTTTATCTACTCCCTTTACCCTAGAGGGGTACAATACATTAGGAAAAATAATGGATCTAAAAATCATCAGATCCAGATTTAATTCTAATATTGCTTACTAATTTTTTCTCAAGTCGCTTGACCATTCTGAATCTCATTTGTCTCATCATATATTGATATTAATATATCTCACTGGAATATTATGAGAATCAGTGGGGCTTATTCACTCATTTACTCATCACTGAGGATCTATTAAGTATAAGGTATTATGCTGGGCATGGTAGAGCACACAAAAACATGAGCATTGTGTTCTCTAAATTATAAATTACTTGAGAGCAACCTTGTGTATAAACACTACAATATTCAGACAGAATGCTATGCATACCATTAGGGAGATTTGGAAAGTGCCATGGTATTCAGAAAATAAAATCATTTTTAGGTAAGGGTAAAATCAGAAAAGGTAGCTATTGAGCTAGGTCTAGAAAAAGCATGTAGGATGGATACTAATAAGAACAAAGGTAGGGGGAACAAGGGTGTGTTCAGGGAATATTGAATAGTACACACCATTGGAAACAGAATATATATGAAGGTTTCCTAGTGGAGAGTGATATAATCAGAGTTGCATATTAAGCTGTAGTGTTAGAAGATGGAAGTATGGAGGCCAGGACTTGGGACACTGCTTGAGAGGTCAATGCAGTGGTCCTAGTGTAATCCCAAAGTACATAAAATGCAATTTGTTACAATTGGTAAGCCCTGTCTCCTGTAATACATTTCTAAGTTTCTGAAATGGAGGAATGTTACTATTCTTAAGCATGTAACTTATATTCTATGATGATGTGATACATTCTGTAGGGACATAAGGAATAAGTAGTAAAATGTCCTTCTATTACCTTAGAATACATACCTCTTCAGTGGGAAGGGCTACACATTCAGTCTGCAGGGGTCTTGGAATTGACAGGCCAGGTCCTGGCAAAGATACATTTGATAGACGTCTCTTTCTTACTCCACTACAGTTATTTGGAATCTTGAAGGCACATCGTTTATGATAATTTAATCCACAGCCTAAATATATTTAAAAAGAAAAAACAGACTAAGAAAATTTTACTATGTAAGTTCATTACATAAAAAACAGGTGCTATTTCAGTGAATTTATTTTCTCTGGCAGCAATAGTCACCCTAATTAAAACCCAGATGAAAAGCCAAGTGGAAACCAACAAATTCAAGAACTGAAAATGTGCAGAAAGGTTTATTTAGTAAGGTAAGTTAGCTAGAGTGGTGGTTCTTGAAGTGTATTCCCCAAGGCATCACCTGAGAATACGCTAGGAATGTAAATTATTGGGCTCCACCCTAGACATACTGAATCAGAAATTGGGGATGGAGTCAAGCAAAGTATGTTTTAACAGTCCTCAAGGATTCTGAAATTTGAAAAAGTTTGAGAACCACTGGCTTAAAGCACTTGAGCAAACTGTGGATCATGGACAAAATCCCTCCCATGACGTTTGAAAATTATATGAAATTCAAATTTCAGTGTTCATAAATAATTTTATCAGAACACAGCATTCTTATTTGTTTACACAACAGAGTTAAGTAGCTGCAACAAAGATCAAATGGCCATCAAAACAAAATATGTAATCTCTGGCCCTTCACAGAGTGTACCGACCTTCCACCTTGGAGTCTTTAGAGGAGTAATCACAGATGTGTACCTGCAGCCTACCCCCTAGCAATTTTAACTCAAAACTATAGATCTCTTCTTCTAAAGCCGGGTATTACTTAGTCACCAACCAATGATCTTGTTCTTTTATTGATGATTAGAGAATGCAAATGCGAAACGCTGTTTCAAATGACACATAATTTGGAACACATACCTTCACATTTCAGTCCTTGACGTACCAATCCCCAGAGCATCTCACCACAATAATCACAAAAAGTAGGAGCTTTGTAAGAATGCACAAAGAGAGTATGTGGACGAATCTGGAAGTCTTCTACTGTGGCCAAAGCTTTTAAAAAAGAAAAGTATTAAAATAAACCCTCTATTTGTAATCGTGATGAGATTAAGAATGTTGACTGTATTCATTTGTGTTGAAGTATACACAATAATTTTTTTTCTCAGTTTCATCTAACCATAAAAACTAATTTTTAGCATTTTATATTGTGGTTTCCAAACTCTATTTTAGGAAGCTCATCAGCGTCAAATAACTGAACTCCAGAACGTAGGTATTTCAACTTCCAAAAGCATTTTTTTCTTACAGTGACAAGATTGCAAATAGTTATTAGGTCTGTTTCAGCCAGTTAAAAACTGTTAAACATAATACACTGGGAAATAGAACACTACAGTAAAACAAAATAAACTCTAGAATTTAACCTCAATGTATACCAATATTTCTGTGGGAAACAGAACATACCTAAGTTGTAACTTAGGAACCCAGGATCCACTGGAGTCTGTTTTCCTATAGTCCTAGTGGTTAAGAAAAAGAAACTCCTCTCCCCTCTGTGAGCAACTGAACAGTAGTAAATACATCTGCCAGTAGACATCCTCTCACTTCCATCTGTGTCATCAGTGGATATCCCTGTGATCTGATGAAGGGTCCATAGCAGAGAAGGCATGGATGTGAGCATGACCTCTGAGAGGACAGGGAGTGAAGCCCCTCCAGAGTGAAGAGAAAGCCATGTTTGGGGTGTATATAGAGGTTTGGGGCTATGATGTAGAAGATGAATGATCAAGGTAGGGGCTAGATGAATGGTAAGGATCAGAGACTAATAAGGAAAGGTGATGGTCAGAGAGGATCTCAAGAACAGGCTGCAAAGATGAGTTTGGGAATAGGAAAAAAATAGTGTAGGACTCTATAAACTCTTAGCTGGTCTTCCTTTCCCTCATCCCTCCTTTACTGTCAAATAGTAAGTTTTTCAGGCTGCTATGTGCATTCTTTGTTCCTTTACACTCCTCACTAATAATCCTGCCCCCTTTTGGATGAGATCAGAAACAGGTGCTAAGGAACAATGAATGGCAAGAATGCAAGAATGAATGGAAAGGAGAATGGTAAGACATGCCCAGTCAGAACAAAAAGGGATGAAGCATTATTTACTATTTTTTTCTATTCTACAAAAATAGAAAAGTAAACTTAAATATTAATAATCACTGATTATCTTAAAAACGCATGTCTCTTAGAAATAAAGGATTTATTTTTTCAGTTAAGTCATGGAAACAATTAGTACTGCCATTTCCTCTTCCACATCTTCATTGTTTCTCCTTTTATTGATTTTCTTTTCAGAACCCCAATTTCCTTCTATGCTCTTCACAGAAATGAAGAAAAGGGAGCAGAATTTCAAGGTAATTGTTTTATTTCTTTGACTCAAGAAAGAGCGTATTTCTCTTCCAGTTCAATTAGTAATTCCTTTAGCTTAGTTAACACTCAAATAGTAACTCAGGGCTTATTTTTCTACTTTCTCATCTGTGATATAACCTCCCTGAAAGTAAAAATCTTATGGTAACCATTATTACAGGTGAAAGAATAAGCAACTATAGTATAAAGACTAAGTAAAACTGAACATAGCATTTAGCACAAAAAATAAAGCTCATTGAAAAAAAAAGATAAAAATAAAAGATGCTATATACTTACCTGAAAGAACAACTTCTACTAGGTCTCCTTCATGTATTTCATCTGCTGAGGTAATCAGCTGCAAAATATTTTCTGAGTTCATGTCATGGCGAAAAAGTAGAATTTTGTCATACATGCCAAAGAATCCACACTCTGGAAACTGTAGAAAAATATTCCTTATCAGTATAGCCACAGCTTTCTATTTTTGTAAGTAAATGTCTCAATCTCATGAAAAAAACATAGTTTTTAGCCTAACCCTATTTGCTAACAGTTCTATTAATATCTAAAAGATCAAGCATCCTAATTGTTAATTTTCAAGTTCAAAAATAGAAAAATAAACTTAAATATAAATAATCACTGATTATCTTAAAAACACATGTCTCTCAGAAATAAAGGATTTCTTTATTCAGTTAATGATGAAGAATATATTCTTGAGCTCACTGCTACTCTACCTTACAGAGCCTAAGAAATAAGCAGTCTTTCTTGTTCTCTAGAACTAAGCTTCCTATATGGTTAGCTATGAGCCACATACATTATTTAAATTTAAGTTAATCAAAAGTAAACTAAGTTCAGATCCTCAGTCATTCTAGTCACATCACATGTGCTTAACTGCCACCTTAGCTACTGGTTAGCATTTTGGACTGTGCAGATAGAGAGTATTTCCTTAATAACCGTAAATTCTGTTGAATAGTGCTGTAGAGGATCAGTAATTCCCAAACTACGGTCACAAGAGTACTAATTCCAACATTTTTGCCAAATGTACCCACAGCTCTAGCAGCTATGTAACATTTATTTTTAATGTGCTCACTGTAATTACAAATACAATTCTTTATGGTATCTTTCTTTTTAAAAAACCTTTGGCCAGGGCAGGAGCCTTGCAGATCCATTCACATATGCCCTCTGTATATTATTTCAAGCTTCTACATTTTGCAACTACAGTGCTGAGACACTTTGGGGATTAGTATACTAAGGACTAAAAGATGACATCCATTCTGTACCCCATTCCATCCTTATAAAAACCTGAGTTCTAAGATTTTTTATAGTTCATAATGTTATCTAAGAGAAAATTTTAAGTGCTTGCCTTACAAATAACTGTTTAAGTTTTAAATCAAACAAGACCATCTTCTAAACTACCAGGACCTTAGGAAATGCTGACTTGCACTCAATGGCCTGATAGGTATCAGTTACACTAAACTCTATGTTTACTGCAGGGATATTGCCGGAGATACAGTTCACCTGCTTCACATGACAGCCCTTCTTCATGAAGACCCATTAAGAGAAATTTCTGGTTGATTTACAATATGAACAATTTAACCATATAACTAATCATGTTTTCTTGTTTACTTTGCCCACTGGAAAAAGAAAAGCCAAATTTGTGGCCCACTTCTGGCATTAGTCTAAGATCTTATGGCATGTATTTTAGGGGCAGATACCACCTAGTTTCATCTTATTTTCTGATCTTAATTTCCCATTAAAAATTCTTGTATGTATCTCTAAAATGGTCTCAATTTTGGGGGGAGAAATCAAATTTTTAAAAATTAAGAAAAAAATGAATCAGACATTTAAGAGTTTCTTTGTATTTTTTAAACCTGAATAGGAAAGTAAAGAAATATTACCATTCCTATAATACCAATCCTCTTTTCAATTACTTTGTTACCAATATTTTTAAAACTTGGTATGTTTTAAACATATGTCTAGCAGTGTAAGAATTTTCAATTGAAAAGATAAAAGCAGAGTCAAAAAACTATTATTAATTAATTTTAAGATTAAAATTTTATTACATTTTATCAAGTTATTATTAAATTAGAAAATACCTAATGGGGAGTAAAACATCCCTGTAACATAGCTACAGCAATTCTTAAGGATTAATAAGAAAGGATTCTACATTCCATCCTTATAAAAATAAAATCTCTAACAAAACATTTGTTTGAATAAAGCTCATTTTAAAGATTCACAGTTTGTGGCTGTCCTCTAAGTGCAAGGCACTGGACCCATGGCTTGTAACAGGTAAGAAAGACAGTTTAGTCCTTGCTTTTCAGGAGCTTACAATCTAGTAGGGAGATGGAAATAAAACAAATGTTATACAACATAATAAGGAAAACGCCAAAAATGAAAAATAAATTCTAGAATAGGGAATGAAAAGCTTCTGGTTGGGAAGGTGGAATATCACTTTAATGGTGATATCTGGGCAGAACTATTAAAAGAGAAGCAAGGTTTCCTTGGGCACGAAGTGAAAGTGAAAGTATAAGGACCATCACTAAAAAAACACCAGGTAAATGGGAGAAAGTAAGTGGACCCTCATGACTTAAGAATGAGATGGGGTGAGGCTGGGTAGAAAGAGGGCAAAATTACACACAGGAGTCTCATGAGAGCCATACCATTAGGAAACCTTTGGGAGTCCAAACAGCTGGGTTCAAACTTTGCCACCTCTAACCACAGCACTTCAGATAAGCTGTCTAACCTCTCCATGCTCATTTTTTTGTCTGTACAGGCATACCTCCTTTTATTGCACTTCACTTCACTATACTTTGCAGATATTGTGCTTTTTACAGACTGAAGGTTTATGGTAACCCTGTGTCAAAAAACAAGTCTATCAGCATCATGTTTCCAATAGCATTTGCTCACAAGTCTCTGTGTCACATTTTGGCAATTCTCCCAATATTTCAAACCTTTCATTACTATTATATTTTGTATTGTGGTCTGTGACCAGTGATCTCTGATGTTACTATTTTAATTGTTTGGAGGCACTATGAGCAAAGCCCAAATAAGGGGAAGAACTTAATAAATGTTGTGTATGTTCTGACTGCTCCATCAAGTGGCTGTTCCCCGGTCTCCTCTTCAGGCCTCCCTGTTCCTTGTGACACAACAATATTAAAATTAGCCCAATTAATAACCCTACAATAGCCTCTTAAGTATTCAAGTGAAAGGAAGAGCCACACTTATCTCATTTTAAATCAAAAGCTTAAATCAAAAGCTTAGAAGTGATTGAACTTGGTGAGGAAGACATGTCAAAAGCCAAGAGAGACCAAATGCTAGACATCTAGGGCCAAATAGTTAGCCAAGCTGTGAATGCAAAGGAAAAAGTTCCTGAAGGAAACTAAAAGTGCTATTCCAGTGAACAGATGAATGATTAAAAAAAGCAAAACAGCCTTATTTTGCTGATATGGGCGACAGTTTAAGTGGTCTGGACAGAAGATCAAAATAGCCACAACATTCCCTTAAGACAAAGCCAATCCAGAGCAAAGACCCAATTCTCTTCATACTATGAAAGTGGAGAGGGGTGAGGAAGCTGCAGAATTCAAGTATGAAGCTAATGGAGGTGGGTTCATGAGGTTTAAGGAAAGAAGCTGTCTCCATAACAAAAAAAAGTACAAGGTGAAGCAGCAAGTGCTGATGTAGAAGCTGCAGCAAGTCATCCAGAAGATCCAGCTAAGATAATTAATGAACGTGGCTAAACAACAGATTTTCAATTAATTAAGACAAAATAGCCTTCACTCTGGAAGAAGAAGATGCCATCTAGGACTTTCACAGAGAGAAGTCAGTGCCTAGCTTCAAAGCTTCAACCCACAGGCTGGCTCTCGTTAGGGGCTAATGTAGCTGGTGACTTTAAATTTAAGCCAGTGCTCATTTACCAATCTGAAAATCCTAGGACCCTTAAGAACTATGCTAAATCTACTCTGCCTGAGTACAGTATATAATCTCTAAATGGAACAACAATGCCTAGATGACAATACATCTATTTAAAACATGCTTTACTGAGTATTTTAAGCCCACTATGAGTATCTACTGCTCAGAACAAGACTCCTTTCAAAATATTACGGCTCCTTGACAATGCACCTGGTCACTCTAGAACTCTGATGGAGATATTCAGTTAAAGTAATGTTTTTATGCTCGATAACACAACATCCATTCTCTACCTCATGAATAAAGGAGTAATTTAGACTTTTTGGTCTTACTATTTAAGAAAACATTTTTGAAGGCTGTAGCTGTCTTAGATAGTGATGCCTCTGAGGGATCTGGGCGAAGTAAATGGAAAACTTGGGAAGGATTTACCATTGTAAATGCCATTAAGAACATTCATGATTCATGGGAAGAGGTCAAAATTCATCAAGAGGGTTTGGAAGAAGTTAATTCCAACCCTCATGGATGACTTTGAAGGGTTTGAGACATCAGAGTAGGAAATTAACTGC
Organism: Manis pentadactyla; assembly: GCF_030020395.1. Taxonomy (NCBI): domain Eukaryota; kingdom Metazoa; phylum Chordata; class Mammalia; order Pholidota; family Manidae; genus Manis; species Manis pentadactyla. The sequence continues at coordinate 206,246,917 of NC_080020.1, read as the reverse complement.
AGGTGTGGTGGAAATCACACCAGAACTAGAAATGGAGCCTGCAGACATGACTGAATTGCTGCAATCTCATGATAAAACCTCAATGGATAAGAGCTCCTTATGGATGAGCAAAGAAGAGTGGTTTCCTGAGATGGAATCTACTCCTGGTGAAGATGCTGTGCAGATGGCTGAAATGACAACAAAGGATTTAGAATATTATATAAACCTAGTTGAAAAAGCAGTGAGAGGTTTTGAGACAACGACTCCAATTTTTAAAGAAGTTCTACTATGGGTAAAATGTTATCAAACAGCACTGAATGCTACAGAGATTGTTTGTGAAAGGACAAGTCAACTGTGGCAAATTTCATTGTTGTCCTACTTTTAAAAATTGCTATGATACCCCAGCCTCCACCAACCACCACCTTGATCAATCAGCAGCCATCAACATCAAAGCAAGACCTTCCACCAGCAAAGATTGATTTGCTGAAAGCAGAGATTGTGGCAGCATTTTTAAACAATAAAGTACTTTAAAATTAAGGTATGTACATTGTTTTTTAGACATACTGCTATTGCACACTCAACAAATTACAATACAGTATAAACATAACTTTTATGCACTGGGAAACCAAAAAACTCATCTGAGTCGCTTTGTTGCTGTACTGCTTTACTGCAGTGGTCTGAATCTGCACCCATAATATTTCCAAGGTATGTCTGTAAATTGGGAATAACAAGAGTACTGTCCTTACAGAGTTCTTGTCAAAATTAATTACTTGATGGCTATAAACACTCAAGAAATAATATAATAAACTGGGATCAATAAATACCAGTGGTTCATATTATTCTATATCCAAGGGGTAGAGACAAAGGGTCCCAGAGCAAGGTAGTAACATGATCAAGTCTGTATTTTAAAAAGATAATACTGAAAAGTGCTGTAAGGGAGGGACAGGAAGAGACCAAAGCAAGCTTCTGAAGAAGGCTGAAGATATTGGTCAGCAAAGAGGTACCAGGGTCTGGATTACACAGTAAGAAGATAGAAGCAAGACAACAAGGAACACTTTGCTCTAGAAACTATCTTTGGTAAATTTTATGGATCATCAATACTACCTTGACCAAACCAGCAATGCTGATAACTAAGGAACTAAAACAAGATAGTGAGAGAAGAAAAACATTAAAATAAAAAAAGTATGGCTTAGAAAAGATACATGTGAAAAATATTCTTGATAAACATATGAACTAACAAGTTGGCATTACTGAGACTAAAGAGCAAGTAAAAAGAATTACAGGGAATATTTCTTTAAAATAAGCATTTGTGCACCAGGCTAGAAAGCCTTCACTAATGGTAATGAATAATTTTCTAAACTAGCAAATGTTACTACTATATTCATCTATACTGTTGAGAAATTACAAAGTTCCAAGGGGGAAAAATGTAGTTACTAGCCTATGAAAAACAGGTTTCTGCTACTCATGATTATGATGTACAGGTGTGTTTGGTAGGATATTTACAATTATCTGAAAGAGAGAGTTATGAAATGCAGAAAGAAAATATGGGCTGAAGAAGAGCAAAAGAGAATATTAAAGATTGCCAATGAATATCAGGGAAGGCCAACCTTAAAAAAATTATGAAGTCTTCAGGGATGGGCATACTGAAGATAAACATAAAAGGAAGACAAGGAAATAAATCATGAGCACACTCTTTAAAAGATCTAAAAAGTATACTGAGAAAAAAAACACAAAAGAAATAAGAAACAAAATCCTGTTAATAATGATTTCAATACACAGGGACTAACTTGTTCATACTTTTTTAAAATTCAGAAATCATGTTTTCAAGCAGGAGCAAATTCCTAAGACAATGTCTCAATTCTGGACACACAATATAATCACCTATGGAGCTTAAACAAAAGATGCTTGAGCTCTCTTCCCAGGTTTATGGTTAAGCTTTGGGGAATAGGACATGAACACCTGAGTTTTAAATTTAATTTTATATTATTCAATGTATTTATTATATATTACTTTTTAAAAATAATATACTTCATTTTTAAGAATAGTTTAGAATTACAGAGAAACTGAGACAATAGTATAGAGTTCTGATACATCCATACCCTGTTTCCCCTATTATTAACATCTTACATTAGTATGGTACATGTATTACAATTAACAAACTAATACTGATACATTATTAACAACTAAAGTCCATGCTTTACTCATATTTCCTTAGTTTTTATCCAATGTCCTTTTTCTGTTCCAGGATCCCATCCTATTTATTACCTTGACTTGTCATGTCTTCCTAGGCCCCTTTTGGCTGTGACAGTTTCTCAGACTTTGCTGTGTTTTGATGAGCCTGTTTTGAGGAGTACTGTTCATGTATTTTGTAGGATGCTCCACTATTGGAATTTTCTTAATGTTTTTCTCATGAAGAGACTGGAGTTACAGATTTTGGGTAAGAAGACCAGAGAGGTAAAACACTATTCTCATCTCATTTCATCAGGAGTACCTACTATCAATATGATTTATCACTGGATGTAGCCCTTGACCATCTGGCTGAGTTAGTGTTTGTCAAGCTTCTTCACTGCAAAGCTACTCCCTCCTTCCCTCTGAAAGTTAAGTCACTGTATGTAGCCCATACTTAAGGAATGGCAAGTTACATTCCCTTTCTTTGAAAGGCAGAATATCTACAGAAATTATTTGGAATACTTTGGTATGGGAGATTTATCTATTTTCCCCATTTATTCATCCAATCATTTTTACATATATAAATTTATTTTTGAATAGGCAGTTTATTCACATGGTTCAAAATTTTTAAGTACAAAAGAATGCAAAAATCTATGCCCTGGTTGGTCAGGTGCCCTTGCCATGTCAACAATGTTGCCAGTTTTCTCTGTATCCTTCTGAAGATATTTTACACACAATGAAGTACACATGAATACATCTTTCTCCATTGTACATAAATGGTGGCACAATGTAACGGTGTTCTCCATCTTGTTTTTTTTACTTGGTAATATATTTTAGAGATCACTCCCTAACAGTATGCAAAGAATGTATTTATTCTTTTTTTTTATAGCTGTATAGTTTTATTTTACTAGTTCCCTTCTGATGGGAAAAGAGTTTAGGTGTAAAACTAAAGCCAAAGAGCCTTGAGTTCAAATTCTGATCCATTTCACTTACTACATGTAGAACTTTGGCTAAGAAACCTCAGTTTCTCCATCTGTAAAACAGTACCTACTTTGTAAAGTTGGCATGAAAATTAAGTGAATATATGTAAAGAGCTTAGAATTCTTGATATATTTTGAGTGCTATGTGAATCTTATCTACTGTTCCAAATCTTTTGTTATTACAAACAATATCCAATTATAATCTTATACACACAGTTTTTTCGACTTTTTGAGTACAAGAACAGGGTAACTTCCTAGATGTAGAGTTGCTGAGTCAAAGAACATGCACATTTGACATTTTTAGATATTGTCAAAATGCTCTTTATAAAGGCTTCACCAATTTATAGTTTGACAAGTGAAATACTGAGAGAACTTATTTTTTCCCACATCCCATTTTATAGTGTTTTATCAGCCAGCTCAGGCTAACAAAATTCAGCAGACTGACCGAGTGGCTTAAACATAAGAAATTCATTTCTCACTTTGGTGGAATGCTGATATCCAGATACCAGCATGGTCAAGTTCTGGTGAAAGCCCTATTCCTGGCTTGTAGACAGCCCTCTTCTTGCTGTGTGCTCAGATGACTTTTCTTCTGTGTATGCAAAAGGGATGGGGAGGATTTCTTTCTCTCTTCCTCATCTTAAAAAGCCACCAATCCTACAGGATTAGGACCCCATCCTATGACCTCATTTTACCTTAATTATCTCCTAAAAGTTCATCTCCAAATAGTCACACTGAGGGTTATGGCTTCAACATACTGATTGGAGGAGGGGAAGAGGGGACACAATTTAGTCCATACCGAGCATATTAATAATCAAGCTTGTTGATCTTAGGTAAAAATGGCATTTCAGTATAGTTTAAATTATAAGAAGTTGAACATTTTTCCATACAATTAAGAGATATCTGTGCTTCCTTTTAATTCTGTAAATGAGCTATTCTCATTCTTCGCCCATTTTTAATGAATTGATAATACTTAAAACTCTAAATCCAACCATTTCTCAGACTGTTTCTCATTATTTGTGAGGTCCTTATAAGTTCTAAACAACATATCAAAAAACACAAACAAAAATACTGTATATTTATCCAATTAAAAAAAGGGCAGAGGAGCTGAACAGACAGTTCTCCAAAGAAGAAATTCAGATGGCCAACAGACACATGAAAAGATGCTCTACATCGCTAGTTATCAGAGAAATCCAAAGTAAAACCACAATGAGATATCACCTCACACCAGTAAGGATGGCTACCATCCAAAAGACAAACAGCAAATGTTGGCGAGGTTGTGGAGAAAGGGGAACCCTCCTACACAGCTGGTGGGAATGTAAATTAGTTCAACCATTGTTGAAAGCAGTATGGAGGTTCCTCAAAAAGCTCAAAATAGACTTACCATTTGACCCAGGAATTCCACTTCTAGGAAGTTACCCTAAGAATGCAGCACTCCAGTTTGAAAAAGACAGATGCACCCTTATGTTTATCGCAGCACTATTTACAATAGCCAAGGAAGCAACCTAAGTGTCCATCAGTAGCTGAATGGATAAAGAAAATGTGGTACATATACACAATGGAATATTATTCAGCCATAAGAAGAAAATCCTATAGTTTGCAACAACATGGATGGAGCTAGAGGGTATTATGCTCAGTGAAATAAGCCAAGCAGAGAAAGACAAATACCAAATGATTTCACTCATCTGTGGAGTATAAGAACAAAGGAAAAACTGAAGGAACAAAACAGCAGCAGAATCACAGAACCCAAGAATGGACTAACAGTTACCAAAGGGAAAGAGACTGGGGAGGATGGGTGGGAAGGGAGGGATAAGGGCGGGGAAGAAGAAAGGGGGTATTACGATTAGCATGTATAATGTGGGGGTTGGGGGAAAGGGCAGGGCTGTGCAACACAGAGAAGACAAATTGTGATTCTACAACATCTTACTATGCTGATGGACAGTGACTGTAATGGGGTTTGTTGGGGGGACTTGGTGTAGGGGAGAGCCTAGTAAACATAATGTTCTTCATGTAAAAAAAAATACCGTATATTTAATAGTATGTATGTTTAATTTCTCAAAATGATCTGATGCCAGTGAAACATCCTACACAGAAAAATGGAGCTTTTCCAAGATAACAGTTTGTTTTCCTAAACCAGATTCCAGTAGAATAAAGAACAAAGGAGAACTTTTCTCCTTTTAGTTATAATTTCAAGAAAAATTCTAGCAAACTAATGAAAATCAATTCTTGATTACATTGGTAAATCTGCTATTTTCACTGGATTCCTTTCTATTTATCATTCCACAATACAAGTCTTATCTAGTAAAATGGTATGATGCCTTCTAAGCATCCTATTATCATGAAGGGAGAAAAGCTACTGGTGATAGAGAACAAGACTAGAAGAGCAACAGAGGTGGTAACATACTTAGCAACTGTAAGTAACTGTCACTGGCTGTTTATTTAGTTTATAGAGAACCACTCTAGGGTAGTTTCTCAATCCAGGTAATGCCCCACACCCCTAGAAGCTATGTGCAAAGTCTCAACACTTTTGACTGTTACAACTGGTAGGCTGGCATTTAGGGAATAGAGCCCAGTGCTGCTGCCGAACACTCTACAATGCACAGCACACCCCAAAGAATACAGAAGTATCAGCCCGCAGTGTCCACAGTGCTTAAGCTGGGAAACCCTGCTCTACCAGATAAAAGGGCCAAGACTACAGAGAGACTGGGAAATGTGGATGGAAGTTGACAACCTGCTAAAAGCTCAACATGCCATGTTTCCTTCCCTGGCCCACCTCAGCCTTGATTAAAAGAGGAAATGAAAGAAACAGCAGAAGAGCTAGCAGAACAGAGGCAAAAGGGGCCTTTAATTTGGCCTCTTCCAAATTCCACCAGCTTTTCTGGATTTGCTTTCTACAGACTGTGCCAATGACTCCTCTTGACTGGAAAATGAAGTCTTTTCTCAGTGCATATGGGAGAGAAACACAATTTCATCATAAGTTACCAAATCTTCACCCTTTATGCACTCTGCCCACTTCAGATTCTGTCTTTGCTTTTGCATTAAAGATGGCTTCATGAATAAAAAACAGATCATCTTATCTTTCTATAACCATTTTATGGAAGTTACTTTTTATGGTATTAATTTGTACTTGTTACAAGAAGACTCCAGTACTTGCAAATAAAATTCCTTCAGCAACACTTTACTTTGAGTTATTTAATGTGACCAGGTTAAAAGTTCATGCTATCAAAATTCTTTCAATAAAATGTTAGATGAGGTAGGAAGTTTTCAAGTGTTTAATTCTACTTGGGTAAATACAATCTTTACATATTAATAGAACAGCTTCAGAATTTTACATTTTCTGAACAAATAATTTATCACTATGCACTTTTTAAAAAGGCAGGCAGGTTTATTCTAAGTGCAATGGGAAACCATTGGAGAGTTTCAATGTATATTTTATTTTAAAAAACGTTTTTTAATTGAAGTATAATGACCAAAGTGCGCTAATTTTAATTGGAACACAACTACAGCTTCCCCACAATCCCCATATAAACCACTACCCAGGTCAAGATCTAGAACACTCTCGGCACCACATGTTTCTTTATATTCACTTACTTCAAGAAGTTGAATACTAAAGTCATTTTAATTTTGATGCCAAGTAAATTTTCACACTAAGTCTTTCTAAATATAAACCAGATCAAAGTAAATAAGCCCCACAAGGACAAGGGCATTCTCTTTTCATGTTCCCTACAAAATGCCCAGCACCTAGAACTTAGTATTTAACAAGCACATACTGAAAAAAGTTGACTATTAAGCAAAGGTAACTAATTAAACACTAATATTATTTCCCAGAAGCAAATATATTAATTTAACATCATCTTTTAGGAAAGTGTTTAATTAAAGAAAATAATTTCAGCAACTCTGTTTCTATATACAAATAGAAAGCACTGGTTAATGAAAAAATTATTCAGTGTGGACTCTGAGTTTACTTTTCACTTTCATCATTAATCTCCAACCCAGGATTTTCTGGCTATGACATACCAGAGGGGCCACTTTATTTAACACTATTTCTTTTTGACACAAACTAAAGTTACCTTTTTTCATTTTCTTTTTTCTCTCTTTGCTATTAATTCTGATTATCTTTTTTTTTTTTTTTTTTTATTAATAATTATTTTTTATTGAAGGGTAGTTGACACACAGTATTACATTACATGAGTTTCAAGTGTACAACCCAGTGGTAGAACATTTATATACATAATTCTAGGTTCCAGCTATCACCCTACCAGGCTGATACAATATCTTGACTATATTCCTTATGCTATACATTACATCCCGGTTACTAATTTATTTTACCATTGGAAGTCTGTCCTTTTTTTTTTTTTTTTTTTTTTGTGAGGGCATCTCTCATATTTATTGATCAAATGGTTGTTAACGACAATAAAATTCTGTATAGGGGAGTCAATGCTCAATGCACAATCATTATTCCACCCCAAGCCTGATTTTTGTCAGTCTCCAATCTTCTGAGGCATAACAAACAAGTTTTTACATGTAGAACAAATTCTTACATAATGAATAAGTTACATAGTGAACAGTACAAGGGCAGTCATCACAGAAACTTTCGGTTTTGCTCATGCATTATGAACTATAAACAGTCAGTTCAAATATGAATACTCATTTGGTTTTTATCCTTGATTTATATGTGGATACCACATTTCTCTCTTTATTATTATTATTTTTAATAAAATGCTGAAGTGGTAGGTAGATACAAGATAAAGGTAGAAAACTTAGTTTAGTGTTGTAAGAGAGCACATGTAGATGATCAGGTGTGTGCCTGTAGACTATGTGTTAATCCAAGCTAGACAAGGGCAATAAAACATCCACGGATGCAGAAGATTTCTCTCAGAACGGGGGGGTGAGGTTCTAAGCCTCACCTCTGTTGATCCCCAATTTCTCACCTGATGACCCCCCTGCGACTGTGCCTGTCTTAGGTTGTTCCTCCCTTGAGGAATCTTACCCGTCTCTGGCTAACCAGTCATCTTCCGGGGCCATACAGGGAAATGTGAAGTTGGTAAGTGAGAGAGAAGCCTTATTGTTTGAAAAAGTTAGCTTTTTACTTCTTTGCATATTTATGCCCTGTGGCTTCTATGCCCAGCATTTGTCTTGAGGTATCTTTACCACTTGGAAGAATTATGATACTCGGTAAATTTGATATGAGGCACGAATTCTATTTAAGGGTTGTAATTAGGAAGGAAGAAGAAAAGCTATAGAAGTAGCAGGTGGAAGAAAACATGGGAAGATTGATTATTTCTTTGATATATCTTCTTGTAGAGTAACTTCAGCATGTATAGGTTTTAAGCTACTACTTAAATTGCACACACACATTAACATAATAGGAGTATAGTTACATAACCAAAGCATATCTGTAATTACCAGCCATCTGCAGTGAAACCAAGAAAACCAGTTAGGCACCTTAGGCATTTGTGAAAACTTATCTATGATATGGTGGATATTGTCCAAATGAACTTGAACAGTCTGAGAGAAATCAGACAAATTAAAACAACCCATTCCTGGGGACTGTTCACATGCCATATGTTCTTTTAACAATAAATAGTTTGTAGTTGTAAGACTTTGGAGCGCTACAATTTGCACTTCTCCAAATTCTTGGTTGAGTTCCAACAGTATAGATCCAGTCCAATTTTGTTGTTTTACTGTATGCACAGGCCAGCTTAGATATCTCCTTCCTCATTCCCATGGCAAGTCCAGGAACTGGTGGGATGAGTGCATCTACAGCTGTAGCAGTGCGTGGATCTTTGTTGGGGTTTTTTGATGATCATCTTCTGGCATGAGTCTTCCAGAGGGTGCAGATGTTGGAAGTTCTTTTTCATATCGTATCTTAGTTCATTTTCGGGGTAGCCCAATTAGGCTTTGATCCTCTGTATAAACACAAACAGACCCTTTGCCTACACTTTTATATGCCCTTTATACCCTTGTGTAGAACTCGTTGGAGGTTACCACACAGGAACTGCCCTTTTTTTTTTGCTATCACTAATCTACACTTACATGACGAATATTATGTTTACTAGGCTCTCCCCTATACCAGGTCTCCCCTATAAACCCCTTTACAGTCACTGTCCATCAGCATAGCAAAATGTTGTAGAATCACTACTTGCCTTCTCTGTGTTGTACAGCCCTCCCTTTTCTCCTACCCCCCCATGTATGTTAATCTTAATACCCCCCTACTCCTCCCCCCCTTATCCCTCCCTACCCACCCATCCTCCCCAGTCCCTTTCCCTTTGGTACCTGTTAGTCCATTCTTGAGTTCTGTGATTCTGCTGCTGTTTTGTTCCTTCAGTTTTTCCTTTGTTCTTATATTCCACAGATAAGTGAAATCATTTGGTATTTCTCTTTCTCCGCTTGGCTTGTTTCACTGAGCATAATACCCTCCAGCTCCATCCATGTTGCTGCAAATGATTGGATTTGCCCTTTTCTTATAGCTGAGTAGTATTCCATTGTGTATATGTACCACATCTTCTTTATCCATTCATCTATTGATGGACATTTAGGTTGCTTCCAATTCTTGGCTATTGTAAATAGTGCTGCAATAAACATAGGGGTGCATCTGTCTTTCTCAAACTTGATTGCTGCATTCTTAGGGTAAATTCCTAGGAGTGGAATTCCTGGGTCAAATGGTAAGTCTGTTTTGAGCATTTTGATGTACCTCCATACTGCTTTCCACAATGGTTGAACTAACTTACATTCCCACCAGCAGTGTAGGAGGGTTCCCCTTTCTCCACAGCCTCGCCAACATTTGTTGTTGTTTGTCTTTTGGATGGCAGCCATCCTTACTGGTGTGAGGTGATACCTCATTGTAGTTTTAATTTGCATTTCTCTGATAATTAGCGATGTGGAGCATCTTTTCATGTGTCTGTTGGCCATCTGTATTTCTTTTTTGGAGAACTGTCTGTTCAGTTCCTCTGCCCATTTTTTAATTGGGTTATTTGTTTTTTGTTTGTTGAGTCGTGAGAGCTCCTTATATATTCTGGACGTCAAGCCTTTATCGGATGTGTCATTTTCAAATATATTCTCCCATACTGTAGGGATCCTTCTTGTTCTATTGATGGTGTCTTTTGCTGTACAGAAGCTTTTCAGCTTAATATAGTCCCACTTACTCATTTTTGCTGTTGTTTTCCTTGCCCAGGGAGATATGTTCAAGAAGAGGTCACTCATGTTTATGTCTAAGAGGTTTTCGCCTATGTTTTCTTCCAGGAGTTTAATGGTTTCATGGCTTACCTTCAGGTCTTTGATCCATTTTGAGTTTACTTTTGTATATGGGGTTAGACAATGGTCCAGTTTCATTCTCCTACATGTAGCTGTCCAGTTTTGCCAGCACCACCTGTTGAAGAGACTGTCATTTCGCCATTGTATGTCCATGGCTCCTTTATCAAATATTAATTGACCATATATGTCTGGGTTAATGTCTGGATTCTCTAGTCTGTTCCATTGGTCTGTGGTTCTGCTCTTGTGCCAGTACCAAATTGTCTTGATTACTATGGCTTTATAGTAGAGCTTGAAGTTGGGGAGTGAGATCCCCCCTACTTTATTCTTCTTTCTCAGGATTGCTTTGGCTATTCGGGGTCTTTGGTGTTTCCATATGAATTTTTGAATTATTTGTTCCAGTTCATTGAAGAATGTTGCTGGTAGTTTCATAGGGATTGCATCAAATCTGTATATTGCTTTGGGCAGGATGGCCATTTTAACGATATTAATTCTTCCTAGCCACGAGCATGGGATGAGTTTCCATCTGTTAGTGTCCCCTTTAATTTCTCTTAAGAGTGACTTGTAGTTTTCAGAGTATAAGTCTTTCACTTCTTTGGTTAGGTTTATTCCTAGGTATTTTATTTTTTTTGATGCAATTGTGAATGGAGTTGTTTTCCTGATTTCTCTCTCTGTTGGTTCATTGTTAGTATATAGGAAAGCCACAGATTTCTGTGTGTTGATTTTGTATCCTGCAACTTTGCTGTATTCCGATATCAGTTCTAGTAGTTTTGGGGTGGAGTCTTTAGGGTTTTTTATGTACAGTATCATGTCATCTGCAAATAGTGACAGTTTAACTTCTTCTTTACCAATCTGGATTCCTTGTATTTCTTTATTTTGTCTGATTGCCGTGGCTAGGACCTCCAGTACTATGTTAAATAACAGTGGAGAGAGTGGGCATCCCTGTCTAGTTCCCGATCTCAGAGGAAATGCTTTCAGCTTCTCGCTGTTCAATATAATGTTGGCTGTGGGTTTATCATAGATGGCCTTTATTATGTTGAGGTACTTGCCCTCTATTCCCATTTTGCTGAGAGTTTTTAACATGAATGGATGTTGAACTTTGTCAAATGCTTTTTCAGCATCTATGGAGATGATCATGTGGTTTTTGTCTTTCTTTTTGTTGATGTGGTGGATGATGTTGATGGACTTTCGAATGTTGTACCATCCTTGCATCCCTGGAATGAATCCCACTTGGTCATGGTGTATGATCCTTTTGATGTATTTTTGAATTCGGTTTGCTAATATTTTGTTGAGTATTTTTGCATCTACGTTCATCAGGGATATTGGTCTGTAGTTTTCTTTTTTGGTGGGGTCTTTGCCTGGTTTTGGTATTAGGGTGATGTTAGCTTCATAGAATGAGTTTGGGAGTATCCCCTCCTCCTCTATTTTTTGGAAGACTTTAAGGAGAATGGGTATTATGTCTTCCCTGTATGTCTGATAAAATTCCGAGGTAAATCCATCTGGCCCGGGGGTTTTGTTCTTTGGTAGTTTTTTGATTACCTCTTCAATTTCATTGCTGGTAATTGGTCTGTTTAGATTTTCTGTTTCTTCCTGGGTCAATCTTGGAAGGTTATATTTTTCTAGGAAGTTGTCCATTTCTCCTAGGTTTCCCAGCTTGTTAGCATATAGGTTTTCATAGTATTCTCCAATAATTCTTTGCATTTCCGTGGGGTCCGTCGTGATTTTTCCTTTCTCGTTTCTGATACTGTTGATTTGTGTTGACTCTCTTTTCTTCTTAATAAGTCTGGCTAGAGGCTTATCTATTTTGTTTATTTTCTCGAAGAACCAGCTCTTGGTTTCATTGATTTTTGCTATTGTTTTATTCTTCTCAACTTTATTTATTTCTTCACTGATCTTTATTATGTCCCTCCTTCTGCTGACCTTAGGCCTCATTTGTTCTTCTTTTTCCAATTTCGATAATTGTGACATTAGACCATTCATTTGGGATTGCTCTTCCTTTTTTAAATATGCTTGGATTGCTATATACTTTCCTCTTAAGACTGCTTTTGCTGTGTCCCACAGAAGTTGGGGCTTAGTGTTGTTGTTGTCATTTGTTTCCATATATTGCTGGATTTCCATTTTGATTTGGTCATTGATCCATTGATTATTTAGGAGCGTGTTGTTAAGCCTCCATGTGTTCGTGAGCCTCTTTGCTTTCTTTGTACAGTTTATTTCTAGTTTTATGCCTTTGTGGTCTGAAAAGTTGGTTGGTAGGATTTCAATCTTTTGGAATTTTCTGAGGCTCTTTTTGTGGCCTAGTATGTGGTCTATTCTGGAGAATGTTCCATGTGCACTTGAGAAGAATGTATATCCCGCTGCTTTTGGATGTAAAGTTCTACAGATGTCTATTAGGTCCATCTGCTCTACTGTGTTGTTCAGTGCTTCCGTGTCCTTACTTATTTTCTGCCCAGTGGATCTATCCTTTGGGGTGAGTGGTGTGTTGAAGTCTCCTAGAATGAATGCATTGCAGTCTATATCCCCCTTTAGTTCTGTTAGTATTTGTTTCACATATGCTGGTGCTCCTGTGTTGGGTGCATATATATTTAGAATGGTTATATCCTCTTGTTTGACTGAGCCCTTTATCATTATGTAGTGTCCTTCTTTATCTCTTGTTACTTTCTTTGTTTTGAAGTCTATTTTGTCTGATATTAGTACTGCAACCCCTGCTTTCTTCTCACTGTTGTTTGCTTGAAATATGTTTTTCCATCCCTTGACTTTTAGTCTGTACATGTCTTTGGGTTTGAGGTGAGTTTCTTGTAAGCAGCATATAGATGGGTCTTGCTTTTTTATCCATTCTGTTACTCTGTGTCTTTTGATTGGTGCATTCAACCCATTAACATTTAGGGTGACTATTGAAAGATATGTACTTATTGCCATTGCAGGCTTTAAGTTCGTGGTTACCAAAGGTTCAAGGTTAGCCTCTTTAGTATCTTACTGCCTAACTTAGCTCGCTTATTGAGCTGTTATATACACTGTCTGGAGATTCTTTTCTTCTCTCCCTTCTTGTTCCTCCTCCTCGATTCTTCATATGTTGGGTGTTTTGTGCTGTGCTCTTTCTAGGAGTGCTCCCATCTAGAGCAGTCCCTGTAAGATGTTCTGTAGAGGTGGTTTGTGGAAAGCAAAGTCCCTCAGCTTTTGTTTGTCTGGGAATTGTTTAATCCCACCGTCATATTTGAATGATAGTCGTGCTGGATACAGTATCCTTGGTTCAAGGCCCTTCTGTTTCATTGTATTAAATATATCATGCCATTCTCTTCTGGCCTGTAGGGTTTCTGTTGAGAAATCTGACGTTAGCCTGATGGGTTTCCCTTTATAGGTGACCTTTTTCTCTCTAGCTGCCTTTAACACTCTTTCCTTGTCCTTGATCTTTGCCATTTTAATTATTATGTGTCTTGGTGTTGCCCTTCTTGGATCCTTTCTGTTGGGGGTTCTGTGTATTTCCGTGGTCTGTTTGATTACTTCCTCCCCCAGTGTGGGGAAGTTTTCAGCAATTATTTCTTCTAAGATACTTTCCATCTCTTTGCCTCTCTCTTCTTCTTCTGGGACCCCTATAATACGGATATTGCTCCTTTTAGATTGGTCACACAGTTCTCTTAATATTGTTTCATTCCTGGAGATCCTTTTGTCTCTCTCTATGTCAGCTTCCATGCGTTCCTGTTCTCTGATTTCAATTCCATCAATGGCCTCTTGCATTCTATCCATTCTGCTTATAAACCCTTCCAGAGTTTGTTTCATTTCTGCGATCTCCTTTCTGGCATCTGTGATCTCTTTCCGGACTTCATCCCATTTTTCTTGCGTATTTCTCTGCATCTCTGTCAGCATGTTTATGATTCTTATTTTGAATTCTTTGTCAGGAAGACTGGTTAGGTCTGTCTCCTTCTCTGGTGTTGTCTCTGTGATCTTTGTCTGCCTGTAGCTTTGCCTTTTCATGGTGATAGGAATAGTCTGCAGAACTGGGACGAGTGACGGCTGGAAGGACTTCCTTTCTTGTTGGTTTGTGGCCCTCCTCTCCTGGGAGAACAGTGACCTCTAGTGGCTTGTGCTGCGCAGCTGCGCGCAGACAGGGCTTCTGCTTCCTGCCCGGCTGCTATGGAGTTAATCTCCGCTGTTGCTGTGGGCGTGGCCTGGCTCCGGCAGCTACTCCAAAATGGTGGAGTCGCGTTGGAGCAGGAGCGGCTGGGAGGCTATTTATCTCCGTAAGGGGCCTCCCTGCTCCCTGCAGCCCAGGGGTTAGGGTGCCCAGAGATCCCGGATTCCCTACCTCTGGATTAAGTGGCCCGCCCTGCCCCTTTAAGACTTCCAAAAAGCACCCGCCAAAACAAAACAACGACCACAAAAAAAAACAAGAAAAAAAAATTTTTTTAATTTAAAAAAAAAAAAATTTTTATTTAAAAAAAAAAAAGGTGGTCGTTCGTTTTTCTTTATTCTCCGGTGCCAGCCTCAGGCCTCTGCTCACCGGTCTTTCTGCCCTGTTTCCCTAATATTGGGGTCCCTGTCCCTTTAAGACTTCCAAACAGCGCTCGCCAAAACAAAGCAGCAAAAAAGCAAAAAAAAAAAAAATGGTCGCGCGCTTTTCTTATGTCCTCTGTCGCCCAGCCTCCAGTGCCTGCTCACTGTTCTTGCTGCCCTGTTTTCCCAGTATCGAGGGCCCTACACTCTGGCCCGGATGGCTGGGGCTGGGTGTTCGGCAGCCCTGGGCTCCGTCTCCCTCCTGCTCTGCCTGCTCTTCTCCTGCCGGGAGCTGGGGGGAGGGGCGCTCGGCTCCCGCGGGGCCGGGGCTTGTATCTTACCCCCTTCGCGAGGCGCTGGGTTCTCTCAGGTGTGGATGTGGTCTGGATATTGTCCTGTGTCCTCTGGTCTTTATTCTAGGAAGGGTTGTCTTTGTTATATTTTCATAGATATATGTTGTTTTGGGAGGAGATTTCCGCTGCTCTACTCACGCCGCCATCTTCCGCCCCTCTCTCAATTCTGATTATCTTTAATTCAAACTTTTCATAACTTTCTATTCCATCCAAGGTCTTAACCTGAATATACAGCACAAAAAAAAAAAAAAAACTTTCGTCCAGTTTGAGCCTCCAGATTAGTTATGGTTTCCTGACACAGTTTCGCCGACAAAAATGTAGGGATGGGGCAAAGAGTAGGATGTCACCTAGCCACTGCAACACAGCTGCAGTGGAAAGAATGGGGCAGAAAAAAACAACACAGAATGACAACTTCGAAAACAAAAGATACAGCTGGGGTTTTCTCTCTACTTTGGCAGAATCTGAAAATTATACCCAACCCATGTCTGCAGAGACAATACATTCAAATAGACCAAAATCGCTTCTAATTAGGATACATAAGCAAAGATTCTTCAGGTTTAGTGTCATATAAATGGTCAAAATTGGTCAAAATTAAAAACAAATGTTTACATCAGCTAAAAGCAGCCAGTAAGCCTCAGTTAGAATCATTTCAGTTTCAGTAAACACCATTATAGCTTAAAATAAATGGTTGTCTGCCAATTTTCCTTTACTCTCCAATTACATTTACTATATTCATTCAACAAATTAACACAATAGCAGTAGTATAACAGTGGAATTTTCTAAGCCTCTTGGTAATATGAAAGTCAGAAGGTGGGACACTAACATCCACTGAGTGTAGTTACTATGCATCAGGCATTGTGCAAAGCACCTGACATAGGCTCTCATTTAACTTCCTCAAAACAAGTACCCAGTTCTCTAATAAAATGAAGACCTGTTCTCTATAGTTTTTCATGTGCTAAATACTAAAATCAAAAGGCAAGGGTAAAAAGCAATATCAGCATGTTGAAAGAATGCTATAGATGCTTTGTTATTAACTAAAATTTTACAACTACACAGGATCAATAATCTTTTCAGATTTTCCCCTTAAAAGGATTTTAAAACCATGAGTATTACTATGAACAGACACTTCTCCAAAGAAGAAATTCAGATGGTCAAAAGGCACATGAAAAGATGCTCCACATTGCTAATTATCAGGGAAAAATGCAAATTAAAACCACAATGAGGTATCACCTCACATCAGTTAGGATGGCCAACAAAAGAAAAGACTAGGAACAAGGAACAAGGATGCTGGTGAGGATGTGGGGAAAGAGGAATCCTCCTACACTGCTGGTGGGCTGTAAATTATTTCAACCATTGTGAAAAGCAATATGGTGGTTCCTCAAAAAACTGAAAATAGAAATACCATCTGACCTAGGAATTCCACTCCTAGGAATTTACCCAAAGAATATAATTTCTCAGATTCAAAAAGACATATGCACCCCCCTGTTTATGCAGCACTATTTATAATAGCCAAGATATAGAAGCAACCTAAATGTCCATCAGTAGATGAATGGCTAAAGAAGTTGTGATACATATACACAATGGAATATTATTCAGCCATAAAAAAGAAAGAAATCTTGCCATTTGCAACAATATAGATGGACTAGAGGGTTTTAAACTAAGTGAAATAAACCAGGCAGAGAAAGACAAATACCATATGATTTCCCTCATTTGTGGACTATAATAACAAAGCAAAACTGAAGAAACAAAATAGCAACAGACTCACAGACTCCAAGAAGGGACTACTGGTTACCAAAGGGAAGGGGTGGAGGAGGGCAAATGGGGAGGGAGGGAGAAGGTGATTGTGGGCTATCATGATTGGTGCACACAGTGTGTGTGGGGTCACAGGGAAGACAGTATAGCTCAGAGAAGACAAACAGGGACTCTGTGGCATCTTACTGCACTGATGGGCAGTGACTGCAATGGGGTATGCGAGGGACTCAATAATAAGGGTGAATGTAATAACCACATTGTTTTTCTTGTGAAATCTTTGTAAGAGTGTATATCAATGATACCTTAATAAGAAAAAAAAAACCATGAGTATTACTATTTTCAGGGCACTAATTATGTGCCAGACACTATATGAAAGGCTTTACATTTAATCACCAGACTTTCTTAATGGAAGTAAGTATTACCATCCTAATTCTACAGATCAGGATCAGAAGTTAAGTGTGGTCTATAATAACAAAACAAGAAAGTGACAGAATCAAAATTTCTCTGTAAGTCTGTTGTCTGTTTGATATGAAAACATTGCTACTGTCTTCCTTGAATTTTTTTTTTTTTAACATACAGCATAACAACAGCAACAAAATAGAAGATATTTAAATGCTAATAAGACCTGGTGCTGGGATCCATGCAGGACAATCACTCTAAGATGGGCAAGACTTCTGACTTGCTCATTTGTAATCTGACTCTCTGGTAGTGGCTTCCCAACAGCGATCTGACCAGCCAGTTTCTGCTTGGCTCAGTCCCAGTTCTACTTGCTGCTTAGATCTGTCTGCCTTCTCAGTTCTCCCGACTGCCAGTCCCACAACTCTTTGGGTTTCATCAGTATAAAAAGCACTCCCTTCAGCTTAAAAACTCGTTTAGAAGGCAGAGATCCTGTTTTGTTGTTAAGCTTACTTTATAAAGCACTATGAGGGCATACACACACACATATGTATATAAAAGTTATATGTACATTGTTTAATACAGTTTAAATACAGCCATACTCATAATGGAAACTGCGTTATTTTTAAAACAAACAAATCCAAGCCAAACTAGAAATCCTACTGTAAAGTCGTCAAGCTATAATTCACATCTAGAAGAGATTCATATTCACTAAGACTCTACAAGAGTATAACACAAGTTTTACATTTCTCCAAACTTCAGAAATACTATTTCTACACAGTTTAACTCAAGGTTTTTCAAGTTAAGCACTACCGATATTGTAGGCCAAACGTTTCTTTGTTGTGGGGTGCTCTCCTATGCACTGTAACTGCACTAGATGTCAGTAACACTTCCTCTCCTCGGTTGTGACAACTAAAAATGTCTTCAGACATTGCCAAATGTTCCTTGGGGGTCAAAATCACTTTGATTGAGAACCACAGGTTTAATTTAATCTTTTACACTAAAATCAGATACTGGGGCTGTAATATTTGCCAATAAAATAGTTCTGATCTACATTTTTAAGGAATAGGAAAAGTTCACTGCTATCATTGAGAGTGAATAACTAAGAATTTCAGAGTATTCTAGAAGAACTTGATCTTCTGCACAATCCTAGGAGGAAAGAGCTCTACAAACTAAATGTCTTGACAATCTAAACTATTAGGAGCAAGCTGGGCACCACTAAGGCACTTACATTAAACAGGACGGAAAAGAATACTTACTGATGCTTATCTGCTCATTTCTTTCTCTGTAGCTTTTAACAGTGACAAATCTTCATCAATGGAAGTAATCACTGCCACCAGATTATATGCAGTATCATGGTCTTAGCAGTAAAAGCAGTAGAATGTGTCCATTAGCAAATGTCTACTACATGTAAGGCATTAACACAGCACCAATTCCAACTTAACAAAAATGTTGGAAGCATTTCAAATCTTCAAGAAAAGGAAGCTGAATCTTGGCTTATGTTAAAGACAACAACAAAAGAAACTCCACCCATCCACCCTCAGGATGTGTCATGAAAATTGGACTGAATTCAAAGAGTGGCCACTTTTGGCCACATTCAAGTTTTAAGCAAAGCTCAATTATAAATGATCTGTTGGTTATGGAGGTACTTTCTTGGGAACAAAGAGTTCTAAGTGTGTATGTTTTTTATTATCTGTGTTAGAATTTGATGCAGTTTTTAACATATTATGAGCCTGGAATCATTGATTGTTCTGTTCTATGAGGTTTTATCACCCCCTCGTGTATAATGGAAATACCAATTTCATTTTTCCCTTAATTGAACATATGATACCTACTCTGTGTTTATTACTATTTTGAACATTTTCCCAAACATGCTTGTTTATTAATTTAATATTTTGGTGAACTGTATTTTTATATCATCTGACTGAATATTTATTAGTCAAATATAGGTTGACTATAGCATCACTGTTTTTCTTACCAATACATGAGCTCTTATAGAATAAAGATATTAACCTTATAAAATACTTACTGTAATAATTCACCAATCTTATTTTTGTTTTTACTTTTACACACTTAATACTATACTTTGAATATTCAAATCTGCAATCCATTATTTTCCTGTTTCCTTTTACTGATTTGAAAGTGAGATACCCTACTCTAAGTTCGATATACATTCAATTCTATTTTATTATAATTTTCCTTTGATTTGAATTCTCATATTCATTATTAATTTCTCTGAAATTTACCTTTGTGTCAGGGATTAAGCAGTCTATGTTCATGTTGCTTCAACTGCTTAACTAGTTTTCTAAACCCCATTTCTGAAAAATGATTTCCTTTTACTTACTGTACTTCTTTTGGCATATACCTAAAATGTACCATGGATCTGTCTATTTCCATTTAAATAGTATATAGTTTCAAGTATTGTAGCTTCTTTTTCCCTCTCCTCTTTCTCTTCTACTTTTCAGATTTTTAACTTAATGCTTTTGACAACTTTTCTCCCAAATAAACTTTAGAAAAACATTGTTATAGTAAAAATAATCCTAACAAAATCCTGAATTCCCAAAATAATTTATTTTGGGGAGTAAAAATTGTACACTATCAATCTTCCTTCTTCAGGAACATGATAATACATTTATTTCATAAAGTATTTTTTTAAACACTTCATAAAAATTTTAAATTTTATTTATATTTAGATTCATCCATTTCTTAGAATAATTTTTTCCCTAATGAAGATATTTATACACTCTTGGTTAGTTTTCATGTTCCTCTTCTAATATCAAAAGATTTAAGTTTCAGTTAACTGTCCCTATACCTTTATAGTTGCTCTAGAGGATCTCTGGCAGTTTACTTCCTTGGAAATGTACATAATATAACACAGGAATATCTCCATTCCTTTATATTATACGTAACAGTCTAATGGCATAGAAATATAGAAAAACATGTTTACTCAATTAATGCTCAATATTAGTAATTAACTAACTAGTTAAATCAGTTGAACTCAACATTATAATATTCTTAAATCACATCTGTAGTCATCATTAACTTAAAGAACCATAAAACTGCCTTATCTCCTGAGGAATATATAATATACCATACTGTAATAGTCTAAGACAGTAATCACAGGTTTTCACAGGAGCTAAGATTGCACATGAAAAAGACACAGCCTGAGAACAGAAGATTAAATGAACTACAGAATTGATATACTACTAGTCTCCAATTTTCTGCATCATAAAAAGAACATTAGTAGAGCTAACAGAAAATTCTGAGTAATTCACCCATGTAGATCAAGTAATCAGCTGTCTTCTACATAGTAGAAAATGGATTATGTCACACGTGTATATTTATAAAGCACAAAAGTTTGCATAAATTTAACTGGTGGTAGCTTTCAGTCATTTCTGGATCACCTCTAACTTCTAATAAACACTTAACAAAGAAGAGATCCCCAAAGCACTGGGGAGTTAAAGTTTCATTTGTTTAGGTTGGAAGCCACTAAGATCAGATTAATAAATAATAATATTGATAAACTACCATTTTATCACATATTTCTGTCACCTACTCATTGCCAGCAACCAAAAATGTTTGACTAGTTAATTGCAGGGAGTGAGGAAAACAGAAATCACCATGATTTTCTCAAACAACTAGGTGTAGCTCACATAAAATTTAGAGCACTGTTAGGAAGCAGAGTCACACAGTTCTCTTCATTTGACCTTGAAAAAAGAAAAAAAGAGTCCACATGTGCAAAAATAGGTCTTTGACTACTGAGGATGTTAAAGGCATCTTGCTTTATCTGTACAAGCTATCAAAGTGGTAGCAGAGCACAGTACTAGCAACTAAGGTCTATTTCCCCAGGTGAAGGACTACCGTTGGTGATAATAAAAGTGAAAAGTAGGGTTTAAAAGAGTCTTTCATAATTCCCCAATAAGAGAGTAGTTCTTCCTTTGAGTCATTTAGCATTTTATACTTTAGGACTTACATTATACCTTCTATTACATTAATTTGACATTCACTCATGTTCTCTTTTCCCAGAGCATAAATCATTAGGGGCAGAGAATTTATCTTTCATTTTGCTAAACTCCATGGCATTTAGCACTGTAACTGAACAGAATTAAGTGCACTACAAATATTTGTTCAATTGCATGAAGCCGTACAGACAATGGTACTGAGGTAGCGGGTAATTACATCACACTATTTAGCTCTCTGCAAACTCTCAAGCAGAAGAAATAAAATCACTAGCACTTACTTTTCCTATCTAAAATTTTCAATGATCACAGTGACCTATAATCAGATGCAGACCTCACTGAGTTTTTGAATTTCAAGATTTAAAAAATATATTTTTTACTGTATTTCCAGTATGCAGAAAACAATGATATAACCTCATACAAAAAATATACAATTTAAATATCTGAGAGAAGAAACTTCAGATTATTTCTTATTTGGACAATTTTACTTGTCAATTTCCATTAGACTAGAGATTCTCTACCCTGGCTGCTTATTAGAACCACAGACAGTGCTCTTAAACAGATTGTCCACTCTCAGAAAGCCTGACTTAACTGGTCCAGGAAAGGCTCTGTTATGCTTCCTGGTTATTCTCAGGTGTGGCCAAGGTTGAAAACCACGGTTAATTTAAGTTGCAGGTTGCCTTGACTTTGTAAACATTTAAGAAACTTGACCCTTCACAACATGTGCCATTGTGGTTAAAGATTTTGAAAACCATAGCCATTTTTGCAAAAATACAACAAAAACCTAAAAACTGTGCTTCTAATTAAAGGGGGGAAAAGTTAGTCATTAGGAAATGCTTACTGACAGTAATCAGAGAATCTTGTGGGTTAACAAAGAATTGGATAAGATTTCACAGGCTAAAAATAGACTCAAACATTAAAGTAACGCTTCCACTTGTTTGTTCGTTCATTTGATTGTACCCAATTTACTATCTTATCAAAAATTAATAAATCATGGAAAACACTGACAAGGAGATTGGTTCACACTCCTTCAACTGATTTCCAACAGTAAGCTGGAGTTGCAAAAGGTTTTAAAATAATTTATTAGCTCAGATGTGGTCATGGACAATCTGGAGGCAATTCAAGTAGAGCTTTCCCCACTGTACTACACATTTCAAGTGAAAAGTCTGGATTAGATAGAAGATGAGGAAGAAAGCAAACAAGAATGTATTTAAAAGAATTTGTAAGAGTGATAAATAAGCCACACAGGAAAGACTAAACAAAGCTTCAGTGAATACCAAAAAAGCTCCAAAGTTGAGGAAACTATAATCTCAAGACTAAGCTCAACAAACCCCAACAACAAAAACAAAGACAATCACAATAAGGTTCATCATATTCAAATTTCTGAAAACTGAGAAGAGAAAAACTGTAAATGAAGTTAGAGAAAAAGACATACTGCATACAATTTGGATCTTCCACAAAATAATGAAAGAGTACTGAAAACGTTAAATATGTGGATAAACATATAAGATCATTTTTCTCACTTTTAATTTCTTTAAAACATAATTTAGTATTAAAAGTAAGAATGTGTTGTGGGATCTGTAAAAATAGTCAGTCCTCATCATTTGCAGATTCTATGTGAATTCATATGTGAATGCACCTACTTGCACAAATTTATTTGTAAACTAAAAATCAAAACTTTCTGTGCTTTTGCAGTCACTTGCAGACATGCACAGGTGAAAAATTTGAGTCACTCTGTACACATTTCCAGCTTAAGTTGAACAAAGTGATGCTCTGCCATCTTGTTTCAGCATTTGCAGTGTAAACTGCATATCCTTTTCATGGTCTATTTAGTGCTGGTGTTCTGAATTTTGTGGCTTTTTGATGGTGATTTCTGTTTAAAATGTCCCCCAAGCAAAACACTGAAGTGCTGTCTAGTGTTCCTGAGTGCAAGAAGGCCATGACGTGCCTTATGGAGAAAATATGTGTTAGACAGATTTTATTCAGGCATTAGTTAAGTGCTGTTGGCCATGAGATTAATGTGAATGGATCAATGATATATATTAAATGAGGTATCTTTAAACGGAAACACAGTTATGATTTATTGGTTGAAAATGTTGTGACCAGATGCTCAAAGGGACCTAACCCTGTATTTCCCCTAGGGACAATGGTTCAGTACTCACTAGTTCAGTGTTTGAGATCACCTTAAGAACATAATTATCACAAATAATGAGAACTGACTATATGTTGAAATAAAACATATGCAACAACAGTACAAATGATAAAAGGGAAAAAACAGAAGTACGCTATTCTAAGGTATACATTACATTATACATGAAGTGGTATGACTTTAGATGACAAAAGTCTATGGTAAATTAAAGATGCATATTATATAAACTAGGAAAGGGTCAACAAACATTTTCTGTAAAAGGCCAGACAGTAATATTTTAGGCTTGGTAAGCTATACAGTCTATGTCATAGCTACTGAACTGTGCTGTTATAGTAGCATGAAAGTGGCCACAGGCATCATACCAATGAATGAGCATGCTGTGTTCCAGTAAAGCATTATTCACAAAAAGAGCTGGTGGGTCAGATTTCACCCATACATGTTGTTTGCTAACCCCTATACTAGATCAATCACTAAAAGAGAATTTTTTGGAGAGTGTAATAAACCAATAGTGCCGATAAAATGGAATATATAACATACTCAGTTTAAAAGAAGGGAGAAAATGACCCAAAGTCAGAAGGGGCAAAGAGATAACAATATACTTAAATGCATCTATATTAAAAATGTATTACATATAAATGGTCTAAATACTTAAAAAGCAGAACTTGACAGACTAAATTGAAAAAGCATGCATTCAAAAGCATGCAGTCTATAAAAAACTCATTATACATATGAAGACAGCAGAAATATGTAAAATGAAATGACAATGCAAACACTAAAAAAACAAAAAAGCAGGAATAGCTAAAAAAGTTAAGAAGAGTTATAGTAATACCAAAGTTGACTTCAGAACAAGATATATTACCAGAGATAAAGAAAAGTTACATTAAAGGGATCAATATATCAAATGTCATAAATGTGCTAGTAAACAAAAGAGATTCAAAAAACATGAAGCAAAACTGAAAAGAGAATGAGACCATTTAGAACTATAATTGGGAGATTTCAATACTCCTTTCTCAACAAATGATAGAGCAAGTAAAAGGAAAAGATACAGAAAACATTATCACCTTGATCTGACATTTATAAAAAACTCCAATCAACAAAAGCAGAATACACATTTTTAAAAACTGCATATCTAATATCCAGAAAGTAGTATAAGACAGAATCCTCAAGAAAAGAAATCTCAATATATTATATAGATTAAAATTATACAGAATATATTCTTGGGCCAAAATTGAAGTAAAACTAGAAATCAATGTAACAGAAACATGTCTGAAAAACTTCCAAATTAAACAATCCATAGATCAAAGAAGAAGTCACAAGAGAAATTGGAAATAATTTGAACAGAATGAAAATGAACATATCAAAGTTGGTAATATGCAGCTAAGGTAGTCTTAGAGGGAAACTTAAGAGCACTAGACATATCAGAAAAATGATTCAAATCAATGACCAAAGTTTTCACCTTAAGAAAATGAAAAAATGGGACTATCTTGTCCCCTCCAGGCATGAGCCAGGAACTCTGTCCTTTCACTTTATCTCTAAATATAAGCCTGTACCTTGGCTCTCCTACCTTGGAAAAAAAAAAAAGCAAGTTAAACCCAAACAAGGTAGAAATGGCAATAAAAAGGAATGCAAACAGACATAAATAGAGAAAAATCAATACAATCATGTGCTAGTTAGTTGATAAACCTCTAGACAAAAGATTAAGGTGAGAGGGTAAAGGGGGAGAAAGGCAGAAATTATCAATAATAGGAATGAAAGCAATACTATCACTAGGGATTCTATAGACATTAAAAGATAGTAAGAGAACATGACACATAACTTTTGCCAATGATTTGACAACTTGGATGAAAGGAAAAATTTCCTTTAAAGACACAAATTACCGAAGTTCACTCACAAAGTAATAGACAACCTGAATAACTCTGTATCCTTAATGAAATAGAAGCTGAGTTAAAAAACCTCATAAAGAAAATTTCAAGCCCAGATGTCTTTACTGGTGAATCCTATCAAACATTTCAGGAAGAAGTAATATCAATTTATACGAACTTATTCAGAACACAGAAGAGGAGAGAAATATTTCCAAACTCACTTTGCAAGGCCAGCATTGCTTTGATACAAAACCACACAAAGATACTGAAAGAGA
Organism: Manis pentadactyla; assembly: GCF_030020395.1. Taxonomy (NCBI): domain Eukaryota; kingdom Metazoa; phylum Chordata; class Mammalia; order Pholidota; family Manidae; genus Manis; species Manis pentadactyla. Next base: position 206,221,307 of record NC_080020.1, on the reverse strand, counting down.
AGCTGTAGGCAAATACTCCTCATGATCTTAGAAAAATCTTAAGAAACTATAGGTACCTTGAAATCAAGCAAAGTATAAAAAGGGTAACATACAAGGACCAAGAGAGTTTATCCAGGAATGCAATGTGGGTTTAACATTCAAAAGTAAGCCAACATAACTCTCATATTAACAGATTAAAAAAGAGAAATAGATAGATGTAGAAAAAGTATGTAGGACACAGTATCCATGTACAATAATATTTCTACATACTGAAAAGTTTGAAATTGAATTAAAAACCCCATTTATAATTGCATCAAAAACAAGATACACTCACAGATAACAAATTATGTACACAATTCCAGCAGGCTTTTTTGTAGAAACTGACAAGCTGATTTTAATATTTATAAAAATGCAAAGGATGAAGATTGGTCCTAACAACTTTTGGAGGACTTAGGACTTACACACCTGACTTAATGTCTTCATAAAAAAATTCAAGATAATGTGGAATTAGTTTAAGGACATACATGTAAGTCAATAAAGCAGGACTATGCTCAGAAATAGACCAAAACATAAGTGGTCAATTCATTTACAGCAAAGACACTAAAGTAATTTGAAGAGAAAAGAATAGTTTTTTCAACAAATGGTCCTGGAATATTCTGACTTCCAATGAAAAGAAATGAAGCCTGACTCTTATCACACACCATGTAAAAAATTATTTTGAAATGGACTGTTTTGAGTTGAATTATGTCCCCCAGAAGATGTTACAGTCCTAGCCCCCAAAACCCGTGAATGTGACCTTTGGAATAGGATCTTTTTAGATGACCAAGTTAGGATGAGGTCACTGAGGTGAGCCTTAACCCAGTTATGACTGTGTCCTTATAAAATGGGTAAATTTATACACAAGACAGGCAGTTAGGAAGGGAAGACAATGTGAACACAGAGGGAAAACACTATTTCCAAGCCATGGAATGCTTGGGGCCACCAGAAGATGGGAGAGGTATAGAACAGATTCTTGCTCAACCCCTCAAAAGGAACCAACCCTACTAATACCTTGAACACAGATATCTAGCCTCAAGAACTGTCACAAAATAAATTTCTGTTGTTTAAGCCATGCAGTTGTAGTATGTTCATATGTCAGCCCCATAAACTAATACATGGATTATACACTTAAAGGTAAGAGCTAAACTTATGAAACTTCCAGAAGAAAACAAGGACAAAATCTTTACCTTCATTTAGGTAAGTACTTTTCAGATATGAAACAAGAAAGGAACAAATTATACTTCATCAAAATCAGAAACTTTAGCTCACCAAATGACACTGCTAAGAGAATGAAAACAGCATGCAGTACATTAAGTATATAAGCTAACTTTTATCAGACAAGATACATGTTAAGCTAAAGGTTGTAGTAAGATACAAAGATCATTACAGACTAATAAAGGGGAACAATGGGTCAATCCAACAAGAGGATGTAACATATTTATTTATATAATTTGGAGCATATGATTTGTAAATATTTATGCAACCAACATGGGAGCACTAAATATATAAAGCAAATATTAACAGACCTAAAGAGAGAAAAGACAGCAATACAATAATAATAGGGGACTTCAATACCCCACTTTCAACAATGGGGAGACAATCCAGACAGAAAATCAATAAGGAACAATGGATTTAAACTACACATTAGACCAGACACTTAATAGACATTTACAGAACATTCATTCCATCCAAAAGCAGCAGAATACATATTCTTCTCAAGCACATGGAACATTTTCCAGCATAGGTCATATATTAGCAGGCCAGAAAAACAAGTCTTTATAAATTTAAGATTAAAATGATATCAAGCATATTTTCTGATACAATGATATGAAACTGGAAGCCAATTACAAGAAAAAAAACAGAAAATTCATAAGTACGTGGCAATTAAACAACTGAAAATTAATTTGTGAAAGTGAAATAAAAACAGAAAAAAAAATTGAGACAAATAACAATGAAAACATAATATACCAAAACTTATGGGAAGCAGCAAAAGAAGTTCTAAGGCAGGAAGTTCATAGCAATAAACACCTACATTAAGAAAAATTCTCAAATAATTTAACCTGTATCTCAAGGAACTAGAAAAAGAACACAGCCAGCCATAGATTAGTAGAAGGAAAGAAGAAAGATCACACGGAAAGAAATGAAATAGACACTAAAAAGACAATAGAAAACATCAATGAAACTAAGAGCTGGGTTTTTGAAAAGATAAACAAAATAGACAAACCTCTAGCTAGATTTATCAAGAAAAAGAGAGATGACTCGAGTAAATAAAATTACACATGAGAAAGGAGATAGCACAATTGATACCACATAAATACACAGAATCATAAAAGACTACCACTGACAATTATATACCAACAAATTGGACACTTAGGAAAAATGGTAAATTCCTAGAAGCATGAAACTTAACAAGCCTGAATCATGAATGAGTAGAAAATCTGGGGAAAAAAAACAAGTATTAGCAAGGAAATTGAATCAGTAATCAAAAACCTCCCAACAAACAAAGACTCAGGACCACATGGCTTCATGAGTAAATTCTACCAAACACTTAAAGAAGAATTAATATCAGTCCTTCTCAAACTCTTCCAAAATAATGGAAGAGTAACACTTCCAAATTCAGTTTATGAGGCCAGCAGTACCCTGATCCAAAGCCAGACAAGGACACTGTCAGAAAAGAAAATTTCAGCAAAACATCCCTGATGAACACAGATGCAAATATCCTCAATAAAATATTAGCATACTGAATTTTACAACACATTAAAAGGATCATACAACACAATCAAATGTGACTTATTCCAAGGACGCAAGTATGATACATCTCCAAATCAGTCAATGTGTTCTATACAGAACTTAACTCAGTCACCCAGGCTGCCTTTCAACCTCTTCTATTCTCCTATCCTCAACAGGCTATCAAGTTTTACCAAATGCAGTAGTCTTCAAATATACCATTGCTTTCCAACTATCTCTGTTCAGTTCTTCATTACAATGGCCTCTTACCTCATCTCCCCATGTTCCCACCAACTCTTTCCAGATGTGACTGCCACATTCCCTCCACCGCACATGTCCCAGCTTGTAACTTAGAGAGCTGCCCATTTCAGAACTACAGAGACCAAGGCTCAGGCTGATCTCTCTCCCCTTTCTGTGCCCAGAGTAAGATTATTCATGTGGCTACCCCACTAGAATTTAACCCATCTGATCCACTTCTTGATCTATATAACAATGAAGTAACATTAATTCTAAAATAATCTTGTAGAAAATTAGTATGCCTGAAATTTTCAGAGACTGAAAACTGAGTAATACAGATTCTACCAAATCACTGGCTATGAATTTCTATGCGCTCAAATAAAAAGGAAATATGCAAGTTACAAATTATACTTAAATCAAAACCTCACTTTTAAATTAACCTAGTTATAAAAATATTTGTGAAAAGCCTCTACAACAATTAATGAAGTAGAAATCAAAAGAAAAGATACTTAGACATATAGATGGTCCTGAAGATCCACAAAAGGAAGACTAACTTTACTTTAGGCCACATTTAAACAGACAAGCCAGTGTTAACACATAGAGGGCATAGGACATTTTCGCAAATCACATTATTTTTTGGACTGTTAATTACTTCTACATTAGAAAATAATGAGAAATCTTATAAAGCATAAGGAATTGGGACAAAAACAATAAGATGAGGAGCCTGAATCCAAAAATATTAATCTCACAAAGACTTTCAAAACACAGAGTAAATTAATTTGTTTGAAACAAATGTGAAACGTGCTTGGTCCATTAAAAATAAAATGTAACCAATTCACATTCCTTATGTATCCAGTTTTATGATAACATAGAGAAGATACCAGGTCATCCATCAAATCATGATTACTAAAGACATTTATCTAAGGTTCCTTAAAAAATGGCACAGTACAGGGTAGGGGATGGGTGGATGAGAAACAAAATAAAGCCACTTCCAATTTTCAAATCTTTGTATGTTCTGTTACATCCTCAATCGTTTAAGTATTTTTTAGAGACAGAGAGAGTGCAGTCCTCTCATTAAATGGCTGTTTAGGTGAAATCAGAATCTAACGGGAAGGAAGAGGCTATAAAAATGGGGACAGAACACAGGGCACCTAGGAGGAACAAGGCATGGACCTGGGGCTCAGCCACTGCTATATCCTGTCCTTTTGGTAAGCCACCTTGATGCCTTGTGTCCTCTACCTCCCGACTGTTTTCTCTGGGGGAAAAAATGAGATTTCTTCAGTCTTCTTGACTTTATACTGATTTTCCTGATCAGGAAAAAGATAAATTGAATAAGTGATAGGTTAAAGTTCGGATATAGGCTCCAGTTGTTAGACTGAAATTTCAGACCTTAGGCTTATAGTTTATTAGGACTCTTCCAAAAATGCTCAGAATTAGGATATAAACAACTGATCCATCCATATGTGTTAACTCATTGTTGCATGTGTAATTTATAGAAATAATTAGAAACACTATCAGTTAGGAAAACTATTGACATTAATAGCATGCACAGTACCTTTTGATAAACAATGGAGCACACAAGATCCTTGACAGCAGACAAAGATAGTTCTTGGGCTTCAATGGTAACATTCTCCCGTGTAAGGCCAATTTGCAGTAGAAATGAAATTGTATGCACTGAGCCTCTGGAGTTGGTGAGTGATGGTGCATTGAAGCTTCCATTAGAGAGTCGGGCAGAGAGTCCTGTCTTAGGACTTGAACACGGAGAAGGAGTTGGAAGCACAGTAGGAGGAGTTGCAGGTAATACAGACTTCTGGGATGATGGAGGGGAATTGTTTGCAGACATCTGCCTTTCTTTAATCTTTTAAAATAGTTGTTAATTCTTTTTCAACGGTTATGAAGAGGTTTTCAAAATCACAGTGGTAAAAAAATGACTGTAGTTTTGGATTTAGTTGAAAGTTTCTCTATTTCCTCTTTTAAGCCACTCATGCCAATGATGGCAAGCTCTACAACTGTGAGTTGAATACACAAAAGGTCCCACTTCCCTTAATATCAGTCCCATCAAAAAGGCATCTTGTCTTCAGGACCACAACCAGGGATTTGGAAAGGATTAAAACATCACTGAATTATTCTCAGCAAAAACAGTTGACATTGCTTATTTACTAAACATCTTCATCTATTTTAAGTCTACTCCTGTCTCTCTCTTTTAATTTCAGAAAATACATATTGAATAAAAGTTGTTTTTCTGTCAAGACAAAATCCTCCTGGTTTAAAAAATAAGTGTTTAGGATTAATTTAATTCAGTACTTATCCTTCGGTTCGCTAATTTGATGTGATACTTTCTTGAATGTCTACGCCTTAAATCACCTTCTCATATGTCCTCATTTTCATTTTGGGGGGAAATAATTCTTTCCATGATGAAGTACAAGGCTTTTTAAAATAGTACAGGCATATTTCATTTGATGAATGAGTCCATTGAGAAAAGTTGAAGCTTTCTGAAATACAGTTGGCCTGGAAGGAATTAAAAAAAAACTTTTAATGTATTATATTCACTTGACATTATTTTTTAAATGTAGGAATCTGTGTAATTTTTTTTAAATAATAATTTTTGGCTATATGTTTATCATTCACCAGTAAATCCTAATGGGAAGCCATTTTTTTAGTTTAGATATCAAAGCCATTTTTAACTATAGATATAACTTCCAGGGACAGCCTGCTCACAAAATACCTGACACTTCTCACTTGACACTTGCAGATCAAACACTTTTAGTCCACAAATATACAACTGTGTTATGACAAAAGCAGAGAAAAACAGGTGACAAAAAAGAAAAGTAAAAAACTGACACTGTCATAGAAATACAATATGTACCATTCAGTCATATGAAAGATGTATAATACTGTCTTAACAAAGACAAGATTTCTTTTTAAATTAGAAGTGTAATTCTGAAAATATGGTTTTATTGACAGATTTTTTTCAGAAGGCTAAGGAAGCAGGAGGGGACACTACATACAGTTATACAGCCAATAAGAAGTGTGAAAGACGTATTTATCACAGGAGCATAGAAGAAAGTGATCTCATCATAAAGATTTTCTGTAGTAAAAAGAGAACATTAGGCACAATTACATATGCATCAGGGCTTTACAAAAGACAGTTCAAAAACTAAAAAAAAAGAAAAAGACCCACATAGCTAAGTGAAATGACTCACAAGAGATGGATGTTTCAAAATCTATCTATATACCTGTAAAAAATTCCAATGGTTAAAAAAGAGTGAAGAATCCAACGTAATTGTAGAATGACTCTCTGGAGAGTAGGTTATGGGGCTAAATGAATTAGGATAAGCGTAACACTAGAGTGAAAACATGGTACCAGGAATGAGAAAGTTTAGGAAAAAGTAAAGTTTTGAAAAAATTGCTTAAAGATAATAAACGATTCAAATAAACGATTATTATCCTATCTTATATTGTACAGCACTTAACATTTATAAATGTTTCACATCCTTTACCTCACAGTATCTCTTCAGAAGCTGACAGGGCAGATATCACTTTTGCACATAAGAAAACAGAAGAACAAGCAAATAAAAACTTGCCCAGCATCACATGGCTATTAAGAGATGGACTGGGAATTAGGACCCATCTTTCATGCTTTCTTACCAAGTGCTGTCTCCACACTAACACACTGTTTCTCAAACAGAACAAGGAACTGAGAGAATCACTGCTCAGAGCATATTCAGGTTGAAGGAGCACATAGAGAAGGCAGAATTGCCCAACTTGTTATTTTGCTTATCTTCTCTTTTTTTAAACTAAATAGAAGAACACTGAGAACTGAAACCTGAGACTGGTGAGTAAGAGAGACTAAAACAACTTTATGTGAGTACAAGTCTTTGGGTCCAGATGTGATCCACAACTTATTGCTAAAGCAGTTTTAGCAAGTGTATTCACAAAGCTGACTCCTATAATCTTGGAAAAAGAGCTCAAAGAGAGAGAAATAATCATGGCCTGGAGATAGGTCAGAGTTGCTTTAAGTTTTGTGGGCTGGAGGAGTGGGGAAGCAGGTTTCAGAAATGACAGACATATAAATCGACCATTAATAATTCTCAGTCAAATCTAAGACTAGTTTATGAAAGCAAACAGATTTTGAATACACAGAGAAGAATATAATGATCACTACATGTCAGGATAAATTCAAACAGAACAAAAACTGCCAATAACTGGGTTTACTTCTTGGAAAAGAATGACTATTAGACTTCCTAATCACTCAGTTATTGAGCTCTTAATTATTTGTGAGACACTGTTCTGAGCACTTTATATGTATTATCTCATTTAATACCTACAACACAATTTTTTTTTAATAGTTTACAAAACAGGCTTAGAGATTAAAGTACTTGCTCAAGATCACACAATTAGCAGAGCCATAGAGTATTCTGGCCAAAATAGTATTCAAGATGGTTTTCCATGCTATATTTGTAAACATGTTGCTTGAGTCTGAGTTGGACGTTAATGTAGTTGGGTAAGTTTGCTGCTCTATGCTTAGATGAGAGAAACCTTTAGGGGGGTGCCTTGGAACTCTGCCCTTGGCCCTAAATTGTTTATTATTTATAAGGTAATAAAGACATGGAAGACATGCTTATAGAATCGTCAGATTGTATAAGACAGGACAAATTAACTAAAATTAAAGTGAAATTAACAAGCATGAGTTTAAATCTTCGCATTTAGTTTCAAAAAGTGTGCAATATAGAAATGGAGCATTACTGACTTAGATACTGTTTATAAGAGGAGTATCAACCCAAAAGTTTAATAGGAGCTAGTTAGCCTACACTACTAGTATACTCACTTCTATAGGCCATGTTTTTAATTGCCATATTGATTTAATAATAACAGCATGCATCCAGATAAAGGTGAAAACAATGTCACATGACAAATACATCCTTAACAAAACCAACAGAATGATGGTCTTCAAATATTTGGATAGGTGTTCAGAAAATAATTGGTTTTACTCAGTATCATTACAGAGGATAGAAGTAAAATGAAGATAATAGCATTACTTACTTACCTCACAGGATGTGAGGCCTGAGCTACTGCATGTGAAGTACCTACAATGCCTGGCTTACAGTGAGTGCTTGGTAAGTTTTAACAATTTTCATAGGAATCAGATGAAGGAATTAACAACTAAGCTCCTAATTTTATGATAAACACTGCAGTTTTTTTGAGATAAAAGACTTATTTTAATTCTTACAACAACCTTATGAGATTTGTTCAGCTCTATTTTATAGAAAAGGAACCAGAGTTTCAGAGAGGTTGCTTGCCACAACTACACACTTAATAAGCAATGGAACTGGGATTCAAACAAGTTTCCCTGACTCCAAAGCCCATGTTCTTTCTACTATTTCATTCCACCTCCAACATCCATCCCATCAATAGAAAACATTTTCTCCTGAGGCTATGAGCTTCTTAACATACCTAACTTGGGTAGTTTCAAAAAGTTGAACTGTCAAAAAAAAAATGCAGTAAAAGAGCTATGGATAAGACTGCATGCAGGTTAAATACTTCAAAATATAAGATACTACTGGGCTCAATATTTTTGATAGATGTCTACCCACTAACTTTTCAGTGTAGTACACCAATATTTAGTAATATTGTTAATATTAGCCAAATAACAATTAATTGTCTAATAATTCAATCAACTAATTTATCAGAACTATTGATAATAAACTATCTAAGTATCACACTTTTGTATAAAACAAATTTTTTAAAGTTTCAGCATGAACACAAATAGAAGACACTAAGTGAGCTGTCATATTAGCTCTGCCCACTCTTCCCATCTGTTTTCCCTCTCCTTGTTTTATGGAACTCTGATTTATCCACTAAGATGTAACAAGAAGTAGGGTGCAAAATATTAAGACTAAATATCAAAGCATCTAATAACTCTTTATATTTTAATTAGAAACTGAGACAATACTACATCTTACTAACTTATAAAATATATATGAATTAGACATGCTTCTAACAGCTATGAATTGGCAAGCATTTCTAATACGTTTACTTGGAACATCTCAAATATTCTTTTGGGAGTTACCTGTCACAGATCCCATTCAAATGAGTTTATATAATCTGTCGCCATTGTTGAATAGAATCAAAAGATCGGCTATTAAGGGAATCTTGAGCCCAACCTGCCCTATTATTACAGCCAAGGTAAAACAAAGACCCTGGAGGTTAGGCGACTCAATTGAGGGCTACTTTGTGTTAACGTCACAAGTTGATCTACTTTTCTCTCACCCTTCCTCATCTCCCTGCTATGCATACATTATCTCACATCTTAGCAAAGCCTCTAATCAGAAGTTCTAATAGCAGCATTTTCATTCAACAAATATTTACTGATTGCCTATTATTTGCCAGACTGTTATAAGAGACACTGGGGTTATACAGCAGTGACCAAAACAAATACTGCTCTCTAAGCTTACAGTGTGATGTGGGACACACACATTAAACAAATTCACACAGTTCTCAAGGTAATTACAAAATATGAAAAGTGGTATCAGAGAGTATGTTATGGGGACCTTATTTCAGCTGGGGTCTCAGGCAAGGTGCCTTTAAGCAAGTGGTATTTAAGCTAAGACTTAAGAGAGTAAGCAGGAGTCAGGGAAACAGACAAGAAGAGAGAATTCCAGGAAGACAAAACAAATCCAGTTATTAAATACTTCAAAAGGGAACTTATTATTTAGTATAGTGAGTGTCCTTTTTGTACTCAATAAAGGCTAAAGTGAAGAGGTAAAATGCTTTTCCTATTTAGAACAGCATGATATTTACCATGACTCCCTACCGGTAATGGGGTCTCCTTGGTTCAATTTAGTTTTGTATGCTAGGAATGCTAATAAATGGAGGGTCTTTTTTTTGGTCTTGTTCAGACGTACATGTATTCTGTTAGCCTGTAAAAAAAGCATGTGGCCTTTTTCAATGCAATATTGACCAGTGTCCTAAGGTCAATGTCCATGTTTGCCTTGATACAGGCTTGAAATTGCTTAATAATCCTGGTGTTGCTTTTATATTGTATAAAAAATTCAAATAATTTTGTTGGTTTCTAAAAATCATAGTTTGAAGCAATCTTGCATCTGCTCATGTATCTTTTAAAACATAACTATTGCTTTAGATATATTTCATCCTAACAGCTCCACATTCAACTAAATTGTTGCTGGTATAATTCTGCTCATCTATCTGCACAGTGGTATTTGAATCTCAGTCCTTCCACTCTCGGAGAGAGAGCACACCAGGTCTGCTCTCTGTTCAGGCTCTTGAGGGTTTATCCGATAATAAGATTATAGATTGCCAATCTGGCAATGCTGCATGAATCTATGCTAGGCTAGATGTATCTTCCTCACTCTTTTTTGCACCAGTGGTATCTGAGAAATCTGACTGGCCAAATAGCCAATGAGCCATTGCTTACATACTGCACCATAAACTAACCACAAATGGAGAAACGTTTTACTACACTGAAATTAAAACATCTTCTAAGTACATCATCTCCAGTTTTTTTCACTAACAAAATAATTGCTCCAAAGAGGCCATTATACAAGTTCAATATGAATTATGTATTTGGAGAGACTCAAAGTACTAAAGATAGTACTCAGCATTAAAGACAGTGAATCACAAGCATGATTAGTATTGAATTAAAATTTTTACTAGCAAAAAATTTCCCCATATATCAAATTCTGTTAGTTTCTTTTAAAATATGAGCAACTAACTCCAATGTTAATATTTTCATCGTTTACGATGTCTTAAAAAAATGAGAAAATGTCCCTCAAGAAATGTGCATTTAAATGACCACCTTTTCCTACATAAGGCTTATTCAGTGCTTATGTAATTTAAAAAGTTTAATATCCAAAATTTGATTTAAGTTTTTTTCTGCATGTGGCAGTGTTTAAATAAAAAACAATCCACTAAAAGAAATTTCTAAAGCATCTGATGAAATATTTCATATCTCCAAAGCCTCACTACCATTTGAGATGGTTAAAAAAAAGTTTCAAGATATGAACTAGTCAACATTTTGGAATCTGAGTCATCCTAAAAAGTGAAATGTTATATAACAAACTATAGAACCTAGGATGAACCTGGCTTGTGAAACACACCCATCTGATAAGGCCTACTACATCAATATTACACACTGAAGCGAAACTTGTAACATGAAGGCTTCTGTGACATGTTTTAAATTCCTATATTAAAACTTGTAACTTCTTTTTGGCTGAATTCCATGCTTGCTTTCAATCCAGACCCTCAACAGGGGAGGAGGAAAAGGTTTTTTTGTAAAATAAAGCTGGCTAGACTTTGGTGGGGGAACCCAACAACAAATCCATAGGGCTTCTCAGCCCTACGTGCATTATAAGTTGAAAACCAGATGTGGTCTCAGCAAAATCATAGAAAGAAGTGCAGCATTAAGTACAAAGCAGAAACAGTGTGAGTAATACAATAACATTTTCCAGGGTACACATTAAGGCATTTTAAAAGTTTCTGTGGATATAGCTCATCAAGACTGTGTCTTACAATATACTAGTTGAGGGTATAACTATCCTTCCTAATCAAAGATGACACCGATACTCTTATTTCCTGTGGGGATGGGTGTGGTTGAATAGTTACGTCCAAGCCATCAATCAATGCATGGGAAGTCCGCAGGTCTTACACATGCTTGTGGGTTAATTTTTATCGGTGCCTGCGGATGGCAGGCCTATGTTCTGACTGCGACGATTTCAAATAAAATATCCAACAGGCAATTGAATAGTATGTGCTTATTTTTATTGCTCCAAGAAACACTCTTTGGTGTTTCTCTTAAGGAAAACCTCCTGCGAATGAAAACAACAGGGTGCAATGTTGCAACCTGCAAAACTCAGCAGTCCGGCAACCCTGGGGTGGGGGCTTACCTTCTCTAAGTACCATAATATACTCACTCCTCTGAGACGGGTACAATGCCAAGTGATAGGAAAAAAAAACCGGCTTATCCAAAATTCAGCCGCGTGAGCTTCGCCTGTTGTCGTCGAGAGCTAGTTTGGGGCACCGCTAACAGACCGCGACCGGAGGGCCGGGCGCGGGGGTCGCCCACACAGCGCGAATCCAAGTTGGCCTCCGCGCCCACGCCGGAACTGGCCCCATCTACTGCCTCCCCGGCGCCCCGGCCCGCCCCGGAGCCCACCGCCGCTCCCGCCGCCGCGCGCCCGGCCAACTTCCCGCCCAGCCCTGGCGGTCGCAGCCCAGCCCCGCTCGGAGTCCGGGTCCCGCTGCCGCGTGCGGGCGGGTGGGGGAGGGGCCGCCGCCTCCGCCTCACCCGACGTGCCGCGAGAACAAAGCGACGGCCGCGGCGGCGCTAACTTTTTCGGTGTCTGTTCTGCGCCTCCTGAGGCGACTACTTACAGAGGAGAGGTCCGCCGGTCGTGAGAAAGTCCGCGCACGCCAGCGTCTGGGTCCAGGACGCAGCGCCAGCGAGGCTTCACGCACCTCGCCGAATCCCGTCCGCTGCTGGCGCCCCTTCCTCCCTCTCTCCCTCCTCCAGGTCCCGTCCTGAGGCCCGGGGGCGGGGGGCCGGGGCGTGCGGGGCGGGGGCGCGCGGCCGGCGCGGGGCCTGCCGGGAGCTGTAGTTTCCGCGCGGGCCCGACCCGGTGTGGTAGCGGTTCTGGGGTGTTCTCACCGGTTTTTGGTTGAGCAGAGGCAGCATGATCTCGGGGGGCTTTCGGGCTCTCTCTGCACCCTCCGAGGCCCCGGCGTGAGCGCGGGAGAGCGGAGTGTAACAGTGTACTAGCTAATTACTCGCAGTACTTGATACCCATCGTTGCTACTTAACTGCCTTTTTCTCTTTTGTCCACTCTGAAGGAGGCGCTGGTAGCAAGGAAGCAAGAGGTGAGAACTTAAACCGAGGACTTGTAAAGGACCCATAGCAGAGAGCGGTTTTCACCCTGAGGTATCTTCTACCTGCTCCCCACATTTTCCTCCTTCGCGCGTGCCCTCCAGGTGGCTCTGGGGCACCGCAGCCGCGGGCTTTCGACACCTTAGGCAGATATCTCCAAAGCCTTTCATTAAAGCTGAGCAAACTAAAGTGGCTACTTGCAATGCGTTTTGTATTTCCTATTTGTCCCTCATTAAAGTCGGGTGTGTCCCCTACCATCAAAGTGAAATGTAGGCAAGAATCACGTACCCTAGGCTTCCACATGCATGGAAAAGAGGGTAACAGTGCCGAGGGAGGGGTCGGGGGTGGGAGTCGGAATGAGGATCTCGAGGGAACACACATTATGTGTTAAATTATAAATGTTTTGTGTCAGAGAAACGTCTAAGCAGCAGACTGCTCAGCCACTGTCCAGGAGCGACCTAATTCTCCTTATGTCAAGATTTTATCTAGAGAGTACTTAAGTAAAATCCGTTGAAACAAGCGGATGGGATACAGTCAGCAATCCATCCATCCACATGCACAGGTAAAGGCAGCTTTTGAGAAGAAAAGAAAGTTAAATGGGTCCCAATTTATCACCAGTGTTAATGGATGTCCCTGGATTCGGAGAATTGGGAATTGTTAAATAGATATTAAAGATGGGGCAAGAAAAATTGTGTATAATCCTGATCTACTTTGAAGCTTTTTTTTTAAAAGACATTTCTGAAACATTCTCATGAATTGGAAGCCACTATGTCTCAGTCCAGTAATATCTAATTAAAGCTAATATTTTATATTTAGTCTTATTCTGCCATTATTTTAAAACTGAAAGTAAATTCACTCAGGTTTACCTTTTTTTGAAAGAATGCTCTTACCTATCTGCCTTTTTCTTCCTTCCACTTCACAACGAATAGTCCGGCCCCAAATATCCTCTCTCAGCAGCATTCCCAGAACCTCATTGGAGCAGTTTACAGCCAGTCCCATCTCACTAGTGACTTCCATTTTCTCTCCTGGTCCTTAAAGAGACAGAAGTTATTCTTCTTAGAAGTAACTTTTCTAAATGAATCAAGCTGGTATTACATAGAAATTTAGGGATTTGTGTGTGTGATAGAATATAAATATATTCATTTCCACAGTTCTACTTCTCTTTTTAAAAATATAATTGTCTCCTCCCCTTTAGATAAATCTTTCAAAAATACATTTTAGTGTAAGACTGTCTTCCTACCTATACTACTTTGCTTGACATGAACTACAATTTCCTCAATATGTTCCATTCCTATTCCAAAGCATTAAAGATAAAGATTAGGCTTCATAAATAAATGTATTACTATATAAGATTTTTTTATCCTTGAGAGAGAATATAATAAGAATGACAAGATGGAAAATATTTTATTTCTTGGTAGAGTTTTATAAAGTTTACAGTCTTCCTCTTCTGTGGCTATAGTTGCAAATCTTGTCCCACATTTACTGCCTCCACACCCTCCCCCTGTATTTAATGACCATTTACATGGGTTACCTAATATAACCAAAGAATCATCACTGTTGTGACTTAAAATAACAGGGTTACCTAATTCAGAATCCTAAATGCAAAAAAACATGATTTGCTAAGGCCCTGCTAGAGGAAATAGTCATCATTTAAAAACTTTAGGTAGGTTTACTTTATAAAATGTGATTACTGGAAAATTCTTTGGTTTTTGTGCCTTTTTCTATGACCTTAAGACATGGATGAAAGTATTTGGTTGTCAGTATACATGTATAGATGTGGGAAAAAAAGCTGTAGGATCCATTTTTTTAACCAGTAGAGACATGCATGATACATTTTTTAAAAAATCCTTCCTTCAGTTTCCACTGCCACTAGCCTAGTTCAGACCGTCCATGACTCACATCTGGATTATTATTACAAGAGAATTTAGTTGGTCTCCTAGATTAGGTCAAACTGTTATATCCTTAGAATTTTCCTCTGTGATTTGTAGGTTTTCAATAATTGTTTTGGACTCTGATAGCTCTTGATAAATAGTTTTCATGTCATTTATCATATTTTGTTGTAGATTGAGTGTATATCATATCCCTCTTCATTCCTCCATCTGGCCTTCCTCTGCTGACCTTGTAGAAGACCATGGACTTCTGCTTGGATAAAAAGACTACTACTAATATTTATCATTATTGAGCACTAGTTCTGGACCAGGCACATTCATCCATTTTTATATACCTTTCTCTGTTCATTCCACATAACATTTCCCTTTTCTTTATTTACACTCATATTTAGCTTTATGTAACTTAACACTTGATTATAAATTGCAGATATAACATAGTTTATAACAAAGAGTGGTATGGTAAGGATAGTTTGACTGAAAGGAAGATTAGAAAAATGTAACTAAAGGGAAATGGTACTGTATATGCTGTATTTAGGATTTGATATCATGTCCTCAAAGTTTAATATTCAGGTAGTTTACAATAGAAAAACAATTACCTTGCTCATCCCCAATAATTAATCATGTGGTTGCAAAATATGTTTCTCCAAGAATGATGAAGTAATACATGAAGTAACGCATAACTGCTTTTGAATTTCAATTTAATTGAGTATTAATTAAAAACCCCTCTTTTTGAAATGCTGTAAACTGGTTATATTTAAAAATCTGAGAAAAAGACCAAAGGTGCTACAGACCTGAATAGGGAGCCAGTCTGACCCAAGCAAAGGAGTCAGAGAAGTGGGTCTCACTCACAGTCTGAAAACTGCACCAGCCCTGAGAAGTCAGTTGGAAGGAGGAGATTGGGATGGGACTTTAAAGACAATCCATCTTGGGCTCTGCCATTTAGTAGATGTACGCTACTTAATCTCACTAATAATCTATTTCCTTAGCTGTAGAATGAAGGGGGATTCTTACCCCATGGGGATGTTGTGAGAATTAAATGAAAAAAAAAAAGGGCATATAGTGCATTAAAGATGTAATGGGCATGAAGGTAGTCTGCCTGGGTATGCATCATTATTATACCATTGAACACTTCTGTGACCATGGACACATTAACATCTATCTGCTCCAGTTTCATCATCATTAACTTGGTTGATAGTTGTCCTTACTCCATGAGTTGTGTAGGGACTAAATGAGGTAACATAGAAAACACTTTAAAAAATTCATACAGCAAGAAGAGGATTAAAGATGGCGGCATGAGAGGTGAGACAGAAACCTCCTCCCAAAACCACATATAATATGAAAATATAGCAAATACATCAAATCCTGAAAGAGCAACAGGAAAGAAGGCTGTGGCAGACTGTCTACACCTGGGGAATGAGCAGACCTCAAGGAAAAGGGTAATGTACCAAAGCCGTGATCCAGAGGGACCCAAGCCCTTCCCCAACCCCAGCTCACTGGAAGGAGGAAGAGAAAGACACTAGGGAAGGGGTGGAGGACTAGGACTGCTGAACACACAGCCCTGGAGAACTGCTCTGGGAGCAGGAATCTACATTACATGGTGCTCTGGAGATTAGTGGGGTTGAAAAGCTAAGATAGGTGGAATACTTGGAGAGACTGAGATTTAAGCCACTTGTGGAAAACAGGGATCCACATCCAGGCATTCTGGGAAAAAAGAAAGGTGGGCAGTCTGAGAGACTTCCTAACAGCGAGAGGGCTGGTAAAGGGGCAAGGATTGCACGGAGCTTGCTGCTCAGGAGAAAGGACAGGTGGACAAAATTGTCTGGGCACACTGCCCAGCAGGTTGGGAACTTTCATGAGCTTCAGGTGCTTCATCACCCAGCTGGCTACACAGCTCTGAGGCCCCTTCCCAACAGTGATACCCAGCCTGCTGTGCCTTCCTGCTGGGAGGCACCAGCTTGCAAACCGGCTGCCCACACTATTGAGCCAGACCTGCCAGAGTGCAGCCCTGCCTACGGCAGCTAAAAATGCAAAGCATAGAAATCCCTGTATGCTCAGCCTGTTGGCACTGGCAGTGAAGACAGGGATTGCAGCCAGAAAGCAGGAAAGACCTCTTTCCTCCCTACAGGCATCAATGCCACTCCCCTACAGCCTCCACCATTGCTCCAGGGGCTAAACAGCTCCAGAGAGTAGAGGTTCTGGGCACTAGAGGGCACCACCTATGAATGCGAAATGTCAAAGGAACCTGGTTCAACCCAAAATCCCACAAACACAGGAAAGAGGGCCAAGTGAAACTGAACTCATCAATCTTCCTGAAAAAGATTTCAAAATAAAAATCATAAACATGCTCATGGAGCTATAGAAAAATATTAAAGAACTCAAGGAGGAATTCAGGAATGAGATACAAATGCTCAATAATACAATATCTGAAATGAAACATACACATCTGAAATGATGGAGGGATTTAAAAGCAGATTCAATGAAGTAGAGGAGATGGTAAATGAAATAGAAATTAGAGAACAGGAATACAAAGAAGCCAAGGCACAGAGAGAAAAAAGGATCTCTAGGAATGAAAGAATATTGAGAGAACTGTGTGATGAATCCAAACGGAAAAATATTTGCATTATAGGGGTACCAGGAAAGAAGAGAGAGAAAAAGGGATATAAAGTGTTTTTGAGGTGGTAATTGCTGAAAACTTCCCCCATCTGGGGAAGGAGACAGTTACACAGGCCATGGAGGTACACAGATCTCCCAACACAAGGGAACCAAGGAAGACAGGACCAAAACATAAAATAATTAAAATGGCAAAGATCAAGGATAAAGACAAGCTATTAAAAGCAGCCAGAGGGAGAAAAAAGATCACATACAAACGAAAACCCATCAGGCTATCAGACTTCTCAACAGAAACCTTACAGGCATGATAGAGTTAATGCAATGAAGCAGAAGGGCCTCAAAGCAAGAATACTCTACCTGGCAAGATTATCGTTTAAATTTGAAGGAGGGATTAAACAATTTCCAGATAAGCAAAAGCTGAGATAATTTATCTCTCACAAACTATCTCTACAGTGTATTTTAGAGGGATGGTTATAGATGGAAGTATTCCTAAGGCTAATTAGCTATCACCAGAAGAAATAAAACCATAGTAAAGAAAGTAGACTAATTAATTACTAAACATATGCAAAATCAAATCAACTACCCCCAAAGTCATTCAAGGGATAGACAAAGAGTACAGAATATGATATCTAATATATAAAGAATGGAGGAGAAAAAAAAAAGAACCTTTAGGTTGTGTTTACAATTGCATACTAGGTGAGTTAAATTAGACTGTAAGATATAAGGAAGTTACCCTTAACCTTTGGTAACCACGAATATGAACCCTGCAGTGGCAATAAGTACACATCTATCAATAATCACCCTAAATGTAAATGGTCTGAATTCACCAATCAAAAGACATAGAGTCACTGCATGGATAAAAAAAACAAGACCCATCTATATGCTGCCTACAAGAGACTCACTTTAAGCCCAAAGACATACACAGACTAAAAGTGAAGGGATGGAAAAAGATACTTCGTGCAACTAATAGGGAGAAAACAGTAGTTGTAGTACTTGTATCAGACAAAATAGACTTCAAAACAAAGGAAGTAACAAGAGACAAAGAAGGACATTACATAATGATAAAGACATCAGTCCAACAAGAGGATATATATAACCATTATAAATATCTATGTACCCAACACAGGAGCACCTACATATGTGAAACAAATACTAACAGAATCAAAGGGGGAAATAGAAAGCAATGCATTCATTTTAGGAGACTTCAACACACCACTCACTCCAAAGGACAGAGCAACCAGACAGAAAATAAGTAAGGACACAGAGGCACTGAACAGCACATTAGAATAGATGGACCTAACAGACATCTACAGAACACTCAACCCAAAAGCAGCAGGATACACATTCTTCTCAAGTACACATGGAACATTTTCAAGAATAGATCATATACTAGGCCACAAAAAGAGCCTCAGTAAATTCAAAAAGATTGAAATTGTATCAATCAGCTTATCAGAACACAAAGGGATGAAACTAGAAATAAACTATCTTAAGAAAACAAAAAAGCCCACAAACACACAGAAGCTTAACAACATGCTCCTCAATAATCAATGGATCAATGACCAAATTAAAACAGAGATCAAGCAATATAGGGAGACAAATGACAACAATATCTCAACAGCACAAAATCTGTGGAACACAGTGAAGGCCATGCTAAGAGGGAAGTATATTGCAATATAGGCTTAACTCAGGAAAGTACTTAATGAAACTAGAAAAAGAAGAACAAATGAGGCTCAAGGTCAGTAGAAGGAGGTACATAATTAAGACTAGAGCATAAATAAATAAAATCAAGAAAAATAAAAATATAAAACAATATGATCAATGAAAGCAGGAGATGGTTCTTCAAGAAAATAAATAAAATAGATAAACCCCTAGCCAGACTTATCAAGAAACAAAGAGAGTCTAGACATGTAAACAGAATCAGAAATTAGAAAGGAAAAATCACTACCAACACCACAGAAATACAAATAATTATTAGAGAATACTATGAAAAATTATATGCTAATCTGGATAACCTAGAAGAAGTGGAAAACTTTCTAGAAAAATACAACCTTCCAAGGCTGATCCAGGAAGAAATAGAAAATCTGAACAGACCAATTACTAGCAACACAATTGAATTGGTGATCAAAACACTGTCTAAGAACAAAACTTCCAAACCAGATGGCTTCACCACTGAATTTTATCATATATTTAGTAAAGACCTAATACCCATCCTCCTTAAAGTTTCCCAACAAGTAGAAGAGGAGGAAATACTTCCAGACTCATTCTATGAGGCCAGCATCACTCTAATACAAAAACCAGGCAAGACATCACAAAAAAAAGAAAATTACAGACCAATATCTCTGATGAACATAGATGCAAAAATACCCAACAAAATGTTAGCAAATCGAATTTAAAAATATATCAAAAAGATCATCCATCATGATCAAGAAGAACTTATTCCAGGGATGCAAGGATGATAAAATATTCAAAAATCCTACAACATCATCCACCACATCAACAAAAAGAAGGACAAAAACAGCATGATCATCTCCATAGATGCTGAAAAAGCATTTGACAAAATTCAACATCCATTCATGACAAAAACTCAACAAAATGGGTATAGAGGGCAAGTACCTCAACATAATAAAGGCCATATATGACAAACCCACAGCCAACATCATACTTAACAGTGAGAAGCTGAAAGCTTTTCCTCTAAGATTGGGAACAGGAGAAGGATGCCCACTCTCTCCGCTTTTATTCAACATAGTTTTGAAGGTTCTAGCCATAGAAATTGGACAACACAAAGAAATAAAGGCATCCAGATTGGCAAGGAAGAAGTTAAACTGTCACTGTTTGCAGATGACATGATATTGTACATAGAAATCCTAAAGAATCCACCCCAAAAGTACTAGAACTAATAACTGAATTCAGCAAAGTTGCAGGATACAAAATCAATACCCAGAAATCTGTTGCATTCCTATATACTAATGATGAACTAGCAGAAAGAGAAATCAAGAGAACATGTCCATTCACACTTGCATCAAAAGGAATGAAATGCTTAGGGATAAACCTAGCTAAGGAGGTGAAAGACCTATACCTTGAAAACTACAATACACTTATGAGAGAAATTAAAGAAGATACCAAAAAATAGAAATACATCTCATGCTCTTGGGTAGGAAGAATTAATATTGTCAAAATGGCCATCCTACCTAAAGCCATCTACAGATTCAATGCAATCCCTATCAAAATACCAACAGCGTTCTTCAACAAACTAGAGCAAATAGTTCTAAAATTCATATGGAACCACAAAAGACCCCAAAGAGCCAAAGTAATCCTGAGAAGGAAGGATAAAGCTGGGGGCATTACATTCCTGACTTCAAACTCTACTACAAACCACAGTAATCAAAACAATTTTGTACTGGCACAAGAACAGACCCATAGATAAATGGAACAGAATAACAGAATAGAGAGCCCAGATATAATCCCAAGTATATGTGGCCAATTAATGTACAATAACAGAGCCATGGATATACAATGGGGAATGACAGTCTCTACATCAACTGGTGTTGGCAAAACTGGACAGTTTCATGCAAGAGAATGAAACCCCATACACAAAAGTAAACTTGAAATGGATCAAAGACCTGAATGTAAGTCATGAAACCATAAAACTCTTAGAAGACAACATAGGCAAAAATCTCATGAATATAAACACGAGCAACATTTTCCTGAATGCACCTCTTCGGGCAAGGGAAACCAAAGCAAAAATGAACAAATGGGTCTACATCAAATAAGCTGTACATCAAAGAACACCATCAGTAGAACAAAAAGGTATCCTACAGTATGGGAGAATATATTTGTAAATGACATTTCTGACAAGAGGTTAACATCCACAATATACAAAGAACTCACATGCCTCAACACCCAAAAAGCAAATAGCCCAATTAAAAAATGGGCAGAGGATATGAACAGACAGTTCTCCAAAGAAGAAATTCAGATGGCCAACAGGCACATGAGAAGATGCTTCACATCGCTAATTATTAGGGAAATACAATTAAAACCACAATGAGATATCACCTAATACCAGTTAGGATGGCCAGCATCCAAAAAACTAGGAACAACAAATGCTGGCAAGGATGCGGAGAAAGGGGAACCCTCCTACACTGCTGGTGGAAATGTAAATTAGTTCAACCATTGTGGAAAGCAGTATGGATGTTCCTCAAAAAACTAAAAATAAAAATACCATTTGACCCAGGAATTCCACTCCTAGGAATTTACCCAATGAAAACAAGTTCTCAGATTCAAAAAGACATATGCACCCCTATGTTTATTGCAGTACTTTTTATAATAGCCAAGATTTGGAAGCAACATAAGTGTCCATCAGTAAATGAGAGGACAAAGAAGAGGTGGTATATATACACAATGGAATACTATTCAACCATAAGAAGAAAATAAATCCTACCATTTGCAACAACATGGATGGAGCTAGAGGGTATTATGCTCAGTGAAATAAGCCAGGTGGAGAAAGACAAGTACCAAATGATTTCTGTCATTTGTGAAGTCTAACAACGAAGCAAAACAGAAGGAACAAAACAGGAGCAGACTCACAGACTCCAAGAAGGGACTAGCAGTTACCAAAGGGGAGGGGTGGGGGAGTGTGCAAAACACTGCAAAACACCAGGGACAAAAAGTAGAACACCCTGAGAGAATTGCTTCAGTAGGGGTTCAGATTATACCTGGATTATAGCCTGCTCTGCTCCAGCCTAACAATATTTAAAAGCAAGCCTCCAAAGGATCAAACTATTTCCAACTTAACTGTATCTCAGAACAAAGATCAAGAATATTTGAAGGAATACAGATAAACCCAGCACCCAAAAAAGTAAAATTCACAACAGCTGGTATCTAATAAAACATTTACCAGGCATGGTAAAAAGAAATAGGAACATATAACCCGCATAGAGAAAAACCAATGAATAGAAACAAACACAGAAATTACACAGATGATAAATTTGCACATAAAGATATTAAAACAATTGTCATAGATTTATTCCATATGTTCAAGAAGGTAGAGGAAAGATTAAACACGTTAAGGAGAAATTTGGATGGCATAAAGAAAATCGAAAGTAAACATCTAGCAAAGGGTAAAAGCAATGTCTGGGATGAAAAGTAATTGAATGGAATTAAAAGACTGGGCACTGCAAAAGGAAAAATTAGTGAACTTGAAGACATAGAAATAGAAACTATACAAATGCAATAGACAAAGGAAAAAAAAAAAGGAAAGCACTAGAAAACTGTGGGAAAACTTCAAGCAACTTAATGTGTATAATTTGAGTTCCCAAATGAGGGCAGGGGATAAAAAATACTTGAAGAAATAATGGTTAAATTTTTTCCAAATTTGATGAAAACTTAAAGTCCACTAATTCAAGAAACTCTATGAACCCTGAACACAAGAACATAAAAGAAAATCCCACCAAGGAATATCATAGTTAAATTGCTTAAAAACTGATAAAGAGAAAATCTTAAGACAGATGGAGGCACATTACATGGAGGGAAATAAAGATTAGGATGACAGTTGATTTCTCATCAGAAACCAAGCAAGAAGACATTGGAGCAACATCTTTAAAGTACTGAAGGAAAAAAAAAAACTACTAACATAGAATCCTATCCTCAGAGAAAATATCATTCAAAAATGGAGGCAAAGTAAAAATTATTTCAGCATACAGAAATTACCACCATACCTATACTACAAGAAATGTTAAGGGACATCCTGTAGGCAGAAGAAAAATGTACTAGATGGACATATGTATCTTCACAAAGAAAGGAAGAGTATCAGAAATAATGAATATGTGGGTAAATAAAAAAGACTTTTAAACAACTTTAACAATCTCTTCCAAAGATGATTATTTAATGCAAAGAAAAGAACAATGCCTTGTGGGGTTAATAACATATTTAGAAGTAAAATTCCTGACAACAATAGCACAAAGACCAAGAGGGGAAATAGAAGTATACTATTGTAAGGTTCTTGTACTACACATTGAGTTATGTAATAATTCTTGTGGTAGATGGTGATACATTAAAAATGTATAAGATAAATCCTGAAACAACCACTAAAGCCAAAACAGAGATAAAGCTGAAAAGCTAACAAAAGAGATAAAACGGAGTAATAAAAAATAATCCAAACTAAATCAGAAAAAGTGATAAAAGTGAACAAAGAACAGATGGAACAAATAGAGTGGTAGATTTGAATTTGACCATATCAATAATCACATTAAATATGAATAATCTAAATATTCCATTTAAATGCCAGAGATTGTCCAATTGTATTAAAGAAAACAAGACCCAGATAGATGCTGCTTACAAGAAACCTTCTTTATATGTAAATAAGAACATAGTTTAAAAGTAAAAAGGATGGAAAAAAATTATACCATGGTAAGGCTAATCAAAAGAAGTGACTATATTAGTATTAGGAAAAAAGTAGATTTCAGAGCACAGAATATTATCAAGTATAAAGAAGGCTATTTCATAATGAGAAAGGGGTCAATTTGTCAAAAGAAAATTACAATCCTAAACATTTATGCATTTAATAAGAAAGCTTAGAAATATATACATGATATAAAAATTAATAGAACTGAAAGTAGACAAATCCACAGATATAGTCAGAGATTTCAACAGCACTCTTAGTAATCAGTAGAAAAAGTAGACAGAGAATCAGTTATATAGAAGATTTGGGGAACATTATCAGCTACATTGCCTTAATTGACACTTATAGAACTCTACCCGAGAGCAGAATACATATTTTTTTTCACGTGCAGAAGGAACATTTACCAAATTAGATCATATTCTGAGCTATAAGACACTTCTCAAAAAACTGTAAAGGATTCTTTCCTATCAAGTCTGTTCTCTGATCATGATGGCATTAAATTTGAAATCAATAACCAAAAGATATCAGGGAAATCCTCAACTATTTGAAAAATAACATACTTTAAATAATCTATGGGTAAAGGATGGGTACGTTCATTCTCTTTGATTGTAGTGTGAACATGGTTTCATGGGTGTGAACATACATTAAACTCACCAGACTGTATGCTTTAAATATGTGCAACTTAACGTATTCTAATTATATTTCAATAAATCTGTTAAAAAGACATGAATTCAAAATTGAGATTTAATAATGAAAATTTTTTTGCTTTATGAATGATATTGTTAAGTGAGACTGGCTCTTTTTTTTCTTTTTTTTTAAAATGAAGTACAGTTGATATACAATATTATTGTTTTCAAGTATACATAGTGATGCAACAGTTATCTACATTATTAAATGCTCACTTCAACTAGAGTAGTTACTGTCAGTGTAGAATGATGTTACAGAATTATTGACTACATTCTCTATTCTGTACTTTCATCCCTGTGATTAATTTATATTATGATTGAGATTTTGTGCCTCTTTATTCCCTTCACCTATTTCACCCACACACCCCAAACCCTCCCCTGTGGTAACCACAAGTCACTTCTCAATATCTATTGGTCTGTGTCTGTTTTGTTTTGTTTTGTTAGATTCCACATGTAAGTGAAATCATACAGTATTTGTCTTTCTCTGCCTGGCATATTTCACTTAGTTTAAAACCCTCCAGGCAAGATTTCTTTCTCTTTTATGGTTGAATAATATTCCATTGTATATATGTACCACCACTTTTTTATCCATTCATCTACTGATGGGCACTTTATTTCCTTCCATATCTTGGCTATTGTAAATAATATGGCAATAAAAATAGTAGTGCATGTATCTTTCAAATCAGTGATTTTGTTTTCTTTGGGTAAATTTCCAGAAGTAGAATTACTGGGTCATATGGTATTTCTATTTTTAGCTTTTTGAGGAACCTCCATACTGCTTTCCATACTGGCTGGACAATTTACATTTCCACTAACAGTGTAGGAGGGTTCCCTTTTCTCCACATCCTTGCCAATACTTGTTATTTCTTGTCTTTTGGATAGTAGCCATTCTGACTGGTGTGATGTGATACCTCATTGTGGTTTTAATTTGCATTTCCCTGATGATTAGTGATGTGGAGCATCTTTTCACGTGACTGTTGGCCATCTGTATGTCTTCTTTGAAAAAATGTCTATTCAGGTCCTCTGTCCGTTTTTTAATTGGGTTATTTGGCTTTTTGGTGCTGAGTTGTGTGAGTTCTTTATATATTTTTTATATTAGTCCCTTATATCATTTGGAAAAATATTCTCCCATTAGGTGGATTGCCTTTTTGTTTTGCTGATGGTTGCCTTGCTGTGCAGAAGTCTTTTAGTTTGATGTAGTCCCACTTGTTTATTTTTGCTTCTGTTTCCCTTGCTCAGGGAGATATGTCCAGAAAAAAATTACTCATGCTAATGTTCAAGGGATTCTTGCCTAAGTTTTCTTCTAAGAGTTTTATAGTTTCATATCTTATATTTAGGTCTTTAACTCATGTAGTTTATTTTGTGTGTGGGATTACAGTGATCCTGTTTCATTCTTATGCATGTTGGCTCTTTTCTTTTATCTTTTTTCTTTTTCTCCATCTTTTTTTTTTTTGCTGTGCATGTTAGTGAAGAATACACTGTACAAGTACAGTTTTTTTTAATAATACAATTTTGTGTCCTATCTGAAAAGTACTAAGGTGCCAGCAGTTTTGCCCACCATTGGCTTTGCCACATCAGTGCAAAATTAATACAGTAAAAAAAGCAAATTTTACTTTTGTGTTACTATAAAAATTGATTTGGCCTTGCAACATCCAAAAGGGTCTAGGGGAATCTCCAGGGGTCCACAGATCACATTTTGAGAACTGCTATTTTAACAGAACATTCTGGTCATTACTGCTTTAGACCAGGGGTGTCATTTTAGAGGTGGGAACAGGCTATTGCAGCTGCATGGGGAAGAACTCTTTGAGCAGTTGGGTCCTTAATGTGCTTCAATCACAATATAGAATCTATACTATGGTAAAGATGATAACCACTTCACTTGTGACTAGCACTTATCACTACATACATAATGAATTTTTTTCTATGATGAAAAATAAGGTCTGAATTGCTTAATTAAATGAAATAGTCATGGGTTATCTTTGATACGAAGAGTTTGCGGAAAGGAAAAGTTTCAGTAGGAAAAAAAATAGCAGGCATAAGGGATTTCTGAAAGTTTCCAGAAAAAAATGAGTGAAGGAAGAGGGAAGAAGGATATTTAATGTATAAGGACATCAGTTTCAATGCCCTCATTCTGATTGTTCTGGGATCTATATGTTACTAGGAGACGACTTGGAGGCCACCACCCTGATTCTCACTATGGAAGAAAGAGGATGGTGAAGAAAACATATTAATAAAGAAGGTAAGGATACATAAATAGAGAGATATGTTGAATCTGTAGATTTATGGAAAACTGTCAGGAGAGCCCTCATGTAAAAAACAATTTACTAAAATCCACATCACTTGCCGTGTAAAATGTCTTAGATTCATAAGACATGCATCGTGGGATGCATTCGTAGTGGATTCAGAGACACACTGATGAGGGAAGCCCTCTGCAGCAGCTGCTGACAGTTGGCAGACATCCTCTAGCTGTTAGTTCCTTTGTCTGCAGAGAGCTGCTTGCAGGAAGTCACCCTGTGAGGTGGGGGTATAAAACCCCAGCCATTTTGGCTTCAGTGCAGGACAACTCTGACAGGTGATTTCAGCTGCCTGGCTTCCCCTGGGGTTGGGTGAGGCTGTGGAGTTGGGGGCATTTCCCTGCTCACTTTTCCCTTGGCTCTGTCCCAATCCTCTCTCTCCCTCCCTCAAGGGTTTGTCCCAAGGGTACATTCTGAGAGCTAAACTCTGTCTCAGAATCTGCTTCCTGTAGATCCCAAATGGCAACAGCATCTTACTGACTTAAATATAACCAAAATTGAATAAAATTGAAGAACTCTAGGGAATGGCAAATTCTCATAAAATTATGTGTTAACATTTTAACTCAAGCATTTCCTTATTTCTTATTCTGAACTGCTTATTCTTGGCATGATATTATCTTTAACATTTTGGTTCATATAGGTTTGCTATTTCCACTTCCCTTTCTTAAAGGAATCATGTTGTGAAAGGTTGGCCTAAGCAACAAGAGAGGAGACATACTGGAAGATGTGACTGTGGTGTTGTTCTGAATATTGTACCAGTAGAAAATCTTAAGTGGTCCCATTATCAGATGAACTGAACACGAATATCATAAAGAAGCAATTTAATTTTGTTTAAGACTGAAGATTTAAATTGTCCCTCAAAACTCTCAGAAATGAATAGGATTAGTAATTTTGGACATCGGGAAAGTAGGTACTTTCATCCAGTCTTCCCAGTAGCTCCAGAGGAAGGCAGAAAGAACAGTGTATTGCCAGGCTTGTCCTCTGTCTTTAACTCACCTTACAGTCACACCTAAGATAGAGGGGGTGAGCCTTCTGGCAGACTTCTTTACCTTCAGATTTCTGCTGAGAAGCAGATCAGTTTCAATGTCCTCGGTCTGATTGTTCTGGGATCTATATGTTACTAGGAGACGACTTAGAGGCCATCACCCTGATTCTCACTATGGAAGAAAGAAGATGGTGAAGTAATCATCGTGACTACTCACACTAGAAACCTGAAGACGAAACTGAGTTTCGTCTTATTTTTTCCTAGGATTATTTTGAAAACTGCGATCTTTGATATTACAAAGTAAATACAATTATACATAGCTTTTCCTTTTGGGGTCATGCATTGGAGAAGATGACTGCCTAAAGAACCACTGTGGACACTTTAGATTGCATTTATTTCAGATACTTACTTCGACCATACTTCTCAGTTTGGGAGTATAACAGTCTGTCTTCTATAAAGCAAGGTAACTATTTGTCAGAAAAAAGAGAAAAGATTATAAACGAAATAACTTTTGAGGGTTCCAGTTCAGGCATTGTACAGGGGAGGCTCAGTTTTCTCATCTGGAAATGGATTAATACCTAACTCACATGGTTGTGAAGATTAAATAAGGGAACATCAGAAAAGCACCTAGGACAGAGTTTGGTACAGAAATACTCAGTAAATGTCAATTCCCTGTCCATCCCTTCTTAAAGAGCTGTGGGAAAACGCTTCAAAGTCCCACAAGGTCTGATGAACGTTCCTTGCCCTTCCTATTCCCTAGTTTTGACACTGGAGATCATAGAAATGCCTCTTTCTTGCCTCTTCCTTCCATTCTTCCTCTCCAACACAAGGAAGTGCTCGTCTCTGTTCCCTTGGGTTCGGAAGCTTGTGCCTCCCAGGATAGCCCAGCCCTGGGTTGCAAGTCGGGGGGGAGGAGAGCTGCGGCTTCGGCCTGCGCAGCGCAGTGGGGAGGCGACCGCCCGGCGATGGGGAGGCGGGCGCAGTCGACCCAAGGGTGGAGAAGGGGGAAGGCGAAGGACGCGCGTTCCCGGGCTCGTGACCGCTGGCGGCCCGGGGAACCCGCGCCCAGACAGGCGGAGATGGCAGGCGGAGGGGACCGGCGTGTCGTGGGCACCCTCCACCTGCTGCTGCTGGTGGCCGCCCTGCCCCTGGCGGCCCGGGGTGTCAGTCGGGGGTCCGCAGCCTGGACCGAGGAGAAGGTGAGGGGCTGCTGCTGCGCGAGGGTACCTGGGCGAGTCTTGCCGGGTGCGCGGACCCCGGGCCGGGCGAGCCCCATCTAGGCAGCGTGGGAGGCGGGGCAGCCGTCCCAGCCCCTGGCGCCCGCTGCAGTGGGGTCTCTGCGTCCTGGTCAGGCTGCCTCGCTGGCCTCCGGGCTGCCCCGGAGACGCCCCGGGAGCAGGGTGATGTTACCAGCCTCCCCTCGGCTACGGTCTGATGCGGGTGCTGAGAGGCACAGGAAGTGTGTCCAGCGGCGGCGGCCAAGCAGGGAGGTGAGCACGCATCGCTGCGTCACCGCCCACTTGACCCGAGAGGCCAGCGGTCTCCGTGCTCCGGGCAGCTGGGGTACCCGGGGCGCCTGGGGGTGTGCCCTCGACTCCCCCACCGCTGCATCCAAGGACGCCCTTGGGACGTTGACGTTTCCAGGCAGTCTCTGGACAGACGAGTGCTATTTGTCTTTTTGGGTTTTTAAGGGGAGCAGCTCCAACCAAGGACCCGCTTAACTTTACAATTTTTTTTTCTTGAAAGAGTATAGTGCAGTTGTCAGAGCAATGCATCTTATTGTAGGTGGAAGTTTCACATAAGGAACTTAGGATAAAAGTGATTTGCAAGTTCCTTCCTAGTGAAGTAAATAGGTTCACAATGATTTCTTTCTCTTGTGTAACAATTTTGAAATCATGAAATTGTTAGAGACTTACGCAAATATTAACGGCATTGGGGGTGAAATAGTATGCTTTAAAGGTACTAAGAAAATCAGCAACTAACGTAAAGGGATAAAAACTTTGACAGTGTTGCTAAACAGACCTTTAAATACTCATAGTATGCCTGTATTCACGGGTAAGTTTGGGGCCCGCGGAGGAAGGCCCAGGCCCTGTGTTGGCTCACACGGCCGTTCCCTCTGGCCACATACACAGGGATATGAACGGTCCACTTCAGGTCTCTGGGTTACGCTTAATGAGCTTCAGCATCCAGGGGACCCAACGGGCTCCCACTTACACCCAGAGACCACCAGCCACAGGGAACCTGGTGAGGATGTGGGAGTTCAGCTCAAGAACAACTTCATTTTAAGAAAAACAATTTCCCATGGAGTTACACAACTTCCGTAGAAGTAATATCCATTAAGGAACTTTGAGTTAGATACTTAAATCCTCTCCTTCTTCACTTCTCTGTGTATACCTTCCCAGTCAGAAGCTGGGAAGGGGGCATTAGGAAACAGAATGTGGAGTCACACAAATGTGTGTTTCTGATACATCTAAATGGGTGGGAATATGCAAGATGGGAGCTGTTAGTCGGAGCTGCTCTTTAAGGAATCATTGCAGGCAGGATGTGTTTGTGGGTGGGAGAAGGTTCTGGATTCTTAAAATGTTTTAAACTAATGAGAATCTAACTTTTGGAAATGTCTTTTTAAGCATGAATCCCTTTTGATTTAAAAAATTCTACTAATCACTGTACTGTCGGGACACTGGATGCTTTTAAATAGTGTAACAAATGAAGCAAATGACCTAATCAGCCGTGACAGTTCCCGATCTGTGGGCCTTCATAAAGGCCTGCAGGTGGCCAGTGCAGTTCGTAATCTGGGTAATGAATGAGTCCATACTAAAACATGTCATCCTGTCCTGTATGGCATTTCATTATTTTTATCATGTGAAGTGTGCCCTTGGTACACTAGTCTGCTGAAAGGTGAGGTGTGGTAAAGAAAACAATGA
Source organism: Manis pentadactyla (assembly GCF_030020395.1). Lineage (NCBI taxonomy): Eukaryota > Metazoa > Chordata > Mammalia > Pholidota > Manidae > Manis > Manis pentadactyla. The sequence continues at coordinate 206,190,660 of NC_080020.1, read as the reverse complement.
TTCTGAAATCCATTTTCTTTGTTTTGAAATAAAGGTGTGTTTCTTTCAGTGGCATCTAATATGTAAAAACAGTTCAACCCTAGTTTATAGTTGTGTTTAGAAGACTGTGATTTGGTTACCTGAAACCTGTAAACAATTTTCCCATGGAAGCAATGTTATAAGTTGTTAGCTTTGCAGGTGGGCTGAGAAGTATATATTTAGGGGCATTGCATCTGGCTATTAGGAATCATATATATGTGTGTGTGTGTGTGTGTGTGTGTGTGTGTGTGTGTGTATGTATCACTTGAACCTCATAGTGACCCTGTGAACAGAGGGTGTTTATCCCCAATTTTCAGATGAGGAAACTTGACCATAACATCAGCAAATTGAAGAGACTTCATCTTTCCTCCTCTACCTCTTCTCTTAGGTAGATGCATCCTGGCTGAAGGTTCAGGCAGCAGTGCCCAGATAGTGAAGGAGTATAGGGCTGGTGGGAGGGTTGGAGGGCCAGAAGAAGAGCTTACTCTCCCCTTTCTTGGTCAACTTTGACCCTAAATGGAGTTCCAAAATAGGAATTTTTTTTTTGGAAACTTCTCTTTTCTCACTCCTTTTTGCCTCCTTGATCTCCATCATAGAGTTTAAAGTCATTATTCTGGGCATTGATCCATATTCCAAGATGACTTCTCCCAAATCATGCACCCCTTGATCCCCAATTTTATTTCTTTGGTACAAATCCGTTCCTTCAGGACAAACATATCAGCCAGTTGTTAAAAAGACTCTCATTAAATAAGTCCTCCTTTAGGCTTTTAAAAGAACTCAATATCAACAATTCTTGTCAAGCACTTGCTTGGCACAGTGGCCGGCATATAGTAAATTCTTAATAAAGGTTAATTTTTTATTTTTAAAATAAACACACATGAATATTTATTTCATGTTAGAGATATGCTGCATAAATTGTTTTATATCTTGCTATGTTGCTTAATTGTATAGTGTAAGTATTTCCTTGAGCCAATAAAATGCATTGAAAGCATCATTTGATGACTGTAAAATCATCATCATTCCATAATATAACTACCCCTTTAATGTTGGATATTTAGAGTGTTTCTAAATTTTATCATAAAGCTAGAACCCAATGTATTTTAATGGTAAAATTTTTCTTTATTGTAACAAAAGTGAGGTAGAAAAATTTAAGTCATATCGGGGACGGAGAGGCAGATTTTTTAAAGCAGAGGAACTGTATATAGTAAAGTTCTCTTTACATAGGAATCTTTCTTTAGAATCAGCTTTGGCAAATTGTTACTACGCTCTTCACCATTTCACATTCTTCTGTTTCTGGAACCACATGTATTCTAAAAGTCCTCAGGGTTCCCCTCTTCCATAGTTCTAAATGTCCTTAGCCAATCCCCCCCACCCCTCCCTAACATACCCACACACCTGCCATGATTCTTACGGAAGCAGCAATGAAGACTTCAAGGTAGGGACAGGGAGGTCAGTGGTAAGCTGGGTATTGGGGGAAAAGACAAAATGTCCCATATTTGAGCTTCTACCGTCTGGCAGGGAAGTGCTATAATGTCCACTTTACAGATAAGGGAGCTTTTCCTAGTTACAGCTTGTAAGTGAGAGAGCCAGGATTTGACCCTACATTGATGTGTTCAAAGTCTCTACTGCTTTGCTTGTTCAATATGTGCTTGCATTGAAAGAAGACAGAACTTCATCTTATTCGGTTCCCAACTCTCCCACAACTGCACTTGTAATGTCAGTGGTATCTGGTACACATGATTCAGTAAATACTGGCTGGGTTGAATTTGCACGTAGACACAAATGTTAATCTGAGTGCTGTCTAGGAGATGCTCATAATGGGATGGGAAATGGAATTAGATTGGCTGCACTTCTGTAATGACTCCCCCTTTAATTCAATGGTTTGGTACCTCAAATCCCTTGGCCAGCTGGGCCAGCTCTACAGATTATGTAAGTAAAACCCTCTTTGGCCTGGCATGGTGTGATTAGCTTAGAGGGGATGCTTAAGAATATCTGGTTCACACTTTTTAGCTGAAAGATTCTTGTCACTAAAGGAGACTTGTCCTTTCTGCCTGGATGAAAAGACAAGGCAGGAGCTGTAATAGAGACTCATTCCTCTGAGAATGGCTGTACCAATAGAAAGTTGTCAACGTGCGTTTTAACTGAAATAAACCTAGAACAATCTGGGTTTTGCATTTAACACTGAGCTCAACACTACTTTTGCCTTATTTACTTTTCCTCATGCTCAAACCCAGGGTTTCTCTCCGGGTTTCTCCTCTTATTGCTCCCTCTCATCTCCACAGAGATTTTTATATTTATCAAGTTCTGCAAGTAAGGCCCCATAAAAGTCAAATTGATGACATTTAAGTTGGAAAAGTCAAGTGCTTTTCCATTCAGGGCTTTAATGAATAGAAAGGCTTAATTAATTAACCAAGTGTGGTTGTTTCCCCTTCTCCGTCCTTTCCTGACTTATTTCTGTGATTTCACAGAGGCATCCCTACTCCCAGGGAGGCAGGGAGAGGGTGGGCTCTTTACTGAAGCATGTTAATTAAATGATTGAACCCAGGAGATTGAGAGACAACACATGTTAAGTCTCTGTCTTCAGGAATGTCAGTGGGCCTGTCCACTATACTTTCCCTTTATTCATCCATTAAGCATTTTTAGGTGCTATTTGCCAACTTTGTTGCACCTTCTCTATCACTCTATTGCGTTTCAGCTAGAAATGCTGGAGGGTTGTTTATTTTGATCCTGTTTTTTCTCTAATGTCTTCAGAACTCTTTCAAGCCTCTATAAATCACCCATTTAAATGTGATTTAAACTTGATTTCCTTTCACTGTGGACATGAAGGACCTCATCCACAGTGACCAGGTAGGCTCTGAGTTGGAGTAATGGACAGTAAATAGAAAAAGAGCCACTGGTCAAACAGCCTTTGACCCCAGAGTTCTTCATTTTCCCAGTGACTGTCCTGGGCCAGTCCAACTCTAAATCATCAGAAGCATTGACTGTCAGAAACTCAAAAAGAGCAAAGACTGCTAACATTGACCCACAGCACTTCGTGGCCCTGCACAGCAGGTAACCCCCACTGTCTCTCCTGTCTCATTGCTTGTACACTCAACTGATTTGATATTTCTGATGGCAAAAATGCCCGTTTTACTTTATTATTATGTAAATACAGTATTAGTGAAGATAGTTTCCAAAAGATAGTTCATCTCCCATTTCCTTATTTGATGAGTTCACCCAGTATTTACTGAGTGTTTGATATGAGCTGGGCACTGTGTAGCTCTGGAGAGAGAATGGGAAATAAGAGAGAGTTTCTGCCCTCATGATGCTGACACCCTGTATGAAATCAGACCTTAAACAAATAAACACACATGTAAGTGACCTCCAAGGTACAACCTGAAATGAGAGAGAGTTAGTCAGGTGAGGAGGAAGGCAAAAGCCTTCAAGCTAGAAGCCCCCTGTCCCCCAGCAGATGCAAAAGTCCCATCTGGGCAGAGCCTCAAACCCTGCTCTGGGGCCTGGAAGGGTGCTGGGCTGACAGAAGCATGGTGCGCTGAGGCAAGAGGCCCTGCATGGGGCTTGTGAGGCAACAGGAGAGACCAAACAGGCTCTTGTGGGTCAGGTTAAGTAATAATTAACCATGTAAGTCTTCTGACTTCTTGCCTCAGGTTTCTTTTTTTCTCTTCTTATGTTTTTATTGTTTTATCTTTTATCTTTAGCTTTCTTCACAAGGATATATGTGAGAGTTAGCCTGGACTTAGATTCTGGAGATACCGAGGAATTTAAAGGCTACAGTGACAAGTTCATCAAGGAAATATTTTTAAAAAATGTATTATCAGTAACCAAAGACAAACTTGGAGATGTTTGGGCACAGCATCAACATTTGGGAGTAAATGGGAAGTGCGTGGATGAAGCAGAAGGCAGAGTAGAACTAGTGTAGGATTGGAAATCCACGGAGCCAGTATTTTTTCGTGGAATTACCCATAACTCTCCTGTGAACTCTAGAAAATCAGGTTTTTATGAACCTCAATTTCCACTGACAGAAATCAAGAAGGTTGGACTAAATCATCTCTCAGTGGCCTTTCCTTCCCTAAATTCTGTACCTCTTTCATGTTTGATAGTAGGTAGTGAACTAAAACTTACTGAATATTTACTATGGCAATTTACACATATTAGCTCACTTTATTGCTATTAGCCTAAGAGATAGGTGTTATTACCTCCATTTCACAGATAAAGAAATTGAGTCTTAATGAGCTTAAGTAACCTCACCAGAGGTATGGCTAATAGGTGGGGTGAGGAAGACTGTGTGAGAAGCTGAGTTGGGAGAGTCTCTTTGAACCCACAGCCCATGCTCTTTGCGTGATAGTATCAGAGAGTATCACTGAGACATATCAAGATATAGATGAGTATAACTAACTTGGCAATAAGCATTCTCTAATTTCAGTTTCTCACCAGCCACATGGAGTGTTTACATGGAGTGAGAATACCTATGTCATTGCTTAGACATATTCAGCTAATACTGGTCCTGGAAAAAACTGTAAAAATAGACACAGCCCCCCCAATTTCTGGTTGCATCCAAAGAGCTTAATATCCTGTATTACCTCCATCATTCTCCTTGGGGAAGAAATCATCTGGTTTATCACCCACTTCCCTGTGGGAGGAGTAACACATTCAGTCATTGTGTGCCTGACAAACCTGTAATGAATAAAAATAATCATTACTAGTATCATAAGAAAATACAGCATGTGTAAAGTAATATCCAAAATACAAATTTGAGTGTTATGTTTATTTAGCTGTTTAAGTTCAGTTCCCTTAACCAATATGTAAGTGTACCTAAGAGTGTGAGAATTATTAGAATATTACAGTAATTTTAGCTGACCATGAAAAGTGTACTATTTCATGTGCTATAGGATCATCAAGCTCGGCTGGAAGGAATTGCAACAATCATCTAGGTTAGAGCTCTTCAACAGAAATATACAAAAAGAAGCACATATGTAATTTAAAATTTTTAGTAGCTACATTAAAAAAGGAAAAATCAATAGGTGAAATAAATTTTAATAATATATGACTCAGTATTTCAAAAATTATCATTTCAACAAGTGCTCACTATAAAATTATTAATGAGCTATTTTACATTTTTTCGTAGGAAGTCTTTGAAATCTGGTATGTATGCTTAAACATACTTAAAGCACAATTCAATTTGACTAACTACATTTCAGGAACTTCGTAGTCACACGTGGTGAGTGGTTTCCATATTGGTCAGTGCAGAGGTAGCTCAAATTCCTTTATCAGTTTTTTTGAGAAGAGTGGGAAGTTAAGGGACCTGCCCAAGGTCATGCAACCTACCAGTAGCTGTAAAAGCCTTGAATCTAACTTCTCTGACGCTAAGATAGTGCTAATTCTGTAAACCACATTGCCTGTTATAATGCAATTATGCTAACAAAGTATTGTTTGTTGGCTGCAGTTTTTAAATACTGGGTTTTCTTAAGAACAGGAGATAAATAATTGATATTTTTAAACCTTAGTTTTACAAAGTGGTTGTACTAAAAAATCATTAAAAATTAACACAGGAAGTAAGTGTTAAACATTCTCAGGTTCAAAGCATTCTATTGACTTTGTAAAATAAGCCCCCAAAACAGATTAACTTTCTAGATCTAAGGGGGTAATTTTGAAATTGAGTATTAGTTTACTTTGCATGACAAAAGAGCTATCCCTTTATTTCGAGGTTCAAAGCAAATAGTTTTCTATTGCAAATGTCTCAGGATGAGTCTTAAACATATCATGAAATGATAGTTAAATAATCTTATTTAATCCTCAGAATGATCACCAGCCGGCCGTTTTGAATTCATCATCTCTTCGCAAAGTGGCAGAAGGCACCAGTGTTTCTGAAATGTGGCAAAATGACTTACGACCTTTGCTGATAGAGCGATATCCAGGATCCCCTGGAAGCTATGCTGCTCGCCAGGTGAGAGCAGCTCACAGACCTCAAGGTCACTGCATGCTTGGCATTCACGTGAACAAGAATGTTATGTCTCAAATTTTGAGTTGTCTCCTATTCTGACCTGTCATCTCATTTTTTTATTCACCAAAATGAGCAAGAGAGAAAACCAAACAACTGAGAGAAAATGCTCTGAATTAAGTGATATATGCTAATCTAAATCAATTTAGGTGTGACATCTCTGTAGGGGTACAAAATCGGACAGGGTGCTAAGTATTCAAATCCTGATCATGTCTCTATCACAGTCCCCAGAACCAAAACCAAGTTTCTTGGGTCCTAAATGCCCAACATCAGTAGCCTTAGACCATCCTTGCTTGACAGCTTTGGGCCAAGGGTAAGTTACTCTCCTTTCAGGCCTCCATTCTCCTGTGGGAAATTGTATCCTCCCTGGAGGAGAGTCAAGATCAGTGATAAGCTACTTTCTCCTATAGTGCTTCTCAAACTTCAGTCACTGATCTATGGTAAAAAAAAAAAAAAAAATTATGTTTCATACACACAAGCATAAAGAAAAGTTTAACTGGTGCAAAAGTTTCATGAGAAAAGAAAAAAAACTCTCTGTTATTGCCTGCAGTTTAGTCTGATACTGTTAATTCTATTTTACTGTTTTTTTTAAAATGCTGGTCATGACCCAATGAACTAACTGATTTAAAGACCCACTGGTTTTACCACTGTGGTTTGAAAGACCACTATAGAGGGTAGATTAAGCCATAAAGTGGGATAGACCTGGAATGTCTCTTTGCCTCCTCAGTGCCAGTCTTTCTAAGCACTCTGAAACCCCAGCTCTGAATGGCTGTTTTTCAAACTAGCTCCATTTCAAGAGGCAGCTTGGGAAGGTATGGGGAGAGACTGGCCCCTCATCTCCTCCACTGAGAGTACTCCACCTGCCTAGTTGTTCAGGCCCTGAGACCCACCCTGCTGTAACACAGTGACACCTCCAAGGCCCGGTGGCGCAGCTGTTGGGCTCTTCCTTTCTCCCCAGGATATGGCTTCTGCCCCTCAAGTCTAGCCCGGATGGTCACTGTCTGTGACCCCATTCACCTCTTGTCTTCCATCCAAACAGCTCCTGCTTCTCCTAAGGAATTAGATGGTGGAAACCCAAAGAGCACCTCAGTTCTTTCTAACCTTTAGGCAGAGCGAGAAATAATGATGCTGCTGTCTTTCATGGAGGAGGTATTTCAGTGATTTCTACCTGAGGTAGGAATAAAAAATAAATTAAAAACTGGAGGATTAAGTTTTTAGGCCAGGTTCTTTTCAGAGATCCTTGCACGGGTCCTCTCATTCAGTTCTTGCAGTGCCACCACCTGGGTACTATTATTATCCTAATGCTACAGATTTAAAGAGATCTGAGGTTTAGGTATATGAATGAACTTCTTCAAGGTCACACACATAGTAGTGAGGATGTGGACCCAAATCTGCTTGACTTCCCCATCCTCTCGCTGGAGCGCAGTGGCTGGGAGGAACCAACCAGCTTTAGCGTGTGCTCACAAATGTCTTCTGTGTCCAAGGTGGAGAGTGAGATGCTTACCACTCATTTCCGTGATATTCCCTAAGCCCATCTCCCAAGCATTTTCTTAAAAGAAGCTTGGGGTGCACTTATTGGGGCTCTCCAAAACCCTCAGTTCCTCATCAGAAAAAGTGCAGGCTTTTAATACTCATACAACTGGACCTTTTTCATTTCCCCACACCATTTGATCAGAAGGCCATATACATCCAGACACATACGTGCATATTTCAGACCTGAGTTTCCTTGCTTGCATGCTCTAGAAGTCTGTAAATACAACAAATACTGGTGTTTTGATCTTTATTTAGCTTCAACAGAATAGATGGCATAAATAATATGCACAGATATACTATTGTGATTCGCAAATTCTATATTCACTGAAAACTGTTACTGAACCCGTAATGTCATTTTCCATGTCCTGTGGGGGTGGAGGCAAATGAGAAATCTATCGACAGCATTTTGGAATGTGTTGGGGCCTGTGGCTGGGCTGCTGATGCATGGTCTGGCTGACACGGCAGTAATCCTAACAGGATGGTTGAGTTAGAAATCGCACAAAAAAGACTCAATTTTATAATTTTTTGAGGAGAAAATCACCATGAAGTTTTAGAGAGCTGTCCCCCAAGCTGTGGATGATAAAGAGTTTCCACTTTTGAAGGTGAGGTGGATGACATTGAGTCATGCTGAGGTAACTACCCTAATGGCCTGAATTTGACTAGGACGAGTACCTTTCATGCAGAACTAAGTGTAAAAAAAAATGGTGGAAAATGTATTTTTTCTCCCCAGGCTTTGGAGCACTGAATCAGATGGATGTTTTATAAATTATGGAATTTCATGGTTATAACTAGAGAAGACTCTCAAATAAAAAAAAAAATGCAGGCTTGATATAAATTGGTGAAGTTAACTTTTGCAGTTATGAATAAAATGTGCATTGCTATAGATTCTCTTTCAGACAATAATATGGGAACAATTTCCCATAGTCTCTGTTTTTATTGTCTTTGATCAATAAGCCTTAAGATGCCTATTGGATTTTTAGCATATATTTATTTGAGGAGTTAATTTATTTAATAAATAATTTGAAGGCATGAAATTTTTGGGTATTTTAGTGATTTCTACCTGAGATAGGAATAAAAAATAAATTAAAAGAAGGAGGATGAAGTCTTACTGAGGAACGAGCCAGAAACTGTCTAAAAGAGGCAAAACTTAGGGGCTAAAATAATCTATAGATGCACAGTGCATCTGAGAAGCTGAAGCTGGGCTACTTCAGTGGAAGGTTTGTGTGTCTCTGAGTGGAGGGTCCTGGGTGGAGCTGGAGAGACTGATATGTGAAACATCCAGAAAAGAGGAGATACCTCAAGGCCCCCCGGGGCAGAATTCAGCATCCTGACAATGGTGTGTTTGCAGACTTGGTACATATACCGCAGGACCTGTTTCCTGCAAACAAATCTGGCCTGCCAATGTCATGTTTCTTGGAACCTGGAAATGAGAGTTTACATTGAATTCAATTAGACCCAGGATCATTCACTAATGTTAACCTAAAATCCCCTGGGCCTTCCCCATCAGGAAGTAGAATGTCATATTTACCTCTATTTTTTTTCTCTCTTCCTCTCTCACTGTCTGCCTCTCTCTCTCTGGGTCTCCACCTTTATCTTTGTAACTTTTTCTTTTTTTCTGTGCTCCATTTCCATCTATCTCTGTCTTCATATCTCTGTCTCCATCTATCCATCTCTCTCGCTCTCTACTTACCCCGTCCCCACTTTAAAAAATAGATGTATAATAATCCCCAAACAGCCTATATTCTAAATTGTATTTAGCATGCTTACTAGACCCAGACATTTGCTCCCTGAATTAGGTAAACACAGCTGATTTTGATGTCCCCCCACAGCCAAGCACTCCCTGCTTCTAGTGAGAAAAGCAGGAGTTTTTGGAGCCTACTGCAGAGAATTGTAGACAATGCCTGAGAACCAAAGGCACAGTAAGAGGTACTGATGATCTAACTAGATTATGCAGCCAATTTGTTGAAATTTGTTGCTAAGATAAATAAAAAAGTTTATACTGAATTAAAAAAGTTACTTCAGGGAGAACTCTTGGGGGCATTTGCTGAAGATTTTATGGATTTTAAATCAACATGAATATCAGGAATTTTGGCTTCACCCTGTTTAATAGTTGAGCATGAGTTTGTGTGTCAGACTTCTGCTGGGCACAGCTCACAGGTATGTTTTTTAGATCTCAATTCATTTTGCAAGCATGTAGGCTGCTGTTGGTATTGGAGGAGTTCATCATCTGGATACCAGATGTTCTGGAGTATATGCCTCTTTTTTAAGATGACCCATTTCATGGAAAAAATTTTTTCCCCTCAAGTCTGAAATAAGTCCCTGATAACTTATTTTTATATTCTATGGAAAACTTGTCTTAGATGCACAATGATTTCCTTCTCTTCAAACTACTAATGTTTGATCTCATATCATTTTATATCTTCTCACTGAGAATAACTCATTAGTTGTAACCAACCCATATTACTGATAACCCACTGTGAGCAAAGCTGAGTAGCAAGAACTGTGGAGAATAATAGAACAAACGAGATACGAATGATTTCAAAAGGTTATAAACATTTCTTTTTATTATATGAAAAGACAACTCATAAGTGTGTGATAACAAAGGTAAGGGACCATGTGTACATGCTACATAGGCCAAAGTCCACCTCACTACAGAAAGCAAAGCTGGGGAACTGTCTCATTATGGGCTTTTGCAGGATTGACTGTGGAATCACTGTCTTCCCTCTAGTTTAGTTCTCCTCTTTCTGGAACCTTCCTGCCAGTTTTTCCAAGTTCTTGCCTACGTGTCATGTCACATTAGCTAGGGCAGGCCACACAGGACTTTTCCATGAGGGAAAAGAAATATCCCATTCTTTTCCTGTATTAGAAGCGATTAATCTATCACCTCACAGTCCATCCCTACTGGATGTTAATTAAAGAATAAATTGCTAGTTATGTTGACGGTTAGTTGTCTTTTGACTCTTAAAAAATCCTTTAAGCCAACTTGCAAAGGTATATATAATATTTCAAAGTAAAAAAATGAAACTTAGAAAAATAAGGCAAAGGGAAAATAAAGATAGGAAAGGCCAAATGGAACAGCAGTGAACTTACCTGTAACTTCTCACAGTAAATCTAGATTCTTAAAGAAGACACTTCCAGTCCCTGAAGTGTGTTTCTTTTCCATCTGCTGCTTTTTCCTACCAGTCACCATATTGTTCATAAGGCACAAGGTGATCAGGAGAGATGGGAGAAGAAAATCTTTTTAATTTTTACCAGCATTTGCAGTGGGTCTGTACTCACCTGGGGTGCAGAAGGATAACTACTTGTTATGTCATTATGGTTCAGATGTGCTTATTGATTCTTAGAGTGGGCAGGACCTCAGGTGTCCTCCAACCATCCCCTTGTTGTGGGACTACATTATTCTACATTATCCTAGGCAGGTGAGCAGCAGTATCTTTTGTTTGTATATACTTGAGAAAGAAGGGCTAACATTGGCAGTTCTTGCCCTCAAAGAGCTTAGAGTGAGAAAGTTGAGATCTTTAGGACCTTAGTATCTCTCATTTCCAAAACCTGTCTTCATAGCCTCCAAGAAACATTGAAAGTGGATGTTAATGCATGCTGAACTGGATCTGTGTCTCCTGACAAGTAGAAATGTCCATAATACATTGTTAAGGGGCAGAGTAATGTGTAATGTAGGATTCTATCCCTATAAAAACATACATCCTTTGCCAAGTATATGTTTGCATGCTTGTATATGTTTGTATAAACAATGAGAATGGTGTGGAAAGACATACATCAGACTATTAACATTGGTCAATATTAACAACTGGTTGGGACTGACTGTCAAGGTTAAGACCAGGGTGAGGGAGAAGAATAGCTTTTCCTTTAAACATTCTTGCTTTTAATTCAATAAGCATGTATTGCATTTTTAACTTGAAAGGCATCATATTTAATTTAATTTAATTTAACAAATAGAACTGTCTGGATCTGAAATTTTGCCTTTTGTTTTGATCAGCACATCATGCAGAGAATTCAGAGACTTCAAGCTGACTGGGTCTTGGAAGTGGACACCTTCTTAAGTCAGACACCCTATGGGTACCGGTCTTTCTCAAATATCATCAGCACCCTCAATCCCACAGCTAAACGACACTTGGTCCTTGCCTGCCACTACGACTCCAAGTATTTTCCCCACTGGGACAGCAGGGTGTTTGTGGGAGCCACTGACTCAGCTGTGCCATGTGCAATGATGTTGGAACTTGCCCGAGCCTTAGACAAGCAACTCCTCTCCCTGAAGGTATCTGTTTCCCTCTCATAGATTCCTGGGATTCAACACATTAGAAGGATAACACAGAGTGAATTGTAGAATCCTTGAGGGAGGGAAAAGGCCATCTAGACATGCAGACTTACAGTACATTTTGTAGTCATTTGTTGATATGAGGTTGAATGAATATTAATTGGGACATTACATTATTTGAAACGTCACCATGGGCAATAAACCTAAGATATATGACAGTGATTTCATTAGGTGGCACCTGATTTCTTAGTTTTGAATACATATTAAATCAGATGCAACATTTCTTTGTGAAAAGTGACAAAGGTGGAAGGTTGGTACAGGCTTATGTTTGAGAACTACGTTTACTTTTTCTTGTTTATAGAGCTGTGAGACATCACAACCTTCTCATCTGAGAGATGGTGCTCTCGAGCTGGGTGGGGGGAGGGAGTTGCTGCAAAGTGGTTCTGAAGCAGAAAATGGGTAATTCAGACTTCAAGATGAAAAGCATGAAGCAGAAATGCATTATTGTTATTATCTGTGAATCTCGGCTCAATTTTATGTAGCATAGCAGAGCTTTTGTTATATTCTCAGCTCAGAATACTTCTGGGACTCTCAGATGTTATTTCAGTCTCTGTGTTCTTAAGGGTATACTGGAAAAAAGTGCTAAGCTAGATGAAGACATATTGTTCAGGTATCAGTCATAACCAAGTAAACACAACAAAGCAAAACCAAAAAACTTTGTTCACAGGCCCCACATGCCTTTTTTTTCCCCTTCAGAGCTTTGTGAAGGGGCCAGCCTTTGCTACAATGGGGGCAAAGAAGTAAAAGGTTTATCTTGTAATGGAAGTAATAGAGATATTTGGTTCTATTTTTGCTGGATATGCTGAACTTGAAGAAAGCAAGAGTTGTTTATAACCTCTCATATCCTTTTCACTGTTTTTTTGGGTGTGTTTTGTTTTCTGAACCTTCTATAATGTCTTTGCCTCATGCTCTGCTCTGCTTTTAAATAGCACCCTTTGCCAGCAGTCAGGGGAGGGAGTTCAGCAGCTGATGTAAAAGTTTAATTTTTCATATTTGCATTCTAGTAAAGGGCCTGAAATGAAATGCAGTATGACTTGAAGGCACAGTCTGGGTAGTAGGTGTGTTTTCTCCTGGTCAGCTCCTTTACCCTTTTCCATGCAGTGCATACCTGCTTTTGGTGACCAGAAATAGAAAGGGCTGAATGAGGATACCCATTAAAACAATACACATACTTTCTCTTCATTTTCCTTTCTAGTAGAGGTAAACAGTGATGTGGACAGTTAAACAAAGGACTAGTTTTGAATGCAAATGTTGAGAGTATCAGGTTTACTCTTCCAGTTACACTTTAACTAACTTTTGTATTCAGGAATTCTTTTAAGTTCTTCAGCTGTCATGGATTGGGTAGGTGGTGGTAGAATGCAACCTGGGAGAGGACTAGATAGTAGACTGGATTATTTTTCCAATTCTTTGTAGCCCTCTGCCCTCTAGTAATAAGATTATACTTATACATTCACATCTTTTGCTTTGGAATTTGGTTATTTGACTTATCTTGGCTAATGAGATGCTAGAAGATGGCACAAACAGGGGCTGGAAATGTGCTTGAGCAATGGGCTTGCTCTCTTGTTCTGTGGCCGTCACCCTGAGAAGGGCATGCCCTGGCTGGCCTGCTGGTCCCAGGAGGAGGGTAAGAGACATGTGGAGCAGAGCCAACCTTGACAACTGCAGGGTGAAGCAAAGCTCCTCCAGCTATAACCATGCTCGATCAGTTGTCCCCTAGCTGACCTGCAGACCAGGAGGGCACAATTATTATTTTAAGACACTGACGTTGGGGAGATTTTGATATCTTATCCTTGTGGCATTAATTAATACAGCTTGGATGGGGCAAGACTACAGATAACTCACAGATGATGTTAACAACCATAACTAGGCATTAATGGTTTACTATGAAAATGGAAGAGCTTCACAAATCAGGCCACACAGATTTTCCTAGCTCCAAGGTACTAGGCTGAGTTACTGGAAATTGAAGGCTACCAGTTATTTTCATGCCAATCCTGAAAAGAAGCAAAAGAGCAAGTTGCATCATAGGACTCAGGATCATCACCCACAAAAGTCTACTCCCGTCTAAACAGACTGATGCTGAGAACGGAGGGAAAGTAAATCATTGCACTGATCACAACCAGAGTTGACATTTCAGTGGAGCACCTGAATCTTCAAGCCTGCAGAATACGAAAAATCCCTCTCTTTGCTTCTGGCCTGGGTATGAGCAGCCTGTCTCTCTGGTCCCAGGTCCTCTCATTCTGCTCCAGTGTTTGTGATTATGCTATTTGATTTGGAGCTAGAACTTTGGAACCAGTCAAAGCCCTTTAAACAACCAGAAACATCAAATGTCTCCACTGAAGTGTGCACCTTACACCTTTTTCCAATGAGGAAATATGTCTGATTACTTAGTTCTTATTAAACCCTGAGAGCATATATATTGGCCAGACAGACACAGCCCATGTTTAATGCTGTTGGGAGTGCTGAGATGCTCAAAGTATGATAAACTGTCGTTTTCCTGTGGTCTAATTTAGAAGAGATGTTAAGACAGTGGAAATGATTAACATACAAAGTTCACTTTGTTTTCAGAGGATAAAGGCACTTTTTTTCCTTCTTAGGAAATTAGCCTAAAGCCAAAGATTCATCTCTGATGAATCTAGAGAACATCTGCTAATGGGAGCCACAATATGAAGACAGAAGGTGAATGAGAAATGGCAAATGAGTAGAGAAGTCCCAGTCCCCAGAGAGAGGAGGAAATGGGCAGGCCAGTAATGCCCTGGCAAAACTCTGGAATGGCTCAGGGATTGGAGGGGATATTGAGGAATGTAGAAGTGAGGCAGGGCTAGAGAGGAGAGTGTTTATAAGTCTGGATAAGGAGAATTTAGATTATATTATAGATTCCCTCCCAGTACCAGGCAGATAGGTGAAAGTGCCACCTGTACCCTTGCAGATGACAGAATGTTTTTCTGGAGAAATTGAACCACAAAGTTTCTGGATATGGGGACTCCAGATACAGAGGAGGGCAGTCACAAGGTGCCTCATGGAAATCAAGGAGATTAGGTAAAAGTCTACATATTGAACAGTAAGATCCCAACCTTTTCCCAGTGTCCAGCGGGAGAAAGGCAGCAAATAGGAATAAACCCACTGGATACCCATCAGATAGGAAACTGGAGGGTCCTTCTCTGAGGAATGTGGGCTACCTCATAGAAAAGACCCACAGACTGACATTTGGAGAACGTCAGTGAAAACACTGACAGTGCACCAGATTGCCATGCAGTGAGGCCAGCCAATCTGTATCTCTAGTCAGTGTTTTAACACCTTATTCTTTAATATGAATGAACACAAAGGATGGCCAGATATTTGAGGACAGTCTCCAGCATGAAAGAAGGCAAGCAGAACAAATACTACAGATTGAAAAATGAACTGGGACAAAATCAACTACAAGGAGCAGAAGATAACTTAAAGGACACTATTTTTAATATCCTTAGAGAGATAAGAGTTGTATCTGTAACAGATTAAGGACACTTCACATTCAGTTCAGTCTGATGGGAGCATATTCCTCTAGTATTATATTGGGCAAATTGTTGTATGTTTTTCTCCAGCCAGGTTCAATTGCAAGAATGTAGGCACAAAGGAGGCAAACAAAGTTGGACTGAAGGTTATGTTTCTGCCATGGGAGAGTGACTAAGGTAGACAGAGGGACAAGGGAGTTGAGTGTGTATGTCAGGGAGTGATTAGATTGCTCAACTCTGGAATTTAAACTGAATATAGAGTGAAGTGAGGACATAATGAAGGACTGTGAAAAGGTGAATGATTCAGTAGATTAGGGATTCCAGTGGGGGTGAAGGATTGGGAAGGGTGAGAGTTGTCAGATAGTGGGAAGTATAAAATCAATCAGAATCTTACTCACACCTTTAAATTCCACTCAAACACCATCTTTTTCACAAAGTCTTCCTTGACACCCCGAGGATTGGACCTCTCATTCTATCCAGTTACCAGAGGAGTTTTATGTTACTTACATCTGTGACCTTCAGCACATTTTGTCACGCTCATATTATTTGTTTATCTTTCCTCACCCAACTAAAGTGTAGGCTCTTTCAGGGGAGAAGCTTTAATTATTATTCTTTGTGTCTTTGTTGCATCCTAGGGCAAATCCTTTAGCCTAGACTCAATAAAAAAAAAATTGCAGACCTAAGTAAGGTGAGAGGTGAGAAAGGTTTGCAGTTGTTTCAGGCTGTGTTCTCTGGCATGCATGGGCTGATGTGGAGTTTAGCATTTAGGTCTTCCTGGGAGTTGGCCTGGGCTCATCACCTGTGACAGGGAGGGAGGAGAATTGGGAGTAGTTGCAGGGAGAAGTCAAACTGCCATGCAGGTTTAACAACAGCCTCAGCCAACCGCTGGGGAGCATTGGACGTGGAATGGCCCTTTAGAGCCCCCAGGACTGCTTAGATCAGTCATTGGATGTAGGGCAGTCCCTAAAGGGACTGACAGCGGACAGCTCCCCTGGCCATCCTTCTAAAAGGGAACCGGGTGGCGTCATCCTGTGCACCATAGCAGTTCCACAGTTGCGAAATTCTCTGAGGAGTACGAGAAAATACAAGACTGCAGTTTTCAGAGGGAGTAGGAGAAGGTGAATTTATACTGTAGGAAGTGGGATGATTTGTGGAGCGGAAGTGGTGCAAAATAAATTTGGGTATATTTTAATTCTCTTTGGTTTCTTCCTTTTCTTCATGGCACATCAGTCTTTTTGCTCAGCCAATAGGAAAGCATGCTATTTTTTAACCCTCACAGTGTTTTTGCCATCTTTTCACTATTCCTTTTGCCAGAACACTTCAGACTCCAAGCTAGATGTCTCACTCCAGATGATTTTCTTCGATGGGGAAGAGGCTTTTCATCACTGGTCTCCTCATGATTCTCTATATGGGTCTCGACACTTAGCTTCAAAGATGGCATCGACCCCACACCCACCTGGAGCAAGAGATACCAACCAACTGCACGGCATGGTTAGTTGGTAATTTCCATGGGCTGTAGCTGCAGGCTGTGCCTCAAAGGAAGCCGGAGCTAATGCCACTTGAAGACCTAAGATTGCCATGACATCCTTGGAGCGGAGTGTTTATAATAGAACATTCCTTGGCAGGCATTAGGTTTTTGAGGAATCCCAGAGCTAAAAAGAATGATTCTGGGTTAGAAGTTGTGCTCAACTGAGCTTAATTAAAATGATGTTTAAAAAAATCAGGTTAAGGAAACATCAGATCTGTTTGGTCCAATGAGAGCACATTCCTCCAGTACTCTATAAGGGTGGAAAGAGAAAGTCCCTTTTTTTTGAGGCCTCTAAGATCCTGGGGAGGCTAGGGTCTTGGGAAGTGGGGCCACAGTGGGACATAGTGTGCGGATGGGAATGGAGAATTGCCTCAGTGGTTTCAAGGCATTATAATGACTCCAAGTGTGTATGTGACATTTTTGACATGGGGGTGGAGAAATTTTGATGCTGCCATAAAATCCTACTGTTATTTCCAAGTAATGGGTGCAACACATGACCCCATTTTCATCCCCATTCCTGGTCTGGACACATACCTCATCTGTAATCCTTCAGCTCACCTTGAATTCTGTCCCTACTCTGATTCTCTTCCCATATTAGACCTTCACTCAGTCTTGAGTCCTCACTGACCTTAGCTAGGAACCTCATGCTACTGTTGAGACTTTCTCTTGGACCTTCATCTGCCCTTAACCCTCACCAATCTGTGAACTGACAGCCTATTCCTAACCTCCTCCATTTATCCCTGTCCTTTCAAACTGACCTTCACCCTGTGAGTCCACATAGCCACATTAAATGTCCTTTGTGACTCTAATACATCTCATATTGGCATTCTCTCCATCCCCTTTCTGATTGGCAGCTCATAATGGCTCAAGGGAATATGCTCAGCACACTCATTCAGTCATTTGTGCCCAAATGCATAAAACATTTCAGAGGAGGAGGAGAGACCTGGTTGATCAGTAGGAGGAACAAAGTTATTTATTTGTCTGTCCAACTATATGAATCCATAGTGATAGTTAAGACCATTTGTCCAGAAACAAAGTCTTAGTAACTTATCCAACCTTATGAATATACTCCCATTTCAAGCAACCCTAATTTTTTTCAGTAAATACATTTGTCATTCCTGAGTCAATAGATACTATGTCTTTAGAATCACAGACTCTGAAAATATTTATCTACTCTGTGTCAAGATCTCTGCTAGACAATTACCTACACATTATCTCACTTACATAAATTAGGAGTTACTAATCTGGGCAGGGAGTAGTCTTCTGGGAGTGCTCATGCTTTTTAATGTTTTATGGCTCAACCAAGTTAAGAAACACTAGGTTAATTACAGAAGTTTACAACCGGAAGGGACCTTTAGAGTTCAGCAAGTTTGAGCTTCTGGTTTGATGGAAAATAAATTGGAGACCCGGAGACATAAGATCACGTAGCTTCTAGTCAAGGAGTTTTTCTTACATGCTGCTTTGAGGAATGAATAATTACTATCCACTTAGTCTCCAATAGGCAGCTGTATCATTACAGACAAAGGATAAAATGGCTAATTAGAATGGAATAGAAGTTCAGACAGGCTTGAACTGCCATTGGAAAATAAACTTAAATCTATGAAATATTTATCCAAATGGCCTTTTTCTAGTTTATCCTTAGTGATACCATTTTTGGGTTACAGACACAAAGAATCTACACTTTGCCATTTGTCCACATTGTATAAAAAAGGTTTTAAAAGTTCTCCGTAATAATTAGCTTACAGTGTTATTAAGTTCATTTGTATGACTCCCTAGCTTATTCTCAATTATTAAAATGCAGTTAGTCTTGACTGGTTGTTGTTTTCCATTGGTGAGTGTGAAATGTGTTTTGGTGACAGTGATTAAACAATATTTTTTCTCTCCCTTAGGATTTATTGGTCTTACTGGATTTAATTGGAGCTCCAAACCCAACATTTCCCAATTTTTTCCCAAACTCTGCCAGATGGTTTAGTAGGCTTCAAGCAATTGGTAAATATCATTGTTATTAAAGAGTTAGACCTGGATTCTTCCTACTGACAAACATTACATTAAAAAAAAATCATAATTTGAGTATATGGTTTGAATATATAATGTACTTTTTTGGCTTGTTTTCTTGCTTTATTGATTAGTTATTGTTCCTAGTCATCTGTTTTAGTATGCCCAGTTTATGTTCCTGCATGAAACTGTATTTTGAAATGAAAACATAAAATACTACATTTCATATTTGCATGTCCTTAGAAATGGTTTGAAAATATTTTCCTGGAGTCTTGTTCAAGCATATGGAATGCATTTCTAGGGAAAACTTTACTTAGCAAAGCCTGTTGGCTAATGATGAATGTTATGTCCTTATAATGATACTAAAAGATATTTTTGAAGGTTTCTTGCTTTTCCATCTCAGTTTTTGTCATCTTCTGTTTTGTGCCTTATCCAGATGTGATTTTCCTTTACATCTAGTACAATCTCTGCCTATTTTCCAAAGGAGTAGGAGATTGGGATGCAAGGGGAAGCCAAGATCCTTTAAGCATCATTTAAGAGAAGGCTTAGTGTCAAATAAATATGAATAGACTAGGCCAGACCAGGTCAGGCCAGGCCAGGCAAAGAAATTAAGATAACTATGGCTCAAGAGAGAGGCTTGGAACTTGGAGAAGGAAAAGGAGAACTATTTTTTCCCTTTATTCCTCCATTTCCCCTACTCCCAATACACACACACACACACACACACACACACACACACACACACACACACACACACATACTTGGCATCAGGGAGAGATGAAAATGAGGTAGACCTTTTTTTTTTTTTACAGAATCCAGGCCAGGAGGCCTGTTTTCAAGGCAAGAACTTTGGGCTAGAAATTCCTTACTAGCCATACAAACTTCTTAGAACAGGATGGAATTGTATTACTTCTAAGCAGTGGGAAAAGCATTGCCATATCAACTGAAGCTTTTGCCATGAGTTCAGAATTTGCCAATATCCAGATCTAGAATAGTAAGAGAAACTTTTACCTGAACCTCAGATACTGGTCGTTAGCAAATTTCAATTCCTAGTTTGAAACAATTGCCATTATGGCATCATTAACATAAGCTTCTTGGGCCTCTGCCTTGCAGGATGTTTTCTTACTTTGATGGTAGCCTCAAGAAATTGGGTTTGACCTTCTCTCAAAGATTTTATGTCCTTCTCTTATTTCCTCTACCAGAATGAACTTATATCAGTAACTTGCCTCTTAATGCAATTTTAACCCATTGTGCTGCCCCCATAAAGGTATTTACACTTAAAACCATATTTTTAATTGTATAAGGTAAAGGAGTTATAAATGTCAAAAAACAAATGGGAATATTGCTTTGGTAGTGTTAAGGGCCTTTCTCAATGTTCCTGAAATCATATTACATATGCCTGCTTACCACTTGGTCTAGTTTTACTCTTTAAATTAGTAATTAAAATAAAACCCACAACAATCCTAGGAAGTTTCATTCAGTTATTTCATACTCTTTCTGTGCTCTCTTATTATTTTGTAACAGAATTCACATTATATGTAACCATGGAACATGTGGGTTCTATGTTACAAGATGACAAAGAGTAATTGAATGCAGGCCAATGGTTCTCAGGCTGTAGTGTACATCAGAATCAACTGGAGGGCTTATTAAAACACAGATTGCTGGGCTCCACTCTCGGTTTCTGATTCAGTAGGTCTGAGGTGGGACCAGACAATTTGCATTTCTAATAAGTTTCCAGATGATGCTGATTGCGCTGGTCAGAGACCACACTGTGAGAACCACTAGTGCAGGTCATAAGAGGTATCTGTTTCCCATAGAGTGGCCACCCAGTGTACTTCATCCCCATTCTAGTTGAGTATTGCTCTTCAAGAACCACATCTTCTCTTAAGGAATTCTGCATATAGGATCTTGGATCCGTAAGTAACTACACCAATGTTCCCCCTGACAATTTTCCATTTTCCTCTAGTTTTCTCATTCTCCATTGTTCTACTGAGTGAGTTTCTACCTCTAAGGAGGTCCTCACCCATAAAGCTAGGACCGTGTGTGATTCTTCTCTCCTCAGAACTACTCCAAAATGTATTCATCTGCTTGTTCAGCCCAGAGGAATATAAGAGCCTCCTCTATTGCCATGGGCGTGGCTGTGCTCACTGCTGCATAATATTTTAAAAACAATGGCCACAAGATTTCAAATTCTTTATGCATTCTGAATATTGATTGGATAAAAAGAGATACTCATCTGCTGTATTATTTTCATCTGCAGAACATGAACTCCATGAATTAGGTTTGCTCAAGGATCACTCTTGGGAGAGGCAGTATTTCCAGAATTCTGGTTATGGAGGTGTGATTCAGGATGACCACATTCCATTTTTAAGAAAAGGTAATGTGTATGTGTTTGTCTGTACATGTGCATGGACATGTGCAATTTTTACCTGCTGTATTTGCTATATTTTATGTGCATTTGCAACAGTCTGGAAGGGTGAGCAACCACTAACTTTAATTAATTAATTAATTAAATCTCTACCGATCATCTCATGGCATCTGTGTTTTCATGAAGGCCATTCCAAATCCTTGAGGATACCTTTATATTCTTCCCTACACTTAAAATACTTATGAAAGCTCATATTTCAATGACCTGCCTTTCTTTTCACAGAGTTAGATTGTATTCTTACACTTTGTGTAACTCTGGTGTTTTCTGATTAATAAGGAAGTAGTATCCTTGATGTCTATGGTAGAAGTCTATCTAAGTCAGCCCAGGGACCTTGCTGTAACCTCCTAGTTGGTTTCCAGCTTTCACTCTTCCCCACATCTTTGCATAGCTTGCTTTCTCTTTTATAATAGCATGTCTCTATTTAAAATAAATTCTCCCTTCTCAAAGAGGCCACCCCTGGCTTTAAATACTCCTTTCTTGGCTTTTCTGCCCCTCATTCTCTATTCCCATACCATGTTTTATTATTCTTTATAAGCTTTGTCACCTTCTAAAATTTTTTTTGTTTAGTTGCTTCTTTCTAAACGATTGGAATGTAAGCTCCAAATGAGCAGGGTTTTACCTTTTCACTGATGAGACCTCAATCCCTGGAATACAGACTGGTACATAGTAGGTGCTTTATAATTGTTTATGGAATTAATTAACATTTGTTTAATAAATGAATGACTTTAGAGTTCTGACCCCTGTACACAGGAAAGTCCACAGAAGATGAATTATCAGTTGTCTTTATATGGTACAGAGCTCCCATTCAGACTTCTGCTTGACAAATGACATGTTCTAATTTACTCATTGGAAATATGCGTTTACTTACAAATTGGTTCTTTTTTATTAGGTGTCCCAATTTTGCATCTGATAACATTTCCTTTCCCTGAAGTCTGGCACACCATGGATGACAATGAAGAAAATTTGGATGTGACAACCATTGACAACCTAAACAAAATCATACAAGTCTTTGTGTTAGAATATCTTCATTTGTAATATTCTGATTTAGATTATGATAATTGCATCTAGTATCACATTCAAAAATCATGGCACAGTTTAAAATAAACTGGCTCTAGGCAAATGCTGTGTGGAAACTTCTATAGATTCATTCTTTTGGTATCTTTGGATATGTGATCAATAAATCATAGATTTACATCATGTCCTAAATTGCTTATTAATTTTCGTTTAGGGATGAAGATTGGGAAATGTAAGGAAAACAGAAAAATAAATGTCTTTTAAAAACTGCTTTAGATAAGAAACTAAGATGTTAAATCAGATTCATATATTCAGTATCATGGTCTTCTAAATACTACTTAATTATGATGGTGATGTGCAATGTGTAGCCTTACTTTTATTTTTTATACTTAGGAATCTATTGCATTTATCAAAACAGAGATGTGGTTTGAAATCTTTCAAATATCTTCGAGAAATCTTTGTACCTTCTTTCTATGGAAATTAAATCCAAAATAAGTGTCATGCTTTGACTTTCTTTTTTTAAATATAGAAGTGAAAATTGTATAATTTGAAGTATAGCTCAATTTTTACAGAGTTTTACAAATTTAACATTTTTATTATAAAAGTAGTATAATCGGTAACAGAAGAAGAAAATGGAGAAAAGGAGAAAGTTATAATCCTACTACCAACATCACCATTCACACTTTAGTTTTTTCTGACATATTTTCAGTGCAGGCTTTTAAAATGGAATTATAATCAAACAGTATCTACAATTTTTGGGGCCTTTTTTTATGTCCAATTATATAATTACCATTTACTTGCTGTTTTGATCTTGGGTAGAGATGAAGACAGAAAAAGATGAGTGTGACCTCCAAAGTCAATATGAAGGTAACGCAGTAGTAGAATAATAGTTGTGATAATTTTTGTGTAGTTAAGTACATGGTATTTAAGTTTGGTTAATTACTTAAAGAAAGCATATTTCTTTCAGGAGATTCATGGAAGCAAAATTATTTACATTAGAAACACATAGGGATTTATGGATTTTTCTTTAGCTATAGGAAATAATTATCTAGAAATACAAACTTGGTCAATTAAACAATTAGGAATTGTTCTTGCCATACACGTGGAGTTAGTTGGGACCACTGTTCTTACGTGCTCCCTGTTCTGAGCTGACATTTCATAAGTACTCCCTAACCTAACGTGGTGGGGCCGGGGAGTGTGAGACAGACACGTGGAGTGGGGAAGCAATAGCAGCTTTCAGTTCAATGACAAAGGAGCTTAATGGGAAAGGAATTTTACTTACTAAAACATATTTTCCAGGTAAAAAAAGAATAAATATAATTTTATGTATGTGACTGTATATAAATATATGAAAGAATAGCCAGAATTATATATTATCATATATGTAACATTATCTGTCTAATTTCATATTGGTAAATCTTACAGAATTAGATTTTTCTAGGGTTTCTTTTTATTTTACAAATGTGCTTCTAACATTATGTAAAGGGGTGTTGTGGCTTTGTAAGTTAATTAATATTATGAGCTAACACACTGAGTACTAACTCTGGGTCAGAGAGTGTCCTAAGTGCTTTATATGTATCTTCCAACTTAATCTTCACAGCAATTCCAAGGAGTAAATGGTATTATTTTATGATGCTTAGGGTGGTTAAGTGCCTTCTTCAAAATCACACAGCTAGCTAGGAAGTGGCAGTTGTGGGATTTGAACCCCAGCAGAGGCTCTAAAGCTTATGCTCTAAACCACTGTAGAGTACTGCCTCTTTGCATGAAAGAACTTAGCAGAATATTCTTCATGCTTAAATGCGAAGCGCGAATTGTATGTTGGAATTTTTATAAGTCATTCTTTCAATCTGGGACGGCATTCTTAAGTCACATGATTCATTCCACAATGTTAGACTTCAGATACATGTCATTTGCATGCAGAATTATTTTTCTGCCATAGCAAAGGCTGATTTTACATAATCCTGCATACAACAGAAATCAACATGAGTGGTCACAGGGCTAAAGAATCTAAGCCACAAAGCAGGATTAAAGGAGGCTGAGTTTTCTGGATTAATTTTTGGATTACGATAAAACATTTGAAAGGGATTCAGGGAAAACACCTTTAAAAAAATAAAACACCAGAAAAGAAATATTTCATTGATGATATTAAAACAGAATGAAAAGAAGTTGACAGTACTACATATATAATTATAATATATATATTATATATATATATATAATATATAATTATAAGCCTAAATAATAAGTTCCTTTTGGGGCAGAATGAAGTTAATAGATGTACTACAATCTGTTGAGTTGGCATTAGTTGAATGATTTTTTTTTAGAGGACGAAGTTTGAGGATATGTTGAAATGAGATGAAAGGAATAATAAAAGCATAAGCAGCTTAATGCAGTGAAGGTTACTTTCCTTTGAAATGGCACATCCTAAAATTCTATTCACTAAGAGTTTGCACTAATATGGGAAAAGCAATCATGATGCCATTAAGGGGGACATTTTAAGGTATTAATCCTGATATTAATCTCTGAAATATGTTCTACATAATACATGCCAGTCAGAAATATTACTTTTTAAAAATTGCAGGCTGCAGAGGCAGTGCTCCATAAACATTATGTTGCATTTTGAATTTTTCTATGTGCATTTTGGAGCACTGTACTGCCCCTAGGAGGACAATTTGTATGTTTTGTCTGTCAACCCTGCAAAACATAGGGCTATTTTTCTTCTTCAAGAGAATGAGTTCAAAGGAAAATATTCATAAAAGAGTATTCATAACCTTGGCATCTAAAAAAATCATGAGTCTGTTATTGTAGCTTGAGGGTTGTGGCTGGGAGAAAAAAAGACAGATCCTTCAAAGTGGGGAAATGTATTAGATGGTGAAGCAGTCATCATAAGAACAAAGCAGCTCATGCTTCTAAACTCCAACTGCAAATCCTTTAACTGTTTATTTCATGGACCTTCTTTCTTCCATCAAAGAGGTGCATTCATTATGGTGCTGCAGCATAATCACGTGAAAACCGAACATTTGCTCAATCAACTTGGCCCAGCTGAAGGTGATTACTTCTTCTAAAGAATGGATGGGTAATAAGACCCTTCCATTTCTCTAATATGCAGTCCCACATGAGGCTTGGTCATGATATATTCTGCTGAAAATGAAATCTCAGTTTTTTTGCAGGCTCAAATCCGAGGAATGGAGGTGTGGGGATAAAGGACATAGAAGAGGAGACCATTTATGGCAGCCACAGTAATGTAAATTCCTTATTTACATTACTTATTTATTAATGGGGAAATTCCTTAATTTTGCTGTTCATGAAGGCATGAGGCTGTGCTTTTATAGCCAGCCTTCACAGAAACTTTTGGCTTCAAAGATGAGTGTATGAAAGACTGAGGTTTCACTCTGAGTTTCAAGGCTACTTTCTACACTGTCTGAAATTCTAAAAGTAGTTTTGAAGTGGTTTAACTGCCTTCCCTTACTTCTCCCTTCTGTCTCACTTCTCTGATTTCTATGGTGCATCTCTCTCAGCCTTCAAATAGTTGAACTGCTTTGTTGCAAGGGAGCAGATAACATTGTGTAAAGTCACTGCCATGTTTTGCAAAAGGGCTGTGGAGGAGAGGAGAGGTTGTTAGCTAGTTGATCTGGTAGATGGGTGTATGATACCCCTCAGATCCTCCTAACATAAAAATTAGCCCCAGGATCCTGGCACTACATTCAGCAGCAATAATTTTTGGCAGTTTTGAAGAGAGTGAAGATGAAAGCACTGCCTGTGTTGTGGCTGTAACTCTCAGCCTGAATTTGGCTGGTGTGCTCACGCAATGTGAAGTCATCTTATTTTGCTCGTATTTCAAAGGCAACACATGGAAAGTAACCCACTCTCCCAACATATCCAAATTAGCCAGTGGAGAGTTTAGACCATTTGTTTGAGAGCTAATATTAAGAGCACAAAATTGCCAAGAAGAGAAAAGAGCATGGCTTAAAGGAAAAATCAATCAATCAAAGATTGCAAGGGTAACATAAAAAATAGATTTAAAAACTGATAAATCATAAACAGCACTGAAATGTTATTCTCTTCCATCTGCAGACCACTATGAGGTACAAGAGATCCTTGGCATTCAAGGATCTAACATTTGTTATTTTGGCTAACAAAGCATGACATATAGTAAATTATTTATTGGATGTGGTGAAGTAAATGAATTTGGCTAATTGCCAGTCATCAATCTCACTAGTGTTTTCTAGTCAGCCATGCAGTAACACTTGGGAAGTAATAAAACCTATTTGTTTGTAAAAACATGACCCACCACTACTGCCTCCTAAGCCAAATTCTCTTGCTGGAGATGTAATCAAAGAGGTCTAGAAAAATGATGGTGACTTTATAAGAGTAGCTTTATAAGTAATTTTAATTCTCTATTGATAGATGAATTAGGAGTATGAAAAGATCACTTTAAAATTTCAGGGTTTTAAAAACCGCCTTTTTATGGGACAAATTTTAAGCTACAATGATATTCAAAAGTATTTAGGATATTACCCTTGGGAACGTTAAGGATCCATTTGAGGTTAGCTACAGTTATTTCCTGAGTAATTTATCACAATGATCCTTTGATAGGCTTACCTATATTGCTATATATGGTGTCTTCATTTTAAATACAAGTGAACACAAAGACTAAATTATTCTCAGCTAGTGCTAAGACTAGACTCACAGTAACTTGATTTCAGGTACATGATATGGCTAATTTCAGCTTGGTTAACCTTAGAGATTTTCTAGTTTATTTGTTCTCAACTGGGGAGAATCCCTTTGGGAGCATTTGGAGATTGTGTGTGTGTGTGTGTGTGTGTGTGTGTGTGTGTGTGTGTGTGTGTGTGTGAGGGTGTCTAGTGGGATAGGTGGTGAATTTTTGTTGTCATAGTAACCGAAGGGTGCTTCTGGCATTTTGTGGACAGGGTCAAAAACAAATGTTCATATCAGCTGCACAATAAAGATTGACCAAGTGCTGTTATTGCCTCCACTGAGATACAGTAACTGGTTTTCAACATCCTCATTCTAAAGGTTCAGATATCAAAATCCGGACAGTATTGATCAATTAAGATTCTTTTGGTTACAAATGAAAGAAAACCAAAATCAAACTTACCTAAGCAAAGAAGGAAATTTATGCCATGTCTCTGGTTTGAGGCACAGCTGAATCTAGAGCCCTATGTCTTCTTATCCCTCTGATGGTCTTCCTGAGTGGGCTCCAGACTTTTCATCCTGAGGGCAAGATGGGTGCTAGCAGCCCCAGGATCATATCTCCAAAATTCTGATTTTAGTGAAAGCAGAGTATCCATCTCCTGTCTAACAGTTCCACAAAGTGATTGCCATTGGCCCAAGTGGGGTTCAGGGTCCATTCCTGACTCAGTCTCTGGGCTGGAGAATGGAACGTGTTGACTGATTTAGGCCTGGGGCTCGTGCCCACTCCTAGAAATGCAGAGGGGTGGTTAACCTCACCAAGTCACAGGGCAAGGTGAGCAGGGTGGTTCCCCAAAGGCAGGTCTAGAGAAAGGATGCTGTACAGATGTTCACCACAGCGAGCAAGTGAGTTCGATGACTTTTGCACAGTACTAAGGCATGTTAGTATGTTGCCTTTATTCTTATCTGACATAGGATATGACATTATAATGTTTTCTTAAATGAAGATGTACTTGATCTTTCATCAAAGTTCTTAAAATATAGAGTCAAAATCTTGGAAGAGAACTACAGGAGTTATAAGAGTAGATTATGCTTCAGACTTTAAAAATCTGGGTTGGAAGATTCCTGACTCCAGCTGCTTATGCTTCATGTCCTTGTAGTTGGATCCTGCTGTTGGAAATGAGAGTTTGTCAAGGGAAAACAGAGTTGCTTCCTTTAAGCTCTGATTTTCTTCATGATCATTGTTTTCCTTCCCCAGACCTATTTGCATGTTGATAGAGCTTAGAAAACCACATTTAAGGGAAGGGCATTTTTGAATACCTAAACTAAACATTTCATTTTGGCAGTAGACAGAAAAATTACAGTGTGTGAGATACCAAGAAAAACTGAGGATACTTAGAAATTGCCCAGGAGAGGTAAACTGCTCTGCTACAGGAGGCTGGCAGTCCAGGGTGAGACCCTACCCAGACACTGCCTGAGGCCAGACAGTGAGGCTGATGATCAAGGGTGGCAGGAGGAGAAAGGGTTTGTTGACTCACTGTGCACATTTCAGTCCAGCGGTTCTCAAAATCAGAGTTCAAAGCAGCACTCTGATCAAATAGGTGTTTCTTATACCACTCCACAAGGCCCAATAAATGTTACCCAGCCTGTGTTTGAGGGCCAATCAGGTCATATGTCTCCTTCAAGGTTGTTATCAGACCAGAGCATGACTGGAGTCTGAACTGAGATTGTTCTCAGGGTCTGGAACCAAGAGAGTGGGATCTGAGTGTTTTAGAGCTGTAAAAATGCCTTAGAAATCATCAGCTCTGTGGTGTGTACCCTCAGCTGCAGATTTTTCCCTGGGGGTAGTGCTGGAGAGACAGTCCCTCTCCACAATCCTGTCCCTTTCTCAGTTGTCAGAATTTTGTGTTTTAAGTAGTAGAACCCTTTCTTCCCAGGAAATCTTACATGGAATTCCAAAGCTAAAAGAGGAGCAGATCTGACTGCAGCAGGGAGAGGGGCCTAGAATGTTGTTTCTAAGCCCTATTCAGTTCCACCCACAGGGACTCCACAAAACCTAGGAATCTACAGAACAATGTTTGCAACTCTGATTTAATTCTGCTTCCTTTTACTTGGTTCTCAGAGAAAATGACTCACTTGATCACTCACTCACTGCCTTCGATGTCACCACTTTCTCTAGGATTTCCTATCTCCCCAGTCTCTCCTATTTCCTTTGCTGCATCATTCTCATTTTCCTGACCTCTAAAAGTTGGAATATTCTGGAACTTATTCTTGGACCTCTTCTTCAGCTAATACTCACTCCTCAGGTCATCTCACAGCCCCACATCTTAAAATTATGTGTGGGCAACTTTCAAATTTATGTCACTAGCCCCAGTCTCTGTGTGAACTCCAACATCTCCATTAAGATGCCCCAAAGGCACCTCGAGTGAAGATATGCAGAACTGAACTCAGGGTTTCATGCATTCCATCAAATTCTATTCTTCCCATCTCAGTTAATGGAAATTTTTTGACTCAGTTGCTTACTCCTCTCTCTAAATCCAGGACATAGCAAATCCTGTTGTACTCCTTTGTACTATGTCCTGAATCTATCCAGTTTTGAGCACCGCTCCTGCTTTGGGTCAAGCCACATCAGCTCTCACCTGGTCACCTGGCTCCTTCCTTCCTTCCTTGGTCTCCTCTCTGCACAGGAGCCAGAGCATCCTTTTACATTCCAATCAGGTCATATTACTGCTTGGCCAAATCCCTCCAATGGCTTCTCATTTCCCTCGAAATAGAATCCAGTGCCTTCACTGAGGCTGCCCAGGCCCTATGTGATCTGGGCTCTATAACTTTCTGCTCTTACCTCCTACCACTCTCTTCCTCACTCACACTGCCTGGGCTACACGGAACTCTTGGCTTTTCCCTAAAGAGTCGAGCGTGCTCCTGAGTCACCTGGGGAGCAGATGAAGCAATAGATCAATGGCTTACAAGCCAGGAGTCTGATACTGAGCTGTGAGCTCTCTGGGCCTGGCCTCCCCTCCCAGGGCTAGCCAAAGGCAAGTTCTGGGTTCCAGGATGGGTTCCCAACAGGTTCTGAGAGTGCTGCCCTCAGAGAAGCAGTGGACTTAGGAACAGAACAGCAACAAGATTCACTGGGTCTACAGACTTTCTAGCTCTGCCTCTTGCTGCCTCTTACCTCTCATCTAAAAAGAAGAACATTTTAAGAAAGCCCAGGGAAGAGAGATTAAAAAATATGGTGAAATGAAGAACCACCGTACTGGGCATTTTTCAGCATTGGATGAAGTTTTGAGTTGATATATAGATTTGGGTGGGTAGCAAAAGGCCAGAAGTTGACAGTGGAGGGAGGTGAAAAGGTGGGAGAGTTTAGGCCCCTTCAGGCTTTGGGTGAGAGACCCACCCACAGACCCCCAGAATAGTCACCCCATCTCCTTTAGGCTTCTGTTTACCAGCAAGGTCTTTGGTTTTAGATTGTTTGCCCTGTGGTAGCAAAGAAGGCCCAAGAAAATTTGCATAGGCAGCCCTAAAGCATCAAAGAAAAAGTTTCTGACTCATCCCCATGACTCCTTCCTACATCTGTCAACAGGGAAATGCCAGGTGGTGAGGCTGTGTTTCCTGCCTCTCTGTTCTGGACCAGTTTCCTCCCTGGGAGGCGGGTGGTCTATGGAGAGGGATCTCTCCATCTTCAGGATCCCATGCCCTCTCCCTCCTTCCTGTTTCTCTCTACCACACTCTTTGTTTCTATGTTCAGCTGAAAATGATGGATAGCAAGGTTTATTAAAAACATTTTTTAATCAAGAGATTAAACTCTGATAATGGTGGAATTTCAAACATGAATTACTGGAGAAATCAGATTGCAGGTCTGAAGCTTTGAAGATATTTCTGTGTTCTCAGAATCTCGGAAATTAATTCCTAGGCATCGTTTCCTTCTTAGGGCAACTTTAGTATGTTGCCACAAGCATATAAGGCAGGACCCTTGCCGGGGCAATAGGCTACAGTTCTCAAGTTGTAGGATGCTCTGGGCTTGAGAGTCTGTCTTCTTTCCTGGGTTCAGTACATCATCTTCTACCTGCTGCTGAGCTCCCACAAGCTAAGTGACACCTTGACAGTTTGCCCCAGTCAGCTGGCTTGAACTTCTCCCATTATCTTGATAACATTAGGTAGGCCACAGTCTGTGGGATCTGTTTGGATTGGCAGTTTTCCCTCTGGCCATGAAGCAGATCAAGACAACAGACAGATTGCTTGACTGAATCATTTTCCTGATATCAGGGCTACAGCTCTGGCTGCTACCAGACCTACACAGTAATCATGGGAGAAGGCTAGGAATGGTGGGGCTTTAAATAGAAAGAAAGAGCACTGAGAGGCATGGAATTTATTTACACTGTTTCAGGGAATCAAGAAAAAAAGTTGTTGGAGAATAGAATACCCCTGGCCTGTGCTGCCCATTGAAATTAGAATCTGTCTTATTTCACCTTCCTAGTTCTCCTCCAACTCACTGTTGGCTCTTTCCCAAGCTCTTCTGCTGATTCCTCTTCATCTCTGCAGGTCCGTTAATGTTGATAGGCCCCAGGGCTGAGTTCCCAGGCCTCTTTTCCATCTCAGTTAGTCCCTTGTTGGCCTCATCTAGCTTCAAGTCCTCGGATAGCACCTGTGTGTCTGTCGAGGACTCCCAGAGCTCTCAGGTGCCCTCCAGTCTCATGTATCCAAGTGTCTATGAAGAGCTCCACATGGAAGTCACACTAACACACCTCCACTGGACTTCTGCTGCACCTGGGGTCTTCTCCATCTCAGTGGATGGTAGGTCAGGCAAAAAACAGTGGAGCCACTTTTGAGTCCCCATTTCCTTTTATATCCAACATCCAATTAATCAAGAAATAGCCGGGTAAGGTCTATTTTCAAAGTACATGGAGAATCCATTCACCTTTTACTACCTCCATCATCACCACCCTGGCTCAAGCCATCATCATCCCCTGCCTCAGTTAGTGTATGAGCCTCATATCTTCTTACCAAGTCCTCCTGCTTCTCCCTTAGCTCCTTCAGTCTGTTTTAAATGCAGCAGCAAGAGTATCATTCTTCTGCTCAAATCCCTACATCCTTATAAAAAACCCAACATCCTTACAGTGGCCTGCTTGGCTCTCTGTGATCTGTCCCCTAACACTACCCTGACCTCATCTCTGACCCATCTCCCCCTCTGCTTACTCTGCTCCAGCAATACTGGCCTCCTTTGTTGCTTCTGGAACATGCCTGACTTGATTCTACTTCAGGACATTTACACAGGCTGTTTCTACTGCTTGAAATACTTTCCTCCTGGACACCTTCATGGCCAATTTCTTTATCTCCTCCAGTCCTGCTAAAATCTAACTTTTCCATGAGTCTTCCTTGACTCCATTTTAATTTAAAATTTTAATAATTATTTAATATTAATTTTATTAATATAAAATTTAATAAACTGTAATACAATTTTTAATTATTAATCTTGATCTTTTACTTTTATCACCCTCTCACATACTGTACAGTTTACTTATTTGCTTTTTATTGCCTGCTTTCCTCTTAAATGTAAGCTCCACAAATGCATGGGTCATTTAAACAGGGACTGGCATATGGTGGGTTTGTTAAATGAATGAATGAGTGAGTGAATGAATAAGTGGAATCCAGGACAGTCTTGCAAGGTAGCCAAATGAAAGGCAAGACCACAGAGCACAGGAGTTCACATTGTGGTCAATGACCAGAGACTTGAGGTTTTAATTGGAGCCAATATTATGGGCCAGAATGTTCAACACAGCAGTCCTTCCTCTGGGGTCTGTTGTGTGGTCACTGATAATGAACCAGTCTGATTAAAAGAAAAATCACTCATCCTACTATTTAGAACCTACATGACTTCTAGATTGGTCTCTTTTTCCTCACCTTGGTTATTAGGAAGCTATATCATACTTCATAATATAAAAGAATCTAATATGGTTCTTGGTTAGGATATGGAAATGGTTACTTGATTATGCTTTTCCTCTTTCATGCAGACATACAAAATGGAAGTCAAAGTGAAGGTTTCAGGGGAACATTCATAGAACTGGAACTGTAATAAACTAAATGGCAAATTAGTTTTTGTGGTGAATTCTTTGCCCCTCCATATTTGGTGTGTAAGCTGACATTTAAATTGTTTGTGATCTTTGCATATACTACAGCTGCTTCTATCATGGCCTATGGGCTGAGGCGCAGCACAGGAGAAGTCACACTCAGGTACTGATGAGGAGCAAATTGCTTGACTGTTTCAGGATCCCACCCCAGAGGGATGTCCAAACCCAGCTTCATCTTTCTGCCTCTGGGCTCTAGTCTCAAGTCCTTTGACTTAGGTTCTGGTACTCAAGGTACCCTTGGTAGCTTCTCTTTCAGCTTGGTGCTTCTGAAAATGGCTTTTGCCTATGGCTATGGTGACTGTAATTATTGGTAGCATCCCCTTTCACTCTCAAGGTGATAAAGTTTGGGAGGCATCCTCCAACTAGGGCTCAGGTGAACTTGGGACCTTGGACCCGCCTGCTGGTGGCCTCTCTGACCCCACCCATTGACTTAGGCTGTGGTGTAGAAGTTCACTTTCCCCAGAAGTTAAACGCTTCACTCATCTCAGAATATGTAGTTTGGCCATCGAATAACAGGGTGGATCCAAGAGTTTCTGGTTACTAGTAATGGAGAAGTGAATCTGAGAACAGAAACCCCAGCCCATTCCCTGGGCTTGAGTGACTAGGAACCACATCAGCTGGCTGATTGGACGGAGGATCTTAGTGTCTTGTGAAGTGAAGTTTGTGGCATTTCTTGTTGGTTGTATAAGTGAGTCATGTCCCTTCTCTGAACGTTGGTGTCCTCATCTGCAAACTATAGGGACTCAGCTTAATGATCTGTTAGGTGCCACCGAGCACTAGGGTCTCTGCAGTAGTACACATAGTGTTTAAGAGCCTGGCCTTTGAAGCCAGAACTGAGTTCAAATACTGGCTCTGTAATGTAAAAGATTTTGATTTTGAGCAGATTATAAACTCAGTTTTCTTATGGGTAAATGGGGTTTATACTCGTTCATATGCTTTTTATGATCATTAAACAAAATAATATGCAAGAAAACATAAGTGTCTGGCACATAATCACTCAGTGAAGGATATTGGCTTCTATAACCTTGCATATGATTTACATGGGATTTTTTTCAAAGTTCATTATCTCATGCGGAGCTCACACTGTGGACGGTGAGCTGGGTGACTATTGTTACCTTTATTATACCAACAAGAAGAGTGAAGCTCAGAGAAGTCAGGTGATTTCACAGAGCTGGTATGTGATAGAGCCAGGGCCTTGCCAGATACAGGGGAAACAAGAGGAGTATCTGTTAGATGTTCATGGAAAGATACACCCATACTCACCAGCCCAGAAGGGCAGACCTTTAATCACAGTCATTTATGTCAGAAAAATTCTCCAGAGATAACACCAAAGGAGAGCCAGTTGTAAGAGCCTAATGGGCCATGGAAAACAAAACACTGAACTTCTTCCTAGACAATTAAATAGAGTCATTCTTTTGTTCTGTTGTTCCACTGTCCTGCAGCGTTGCAGCAAGAGATGCTGCTGGTGCCACCATGGAGCTCAAACTCTGTTCCTCATCAGCCTCACGGCTCATAGTTCCTGAGGTCTGAGTCTCAGTTACTCACCTCAGATCTTTACCATTATTCTAGCAGTTTCTTTTGGCTCTCCTGTTCTCTCTGAAAATGACATTGAGATTCTTTTTCTTTTTTTTTCAATAATTTTTTAAGTGAGTAGATCTTACATAATTTCACCACACACACACACACATATGCACACACACACGCACACACACACACACATACTATTGTAATTATGAGGTGATGGATGGGTTAACTAACCTTATTGTGATAATCATTTCATAATATATATATACATGTATCAAAGCATCAAGTTGTATACCTTGAACTTACACAATGTTACATGTCTGTTATATCTCAGTGAAGCTGGAAAATTTTTTTTTATTCCTTTGCTTTCTATTCACTGAGGTAATACAAGCTTATTTCAGAAATGCTGAAAAATGAAGAAATGTATAGAGAAGAAAACAATATCAGAAATCACCACTCATATTTTGTACATTTCATTCCAGATTTTTTTCTTTGAGTATATGCACATATTAATTTTACTTAATCATTAGCCTATACGTTTGTTTTATAACCTTTATTTTGCACATAAAATATTTATGTGAGCCTATTTTTCAGGTTATTAGAATGATTTGAAAACATAGCTTTAAATGGATGATTGAGAGTCCATTATATGCATATACCAAAATGTATTTAACTCATTTCCCACTGTTGGACATTATGTCTTTCCAATAGTTCATTTTTATAAATCTACACGATATAAACTTTTGTATGTAAATCTTGGTCCACATTTCTGATTATTTCCTTGACAGCAACATTTCTTATGTAAGAGGGCAGTAGGATGAAGGGCAAGGATTAATCCAAGTTGGAAGCAGTTGGGCAACAGAAATGCCTTTTGCAGGGTCCTTGAGCTGCCGGTAGGTGTCATCTTTGCCTCACGGTTTGTCCCCTTACCTATTAATTCAGGATTTTTTTGAAGGCTAGGGATAGAAAAAATTTGTGAGTCAGTGGATTTCAACTCTAAATATTAAAGTCTCCCACAAGGGACACAAATCAACAGTGCCTCGGGGCTTCAGGTCTGGTTATTTTGATTTCTCTGTTGGATTGATTTTGTCCAACCCATTACATGTTTGCTGCTGACCTGATTTCTGAGAACAGGCATTCAATCTGGATCGCTGGCAAAACTCCATCCTTTCAAACTCTCTAGGAAAAAACACACATAAACGTAAAAACCAACTAGAGCTTATTGAGTGCCTTCTCAAAGCATAAAGAAATTCAAAATACACAATAATTTTAAATGATGAATATTATTACCAACACCCTTTTCTATATTAAGGAAACAGGCTCAGAGATGCTTACTTGGCCAAGGTGCTACAACTATTTAAAGGCCCAAGGCAGCATTCAAACGTAGGTACATTTATCTCTGAAGCCTATGATTTTAACTATTTTCTTATGCTTGTTAAAAATATAGATTCTGAGGCTCTGTCCCAGGCCTATTGGGCCAGAATATCCTAGCACCGGCCCTAGAATTTGCATTTAAATGACCTTCTTGAGAGATTTGTATGTGCACTCCCCATGAAATGGGGAGACACCCATTTCATCTATTCTGTGACCAACTTAATTAACTAAAGGTCATGACTAGAGAGGCTGCGTTGAACTTAGGTGGTCTAAGTCTTGAGTCACTTGTCTGATTCCCATTTTTATGTCAGCAGCAAAGGTCTTGAAATACTCTAGGGTTGGCTTGGCCCAGTGCCTATGATATGTTTTGAAATTGAGAGATTTGTTTCCTGGGCAACCACTTTGCTTTCTTTTCCTAAAAAAAGATTCTCTGAAACTCTTTTCATTACTTAACAGTGCAGCAGTGTGGCTTATGGACTGGGCCTGTGCTTCCAAGCCAGACAGACCTAGATTTGAATTCTAGCTCTGCTGTTGCTGAGCTATCTGACCCTGGTCAGTTTACTGAAGCTCAGTCTTGGTATCTTCCTCTGGAAAATGGGTATGATCACACCCACTTCACAGGGCTGAAGTGAACATCAAGTGTGCTACTCCGAGTAAAAGCAAGATATCCAGCCCTTGCCTCATAATAGGTGATTAGGAATTGACTTGAACAAAAATTAACCATTTGATTAAAATAAAAGAGAAAGGAAAAAAAACCAAAAATGGCTTTATTGATATATATTTACATACATACCATAAAGTTCTTCCATTTTAAATGATGAATATTATTACCAACACCCTTTTCTAGATTAAGGAAACAGGCTCAGAGATGCTTACTTGGCCAAGGTGCTACAACTATTTAAAGGCCCAAGGCAGCATTCAAACCTAGGTACATAAATGTACCTAGTTTGCTGATTTTTAGGAAATATATTGAGTTGTGCAACCATTGCCATAATCCAGTTTTGGAACACTTCCATCGTCCAAAGGGTTCCCTCTCGCCAGTTCATTGATCCATTGGCCCAGCAACCACTGATCTGTCTCATAGACTTTTTCCATTTCTGGCTATTTCATATAAATGGGATCATACCACATGTACTCTTTAACATTCAGCTTCTTTACTTAGCATAATATTTTTGAGATTCATCCATGTTGTAGCAATGTATCAGTGATTCTCTACTTTTTATTGCTGGATAAATTTCAATGTATGAATATAACACATTTTGCTTATCCATTCATGACTCTAGTATTTTCTCCAAAATTTCACCAATGCTTTCTATTGTCATTTTTCTTTTCTGATTCTAGCTATTCTAGAGGTGTATAGAGGTATTAAATTATTGTGATTTTAGAGAAATTTTCATTTATCTGATGATAATGAAGTTGGTTATCTTTTCATGTGTTTTTTAGCAATTTATAAAATAAATGAATGTCCATTCAAATCTTTTGCCCATTTTCAAATTGGTCTGGTTTATTATTGAGTTGTTAGTTCTCTATATATTTTAGACATTATAAATCCTTTACAAGATATAATTTGCAAATATTCCCTACCCCCCACCCTGTGGTTTTGTTAATAAAGTCTTGAAGGAGCTAAAATTTAAAATGCTTAAATGCCAAGAAACTTTGTTCATGTAAACAAATAGAAGTGGATGGATTTAATATTTAATGTCACTCAGTTTTTTGAAACCTTTCCAATGTATAAGCTATTGTGTAAATGATTATTAATATTCTGAATTTTTAATCAACCAACTTGATTAATTCTCTCTTAACTTCTTAATGGTTTTATTGAGATATAATTCACATACTATAGATTCATCATTTTAAAGTGTACAACTCAGTGGCTTTAGTATTTTCACAGAGCTGTGCAACCATCATCACTATCTAATATTAGAACATTTTTAACAGCACAAAAGGAAGCCCCATACCTTTTAGCAGTCATTCCCCATTACCTCTCCCTGAGCCCTTCACAACCATGAATTTATTTTTTGACTCTGTGAACTTACCTGGAAAATTCACATAAATGGAATCACACAATATGTAGCCTTTTGTGACTAGCTTCTTTCACTTAAAATGTTTTCAATGTTCACTCATGTTGTAGTATTCATTTGGGGACAAGATTTTGAGTGGACATGTGTTCTCAGTTCTTTGCCTAGGAGTAGAATTGCTGGGTAATATGGTAACTTTATTTGACTTTTTAAGGAATTGCCAGACTTTTCAAAAGCAGCTGCACCATTTTATATTCACATCAGAAATATACAAGGATTACTATTTTTCCACATTCTACCAGCACTTGTTATTATCTTTTTATTATAGCCATCCTAATAAGTAAAAAATGGTATTTCATTGTTGGCATTAGTTATTACTAATAACTAATGATGCTGAGAATCTTCATGTGCTTATTGGAGATCTATCTATATCTATCTATCTATCTATCTATCTATCTATCTATCTATCTAATCTTTGAAAAAATGCCTGGATAGCTCTTTTTCCTGCTTTTTAATTTGGCTGTCTCTTTTTATTATTGAATTACAGGAATTCCTTAAGTATTCTGAGTATAAATTACTTACCTGTTACATTAGTTAGAAATATTTTCCTCCATTCTGTGAGTTGGCTTTTCACTTTCTTTTGGTGTGACCAACTTTTACTCATTTGACGTGGCATTTATTAAAATATTTTGCAGGCATATCAGTAATATAACATGTACACCTAAAACTAATACAATATCTTACGTCACTTATATCTCAATTAAAAAAAGGCTAGTTAACACATCCTTCACCACATAATTAACATTTTATTGTTATGATAAACATTTAGAATCTACTCTCATAGCAATTATCAGGTATACAGTAATACCATATTGTTAACTATAGTCGCTATGCTGTACATTATATTCAAAGAATGTATGCAACTTATAACTGGAGGTTGGTGCCCTTTGACTGCCTTTACCTATTTTGCCTACCCTTCACCATCCTCCTCTGGCAGCCGTCAGTTCGTTCTCTGTATCTATAAGTTGGTTTCTTCAGATTCCACATACAATTGAGATTGTACAGTATTTGTCTTTCTCTGACTTATTTCACTTAGCACAATGCCTTCAAAGTCCACCCGAGTTGTTGCAAATGGGAGTATTTCCCTCTTTTTATGGGTGCATGATATTCCATTGTGTATCTGTCACCCTTTTTAATCTATTTATCAGTCAGTGGAGGTTGTTTCCATGTCTTGACTATTGTAAGTAATGCTGCAGTGGATGTGGGAGTACAGATATCTTCTTGACATCCTGTTTTCATTTCCTTTGTATACATATACAGCAGAGGGATTGCTGGATCATAAGATAGTTCTATTTTAATTTTTTGAGGAACTTTCATACTGTTTTCTATAGTGGCTGCACAAGTTTATATCCCCATCAAAAAGAAAAGAGATCCCTTTTCTCTGTATTCTCGCTAGCATTAGTTGTCTCTTGTCTTGCAGAAAATTTGTCATTTTATTTTCATGCCTGCCTAACTTCTTTTTTACTTCTTCATAATTTCAGAACTGCTCATTTCACTAAACATATTTACCATAATTTATATTTTATACATGGTATTTACAATACCTATATGAATTGTGGATATGAATCAGTAGTTTTTCTATCAATCAATCATATTGGCTTGTATTCTTGGTTTTATTTTTATTTATTTTATTTATTTTATTTTTTTATTTTATTTTTTTTTTAGATAATTATTTTTTATTGAAGGGTAGTTGACACACAGTATTACATTACATTAGTTTCAGGTGTACAACACAGTGATTCAACATTTATATACATGATAATTCTAAGTACCAGCTATCACCATACCAAGTTGTTACAATATTTTGACTATATTCCTTATGCTATACATTACATCCCGGTTGCTTATTTATTTTACAATTGGAAGTGTGTACTTTTTCTTGGTTGTTGTTGTTAGGGCATCTCTCATATTTATTGATCAAATGGTTGTTAACAACAATAAAATTCTGTATAGGGGAGTCAATGCTCAATGCACAATCATTAATCCACCCCAAGCCTAATTTTCGTCAGTCTCCAATCTTCTGAAGCATAACGAACAAGTTCTTACATGGAGAACAAATTCTTACATAGTGAATAAGTTACATGGTGAACAGTACAAGGGCAGTCATCACAGAAACTTTTGGTTTTGCTCATGCATTATGAACTATAAACAGTCAGTTCAAATATGAATACACATTTGATTTTTATACTTGATTTATATGTGGATACCACATTTCTCTCTTTATTATTTTTAATAAGATGCTGAAGTGGTAGGTAGATACAACATAAAGGTAGAAAACATAGTTTAGTGTTGTAAGAGAGCAAATGTAGATGATCAGGTGTGTGCCTGTAGACTATGTGTTAATCCAAGCTAGACAAGGGCAATAAAACATCCACATATGCAGAAGATTTCTCTCAGAACAGGGGGGGTGAGGTTCTAAGCCTCACCTCTGTTGATCCCCAATTTCTCACCTGATGACCCCCCTGCGACTGTGCCTGTCTTAGGTTGTTCCTCCCTTGAGGAATCTTACCCGTCTCTGGCTAACCAGTCATCTTCCGGGGCCATACAGGGAAATGTGAAGTTGGTAAGTGAGAGAGAAGCCTTATTGTTTGAAATGGTTAGCTTTTTATTTCTTTGCATATTTATGCCCTGTGGCTTCTATGCCCAGCTTTTGTCTTGAGGTATCTTTACCACTTGGAGGAGTTATGATACTCGGTAAATTTGATATGAGGCACGAATTCTATTTAAGAATTCGTTGTAATTAGGAAGGAAGAAGAAAAGCTATAGAAGTAGCAGGCGGGAGAAAACATGGGAAGATTGATTATTTCTTTGACATATCTTCTTGTAGAGTAACTTCAGCATGTATATATTTTAAGCTACTACTTAAATTGCGCACACACATTAACATAATAGGAGTATAGTTACATAACCAAAGCATACCTGTAATTACCAGCCATCTCCAGTGAAACCAAGAAAACCAGTTAGGCACCCTAGGCATTTGTGAAAACTTATCAATGATATGATGGTTATTATCTAACTGAATTTGAATAGTTTGAGAAAAATCAGACAAATTAAAACAACCCATTCCTGGGCACTGTTCACATCCCATATGTTCTTTTAACAGTAAATAGTCTGTAGTTGTAAGATTTTGGAGCGCTACAATTTGCACTTCTCCTAATTCTTGGTTGAGTTCCAACAGTATAGATCCAGTCAAATTTGTTGTTTTACTGTATGCACAGGCCAGCTTAGATATCTCCTTCATTCCCATGGCAAGTCCAGGAGCTGGTGGGATGAGTGCATCTACAGCTGTAGCAGTGCGTGGATCTTTGTTGGGGTTTTTTGATGATCATCTTCTGGCATGAGTCTTCCCGAGAGTGCTGATGTTGGAAGTTCTCTTTCATATCGTTCTTAGTTCATTTTCGGGGTAGCCAAATTAGGCTTTGATCCTCTGTATAAACACAAACAGACCCTTTGCCTAAACTTTTATATGTCCTTTATATCATTGTGTAGAACTCATTAGAGGTCACCACATAGGAACTGCATTTTTTTTTTTTAATCATTAATCTACACTTACATGACGAATACTTTGTTTACTAGGCTCTCCCCTATACCAGGTCCCCCCTATATACTCCTTTACAGTCACTGTCCATCAGCATAGCAACCTGTTGTAGAATCACTACTTGTCTTCTCTGTGTTTTACAGCCCTCCCCTTTCTCCCACCCCGCTATGGATGCTAATCTTAATACCCCCCTACTTCTCCCCCCCTTATCCCTCCCTACTCACCCATCCTCCCCAGTCCCTTTCCCTTTGGTACCTGTTAGTCCATTCTTGAGTTCTGTGATTCTGCTGCTGTTTTGTTCCTTCAGTTTTTCCTTTGTTCTTATATTCCACAGATGAGTGAAATCATTTGGTATTTCTCTTTCTCTGCTTGGCTTGTTTCACTGAGCAAAATACCCTCCAGCTCCATCCATGTTGCTGCAAATGGTTGGATTTGCCCTTTTCTTATGGCTGAGTAGTATTCCATTGTGTATATGTACCACATCTTCTTTATCCATTCATCTATCGATGGACATTTAGGTTGCTTCCAATTCTTGGCTATTGTAAATAGTGCTGCGATAAACATAGGGGTGCACTGATCTTTCTCAAACTTGATTGCTGCATTCTTAGGGTAAATTCCTAGGAGTGCAATTCCTGGGTCAAATGGTAAGTCTGTTTTGAGCATTTTGATGTACCTCCATACTGCTTTCCACAATGGTTGAACAAGTTTACATTCCCACCAGCAGTGTAGGAGGGTTCCCCTTTCTCCACAGCCTCGCCAACATTTGTTGTTGTTTGTCTTTTGGATGGCAGCCATCCTTACTGGTGTGAGGTGATACCTCATTGTAGTTTTAATTTGCATTTCTCTGATAATTAGCGATGTGGAGCATCTTTTCATGTGTCTGTTGGCCATCTGTATTTCTTTTTTGGAGAACCGTCTGTTCAGTTCTTTTGCCCATTTTTTAATTGGGTTATTTGTTTTTTGTTTGTTGAGGCGCGTGAGCTCTTTATATATTCTGGACGTCAAGCCTTTATCGGATGTGTCATTTTCAAAGATATTCTCCCATACTGTAGGGTTTCTTTTTGTTCTATTGATGGTGTCTTTTGCTGTACAGAAGCTTTTCAGCTTAATATAGTCCCACTTGTTCATTTTTGCTGTTGTTTTCCTTGCCCGGGGAGATATGTTCAAGAAGAGGTCACTCATGTTTATGTCTAAGAGGTTTGTGCCTGGTTTTATTTTTATTTTTATAATTTTTGGTGGTTTTTAAGTAAGAGCTTGTGTCCCTGAGAACTTCAATCTGTGAAAATTCTTTGAGGATTTAGATTATGTTGCAATCCTTCAGGGAGGATTTATATTTGGGTCTTCTATGTGACTAATGACACTACCAATCTGGGACTACTTTAAGCTACATTTTCAGGTTGAAGGGCTTTTTTTGCCACATGCATATATAAATTCCAGCCCTAGATGCAACAGGGGATCAGTTGATGCATATAAATTCTCAGAGAATATGCTTTTCCCCTCTGGATTCATAACAAGGTGTCAAGGTTCTTTATGGCCCATCTCCAAGAGTTATTACTTTTTATTTCCCTGAGGATATCATCTTGTTTGGATCCATCCTTTATCAGGAATCTTTCATCTGGCATCTTATCTTCCTCAGGTCACCATCTTTGCTGCTTACGGCTCATTGAAACTCAAGTTCTAGGTTACCAGAAATCAGTAGATCCCAAGGGGTCAGCTGTTGGCTTCAACGTTTAGTTATTTTGCTGGATTTGTGCCTTAAAAAAAATAATAGCTGTGACCATGAGGGATTTCCATTACTTTCTTGTCAGCTCAGCTGCTAGACATTTAAAGAAATGCTTTATGTATTTTTTTCAGCATTATTAAGTGTCTTTTATTAGGAGAAGCTTTCATGACACTTAGCTATGTTGCCAGAAACAGAAGTTTTGGGACATTACTTTGAAATTTTAATGTGCAAAGGAAAGTGAATTTGACTTTAGACTTAATCCCTTTGGAATTTCCCTTTTTTTAAGACTTACATTTGTTAAGGGACTTACTTTGAGACTTTTAATTTGTAGGAGCTTCAGAGTAAACAGACTTAAATTTATACATAGGGCATCTAGCATATGATCACTGGAGTGTTTTTATGATGTTACTTTTGTTTAGACAGAACTTCTGATGAGATATTTTGGACAGTGTGGATGGACTGGTTTGAAGTGGCAAATAGAGTAGGAGTGAATGTCCAACCTTGGATGAGGAGTGGCATTGAGATCAATTTAATTGATGAACTCCTAGAGCCATCTTAGAGCCTTCTGGGAGCAAAACTGTCACTGTTCAGCAAAGCCTTTATTAATACTAGAGGTGTTAATATGCTGTCCATCTGTTTTACTCCTTTGTCTCTCTCCATAAATTCAGAACTCTGGCAGAGGAGAGAGTGTGAATTATTGGGTCCTCTCAGGCCCCAAGACCCCAATGATTCTTTTCATGCCACCTAACAGTACAATAGCATCAGATAAATATAAGTCCCCTTTACTTATTCAGTTGATATGTATTGTCCAGGACGTTTAAAATGACTTCCTCCCCACCTCACGAACCACTCCCCTACCATTTCCCCACCCCAGGTTTAAATCATTAAATTGAGAGAAAATCTTTAGCTTTCTAAATCAATGGCTCATTCCTTCCAGAAACTGTCTAGTAACATCCTTATAATAAAATAAAATGAGATCAAAACTATAACCAATTTAATGGTGATATCAGCGAGAATGAGGTCAGCCTTGAACACAGCAGAGGAGCTCAAGGATGTCTCTTTTGATAGAGGAGAATTTGGATGCCCCTTTTCTTGTCAACTCTCCTCAAATACTCCCTCTGGCAAGCATTTCCTTATCTGAGGCTGATAAGGAAAAAAGCAAGAATGGAGTAATCTATTGCTTAATGATTTTTTACTTTATCTGATTTGCCAAATAGAAAAGATTTAATGGAATAACTATGATTTCTCAAAAGGCAATTTGGTGTCTTCTCTGTAATTGAGTGGAATGAGGTCTTCCTTCCTGGCAGTTAGTATAGGAAAGGGGAAGCCCACCGGCATTTATCTGCCCTGGCCTGGAATCCTGTCTTTGGGACCTATTTTCTGTATAACCCTGGAGGAGTTACTTGTGGGGATAGTTGTTTTAATTACTGTTCTCAGATGAGGAAAGAGACCCTGATAAGTTGGGTGGGATAATGTCGTAAGGTACTTATCAAGCACTCAATAAACTGGTTACAATAAAGACTTATTACTTCAGAATGTAATCTCTCATCAGGTAAGCCCAGTGGTCTTTACCAGCAGGTGGAAAAGACCCACATCAAATCCAGAAAGCTTCACAAAGAGACATTTA
This sequence comes from Manis pentadactyla, assembly GCF_030020395.1. NCBI lineage: Eukaryota > Metazoa > Chordata > Mammalia > Pholidota > Manidae > Manis > Manis pentadactyla. The sequence goes on along the minus strand of NC_080020.1, from coordinate 206,145,680 downwards.
CATTGGGTTTTGTGTGGCATATTCCAAATCATATGAATTCATTATTTGTGTGTGTATTAAGAAATTAAGAAATGACTCAGCATTCTTGACTCATCCCCTTCCTCTCAACCTGGTCTCTCTAATGCCAGAGACTTAACTATGTATTTTATTTCCTCCCAATGTATAGATATTTTACCCCTATTTCTCTTTGTGTAGATTCACATTATTCTGAAATTTAAGGTTTGCTCTTCTTCAACATATCATTGGCTACAGATATTTATTGCCTATTGGTGAAATCTCTTTTTTGACCATCTCTATACTTTGATAACCTGCTAACTTGTGCTATGATGGTGGGAAGGGTTTTGAATAAATGAAAGAAGAGTAATAGGGTCTGAAAAAGATTCCCCATAGACCAATTCTATGTTATCTCTTGAATACTTCCAGACATCCTCATATCACTGCTAAAGTAATACAGGATTTTGCTGCTTACTTATATCATATACAGATTGTGCATACCAGCGGTGCCCAAAATAAGACTCTCAAGATGGTCTGTGTGAAAACAAAATAGCTATTATTTATATTCAGTTTTTAATTTCTTCCTTTAAAAAGCCTAAGTTTAATATATTTTGATGTACAGTGTACATGTGTATATTTTATAAATAATATACCTATATGGTGAGTACCTACACATTTTTTTTAACTGATGGGAGAGTAATTAAAACAATTTGGAGACCACTGGTATAGATTATGTTTGCAAATTTACTGATTTTAACTCTAGTATGGTGTTAATAAAGGCAAAATTAACCTTTAGGAATAAGGGTATCAAAGTTCACATATATCATTTATATCCACAATAGCTGAAGTTTAATTATTAAAATGTGTACATTTTATTTTTTTTGCAAAATCATGTCCAGTTTCTGGAGAAGAAAGGAGAGGTCATGCAAGTGGCACCTGCTGCTCATTGGTGCCTCCACAGCTGCACTGGCTTTACAGGGCTGCCAACCATGGCTGCGTGGTGTGTGCTCCATTTTGATTGAGGCCATTAAATGTCACCCCTGAGAATAGTTATTTAAATAAATCATCACTCTAAGTAGTGAGGAGGAGTCACCATAAAAACATTTTTGAAAAAATTGGTGGTAAAAGGAAGGTAATTATAGCTTAGTGGGAAGGTAAGGTTAATTTATTTAAAAATTTTGTTAAGATTTTAATTTTAATTCTTAAGTGATGTGATTTCAGTGAATTTATTGTCCAACAGGAGGGCCTGAGGCCCGGCTGTGAGCAGGAGAGTTTGGGATCAGATACATCTGTGTTTGGTTGGCCCTGGGGGTGGGGGCTAAGTGTTCCTATTAGGGAAATGAGTTTTCTTCAGGCCTGCCCTTTCTCAGTGTCCTCTAGGCTCTGAGTCAGTAGGTGGGATGAGTGCCCGAACTCATAGATGCTTTCTTAGTTTGGAATCCATCCTGGCCATCTGGCAGGGTATGGCTGTGTTTTCACAAGCCATTGCTAGAGGCAAATGACTTGGGAGAAGTCAGGGCCATTCTTATTTCCTTCCTCTTTTTGTCCTTTAATGGCCAACTGACCTAGTTTCCAATGGGAATAAAGATGCATCAACTTGTTTTAATAATATTTTTACCAGTATAATTTCATCTAAGAGCTTTATGCTTCTGGGTTAATAGAATTTATTTTACATTCACACCTAGTTCCTTCTACTAATTTTGGATTAAGTTTGTTCTTCTATTCCTAGTTCTTTTAGGTATAAAGTAAGGTTGTTTATTTGAGATATTTTTCTCTTAATGTAGGCATTTATTTCTATAAACTTCCCTCTTTAAATTGTTTTTGCTGCATCCCATGTTTTGGTATATTGTTCGTTTGAATTGAGATATTTTTTGATTTCACCTTTCAATTTTTTCTTTGATGTATTGACTGTTCAGGAGTATGCTTTTAATCTCCACATATTTGTGAATTTTCCCATTTTCTTCTTAGAATTGATTTCTAGTTTCATATCATTGCTTGTTACTCTCAGAATGAATGTATGTACCAGTCCATTTGGTGTGTTCATGGGAAGAGAGAAGTTCAGTCTCCTTATGTTGTCATCTTGGTTCTTGTTAATTTCTGAATTTATCATACTATTTTCTACTATGAAATTAATACACTGCAGTTAAAGAAATTTTTTAAGATTAAAAAATAGAGAAAAAAATTACTCTAAGTATTGCTATCCAGAGAAAACTACAGTAATAGTTTGGTATATTTCTTTCCAGGCCCCATTCTTTGCATTGTTAACATAGTTGTGATTATATTGCATTCACAAAAATTCTTCCTACCTTATAAGCTTTGTTATAGTATAAATACTTTCTATGTTATAGCAAGTTCTTTTAGACATTTAGTGGCTGCATTATATTCCATCATGTGAGTGTGTGGTAGTGTATATAACTATAACTACTCATGTATTTTTGCCACCAAGCAAAGCTGTGAACACTGCCAAGGACATCTTTTTGTAGTGTGGGTGGTATAGTAGAGAACTTGACAGCTGTATATACATTTATGTTAGGAAGAAATATTCTCTAATGGATATACAAATTTGGGAGTGGAGCATTTTCGAACGAAAGTTCCTTAACTGTTTCTTTGTTAGAGTCTCACAGGGCTCTCTGATCATGCCTGGAAAGGGTTCTGGGGATGGATTAGGGTGAGAGACAACAAAGGGACACTAGGAAGTGTTTGTAGTTAACAACAACTTCTTACAGTTTTGAGGCCACATGAAAGACACTGTTTCTCATGGCTCTTGTGCTCAGAAGGCTGGTGAGATTTGACTTGCCTTCAGTTTTCTTGATGCCTCTTTATAGAAAAGATAGACTTATCTGTTCCTTTAACAGTGTTATATGTTGGATTGATGAAAGAAATTGAAGACACAAATAAATGGAAATAGATCCCATATTCATGGATCAGAAGAGTTAATATTGTTAAAATGTCCATACGACCCAAAGCCACCTACAGATTCAAAGCAACTCTGATCAAAATTCCAATGGTATTTTTCACATAAATTGAAAAAAATAATCCTGAAGTTGGTATGGAACTAGAAAAGATTCTGAATTGCCAAAGCACCTTGAGAAAAAAAGAAAAAAGCTGGAGGCATTGCACTTCTTTATTTAAAACTATACCTAAAAGCTATAGTAATCAAAACAGTATGGTACTGGCATAAAAAACAGACACAGAGACCAAAAGAATGGAAGTGAAAGCCTAGAAAAAACCTATGCATATGTGGCCAACTAATATTTGACAAGGGAGCCAAGAATACTTAACAGGGAAAGGATAGTGTCCTCAATAAATGGGAAAACTGGGCATCCACATGCAAAAGGATGAAAGTGGATCCCTATGTTACATTATATACAAAAAGCAACTCAAAATGAATTAAAGTCTTGTTGTAAGACCTAAGATGATAAAACTCCTGGAATAAAACAGAGAAGAAGTTCCCTGACATGAAGCATTATTCATAATAGCCAAGACATGGAAACAACCTAAGTGTCCATTGATGGATAATGGATAAAGAAGATGTGATATACTTCACACACACACACACACACACACACACACACACACACACACACACACACACACACTGGAATAAAAAAAAATCCTGCCATTTGTGACAACACGACAGACTGAATATCCCTGTTTTGTGGATGAGGAAACTAAATAAAATGAGTCAGAGAAAGCAAATAATATACAATCTCATTTATTTGTGGAATCTAAAAACATTGAACTCATAGAAATGGAAAGTAGAATGGTAGTTGCCTAGAGCTGAGGTGTGAGAGAAATGAGTTGTTGGTTGACATATACAAACTTTCAGTTATTTATAAGATGCTAAGTTCTGAGATCTAATGCACAGCACGGTGACTATAGTTAAGAAAACTGTACAGTGCACCTGAAAGTTGCTGTGAGAGTGGAGTTCTGGTATACTCACTGTAACTATAAGCACAACAAAATAGTAATTATGTGAGGTGAAGGATGGTTTAACCTATCCGGGTAAACACTTTGCAAGATATATGTGTATCAAGTCACACATTAAGCTTACACAATGTTAGATGTCGATCATATCTTAATAAAGTTGGGAAAGAAGCCCCCACCTAACAAACAAAATCAGTGAAGTCTTGGTGTGTTGCCCAGACTACCCTAAAAGTCTGAATGACTCCTACAGCCGCTTCCTTACCCACTCTAAATGATGAGCTATTCTGAGTTATTCTGAGAGGTCGCCACTAGGAGATGCACAAGATTCAAGGAAGTTAGAAAGGGCTGAGCTTGGTGATTTTTGTTCCTACTTTATCTAAGCTTTGCAGGTTTCTTTTGTTCTAAATCCATTGAGAATTGAGGGCATAATGCATGTTTCCCAGGTCCCATTAGCTCCCCAAGATGAGAAAAGGGTTTGCCCTTCCACATAGTGAAACAGAGTGAAGAAATCGGAACCCAGACTCCTGATGAGGATAACAGTAAGTGTAGCCCTCGATTTCTTTCAGGAGACGTGAACACTGTTCCACCATCCTCTGTATTTCATTGCAGTGCAAATGCTTAACATTGACTGTGTTTTACTTTGCACCATCCTAACAACTCTATATTCTTTATCACACTTAATTCTCTTCGGTTCATTGACCTAAAGATGTTGTTATCCCTGTTTTGTGGATGAGGAAACTGAAGCACAGAAAGGTCAAGGAACTTTTCCAAAGTTACCACCTAGTAACTGGCTGAGCTGAGATTTAAACTCAAGGTCTATGACCCCAGAGCTGCTAGTTTAACCCCTTTATGGTTACCTATAATTAAAGGGTTAACTATAAAGGAGTTAAACTGTAAATTATGCTTCCTGTTATCCTAACTTGGCAGATTAGGATCCTTTCTGATAGAAGTCAGGCCAGTTAAGGTACTGGTTCCTGTCCCAGCTGGCTTGGGAAGAAGCCTAGGTGAGGTGTCCTTCTCCTTGTCTAGAGTGTCTCCCTTCTTTATCCTGCAGGTTCAGCATCTGTAAAAGGCATGAGAAAGAAAGAGGAAGAGATGAGGCTCATTGGTGGGGACAAGTTGAAGGGATCTTAACACAGAGGAAAAAATAGAATACTGCTAGATGGTGGACTCTCTCTGTGGCCTGTGACACCTTAAGCCTGGCTTGGGTCATGGGAACGACTGGAGATTGCCCATGTTCTGGGTACCAGGTAGGCGAAGCTGGAGTGAATTAGGCAGCTGAACCAAAAACACAATGCAACCCTCTTTGAGACATACTGACTTTGCAACTGCCTGGTCAGCTCTGTCAACAGTGGGTGGCAGCAATCCCTTCTTGGGAAGGACGGGTGCCTTGGGTTCTTTTCTGCCACCCTTGCTTAATTTTGTCCATGGCAGTGTCAGAGTTCAAAGTTAAATGACCTTACAATCTTATTCCTGTGCTTATATGAATTTGTTTTTTCTCTGTCCAGGCTTCTGTCTCTCAGCCACTTGTCCTCGAGAGAGGCTTAAAGCTGTCACTCAGGCAACCTTGACACTTATTCACACCCCAGTCCATCCTTGTCATCACAGGCAGCTGCTTTTTCATGGAAACTTCACCCTTACAGCGATTTAGGACTTTAACCCTGGCAGGGCAGTGGAGGCCTCCTCCTGCTGGGTTACGTCACTGTCCCCAGCAGTCCCTTTCTGCAATACACAGCGCTGAACTACACAGAGAGATGGCACATTTGCCTCTCCAGGAGAGGATGACAAAGAGGACCAGACAGCCTAGTTAAAATCCTCAGAAGCTGTGTGTGAATGGGTGCTCAGGATTGGGTTCTGGGGCATGAGAGGGAGCCCCCAATATTTCTCTTAAAAGACCTGTGATATAAATGAAGAATGAGAAACCCAGGCTCTAAATCTCCCTTTCTTTCTTTCCTTCCTTCCTTCCTTCTATCCATCCCTCCTTCCTTCCTTCCTTCCTTCCTTCCCTCCCTCCCTCCCTCCCTCCCTCCCTCCCTCCCTCCCTCCTTCCTTCCTTCCTTCCTTCCTTCCTTCCTTCCTTCCTTCCTTCCTTCCTTCCTTCCTTCCTTCCTTTCTTCCTTCCTTCCTTCCTTCCCTCCCTCCTTCCCTCCTTCCCTCCTTCCTTCCCTCCTTCCCTCCCTCCTTTTTTAAAATAGCCTTGTAGGTGCACGGATATGTATTTCAATCACTGTCATCTGTTTTGATGATCCTATTTGGTGACCCAGGCTAAAAATATATTGGATTGTGAGTTGGTAGTAAAGGTAGAATTAAAGTAGGGCTGGCTCAACTGGTGTGTGAACCCTTCTGGCAACCAGGTTCTTTTCTGAAAATTCGAGATTTGGAAAAGAAGAACTTTTGGAAGTTTTAAGACACTTGTTAATTCTAACATTTTGTTTTTGGGGAAAAATGGGAATTTTAAATGGACATTTTGAGTAAGACAATGATACTAACATTTAAAAAAACAATGCAGAGAAGCGTATTGGGGTGGGTCCTTAATCTCCTGGGTTGTCATAGATGCAGAGTGTGACTCTTATCAAGGCAACCTGTATGATGTGACCCACCATAGGGTTTCTAAACTGAATCCGCATGGAATGTTCTTCAGACTTGTGTGGTAGTTGCACAAAGGTGACCATTTATAACCTGCTGGGGTGTGCTTGTATGTCTTAAACACTCTTCAGACAAATAAATTGTCCCAGTGGTCTATATTTGGTGCCCCCCCCTGCCTTTTTTCATCCCTCTGTACAAAGCTGAGCTTGCTGCTTGCTCTTGGTGCAAATATAATGGTCCAATTGTCCTCTCATGCCAGGGGGCGGGCTATGGAGTACACCCAGAGCCCTGTGGGAACCCTCAGAAGGGAGGTGGCTATTTGGACATTTAGTCTGTAGTGGAGACAAGTTAACGATCATGCCTGGGGCATTCCACAGTTTATTTAATGATAAAATTGGCCCCAAATTCTCCACTGGGGCTTGTAAGTTCTGTGCAGTGAACGATGGGGTGAGAATGCAGTTAAACACACATCCTAAAGGCATTTTAGCTTGTGAGGAAATGGCAAATCCCCTCTGTGATTTGAAAATACCATTTAAAAAACTGTGCCAAAAGATTTTTTTCCCCCTAACCCAGATCCTATAAAGCAGAAAACAAAATGGTAGCTTAATCTATGACCACCCTTGTCAAAACAACTGATTGAAGACTGAAAAATTCATCACTTGTGTCATGTGGATAAAGAAAATGCACCTCTCTGATTGAATCATATACATACACATTTTACTGAATTCAGTCAAACTGATTCATGTTCTTGTGCCACAGGCCTGAAACTCAGTCTGTAAACTGAACATGAAAGTCTTTAGTAAAGCAATGCACAGTCCCCAAATAACAGTTTCCTAACTTGACTCCAGCAGGTATTGAGTTTTTCTGGAGTTGGTAACAAACACTGGTGAAGGTGTTGCCAAGGCCAGGGGGCTGTTGCTAGGAGGACATCTCTGAGGCTGAGGACAGACTTCTGGGTGTTAATTAGCATGGATGACAGGGAAATTGAGAAGAATGGGAGTCTCATCTTCTGATGACAGAACTGCCAGGAACACCTTTTGTTGATGGGTTTTCCCATTCAAGCCTGGGGCATTTTGCTGCTGTCTCCCATTAACTCATTAGTTAAGCTAATTAAGGGGGCTCTGGGAAGGAAGGAAGGTGGGGCCAGAGGTGTTGGTATTGTTTTCCGTTTCTTCTGGTCTGATGAGGACAGGTGTGATGGCGAATAAGCGGTCAGGAACAGCACAAATCAGGGGCAGAGTGAGAAAGGCAGTGCTTCCAGCCTTTGGTGATTCTTCCTTCTGTTAGACATGTCCAAAGGCAAGATTAGGCCGGCTGACTATGGAATCCAGGGTGGGGGTGCTTGCAGAAGAAAGTTTTACTCTGACGGAATAGTATAGGTTGGAACAAGGAAGTCTTCGTTTAAATGTACAAATGAGGAGCCAACTATTTTAAAATGTGAAGTATTTTGCTTTGGAAACATAAAGCTCGTCATGAATTTAGAGGAGATTAGACAAAGACATTAATGACTTGGTTGTAGTTTGGGGAAATGATGGTTCAGGGAAGGGACTGCACAGAAAAGGTGGACTAGAACAGTGTAGGGAAAATGAAAGTTCCACAGCTAGGATCCTCACCTGACATCCATTGTGTATGTGCAATGAGGTAATAGACTATTGCGCAGGTGCACGCTTGCCTACCTGTTGGCAATAAGCCATTACTGCATTACTGCCGGTATTGCTATAAAAAGAGCTCCCCCATGCTAAGAGCGGAGCCTAGAAAAGAGAGCAGAGACTGGAGCAGAGGCAGAGACAGACGGGCTTGCAGCATGCAGAGGCAGATGTGAGTATTGTTAGACTTGCCACCAGGAGAATAAAGCTTGGTATGAGCCCCTTTTGACCCCTAGCATTCTGTTGTCATTTTTCAGTCTCACTGAATCCAGAGTGAACTTGCCGAGGGCTGAAACCCTCAGGCAAGACAGACAGGAAGTAAGGAGATCCATGGATAGAGGGGCAAAAACGAGGTAAGGGAAGAATATGTACACCAAGAGTGAATTCTATTGGAAACTATGGGCTTTAGTTAATAATAATGTATCAATATTGGCTTATCAGTTGTAGCAAATGTACCGCAGTAATGCAAAAGGTGAATGGCTAGGTGTGGGTAAAATTGTAACATTTCCAGAATATCTCACTTGGCTTTAGTATATCTGCATATCAATAGGCGTTCAGAGGTGGAAAGAAGTATGGCTTTAGTGTATTTGCATCATTCCTCAGAGATGGAGAGAAGTTCATCTCCATATCAATGGGTAATTACCTGGTGTCTTGCTAATGGGTTTCAGCCCTGGGCAAGTTCGCTATGGATTCAATGTGACCAAAGAAAATGACAGCAAAATGTTCTTAGGGTGAAAGGGTTATACCCAACTTTATTTCCAGGTGGCAGGTCAGTCACTAGAATCCCATTCACTCAGAGCGAGTCTGTATGCCTCTGGGCCCCTCTGTCCACACAGCCGTCCTCTGGGCCTCTCTGCCTGCACAGGTGTCCTGCAGTTGTCCTGCACAGCTGTCCTCCGGGCCTCTCTGCACAGTCGTCCTGCATAGCCGTCCTCTGGGCCTTGTCCTCGCGCTGCCACACTTCAGCCTCTGCTCTCCTGCAGCCTTGCAGCCCTGCCACAGTGTCGCGCCCAGAGCACTGGGCGGAGCTCTTTATATAGAGTCAACAGCCATGTATTGCCCACAGGTGTGCAGTGAGCTAGTCAACCACAGCCAGGTGAGAATCCTGGCCACAGGAACTATCATTTTATCCACATCTAGGCCAGGAGGCCTTATATGTACCAGAGAGGTGAGGGGAGGGCTGGTTTTGTTTCTGCTAGAGCAGGAGAGAAGGGCCTAGACTGCAGTTTGTGAGAAATAAATGGATTTTAAACTTTATTTCTACCTTTGACTGATTTTGGTTTTTAGAGGTATTTTGCCCTGGGATTTCCTCTCCCTGGACTTACACTAGGTGTGGAAAAAATGAAAGTTCCTGTGACCAGTATTCTCACCTGGCCCTGGTTGGCTCCCTCACTACACACATGTGGGCAATATGTCACTATTGACTCTATATAAAGAGCTCTGCCCAGCACTCTGGACAACATGGTGGCATGGCTGCAAGGCTGCAGGAGAGCAGAGCAGAGGCTGGAGTGGTGGCAGTGCCAAGGACAGAGACCCACAAGCTGGCTGTGTGGGCAGAGAGGCCCAGAGGCAGAGACCAACTTGCTGCATGCAGACTTGCTCTGAGTGAACGAGATTTTAGTGATTGACCTGCCACCGTGGAAATAAAGTTGGGTATAATCCTTTCACCCCAGGAACATTCTACTGTCATTTCTTAGGTCACATTGAATCCATAGTGAACTTGCCCAGGACTGAAACCCATTGGCAAGACACTAGGGAAGCTGGGAAGGCAGGTGTATGGGAACTCTGTAGTTTCCTCTATTTTTCTGTAAATTTAAAGCTTCCCCTCAGAATAAAGTCTATTAATTAAAAAAGAGACATGAAGAAAGAATGTTGTGGGAAAGCTGAGCAAAGAGCCCCAGGGCTAGCGCTACCAAGGTAAGTCTCCAGTTGAGTTAAAATATAAAGGAGAGAAGTTTCAGAGCATTGAAGAGAGACAGTAGGACCTACACTTAAAGTCAAGAGAGAAAATGTAACAAAATTTCCTTCAGGGTCAAGGGAAGTGGGAGTTGAAGGACCCCCACCCATAAGATGGCGAACCTCCTGCTTCTCTTCCGGGTCCTCGGTTCCTGCCGGCGCCACCTGAAGCCCAATCACCCCTTGCCCCCCTAATCCCAGCACCTGGCCAATAGCCACCAGCCCCGTAGAAGTGACACCTCAATCAAATCATGCCCCTTCCTATATAACCCAGCACCTTTCCCCAATAAAGCGGAACTCTCCGGTGAATTGCTGCTGTGTGTCGCTCCCTTCCTTTCATTGGTGCTGAAACCCGGGAGACGGGACACCCCAACTGGGCCCCGTCTTCCCCCGACACCAGCAGCAGCTTGCCCTCATCCTCTTTTTCCGGCGCTGGCTCCTCACACTCACCACTCCTCTCTGGCCTTTGGGTAAGTTTTCCCCCAGAGCGGGCCGCTCTTCCCCGAGCTATCGCAGTGCCATTGACCGTGATCGTCCGGCAAGGCCCTGACGCTCGGGGACGAGGAGGGAACTCTCCCCGCCTCAGGCCTTCACGGCTGCGGCGGACCCTCAGGCCCCTCCTCCAACAGCCATAAACGAGGTGACTCCTTTGCGGATGAGAACGCTCCCTTTCTCCCCCCCTCCTCCTTCCGCCGAAAATTCCTTCCGCCAAAAACTCCTAGTACTAGGTTCCTCGTGACTCTGGCACTCTGCCTTCTTAGAGGAGTCTGGGTGACGACCCACACTTCCTAAGAAATTCCGACTCGTATACGAGTTTCCGCAGACCCCCAAGGATCATCGGGGACGCCCTTTGTCTCCTTGCCGTCTGCTCCCAGTCTGAGGGTCTCCGTTCGTCTTCCCCTGTTTGTCTCCTTCTCTGTCCTTTAGCCCTGGGAGCCTCCTCATCCCTCCCTGGAAGCTCACCTCTTGAATGCCTGCTCAAGCATCTAGCCACCCTCTCCCTGACGCCTGATATAAAACCAAAATTTCTCCGCAAATACTGCTCCCAAGATTGGCCAACATACCCCCTAGACAATCACAACCAATGGCCCGCAGGGGGAACTCGTGATCCTAACATCACTCGCGATCTCTTTAACTACTGCCAGCGCCTGAAAAACTGGAAGGAGATTCCCTATACTGAAGCTTTCTGCCTCCTCCCCCGCCTCCCCCCAAGTTCTCCTAGCCTGCAAGCCGTCTCCCCCACAGAAGCCTCCCGTTCACTCCCTTCCCCCCTCCTCTCCTACAACAGTCCCTCCCCCTTCCTCCACCACCATCTTCTCCTCCACCTCACCCCCCTTGCAGTTCAAGCCTGAGCCTTTCAGCCCCCCTCTAACTAAGTTCCAAGAGCCTCCTCTGTCTTTGCCCCCATCACCTGTTTCTCCCCCACAGACTGAGCCAGAACCCTTCAGTCCTCCTCAGACTTGGTCCCGAGGGCCTCCCAAAATTATCGCCCCCCTCCGGGAGGTAGCAGGATCCGAAGGCATCGTGTGCGTTCACGTCCCTTTCTCCTTAGGAGATTTAGCCCAACTTGAGAAATGCCTAGGTTCCTTTTCCACTGACCCCACGACATATATCAGGGAGTTTCAATGGACCCTCCAGTCATACAGCCTCACACATCATGACATTTTCATGCTCCTGGCCAATACCCTCCTTCCTGAAGAGCGTAGACGAGTTTGGGACTTCGCCCAAATGCACGCCACTGAAACCCACAGGACTGACCCCACCTATCCCCCTGGCTCCACCGCTGTCCCCGAACAAGACCCACACTGATATTATAACACCACCGTGAGTCTCTGCTCTCGAGATATCTTCGCCTGCTGCTTAATAGCAGGTCTGAAAAAGGCAGCTTGTAAAGAGTCAATTTTCAAAAGCTCCCTCCAAGTTCTTAGACAGACTCACTCAAGCCCTATTACAGTTACCAGCCTGGACCCAGAAACGCCTGACGGGAGACATGTCCTTATGACATACTTCCTAGCTCAAAGCTACCCTGACATTAAAGCTAAACTCAAAAAGTTAGAACAGGGCCCCGCTACCCCACAGACTGAGATCCTAACAGTGGCCTTTAAAGTCTTCCTCCATAACCAGGAGGAGGAGAAAGAACGCCGTAAACAAAAGGCTGATCAGGCCAATTTCCAAATGTTGGCCCAGCTGATAAAACCACAACCTGGGCACTCTTCTACAAACAAGCCCCCCCAAGAGCTTGTTTCAAGTGCGGAAAAGAGGGACATTGGTCAAGGGCATGCCCCTCCCCCAGATCTCCTACCACCCCATGCCCCAGATGCCACAAAAAGGGCCACTGGAGGTCTGATTGCCCAGCCACCCGAAGGGGAGGCTGGACGAACAACCCCCATCCTAAGCCCGCCGTAGTGGGGCTGGCAGAAGAAGATTGACGGGGCCCAGGGGCTTCTCACCCGACCATTTCCATCACCAAACAGGAGCCCAGGGTTACCTTAATAGTAGACGGTCGCCCCATCTCCTTCCTCCTAGATACAGGAGCCACCTTCTCAGTCTTGCTAGAATACCGGGGCCCTACCATGCCTGCCATTACTCCTATAGTCGGGGTAGGAGGTAAACAGATTTTCCCATTAAAACCCCCCCTTTTTATGCACAATCCAGGACAATCCCATACCTTTCTCCCACTCCTTCCTGGTTATGCCCCAGTGTCCCATCCCTTTACTAGGACGGGACATCCTTTCTCTCCTCCATGTTTCCATAACTATATCCACTCCCACAGCCCCCAGTACTCCCTTTCTGATGGCCCTCATAGCCGATGACCCCCCTCTACCCAATGAAAGCTCCAGTTCCGCCCTCATACACCCTGTAAATCCCAAAGTTTGGGACATTAAAAGCCCCTCCATGGCTCTATGTCCTCCTGCCTCTATCAAATTACGTGACCCCTCTCAGTATATCTGTCAGGCCCAATACCCCCTAACCACTTCAGCCCTCATAGGCCTCCAACCCATCATTCAAGATCTTTTAAACAAAAATTACCTCAGACCCACTCACTCCCCGTTTAATACCCCCATATTAGCTGTTAAAAAAACCAACAGATCTTTCCGCCTCGTCCAAGACCTTCGCCTCATCAACATGGCCATCGTCCCTATCCATCCCTTAGTCCCAAATCCATACACCCTTTTATCGCAGATTCCTGCCTCTGCCTCCCACTTCTCAGTCCTAGATCTCAAGGATGCATTTTTTTCTATCCCTCTGGACCCCTCCTCCCAAGATTTTTTCGCCTTTACCTGGACGGACCCATACACAAGACATTCTGAACAACTCACTTGGACAGTTTTGCCACAAGGCTTCCAAGATAGGCCCCATATTTTTAGACAGGTCCTAGCTCAGGACCTCAAACAGTTTCATCATGATCACTCCGAGTCCACCTTATTACAATACGTGGACGATCTTCTACTCTGCAGTCCCTCGTGGGAACAGTCTCAACTTGACACTGCCTCCCTACTTAACCTTCTAGCTTCCAGAGGTTACCGGGTATCCCCCATCAAAGCTCAAATCTCTTCCCCTTCTGTCACTTACCTCGGATTCCTTCTATCTCAACAAAGAAAGTCCATTACCTTAGACAGAAAACAGCTCCTCTCTGACCTGCCCGTTCCCAAAACCAAGACAGAAATCCTTTCCTTTCTAGGCCTGGCTGGGTATTTTAGAGCGTGGATCCCTAACTTCTCCCTGTTGGCAAGACCCCTATACGACCTCAGCAAGGGCCCCCCTGAGAACCATTATCCTCCTCACCTCGACACTCCTTCATTAAGCTCTGTCGAGCCCTTGTAGAAGCCCCAGCTCTCCATCTTCCTGATTTGTCGAAGCCCTTCTCATTATACATTCATGAGAGGTCCAGTCAAGCTCTAGGAGTCCTAGGCCAATATTATGGCCCATCCTTTGCCCCAGTAGCTTATCTTTCCAAGCAATTAGACCCCACAGTTTGGGGATGGGCCCCCTGCCTACGGGCATTAGCCGCTGGACAGCTCTTGCAGAAGGAAGCTCATAAACTGACATTCGGGGCACCCCTTACCATTATGCCCTCACATCACCTAAAGGATCTGATAACCTACAAAAGTTTACAGACTCTCCCTCCCTCCAGACTCCTGACCTTACTGTCCTCTTTCCTCCAAAATCCCATTCACCCCCTTTGCCATCCATACCCGAATCATGACTTTTTCCTCCTTTACTGCTCCCTTGTTCTCTCTCGCTTTTTTTCCTCATTCCTATTGTCTTCCCCGCCACCCCAGCCTCCTTTGTATGGCGATTCAAAGTCAGACAGACTTACACACAGCATCAAACAAAAATTACTGCCCTCATTGCCACATAGACTGCCCTCTGAAAGGCTGCTCCGAGCCTTTATACCTGCACTTTCCTCCCTCCACCGAAGTGTTCACTAGCAGCTACCTTTATTCTCCCTACCTCTGCTTCCTCTATGACCGAAAACAAGCCTATTGCAGGTGATGGCCAGACACCTACGGGGGATGTCCCTACTGGTCTTGCACCATTTACTACATGGGTAACTCCCGGTACCCACAGTATTACTCCTCCAACCCATTCTCTTCAATACTAACAAACCCCTTCCTTACCTGGCTTTAGCCCATTGCAAGCCCTATAATAATCATTATCCTCGCCTGTCTCTTCTTACCTTGTATAGTAAAGTTTATCAAATCCCAAGTCGGTAAAATCTCTAATCAAACTTTCAACCAGCTTTTACTCAGGAACTACCAGCTTTTAGCCACAGAAGATCCCTCACCCTCACATAACCTCCTCACCACACGCTGAGATGGACCCCTCTCTCCACTGGAAACTGTTCCTGGAAGCAATGGCCGCAGACGCCTGGCTCCTGACACCCGTATCCTCTTGGCACCATTAGAATCAACAAGTCCTCGACCTATGGTTACAGGGAACCTTCACTGATTTCCAACCTGAAGAAGTCCACATCTACTCGTCCTTACTGTGGGGAGTCCTATCAACCCTTTCCCCCCAATCCTCAAGCCCTCACTCCCTTCTCCGCCCCCATTCAGCAGGAAGCAGTCAGAGAGAAAGCAACGTCCACAACCCCATAGAGGAGAAAGGGGGGAATGAAGGGCCCCCACACCCATAAGATGGCGAACTTCCTGCTTCTCTTCTGGGTCCTCGGTTCCCACCGGCGCCACCTGAAGCCCAATCACCCCTCGCCCCCCTCCCAATCCCAGCACCTAGCCAATAGCCACCAGCCCCGTAGAAGTAACACCTTAATCAAATCATGCCCCTTCCTATATAACCCAGCACCTTTCCCTAATAAAGCGGAATTCTCCGGTGAATTGCTGCTGTGTGTTGCTCCTTTCCTTTCAGGAGTGCCACAGTGTCAGTGCACTCAAAGAAGAGAACTTGGATCTGGCAGGAAATCTTGAGACTGGATGAAAGCTATACCTAAGGAGAAGACTAAGGAGTAGGTATGGGAAGATATTATTAATAACAATAATAATGGCACTAATAACCACCACTTATTAAACACTTACTTTATGGAGACATTGTGCTAAAGTAAGCTCTTTACACACATTGTTTTATTTACTCTCTATAACAACCCACTCCAGTGGGCACCATTGTTATCTCCACTTCTGGGATGACGAAACTGAGGTTCAGAGAGTAACTTAGCCAGGATCACACAGCTTGCAAGTGTCAGGGCCAGAATTTGGAACCAAGATGGCTAATGCCACAGGCTGGGCCTCAGTCATCATGTTTTAGTCCCTGAGAGTGGCTCTTGGAACAGCTTCTTGCTGCAGAAGTCAAGATGACTACCATGAAATTGTACTTTTAATATTTTGCCTCTGTGTTTAGTTTCTACCATCCCACATGCTCCCTTACTCTACAAAACTGCTTCAGTTGTTGATGGCATTTGTTTGCTGTGCTGGAGAGAAACACAGAGGTTGAGCTAAACCATCAGGAAAAGAAGACAAGAACAGTGATTTTCTTTTTTTCCTTAATACGTAATGAGTCCCTGTTTGTTGCAATTAGAAATTATAAGCACAAAGAGCTGTATTCAGCTGAATGTAATGCAACAGGTTTACATGCCATGTGCCAGGCGCAGGACCAGGAGCTGCAAAAGGAAAGACAAACCAGACCTAGTCCAGTCCCTGTTTTAAAGGAGGTCACGATCATGACAGATATGTGAAAATGAAGAGCTCCACTTGGTGTGAGAAATAAAGTTGAAACTCCCATATCCGATCTAGTTTGCACCACGACTGACTCCAGAGAATTTGTGGGGCCAGAGGCACTGTGTCTTCCAGAAGACACTGTGATGCTGGAACTCAGCTGCTAAGTCTTCATTCTGAGCCAGTATGCTGTTCGTGTTTATACACTGTGTGAAAATGGCCCAGCTGAAGAAATCAAAGCTGCATGCAAAACTGAATCCACATACCTCCCGTCATCACACAAAGCTCACACCACATTCCTGGCTGCCTCCAATCTTGGAGAGATACAGAGAAGGAAGCTACTCCAGCACTGATGGGTTCAGCCTCAAGTTACTCTGGACCCAGAGTCCCTGTTCTATGCCAGATATGATGATGACAGGCTGAGTCTTCGGGGAGCCAACCAGACTTGGCTCATCGAGCTGTGGAGCTCTGAGATGAGCTGGGCTTAGCTTATCCACCAAGCCTTCTATAGAGGGACAAATAAACGACCACTGATAGACCCATGGTGACTCAGAATAGTATACTTCAGCACTCACAGGGACCACCAACCAGACAGGTTGGCTATGTGCGGTCATCAACAGTATAACCAGCTTCCAGTCTCAGGGATGTGCAAGCAAGAAGGCCTGTAAGGACACACTGGACATGTGGTTATCAGGGACTTGAGTGGCTATTAAGTCCTCCCAACTCTTTACCTACAGTTTATAAGTATTCTGTTCATCTCAAGTAATTCCTTTAGCAAATACTGGATGTCCACTATGTGTCAGGCACAGTTCTAGGTACTGGAGATAGAGCAATGAGCAAAACTGCAAGCCACTGTACATATCAATCATATGTCAATAAAGTAGTTTTTAAAAATGTGAGCCACTGTGGATCTTACATTAATGCCTATATGAATGTGTGTGCAGTGTGAGTTTGAGAGAGAGGGAGAAAGAGAGAGAAGGAGAAACAAGTGGGATGGAGAAAATTAAAGAAGGGGAAGAGGGGAATAGGACTGCTGTGGGTAGGCGTGAGTTGCAATTTTCAGTAGCAAGGCCCCTGATAGAGGGATTGAGTCATGTGACTTTTGGGGAGGAGCATTCCAGGCAGAGGGAAGAGTAAAATGTTAAGGCTCTGGGGCGTGTTTACGGTGTTCAGGAAGCATCCAGGAGGTATTGCACAGGGACAGAGTGAGGGAGGGACAAATGGAGGGAGATAATATCAGAGAGGCCACGCAAAGCCAGAATGGCCTTGGCTCTTCCTGTGAAGAAGAGGGGTAGTCATTGCAAAGTTTGGGCAGGGGAATGACAGGATGTGACTTTTGTTTTAGGAAGATAATTCTGGATGCTCTGCTGAGAAAAGACTCTAGGGAGTCAAAAGTAGAAGGAGGGAGATTAGTTACAGATTATTGCAGTAACTTGAATGCAGGTGATGACAGCTTGGACCAAGGTGGTAACAGTGGAGGTGGTGACAAATTGTCGGATTCTGGATACGTTTTGCAGGTTGTGTCAACAGGATTTCACAAGAGATTGGATGTGGGATGTTAGAGAAAGAGAGGAGTCAAACATCTGAGCTACAGGGAGGGTGGAATTGCTATTAACTGAGATGGGAAAGAATGGGAGGAGCAGACTTGGGGGCAAGTATCAAAAGCCTAGCTTAGGACATATTAAGTTTGAGATGTTTACTAGACATCCAAGTAGAGATGGCTATTTTATAAGTCTGAAGTTCAGGGGACAGGTCTGGGCTAGCTATAAATTGTGCTTTGACAGAGAGAAGGGGTATTTACAGACACAAGCCTGGGTGAGATCACCAATGTGGTGAGTGTAAACATGGAGAAGCAGCCAGGGCAGAGTTCTGGGGCTCTCTCCTCATCCAGCCAGTGGAGACATGGGAAGGGGGGCACGTTGCTGTACAGTTGTGGAGTTGTTCCACAGAAATAAGAATATATCCAGCTTCTATCATCTCCTTGAAAGAAGAGTTACTTCAGCAAAGATTGTCTGAATCAGCTGGGACATTAGAGATAATTTCAAGTGGAACATCTTATGTTGGAAGTGAAGAAACTGAGATCTAGAGAAGTAGATGGCTCCCTGTAGATAAGATTTCTGGGGCTCCTAGCTGTAGAAGTGTGTGTGTGTGTGTGTGTGTGGTGGTGGTGGTGGTGGTGGTGGACATGGAGATGCTCCACATGTGTTGGGTACCTTCCCCCATTTGCTGAGCCACTGAAGTGACCTTACCTCTTCTCTGATGTGGACCCCTCCAGGGCTGTAGGATCTGAGAAATGGAGGTTTAGGCATGGAGCTAAAATGGAGTCAAACTTTTTTTTCTTTGTGTTTTTTTTTTAAAACCTAGGTAAGCAGGTTCTGAGAAGACAACGTGAGCAGCGCTATCATTTCCCAGAGACCAGAGGGCCACCCTGGCTGTGCCAGTTAGGAAAGGAAGTTAAATATTCTGTCGTATATACATGTTGTCTCTGTGGAGGGCATGCTGGGAGGAGAGGTAGGGCTGGAGGGAGAGGAGGAGCTGGTTTAGGTTCTGGAAGGGTAGGCATGATGTGCTGGCAGACAGGTATCTGGTTTGTTTGTGTTCTTTCCTCTTCCTTTTGAGGGTCTTGTGCTCTTAGATTCTATAACAACTTTCCTTTAGGAGATAATTAGGTCTTACATCTTAAATACTCATGTGGGATTAATACATTTCCTACACTGGTTCTTCCAGGGATATTTGCACCCTCTCTCTGCCATGGGGGAACGAAAGGCTTTACAATGGTGCAGGTGTGCCCAAGGGGTGTGGTTTGTAGTGTTAGACACCATGGAGATGAAGAGCATGGGCTTTGGAAACAAAACAGTTGGTTTTAAATCTTGGTTCTGCCATTTGCTAGCAGTGAGAGCTTGGGCAAGTCATGTAGCCTTGAGCCTGGGTTTCCTGTGAGGGGTTGCTGGGAAGATTAAGTAAGATAATATATGTTTAAGACATAGCATGGTGCCTGGTTCATTTTCCAGGATGAATCAATGGTGGAAATAACTACGTTACTAGCTGTTGAGAGGCTGGTTTGCCACCTAGTCTTCAGCTGGCATGCCCACTGGTTATTGAGTACTGGCTGCTATATAGACTAGTGTCGCTCAAGGTCTGGAGGGTTCAGGAAAGAGCAGGTCTTAACTGGGGCCTTCAAAGATGGGTGGAATTATTTTTTTACTGAGAATCAGAAACCTATCTAAAATATCTTATTTAGGTCATTCAATGGTTTAGCAATCAATTCATTTTGAAAACTGCATATTAGGAAGAAATTAGATAGTTCTTGCTTGAACTAATTAGCTATGCATTTTGAATGATCTTTAAATAGAAAATATTTGGATCACATTTTTAACAGAAGTGCTTAAAGTGTAAAGCCATTAATTTACTTCTGACTTTTTACTGCCTGAAGAGTTTCAAAAAAGAGAAGAATGTTGCTTGATTTACTGTTTTCTATATTTTAGTCAGGACTGAAAAATGGGCTTTTGATATTTTTATTAGTCTCTTCAGAATTTCCAGTGCAGAAGATCTTCATGAGGAATTTATTTCCCCAATTTTATCAATCAATTGTAAAACAAAAATTATTTCAATAGTGAAAGGGTTCCTGAACCTAGTAAACCCTTCAAGCTGTTAGGTCTGTGACATTGACACTGGAATTAAACATATCAAGACTGTTGCAACACAATGTTACTCTTGTCCTCTGGGGACCTCACAGACGGTTTAGCTAGAGTCTGTTGAAGCCACTTTGAATCACCCTTATTCGTTTTCCTAAGCGTGTGTTTGTCTTTGTGGCTGTTGTCAATGCTGAGGTGCATAGCCCATCCCTTGGCTAGCATCAGGGAAGCCTTTCAGTTCTGTGTCTTTGACATAACAGCTGAGCTTGCATTTGTGATTAATGGACTAACCATCCAATTAAGAGGCAGAAATTGTCAGAATGGATAAAAAGACAAGACCCAAATCTGTATGACTAAGAGAGATGCTCTTGAAATATAAGATACAGATAGCTTGAAAATGAATGGATGGGACAAGATGTGCCATAAAAACAGCATAGCAGGGCTGAGGTGGCTCTTTTAACATAGGATAAAATAGACTTCAAAAAAAAGAGTGTTGCCAGAGATAAAAAGGAATGGTAAGGAAAACAAACAAACATAAATGTGCATGTGCCTAAAAACAGCCTCAAAATACACGAAGCAAAAACTTATTATAGGAAAATAATTCCAGAATTTTAGTGGGAGATTTTATTAACTGTCTCTTAGGAATTGATAAGCCAACAAGCCAAAAATCAGTCAAGGCATAATGGATCTGAACATATCAACTTTCTTGACCTAACTAATAACGACGGGACCCTTTACTAAACAACTGCAAAATAAACATCCATTTTAGTATACAACACATATTTGTTTTATTGTACATGGTATAGTCACCAATATATACTGTCCTGGAGCCATGCAACAAACCTTAATAAATTTATAAGGACTGAAAAATTACATATGTGTCCTCTGGACACAATAAAATTAATTAGAAATCAATAACATTAAGGGTGAATCCTGAATATTTGCAATTAGAAAGCATGTTTTAAAATCCTGATGGGTCAAAGAAGTCACAAAATAAATTACAATATATTTTTAACTCACTGCTAATGAAAGTACAATGTATTAGAATTTGTGGGCTACAACCAAAGAAGTGCTTAGAGGGAAATTTGTGGCTTTAAGTGCTTTTAGTAGAAAAATAAAAGCACAATGACTTAAGATATTACCTCAACACATTAGTAAATAAATCCAAAGTGTGTGGAAGGAAGAAAATAACACAGACAAGAGCAAATATTAATAGAACAGAAACAAATGATCCCAAAATATGTTCTTTGAAAAGAATCAACAAAATTTATAAACTCCTAGTTAAACTGATGAAGAAAAAGGATGTAAATCAATGTTGGGAAGAAAAGAGGAGTTATCATGATAGATCCTACAGGTATTAAAAGGATAACGAGAGAGTACTGTGAACAATGTATGCCAAAAACTGAGAATATTTAGATGAAATAGACAAATTCATTGAAAAATGCAACTAAAATTGTATAATAGGAAATAGAACCCGAACAACCTCTTTATCTAATAATGAAATTGAATTCATTATACAAAATCTCCATACAATGAAAACTTCAGGCTCTGATGGTTTCACTGGTTAAATCTATGAAATACTTAAAGGAATTATAACCCGAACATTTTTGGGAAATAGAGGAGAAGAGAACTCTTTAGCTCAGTTGTTGAGGCCAGAATAACCCTGATACCAAAACCTGATGAAGAGAATTAAAAAAGAAAATTCCAGACCATTCTCTCACAAACCTAGCTGCAAAATTCCTTGAAAAGATTTAGTAAACTGAATCTAACACCATCTATATAAAAAGGATAATACAAAAAAGTTTTTTTGTAGAAACTGAAACACTGATTCTAAAATTTACACAGAAATGCAAATGACCTTAAAAGAGCCAAAGCAATTATTTATTTATTAAAATTTTTTTTAAGGTATTATTGATATACACTCTTATGAAGGTTTCAAATGAAAAAACAATGTGGTTACCAAATTTACCCATATTATCCAGTCCCCACCCATTCCATAATGCAGTCACTGTCCATCAGTGCAGTAAGATGCCACAGATCCACTATGTGCCTTCTCTGTGCTACACTGTTCTCCCCGTGATCCCCCACACCATGTGTACTAAACATAATGCCCCTCCATCTCCTTCTCCCTCCCTCCCCACCTGCCCTCCCACACCCCTCCCCTTTGGTAACCACTAGTTCCTTCTTGGAGTCTGTGAGTCTGCTGCTATTTTGTTCCTTCAGTTCTGCTTCATTGTTATATTCCACAAATGAGGGAAATCATTTGGCACTTGTCTTTCTCTGCCTGGCTTATTTCACTGAGCATAATGTCCTCCAGCTCCATCCATGTTGTTGCAAATGGTAGGATTTGTTTCTTTCTTATGGCTGAATAGTATTCCATTGTCTATATGTACACATCTTCTTTATCCATTCATCTACTGATGGACACTTAGGTTGCTTCCATATCTTGGCTATTGTAAAAAGTGCTGGGATAAACATAGGGGTGCATATGTCTTTTTAAATCTGAGAAGTTGTATTCTTTGGGTTAATTCCAATAAGTGGGATTCCTGGGTCAAATGGTATTTCTATTTTTAGTTTTTTGAGGAACCTCCATATTGCTTTCCACAATTGTTGAACTAGCTTACATTCCCACCAACAGTGTAGGAGGGTTCCCTTTTCTCCACATCCTCGCCAACATTTGTTGTTCTTAGTCTTTTTGATGCTGGCCATCCTTACTGGTGTGAGGTGATATCTTACTGTGGTTTTAATTTGCACTTCCCTGATGATTAGTGATGTGGAACATCTTTTCTTGTGCCTGCTGGCCATCTGAATTTCTTCTTGGGAGAACTGTCTGTTCATATCATCTGCCCATTTGTTAATCGGGTTATTTGCTTTTCGGGTGTTGAGGTGTGTAAGTTCTTTATATATTTTGTATGTTAACCTCTTGTCAGATATGTCATTTACAAATATATTCTCCCATACTGTAGGATGCCTTTTTGTTCTGTTGATGGTGTCCTTTGCCATACAGAAACTTTTAGTTTGATGTAGTCCCATGAATTCATTTTTGCTTTTGTTTCTCTTGCTCGAGGAGATGCGTTCAGGAAGAAGTTGCTCATGTTTATTATTCAGGAGATATTTGCCTATGCTTTCTTCTAAAAGTTTTATGGTTTCATGACTTGCATTCAAGTCTTTAATCCATTTTGAGTTTACTCTTGTGTATGGGATTAAACAATAATCCAGTTTCATTCTCTTGCATGTAGCTGTCCAGTTTTGCAAACACCAGTTATTGAAGAGGCTGTCATTCCCCCATTGTATGTCCATGGCTCATTTATCATATATTAATTGACCATATATGGTTGGTTTTATATCAGGGTTCTCTAGTCTGTTCCTTGGTCTATGGGTCTGTTCTTGTACCAGTACCAAATTGTCTTGATTACTGTGGCTTTGTAGTAGAGCTTGAAGTTGGGGAGTGAGATCCCCCCCACTTTATTCTTCCTTCTCAGGATTGCTTTGGCTATTTGAGGTCTTTTGTGGTTCCATATTAATTTTAGAACGATTTTCTCTAGTTGCCAAAGCAATTTTTAAAAAGGACTGAGTTCAAGGACTTATACAACCTTATTTTAAGACTTACTAAAGTTAGAGTGATTAATGCTATGATATTTGTGAAAAGGTAGTCATACAGGCCAATAAAGGCAAAAGATGAAAAGAAGAGAATTGAGTCTAGAAATAGTCTCACATATGTATGTCCAATTGATTTTCAACAAATGGTACTGGAGTAACTGATCTTCATATGAAAAGAGAAAACATCAGCCCTTATTTTTCTTCATACACAAAATTAACTCAAAACTAATCATAGACATAACTATAAAAGCCAATAGTATAAAATTTTTAAATGAAAACATGGGAGAAAATTTTGTGACTTTGAATAGACAAGAATTTCTTAAAAACAATACATGAAGAACACACCACAAAAGAAAAAAAATGAAAAGTTCTATTTCATTAAAATTAAAAACTTCTGTTCATCCAGAGATACCATAAAGAACATAAAATTCAGGCCATGGAATGGGAGAAAATACTTGCAATGCATGTATCTGACAAAGGACTGAATTCCAAAACATATACAGAATTCTTCTTAAAACTGAATAAGACACACAAACTCAGTTTTAAAAATGAACAAGAGATTTGCAAATAAATATAAATTGGATCAACTGTGTTGGAAGACTGTGGCAGTTTATAAAAGAGTTAAATATACATTTGCTATACAAACCAGAATACCTTCTCTAGGCATTTACTCAAGAGAAAAAAAAATTTATGTGCACAAAAGGTTTGTATATGAATGTTCATAGCATCATTACTCACGGTAGTCCAAGGCTGAAAACAACCCAAATGTCTATCAGTATTTGCTGATTGGACAAACGAAATATGATATATCATAATGAAAATTCAGTCAGCAATTCAAAAGAATGAACTACTGATGGATGTAGTAACATGGATGAATTTCAAGTCATGCTGAGTGAAAGAAGCCAGACACTAGAGTGCATACTGTGTGATTCCATATATACAAAGTTCTAGAAAATGCGAACAAATCTATAGTGATGAAAAGTACATCAGTGGAGGCTGGAGTGAAGAAAGAATCTTTTGAGGGTGATGGAAATGTTTTGTATTTTGATTATAGTGGTGGTTTCATATGTATACACTTGTCAAAACTCATCAATTCTAAACTTTAAATAGATGCAGTTTATAGTATTTTAATTACACTTCAATATTTTGATTTTAAAAAAATTCTTCAAAGCAAGAAAAAGAAGATATGGACAAAGATTGCAATTGGTAGTTTAATTTAAAAGAGTTACTGGATGAGTCTGCACCATAGTCCTTTAAATAACAATTCATTTTCATTTTCTACCATTGATAGCATGGAGTTCCATATCAGAATAGTTAAACTAATGAATCACTATCTCTGTCAACATTATAACAAAAACAGAAAATACATTGGTGATTAAAACTAGTAGACTTTTCATATATCAAGAATAAAGATTAAATACCCCACAATGGATTATTTGCAGAGAAATGTTTCTAAGTAGTATTTGAACATTTTCTCTCACGTCTTTTTTAAAAAACATAAAATCATAAAACTAAAAAAAAATGTTTTTAAACATAAAGTGTAAGAATTTAAAATAATTGGGTCACAATAAAAAATGAAAATTTTTGTTTTTGATTCATTTAGTCTATAGTTTCATAAATATTTAGGCCCTAATTCAAAACATGATGTAACTCACTTTAAAATCTATTTGCTGAGAAATCATATTTTATGTTATGTAATTAACTTGAAATAAATTAAGCATTTTATGTTAAATGGTGAAAAGATGAATGTTTTCCTTGATTTAGTATAAATATTAATATAGTAGTAAGATCTGTTTAATACTGCTTTAGTAATATGCTGCTCTAAATGAAATATGTGTAATGGTTTTTGTCCCTCATTCCTGAGAGGTTGCCTCTAAACCTTTAGTTTTTAGAGTCATAGGAGTGTCTTTGATATTCATAGTGACCCAGTGATTTATGCTAATGAGATGACACAGAAGATGAGCTGATCACTCAGAAAGACCAATTGTATGAGTAGAAGTTTGGGGCTTTGAACTACATAGAGTCAGCCCGACCTCCACTTCAGTCTGATCTCTGTGGAGGTGGTCGGGGCTGGAGATTGAGTCACATGGCCAATAATTCATTCAGTCAGGCTTATGTACTGAAAGCCCAGTAAAAACTCCGGACACTAAAGCTCAGATGAGCTTCCCTGGTTGGCAAATATCCTTTGAGTATTGTCACACTTCAGTGCCAGGAGGATAACACAACCCTGAGGATGACAGAGGCTTCCTGTTTGGAACCCTCCCAAATTTATCTCTATGCATCTCTTCCTTTGCTGGCTCTAATTTCTATCCTTTTGCTATGATAAAACTGTATATAAAGTGCTTTCCTGGGTTCTGTGAGTCATTCTAGTGGATTATCAAACCTGAGGGAGTCTGTGGGGATCCCCAGTCTTGTTTTTTTAGGAGAGCATGTGAGAAGCTTTTATTAGGGATAAAGTGAGAGGACAGGGCTCCTGGCTCATGCCAGGAGGGGACAAGAGAGCCCCAGGACCCCCAAACTTATAGCTAACTGAAATGAGTCATTCTCTGGAATGAGAGTGGCCTTGGGGATCCCCAAATTTATGACTGGTATCTTAAGTGAGGGCAATCTTCTGAAGAACTATGTCCTCAGATTTTGTAATTTGGGAAATTCATTGCAAATATTTTAACCTATCGTATAAAATATAAAAATCACATAATGATTTTTGAAAATCCCTAGGAGAATGCCTGAGCTAATATGCTCATTACTATATGGAAAGCATGAAAAGGGTCTGGGTGTGAACATTTATGCGGTGGGCAAGTGTGATCACGGCTTAGGGAAGGGCAGATTCTCAGCTCTGTAACCCCAATGTGCTGCTAGTTTTTGGATGGCTATTTTTGGATAAATATTCATGTTATCTTGTGACTGTGGTGGCCATTTTAGCTTATTTCCCCCTTCTTTTTCATATAGACTTGGATTTTCTGTTCAGAATTTACTTCATCCCATCTCTCCAGCCATACATACCATACATACCTCTGTTTCTGGGGCAGATGACCACAACCAGTCTCAGATCCAGAATGTGGTCTTTTTGGTTTAAGCCAAATCAGTACATTTCCTTTTCCCTGAACATGATTGATTGACTCATGTGACCCATTTTGGTCTGATGAACTGTGTAGAGACATTTTCTAGGGGCCAATGGGAAAGAAATTTTCTTGAAACTTCAAAAAGGCTGTCTAACAAGGTTCTCTTCTTGCTGGGTGCTAATGAGAAAGCAAAAAGCTCTGGGAGCACTGGGCATCTGTTTTCTAACCACGGGATGAAACCTTAGGATAAATAAGACAGTTCACGTATTAATATTGAATTGTTAGACCAAGCCTCACCTGAAGTTTACATGACCCCTGAAATTTTCAGGTATGTGGGTCAAATGAATTCCCTCTACTTTTCCAGTCAGTTTGGATCAGCACTTTCTGATACTTGCATCTAACACCTTTCTGAGACAATTAGTTTAATATGGAAGATGATTGTTTTGATGGGGAATAAAAATCAAATGTAAAATAATATCATTCTTATGGCAGAGCAAAGGTGTGGTGTATTTAGGTAACTTGACTACCTCTGCCCTGCCTCCTAAATCCCTTGAAATGAAAGAAGAAATATATTCACTAAAGTCTAGGCTGACCACTGTCAAGGAAAACAAGCAAAGGCAACATTAACATACCAGCAGTTGTGAGGAATTGCCTGGAAGATGGAAAGGAATTGGATTGAATTGAATTGATAACAGTTATGAAAACCCCAGCCTAAAACACACAGAGAAAATGGCCAGGGAGATAAGAGCAGATCCTGAGAAATTTCAAGACAACGAAGAATATTTGTAGGGCATGCGGTGGGCCAGTTGGGCCCATTAACCCTCTGACACTGAGCCACAGGTCACAGGGTGGGGAGGGGAAGGGGGGCTTAGACCTCAGGTTAAAACACTGAGATATGCACACAAGGGCATGACCTGCTGCCCAGAGAGGGCCCCTTGTTAGGATCTGGGAGCCTCTAGAGAGCACCGTCAACCCTCCCATTCAGGCAATTTGGGGTGAGGGTGAGGAAGGACCTCTGCAACTTCCATGCTGCCTAAATAAAGCTTCCCAATCCTTCATTCATAAAGATGAGTGGGAAATCCAGGAACACCAGATATGTGGGCAGAACCAACAGCAAGAAGGAGAGGATCAAGGCAAATGAACAAATTAGTTGACTCTGGAGGAAACAGAAAATTCAGAGAACAAAAAAGAATTCCACTTTCTATCCTTGGACAAAAAGCACAAGGGTATATTGCATTCATAAAGAATAGGCAGCTACAAGAAAGTAGCTATCAAACATGAGAGGGCTTTTGAAAATTGTAAATAGGGTTGCCAAAGTAAAATTCAACAGAAGGATGAATAGTAGAATGAACTCAACTCAAGACTACTGAAATAATGATCTCAGGAAGAGAATGGGATTAGGTGGGCAGAAAGGGGGATTTTTCTTTTTCTTTTAAATATTCCTATATGTTGAATATTCTCAAAAAGTATTAGTTGGGGGAAAAAAAGAAAAATATTAAAAATTGAACACTGACCCAATAATTTTACTTTTGGTCATTACTTTCAAAAGTTAATTTTAAGGAGATCAGATAACAATACAGATAAAAATATACATGTAAGAATATCTGCTACATCTTTATATTTGTAACAGCAAAACATTGGAAACAATCTACATATTGAACAATAGCAAAGTGACTTAATAAAGTGTTACACATCCATATGATAATAAGTTATATTATTATTAAAAATCATGTTTTCATAGAATATATCTCAATGTGGGAAAACATGTAAAGTATATTGATAAAACCAGAATAAAAACTCAGTGAATTCAAAATAGGAACTACAACTAAATATTCATTGTGATTATGTCTGAATATATTAGTTTTTGCTTCTGTCTTCTCTAAACTTTTTGTATTTAAAATTGATCACTAAAGTACTTAGAAAATATTTTTAGAAAAGAAAACAAATGGAAAAGATGTGGTAGCAGGGAAAATATAGAAGGAGTCCACCCGGTCCTTCTCTTGTCTCTCAGGTGTATATTTCACTTAATCTATGTGCTGGGCTAGAGTGAAATCCTAGATGGAAGATTCTCTGGCTTTCTGCAACAGATGTGCCTGCTGTTTTGTACTTTTTCTGGTCTGGTTTTCATTCAGAGCAACACTGACATGCACCCACTCAAATAAATCATATTTATCTCAATCAACTCATTTAGTAGGAACAAAATCTTTAACTTAATGTTGGGGTGACACATGCAACTCCTATACACACACACACACACACACACACACACAAAATCTATTCATGTGTTTTCCAGCTAACAAGTGCTGGGAAGTGTTAAATTTCTCTGCATTTTTTAAGCCTATGTTTGGCAGTTTCAATAGTATGTATGCACCAGATCATTTTGCAAAAATATGATATTCTTTGGTTTGAATTTTGTAAAATTTTAGATAACAGGTGCTTTCTCATAGTCTAGTCATTTTTAGGAATGAAAGGAGATTATTTATCCATTGATTCAAAAGCATTTTATTTTTCTGTCTTTATGAGTTGCTATTTGATATTCACATTGTCTTTGCAACACTCAGGCGCTGCACTATTTTTTTCCCCAAAGTTACTTGATTAGAACAATAACATTATTATTCCTCATAGAAGCTCTACTTTCTTCTAAGCAATCAATGAAGAGATTGCAGCAGTTTTGAGAAGTCCATTGAAACAGGACTTTGATTTATTTGGAACTGGTTTTTAATGTGAGGATTCAGGGCCACTCAACACACTTATGGAACTTTATTTTCTTTGCAAATCCATGTGATAAATCATTGCCTTATGTTTAAATATTGGAGCTTTCATCCATTCTGCCTTCCCTGGTTTTCATGAGATCAGTTTAGTTTAGTAGAAAAAACATGGGCTTTGGAGTTAGACTGGCTTCAGTTGGAATTCTGCCTCCACTATGTCTAAGCTGTATGACTCTGGAAAAGTTACTTCTCTGAGCCTCAATTTTTTCATCTGTAAAAAGAGAATAATATTAAGGACTAAAGAGAATGATATTTGATAGAGAAAAACAAAAACACTACCTGGTGTAGAGCTTGGATCGAAGTTGATTAACTGTTTCTACTTGTGTGCACTTTGTTATTACTATTTCTATTTTCTTTAGGGGCTTGGTTTGCTGTTTCACTGAATTAGAAGTTGGGAGGCTTAGAATCCAGTATGTTTTACCACTCTGGCTGGAGAGACTATGAGCCTGTGGAAACTGTAATATGGGGAGATTAGAGGAACTCAGTGAGGCTCTTCCCAACCCAGAGTGAGAATTTTGAGTAAAAATCTTTTACTTGACCTCATCATCTATGGGACAGGCATTATGGCCATGTCAGAAGTAGGACTGTGTTATGCTGGCCTATGGCACTAGCCATACAGTACTACTCTCAATGTGTATCTTTGGGTTTCAGGCTGAGCAATCTTCTGTCTTTAGAAATTGGCAGGTATTTCTTAATGTCTCAACTATCACAGACTATTCAGGAAATGAGCTTCAACCAGATTTTCTTGTTGCTTGTAGTCCAACAGTCTTGTGGGGAAACATATGAACTGTGTCCATTTTTGGAGTTTTGATGTGTACTGAACTTTCTCAGGTACTTAGGGGGTCTACAGGTAGCCAGAGTGAAGAGAGAGATGAAATCCTGAATCAAAAAATCACTTTGTGTGAGGCAGAATTTGGGCAGGTTGGAGCAAGCTAAGCAGCCGGGCCTGATAGGGTTCAGGGATGATGTGCTTATCAGCCCAGACATGGCCTTTGCTTCCCAAATACACCTGCATCTCCCCCAGGCCCCTCTTCCCAGCCCTGCAGTGCCTGTCCACCCTACAGAGAATGGGGCTCTGGTGCAGAGAGGAGGACCGGAAGGGTCAGCCATGCTGGGTTGGAATCCCTTCTGCAGGAGTCCTTTTGAGAAGCAGATGTTTCCCAAATGTCTGGAGAGGGAATAGAGTAGCTGAGCTTGGTGGTTTAGAGGAGACCAGTTGGCCTTGAGCAGGTAGTCGCCTGTGGGTGATGGAGCAATGGTGGTCAGCAGGGCAGGACAGAGAGGGCAGGCAGAGACCATGATCATAGATGTGACACCACCACCCTTTCTTTGTGACTCCAAAGGAAATCCAAGATTAGCGAACATTTGGGTTACAGCCCAGGAAATTCTTTGGACTTGTTGGGGAGAGTACTTCCAAAAAAGGTTGGACTTCCAGCTAGGAAGCAGGTGTGTGTGGGGGTTGGGGTGGTGATCATGGTGCTTTGCTATTGAGTATTGAGAGTTGGATCTTACTTGTAACTTCTCTGTACTCATTGGTTGGTCTAGCTTGGGAAGTACTGGTTGTCCCCAATATTTAGAATCATGACTTCCTGCAGTTACCTTCTGGTTTCTCTTGTCTATGGCAAGTGATTTTTTGCAAAAGCTGCACTAAGTCCTGGGGAACATATTGTCCTGCCTTTGGCTATTCTTACACTGCCTGGTCTCATAATTCCTCTTCCTAGTAGGGAAGCTGTTTCCTTCATCCTTAGATATTTCTCCAGAGGTAACACAAGTAATAGACTAGAGCATTTCTAAAATATTATTTTAACTGTCAACAATACAATTTTTATTTGAGGAAAGTTAGAACAAATAGATAAGCAAAAAAAAAAAAAAGAGGAAGTAAAACTCTCCCATTTAGAGCTACCTACTGTCAATTTGGTATAAATGCTTACAGTATCTATTTATGAATATTTATTCTTTCAACAAATATTGAGTCTACTGCATTTAAAAAAATGAATCACTGTACATGCAACTTTGTAATTTTTTTTTTTCACTTAGCGATACATTGTGAACAATTTTCCATGGATAAAGTTAAAATCATTCCTCAGCTGGAGCTTACAAATTGCTTGGCACTTTTTCTTGGGGATGCTCTCTTTAATTAAAATTTAAGTTCCATATACAGATCTTTTCCTTCCCTCTCCACATTTTCTTATCCCAAGGAGCCCATTTGTTAAAAATTATGAACAGAAGGATTGAAAGAAGAGAAGTCTTTCCATTTAAGAACCACATAAAAATGCTCTGAATTTATGTTTGACGTTATCATCTGCTTCACAGATTTCTTTGGCTGGTATCCATTTTAATTGTTTTACTCTGTGCCACGTGGACTCTACGAAACTATCAGTTTGATTTCACCAGGAAGATGTAGAAGGAAGCTGGGTGAGAGTGTGTACAAGAAGAGGTGAGAGTGACCACCACTTGTAGCTTGCCCAGAGCATGTCCTCATTACTCTAGCAGGAATCATACATTGAAAAGATTTACCTTGGAGGCAAATTTGCCTTTTTCTTCAAATCAAAGCGAATCTAAATGGCCAAAAGCAGGCTTTTTTTTTTTGGAGTTAGGGGTTTATGGGGGAGAAGGCCATGGGAGGCAATGTTTCCTGCATAATATTAATAGGTGTCACACATAACAAAAAATGGTTCTTGATCAGGCAAACTTGGGAGATGGTGTATTTTAGATACATTTCTTCTAGGCAGGACTTCTCAGAGCATTTAGCATGCTAATAGCATGTGAATCTCCAAGAGAGGGAAGCAGTCAACTTTTCTTAAACTCACACACTCTCTCCTTTGCTGTTGCATGCACATACATTAACAACTTCAGAAAATCCTAGTCTTAGAGGTACAGTTCTCTACTGATGCTCAAGTCAGGAGAAAACAAAAGTAGTTTCATTGTTTTACTTAGGATTGAGATGTTATCTTGGAATTTGTCTTTCTAAGGGGTACTTCAGCCCAAAGCTGTCTTCCAATTGGGTGGTGGGTGTGAACAAAAGTCATTCTTGGGGATTTTAAGTGAGAAACTCAAAACTGAGATGCTTCCCTCAGCAACCTTTGAGTAAAGTTGATTCTCTTCGTACCTTGGTTGCTAGCGAAGTTTGCAAAATAACAGGTGCTGGCTGGGAAATGAAAAGCGTGTTTATAGGTCTTGGTTTCTTTCCTTTTTAAGAGTTCCTCAAACTCTTCTCCTTTATGAGGCTGTCATCTTGGAATGAAACCCATGCAGCCTTCCTCCCCAAAGCCCTCTAAAAAGCTCTCCAGTTGCCCTCCCACCCAACCCACGCTTCCTGGAGCCAGTGATTTATTGCCATAAGCTGAGATGGGGAAAGTCCTTAATGAGCTTGAGGGCCTGGGCTATGCTTGGAGCTGCCCCTAACCACAACTATTCTTATTAAAAAAAATTACCAAAAAACTAAGACCCCAGAAGAAGACCTCTGATGGAGGAGTGGTGGGTGTTTAAAAAAGGAGGTGGGGCAGCATTCCTGGTCCTCCATAAATTAAAACAAACAAAGGAAAATCACATCCAACTGTAGTCAATTGCTTCTGTTAAGAGAAGGAGTGTAATTCAAAGAGGTTTATGTATTTTGGCGGCTGATGGGGTGTGTGTGGGAGTTTAAAAGCAAAGAATAACATGACCAGGAATCAGCTCCAGCCGCTGGCCAGCTCGTGCTTCCTCATTCTGTCCAGCTAATGTGCCTTGTGCCAATTTTTTCTCTTCCTTCTTTATCCCTATTTGATCTCTCCCATGTCTGAACCACCAGGGGGTGTTGAAAGAAGGGCTGCATGTGTCCTTGATAACATCTTGCATTTTATAATTAGGAACCATTTCAAAGCACAGTCATATGTGGTATTCTGTTTTATTCTTACACCAAGCCTGTGCATGAGCATAGGATTTATCCCCATTTTATAAATGAGGAATTAAAAAAGAGACAAGCCTGAAATCGCAAAGTAAGTTAATGGCAGAGCCAGGAGAGATCTCTGGGTTCCCAGCCTGGACTCCTGGCTGGTCTAGGGCCCCCTTGACTGTCACGTTGGCCTCTGGGCCTTGACATCTCATATGTAAAGGACTATTTAAACTTGGGTCACAATAGTCCACACACCGCAGGTTCTCAAGATTATGAAAGGTGTTTAATAGAAAGCTTTTTTTTAGTCATCTCTCAGCACCAGTAATTGAGTTGGGACTGTGGAAATAAATGAAGACTCCCTGAATGGGAACAGGCAAAGGCTATTTATTCAGAACTTGCTATCACAAGAGAGTCAGTCACCATCATTTGCATTTGGCAGAGACTCTAAGGCAGGCAGAGGAGTAGAAAAGCTTTATAGAGGAAAAAAATGAATGTTTTAGCTATGCCCTGATTAGAGACTATGGATAAAGTGAAGGCTCCTAGGCCAGGGTTCTCACCTGGCCCTGGTTGGCTAGCTCACTACACACGTGTGGGCAATATGTTGCTATTGACTCTATATAAAGAGCTCGGCCCAGTTCTCTAGGCTATTCGGTGGTAGGGCCGCAGGAGAGCAGAGACTGGAGTGGTGGCAGCGCCAAGGACAGAGACAGACAGCTGCGGGGTGGGGGGGAGTAGAGGCCCAGAGGCAGAGACTGGCTTGCTGCATGCAGACTCGCTCTGAGTGCATGAGATTCTAGTGATTGACCTGCCGCCATGGGAATAAAGTCAGGTTCTTTATTTAAACCGTTCCATTGTCATTCCTCGGTCTCATTAAATCCATAGTGAACTTGCGTGAGGCTGAAACCCACTGGTAAAACAGAGGCTGTTGGCATGGGGAATTTTAGGTAATCCTCAGTGATTAGTTAGGGGTCCATACTTGTCTTGAAATAGTTAATCCTAAATTGCAAGTGGGAACAAAAATTAGAGAAACTGTCAGTTATTAATCAAGTCTTGGCCATTTTGGATTGATGGCCACAGGAGTTATTTTTTAGCTTCCTGAACTGGTTACTGAAGACAGGAGGTTGGCGTCCTGGGCAGGTTGCTGCAGGTTGTGGGTCACGGTTTTGTCTTTATGTATAGTCTGCCCATTGCCTGTTTACATATTCAGTTTCTCAGGATTGAGCTGGACTAAGCAGCAAGGAGGTATGGGAAGGGCATGGAAGTGAGGGCTCTGCTACCACCTGGGAATTATTAATTCCTGCCTTTAAGGCCAGGCAGTATTGAGCGGTAGTAGAGACAGAAAGGGATGAGCATATTATAGTCTTAGTACCCTCTCTCTGGCCCAGTTTCAGTCCATTTGATATTCTTAGTTTTTGCTCTTCGAGAATGATTTAAATGCAGTGGACGGCTGCTTACTATTTCTAAGGCAGTGCCCTTTTAGGTGTTAGTAGCAGATCTCTGCCACCTGGTCCTGGGTCCTTTGGGTATTTTTTGATTCTCGTTCTTTGGGGAGATTCTATTTTGACTGGAGGAAATTGGGACAATTTAATGAATGAGGGGAATAAGAAAGAAACTTTAAAGAATGGAGAGATCTGGGGACAGGTTAAAAGTGTCCTTGACAGTGTTAAGTCCAAATCAATAGGAGTCAGGGCAAATGTGTGGAACAGGAATAGATTGTGTTCACAGAATGGCAGGTAGTCTGGTATGGGTAAGACTGGAGGGACTTTGAATGTCATTCACAGGAGCTTGGATTTAATTGGTGTGGGAACCCTTCATGTTTCTGAACACGATCTGAAATGATCAGATCAGAGCCGCATACTTATAAAGATCTTACTCTGGCAGAAGAGTGAGTGTAGACTTTCAAACACAAGGCCATCTTGAAAGTGGGGAAACTAGTCTTTAAACTGTTTTCAACAGAGAAGGAAAGTTTAAACAGAAGTCAACATGTCTTTTGGAAGACAGCTGTCAGCATACTCCAAATTAAATGTTTTTAGAACATTCAGCTTTTGTATGTGTGTTACTCATGAATCTGCTCCAGATCTTACATGGGTTTTTTATAAAGCAATTCCTCAGGATTAGCTGTGAGCCTGGATAGAGCCATCAATAGCCAATCCTAAAATGCAGCTGGCAACGACAGGTGAGATCAACAGAAGGAGATATGATGTGAAGGCAGGAAGTACCAGTTCAGGGAGCAAAGAGTGTAATTTGATTGACAAAGGGCAACAGGGTATAGAGTGGATTGGTATACAGCAAAATGAAGAGAGAAACAAAATTATTCTAACATGTCCTTGAAAACCTTGGATTTCATTTTTTAACTATTTGAAATTATGCAAAGATTTGGCTACATTTATATTGATCTAAAGTCCTGGTTTTGTGGAAAAATGCCTAATATTAGGTTATTTACTTGTGAAGGTTCTAAAAACCTCAAAATAAGTGCTTAATCTCTGATCTGATCCGTGAGTTAGTCTTACTGAAACAATCAGATGAGTTTTTGAAGATGTGTGAATGAGGATGCTTTTCTCATTATTTATAATAGTGAAAACAGACACTATAGAAAAATGAACACATTATGACATATGCAGCCTTAAAAATGATGATATAACTCTTATGTTGATTTGGAAAGACAGTCATGGTATAGTGTGCAGTTTTAGAGAAAGGAGGTATTCTAACTATGCATATATTATGTTCCCATTTAAATAAGAATATATGTATTCTAACTAAATATATATTTGGTTTTATATATTTTCCAGATGTTTATACATAACATTATATATATATATATATATGTATAAATGTCTGGAAGGCTACATAATAAATACAGTGGTTTTATCTAGGCTATTTGATACAGCTTCTTTATTTTCTTTAAATATTTCTGTATTTTCTGAAAGTATTTTACTATAAGAAAATAGAAATTCACTATAAAAGGAAATAAGGTGATTTGATCCTCCTGGAACTTCTTTTGCATAAAAATAAATGGTATTTACTCTAATATACATGTATACATATTTATAAATATACAAATATTCACAAATTATATAAATTTATGTATAATGTATGTTTTTATCTAGTGTGTGTTTGAGTTCCAGTAGTTGTATATGCACATCTATTTATAAAAAGGCCATATATATATATGTGTGTGTGTGTGTGTGTGTGTGTGTGTGTGTGCATATACATATATATGTGTGTGTATATATATATATACATACACCTTAGGAAACCTTTGGTTTTTCTGATGTGTTTAAATTTCTTTTTGTAACCAGATTGAATAACTCTGTTTAACAGTGTGTTTTTCCTTTGAAATTACAGTTCCTTCCAGGTGGGAAAAATCACTACCTTAGCCCTGGATCTTTCAACCTAAGCTTTGAAGGGTTGTCACATAGCAACTGTTGTTGGGGTTAATGACCAGTCTTTGTTCTCTGAAGAATGATATTGATTTGTACAATAAAATGGTGCATACAGATCTTTTTCTGGTTATAATAGGATCAAAGAGCTGCATGAATTGAGACCTTTTAGGATACCTCTGGAAAAAGACTCAGTGGGATGTAGGGCATTTAGTTTGTTCCCTTGGAGATTGTGGATTGAATACAGGGCAACCGAGAACACTGAAATTCATGGATGCAAATTCCTAAAGAAATGAATCATTTCCCTTCTTTCCATCAACTTTTACTGAGTTCCTACTAGGTACTAGGCATTGTACTAGTCATCAGGGATGCAGTGATGATAATTGTGGTCTCTATCATCTGGGAGCTTATAATCCAGTGGGGAAGAAAAACACAAAAATTAATAACTTTAATATCTGATGCTAAATGATGGAAGTATGTATGGTGGCATTATGGAATGCAAAGGATACCTAACGCCACCTGGGGATTGTTTCATAATCATTCCCTGTGCAGTGACTGCGTGCCTTGGCATTGGGGATGTGAAGATGAATGAGACTGGCTCCTGGCCATAAGGATTTTACAGTCTGACAGGGGAGACAGAAAAAAACAGTTCAATTTAATACAATGTGGTAAATGTTCTACTAGCCTGAGGATTAAAGTATGAGTGCACAAAGGTGGAGATTAATGAATGATTAATGCCTATTTAATACTCTACTGTTTGCAGGGTCCTTAAAACATAAATACCTCATTTGATGTTTATGAACAGGTAGGATTTCTTTCTTTCACTGATCAGGAAATTGAGGCGCAGAGATATGGTAACTTGTCTAAGGTTGGTGTGTTAGGAACAAAATAGATTGTTAGATTGGGTGGCTTCAACCACAGACATTTTTTTTCTCACAATTACGGTCCTGCAAGGTTGGCCCTGGTGAGGGCTTCTGCTGGCTTGCTGTGTCCTCACAGGGTCAAGAACAGGAGACCACGCAAACTCCCTGTGTCTCTTACAAGGACACTAATCCTGTGGGAACAGGGCCCCACCCTGATGACCTTATTTAATGTTAATTACTTCCTTAGAGAATCCATCTTCAAATATAGGCACATGGATGGGTTAGGGCTTCAGCAGATGAATTTTGGGGGATACACCCATTTAGCTTAAAACCAGCTGGGCTGTCAACTTAGGGCTTCAACCTCCAAAATGTGTGTATTTCCTACACCACACTAGATCTCACAGGTGTTTTTTTCCAGTGTGGTTAATCGGTGATCCTCTCATAACACACAGGACATAAGAAGCTCTGGCATTTTGGGTCTCTGATTATGTTCCCTCCTCTAGCTTTTAGGACTTCCTGACGTGGTCCTTTCCACAGTGCCCTGGGAATATGCACATTACAAACGATGGCGTTGTGGTGGAGACAAAGCAGGGCTTGTGAGGGCAGGGGCTACCATGGTGGGTAGAGATCAGGGCCTGGAGGCTAGTTCTGGTTTAGAAGAGGAGGATGCCTGGGTCAGGTTCCCATTGCCTGATGCAGGATGAGACCGCAGCCTGCTCCAGGACCATTTGGAGGAGTAGGAGGGGGGTGGTGGAGGCAGGCCAAGGGCAATAATGAGGACCGCAGGGCCAGAAAAGGGCATTTTGCCAACAACAGTAGCTGCTGCTCATATTGTGTTTCCTGTCCTCTTTCCCCTTCTAGGAGAGCAAAATGCTCTTCCTGCTTGTGTAAAGCTGACGTTGCCCCTCTGGCCTCCTCCAACCTTGTGATCTTCAATGACGGCTCTTTCAAATTACCAAGGGACATTTAAATAGTGTCAGTGCTCACACCCCATCCTCAAAGATTCTGATTTATGGAGTATGATACAAGGCTTCCATTTTTTGAAAGCTTCTCAAATGATTTTAACATGTGGTCAAGGATGAAAATTAGACACATTCCCTCTGCCTTGTTTTTTGAGGGTGTGAGGCATAGACTGTGACCCTCAAACTTCTGACAGTCTCATCTATTTTGGTCTTCTCAAGACCTGTAGGGTAGACAGGTGTCACGATCTTAAAAAGGAAAAGCTGGGACTGCATTGGCCTATGTGTTGGGAGCAGGAAGCCCAGGTAGAAAGAAAAACCAACCTTAGAACAAGGAAAGCAGGATGGAATGATTATATGCTCCTTTGCTGGTTTGAGCAAAGCATGAAAGATGCAGTTTCATTCATTTGTTCATTGGATAAATATTCACTGGACATCCGCTATGCACCAAATGCTGTATTAGGTGCTGGGTTAAGAGCTAGCCCTTGGCACCTGGCAGGGGCTGGGGATGGTGGCACAGGCAGAAGGCCATCCCCCTTTGAGACCCAGCCTGGGCAGTAGCCCTTTGGAGACCTATGCCTTGTCAGAGCATTGTAGAACTAGAAGAGTACTGCCAAGCACAGTTTTCTTTGCTTACATGACTCATACACTGAAAGAATGAAACAAATTTGTTTTTCCATTTAAAATTAAGCCTCCTCAGAATCTGTAAGCCTGTTGGGATGAAGGTTTACAAACTGTAGAAAAGGGTTATTATGCCAGATTTAAACTATGGCTTAGTGACGAGGAAGCAAGAACACAGAGCTTTCGGCTCACGTATTCTTCTCTGGTGAAACTGACCACTCTGTCCCCCGCAGATGTCCATCCATCTCTGCACAGGGACATTCTGCTGAAAAAAGCCAGCTGATAGCTCACATTCTGAAGATTTTTCAAATATTATTACTGAGGCATTTTTCATTATTTTGGTTTTAATTCAAGAGGGTTTTTATTTAAGATGTGGAGGTCATAAGTTTTATATCCTTAGGCTTGATTTAAGACTGATCATGACAGATCATAAACGGTGGTCTCATTTTCTTGAAACAGTGGATGACATTGTGGTAAGAAACTAAACTTGACTGTTAAACATAACATAGAGTGTATGGTCTTTGGAGTTTAACAAACCCGAATATGAATCCTGATTCTGTCATTTACATTGTTAGGATCTAGGAAAAATTACTCTGACATTATGAGCTTCTGTTCCATCATCTTTAAAATGGGGACAGCAATGTGATAAAGTATATATATGCCTCAAGCAGTGCCTAATGTGTAATTAGTTTCTGATGAATATTGCTTTCCCTGTTAATAATGACATCATATAGCCATTGATAACCTCAGGGCCCAGGTCTGAAGTCTTGGGTGAAATTCTACCTTGGAAAAGGTGAGCACATAAACTTCTACTATGAATTATAAATATCCAAGGAAGATAAATGGCATATTCTTTGTGTGCAAATTGCATTTGATTCTGTATGTTTGTGAATAGTGAAATGACAGGCAGACACATGGCTTTAAATGGAAGTAGCAAGAAAGGCGGTAACACCTGTCAATCAAAGCTGTCTGTGTGCCAGGCACTTTACACATTACCTTATTATATCCTCACCGAGCTCAAAGCAAGGTGTTATCATCTCTATTTATCAATAAGGAAACTAAAGAATAGACAAGTTAATTGTCTTTCCCAAAGTGACACAACTAGTGGTGGAGTTGAAATTCCAAGCCAAGGGTTGTCAGTCAATTACTGAAGATGGTGTCTGTTATATAAGAATATTGTTTCTGTCTAAATTAAATCATGAGGTTAGCATTCCAATACCAATATGCTAGAACTTGCTGAATAAATGAATAAATAGAATCAGCACCTGCATATAGGGGTGCTTAGTTGTCTAAGAGGATTATTCACTGAATGGGAGCTTTACCTGAGCGAATGGAGTGATGTCCCCTAAAGAACCCAGGGTCCTTTGGGACACTGGTATCTACAATGGAATGATTACACATGAATAATTTTAATGTTCATCCAATAGTTCATTGAATGGATGGAGAAATATCTCCCTAATTGTTTTGTCTTTGTTGGACATTTTGGTTGAATATAATTTTTCCATATCTTCAATGGACTCTTTTGAATACGTTCCTGAATATTTACTTATTTTGTTTTTTTTTAAACAGTCTTTTCCTGTGCATCTTTTGGATGACTCATACAATGTTTTGACACATATGTTCTAATGAATATGAAGCCTTTAAGGTTTATAGTAAGGCTAGAATTCATGCAATAAATACATTGAGCAATAAGAGAATATGCACTTTGTAGTGATAAAAGTCTTAATAATTTCTCTACAGTCAGCCTAATGATTTCAACTGATGTTTAATATACACATCTCTTATTAAGAGCATACAGCTTGGATTCCTTTCAGGTCTCCCTTCATACTTATCTTCAAAAATTTAATCTTTTTTTGCATATCAGTCTGTAGTTGGTTGTGTTTTCTCCATTTATATGTATTTATCCGGGTCCAAATGTGGTTAGAGTGATGACATACAAAGGAAATTCAGGACTCTTGACCCAGAGCCAGAGGCCTGAATAAACATTCCGATGTCTGAGATTTTGGTGTTGAGGAAGGTCTCTGGACCTGTCCCCTCAGAATGTCAGGAGCTTACTGCATTTCCAAAAAAGGATGGTGCTTAGAAAATGTAGCCTTTAGTGATAAAAAAAAAACACAATGATCATTACATGGGATTTTGAAATATCAGGCTCTTTAAAAATTAGGCAAATGATGTTAAAAGGTTGTTGGTACTGTAGGTGAAGGAGAGAATGGTCTTAATAATAGTCCTTTATTGTGATAAGCCAGCAAAACCCAAAAGACAGTATTTGGGCAAATACTATTAAAATCACAGCAACACAAAATTCACAGGGCTCTACAAGAATACAACCAAAACCAGCTCCAGAACAGACCCAGTAAGGGGATTAATTGTCTGTGTAAGGTGGCTGTGGCCAAGCGGAACTCATGGTCAGATCTTGAGCAGTCCTTACATTGCTGGTTTCCCATTAGATTTTATCTCCTGTCTCAAGCAGTAGGATCTGGCAAGAGGGATACAAAAGACTCCGTGATTTAACTTTCAGAAGAGGTGGGGAAGAGGCAAGGTCACACCTCTCTGTTAATGACCATTTAGGTTTTAAATCATGACAAGATTTGGAGGTTTCAAGGCAGAGGAGGCTGCAGCAAGCATCTTGGCCTGGGACGAGTTTTCGGGAGTTTTGCACAAAGATATTTACTTTTGGAAGATAATATTAGCTCACTTATTTCCTACGTAAAATGGAAAATAAACACCCATTTAAAAATAAACACATGCACATGCTTCATTTCTGTTTGCACCCTTTCCTTGCCTAGGGAGTGAGAAGTGTGTATGTGTGTGCGTGTTTCTCTGGCTAAATTTTGGTTTGTTTCAACTTCTTGCTGGCTGCCAAGCAGACATGGATGGATGGATTTTGGTCAGGGTAAAGGCATTTTGCCCATTATCTGCCAAGGTGAGACTTATGCCTACCAGTGGGTAGGCCTCCTTGAAATTCACTGGTCTGTCGACATGACACTGATGCAAGATTGATGTGTTTCGAGGTGGTACTATTTTACAGTCTGTTTGGATCAGCTCCTGGTCTGGTGCCATTTCTTAGCTAATGATGTATATCATGAACCTTCACTGAAAAAGAAACAACAGGCCCTTGTTTCTGACATGCCCTTTGGCTTAGGGCAATCCTGTTTAGCCAGAAAAATACTTCCGGTAAAATTCTTTTCTCAGTATCCTCAGAGTGAATCCAGTATGCAGCAAAGAGGAATGTATTGTGTTTGTGGGTTTAGCAGTTTATCTGTCACTGTTCCTGCAAAAGAGCCAGGCTGTCTCACTGGTGATTAGCTCAATGCCACTCTTCTAGGGGAGCAGGGAGTCACTTAATGCATGTGTTGAGTGGGTCTCTGACATGAAAAAAGGTACACTGGTTTCTACATAGGAGCGGTGAGCCTGAAAAAGGAGAACAGTTGTAGGCTTAGTGAGAATGATGGTAACCTATCTCTTCCTTCCATTGATTCTCAGCACTGTATCAAGTGTGGTACTGCTGGGGGTGCTGCCCCAGTTACTTGTACTGCACATCAAATCACCCCACAGTTTCCATGGGTCAGAAATTCGGGAAAGGCTATGATGGATGGTTCTGGCATGGGGGTCTCATAAAGCATGGTAGTTTGCAGTGGCAGGAGCTAGAAGAGCAGGTGTTTATCAGAGGTAGAGTCTGCATTTTGCTTTGTTCAGGCAAGTCACAAATGAAATCAGAAATAAGGGGAGGGAACACAGCCCCACCTTTGATGGAAGGAGTATGAAGGTCATGCCATACTACAGTAAACGGGATGCTGCCATGTTTGGACAATACATTTGTCATATGCAGAGCACTGCTCAAGACCAGAGGATCCCAGGAAGGGCTGTCCAAGTGGAAGTAGGCCTTTCAGGAAGTTCTGTGGTCTCAAAATCTCATAAACCAGTTTGCATAGTAAAATATACATAGTCATTCTGTAACATCTGATTAATTTTTTATATTTAAGTAAATTTTATGAAGGTATAATTGACATGCAATAAAATGCACACATTTTAAGTGTATGGTTCAATAAATTTTGATAAATATATATGCTATGTGACAGCTACCCAAATCAAGATACACATATTTCTATCATCCAAAAAATTCCCTTCTCCTTTGCTGTAAATAACTGCCATCCTTGTCTCCAGGCAACCACTGATCTGGCTTTCGGTTGCTCTTGATTCGTTTTGCCTATTACAGATTTTCATGGAATCTTGTAGTATATACTCTCTTGTCAGCATAGTGTTTTTGTGATTCATCCATTTTGTTGGATGTTTATATCATGTTATTGTTTATGTAACACATAATGTTTGTCCAACATTATTGCTGAGTTGTATTCCATTGTGTGGATATGCTACAATTTGTTTATCCATTTTCCAATTGACAGACATCTGGGTTGTTGAAATGTTTGTATGGGCCTACATTT
This sequence comes from Manis pentadactyla, assembly GCF_030020395.1. Taxonomy (NCBI): domain Eukaryota; kingdom Metazoa; phylum Chordata; class Mammalia; order Pholidota; family Manidae; genus Manis; species Manis pentadactyla. The sequence continues at coordinate 206,102,197 of NC_080020.1, read as the reverse complement.
TTATTTGTCTTGGGTAAATACCTAGGAATGGGATTGCAGGGTCATATGGGAAATTTATATGTCAAACTTTTTAATTAACTGCCATTCTATTTTCCAAGAGTGGTTGTTCCATTTTACATTCCCACCAATAGTGTATGAGAGTTCCTGTAATTTCACATCCTTGTCAAACTTGATAGTGTCAGTCTTTAATCTTAGATAATTCAATGGTATGTAGAGGTTTAAATATACATTTTCCTGATGATCAAAAATGTTGAGCATTGTTTCATGCATTTATCAGACATTTGTGTATCTTCTCGTAAATAATTGTTCAAATCTTCTGCCCATTAAAAAAGTTTTTGTCTTCTTTCTAATTATAGTTCTTTAAATATTCTTGATACAAGATATTCATTAGGTTTCTGTATTGTGAATGTTTTATCCCAGTCTGTAGATTGCTTTTTATTCTTCAGTGGTGTTTTTGACTAGAAGTCTTTAATTTTGATGAAGTTTAATCTATAATTTTTTCCTGTTATATTTGGTGCTTTTTAAATGCTCGAAGATCTTTGTCTATTCAATGTTTATAAAGATTTTTCTCTCATGTATTCTAGAAGTTTTATAGTTTTTGCTACTATTTCTAAGATCAATTTTTAGGTAATTTTTATGTATTGTGTGAGGTAAGAGAGAGAGAGAAACTTCTCTAAAACATTGTGTTTTCTGTTTTCTATTTCATTGATTTCTGCTCTTTATTATTTCCTTCCTTCTATTCACTTAGAGTTTAATTTTTCTAGCTTCTTGAGTAGTAAGCTTTAAATCTAAGCTTGATTTTTTTTATTAAGGTACCCTTGATATACAATCTTATGAAGGTTTCATATGAGCAGCATTGTGGTTACAACATTCATCCATATTATCAAACCCCCCACCTCCACCCCCACCCCCATTGCAGTCACTGTACATCAGCGTAGTAAGATGCTATAGAGTCACTACTTTGTTTTCTCCATGCTGTTTGATTTTTTAAAACTTGTTCTTTCTCATGTAACCATTTAAAGATATGTTTCCTTTAAGCACCACTGTTGCTGCATCATATACATTTTGGTATGTTCTGTATTTGTTAGCATTCAATTAAAAATATTCTCAAATACCCTGTGATTTCTTCTTTGATGAATGGCTTATTTGGAAGTGTTTTACATATTTAAAAAATATGGGAATCCTCCAGTTACATCTTCATTTCTAATTTATTTCTGTTGTGATCAGAAAATACACTCGATATGATTTTGATTCTTTAAAATGTATAGGGATTTCTTTTATGGCCCAGCATGTCTACCTTGACAAGTGTTCCATTTGCACATGGAAAGAATGTGTATTTGATGATGTTACATGTGATGTTTAAAAACTGTCAATTAGGTTAAGTTGTTTGAATTTTTTAGGTCTTCTGGAAAAAACAGCCTTGTTCTATCAGTTAGAATAGTGTTGATATCTTTGTCTTCATGTAGGTTTGTTTTTTCCCTCTATCAGTGTTCTCCATGTATTTTGAAGCTCTTTAATTAGGTGCGTGCATATTTAGGATTGCCAAGTCTTCATGAAGATTGATGGTTTTATCACGAGAAATTGTATCTCTTTCTCTCTGTTAATTTTTCTGGTCTTGAGGTCTACTCTCTGAAATTAATTTGTTTTCTCCAGCTTTTTTATGATTAGTGCTTACATGGCATATATTCTTCCATCCTTTTACTGTTACTATCTCTTTTTATATATATTTGAAATATATTTCTCACAGTGTATATATAACTGGGTCTTGCTTTTTAAAAATCTTATCTGACAATTTATGGTTAATTATAGTGCTTAGGACATATACATTTAATATATTATCAATATGTTTGGATTTGTTTATCATCTTACTATGTATTTTCTCTTTGTCTATTTTCTTTTCTACATTTTCCTCATTTTCTGACTCTTGGAAAGTTAGCATTTTATTTTATTTCTAATGTTGGCTAATTTTTATATTTTTTTCCTTGGTGGTCATTCTAGGGTTTATAATATACACTTTTAAGCCATCATAGTCTATTTTCAGGTAATACACCACTCTTTCACATATAATGTAAAACATTGAAGTTACATTCCTTCTTTTCTCCCTTCTCATCCTTTGTGCTGTTGTTGTTACACTCTTTACTTATGCATGTATTGTAAATCTTTTATCATTATCATTTTTGTTTTAAACCATATGTTGTCTTTTAAAGAAATGTAAAAATGAAAAAAAACACTTTTAAATATTTGCTTGCATGCTTACTATTTCTGGAGTTCTTTGTTCTTTTTTGTAGATCTGATTTTCCAGCAGTTATCATTTTCCTTCAGCCTGAAGAACTTCCTTTTATATTTAATGGAGTGTAGGTCTGATCATAAATTCTTCCAACCTGTTTGTCTAAAAATGTCTTCGTTTTCTTTTATTTTTGGACAATATTTTTGGTGGGTATAGAATTTTAGGTTGACTTTTCTTTTCTTCCTTTCAGTACTTTTAAGAATGTCACTCAACTGCCTTTTGGGTTACTTTGTTTCTGATATGAGGTCAGTGATTTTTCTTATCTTTGTTCTTCTGTATCAAATGTCTCTTTTTCCCCTCTATTTTTTAGTATTTTCTATTTCTAGTATTCAGCAATTTTAATATGTACCTTAACATATGTTTTTATTTGTCCTTATACTGTGAGCTGTATTGATATTCTTGGACCTGTAGTTTTATATTTTTCATCAGGTTTTGAAAAATTTTGGCCATTATTTCATATAATTTTTATTTCTATGCCTTCACATTCACTGATTTCTTTTTTCTATTATGTAATCTGCTGTTAATCTCATTCAGTAAAATGTTCGTCTCAGATGATGTATTTTCAGCTTCAGGAGCTCTATTTGGTTCTCTTTTGTATATTCAATTTCTCTGTTTCTTTTGTTTATATTTTCCTTTAAATCTTTAAACATATGTAAATATCACTTTTAAAAAACCTCTGAAACTTCTGTTATCTCTAATTTCTGTGTATGTTTCTATTGAGTGATATTTTTTTCTGGCTATGGTCATATTTTCTTAGCAGGGTAGTTACTTTTGATAGGATACTAAAACATTGTGAATGTCACATTATTAAGTTGATTTTGGTATCTTCTCTTAAAGATTGTTGAACTTTATTTTGGCAGACGGGAAAGTCGTTTACAGGTCAGCTTGATCCTTTTGAGGTTTGTTTTTAGTGCAGGTCTGCAGGAGCCTCACTGTAGTATAGTTTAGCCTTAATACTTGTGGGGTCTCTTCTAAATGCCCTGATTGTTCAATGAGATTTCTCCACCACAACTGGTTAAAACTTGGATGACTCCCAGCCCTGTATGAGTTCTGGGAATTGTTCGGGTTACAGCTCCTTGTTAGTTGTTCTTTCACTCATAGTTATTCTTTGCTTGGTTTCATGGTGTCTTACCGCACATATGCAGAACTGAATATTCTGCCAAAGACTGTAGGGCCACCTATGCAGATTTCTGGAGCTCTTTCTCTATGTAACCCTCTCCTTTCTGAGACTTTGCCTTGCAAATTCAAGCTGCCCTCACTTCTCCAAACTCTGATATTATTTCTTCAATTCAGAGAGAGCCTGGGATCTACCTGGGTTCCACTTTTATACATTTGAGTTTCCAGGCAGAAAGCTGGGGCATTTATAAGACTAATATCATTAATTTCCTTATCATTCTTTCAAGGATCAAGCCCTGTGGAGTCTGCAGTCAAAATTTTAAGAGTCATTTAATATATTTTATCATAAAAAAAGTGGTTTAGAGTGGGAAGGCAAGTCTAGTTGCAATTACTATATCATATATTTGAAATACAAGTTATGAAACTGGATTTTAAGGCAAAATGGAATCATCTTTTTTCATTAATTTGTGTAGGAATTTACAGTTTTATCTGATGACTGGTTAACTGAAAAAAAATCCTCTTAGCTCAGTTTTTAGAAATTAAGAGTTTCCTATAAATGAACTAAACTACTAGAGTTAAATTAATTTCATATGCCCTTTGCCCAATGAAGAGGATTTCAAAATGATTTGGGAGGAAATTTGGCTTCAATCTCTTATAAATATCAAAATATCCTTCATTTTCTCACTCTGCTCTTGTCTACAGAAATGAATTCTAAACAGCTGGTAGAGAGACATATCAGATCAGAAGGGTTTGTGCTGTGCTAGACTGGCAGTTACAGAGCCACTAGTTTGGTATACAAAGGAAGGTCTCTTATTGCTATCTTGGCTGGCATTGTGGTTTTATGTTCCCAGAGTCTGGAAGCAGTGACTCAGGAAAAGCCTTGGTACCTGGCTGACAAACCAGTTGACATAAATGTGTTAACCATATACTGGCAGGTGGCCTAGTCTGCTAGCTGGCTTCTGAGAAATGAAAAACACAGAGGCCTCACAGACAGATCACCACTATCTCCAGCCTCTGAAAGTTCTGGAATGAGAATCTGGAGCAAGTTCATCGCTGTCTATTTTCACTGGAAATGGACCAAAGAAACTGCCAAAAAGCTAATTTTGTGTCTAACATCCTTCACACAATGCAACATTGTTTGTCAGGCTGTTGGGTGGCCCTTGGAAGTTAAATATACATACATACATTATCTATCTATCTAAATATGTGTATGCTATACATGTATATCTTATCATTATAGTTTATATAATGTTTTAATGTCTAGATGGAACTAGTGGAGGCTAGTTTCTCAATTCCCTCATCTGTATTATAGGGATTAACATTAATTCCTACTGCAAAGGGTAAAAGGATGGTATGAATTTACACATGTAAATTACTTAGTGCCTAGTTCATACAGTCTTAGCTAAATACATTCTTACTACTGTTATTTTATGTATGCAAACTATTGCTTCTTGGTTATAGACTCATTCATAAGTATGCTGTGAGTTTTGCCCTTCTCTGGACTTGTTTTAGCTTTTTTGTGGTATTTATCTATAAACTCTATTTAGCATGTATTTTTGGAAACATATTTTGATGGTTGAGGTTACAGATCTACCTGAGTGTTCAGATCTCTCTGCTACACTGAGCAGAGAACTGAGGTAAGAAAATTCAAGTTAAATTGTGGTCATTCATAAATGTTGGGTGGGGTGGCAGACTGCCCACTTTACAGGCATGGTTGTCTTGTCTGAGACTTGGATCCAGGTGTGACAGGCAAGAATGGAACTGTAAAATGTTGAGTGGGAGAGTCACAAGAAGTTGAGAGGCATCATAGAACATACCAGGCCTATTTTAAGCAGAAGGAACTGAGAAACATACAACTATCTGTGCTTATCATCTACCTACTGATGCTGAGCCCCAAACCCACAGTTCTATACTCTGTTCTGTGGTGCTGAGGCTGGAGCTCTGCCAAACACACCTCCCGGACTCCTTTGTCAGGTGACTTCCTGTTGGGTTCTGTTACTGTCTGTCGCTAGAGGGAGACTGGAGGATGATCTGGGGAGTAAAGGCTGCTTTTTTCTTTCTATTTGGTCTTGTCATTGTTGCTTGCACTTCGGAAATTTACTTTTGTCTTTGGCTTCTTTTTGCTGTGTCAGGACTAGCTATTTCTTACCCACTCAGAGATGTGATTGGTAGCCAGGTGTTTCCCTTTTCCAGTGCCATGGGACTCCTCTGGGATTTTATCAGCACCTGGGAAAGTACTACCTCCTTAAAGGACTAAGCCCCAGCTTAACGGGTATTCTTTTTCTGAGCTTCTAGGTTTTGATAATCTCAATTTTTGCCCTCTACACCTAGGGTTGGGGATTCTCCTGTTAGTTATTATCACTATGTTACCTGAGTTTCCCTTTATGTTCCTTCCTTTCTCTAACACCTGTGAAACCAGTTCCCTGTGTTAAACCCTCTTTGTTTAAATATCTGGTGTAATTTCTCTTTCCCTCCCTTCCTTCCTTCCTTCTTTCAGCCCTCCCTCCCTTTCTCCCTTCCCTCCTTCCCTAATAGGAATAGTCCTATTAAACAAACTAAAAATATGGAATTCTTGGATTAGTCTGGTTATGACTTTGGCCTTGAATGTAGCACTGAGCTCCTTTCCAAAGGAATATGAGGCACTCTTAGCACATGGCATGCAGTGGCAGAGTCATCAGATTATCAACTGTGGTCACTTGGGATAAAGTTCCCATTAAAGTGAGTTCCTTAGGGCACAAAGTGACTGCTGCACTTGACTGTTATGTAGTAATAATGATGATGAGGTCTCCTAGCATGAGATGATTTTCTCAGTCTGCATTGGAAGAGTAACAAAAAGAAAGTGACAAGCTCGGGGTTTTCAATTTTCAGCCCAAGTCTCAGTCAGAGAACTAGGGATTTTCTATAGTTGCCTTATAAATTATATTAGATAATAAATGTAAATATATTATGTGATAAATATATTTTATTATATTTCTTATAGTTTTGATGCAAATGTTATTGAAAGCCAAATTTAATTGTGTGGACTGCAGAATTACAGTGACTCACAGGTTCACCGAATTTCTTATGTGAAAGTTAGGGACTTGGTTGGGATGGAGTGGGGCCCTGAAATTTGGAATGAGAATATTCTGGATAGACCCAGAAAAAGCTGAAGTTTTTGAACTTTTCCCAAGTGTTCCTGGACTTTTCTTGCTAGCAGAATGAGCTCCTCCTTCCATGTTTGGGAGTCTCTCTCCCTTGCTTGAAAACTGTTTAATCTCACCTAACCCTGTTGTCTTGTGAGAGCCAGTCCTATCAAGGCCCATTTTGCATTGTCTCTAGACTTAGAGCTAGAGTCAGATCCCATCAAGTATAGGACAAGTGTAAATCTAACCTTTGAAGAGATAGCATATAATCCAATAAAAGTGCATGCTCTAGTTGATTTATATCAGCTGAAACCTGGGGTGTATGGAATATGTGTGGGAATAAATTCTAAGTGTATTAGGTCAAGGAGAACATAATATAATATAAGGTCAGGTTGAATGTATTGAAATGGGTACATTTACCAGAGATTCTGCGGTTAATATATTAGCTGAACTAGCTAGAAGTGACTCTGACAGTATGCTTGATTTGTTGACCTAGACTTGGACTGAACAGTGGATTACTTCCTGTGAGGCTGAGATGTCAGAACTTTTGTGGCATAATATAGAGGAGGGGGTCAACAAGTTATGGCCTATAGGTCGAATCTGAAAGCTAAGAACGGTTTTTACACTTTAAAAGGTTATGGGAAGGAGGAGGAAGTGGAAGAAAGGAAGGAGGAGGAGGGGGTCGAGGGAGACCATATGTGGCCTGCAAAGCCTAAATTATGTACTATCTGGACTTTTACAGAAAAAGTGGAGGACAGCTGATTCTGAAAGAGGTCAGAGGTTTAAGTGATAGGAATAATGGCAGTTTTGTCATGGGTAAACTCTCATCTTTTCTATATCATCCAGGTATGTTTGAGCCATGCAGCACCATGCCTGAGTCACGGCATATGTGGGCTCGGGCTGAACATAAATGGAGAGAAGGTGATTCCCTCACTCCTCCATATTTGCACTGAAGGGAGAAGAATGATTATAAAGACTCCTCCCTGCCTGTGTGCCTGTTCCCTGGTACCCTTGGGCGATGGGGGATGTGGGGTGTTAAAAACCAGTTAGCCTTTGGATAAGGACTGGTTGTCTGTTGAGTCTTATCTTCCTTTAGTGACCTGGATTCCTGGGGGAAAGAGAAGACTTAGACATTCCTGGGACCCATACCTCAAAACATCTAATTCAGGCTGAGGTTGTTTCTTAACAGTCATTGTACATAGCTCCACACATCTCCTTCATCAATAGTAGGGCTCATAAAGGGATTGTTGATTGGGTGATTGGTTTCCATCATTCAAGAATCATTCAAGGGACAGGAACCTGGTATCCTCTGCGGGCTCAGCCTTTGGTGCACAAAGTCATTGTCAAAACCTGTTTCCAGAGCTGAATTTTCTTGAAATTACTTCTCAGCTCCTCTCTCTAAGTGTCTGGAGTAACTCCTTCCAAGGGCCTTATTTCAAGGCAGCTTGTCCCTGATGGAAACCAAGATCATCACTGGCTAAAGAATTTAGCAATACCCTAAAGTGGGCTCACCTAATACATTCTTAAAATCTACAAACCAAGGTGTGTGTTTGGGGTTTGGGCTCTATTTCATGTCCCTATCATCTCAAACCATGTAGATGGTCAAAACCGTATCTGGTCTTTGGGATTATTTTCAGAATAAAACTGTATCTGGATACATAATGCAGTGAAGACAGCTATTGTGGTTATTCCTCCCATGCATTTGCCCAAATTGAGTATGGAGTAAATAGCAGTTCAGTACGTATTCTGTTTTCTGACTGTGGCACAGTGGGGGCTGGGGAAGAAGACTAGGTCCTCTTTTAACTTTTTAAGTTTTCACTTTTTAAAAAAGCACAATAAAACCTTAATTTAAAAACAGATGTCCAGGCTCAATTGCTGGGTCAAAACTAACAAAACTGGAATTTAATATAAGTGCAAAAATCCTGTGATTAGGTTAAAAAAAAAATCAGTTTCCTAAATAACTACCAGGTGGGGAAGCTCTCTATTTTACAGTCACAGGAATCTTTTTCTATTAAGGGGACTAGTACCACTTCTACCAACCCCCAGGAAAAAGCTTTTCTTGAAACATGTGCAAACAAAGAATAATTTAAATCTCATTTAAAAATGAGATTAAACAGAATCTTTCATTGTTGAGTGGTATCAGTTAATTAAGAGCAAAAGAGTAAAAGCATTTTAACTATACAGCTGAACTAACAAAATTTGATATTTAGGTTATTAAAACCTAAAATCCAGGTCAATCATTGAAAATAAAATCGGACACATACAGGAAGTGAAAATATTACCAAGAAAATGCAAGTGGCTACACAGAGAAAAGGAGAAGGCATTGGGGTCCCATGGACAATCTTCTATGAACTAAGTATGTTGGGTAAGCTTAGGTTACCCAACCTGATTAAACCCAGGTTGGTTTTGGCATTTTTGGGGGATGAAAGAAGGAAATGGGCTCTACTAAGTTACATGAAAATGGCTGATGCCAGTCAAAAGTAAGACCCATAAGAAAGGCCATGCATGGCTGGTCTAGAATAAGACGTCATATGCCATGGAGTGTTACAGTTTCAAATCACCTTCACCTTCATTATCTCTCCTGCTCCTCCTGTCTTACAGATGTGGTCACTGAAGGACCGAGAGAGGAAACTGCTTTCAGTTCTCAGAGCCAGTTAGCAGGGCTGGGGTTGGTCTCCTAGGCCCCTGCTTTTTGGTAATAATTACCTCCCCTAGTCCTTCAGAATGTTATGTTATCCCCTAAGTGGTAACCTTAATTTCTGCCTTGAATTAAAATTGGTTGGGGGGTATAAAGGGGGTTAAGAGCCTCCCTATCCAGTCTCTCTTCTTTCCTGGGAGGGTCTTTGAGCCACTTTTATGTCATCTGGGTCCCTGATTCTGGTTTCCTTGCACCAGGGTCTCCAGACAGACTGAGGGTTGGCAGCATCAGCTGGGGCTTTGGGGTTGCTCAGGCTGGGTTGCCCCTTCTTGAACCAACCCAGCCTGGGATACTCTTTCCAGGAAGCAATGGGATCTGCTGAAGTTGTCACTTCTCAGCTAAACTCAGGTGCAAATGCCCTAGTTTTTGCAGATGGCAGAAATTCTGGTGGGTTGGGTACTGAACTGGGGGAACTTTTGCCTTATAACTTCCCCTATTCTTTTTTCATATATTTATTCCTCTTTTCCCCTTACTGCTCACCTTTCTGGCTAATCCAGAATATTATCTCATCCTTGTATACCCGACGTTACTGGCTTGTTAATGAATACTCATACTCCAGCTTTCTTGATGGGTTTGGGGTTCTCAGCCACATGACCTCATCACTGGTCTTGATCTAGATTCCCATGATGTCATCTCTGGCCCCTGTTGGGGCAAATCTCAACCTGTCAAACCAGTCCTGCTGGGTCACAGGCTCATTTTGTTCCTTTACTTTATTACTCACCTCAACACCACTCTTTGCTCCTACCTCTCCATACTTTGGCCATATATCATTCCATATCTCTGTTTCCTGTGTTCCTGAAATTTAATTGCAAGACTGAAATTGCATGGATTCAGTCTACTCATTGTTGCAATACCAAAAGGTATTTATTAAGTACTTAATTGTGCATGGTTATATATAGAAGGGGCTGACTTTGTGATGTGAAAATAATAATAATCCCTTACATTTTATGACAGTTAATGCTATCACACCCATGAGTTCCTTTAATACATCAGCTCCAGCTATGTTTCACACATTTGTCTCGGGAGATGTGAAGTACTTTTGTCAGACCTAGGACATTGCTTACAGGAAGGAAAACTGTAGGGGCCGGCCTATGGCCGAGGCTGAGTCCCACTATGGCTGAACACCGCCCTTCCACTCTAGTTGACCAATGCCCTAAGATGGCGCACGCTTCCTGGGCGCCACCCTGCCTGGTTTGGTGGCATTAGCATAAGGAAGTTGCTCCTATAGGTTTGCCCCATGCTTCCGCGCTCGTGCTCAACTCATGCAGAAGGCATGCTACCAATCAGCTTAAAGGTCACGCATGATCTTGATCACCATAGGCCAGCTTCCTTTATATAAGGCATAAGCAGGAAAGAGAAGCACTCACTCTCTCACACTCTCACTCTCTCTGTCTCTCTCTCTCTCTCACTCTCCCACTCTCTCAATCTGTCTCCCTCTGTCCCCTCATTCTTCCTCTCATTCGCTCCCCACGGCTGTTGCTTCTTCTCACTCACCTTCTCCCGGCCTTCCGAGCAACAATAAACAACTGAAGTGAACCAGGTCTGTGTACGTATCGCTGTCGTCACCGCCACAAGGGGCGAACGCGGTAGAAAACTAAGTCTTTTGGGGAAAGAAACTATGCAAAAAAGACTTAAAGGACAGTTTAAAGGCTTTTGAAATTTCTCTGCCTCTGACTTTTGAGTAAAACATCTTTGTAGGGAAACAGGTGTTGGGAGTATGGGGCAATAGACATCTCCCACCTCTGTTTAGGTCCTTGAGAAGGTAACTTGGAGGAAGGGCACCAAATGTGGCATTAAGGCATTGTTTAGTGTCAAATAGTAAACTCAAAAACGATGTCACAAGTATATAGTGAGATGTTAACAAGTAGGGCACAACAAAAGGCATTCATGATCAAGAGAAATAAGACATTAGGAAATGAAATATCCTTAACATACATTGGCATATTAAAGCCTCTGGGAAATTCTGCCACAAAGGAAACTTTTTAAACCTCATTTGAAGTAAAGTTTCCCAAAAGTCTGGGATCATGAAACCATTTGGGGAAGGGCCATCTTCAAACTCATTTTGCGAAGTGCTGAATTTGACAAAGTTTTGTAACAGAGGTAAATGTAATAATGAAAGAAACAGTGTTAGGGATGAGGAAGCTTACTGTCCTGAGATGGCCAACTCCGTTGTCACACTATGAGTTTTCCTTTGGAAAGGATGGATTATCTCTCTGGTCAACGCACACCTTCAGTTTAAGGCAAAGTCAGAAGATTCTAGGGCAGGGTTCTGGTACAGTTTGAAACTAGGATCAATGCATTCAAACTTGCACTCTTGATTTCTTCCCTACACTAGGGTGTGACTAGGAAAGAGAGCCTCATTACTAATTATATTGTTGACCCTTCACCCACTTTTAGAGATTCTCTTCCAGTTTCTGCATAGTTTTCCGTGGAGGAGGTTTGGGATCAATTTGTTGCCAACCTACCAGATGACTTGCACCCAGAGCTGCTATTTCTGGAAATTCTTGACCATATAAAAATACCTAAAATGTTTTTTCCCTTGTCCAAATATAAGACCTGGACTTCTTGAGATTTTAATCATAACTCGATTTTGCTTGGAAAAGCCCCAGTATTTGCTCTGTTTTTTAGGATGGACTTTGAGGTTCAGCTCTAGGGCTTTAGCACATGTTCTTCAACAAATAACTTGATGTGTTTGAATGGTGCTCCTAAATTTCTGAAACAGCACTAAAAGTTGTTATTTTTTGGTGTGGCTGAGAATAAAAATACTGTGTTAAACTTTTGACCCAAACATCCGTGTGCCTAGCTAACTGGGCAGATGGGGAGAGAGAATGCCTTCTTTTTTTTGGAGGGGTGTGGTATCAAGTGAAATTTTCCCCCAACATAGTTTTGCTTTATTTGAAGAACTTTATTAGATAAGACTTAGTCTCTAGACAATAATAGAGATTCTTCAAGAACCAAGTATTTACACTTTGAACTAGCTGTAGAAATATTTACTGATTTTTGTGATCTTAGCTTAGGCCCTCTTACTCACTGTATTTATGTCATGCTTTTGCTCTTGGGAATGAAGTTTGAGGTAATAGAGGAAATGTATAAATAAAGAATGCAATGTTGAACTGTAGAAAATTTTTCCATTGAGAAAGGTTTAGGAATGATTTAAAAGAAATCTGAAGCTGGTTTTAAAGTTTAGAATACATTTTTGAGGTATGAAGGACACCTTTTAAAAATAAATATGCTTTCATTGAATTATTTCTGTGATTCTTTATATGAAGAGTAGGACTTCTAGGAAGAGGGATGAAACATTTCATAGCTAAGATCTATTTTGATGTCTTTGATTTGAATTCATTGCTTTTAATTTGTCATTTTTTTACTATTGTTTTTAAGTGGGTAAATGAAGGGTAGTCTAGCTGTCAGTATTTTGACATTTTTATTAGATAAATTTGAAAATCACTTATTCATGCCAATTCCCTATCCTCTAGAGCTTCAAATGAAAGAGCATGAAATATCCCAGTCATGCAACACCTCAAAAAGGGCTTAGATTTATCCTTAAAAAGGAAGTTTCATTTAGTATATGTTTGGCTGACATACTGCAGTTCTAAAAACTTGTGCAGACAAGCATTTTGAAAAGATTATTCTACTAATTTAAAAGTTATTATATAACATCTGTGAACTCAGTGTACATTTCAAGAAAAATGCTGTTGGCTTTGTCCAGTCTTATATTAAGCAGTGAAACCTAATGCAGAGATGTCCTTCGGAGCCATCATTATTGAGTCTTCAATTGTCCTCTCTTTCATGTTTCAGGGTAATGATTGCATATGAATGAAATTTGAATTTCATGTAGTAGAGGTTTTAATGGAAAAAAATTTCTTCAAATTGCTTTCTTTTTGTTCAAGGATCCATTTCTTGTATTGTGTTCCCTCAAACCAGAATTCTCAAGTCTTCAGTACAAATGGCAATTATACATAAAGAAGCGAAGCTGGTTTCAGAGTCCTCCAGATTCCTTCTGGGGATGGGCCCACTTTGGACAATTTTGTGAATGGTCTCAGACTGTGTTATTTCATGTATGATTTTATGATATAGCGGTAATTTGGTGAGATTTCAGTTTATAAGCCACTGCTGCTACTTACGTCATTAAAACAACAACAAAACAGATTATTCTGTAGGTAATTGAAAAGATTCCTACTTAAGATTTTGGGGTGATCATATGCAGAAGCATAGTTTTGGTTCCCCTTTATGTTGAAGGAATAAATGAATGGATAGTAAGCCAATCAATACCTGCCCTCTATCAGAGCCAAGCTGTGAAGAAACTTAGTGGATCTGCTGATAGTAAATTTGATATTTTGATGTATAAGCTCAGATGTCATTATTCCTGCTTCCCTCGCCTTATCCAGACCCTCATCACCTTATACCAAAGCTGCTATAACAACTTACTAGCTGGTCTCCTGCTTCCAGCCTCTCGTATCTTCTAGTCCACAGTAGGTCTAACTGGCTGAGAAATTTTCCTAGAGTGTCATGTACAAACAGCTAATCCTTTCCAAAGGCTCCCCACATTGACCTCATCAAGTTGAAACACCTTATTTCGTGTAGTGACACGAGGCTCTGCTTTGGCCCAACTGAGTATGACTCCATGCTTTTATTTATACTTCTTTTTATTTTTTTTGGGTCAAAGCTACTGTATTTCTCAAGTTTGCTCTGGTAACAAATGACACACAATCGCAGTGGCTCAAACAACAAACATTAATTTTTCCCTCATGTTGGAGGAGAGCTGTGGCTTGGCTGTGGATGTGTTGCAGGTTCTGGGATATGCTCCACATGTCATCTCATTCTGGCTCTCAGGCTAAAGAAGCAGTCTTGCTCTGAAATGTCCCTGTCCTTTCAGCAGAGGGGAAGAGTGAGAGGTTGACCCCAAACCTTACCATTTTATTTGAAGCATTAGCTTGGACAGATGGCCTGTCTGCTCATATTCCATTGCTCAGTGTAAGTCACATGGCTAAGCCCAGCATGACCATGGCAGGGACGTATACCCTACATGCAACGGGATGGGAGAGTTATCTACCATAATCACCAGCATTTTGCTGTTTGCATCCTTTCAGACTTTTCAAATGCCAGGCCATGTGCAAGAACACAAATATATTTTTTAAAAATGACTTGTGCTGTGAAATTACTTACCTAAAACTTTAAAAAAATTATTTATTTATGTATTTATTTATTTATTTAAGGTGTCATTGATATACACTCTCTCACACCACCATTTTTAATCTCCTCTAAAACTTTTGATGGACATGTTTCTAAGTCAATATATATGTATGTATATACATTCTTTTATGTTCATTTTGCTTAGCTATATAATGTTCCACTTCATAGAGACACCATCACGTCCTTGACTTTTTCCCTGCATATGGACATTTAGGTGGTTTACTTTTTTTGTCTTTGCTATTATTAACAATCCTCCTATGAACATTTTTGTTCATATATCTTTGAACACATCATTAAGATACATTACTATAAGAATCACTGGGGCATTCAAAATTCACACTTTCAAGGCTGTTTGTACATGTTGCAAATTGCCCTCTAGAAATGCAATGTACATTCCTGTCAAAACTGACAATATTCGCTGACAGGTAAAAATGTATTTCCTCTTCAGGATTAAGCTTAAATTCAACTTTGCACATAACTCATTTTCCTAATAACTCCAGCTAGAATTAACATGATGTCTTGAATTTCAGGTTTTTTTAATTTTTAATTTTGGTATCATTAATCTACAATTACATGAGGAACATTATGTTTACTAGACTCCCCCCATCAGCAAGTCCCCCCAACATACCCCATTATAGTCACTGTCCATCAGCATAGTAAGATGCTGTAGATTCACTACTTGTCTTCTCTGTGTTGTACAGCCCTCCCAGTGACCCCCCGCACACATTATACATGCTAATCATAATGCCCCGTTCCTCCCCCCTTACCTTATCCCTCCCTTCCCACCTGTACTCCCCAGTCCCTTTTCCTTTGGTAACTGCTAGTCCATTCCTGGGTTCTGTGATTCTGCTGCTGTTTGGCTCCTTCAGTTATTTTCTTTGTTCTTATACTCCACATATGAGTGAAATCATTTGGTACTTGTCTTTCTCCGCCTGGCTTATTTCACTGAGCATAATACCCTCTAGCTCCATCCATGTTGTTGCAAATGGTAGGATTTGTTTTCTTCTTATGGCTGAATAATATTCCATTGTGTGTATGTACCACCTCTTCTTTATCCATTCATCTACTGATGGACACTTATTAGGATGCTTCCATTTCTTGGCTATTGTAAATAGTGCTGTGATAAACACAGGGGTGCATCTGTCTTTTTCAAACTGGGCTGCTGCATTCTTAGGGTAAATTCCTAGGAGTGAAATTCCTGGGTCAAATGGTATTTCTATTTTGAGTCTTTTGAGGAACCTCCATACTGCTTTCCACAATGGTTGAACAATTTACATTTCCACCAGCAGTGTGGGAGGGTTCCCCTTTCTCCACAACCATGCCAACATTTGTTGTTTGTCTTTTCGATGATGGCTATCCTTACTGGTGTGAGGTGACATCTCATTATGGTTTTAATTTGCATTTTTCTGATGACTAGAGATGTGGAGCATCTTTTCATGTGTCTGTTGGCCATCTGAATTTCTTCTTTGGAGAAGTATCTGTTCAGATCCTGTGCCAATTTTTTAATTGGATTATTTGCTTTTTCTTTGTTGAGGTGGGTAAGCTCTTTATATATTTTGGATGTCAACCCTTTATCAGATCTGTCATTTATGAATATATTCTCCCTACTGTAGGATGCCTTTTTGTTCTATTGGCGGTGTTCTTTGCTGTACAGAAGACTTTCAGCTTGATATAGTCCCACCTGTTCATTTTTGCTTTTGTTTTCCTTGCCCAGGGAGATATGTTCATGAAGAAGTTGCTCATGTTTATGTCCAAGAGATTTTTGCCTATGTTTTTTTCTAAGAGTTTTATGGTTTCATGACTTATATTCAGGTCTTTAATCCATTTCGAATTTACTTTTGTGTATGGGGTTAGACAGTGATCCAGTTTCATTCTCTTACATGTAGCTGTCCAGTTTTGCCAACACCAGCTGTTGAAGAGGCTGTCATTTCCCCATTGTATATCCATGGCTCCTTTATCATATATTAATTGACCATATATGTTTGTGTTAATGTCTGGAGACTCTATTCTGCTTCACTGGTCTGTGGTTCTGTTCTTGTGCCAGTACCAAATTGTCTTGATTACTGTGACTTTGTAGTAGAGCTTGAAGTTGAGGAGCGAGACCCTCCCACTTTATTCTTCCTTCTCAGGATTGCTTTGGCTATTCGGGGTCTTTGGTGGTTCCATATGAATTTTAGAACTATTTGTTCCAGTTCATTGAAGAATGCTGTTGGTAATTTGATAGGGATTGCAATGAATCTGTAGATTGCCTTGGGCAGGATGGCCATTTTGACAATATTAATTCTTCCTAGCCAAGAGCATGGGATGAGTTTCCATTTGTTAGTGTCCTCTTTAATTTCTCTTGAGTGTCTTGTAGTTTTCAGTTTATAGGTCTTTCACTTCCTTGGTTAGGTTTATTCCTAGGTATTTTATTCTTTTTGATGCAGTTGTGAATGGAATTGTTTTCCTGATTTCTCTTTCTGCTAATTCATTGTTAGCATATAGGAAAGCCACAGATTTCTGTGTGTTAATTTTGTATCCTGCAACTTTGCTGTATTCCGATATCAGTTCTAGTAGTTTTGGAGTGGAGTCTTTAGGGTTTTTTATGTACAATATCATGTCATCTGCAAATAGTGACAGTTTGACTTCTTCTTTACCAATCTGGATGCTTTGTATTTCTTTGTTTTTTTCTGATTGCCATGGCTAGGACCTCCAGTACTATGTTGAGTAACAGTGGGGAGAGTGGGCATCTCTGTCTTGTTCCTGATCTTAGAGGAAAAGCTTTCAGCTTCTCACTGTTCAGTATGATGTTGTCTGTGGGTTTGTCATATATGGCTTTTATTATGTTGAGATACTTGCCCTCTATACCCATTTTGTTGAGAGTTTTTATTATGAATGGATGTTGAATTTTGTCAAATGCTTGTTCAGCATCTCTAGAGATGATCATGCAGTATTTGTCCTTCTTTTTGTTTATGTGGTGGATGATGTTGATGGATTTTCAAATGTTGTACCATCCTTGCATCCCTGAGATGAATCCCACTTGATCATGGTGTATGATCCTCTTGTTGTATTTTTGAATTTGGTTTGCTAATATTTTATTGAGTATTTTTGCATGTATGTTCATCAGGTATATTGGTCTGTAGTTTTCTTTGTGGTGTTTTTGCCTGGTTTTGGTATTAGAGTGATGCTGGCTTCATAGGATGAGTTTGGAAGTATTCCCTCCTCTTCTTTTTTTGGAAAACTTGTAAGAGAATGGGTGTTATGTCTTCTCTATATATATGATAAAATTCAGAGGTGAATCCATCTGGCTGGGTGTTTTGTTCTTGGGTAGTTTTTTAATTACCAGTTAAATTTCATTGCTTGTAATTGGTCTGTTTAGATTTTCTGTTTCTTCCTTGGTCAGTCTTGGAAGGTTGAATTTTTCTAGGAAGTTGTCCATTTCTTCTAGGTTTTCCAGCTTGTTAGCATATAGATTTTCATAGTATTCTCTAATAATTCTTTGTATTTCTGTGGGGTCCATCGTGATTTTTTCGTTCTCATTTCTGAATCTGTTGATGTGTGTAGATTCTCTTTTTCTCTTAATACGTCTGGCTAGGGGTTTATCTATTTTGTTTATTTTCTCAAAGAACCAGCTCTTGGTTTCACTTTTTTTTTCTATTGTTTTATTCTTCTCAATTTTATTTATATCTTCTCTGATCTTTATTATGTCCCTCCTTCTGCTGACTTTGGGCCTCATTTGTTCTTCTTTTTCCAGTTGCAATAATTGTGACTTTAGACTATTCATTTGGAATTGTTCTTCCTTCTTTAAATAGGCCTGGATTGCTATATACTTTCCTCTTAGAACTGCCTTCATTGCGTCCCACAGAAGTTTGTGCTGTTGTTGTCGTTTGTCTCCATATATTGCTTGATGTCTATTTTAATTTGCTCATTGATCCATTGATTATTTAGGAGCATGTTGTTAAGCCTACATGTGTTAGTGAGACTTTTTGTTTTCTTTATACAATTTATTTCTAGTTTTATACCATTGTGGTCTGAGAAGTTGGTTGGTAGAATTTCAATCTTTTTGAACTTACTGAGGCTCTTTTTGTGGCCTAGTATTTGGTCTTTTCTGGAAAATGTTCCATGTGCACTTGAGAAGAATGTGTATCCTGCTGCTTTTGTGTGTAGAGTTCTGTAGATGTCTATTAGGTCCATCTGTTCTAGTGTGTTGTTCAGTGCCTCTGTGTCCTTACTTATTTTCTGTCTGGTGGATCTGTCCTTTGGAGTGAGTGATGTGTTGAAGTCTCCTAGAATGAATGCATTGCATTGTAATTCATCCTTTAATTCTGTTAGTATTTGTTTCACATGTGTTGGTGCTCCTTTGTTGGGTGCATATTATATTTATAATGGTTATTATATCCTTTTGTTGGACTGACCCCTTTATCATTATGTAATGTCCTTCTTTATCTCTTTTTACTTTCTTTGTTTTGAAGTCCATTTTGTCTGATACAAGTACTGCAACACCTGCTTTTTCTCCCTATTGTTTGCATGAAATATCTTTTTCTATCCCTTGACTTTTAGTCTGTGTATGTCTTTGGGTTTGAGGTGAGTCTCTTGTAAGCAGCATATAGATGTGTCTTGCTTTTTTATCCATTTTATTACTCTCTGTCTTTTGATTGGTGCATTCAGTCCATTTACATTTAGGGTGATTATTGAAAGATATGTACTTATTACCATTGCAGGCTTTAGATTCGTGGTTACCAAAGGTTCAAGGGTAGCTTCTTAACTATCTAATCGTCTAACTTGACTCACTTATTAAAGCTATTATAAACAGTCTGATGATTCTTTATTTTTGTCCCTTCTTATTCCCCCTCCTCCATTCTTTATATGTTAGGTGTTTTATTCTGTGCTCTTTTGTGTTTTGTTTGACTGCTTTTGTGAATAGTTGATTTTATTTTTTTGTCTTTAGTTAGTATTTGGTTGGTCTGCTTTCTTTGGTGTGATTTTATTTTCTCTGGTGACATCTATTTAGCCTTAGGAGTGCTTCCATCTAGAGCAGTCCCTTTAAAATATCCTGTAGAGTTGGTTTGTGGGAGGCAAATTCCCTCAACTTTTGCTTGTCTGGGAATTGTTTAATGCCTCCTTCATATTTAAATGATAATTGTGCTGGATACACTATTCTTGGTTCAAGGCCCTTCTGTTTCATTGCATTAAATATATCATGCCGTTTTCTTCTGGCCTGTAAGGTTTCTGCTGAGAAGTCTGATGATAGGCTGATGGGTTTTCCTTTGTAGGTGACCTTTTTTCTCTCTCTGTCTACCTTTAATAGTCTGTCCTTGTCTTTGATCTTGCCATTTAATTATTATATGTCTTGATCTTGTCCTTCTTGGGTCCCTTGTGGTGGGAGATCTGTGAGCTTCCATGGTCTGAGAGACTATTTCCTCCCCCAGTTTGGGGAAGTTTTCAGCAATTATTTCTTCAAAGACACTTTCTATCCCTTTTTGTCTCTCTTTCTTCTTCTGGTATCCCTATAATGAGAATATTGTTCCATTTGGATTGGTCACACAGTTCTCTTAATATTCTTTCATTCCTGGAGATCCTTTAATCTCTCTCTGCCTCAGCTTCTCTGTATTCCTGTTCTCTGATTTCTATTCCATTAACGATCTCTTGCACCTCATCCAGTCTGCTCTTAAGTCCTTCCAGAGATTGTTTTATTTCTGTATTCTCCCTCCTAACTTGATCCTTTAGCTCTTGCATATTTCTCTGCAGGTCCATCAGCATAGTTATGACCTTTATTTTGAATTATTTTTCAGGAAGATTGTTTATATCTGTCTCCCCAGGTCCTCTCTCAGGGGTTGTCTGGGTGATTCTGGACTGGACCAAATTCTTCTGCCTTTTCATGGTGATAGAGGTAGTCGTAGGCAGGTAGTGTGTGTGTCAGCTAGGGGAACAAAGTCCCTTCCTGCTTGCTGGTCACCCCGCCCCTCTCTGCTGCCTATGTCAGTTATCCACACACTGGGAGCAGCCCTCCAGGTATCCCAGAGTCCTGTGAAGTGGCAGGCACACCGGGTGTGCTCTCCTCAGAGAATGGCACTCCTTTGCACCCTGCTTCTGCTTCCTCTGCCTGTGCTGGGCAGCTGCTTGGCGGCGGTGGCCCCGGGACTGGTCCAGGTGGCTGCATGCTGGGAGGAGACTCTGGGCAGCTGTGTGGGCATGGCTGCTCTCAGGCTGCCCTGGGAATGAATGGCAGGCTGTTTATCACTGTGAGGGGCTTCAGTGCTGCGCTGCCTCCCAGAGGGATGGGGCGTCCCAAGCTCCTCAGAATTCCCAGCTTGCTGGGCCGAGTGTTCTGGGATGATTCCATCCAGCTGTGAAGCCCCTGTCCCTTTAAGACTTTCAAAAATCACTCACTTTTCTTTTGTCCCAGGAGAGCCAGCTGCGGGACCTGCTCGCAGATTTTACTTTTCTGTTTCCCCAATATCCAGCATACCATACAATGTGTGTCTGCGCTCCTGGTGTGGATGACTAGGGCTGATTACTTAGCAGTCCTGGGCTCCCACTCTCTCCCTGCTCCGACTCCTCTCCTCCCGCCAGGAGCTGGAGTGGGGGGAGTGCTCAGGTCCCACTGGGCCGCGGCTTGTATCTCACCCCCTTCATGAGGTGCTGAGTTCTCACAGATGTAGATGTAGCCTGGCTGTTGTACTGTATCCTCTCATTTCTCTTTTAGGAATAGTTGTATTTGTTGTATTTTCAAAAATATATATGGTTTTGGGAGGAGATTTCCACTGCCCTACTGATGCCGGCATCTTGGCTCCTCTCAAGAAGTCGAATTTCATGTTTTAAATGTAGAATTGTGTGTGTGCTTTATCATCTCAACTATCTATAAGTTTCTGGAGGGCAAGCACTATTCCTCAAACTCTTATTTTCCCAAAATAAAGTTTTTTTTTTCTTATCTTGCCTCAGTACTCTGGGTTCTGGCCCCCCTGCCTCCCCTTCCCCACTCAGGGAGGGCCTGTCATTCACATTCCCTCAGAGGAGGTACCTGGGGGGAGGAATGGATGGTAGAACACAGGCAGAAACAGGGCAGGTATTTCTGGTTTTGTTTTTAAAACATTAAAGCCCAGAGATGAGGGAGAATTCCCAGGCATTGAAGGAATAAAGGAGAGAGTGGGACTTCTTTCCAGTTTTCGGTATTGATTCCCCTGGACTGGGGAGAGGGGCACGGAGCCCTCTGAGGCATCATGTGCTGCCTCATGGTAGGGCAAAGGCTGTGAGACCAGAAAGTAGTGCCTGGAGGGAGCATCCAGGCCTGAGCATTACTCTGGCAGCTAAAGAGAGGAATGCTCTCAGATAGCCTTTGTTTCCAGCATGCTTCAAAAATATTCTTGTAAAGAGATTACCATCATGTGAAGTGCAAGAGATTTACTGGGCCACATTCCTGCTTGGAAACTCTGGACAGGGGTTAATCAGTTCTGGTCCCTTTAGATGGGACACGAGTGCTCTTGATTGCCACAGTTTCCATTTTGGAATGTCCTCCTCTACCTGGCTTTGCTCATTTATAGTCTTTGAGCCTGGTCTAAGCAGCCTGTTGGAAACTTCCTGTACCCCAAGTGTGGATTAGAAATAGCAGAGCTCCAATGGGCAGCTGAGCGTCACTTGTATGGCACTTAGTGTGATGATGGGGCCCCCTTCCAAAGCTTAGATGTGCTAAAATCCCTCAGCACTTGGCAAAACCCTGGGGTAGAGGCAGGGCCTGGGAATAACTGAGGTTAGGTTTCCTATCATCTCTTTGGAATGAGGCTCAAAACAGATATGAAGTTGTTCATAGGAAGAAGAGCTCAGCCATTTCTTGCACAGGTGAGCAAGATTCATACCCTGTTCACACTTAAAAAGTTCATTAAATGTTTAGTGAGTTGATACTGTGGCCAGGCACTTGGATATAACTGTGAATAAGACAAAATCCTTTCTTCATGGTGCTTGTGTCTCACCCAACAGTCCTCATCTTACTTGATGTATCAAAAGCATTTGATGTGGTTACTGGCTCCATGTTTCTCAGAATACTGTCTTCATTTGGCTTCCAGAACATGCACACCCTGGTCTTCCTTCTCACTGACTGCTCCTTCCTGTCTTCTTTTGCTGGTTCCTCCTGGTCCTCTTGACCTCTTACTAGTGGAGAACCTGGACTCTGCCCTGCTTGCATCTATCTCTTCTCTTGTCTTTTTACTCTTACTCTTATTGGGTTATTATTTAGTCTCCTAATTTTAAATTGTGTCTATTTGTATGACTCAAATTTGTATCTCCAGCCCAAATTACTCCGATGAAGTCTACTCAACTTCATCACCCTGAGGACTTCTTTAGCTCAGTTAGTGACATTCCATCTATTCACTTGCTCAGGCCAAATCCTTGGTTGGAATCATCCTTGAAGACTCTCTTACAAATACCACAACCAATCAACCAAAAATGTTTTGGACTCCACCTTCAAGATAGATCCAGAATCCAACCACATCTCAACACACCTCCTGCTACCAGTCTTGTCCAAGCCACTGTTTACTCTCACCTAGATGATTGCAATAGTCTCCTGCTGGCCTTTCTGCTTTGGTTCTTGTTCCTCTTCCGTCTGTGTTCTATAGAGCCCTCAGAATATGCTGTTAACATCTTGGTTATATGCCTGAAACTCTAAAACCCTCAATGGCTTCCCATTCCCTTGATTAAGACCTGAAGGATGACACATGAGGCCCTGTATTATCTAGCTCCTCATTGCCTCTCTGATTTCATGACTGGTCACTCTTCCCTAGCCATATGACCTCATGCTATCCCCAAGACCTTGCATTTGCTGTCCCCTTGCCTGAAACCCTCTTTCCTCAGATATTATACCTTCTCAATGAGGCCTTGCCTGACTACTATATATATAATTGGAGTAACCATCTAGCTCCTCTCCTTAACTGACTTTTCCCATGACACTTATCAATACATAAATACTGTGCATTTCACTTATTTTATTAACTACCTGACTTTCCCTCATTAAAATGTAGTCTCCCTGAGGCAGGATTATTGCTGTTTCTGCTGCATCCCTAGTGCCCATATTGTGCCCAATAAATATTTGTTGAATGTATGAATAAATGGATGCATCTCAGAGGACAGTGTACCTGAACTGAAAAGTGTGTTATAGGGAGGAGGTGATTTTGTTTATTCCACACCCATGTATTGAGAATCTGCTATGTGTTGGGCAATGTGATCATTACTGGAGAAATAAGAAAAAAATAAGACTGCCCTCTCTCTATTTTAAGTCCATGTGGTGACATGGCCTTACTTATTCAGGATCTGCCCCAGAGGCCAAGGATGGTTTAGTTTACTTAGGCAGACTACTTAGGGAGCTGCGGGACAAGTGTTTCCATCTTTTCCTTTTGAAAATCTAAGGAATTGTGTTGTGTGCTTCTGGAAACCCTTTTTAGAAATTAGGTTGCAAGAAAATTTTCTATCTGCCTAATGGAGCTGCAGGGGATCAGAAATGAGAAAAAGACAAACTTGTAATAAACCAGTTTTACTATTAGAAAATCATGCAACTGCTTTGGTGGTTAGACTTAAGAAAATCAAGTTTTGGGGTTACTTTTTGATGTAAATGTTTCCTTATGAGCTTATTTCTCTGTCCCTGGGATAATAGAGATGTAACTGGGTTGCCTTTTTTGTAAAGGGTAGGGCCATATGTATTCAAATTGAGTTTTAGAAGGAACCACTTACTATCACTATAGGTCTGGGTCAAATGCAGTGTTGGGCAGCAGTAAAATGGTTAATTAAGAATTATTTTATGTTGAAATATGTTTTCCAAATGTTATTTTAAAGGAGCTTAGAAAAGCTCACCATTTGACAAGGACGTTAAACCGTTTGTCACACATTCACCTGGGACTCCCTAACAGGTGAGGTCAATGTTCTCAGTCAGATAAAAATTGTGAACATGAGTGGTCCATAATTTTTATAAAAATGGTGTAGCATCCTAAACATCCTTCTAGAACACTGAGAAAGTCATGTCATAAACGGCAGGGTGCTCAGAACATCATAGAAGCAGTAGGAGTGGAGACATGTCCTCCCTGTTAGAGAAAGAGGTGGCCATTGCTGGAGGAGGGTTTGTGCACATCTTCTATGCTAAGCTAACTTGAGATAATAAGGATTTTTCATAAACATAACAAACAAATCATAGACAAACAGAAACAATGCAGTTCTTTCTTTTTCCCTTCCTCTCTCTTTTTAAATTGTTTTGGGGAAAGCCACTGGCATTATACTTTTCCCCATTGCTTTCCATGACTATATACCAAACATTCTCTGGCATTTAATAGGAAAATGGAAAACTTCAGAAAGCCCAGGTAGAGTTTTGGTGAAAAAGACTAACAAAAGTTTTAATCTCAGACCCTGGGAGGTGTCTCGCCTTTTTAAGTAGAAGCAGATTTGATATCGTTCCTTTATTAAAACCATCTGAGGCACAAAACTCCTTCTCAGTTGCCCCGAGTAACTTATTTTCCAGCTCTGGCTTCAAACACTTTGTCTTCTAATAAAGCATGTTATAGTTTGTTCAGAAGACTGATAACCTGAGAGTTGTGAATAATGGAAAAATGACAGAACTTGCTATACATAATCAGTTGGCAAAGGAGGAGAAATAACAGCTGCTTGACTGTTGCAACATAAATTTTTAAATTGAACTTGTAAGTCAGTATGGATGCCAGGTCACAGATTTTCTTCAGCAACATCAAGATGGCTTAAGGCCATGCAGATAACAGTTTGCTGGTGGCTTTCTTCTCCTGTGAGTCTTTGACTTTGGAAGGATATTAGACGAAGAACGAAGGGAAAGGATACTTTTAGAGCCATAGTTGAGCAGGGTCCCAGACCGCCCCAGTGTAAATTCCTCTGGAACCAGACAGTGACGTTATTACAGACACATTTTTGTCAGCTGTACGGTGTCAACCTCCATGAATTCAGGAAGGCACTGATTTATGGGAAAAAAATCAATGTTATCTTGAAAAGTTGATGTCCAGATTAATCAGAATTAATATTCAATGTAATAATGGAACTTGATTTTTACAGGATACTATGGACAATCATTTTGCAAGAGAAGGAATTTTTTGGAGGAACATGTTAATTTAGGTGACCTAAGTAGGAATCTCAGCTCTTCCCCTTTCTGGCTTTATGATGGGTGCCTGGGATTTAACCCTAAGGAACCCATCTTATCTATAAAATGAACTGTACAATCTTATTTGGGAGGGTCTATCAAAATGAGATCATGAATATGTGGGATTTGTTGGTTTTTGTTTGCTAATTTTTAAAAATTAAGAAATTGAAATATAGAGAATAATCTGACAAATACCCATGTACCAACCACCAGATTTAAAAAGTAGTAACATCTGCCTTATTTTCTTTTCATTTTTTAGAAACAAAATATTAGCAATGCATGTGGTTGCTCCTTATCTCTTCTTTTACCTTCCTTTGCAGAGTTAACCACTATCTTGAAATTGGTGGTTAACTTTCCCATCTGTATTTATATGCTTACTATATACATATGAATCCAAAAATATAGTATTGTTTTGCAGATTTTACATATTTACATAAATGAAATAATTTTAAATCTTTTTGTAGTTGCCTTTCCTCACTTGATCTTGAGATTTAGCCGGGGGTGATACATTCATTAACAAATAGTGTGTATTCATTTATGCTGCTAACAAGTGACCCATTATATGTAATTATTAATTTCCTCAGTAACAACTCCGAGCTTGCCTCTAAATTTTTGCTCTTCAAACAACGTTTCAATGGACATCCTTGTACCTCTCTTCTTAAACATACATAGGATGCTTCTCTAGGTTTTGCATCTAGAAGTAAAATTCTGGGCCATAGGTATCAGCTTTGCTAGATATTGCCAAATTACTCATCAAAATATTTGTACAAAAAATATTTGCCATATAGGAGAGTTCATTTCTCCCCTTCCTCCTCAACAATCAGTATTTTAAACATCTTGTTTTTCTGAAGTGGTATCTCACATCACCTTGTGTTTCCTAGATAGTTGCCAAGACTGGGCAATTTTAGGTATCTCAGTTTCTCTTCTGTGAATCGCCTGTTCATAATCTTTCCTCATTTTATTGTATTCATATTTTTCTTAGTGATTTGCATAACAAATGGCTCTTCTCAAGTATGTGGTTTGTGTTTTAACTTAGTTTATGGTACCTTATATCATGAAAAATTTAATTTTCAATATAGTTAAATTCAATATAATGAAAAAAAGGAAATCAACCTTTTCCTTTAGATTTGTGCCCTTAGCATTTCTCATAAGAAACAATTCATTTCCCTATGTTCATAAAATACTCTCTCCCAAATATTTCTTGCAAAGTTCTAATACTCACATTTAGGTTTTTAATCTGTCTCTGAAGTAAGGTTGAAATAAGTTGTATTTTTTTTTTGCATGTGGACAATCTTAATTACAGCAATATTTATTGTAGAGTTATCCATTTCCACTGACTTGCTATGACACCTTGTATACATGTGTTTTTTTCTCCCTTCTGAGCTATTTCATTGGTCTACTTCCTCTTTCTTTGGACAAATACCACATTTTCTGAAAGTTAATGTAACTACTTGTTTTCATACTTGCATGTCTCCCTAGTCATCAAATGGTTGTGACTATTCTTGGCCCTTTCCTTTTCCATATGATGTTTATCAGCTTGTAAAATTCTGTAAAATAGCCTGTGGCAATTTTACAGGAATTGCATTAGAATTTATAGATCAATATGAGAAGAAATGATATTTTAATGATATTGAGTCACCCATCCATTCATTACCTTATATATTTCTCCATTTACTTTATTTTTTAATGTCGTTCAATAATATGTTAAAATTGCCTCCCCAAATTTTGAACATCTTATGTATCTCCTATTAATTTTTTTTTTTGTTTCTGTGCTGGATCCTTTTTAAAATTTAAAATTTTCTCCTTAGTTGTTGCTTGCAAATAAGATTTTACTAATTTTTACAATATTTTTTATAAAGCAACTTTGCTGAATTTGCTTAAGTCCTAATTATTTTTCTGTGTATTTTCTTGTATTTCTCTGCCTAATTGAATTATTAGAAAATAATGATAATTTTATTTTTTCTTTCTAATCCTTAATTTCTTTCTTATTTTTCTTATTGGATTGGCCAGAACCACCAATATCATGATGAGTAGAAAGGGTAATAACAGACACCCTCATCTTGCTCCCAATCTTAAATAAATTTATCCTAATATTTCACAATTAAGTATATGATGCTCACTGTAACAAAGCACTCTTTA
This sequence comes from Manis pentadactyla, assembly GCF_030020395.1. Classification (NCBI taxonomy): domain Eukaryota; kingdom Metazoa; phylum Chordata; class Mammalia; order Pholidota; family Manidae; genus Manis; species Manis pentadactyla. The sequence goes on along the minus strand of NC_080020.1, from coordinate 206,074,526 downwards.
TTGAAGTTATATCCTTCTATTCCTGATTTGCTAAGAGTATGTTTTGCTTTTTAATCATAAACCTATGTCAAAATTTATTGGAATTGTTTTTTTTCTCTTTGTTTAAGGGGTAAGTTATATCAATAGATTACCAATAGTTGAACCATTCTTGCATACCTGGGATAAACCCTACTTGGTTGTAACTTAACACACTCTCACATGCACACACACACACACTCAGTTGGATTTATTTCGCTTGTATTTTATTTAGGACTTTTATATCTATATCATTAGTGAGATTAGTCAGTGATTTTTTTCACACAGTACTTATTCAATTCCAAGTATTCAGAATTTCCAGCATGATGTTTTGATTGATTGTGAATGACTTAGAATCATATTTTTACATCTCCAAATGTGTTTGTTCACCTATCTTTTAGCTGTTGGTTTCTGATTTTATTCCTTTCTGTAATCATTTTAATGCTGTTACTGTTTGTCTCCTTCAAATTGTTCTGTCTTCTATCTAGCTCTAGGGTTTTTAATTGACCCTATTGTCATGTCTGTTGGTTTTCCTTATTGCAAATAATATCCAGGTGTTGATTCATTGTGTTATTCATTGTGAGCTTATCCGTGGTGAGATATTTTTACACTGGCTTCCTGTGCCTTCGGTTGTGGACATTTCTCTATAAGGTATTTTGTATTTGTTTCTACTTGAATCCCTAGGATTCCCATGGTCTGGGATCTGTTTTTATATTAATTTTTCAGCTTGCCATTGCTTTATCACACAGGCAGTGTATATCTGACCCCCACATTCACCTATGTCACAGGCTGGGATCTTTCCTTCTTCTCAGATGAACTCTTTCTTCTTCCTAGAACCCCTGTAGATGACAAGCTGTACCACTACTGCCTTGGACTAGTGAAATGCTGCCCTTCTGGAATCCTCGTTTTTTGGGAGATTGCAGTTCCCTTCTCTGCCCTGTTAAGAGACCAAAATAAAGTCTTATGTTTCTTCATGTATATTGAAACTCCACTCCCAGCCAGCATATCTCCTGGGCCACTGAAGCCCTCTGTTTGCATGCTTACCACTCTACTGTTGAGTCACTTCATTTCTGTAATTCCCCATTGAGACTGGCCATATATTAGAAACAGTTTAGATTATATTTTAGAATTTCTAATTTTCTAAGGATAGGAGTGGATACATCGTTAGAGCAGATAAACTTGTTATAATCTATGTAGAATTTTATAAATGTAAGCTAGAGGTAATTTTTATCTTGTACTGCAGACTTTCATTCCTGGAGTCAATTATTCTTGTAAATAATTGTTTTCATGTATTAGCTTAGCTTAAAACAGGGTACATATAATTTCTTTAGGTTAACTTCACTTAGAGGAAAACTAAGTATGAATTGCAGTTCTGTTCTAAGGTTGTCATAGAGCCTTGGAAAAAGAATTATGGGTCCTGGCTGCGGGGAGAAAACATAATTCCTTTTACTGCTGATTTATAGGGATATTTACATTTACATCAGTGTTAATTCTCTGGACCAGGATCAATCAGACTCTGCTGGGCAGTATAAAGCCAAGAAGCTCAAAGTGATGTGTGCAGCTTTATATGTCTAAAAGGATTGATTTAAGCATTTTGATAGATTGACAAGCTTTCCACTCATCTGCTTTTTCACTGAGTTCTAAACATAGAAATGGGCTTCTTTCCCACATGGAGGATACTAAAAATTATTTCCTGAAGAACAATTTTTCCCACTTTAGGCCTCATTCTCTTTGACAGGCTGAAGTTTTTGTCAGCAATAGATGAGATTTCTGATGGTTATCCAGATTGCCTCTCTACTGAAGTCTGAAATACTAGCTGATACATTCAAGTTAATATGGATTTTCTCTCCTTTTAAAAATGTTGATGACTCCTAGTTTCTAACTTTGCATTGTTATAGAAACTCATTTCGAAAGGAGAGGAGCAGTTAGTAAACCCAGACAATTCCACAGCAGAACTGCTTATTGTTTTGTTGTGAAAATAACTGGACAGTTTAGGAAGAAGCAGTAACTCTATTATGTGATCTGATACCTTAAGATGTTATCTGAATTTAGGTACCTACTATGACAAGGAATCTACTAACAACTTTGAAAATGTTTATATGTTAGTGCATTTAAAAGACAGAGCTCCTTGAAATAGTTGGTAAAGGAAATACAAACAAGATCCTAACGAATAAATATCTAGTTGTCCTTCCCAGCTTTTGACATTGACAGATATTTAGTCATTGAAAAAAGGGTGACAAGAAGTTTGTGTCTGATTGAAACAAAGTACTTTAGAGGAGATGGGGGAGAAACTGGAGAGAAGGCTAATCAACCATCACTGTGACCACGATGTGCTCACGTGAGGTTAACTCTAAAACACCCTCAAATAATCTTAAACAAAACTTGGGATATGTGGGCAGTGATTTCATTCATGATATGAACAACCTAACAATTGGTAATTGAGTCTTCTTGACACTTTCTAATATTTTGACTCTTTAGAGTAACTCACACTGAATTCATAGTGCACAAGTAGTCAAATATTATCTGGCATTCCACTGGCCAGTTGGGGTAGGTAATATCTATTCCTGAAATAATACCTTCATTAGCATTATATGGAAGCTATTTTGAAACACTGTCCCAAAGACACCTTTCAGTGATTAGGGAGAGAATTAGTCTGGTTCAAATCCCCACTCTGTCCCTATCCAGTGGCTACCCTTGCAAAGTGGCTTCAGTGTCTCATTTTGTAAAATGTAGATAATAAGAGTACCACCCTTAATGGGTAGTTGAGAGGATTAGATTAGACATAGAAATCATGTGTGTCCCACAGAATGAGCATTTAGTGTCAGCCATTGTAATTACATATGCATATTCTGCATGGAAACACACTCAAAGTACTTAAATTAGAGCTCTTACCAACATACTAATGATTACCACAGAATCTAACATTCTTTTGGGAAATAAAATTTGATTTTTCTCCTGAGAAAAAAGCAATCTATCTAGGTGATGATTATTTTGGGGGGAAAAAAAGAGCCTTTTTTTTTTCCCCAGATATTTCAATCTCTTTAGGAGTAAATCCTAGACAAGCAAATGCAAACTTTAGCTCTAGTTGTGTTTTGCTGATTACTCATTTTTCTAATCCAAAATTTAATGAAAGAAATCTGATGTCACATCTGGGCAAGGGGAACTTAAATCAATTTTTTTTTCATGTTGCTTTGTCCAATTCCTTCGTCTTTGCAATGTTACTTTTGTGCCCTTCTTCCCCTTCTTTTGCTGTTCAGAATAGAGGTTTTTCCTACTGGACTGTCTGCTCTGACTTGAGACGTTGGCTTGCCAGCTGGGAATAGAGTCCGTGTAACAGTAGAAAGCTCTCATTTGTGAATCTCTGGTTTGCATTAGACCATTATGGTTTATTGTTCTGAAGACTCTTGAAGGTGGATTCAAACCCATGGTGCCATGCGACCTCTCCAGGATGAGCCATTTCTTTAAAACGGATGTTTACTTGACATTGCTGAGTTTAGAAATCCCTTGGGTAAATCTTTAGATACAATTCATCACCATCATGTATCAAATAAGGATAATCTAAATGCCTTGAAGGCATGTATAAAATATGTAATTGCCCTTGAAAATAAGCACAAATAATTTACTGGTCAACATTTGATTTACCAGACCACATCCCACTTCCTCAGGCTTCAGTCTGTTGCACAAATACTGTTAAAACCCACATTTATTTATTGGTTCACTGTGATCCTAAGTCAGTGGCTACTTCTAAAACTTTTTTTCTGAGTCAAAAAGTAATAAGAGACAGAGTAAAGGATATTTTATTGATTCAACCATTGACTTCTCTGACTGGCTTCCATTGCTCCCTGGGCTGATTGGCTGGCTGATGCTCATTAGACCTCATCTAAACCATTGGCAATTAAGATCACACACACCCACCTCCAATCTGAATTTTGTGTGCTTACCTCTCTGATCCTCCTAGCAAGATTTTCTTTCTTTTTTTCTTTCTCTGCAGCCAGGTGTGTAAAGACCAGCCCTCAAATCAGTTGTCCTTATTTGTGACTTCACACTTTGTCTGAGGTTCTCTTTCTCTCCTCCCAGTTCTGCATTCTCATCTCCATCTCTCCCTGACCTCCTGGTCTAAAATTCTCTTAGACTTGACTGTTCACCCCATGACCCCCATCCCCAAGAAGTTGTCATGTCCAATACCACTGACCTAGACATTCCTGAGTATAGAAGTCAAACTGTGTACACAATGAAGAATATTCTCCTATTTCTCTCTGGGCTTTCAGCATTCCCAGTGTGAACACTGGTGGTTCCCACACCTGCTCTGGGCCACCCCAGTTGGATTGTATGGACAAAGATAGCCTTTTATTTCTTTGGCATCTCATGTTGAAAAAGCACTCTACCATCCATGTCTGTACATATATTTTGTTCACTGTCTCGTCTGGGTCTAGTGTATCTTTGTTTTCAAATGACTGTTAAAGTATATAATAAGTATTTTATTATTGAAGGCAATGTCCACAATAAGTTTTCATATGTGCTCTTTCAAATACAGCATAAAAGTGATATATTGTTTTATTTGTATGTATTTACATGTATCTATAAATACATATTTACCACTAAATTTTTCGTGCTTATTTTCAAGGCAATTACATATTTTATACATGCCTTCAATGGATTCAGATTATCAAATCATGCTGATGATTTGTATCTAAAGATTTACCCAAGGGATTTTTAAACTCAGTAATGTCAAGTGAACAGCTGTTTTAAAGAAATGGCTCACCCTGGAGAGGTCACATGACACCATGGGTTTGAATCCACCTTCAAGACCCTTCAGAACAATATATCACCTATCTTACCTTCTCATTGCCTACAAATCTAGAGGAAAGGTGGGGTAAAAACATCAGCAGGAGAAAATGGAGAGATTGGAAAAACTTGCCTTGAGTCAAGGATGGGGTTCAGAGATATGTGGAAGATTGCACAAAAAAGAATAAAGGTTTTCCTACTATATGATATGTCCATATTTGCTTGTTCATTTCTTTTTCGTAGTGTTATTTGCCTCACCAAACTAAATCATCATGAGAGAAAGAAAGCTGGTTTATTTTGTTTAGGAAGGCACCTTATTAGGCTTTTTGATTTATGTGTATGGATATACCAATTCAGTTTTCCTGGCTCTCAACCTGTAAGATCAGAGTTCTGAACAGGGCTAATGAATGAATTTGATTGCAGTGCACCTGCTTAGTCTGCTAATATGTAGTAATTTATGAATATTACAATTATTCACAGCTATTTAAGAATGGAGAATATTCCAAGCATGCTTAACAAATCCATTATGCGTGAAAAACTGTATGTATTTAGACGATTCCTGGGGGTAGTAGCATTATTCATTCCACATGTTTGAAGATGTTTTCCTGAGAATTTCAATGTGTTATAGAATCTCTGCCTGCAGACCCCAGTGATATCTGCTTACCACTGGAAGCAAGTTCTTTGTACCCAAAATAGCCCTTTTTAAATTTTACTATCCTTGGGACTTGAAGAAAAAGATAGGGAAACCTAGACCATATTTACTTGTAAGGATGGACACAGTCCCATGAGGCATTTTGCATTAAACTTCTGGAAAAGCATTTTATATGTTGCTCCTTGTAGGAAGCTGGGATAAAGCAAAGAATTCTGCTGACATCTGCAGCTGTTTTAACTTTTGAAAGCTTATAAATGTGCTATGACAGCTAAGCCTCAATACCATTTTTTTTGCATTCCTTCATGAATTCATTCACTATAAAAGTACTGAGTGCCCATGATGTGCAAGCACTAGCACTGTGCTTGTGTTAGGAGCAGTGTGATAAGGAGAAGAGGCTAACCTCTTGGGGTTTACATTTCAGGAGGGGAGACAGATGGTAGGAAAATAGCTATGCAGTTTTATACACACAAACACACACACATGTATTAACCATTAGCTGTGGGAGGTGCCAAGAAGGAAAGGTCCAGGGTGCTCTCCGAGTGTCCAGGTAACATGAAGTCGGAGAAATCTTCCTTAGGGCACTGAGCTTTGAGCTGAGATGTGAGGGAGGTGGCATTAATCAAGACGGGTAGAGGTGTGGGTGGATGGGGGACCGGAAGTGGAACTGTGACGGTTACATTTATCTGTCAGCTTGGTTGGGCTGCGGTGCCCAGTTGTTCAGTCAAACAGCAGTCTAGACGATACCATGGAGTTTTGTCTGTGTGTGTGATTAACTTTTAAATCAGTAGACTTTGATTCAGGCAGATTACCCTTCAAATTGTGGATAGTCCTCATCCAATCAGGTGAAGGCCTTAGGAGCAAAAACCGAGGTCTCCCAAAAGAGGAAAGAATTAAAATGCTGCCTCCACACAGCAAAGTAGAAATTTTGCCTGAGTTTCCAGCCTTTAGACTCAAGACTGCAACATCAACTCTAGCTGGGGTTTCCAGCCTGCCAGCCTGTCCCATGGGTTTTGGGCTTGCCATCCCCCGCAGTCACGTAAGCCAGTTCCTTAAAATAAATCTCTCTGTCTGTCTGTCTGTCTCTCCTTTTTCTTCTAGATAGCTAGATAGGTAGGTAGCTAGTTATCCAGCACTAGAGCTGTAGATGGTAGATGTAGTTCTGTCCGCTACTGGTCCTGTTTCTCTGGAGAACCCTAATACAGGAGGTGAAGAAGACTAGCGCAAGGAACCACATGGACAAAGGCTCTGTGGTGAGAGGGGGCTAGCATTTGAGGGAATAAAAAAATGGGCGGTGTTGCTGAAGCACAGAGAACTCAGGGCTGAAGGAGTAGCCAGGCCAGAGTTTTGTGCTGAGAAGCAACTTTATGCAGAGCTGGGACTTTAAACACAGCTGCAAATATTAATTCCTTGAATTTGTCTATGACTCTATTCTTTAAAATCCACTCAATCTTCAGAATTTTCAATTATAAAATATTATGTATTCTTATGCTTTTCTTACCACTCTGTAAGATTTCCAATCAATCACTTACATACACTAAAATTCTTTTCCTTCTTCTTATCTCTCTCCTTTCCATTATATATAGTGTGTTGCCTCCCTAAATGTTTCCTCTTTTGACCTTCAAATTACCTGTGCTGTTGAGCATTTCTGCTGAGTCTTTAGGTCCAACTTCAAACTTTGGTTGCACAGTGTATCCACTCAATTAATTTTGCCCCCATATCCTTTGCTGTGACTTTGCTTGTGGGACCCTGACTTTCTTTTGAGAAATTATGCCTGTCTCATTCTGAACTATCTTGAAGGCTGCCAGTAAAGGTGCCCTGCTTTACCTAAGCTGGTGTGGAGGATCTTGGGCAGGAGAGGAGGTGGCTGGAGCTGATTCAGCTCTCCTTGAAAAGAAGGCCCAGCTGTTCTTGCTATCTAGGTCCTCAGCTCTGCCCTGGCTTCTGTCCTTTCTGAAACCAGGATTTCCAGTTTTACCTTTAAAGTTGTAAGCGACCCCATATACCTCTAATAAGTCCCTTCTTTCAAGTTTGCTAGGAACAGTTTCTGAGGCTTGCAACCTAAACAGCCTACTGCTTCAGCATGAAAGGAGAAGCATGAAGAGTTAGGTGTAACTGCAGATCACAGTATGTGTGAAGCCAGAACCAGTTGGGTCCATCAATGAGTCTGTTATTGAAGAGTTACAGAACTTCTCCTAGAATTCCAAGAGAGGTGCAGTCTCGGGGACATGGCGTGAGTTCTATGCAGAATGTAGGAACTTAGTCCTCTGTTTTGTGCCACAGAAAATGACTGGTCAGCCTGGGTTGTAGAGAATAGATGCCCAATTAAGTGGTGTCATGGAAAAGAGCTCCCTGAACCTGCTACAGGTACCTGCAATGACCCGGATCAGCCTGGAGGTCACAGCCAGAACCATCGTCCTCTTAAGGCCTCAAAGGGCCAGATAACTCACCTCCTGAGAGAACTTCATGGCCGTAAGGGCCTTATTATAAAATGGCTATTCATGCAACTCTGTTTCTGCGGGAGGAATATGTAGCCCAGACCAAAATGAGGATTATGGCTCATCTAGCAGATAGAGTCAATGAAAATAAATATGCTGACAATTTTGCTTCTGACATGAATCTTGTGGGATTAGTTAATGTACATCCACTGCTGAGACACTGGTTGAATACCTGAGCTTATGAATCTGAAGATTGGGCTTTAGACTATGGTCAGTTCATTCATTCAAGTAACGTTATGAAATCATAAATTCTTTGCAATTCCATAAAGCCATATTTTTTCCTTATTTTATCTTATAGGCAAAGGTTGCCTGTCCAAGAAGGCTCTCTAGGACAGGAATGACATGATCACATTACAGAGAATCCTGGTTGTGGGACAGAGAGACTCTGGCAGAAGAGAGAGCTGGTAAGCAGTTCCTGTGAGGGCCTTGGGGAAAGCTGAAGAGATCTGCCCTGAGGCCATGGCTGTGGGGACAGGGTGGGATGCCAGCTGCTGATTTGAACTAGGGTCTTATACCTCCAGGACCTGTTGGATGTAAAGGGTGAGGGATTGGCTGGAGTCAAAGAATGCTAAAGAAAGCGTTGTCATTTTTCGTTTGTTAAATAGCCTTGTCTGAATTCCCACAAACAATGCTGTGATAATTAAATTGTGACAGTATGAAAAACTGAATCGGAATTAAATTAGTGCTACGTCAGCCCATCGCACAAAACCACAAATTCCCTAAGAGGTTTAGCAACATATTGGATAAAGTGAAATTAATCCTTTAGAGCCACAAGTTGACATATGCATATGCTATGAATCCATAAACTGTACTGTGGGCATTAGAAAAGGAAGCTAAAAAATGCAGGCGAACACATCTGTATTCTGTCCTGCAAATAAAACCTAGTTCACGATGTCATTTTCTTTTGTAGTGTTGAACCAGAAGGAGGTTAGGAAATGTCCACCTCATCGACCTTTACAATCCACTGTGCTGTTGATTATACCCCCCACACAAACTGGATGGCACTGTGCAGCCAGGTCACTATTTAATCTGACTCATTAGCCTAAATTTAGACACGGCTGTGATTCTAACAGCAAGTGACAAAAACCAGAGAATTTCAAGCTCTTGTTGGCTGCTCAGGGTTACATTCCCCTCAGGCGAAGTCGGAGCTGCGAGCTGCATTAATGAAAATAGCCAGCCTGTTAGGAGGATAATAATCAGGAGGTGCTGCAGATAAAAAATTGTGGAGGATTAAAACTCTCTTCAACTTTTGGCTTCCTAGTTAAAATGTTTCCTTTGTCTTGCATATTTTTAAAAGCAAGACCTGTAAGCAAATTTGGTGACTGTCCACTAACCTGCATGAAATAAAGGGCTGTGTGGTTATGTGATGAATTGGGATCATTACTGTAAACAGTCTTGATGTTGGGAGCAGATTTTTGGCTTTAATCTGTGTGAAATAGTTGCAGATTTGCCAATAAGTCATAGAATACAGTAGTTCGTATGTGATTCTGAAGCCCTAGCTACAGATGTTTTGAAAACTGGACCCCACTGATGCCTGAAAGAACCAGAAACGAGTCTCATCTGATTCCTTTGGACTTACTAATACTTCACTTTCAGGGGTACAAAGAGGGCTTTGTACCCCTGAGCTGATAGGCCCTGCTGGAGGGGATGTGCATGGCAGGGAATGTGCCAAGAGACTTAAAAAAGAAAATAGAAAAGCAGTGTAGACACTGTCTAAATGAAGTGCCATGTTTTTATTCACTCTATAGAGCCCCGTTTTTGTGCACAGCAGATTCAGGAACATCCAAACACTGGCTTTGGTTAAGTTAATGTGCTCACCTCCTTTATATTCTCTTCTAATTAGCAATGCTATTATGCTTAACATGCTTCAAATGCCAATATGCTTTATTTTATTAGGAAACAGCACAAGCCTCTTGATTTGGGATAATAAAAATTATTTCTATTCTTCTATTTTAACAGATGGGTGCAGCTAGAACTCATGCAGGGGTAGATTTTCTGGGTTCTAATCCCCAGTTCAGGAGTCGCAACATTTTTGCAATCAATGCTGCCTTTTGAATGCTGGAAATTTTGACGACAATCTCCAAACATTAAACTGGACAGCAAAACACTAGTGTAACTAGTCCAACTGTGAAGCCATGCCATCTGCAGTTATTATCACAGGCACAGTTACTCCGCAAATGGTATAGCTGCTTCAGTAGATTGACTGCTCTGCCCACTGTCTCTTATATACTCACTAGGAGAGTATATCACATTCCCGGTAAGCACACTGTCTTTCTTTGAATACTCTGCTTCTTAACATTTGTTCTAAACTTGTGATTCCCTGCTCTGTACCCCACTCTGCAAACCCACAAATCTTAAACATTCCATCTGGCATGCATTGCCAGAATGGTGAGTTTTACTCTGTTGCAGCAAAAATAAATTTTATACAGAGATGAAAACTTGGCAGCACATTTATGTGGCTTTTGAGCATGCCTTGGAAAACTGCCTTTGCACAATATTAACACCTCAGATAATCTCAGGCAAGTCACAGAAATTGTGTCTTGATTTCTCCTTCTGCAAAATCTGGGTAAATCTGGTTTTTACAGAAATACCAATGAAAGCATCGTGAGTGCTCTAAAGGCAAACAGTTATGCAGGTTGGATTCTCTAGGAAACTGACTGTGAGATGGATCAGCACACCAGAAGGGTACTAGGGAGTATTCCTGGGTTAAGAAGTATGGAAGAAATGGAACAAGGAGGACATGGCGGAGGAAAAACTGGCTTTGGTTCCATCTAATAAGAGGTCAGCCAATCCCATGAAAAACTCTGAGGCTGGCATGGTGCTTTTGGGTTGCGCCACTCTGGAGTGAGGGAGTGAACTCTTTGTCCAGGATGACCAGTCATTGAACACAGTCCACCCTAGGAAGGCACCGTGACTTAGGATGCAGGGGCACTCTTGTTTTGAGGCAATTTCTGGAATGAGTGTTCTGCAGGGACCTGTCATCTGACAATCTTCCCAGTAAGTGGGGCACCAAGCTTTCATTCACGAAGTGGGGGTCTAGGATGCCCAGCATAGGACACACGAGAAAAACCAAGCGAGAAGCTGTGTAGGTGAACTGCTTTGCTTTGGTTTCCCAAGGAGACAGAATTATGACACGACTGGTTGCAGGGAGGATCCCTTTTCTTTACCTCCAGCACAGTCACACAAAGTACCTGTGCTCCCTGATGACTCAGCATTCTGGGGAAAGGTCTGGAAGTTTCTTACAAAGCTAAACATATTCTACACTAGGACCCAGCAATTCCTCTTCTAGGTACTTATCCTAGAGAAATGAAAGGATGCGTTTATAAGAATTTTCATAGAAGTTTTGTGCAAAAATTTTGCCTAAGAATCTTTGTAGAAATTTAATCTGTAATAGCCAAAGCCTAGAAACAATCCAGGTGGAATAGTAATCAGCAGTAAAAAGGAATGCCCTACCGATACATGGAGTAACATGGGTGATTCTCCAAAACATCATTTTGAGTGACAGAACCTAGTTCCAAAAAGTATATACTGTATAATTGATTTATCGGAAGTCCTAGAATGGGCAACACCAATCTGTGGTGGAAACCTCAGAACAGTGTTTGCCTCTGAGGATGGGGAATGGGAGAGGGGATTGACTGAGAAGGGTTATGAAAGAACTTTCTGGGAATGGCCTGCTTCTTAATATGGACACGCATTTGTTAAGACTCGGCAATGTAGTTTAATATTGGTGCATTTCACTGTACGTAAATTTCCCATTAAAGAAAAATTGTAAACAAATATTGAACTCTACTTAATTATTTGCATACAGATTATTTGAGGGTAAACTGTAGTGACACACTTTACTTCGTAATGTGTCAAAAAATAAAATGGATTAATGGGTAAAGAAAACATGGATAAATGTAAAGGCATGGTAATCTAAGTATAGTAAAAACTTAATGATACTGCCTGGGTGGTGGGTATATGAGTGCATATAAAATCCTTTCAACTTGGTCTTTGAAAATGTCAAAATAAAATGTTAGCATCAATACATTTGGGGACAATTGGGGATCGTTCAGTAAGAATGAGATATTAGGTGATTTTTAGGAAATTATTTTTTCAAGTGCTCTTTGGTGGTTTAGTGGTATTGTGGTTATGCTTGAGAGCTTATTCTTATGAGAAGTGAGCCAAAACATTTAATAATGAAGTGTCATAATGTCTGCAACTCATTTGGAAATGATTCAATAAAATTTAGATAATTGGGCAAGTAGGGCAAAATGTTAACAATTGTTGAATCTAGACCATGATTACTGGGATGTTTATTATTCTTTTTTTTTTTATTAAGGTGTCATTGATATACAATCTTATGAAGGTTTCACATGAGCAACATTGTGGTTACTACATTCACCCATATTATCAAGTCACCCCCACATCCCTTTGCAGTCACTGTCCATCAGCATAGTAAGATGCAATAGAATCATTACTTGTCTTCTCGGTGCTATGTTGTATTATGTGACCTACCTATATGATGTGTGCTGATCATAGTGCCCCTTAATCCCCTTCTCCCTCCATCCCCACCCACACTCCCAACCCCTTCCCTTTGGTAACTGCTAGTCCCTTCTTGGAGTCTCTGAGTCTGCTGCTGTTTTGTTCCTTCAGTTTTGCTTCATTGTTAAACTCCACAAATGAGGGAAATCATTTGGTACTTGTCTTTCTCCACCTGGCTCATTTCACTGAGCATAGTATCTTCCAGCTCCATCCATGTTGTTGCAAATGGTAGGATTTGTTTCTTTCTCCTGGCTGAATAGTATTCCATTGTGTGTATGTAGCACATATTCTTTATCCATTCATCTACTGATGAACACTTGGATTGCTTCCATATCTTGGATATTGCAAATAGTGCTGCAATAAACACAGGAGTGAATAAGTCTTTTTGAATCTGTGATCTTGTTTTCTTCAGGTAAATTCCTAGGAGTGGAATTCCTGGGTCAAATGGTATTTCTTTATTAAAAAAATTTTTTTATATCATTAATATACAATTACATGAGCAACATTGTGGTTACTAGATTTCCCTCATTATCAAGTCCCCACCACATAACCCATTACAGTCACTGTCCATCAGCATAGTAGGATGCTATAGAACCACTATTTGTCTTCTCTGTGCTATACTGCCTTCTCTGTGCATCCCCTGCCACATTATGTGTGCTAATCATAATGCCCCTTTTCCCCCTTAACCCTCCCTTCCCACCCATACTCCCCAGTCCCTTTCCCTTTGGTAACTGTTAGTCCATTCTTGGGCTCTGTGAGTCTGCTGCTGTTTTGTTCCTTCAGTTTTTTCTTTGTTCTTATACTCCACAGATGAATGAAATCATTTGATACTTGTCTTTCTCTGCCTGGCTTATTTCACTGAGCATAATGCCCTCTAGCTCCACCCATGTTGTTGCAAATGGTAGGATTTGTTTTCTTCTTATGGCTGAATAATATTCCATTGTGTATATGTACCACATCTTCTTTATCCATTCATCTACTGATGGACACTTAGGATGCTTCCATTTCTTGGCTATTGTAAATGGTACTGCAATGAACATGGGGTACATCTGTCTTTTTCAAACTGGGCTGATGCATTCTTAGGGTAAATTCCTAGGAGTGGAATCCTGGGTCAAATGGTATTTCTATTTTGAGTTTTTTGAGGAATCTCCGTACTGCTTTCCACAATAGTTGAACTAATTTACATTCTCACCGGCAGTGTAGGAGGGTTCCCCTTTCTTCGCATCCTCGCCAACATTTAATGTTGTTTGTCTTTTGGAGGGTGGCCATCCTAACTGGTGTGAGGTGATATCTTATTGTGGTTTTAATTTGTGTTTCTCTGATGATTAGCGATGTGGAGCATCTTTCCATGTGCCTGCTGGTCATCTGAATTTCTTCTTTGGAGAAGTGTCTGTTCAGCTCCTCTGCCCATTTTTAAATTGTATTATTTGCCTTTTGTTTGTTCAGGTACATGAGCTCTTTGTATATTTTGGATGTCAACCTCAAATGGTATTTCTATTTTTAGTTTTTTTGAGGGACCTCTGTATTGCTTTCCACAATGGTTGAATTAATTTACATTCCCACCAGCAGTGTAGGAGGGTTCCTCTTTCTCCACATCCTCGCCAGCATTTGCTGTTTCTTGTCTTTTGGATGTTGGTCATCCTAACTGGTGTGAGGTGACATCTCATTGTGGTTTTAATATTTTCCCGATGATTAGCAGTGTGGAGCATCTTTTCATGTGTCTATTGGCCAACTGGATTTCTTCTTTGGAGAACTCTCTGTTCAGCTCCTCTGCCCATTTTTTTATTGGATTATTTGCTTTTTGTTTGTTGAGGTGCATGAGCTCTTTATATATTTTGGATGTCAACCCTTTATCAGATCTGTCATTTATAAATATATTCTCCCATACTGTAGGATGCCTTTTTGTTCTATTGGTGGCATCCTTTGCTGTACAGAAGCTTTTCAGCTTGATATAGTCCCACTGTTCATTTTTGCTTTTGTTTCCCTTGCCTGGGGAGATATGTTCATGAAGAAGTCACTCATGTTTATACCCAAGAGATTTTTGCCTATGTTTTTTTCTAAGAATTTTATGGTTTCATGACTTACATTCAGGTCTTTGATCCATTTCGAATTTACTTTTGTGTATGGGGTTAGACAATGATCCAGTTTCATTCTCTTACATGTAGCTGTCCAGTTTTGCCAGCACCATCTGTTGAAGAGACTGTCATTTTGCCATTGTATGTCCATGGCCCCTTTATCATATATTAATTGACTGTATATGTTTGGGTTAATATCTGGACTTTCTATTGTGTTCCACTGGTCTGTGGCTCTGTTCTTGTGCCAGTACCAAATTGTTTTGATTACTGTGGCTTTGTAGTAGAGCTTGAAGTTGGGGAGCAAAATACCCAAGCTCTATTCTTTCTTCTCAGGATTGCTCTGGTTATTCAGGGTCTTTTGTATTTCATATGAATTTTAGAACTATCTGTTCTAGTTCATTGAAGAATGCTGTTGGTATTTTGATAGGGATTGCATTGAATCTGTAGATTGCTTCAGGCAGGATGGACATTTTGACATTATTAATTCTTATCCATGAGCATAGGATGTATTTCCATTTATTGGTGTCTGCTTTAATGTCTTTCATGAGTGTCTTGTAGTTTTCTGGGTATAGGTCTTTCATCTCCTTGGTTAGGTTTATTCCTAGGTACTTTATTCTTTTTGATACAATTGTAAATGGAATTATTTTCCTGATTTTTCTTTCTGCTAGTTCATCATTAGTGTATAGCAATGCAACAGATTTCTGTGTATTATTTTGTATCCTACAACTTTGCTGAATTCAGTTATAAGTTCTAGTAGTTTTGGGGTGGATTCTTTCGGGTTTTTATGTATAATATCATGTCATCTGCAAACAGGGACAGTTTAACTTCTTCCTTACCAATCTGGATGCCTTTTATTTCTTTGTGTTGTCTGATTGCCATAGCTAGGACCTCCAGTACAATGTTCAATAAAAGTGGGGAGAGTGGGCATCCTTGTCTTGTTCCCAATCTTAGAAGAAAAGCTTTCAGCTTTTTGCTGTGTGATGTTGGCTGTGGGTTTGTCATACATGGCCTTTATTATGTTGAGGTACTTGCCCTCTGTACCCATTTTGTTGAGTTTTTATCATGAATGGATGTTGAATTTTGTCAAATGCTTTTTCAGTATCTATTGTGATGATCATGTGGTTTTTGTCCTTCTTTTTGTTGATGTGGTGTATGACATTGATGGATTTTTGAATATTATTCCATCTTTGCATCTCTGGAGTAAATCCCACTTGATCATGATGCATGATCTTTTTGATGTGTTTTTGAATTTGGTTTGTTAATATTTTGTTGAGTGTTTTTGCATCTACGTTCATCAGGGATATTGGTGTGTAATTTTCTTTTTTTGTCAGATCTTTGCCTGGTTTTGGTATTAGAGTAATGCTGGCCTCATAGAATGCATTTGGAAGTATTCCCTCCTCTTCTCCTTTTTGGAAAACTTTAAGAAGGTATGGGTATTAGGTCTTCTCTAAATGTTTGATAAAATTCAGCTGTGAAGCCATCTGGTCCAGAGGTTTTGTTCTTAGGTAGTTTTTTGATTACCAATTCAATTTCATTGCTGATAATAGCTCTGTTCAGATTTTCTGTTTCTTTCTGGGTCAGCCTTGGAAGGTTGTATTTTTCTAGAAAGTTGTCCATTTCTTCTAGGTCATTCAATTGTTAGCATATAATTTTTCATAGTATTCTCCAATAATTCTTTGTATTTATGTTGTGTTCATTGTGATTTTTTTTCTCATTTCTGTTTATGTGTGTAGACTCTCTTTTTGATAAGTTTGGCTGGGGGGTTTATCTATTTTGTTTATTTTCTCAAAGAACCAGTTCTTGGTTTCATTAATTCTTTCCAGTGTTTTATTCTTCTCAATTTTATTTATTTCTTCTATGATCTTTATTATGTTCCTCCTTCTACTTACTTTGGGCCTCATTTGTTCTTCTTTTTCTAGTTTCATTAATTGTGAGTTTAGACTATTCATTTGGGATTGTTCTTCTTTCTTGAAATAGGCCTGTTTCCTCTTAGAAGTGCCTTTGCTGCATCCCACAGAAGTTGGGACATTGGGCTGTTGTTTTCATTTGTCTGCATATATTGTTTGATCTCTGTTTTAATTCGGTCATCGATTCATTGATTATTTAGGAGCATGTTGTTAAGCCTACATGTTTTTGTGGGCCTTTTTGTTTTCTGTGCACAGTTTATTTCTAGTTTTATACCTTTGTCATCTGAGAAGTTGGTTGGTACAATTTCAATCTTTTTAAATTTACCTGTGCTCTTTTTATGGCCTAGTATGTGATCTATTCTGGAAAATGTTCTATGTGTACTTGAGAAGAATGTGTATCCTACTGCTTTTGGGTGGAGTGTTCTGTAGATGTCTGTTAGGTTTACATATTCTAATGTGTTGTTCAGTGCCTCTGTGTCCTTACTTATTTTCTGAGTGGTTGATCTGTCTTTTGGAATGAGTGGTCTGTTGAAGTGTTCTAAAATGAATGCATTGCTTTGTATTTCCCCCTTTAATTCTGTTAGTATTTGTTGCACATATTTGGGAGCTCCTATATTGGGTGCATATATATTTATAATGGTTATATCCTCTTGTTGGACTGACCCTTTTATCATTAATGTCCTCCTTTGTCTCTTGTTACTTTCTTTGTTTTGACATTTATTTTATCAATATAAGTGCTTCAACTCCTGCTTTTTTCTCCCTATTGTTTGCATGAAATACCTTTTCCATCCCTTCACTGTTAGTCTGTGTATGTCTTTTGGTTTGAAGTGAGTCTCTTGTAGGTAGCATATATATGGGTCTTTCTTTTTTGTTCATTCTGTTAAACTATGTCTTTTGATTGCTGCTTTTAGTCCATTTACATTTAGGGTGATTATTGATAGATACATACTTCTTGCCATTGCAGGCTTTGGGTTTGTGGTTACCAGTGGTTCAGGGGTAGCTTCTTTACTATCTAACAGTCTAACTTAACTTGCTTATTATGCTATTCTAAACACAATCTAAAGATTCTTTTTTTCTCCCTTCTTTTTCTTCCTCCTCTACTCTTTATGTGTTAAGTGTAATATTCTCAACTCTTTGTGTATCCTTTGACTGACTTTGTGGGTAGCTGATTTAATTTTGCATTTGGTTAGTAATTAATTGATCTTTTTCCTTTAATATGGCTTTATTTTTTCTGGTGATAGCTATGTAGCCTTAGGAGCACTTCCATCTATAACAGTCCCTTTAAAATGCACTGTAGAGATGGTTTGTGGGAGATAATTCCCTCAACTTCTGCCTTTCTGGAAAGTGTTCAATCCATCCTTCAAATTTAAATGATAATCTTGCTGGGTAGAGTATTCTTGGTTCAAGGCCCTTCTGTTTCATTGCATTAAATATATCATGCCATTCTCTTCTGGCCTGTAAGATTTCTGCTGAGAAGTCTGATGATAGCCTGGTGGGTTTTCCTTTGTAGGTGATCTTTTTTCTCTCTCTGACTGCTTTTAATACTCTGTCCTTGTCATTGATCTTTGTCATTTTAATTATTACATGTCTTGGTGTTGTCTCCCTTGGATCCCTTGCATTGGGAAATCTGTGCACCTCGGTGGCTGGAGAGACTATCTCCCTCTTCAGATTGGGGAAGTTTTCAGCAATTTTTTTCTTCAAAGACACTTTCCATCCCCTTTTCTCTCTCCTCCTCTTCTGGTACCCCTATAATGTAGATATTGTTCCCGTTTGGATTGGTCAGAGAATTGTCTTATTATTCTTTCTTTCCTAGAGATCTTTTTTTCTCTCTCTGCCTCAGCTTCTTTGTATTCCTGTTCTCTAATTTCTATTCCATTTATGGTCTCCTCTACCTCTTCTAGTCTGCTTTTAATTCCCTCATTGTATGTTTCATTTCAGATACTCTGTTTTTCAAAGTGTCTGTCTCTCTCTCAAATTTGTTCCTTAGATCTTGAATATTTTTCCGTAGCTCCATTAGCATGTGTATGATTTTTATTATGAAATATTTTTTTCTATTTTGAAAGAGTGAAAAATTAAAAATTATTGAAATATTGGTGATTTCAGTTTCACTGAGCCCCCTTTCTGGTGTTTGAGGGATTTTGGATTGAACAAGGTTCTTCTTCCTTTTCATAATCTTATTGGATAATGTTGAATAAGAGTTTTGTGTAGGAGGTGCCCTCTAGTGCCCAGAAGTTCTGCTCTTCAGAACTGAACCTGGAGGGATGGTGGGGGTCCCAGGTGAATGGTGCCGGTGCCTGCTGGGATGAGAGAGCTCCTTCCTGCCTCTTGGTTATAGCGTCTTCCTCCACTACCAGGGCCAGCAAGCCGAGTGCACAGGGAGCAGCTTCTTAGATATGCTCCTGTGGTTGTTGTTGGCTGGGCTGCCCTCTTGCTGGCCTGGAGTGATAGCCAGGGTCAAAGTTGAGTGGCAGCAGTGCCTGCCAGGAGGAGAGAGAGCTCTTTCCTGCTTTCTGGCTGCAGTGCCTACCTCTGCTCTTAGGGCCAGTGAGCTGTGTGTGCGCACGCAGGGAGCACACTCTTGGATATGGCCCTGTGGCTTCCATAGGCAGGGCTGCCCTCCTGCTGGCATGGAGCAATGGTTGGGGTCACAGGTGAGCTGTGTCAGTGCCTGCTAGAGAACAGAGCTCTTTCCTGCTTCCTGGCTGTAGTCCTGCCTCCACTGTCAGGGCCAGTGGGCTGAGGGTGCAGGGAGCAGCCTCTTGGATATACCCCTGTGGCTGCTGTGTAGGCAGGTGCCTTCTGGATGGCCTGGAGTGATGGCAGGGGGAGCAGGAGCTGGCCAGGAGGAAGGAGCAGCAGGCTGTGCTCTCTGGTGTGGGGCCTTGGGGCTGTGTTGCCAGACAGGGGAATTGGGTTACTTTCAGGCTAAGCTCCTGAAAGTTCCCAACCTGCTGGGCTGAGCATGCTGGGACAATTTTGTCCACTTGTTCCTTCTCCTGAGTAGCAAGCTCTGTGTAATTCTTGCCCTTTCAGCAGCCCTCTCACTGTTGGGAAGTCTTTCAAAGTGCCCACCTTTGTTTTGTCCCAGAGCAGCCAGTTGCGGGAACCTGTTCTCCACTAGCAGTTGGAATCTCAGTCTCTCTGAGTATTCTGCTTGTTTTTGCTTTCCAACCCTTCTAATCTCCAGAGCACCATGTAGTGTGGGTTCATGCTCCCAGAGCAGATCTCCAGGGCTGGGTATTTACTCCCTATCAGGTCTGTTTGCTTTCCTTCCACCTCTGAGCTGGGGTGGGGGAGGGCTTGTGTTGTGCCAGATCATGGCTTTGTTACTTTACCCTTTTCTGTCAGATCTTCACTTTTCTCAGATATAGACTGGCTGCTGCAATCTTCTTTCTGGTCACTCTTTTAGGATTAGTTGTATTTGCTGTATCTTTGTATTATATGTGGTTTTGGGAGGAGATTTCTGCCTCACTTCTCATGCCACCATCTTTTTTCACACTCCTTTTCTTTTCTTTCATTATAAATTATTTAAAAAATAAACAGTAGCTGTAATGAGGTATTATGTCAAAGGGCAGAGAATAAAAAGAATGGAATCTCTATACTTGAGAGATCTACTTTTTCCAGTACTCCAAAAGGACTAACTTTAGGTCAGTAGCTGTATGGACCTATGCTGGACCTGGTTCAGAAGATTATGTCATTAGCACTCTCTTTTTGCCTTCTGTATTATTTTACTTCTCTGGACTGTTCTTATTTTAGAGTTTGAATGCAACCACCTGTGTTTGTGACCTTGACTTTTTGTCCTCATTCTGGACTACATTGTTATGAATTTGATGCTACATCTTTTTCACCACTGATTAAGAGCTGGGTTTTCAGATTGAATATAGTCATTGGATCTTAATACTAGAACTTTGTTTCACTAGCAATCCATTAGACTCTTAACACAAATTTACTGCCAAAAAGAAATGTAGGTGGTAGAGTGAGTAAAAACAGCAAGATGTCTGTAATTGTTTAGGATTAGCTTCTGTTGTGTGACAGAACCCAGATAAATGACATAGAAACAGACAGTGCACACAACTCTGAGCCTGGGAATGAGGCTGGGGGAACATATGTTCTTGCAAAGACCAAGTAATCACGGCCCCAGTGCTGTGAATGTATTGGGAAGCACCATTTGGCTATCTTCTTGGTCTCATTCTATGTTTGTGTCTGTGTCTGGGTACACGTACAGCTATGAGGGCTTACTCCAGGAGCTTGAAGGCCTTCTTTGGAAGAAATCATGCTTTGCTTCATTTCACTGAAAATTCCTCAGCTAACATACTTCCCTATGATGGAATTGAGCTCTCAAGGGTTTTGTGGATGAAAATAAATAAATTTCTAGATAGAAAATGTAAATATAATGAATCTTAGAGTATCTCAAGCTTCCTCCATTTTAACTCTCTGCATGATTTCTGATGAAAACTTGGGTGCCCTTTATATTGGATACTCTAGTGGGCCCCCAAACTAGCTGTCTCCAAGGTTTTCATGCCCTTTACATTGGATACTCTAGATTTGTGGGCTCCCAAACTGGCTGTCTCCAAGGTTTTCATGGAGATCTATTTTAAAATGTAGATTCCTAGGTCTACCCAAAAATCCACAGAATCAAGATTTTTGGGTGATGGGCCCTTGGAATCTTTTTTTTTTAAGCTACCCAAGTTGCTCAGATGGTAAGCAAGTTTGTAGGCCTGTAGACCAGTACTTCTCAAACTTTAATGTGAGTCACCATCATATCTTCTTAGGATGCAGATTCTGACTGGGTAGGTCTGAAGTGGGGCTCATTTTAAACAGAGTGCCCCAGACTAGACCATAACTAGATCATGTCCTGAAATCTTTTCCCTAAAGTTAGTGTTCTGTCTTCCTTTGCAGAGAACCTACTTGGCCAGCATTCAGCATGTGACAAACTTTCTTCTCACTTCCTTGCTTGTTATCTCTTTGCTTTGAAATATTGCTCAGTTGCTAACTTGGATCAGGATGACCTTCCACCTCAGTTTGTCCAGCACAGTCCTAGTTTACATCTACTGTCCTGGCATAATTATTAATAGAACTTCTGCCACATTTACTGTTAGCAGTGTCTCCATTTGGAAGATAAATTATAAGGTGACCCTTCCTAAGTCCACAAACATTAAGAAGTGATACAGTATAATGAAAAGAACATAGACCATGTAGCCAAAACCCTGTATGGGTTTAAATCCTGGCTTCATTATTCTACACTACATCTATAACCTTAAGCAAGTCAAGCCTCAGTCATCTCTTGTGTAAAACAACAGTGGTTTATTATGAGGATTTATAGAAATGAAATAGGAAGCTTCTGGCATAATTACTGGCATATAGTAGACACTCATTGACTTAGGCCTCTATGTCCTTACAGACAATGAAGTGCATATCCTACTTTGAGATGATAAAATAGAGTGCTACTGGCAAGTTGGATCAGAAGCAATTATAGTATTGAAATGATACATCTGCTAAAACTTGTATTTCAGCACAACCTTCATGAACCTTCTATAGAATTTCTCTCTAAACCTAATAGTCCCATGTGATTTCTGTGTTACCATGTTTATATCAGTACTATATTGATAAACCTAAATCCTGAACTAGGGAAGCAAAGGTATTAAGATTTATTGAGTTTCACTATGTACCAGATGGAGAGAGTTCCAAATTGGAACAGATCACTAACATTACTGAAGGACAATGTATAGAAAAGTTTAACTCATCTGTGAACAGACGAGTTAACAGATTTCCTGGGCAAACCTCTACATCCAGTAGTTTAGACCTTAAAAGCTCATAAAAAGTCTTTGTTATGACTACAAAAACAGGAAGAGGAAGTGGGTAGGAACAACAAAAAACTTGATGTCTTGGTTTCACTCTTACTACAGTAAAATCCCCAGGAAAACACACCCAACAATTAAGGAAGTTTGAATAAGACATAACCGATGATTGGTTCCTAGAACTCCTTGCAATGAACTACATAGGCCCACCTGGGTAATTTCATTAACCTTGCAGTAACATGATTGAACGTTTTAAAGAATTAGAAATTTGGGGATACTATTTGAGTATTATGGGAGGGTTTTCATTTATTAGGAACCTGCCTAGGTCAGGTACATGAGTTATCTTATTGTACATCCAAAATAACTTCATGAGGCAAAGAGTATTATTCTCTTCATTTTACATGTGGAAATTCTGGGACACAGGAAATTTAGTTTCATACAAAGTCACTTTGCAAATGAGAGATAGAACTGATATTTTAACTTGGGCATGTCTAGCCTTAAGATCCTTATTGTTAACCACCACATATGGTTTCTGTGCATTAATTAATCCTTCCATTCTTTCCACAGTTGAAAATAAACATTTTATTGCTCTATAACCTAATGTGCCTATAAATTTAGGAATTGGGCTCAGCAGCAGGGACTATGTGAGGTACATCTAAATATGGAGCAAAGACAGTAATCTACTGCATTGACTTGTAGTTGGAGCAATTAGACAAAGTGTGTTAAATTATGTTACAACTTTATTGAGGTAAATTGAAGTACAATGAACTGCATGTATTCAGAATATAGAATTTTATCAGTTTTGACAAATGTATAGACCATGAAACCATTACCATAATCAAGTTGACTATTTCTATCTCCCTGAATTTTCTTCCAGCTCCTTTGTAATCCAGCTTTCCCTCTGCCAAGATCCACAGGCAACCACTGATCTGCTCTCTGTCACTGTAGATTAGTTTACATTTTTTAGAACTTCCTGTAAATAGAATCATACAGTAGATACTTCTTTTTGCCATACTTTTTTCATTTAGCATAATGATTTTGAGATTCATCTGAAAATGCAGTTTGTTAAGCCTACCAATGGTTTGTTTCTTTATACTGCTGAGTAGTTTTGCATTATATGGGCATACCACAAGTTGTTTATTTATTCACCTGTTGGTGGACATTTGAGCTGTTCCCAGTTTTTGGCTATTACAAATAAGGTTGCTATGCATATTTGTGTACAAGTCTTAGGATATGTTTTCATTTATCTTGGGCAAAAACCTAGGAGTGGACTAGCTAGATGGTATGTTGAGCCTTTTAAGAAACTGCCAAACTGTTTTCCAAAATGGTTGTAATATTTTACATTCTCAATAGCAGTTCTCCACATTCTCACCTTTTTATTTAAAAATATATATTGGCCATTCTATTGAGTGTAGTGTATGACTTTAATTTGCATTTCCCTGATATCTAATAATTTGAACATCTTTTCATATGCTTATGGGCCAGCTATAGGTCTTTTTACGGAAGTGTATTTAAATTTTTTGATTATTTTAAAAATTAGATTGTTTATCTTCTTGCTATTGAATGATAAGCATTCTTTACATATTCTGGATTCAAGTACTTGTCTACTATATATTTGGCAAATATTTTTTCCAGGTCTGTGGGTTTCTATTTTGTTTTCTTAGTGGAGGCTTTCAAATAGCAAACATTTAAATTTTGTCAAAGATCAATTTATCATTTTTTGGCTTGTGCTTTTTTGTTTACCTATTCCAAGGTTGTAGTTTTATGCTTCTTGTAGAAAATTTTAGAGTTTTATGTTTCAAATTTAGGTCTGTGACTCATTCTGAGTTAATTTTTATGTATGGTGTGAGGTAAGGGTCAGTGTTAATTTTTCTATTGTAATGTATTCATTTGTTAAAAAGACTTTGCTTTCACCACTGACTTGCCTTGGGATATTTTTGTAAAAGTTCGATTGACCATATGTGTATGTTTTTTTCCTGAATTCTTTATTCTCTTCCATATGTTTATGTATGTCTCTCTTTTCACCAGTACCACACTGTTTTGATTCCTGTAGCTTTATAGAACTTTTTGAAAGCAGGTAGGCTAAGTTTTTCTATTGAAAAAGTGCTTTGCCTTTGGTAGTCTAGGTCTTTTACATTCCCATATACATTTTAGAGTCAGTTTGTCAATTTATACCAAAAAAATGTCTGCTGTAATTTTGGTTGTTATTGCATTGAACCTATGGATCAATTTGGGGAAAACTTTTTCAATCTATGAATGTCATATATCTTCCATTTATTTAGGTTTTCTTTACTTTCTCTCAGCAATGTTCTGTAGTTTTCAGTGTGGACATCTTGACTAGATTTTTATTTTTTGGTGCCACTATAAATAGAATTTAAAAAAATTCATTTTTGAATTTGTTGTTGCATGTATATTGTAATACAATGGTTTAAAAATATCAGCCTTGTATTTTGCTAAATTCAGTTATCAGTTCTAGTAGCTGTTTTGTAGATTCTCTGAGATTTTCTACATACACAATTTTATCACCTGCAAATATAGTTTTACCTCATCCTTACTGATCTTTATTCCATTTATTATTTTTTCCTTTTTCTCTGCTTCTCCCCCACCTTTTTATACCTACAATGACTTAGACTCCAGTGTAATATTGAACAGAAGCAGTGAAAGTGGGTGCTGTTGCTTTGTTACTAGTCTCAGGTGAAAACAGTTCAGTCTTTCACCATTAAGTATGATGTTAGCTCTAGGTTTTGAATAAATGCCCATTATCAGTTTGAGAACATTCTCTGATATCCCTAGTTTATTGAGAATTAAAAAAAAAAACATGAATGGGTATTTAATTTTATCAAATGTTTTTTGTCCATCTATTGAAATGGTCACATAGGTTTTCTCCTTTATTCCTTTATTCTATTAATTTGGTGAATTATGTTTGGTTTTCAAGTTTTAAACCAACATTGCTTCCTTGGGATAAATCTGACCTAGTCATTTTGTATTATCTGACTATGTACTGTGGGACACAATGTAATAATATTTTGTTAAGATATTTTGCATTTATATTTTATATTTTCAAAGTCCTCTAGTAATTATTTTAAAAGTTTGGTGATTTTAGTTTATTCAGTGGGAAGGAGTGGACTTATGAAACAATATGGAACACGTGGAACCAAAATATATAATTTTTAAATATTAAAATATTTTCAAACGATTCTGTAGGTGAATCTGGGCTGCTGATTGGCCAAGGTTTCGAGCTAATCTCCTCAAATATTGTAAGGCATAAATGCTCTTTACAAAATGTAATATAAAATTTTTGCTGTGTATTTCTAGGTGGATGCAAACAAGACAATCCTTTACTGGCATTTAGAACAGAAGACTCCAATCAGACTATAGTATACATAGAAAGCTAGATTTTTTTGTTATTCATTCTTTTTTTTATGACTAATGAATGTTAAGATATATATGCCGCTCAAGTTCTCAATTTTGGGCTTTATTTTTATAAGATCTCAATCCCAGATTAGCCTAGAAACTTTATCTGGCAATGAGAACTTGCTAAGTAGAAGCTCACTGAGTACTAGTATGTTTGTGGAATTATGAACTACCAGATTTTGTTGACACCGGAGGTAGAGGAGGTTGTCTTTTTTTGGAGATCTTACATAAGGTTGAGACTATGATTTGGGACTCTTACATAATTATCCTAATCAGGGATAAAGATATCAGAGAATTTTGTTTGCCTACTTCTAATTGGTAAAAAAAGTCTGAAGCAATGTGATCTTTTCAACAAAGGTGCCAGAAGACTTCACTGAAGAAGTCAAAAGGTGTGGGAATAAGTGTGTGTATTTCAAATAAGATGGACATGGATATTATTGTCTTTAGCGTAAGGCCATGTCCTGCCTGGCCCTTTCACTTTCTGAGTCTCGGTTTCCTTGTATCTGTTTATGAAGATCTTTGTAAAAATTAAATGAACAGTATATGTAAATCCCTTGACATGCAGTAGCAATTAAATAAATGTTGATTCCTTTATTTTTCAT
This sequence comes from Manis pentadactyla, assembly GCF_030020395.1. Taxonomy (NCBI): domain Eukaryota; kingdom Metazoa; phylum Chordata; class Mammalia; order Pholidota; family Manidae; genus Manis; species Manis pentadactyla. Next base: position 206,048,259 of record NC_080020.1, on the reverse strand, counting down.
AGGTCAGTACTTAAAACACTGAAATGCTATATTCACCATTTTTTGAGAATTATTTTTGAAAAGTCCAGGCTTTTTTGACAAGTTTTCTTCTATTTCAGTAGTTCAGTTAAGAAGTGTTTTGTTCTCTCTTGACTATAAGCTTCATGAAGACAGCAAACTTGTCTACCTGGCCCACAGTTATATTCCCAGTATTATTACAGAAATTGGTACATAGTACACAATAATATTTATTTCTTAAATAAGTGAATAATGCTGTTTGCAAGTCATTCCTATACAACTGTTGGTCTCTGGAAAGCTTCTTAATTGCCTGTATTTCTCCAAGAAAGGCCAAGATACAAGAATGTATTCTAATCAGCAAAGGCTATGAAAATGAAAAAAACATACACAGATGGCTAGAGATGGTTCAGTTCATTCTTCTTCATTCCAGAAAATAATTCCCCAAATAGAATACTTTTTGGATAGGGATATTTTGTATGGTGGGGTGGCTAACAGCTAAACCAAAAAGGTCTTGGTTTTGAATGTGTGGCTGTCCCATTTTTATAAGTTGATTCTGAATAGTCCAGGATTCCTTTTTCTGCTGTAAATTATCTCCATGCTTAGCGTCTGTTTAACTTTGTGAAGGCACCTGCTGTATAATCCAACCAAAGGTAAAACCCTGTCTGCAAAGTTGAGAGCTATTGAGATTCTGGCTACTTAAGACATTCTAAAGAGACTTTGAATGACCGTGTGCGAATCAGATCTCTCCAGGAGTGACACAAGAATAGAGGCTCTTAGGTATAGTGATGGCAATCCGGAAGAGTCCTGAGAGGCGTGCCGGGATGGTGACAGGAGGTTAGTGTCGCGGCTGGCTTCTCAGCTGGCATGTTAAGCCAATTAATGATAAGGTACACCTGGCAGCTGAATTTTTCCCCCTCTCATTTCTTTTCTTAAGAAATGTATATTTATAAAAGAAAGCTAGGCAGAAAGAAATGCAAGAAAAAAAAAAAGGGAAAAACAAGGAAGGCACGCCACTTGATTTTTTTTTTTTACCATTTATTCTTAAATTTTTCTTTTTAGATATAAATGCTAGAATGTGTTTTCGGAACCATCTGGAAAAAAAACGTGTGTTTCTATTTCCAGTAGGACTTGAGCCAGGTTTGAGATAATAAGTTTAATTGACAGCTCTTTAGCAGAATGGCTAAAAATTCAAATCCTCAATCCTCCCTACAAATTTAAGACTGTCAAATAAATATGTTTTAGAAAGATAGTAATTAAGTGTGAACAGATGGTCCTTCTTAGCTGAGATTTTAAGTCTAGATATTTAATAGAATCATTTGCCTGTTGGAGTCAGTAGGTGTGATGTAGTATACTAGTTAGCAAGACATCAAGTTTGTCAAAGCTAATTGGGACTATGGCAGAGATTCACATTCATTATATGGTTTGAAGGACTGGGGCAGCATTAGAGTTAGAGGAAGATTATGACACTGCGCTATGCTATGCCAAAACCTTAGGATGCAGCTCTGTAGACTCAGCAGTACCCAAAACAGAAATACACTACTGTCCATGAGTGACACTGAGGTAGAGTGAAAAGGGGACATGGTACCCAGGTCTACTCTCTGCTTTGCTCTTCACTCACTCTGTGACCAGGGCAAGTCCCCGAATCCCTCTGGGCCCCTGAGTCCTCATATGTCAAATGGAGAAGGTGGAATTAAAAGGAAATTGAGTTATTTTCCAAAGCATTGTCCAGCTAGGAAGGCCTTACTAGATCAAAGAATCCTTCTATGCTTTTGTGTATTGTGGACACTTTTTTGTCTTCTTGTTAGTTGACAGAAAGTACTACTGGAAGTTTTTAAGTGCCAGGGTTTCAGTCTGTATCCCTCTCCATCTTGCACTTTTTATTTCAAGGATTTGAAAGGCTAGAGATGTGTGAGCAGCAGATTTCAGAAAAACCCAGGAGCTGAGCTCATAGCTAAGAATATGTTAGGGGTTGTTAAGCATCTCTGAGGCTTGTAAGGGAAGTCCATTAAGGCAGCATGGAGGTGGCGACTAGAACATTCCCTACCTCTCCAGCCCATAAGGGTGAAGTAAAGGACAGATGGAGAGCTGTGGATTGTTCAGCTTTCAAATACCATCTACTCATGCTGTGCTTCTATATATTTAAATAAAAGTTTTTCTCTGAAAAAACTTGTGATTAGCATGTGGTTAAAAGACTTTTGTTTAGCCCAAGGGGAGGAAACTGTTATGAGGGTAACTTCACAAAAAGGATAATATTTAATGAAACAAATTACCCAGGGAACTCAGAGAAGGAAGGGCACATGCCCTAGGTGCAGTACATTGTACAACTTCACTTTTTAGAAACATTCACTTACTCTTCAGAAGCAATAATAGGTATAGTTTCACTAAAGGAGAAGGAAGGTCATATCTTCACAAGCCCAGTGTTTACTGAGTATAAAAGTCACCTAGGAAAAAGGAATTTATGATAATTAATTATCCCTAACATCTTAGCCTCATTATTGTGAAGTACCTGTTCCTACAATCACACATTAGCAGCTAGGTCTGTCTTGTAGCTAATGGACACTTGTGGACCTTAGACATGGATAACAGCTTCCCTGAGAGAAGAGAGACTTGGGAGATGATACTGCATATGTTGACACCCAGCCTCCCATCTTGGTAGAGGAAAGTCAGGTCTGAGAGGGCAATGCTCCTACCTAGTTCTGGCTGAATCAGGTTGGGCACTGGACTCCCTCATCCAGAATCTTTGGATGTTCTATCTAGCCTGAACAATTGGCCAGATGGATTATAGGTCTGCCTCGGGTAGGGTTTCTTATGGTTTTAATTAGACCTGAATTTATCAAATGCATGGCAAGTGCCCAGAATTAGGCAAGGATGAAATGCCTTTCCAGTAAGCATTTTTCCCCTCTCATAATCAATGTCAAAACATTTCTTGCTTTGTATACAATCCATCTGACTAACGTGTGAGTCTAAAACTTATAAATTTCTCTCAATTTACTTTTGAACAAGATTTCCCCATCCCATAATCTCTTGGCCTCCCCATGGAGCTATGCAGTAGCTTAGGTTATAGAAGGGATTGCAAAGGATATGGAGAAGATGGTAATTGCTGTTTGGAAACTCGAAATGATTGGAAAAACAAATGGCAATATCAAGCTCTCAGAAATTAGTTTCTATCCAATAATCATCTATATAAATTCCTCACTGTGACTATGTGTCAGATATATCAAAAACAACCAGGTATGGAATGCAATCAGGAGTGAGAATCTCACCAATTAAAAAAATATATATATATATAGATGGATAGATAGATATGCTTTGTTAGTGAGTTTATCTTAAATAATCACATAGCAATTTTAAAAACCTAAACATGAATTAAAACTTTAGTTTGAAACACACAAACGCCCATTGTTATCTTAAGTCATGGTCGTTGATTATTTAGCTCCCACATATGATACATGGCTGCCTCCTCCTTGTCTTTCAGGTCTCATGTCTTCCCTATCTAAAAATCTTTCATCTAAAGAAGCCCCCATCTCTCTGTTCCAGGATACAGTGGCCCCCAAGACAATTACAGCAGAGACCACAACTTGTGTCTTTTAATCCTTTTTTATTAAAATAATAGAACTCTCCAAGTATTAGCTGGGCACTTGAATGCTGGAATACATCCTGCATATTCCAGTTGTCCTAAATAGTGGCCATGTGACTAGCTGTGGGTCAAAGCGAATTGAGGGGAATGAAAATATTTCACATGTGGGTCAGCTCCTTAAAGACAAGCCTCTTGCCTTGGACATTCCTTATTCCTTTCCCACAAGCTGAAGGGTAGACATGGTGCTGGTGAGCTGCTCCAGCCATGGGCATGACACTACCCTAGACATGGACAGCAAGAAGAAAGGTATGTTGGTTCTTAGAAGCTGCTACAGATGGAGCCAACTTCCAGCTCTGGACAGGTTACCTCTGGAAACAGAGCAATATACTTCTGTTTTCTTTGAGCATCTGTACTTCTCATCTCTCTTTCACTGAAATTTAGTAATTTTGTATCCCCAGCAGCTAGAATAGTACCTGGCACATAGTAGGGCTCAATGAATATTTGCAAATGAATGAATGAATTAGTTGTAGTTTGGTAAGCAGTAATTAGTGTGTTCATTATAAGAGTACATTTGAATGGATTTGTAAACCTGTGAGTTAAGGGATCACTGAATATCTTCAAGAACGCGTCTCTGATGCAAGTTGCCAGCATCATCTTTCACTGGTTAAGTCAAATGTTCTTCCTTGTGCCCACAGCCCAGCTTTGCAGAGAGGAGGCCAAGGCCTAGGGCTAGTTTGAAAGTGGCAATTATGTAGCCCTTCTGTTGTTTCAAATGGGATAGTTCAGTGGGTTAGGATGAGAAGAGAAGAAAGAGGCAAAAGTCATATTCTTTTCTATCTAAAACTTGAGGACCCTGGGTAGGGTGACTGGATAATTCAGTGGCCAGATTGCACAGTTTGGAAGTTCTGTGACTAATCATACTGGACAGTAAGTGCAAACACGGCCTCTTTCAGACAGACCCGAGCCACCACCTGGTTCAGTTAGAAAGCTTGCCTGCCCTCTGGAAGGATCGCAGGCATCCGGGCAGGAAAATGGCACTCTCAAGGGCTTCACGAGCGACCAGCTCACCAGGAAACATGGAAGTGGCCCTGTTTTCTTCTGTGATTGGCCATTTTACTGAAACATGACTAAGTCACTCAATACCTCAGCTCCCAGAAGGTGTAACCTCCAGATTAATCCCACTCTGATTCATGAATGAATGTGAAGTAAAAGTTGAACAGTAGGCTACAATTCAAGAGAAAATGATTAAGGTTTGGAGATCAGGAAAGGCTTTCATGCAGGAAAATTGTTTAAAACAATTTACTTTCAGCCATAATCTACAGGCAAAAAGGACACATTTTAGGATATCTATAAGCTGAGCAGAGCAGCTGCCAGCTTCTGGGGAGATATAAACATTTTGAACAGAGGGTCCTGGAAATGGGCAAAATATGAACACAAAAAAACATGTGACAAAGAGGAAGGAAAGGCAACAACCTGCAAAAGGGAAGATGTATATATGATGAGAATTTTAGGAAGGCATCAGAACTGCAGGGATCTGTTCTGGGTTATGATAGGGCCCAGAGGATTTTTTGAGTAGATCCTCAGCTGGTTTATGATACATGTGGGGAGACAACAGAGCAGTGGGATTCACTTGGCCATTCATTTCTCATAAATTTATTGGGGTCCTACCAGCCACCTAGTGATGACCTGGTAATGCGAGGGGCTTATCCTTTTATTCTCGTGTCAGGATCAACATCAGTAGTTAAATGTCCCCAAAGAATGGTCACAAATATTCACACTCACAAAAGTCATACAAATCAGGAACTTAGCCAAGAATGATGTTTACAGCTAAATCTGTAACAAGGGGAAACCACAGAGGAGCACAATGCCATGGTAACACTTATTTACCCAGCACGCCTGTTCTGGGAGTGTTTTATATTATAAAGAGAGATGCATTCTCTCTCACAATGAATCAGGATGCAATCTGACTCCTTATTCATAAAACGGTGAGACAGTTTGTACCTGGACTTTTCTGACTAGTGCAACTCATTCAAATCCTTTAACTTGAGTTTTCACTATAACTAGTCGAAAGAACAATAAAGCAACTGAATTGACTTGACTTGGATATGGGGGTATTGGGAGAAAGGAGAGGCAGATGGAGGTTTCTGGTTAAATAAATCCTGCTTGGTTTCAGGGGAAACAATTCATTCAAGAGTAAGCTCTGGATTATAGTGGTTCTCAAACTTCACTGTGCATTAAGGGTATGCTTAAAATGCAGATTTCTGGGCCCATTCCCAGAGATTCAGATTCAGTGAGTCCAGGGCTAGATGGAGAAAACTGCATTTGAAATAAACTTCCCAGGTGATTTTTGAGCAAGTTGTTCTTCAATGACACCTTGACAACCACGTGTCGTTAGAAAAACCACCCCAGTTATCTGGAAGCCTCTGATGACATGGCAGAGAACTGAGGCAGGATTTTGGAACCTGGTAAAAGTTCCCAGAGGACAAGCTGCTGCTTTAGTTTTCCATCTCTGATTAATAGAATCTGGAGCCTACAGTAGCTGGCACGCAATTTAGAGCTATTTTAAACAAGACAAAACAAATGATGTGCAGCTGGAAACCACTACCTTGAAATATAAATTCAGCTGCAATTTGTATTCAATTTTTTACAGATGTAGCACAGCAACCGGATAGCACTTTCTAAAGTCCGTAATGCTGGAGTGGGGACCTACAAGAATCTAACAAGGGCAAACTGCAGTGGGACACATGTGACCACTATTATTTCTTAAAGTTATGACCATGCAAATATGCAACACGGCCAGAGCCGAAGCACCTCAGCATTTCATTTCTACGGGGTACTTCTATTTCCCTGACTGTAGCACAAAATCACTCGTGAATGTACTGTCTCTGTATTTTATTTCTCTTCATGGGAAATATTATAGCCACCATATTGCATTAACATTAAATCACAGCAACCTTAACTTTCACACAGACTTGCCACGTTTCATGGCATGTGACTGTAAACCCGGTCATAACTGCCTAGATCAGGGACTGGTGCCCAATTCAAAGGCAACTATTTAAAAAGAAGGTAACAATCCATTTGTTTGGGGAATACAAGTGGAAGATGAATCTAGGAAGCCCTGGAAAACTGTGTTTGAGGCAATGACAAGATGTCAAGGGCTCTACTAGTCAGAGCATGATCCGTGCATCTGTGCTTATCTGTCAACTGTCTGTTCCAGATATGTGAAGAGACACATACGGAACTTGAGAGAAAGAGTAAAAATTTTCATAGTGACTGAGCATTGCCAGAACATCCAAGCACATGGCTAGTTCATACTATATTAGTTTATTAGCATATTAGTGTATTAGTGAACCTATTAATGCAAAGTATCCCCAAAGTTAGTAGCTTTAAACAGCACTAAACATTTATTATGCCACACAATTTCTGTAGGTCAGGAAAACAGGATCTGCTTAACTGGTTGTTTCTGGTCTGGGATCTGTCATGAGGCTGCTAGTCAAGATGTTGGCTGGGGCTGCAGTTATCTGAAGGGTAGACTGAGGCAGCAGATCCACTTCCAAGAAGACTCACTCTTACGCTTGTTGGCAGGAGACCTCAGTTCTTCTCCACGTGAACCTTCCCAGAAAGCTGAAACAGTGTCCCCACGACATGGCAGCTTGCTCTCCCAGAGCTAGTGATCCAAGGGAGAGAAGCTGCAATGCCTTGTATGACTAGCCTCAGAAGGCACACGTGGTAACTTCTGCCACATTCTATTCATTAGAAGCAAGTTACTAAATCCAGTCCACATACAAGGGGAGGCATGTTGGACTGCACCTTTTGAGAAGAGGAGTGCCCAAAGATTTGTGGACACTTAAAAAGGTTACTAGTATATATGCATCCTGTTGAGCAGAATATAGAGAAGTTTGCATGTTATAAAACTTGCATATGTAGTTGCATGGACCGCTTATTCCATAAAAATGTGCTTACTCAAAGAAATAGCCTTTTAATCAGGGATAGTTTTAGAGCACTACATTAGAGCCTTCTGTCTTAAAGCTGTAGTCTTCAAAGATTTGTACTCATATAACCCCAGTAGAATTTTGAAAATCTATGCATCATCCATTATGTATTTTAAAGTTAACACTAAAACATCTTATCACAGTTTTACAAAATTTAAAGGCTATTATTTCTGCATATTACAAATACTGATATTTCAAAGAAAATGATGACATATATCTTAATTGTATTCAAATGGACTCCAAATAACACAATGATTGGATAATCACCATGTATAATTAAAAACACATGAACTAGACTTTTTAACATTTGGAAATTATATCTTTCCTTTTGGTCTATCATCTGTCTATCATTTATCTACATTTATATATCTCCTTTAACTCACTCTTTCATTTCACTTCACCCCCAAAAAATTATCTTAATGAAAACTAGTTTTTACTGAAAATTAAAAATTCATTTGGTTTTCTGTAACTTAAAGCTCTAAGTGTTAAAATATTTGGTCTGAATTTAGTTATTATATTAAATATTATTAGTATACATTTGATCAAAATATAAATATATTTGAAATATTGACAGATAACTAAAAAAAGGGAAAATTTTATTGTGATTGCTTCTCTAAATGAGCTAAATAGAGCATTTACTAATTTAGTTTGTGACTCCATTGGATGAAAAAGACTTACTGCCGAAATAAGAGGGAATTCAATATTAATTTTATAACTAGTTTTAATTTTTATAGTTGTCTGTGTAAGAAATCTTGTTCTCATGAACAGGTGTGAATAGATTGTTGTGTTCTTCACATACATTTTGCTTATCAATTCTATTGACTACTTCTGGCTTCTACACCAAACATCACATGGAACGTATCATAAAGAAATATTTTTAATGATCTAGTAGCTGGTAATTGGATTCTATTCCAATTTTGTTAAAAGTAAAGATTCTAAAATAGTTCTGCCCTTCATAGGGAATATGTTATGTAGTTATTAGAATCATTCATTTCTTAGTTTCTGGGAAAATACCAAAATAAAAGCCTTCCCCAAGTTTTAATAAATGAAAGTATTAATTTTGTCTGGTACTCTTACACTTAGAGGGTCTCCTTTTAACCTAACATGTTTAGAAAGGATTAGAAAGTAAAAATACAGTTAATTTCAACACAATTTTACCAATACACTATTTTCTTTCGAATGCTTTTGTTACATGCTTTAGAAATATACAGTGAAAATTTTCAGCTCATTCAGCTTATGAAAAACGTCTGCCAGCTGACCCAATTGTTAAAGCCAGTCCCCTTTGTCAAAGAAATTAGCCAAATCAGACACAATTTATGTTAGAAAAAGTCTAATTCCCTTTTTTACAATAAATATAGCAACATATTTGTTATTTTATAAAATCCACTAACAATAAATTATAAATCTTATGATGACAATAATCGTGTCAAGATTAAATTGTTATAGGTCATATAATTAATTTTTGTTATACATGAAAAAAGATAAATCTGTTTTATATTGCTTTGTTATGAAGCATTTATTTTATATTCTGTATCATAATTCTACTATCCAATGAATTTGCATATCTCCTCTTGTTTTATTTTCCTCTGAGTCTGCTGATGGAATCTTGCTTCTACATCTGCTTTGTGATTTTTTTTTTTTTTGTAGATAATTATTTTTTCTTGAAGGGTAGTTGACACACAGTATTACATTAGTTTCAGGTGTACAACACAGTGATTCAACATTTATATACATGACAATTCTAGGTACCAGCTATCACCATACCAAGCTGTTACAATATCTTGACTATATTCATTACATCCCGGTTACTTATTATTTTACCATTGGAAGTGTATACTTTTTTTTTTTTTTTTTTTTTTGTGAGGGCATCTCTCATATTTATTGATCAAATGGTTGTTAACGACAATAAAATTCTGTATAGGGGAGTCATTGCTCAATGCACAATCATTAATCCACCCCAAGCCTAATTTTCGTCAGTCTCCAATCTTCTGAAGCATAACGAACATGTTCTTACATGGAGAACAAATTCTTATATAGTGAATAAGTTACATGGTGAACAGTACAAGGGCAGTCATCACAGAAACTTTCGGTTTTGCTCATGCATTATGAACTATAAACAGTCAGTTCAAACATGAATACTCATTTGATTTTTATACTTGATTTATATGTGGATACCACATTTCTCTCTTTATTATTATTATTTTTAATAAAATGCTGAAGTGGTAGGTAGATACAAGATAAAGGTAGAAAACATAGTTTAGTGTTGTAAGAGAGCAAATGTAGATGATCAGGTGTGTGCCTGTAGACTATGTGTTAATCCAAGCTAGACAAGGGCAATAAAACATCCACGTATGCAGAAGATTTCTCTCAGAACAGGGGGGGTGAGGTTCTAAGCCTCACCTCTGTTGATCCCCAATTTCTCACCTGATGGCCCCCCTGCGACTGTGCCTGTCTTAGGTTGTTCCTCCCTTGAGGAATCTTACCCGTCTCTGGCTAACCAGTCATCTTCCGGGGCCATACAGGGAAATGTAAAGTTGGTAAGTGAGAGAAAAGCCTTATTGTTTGAAATGGTTCGCTTTTCATTTCTTTGCATATTTATGCCCTGTAGCTTCTATGCCCAGCATTTGTCTTGAGGTATCTTTACCACTTGGAAGAATTATGATACTCGGTAAATTTGATTTGATATGAGGCATGAATTCTATTTAAGGGTTGTAATTAGGAAGGAAGAAGAAAAGCTATAGAAGTAGCAGGCGGCAGAAAACATGGGAAGATTGATTATTTCTTTGACATATCTTCTTGTAGAGTAACTTCAGCATGTATAGGTTTTAAACTACTACTTAAATTGCACACACATATTAACATAATAGGAGTATAGTTACATAACCAAAGCATACCTGTAATTACCAGCCATCTCCAGTGAAACCAAGAAAACCAGTTCGGCACCTTAGGCATTTGTGAAAACTTATCTATGATATGGTGGATATTGTCCAACTGAACTTGAACAGTCTGAGAGAAATCAGACAAATTAAAACAATCCATTCCTGGGGAATGTTCACATCCCTTATGTTCTTTTAACAGTAAATAGTCTGTAGTTGTAAGAGTTTGGAGCGCTACAATTTGCACTTCTCCTAATTCTTGGTTGAGTTCCAACAGTATAGATCCAGTCAAATTTGTTGTTTTACTGTATGCACAGGCCAGCTTAGATATCTCCTTCCTCATTCCCATGGCAAGTCCAGGAACTGGTGGGATGAGTGCATCTACAGCTGTAGCAGTGCATGGATCTTTGTTGGGGTTTTTTGATGATCATCTTCTGGCATGAGTCTTCCAGAGAGTGCAGATGTTGGAAGTTCTTTTTCATATCGTATCTTAGTTCATTTTCGGGGTAGCCCAATTAGGCTTTGATCCTCTGTGTAAACACAAACAGACCCTTTGCCTACACTTTTATATGCCCTTTATACTCTTGTGTAGAACTCATTGGAGGTTACCACACAGGAACTGCCCTTTTTTTTTTTTTGGTATCACTGATCTACACTTACATGACGAATATTATGTCTACTAGGCTCTCCCCTATACCAGGTCCCCCCTATAAAACCCTTTACAGTCACTGTCCATCAGCATAGCAAAATGTTGTAGAATCACTACTTGCCTTCTCTGTATTGTACAGGCCTCCCTTTTCTCCTACCCCCCCATGCATGCTAATCTTAATACTCCCCTACTTTCCCCCCTCCTTATCCCTCCCTACCCACCCATCCGCCCCAGTCCCTTTCCCTTTGGTAACTGTTAGTCCATTCTTGAGTTCTGTGACTCTGCTGCTGTTTTGTTCCTTAAGTTTTTCCTTTGTTCTTATATTCCACAGATAAGTGAAATCATTTGGTATTTCTCTCTCTCCGCTTGGCTTGTTTCACTGAGCATAATACCCTCCAGCTCCATCCATGTTGCTGCAAATGGTTGGATTTGCCCTTTTCTTATGGCTGAGTAGTATTCCATTGTGTATATGTACCACTTCTTCTTTATCCATTCATCTGTCGATGGACATTTAGGTTGCTTCCAATTCTTGGCTATTGTAAATAGTGCTGCGATAAACATAGGGGTGCACTGATCTTTCTCATACTTGATTGCTGCATTCTTAGGGTAAATTCCTAGGAGTGCAATTCCTGGGTCAAATGGTGGGTCTGTTTTAAGCATTTTGATGTACCTCCATACTGCTTTCCACAATGGTTGAACTAACTTACATTCCCACCAGCAGTGTAGGAGGGTTCCCCTTTCTCCACAGCCTTGCCAACATTTGTTGTTGTTTGTCTTTTGGATGGCAGCCATCCTTACTGGTGTGAGGTGATACCTCATTGTAGTTTTAATTTGCATTTCTCTGATACTTAGCGATGTGGAGCATCTTTTCATGTGTCTGTTGGTCTTCTGTATTTCTTTTTTGGAGAACTGTCTGTTCAGTTCCTCTGCCCATTTTTTAATTGGGTTATTTGTTTTTTGTTTGTTGAGGTGTGTGAACTCTTTATATATTCTGGATGTCAAGCCTTTATCGGATGTGTCATTTTCAAATATATTCTCCCATACTGTAGGGTTCCTTTTTGTTCTGTTGATGGTGTCTTTTGCTGTACAGAAGCTTTTCAGCTTAATATAGTCCCACTTGTTCATTTTTGCTGTTGTTTTCCTTGCCCGGGGAGATATGTTCAAGAAGAGGTCACTCATGTTTATGTCTAAGAGGTTCTTGCCTATGTTTTCTTCCAAGAGTTTAATGGTTTCATGACTTACATTCAGGTCTTTGATCCATTTTGAGTTTACTTTTGTATATGGGGTTAGACAATGGTCCAGTTTCATTCTCCTACATGTAGCTGTCCAGTTTTGCCAGCACCACCTGTTGAAGAGACTGTCATTTCGCCATTGTATGTCCATGGCTCCTTTATCAAATATTAATTGACCATATATGTCTGGGTTAATGTCTGGATTCTCTAGTCTGTTCCATTGGTCTGTGGCTCTGCTCTTGTGCCAGTACCAAATTGTCTTGATTACTATGGCTTTATAGTAGAGCTTGAAGTTGGGGAGTGAGATCCCCCCTACTTTATTCTTCTTTCTCAGGATTGCTTTGGCTATTCGGGGTCTTTGGTGTTTCCATATGAATTTTTGAATTATTTGTTCCAGTTCATTGAAGAATGTTGCTGGTTGTTTCATAGGGATTGCATCAAATCTGTATATTGCTTTGGGCAGGATGGCCATTTTGATGATATTAATTCTTCCTAGCCATGAGCATGGGATGCGTTTCCATCTGTTAGTGTCCCCTTTAATTTCTTTTACGAGTGACTTGTAGTTTTCAGAATATAAGTCTTTCACTTCTTTGGTTAGGTTTATTCCTAGGTATTTTATTTTTTTTGATGCAATTGTGAATGGAGTTGTTTTCCTGATTTCTCTTTCTGTTGGTTCTTTGTTAGTGTATAGGAAAGCCACAGATTTCTGTGTGTTGATTTTGTATCCTGCAACTTTGCTGTATTCCGATATCAGTTCTAGTAGTTCTGGGGTGGAGTCTTTAGGGTTTTTTATGTACAGTATCATGTCATCTGCAAATAGTGACAGTTTGACTTCTTCTTTGCCAATCTGGATTCCTTGTATTTTTTTGTTTTGTCTGATTGCCGTGGCTAGGACCTCCAGTACTATGTTAAATAACAGTGGAGAGAGTGGGCATCCCTGTCTAGTTCCCGATCTCAGAGGAAATGCTTTCAGCTTCTCGCTGTTCAATATAATGTTGGCTGTGGGTTTATCATAGATGGTCTTTATTATGTTGAGGTACTTGCCCTCTATTCCCATTTTGCTGAGAGTTTTTATCATGAATGGATGTTGAACTTTGTCAAATGCTTTTTCAGCATCTATGGAGATGATCATGTGGTTTTTGTCTTTCTTTTTGTTGATGTGGTGGATGATGTTGATGGACTTTCGAATGTTGTACCATCCTTGCATCCCTGGGATGAATCCCACTTGGTCATGGTGTATGATCCTTTTGATGTATTTTTGAATTCGGTTTGCTAATATTTTGTTGAGTATTTTTGCATCTACGTTCATCAGGGATATTGGTCTGTAGTTTTCTTTTTTGGTGGGGTTTTTGCCTGGTTTTGGTATTAGGGTGATGTTAGCTTCATAGAATGAGTTTGGGAGTATCCCCTCCTCCTCTATTTTTTTGGAAAACTCTAAGGAGAATGGGTATTATGTCTTCCCTGTATGTCTGATAAAAATCCGAGGTAAATCCATCTGGCCCGGGGGTTTTGTTCTTTGGTAGTTTTTTGATTACCACTTCAATTACGTTGCTGGTAAATGGTCTGTTAAGATTTTCTGTTTCTTTCTGGGTCAGTCATGGAAGGTTGTATTTTTCTAGGAAGTTGTCCATTTCTCCTAGGTTTCCCAGCTTGTTAGCATATAGGTTTTCATAGTATTCTCTAATAATTCTTTGTATTTCTGTGGGGTCCATCGTGATTTTTCCTTTCTCGTTTCTGATACTGTTGATTTGTGTTGACTCTCTTTTCTTCTTAATAAGTCTGGCTAGAGGCTTATCTATTTTGTTTATTTTCTCAAAGAACCAGCTCTTGGTTTCATTGATTTTTGCTATTGTTTTATTCTTCTCAACTTTATTTATTTCTTCTCTGATCTTTATTATGTCCCTCCTTCTGCTGACCTTAGGCCTCATTTGTTCTTCTTTTTCCAATTTCGATAATTGTGACATTAGATCATTCATTTGGGATTGTTCTTCCTTTTTTAAATATGCTTGGATTGCTATATACTTTCCTCTTAAGACTGCTTTTGCTGTGTCCCACAGAAGTTGGGGCTTAGTGTTGTTGTTGTCATTTGTTTCCATATATTGCTGGATCTCCATTTTGATTTGGTCATTGATCCATTGATTATTTAGGAGCGTGTTGTTAAGCCTCCATGTGTTTGTGAGCCTCTTTGCTTTCTTTGTACAGTTTATTTCTAGTTTTATGCCTTTGTGGTCTGAAAAGTTGGTTGGTAGGATTTCAATCTTTTGGAATTTTCTGAGGCTCTTTTTGTGGCCTAGTATGTGGTCTATCCTGGAGAATGTTCCATGCATATCCCACTGCTTTTGGATGTAGAGTTCTATAGATGTCTATTAGGTCCATCTGCTCTACTGTGTTGTTCAGTGCTTCCGTGTCCTTACTTATTTTCTGCCCAGTGGATCTATCCTTTGGGGTGAGTGGTGTGTTGAAGTCTCCTAGAATGAATGCATTGCAGTCTATTTCCCCCTTTAGTTCTGTTAGTATTTGTTTCACATATGCTGGGGCTCCTGTGTTGGGTGCATATATATTTAGAATGGTTATATCCTCTTGTTGGACTGAGCCCTTTATCATTATGTAGTGTCCTTCTTTATCTCTTGTTACTTTCTTTGTTTTGAAGTCTATTTTGTCTGATATTAGTACTGCAACCCCTGCTTACTTCTCGCTGTTGTTTGCTTGAAATATGTTTTTCCATACCTTGACTTTTAGTCTGTGCATGTCTTTGGGTTTGAGGTGAGTTTCTTGTAAGCAGCATATAGATGGGTCTTGCTTTTTTATCCATTCTATTACTCTATGTCTTTTGATTGGTGCATTCAGTCCATTAACATTTAGGGTGACTATTGAAAGATATGTACTTATTGCCATTGCAGGCTTTAAATTCGTGGTTACCAAAGGTTCAAGGTTAGCCTCTTTAGTATCTTACTGCCTAACTTAGCTTGCTTATTGAGCTGTTATATACACTGTCTGGAGATTCTTTTCTTTTCTCCCTTCTTGTTCCTCCTCCTCGATTCTTCATATGTTGGGTGTTTTGTGCTGTGCTCTTTCTAGGAGTGCTCCCATCTAGAGCAGTCCCTGTAAGATGTTCTGTAGAGGTGGTTTGTGGGAAGCAAATTCCCTCAGCTTTTGTTTGTCTGGGAGTTGTTTAATCCCACCGTCATATTTGAATGATAGTCGTGCTGGATACAGTATCCTTGGTTCAAGGCCCTTCTGTTTCATTGTATTAAATATATCATGCCATTCTCCTCTGGCCTGTAGGGTTTCTGTCGAGAAGTCTGATGTTAGCCTGATGGGTTTTCCTTTATAGGTGACCTTTTTCTCTCTAGCTGCCTTTAAAACTCTTTCCTTGTCCTTGATCTTTGCCATTTTAATTATGTGTCTTGGTGTTGTCCTCCTTGGATCCTTTCTGTTGGGGGTTCTGTGTATTTCCGTGGTCTGTTCGATTATTTCCTCCCCCAGTTTGGGGAAGTTTTCAGCAATTATTTCTTCTAAGATACTTTCCATCTCTTTTCCTCTCTCTTCTTCTTCTGGGACCCCTATAATACGGATATTGTTCCTTTTGGATTGGTCACACAGTTCTCTTAATATTGTTTCATTCCTGGAGATCCTTTTGTCTCTCTCTATGTCAGCTTCTATGCGTTCCTGTTCTCTGGTTTCAATTCTATCAATGGCCTCTTGCATCCTATCCATTCTGCTTACAAACCCTTCCAGAGTTTGTTTCATTTCTGCGATCTCCTTTCTGGCATCTGTGATCTCCCTCCGGACTTCATCGCATATCTCTTGCTTATTTCTCTGCATGTCTGTCAGCATGTTTATGATTCTTATTTTGAATTCTTTGTCAGGAAGACTGGTTAGGTCTGTCTCCTTCTCTGGTGTTGTCTCTGTGATCTTTGTCTGCCTGTAGCTTTGCCTTTTCATGGTGATAGGAATAGTCTGCAGAACTGGGACGAGTGACGGCTGGAAGGACTTCCTTTCTTGTTGGTTTGTGGCCCTCCTCTCCTGGGAGAACAGCGACCTCTAGTGGCTTGTGCTGCGCAGCTGCGTGCAGACAGGGCTTCTGCTTCCTGCCCGGCTGCTATGGAGTTAATCTCCGCTGTTGCTGTGGGCGTGGCCTGGCTCGGGCAGCTGCTCCAAAGTGGTGGAGTCGCATTGGAGCAGGAGCTGCTGGGAGGCTATTTATCTCCGTAAGGGGCCTCCCTGCTCCCTGCAGCCCAGGGGTTAGGGTGCCCAGAGATCCCGGATTCCCTACCTCTGGATTAAGTGACCCGCCCTGCCCCTTTAAGACTTCCAAAAAGCACCCGCCAAAACAAAACAACGACCAAAAAAAAAAAAAAAAATTTTAAATAAAAAAAAAAAAAATTTTTTTTTAATTAAAAAAAAAAAGTCGCTTGCTTTTCTGGTGTCCTCTGGCGCCAGGCCACCAGTGCCCGCTCACTGTTCTTGCTGCCCTGTTTCCCTAGTATTGGGGGCCCTATCCCTTGAAGACTTCCAAAAAGCGCTCGCCAAAACAAAACAGCAAAAAATAAATAAAAATTTGTTGCTCACTTTTCTTATGTCCTTCGGCGCCCGGCCTCCGGTGCCCGCTCACCGTTCTTGCTGCCCTGTTTTCCTAGTATCCAGGGCCCTGCACTCTGGCCCGGATGGCTGGGGCTGGGTGTTCAGCAGTCCTGGGCTCCGTCTCCCTCCCGCTCTGCCTATTCTTCTCCCGCCGGGAGTTGGGGGGAGGGGCGCTCGGCTCCCGCGGGGCCGGGGCTTGTATCTTACCCCCTTCGCGAGGCGCTGGGTTCTCTCAGGTGCGGATGTGGTCTGGATATTGTCCTGTGTCCTCTGGTCTTTATTCTAGGAAGGGTTGTCTTTGTTATATTTTCATAGATATATGTGGTTTTGGGAGGAGATTTCCACTGCTCTACTCACGCCGCCATCTTCCGCCCCCTCCTCTGCATTTCTGCTTTGTGATTTTTTGTTGTGAGCTCATATTAGTTGTAATTCTGTCAGTGGGATGTTCTTGAGGCTGAATTTGAGCATATATTCTCCTAGGGAATATTTTTGTTGCTTTACCAGACACCTATGAGTGTTAAATCTGAGTCCACTTTAAATTAGACATTAGAGCATGGTCCATGTTAAATTATGCCTTTTTAAATAGTTTTTACAACTGTGCAAAAAGATAGATCCAGTTCCAAAATGTATGTGAAGGCTGGACTTTGGACATTTATCTTCAGAGAACCTTTAAAGAAAATTTCCCTTTACTCCCATGTCCCAGGCATTAGTCCTTACTGTTGGCTTGTGCAAATGAAGGGGCTTTCACATTGTTCGCCCTTTTCCTTGAGCGTATATTTCCTTCCTGGGTCCCCATATTTTGTGTAATCTTAACGAGGGCTCCTTTCCTTGCCCTGTTCCAAGGCTGTTTCTTCAGTGCCCTCTACAGGCCAAAGCCCTAGGCCACCTGGATTCACCTAGGCACCAAGATCTAGCAACTCCCGGTCACATAGTTAATGTTATTTCACTCAGTTGTTCTCTCCCTTCTTATGTTTTTACCCACAAACAGAAAGATGCCTCCATTTATTAAAAAAAGTATATTGAGCATTAATTAACTGCTGTGATCCTGCTTGATGATGGAGCTGCAAAGAAGAAACAAAACATAGCTTCTGTTCTTACGGAGTTCCCTGCCTAAATACAGAGACATTTGCAGAAGCAAGTGAAGTGATAACACAGAGGGATTAGAAAGGGCCAGGGGAAACAACTAACCAGATGAGAGACAGGCAGGATACCAGAGATCTCACCCGCTGTAGTCTTGAGAGACTAGGAGAGTCCCTCACAGAGGCAAGGGCAAAGGCGTCATGCACACTCCATTGAATTTCTTTCCCCATCACTTGGTATCTTAGGCAGATTCTATCATTTTCCAGTCATTTATTTCAATTAAAAGCTGCCCTCAATCCTATCTAAATCTCCCCTTCTCACCTCGACCCCTGCAAGCTTCACCTGCCATTTAAGGGCTGCCTTGGAGCGGGAGTGTGGTGTGCTCCTTCGCACCTCCCCTTCACTCCAGCACTGGAAACTGTCTCAGGAGGCAGTCAGCTCCATATTATTGAAGCATGTTATTTAAGCATAATTTGAATACCACTTAGCAGGGATGTCATCAAGACGCCTTAACAATAGCTGTAAATCATGAGTTGACGTTCAGTATTCCTCTGTCTTTTAGTTCTTCAAGAGATGGCCACAAAATAGCTAACCACTTCAGCCGATCTGTATGGTGGGGTCAACACTCATGTAGGGTCTGATTCTCAGCTTTTTAGCTCTGTAGTTTAAAAAAAACCCCACAGTATTTGCAATTCTCCTTTGTTATCTTGTAAAAAAGACAGTATTCTGATGTACTAGCTAGAATGTTTATGGGTTTATTTTAGGAAGAGTTGTCTTTGTTGTATTTTCAAAAATATATGTGGTTTTGGGAAGAGATTTCCGCTGCTCTACTCACGCCGCCATCTTGGCTTCACCTCTATGGGTTTATTGGAATAGGAACACATGTTTTTAGGAAAAACATTTATGTCTACTTTTTAGGGTACCATTTTACCAACATCAAGGCACTTACAAAATAATTCATACTCAAATTTTTTATTGAGCAAATACTCAAAACCAAGGTAGTTTCATATTCTCACAAAGAGCACTGGGAATGATTGCTCTTCTAATAGATACTATTCCTGGAACAATGGTGTTTCAGTGCTGATCCTTATGAAGCAGATTACAGTTAAAATTCCAAGGGTCTTTCTTTTGACCCTGAAAAGTTTATTTCAAAGGCTAATTAGAAGAACAAACTAGAGAAAGTAGACAAAATTTTTGCAAATAGTTTATAGCCCTATTTATATTTTATTAAAATGCTATCATACTGTATAATATTGTTATAAAATAGATTGATGGTAAAGAATAGTAAGTCCCAAAATAGACTCTGTTGGATAAAAGAATATATTTTTAAGAAAGCGTCATAAAGTGGAAAGGTGAGAAGGATTTATTCAGTAAATTTTAGTTACACATACCTACTTAGCAATACAAGATGGTGGAAAAAACAGATATAGATCCACATTTCATACAATACTTCAAAATAAATCCTATGTTAATTAGGTAGGTATTATTAATAAAACCTAGATTAAAACAGAAGAATATTTTAGATCTGAGGATTAGGAAGGTTTTTAAATTAAAAAGTGATAGGCGAAATAACGGAAAGAAAAATGTTTCGATTATGGAGAAATGTAAAACATGAGGAAACAAGTTATGTAATTAAAAGGAGAAACTGGTGAAAATAGTTGGCGATACGTAGGACAAAGTGCTTAATTTTGTTACCAAATAGAGCTCGTTTAAATTCATAAGAAGAGTAAAACAAATGGGACAGAAGGCATGAGCACACATTTCACAAAAGACAAAAATCAAATGACAAGCATAGGGAAAAATGTTCAGCCTCATTAAGAGATGTGAATTAAAATGAAGTATAACTTTGCCTTCTAAATTATCAAAGAATTAATTGTCTAGAAGACGAATGATACTGATGAGAGAGCAGAGAAAAGCAATTTAGTAATACGCATGGAGAACTTTCAAATGTCAATGTTTTTTGTCCCTGTCCTCCTATTTCCAGAGTCTGTCCTGAGAAAAGAACACGAAGTAAAGCAAAAGTTTTGCATCTGTGCAGGATATTGCAAATCATAAATATTTTTTAAAATACTAAGAAATAAGGCAATGATTAAGTGAATAATGGCATCTCCATATTAAGGAATAATGTGATGCCATTAAGGTTGTATCTTGGACCAGTTTTTAGAAATGCTTGTATGATAATGCTTGGCAGAGATGAAAGTATGTAATTTCTTACAGTATGTTTTACAAAAGAGTAGATGGAGGGTCATCAAAATATTAGCAAAAAATCACCATCAGTGCCAGGGATAATATCAAAGTATTTTGAATCATGTTGGATAAACCCAGCCAAATTCTGTTCCTTGGCTCTATTTTCTCTCCATGCCATGTGGCATGCTACCCTTCTGTTAACTCATAATTTCCTCAGTCAGATGCTAATAAATATAATTTGATTACCTCTTTCCATTAGTGCTATCAGCAGGTAACCTTGATTATGCTTGAGATGTTTGGCCTCTTAATCAGGTTTGGGAATCTCTTTAGATTTTTGAGAAATACATTTGCAAACAGATTTGGATGAAGTTCTTTGGCAGATGTCTGCTGTCACTTGTATTTAAGTTGATTCTACTAGCTTTTGTTTTATAGACTATCACCCTCTCAACTGGTCCACAAATTCTGGGACTGTATTTCCTTGGAGCCTATAGCCTTTCCTGTGCTGACTACACCATCTGTTATCTTTTGTCCCCCTCCTTACCTACCTAACCTTGATTTTTCTTTTTGTTTGCTACAATGTCAAGTTTGGCTGTCTGAGGGCTGCATGTGTGGGTGCAAACTTTTAAGCAGTCTGACCCAATTTAGAAATCTTGCTCTTGTTATCTTAGTCTGCTGAAATGTGATTAATTTGGGTGTAGAACCCTAAATTCATTTAACATCATCAAGTGCTGTCTTTCAAACTTCCCTTACCTCTAGGTCTTTGATTCCCTACTAATAATGTTTGTTCTATTCTTTTCAGTTGGAAGGTCATTCTTGCTGGAAAAGATAAAGCCACACTGGAATGAAGAAACTGTTTTTTCTATGTAATTTGTTTAGAATTATAGAATATTGTTCTAGCTAGTACAATATTCTGATGTACTAGATAGAATGTTTATGGGTTTATTTTAATAGGAATACATGTTTTTAGGAAAAACATTTAGTCTACTTTTAAGGGTACCATTTTACCAACATCAAGGCACTTACAAAATAATTCATACTCAGAAGTTTTTATTGAGCACCTTCTCTAATAGATTCAAGGCCTGCTGTATTCTTTTTACTCTAAACATTATTAATGGACTTAAATATTTTCTATAAATCTCAGCTGCTTAATCCTGCTTAGAGATTTGTGACAGCCTTTTTCTGTGACCTTAGACAAATTATTTAACCCTGGTTTCCTCATCTGTAAAAAGGGAATAATAATAATAGTATTTTATATCATCAAGTTATTATGAAGATCAAATGAATCAATATTTGTGAAGGACCTAGAGAGTCAGCACTACATGTCTGTTAAAAAAATCTGTGCTCCCTAGAGAGACCCTCCCCCATCAGCCTTGCTATTAATGAAGCACATAAAATGTATTCGATCATTTGGTGCATTATTCACTGATAAACTCTTTAAATCACTTAATCACTTTTATTGTAGCTCACTAAACTTTTCAGTGTTTATAAATGATAACTTGAAAATGATTTTATGACCTCTATGTGTTCTGGATTTGGGATATATTTTCTTTTTCAGTTTATTAGAAGACATAACTGATACCATTTCTCATTCTTACAGAGAACAATCAGTTTAGTACAAGGCTTTCTCTTCCCCACTAATATATGTTTGAATGATGACAAAATGATTTAAATCTCATCCACTAAGTTATATATGATTTGTAGCCCTTATCTACAGATAGCAGATTCATGTGCTAGAAAGTTCTGGTATTTAACACATATTTATGAAGAATCCCTATGTATTTAGATATATACATATATAGTCTCTTTTTCCTGGAAGATACATAAGACTCAATGTTTGTTAAAGTTTCTAAAGTTTTTTCTCCCCTTCTGAGCAGTAGCAGAGAAGCTTTGTAGGAAATGTGTAGAATTTTTAGTGATTTAGGAAATGTACAATTCCCTGAAATACTTTTAACAGAATTTGGCTAAGTGAAGAGCAGAATATCATGTAAGTACTTAGGAAATGAATCATTTACTATAAAAGTAGGCAAGGTATTTCCAACTTCTGGTCAGAAGGACAGTGTGGGGCCATGTGCCTGTGTTCTGCTGGGATTATAACCCAGCCAAATGAGCAGCAAATGGAGGGGTTAACAGCGTTTCATGCTTAATGCTTGCTGTACACTCATTACCTCTGTAAAGAATCTGTACACAAGTGACCCTGAAGGATGGTTAAAGGTCTCTTTTCTTGTTCCAGACTGCTTTCCCATCCTTATACTCTGAGACCTCCCTGCACGAGCCTGACATCCTGGCTGAATTGAAATATTTGCTACTTTCTACATTTATCCCCTGCCTTCTGCCATCTGCAGCTTAATCAACAACTGAAGCTTTACTATTTAGCACACTGGATGTAAAAAAAAATTTTTTTTGTTGATTGCTTGAAACTAGTGAATTGTAAATTTGCATAATAAATGCTGGGAATGGGAGCTCATTGGTGACATCAAAAGTATTCAATTCATGTAGGTTGGTGAAAATACATTAAAGACACTGTCTTCACCCTTAGAATAGAATTGCAGAATCTGGTAAGGGTTTGACACCGTGGCAGAGGCCTGGTCCCTACTTGTTTCTGTGTCCAGGCCTTGGCTTGGGTCAGGGTTTCTCAACCTCAGTACTACTGACATTCTTGGCTGGAAAATGCTTTCTTGTGGACGGTTGTCCTGTGCCCTGTAGGAGGTTTAAGGGCATCACTGGCCTCTACATAGTAGATGTCAGTAGTGTACTTCCCTCAGTGTGACAAAGAAAATGTTTCCAGGCATTGCCAATGTCCCCTAGAGGGCAAAATCACCCCAGTTGAGAACCACTTGTTTAGGGTTTTTTTTTTCACTGCATGATTCTGATTAGAGGAAATGGAACGCTGTCTAAGGTATGTGGCCATGCCTGAGGGCCACCGAGGTGGAGACCCCAAAGGATGGCTGTGACTTCCCTGAGTTACAGAGTAGATTGCATGAGAAGTCTGTGCCTGCTATGTTCCTGGATGTTTGTCCAAAACATCTCTGTCTGGCATAACTGGGCCTGAGCCTTGCTTTCATTATAACCTAGTAGTGGGGCTGGTGGTAGCTAGTTAACTGACTCTAGCACAGACTTCTTTGGTGGCTTCTGTGAGTTACCAAAAGAACCTGAGAGTTGTGACCAGACTGGCTTTGGCCGGTTCACAGAGGCTGTCCTGTCATCCTGGACTTGCAGAGAGCCGAACCGCCTGTCACACTAGTGCAGCTCTGCTGGGAGGGGGGCTCCACAGAGGTGCGCCTGAGCCCCGCAGACGGGCCCAGTATCAACCTGCAAATTTCGGGCTGACGCTGGGCTCTGATGCCAGCTGCCACTTCTTACAGATTCCCTCTGTCTTTAAGGTGATTCTTTTGCAGCCCCCATCAGTTTCCCGGGGGATGCAAGTTGAAGGGAAAGGGTGGGGACAGCCACACTTCCTCTAGGCCTTCTGTCACCAACCCGAGCTTTTCTAGGTACCTGCTGGGTAGAAATGAGCAAATGGAGGTACGGCAGGTTCTGCCTCTCTTGTATGCTAGAGGAATCGTCTTGCTCTTCAAAGTTCAATGTTCTCTTTAGAAAGTAAGGTAGTTAGCACCTCTCGGTGCTCAGCTTGAGGCCTAAGTTATAAATTCAAAAATAGCAGTTGTATCTATTCGACATCCTGCTATGAAATACCAGAGTAAAAGCTGAAGTCCCTCGTTCTCACTTAATGTTTTTCTCCACTTGATCTTTTCCTGGAAAGTTTTAAAAGAACTAAAAAATGTAGAGAGTAGTATAGTAAGCACCTGTGTACCAGCTACCACTACTCAATACTGCCAAATGTGTATTTTCACATTTTCTTCTGATTTTTAAAAGAAAAAAAAACAGAATATTACACAGTTGAAATCTCTTTCTTCACTTCCAACTACATCATAGGCCTCTTTCCAGAGACAATTATGATGATGAAGAGGATATGTATCCATGTTTTTATAATAATACATCAATGAATCAGCAAGCAATACATATAATTTATATAAATTATATGCTCTACGTATTAGTATGCAAATTAACTTTCTCTTTACTCAAATTTGTTTTTATTGTGCTTTTGAGATCTCTGTTAATATTTGATCATTTTTAACTTGTATGTAGTAACTTATTATATTAACACACCACAGTTTGTTTAACCATTCCCTATTGATGGACATTTAAGTTACTTGCAATTGTTATTTTTATAAGCAAAGGCACATTGAATGTATTTATCTATAGCTCCTTGTGCCCAAGTGCAAGATTTTCTCCAGGACATATAGTTAGAAATGAAACTGTTGGGTCACATTTTTAAGGTCACTATCAATGGCCACATTGATTTCTAATTTGAGTAGGAGTTCTGGGTGTGCCCCCTTTCCTAGATCTCACATCTCCTTTTTGGGTGATATGACAGCTCAGTGTGACCCACCTGGGTTCCCTGTTGTGAATCAGGTCTCCCCTTAGTGACTTGAGCTTCTCCTGCAGTTTCTGATCATGAGCAGCAGGCATCTTTTGGTGCCTGGGGGTCTGACTCCCTGCTGCTTCCGCCTGCTGCCTGAACAGCAGCTGGGTGCTGAGGGAGGTCAGAGCAGGGGTCGCAGCTCCATGTTGCTCTTTTCACTACCAGGGAGTCCTTCTCAGTTCCCATTTCACACGGTGGCGCTGGCTCCCTTAAGACCAGGGTATGCATTCCCCTTAACGGTGTTGCCCAAGAGAGCTGCAGGGAGTGAAGGCAGGGCCCTAGCGCACTTGTGGGATGAGACGGACAAGAGAGGTGTCATGCAGTGCGACAAAGCTGAGAATGTCGCTGGTGAAGACAGCAGAGTTCTCTGGGTGGGAATCAGGATATTTAAGCCCTTCTTGGGGGTCCTCTCGTGTGGCATGTGCCCATTGATATGGTAGAAATGGGGAAAAAGACAAAACAAAAGAAAACCTCCCCAACACCAGCACCTGGTGGAGCCTGAAGAGAGGTTAGCTTACAGCTTGAGCTGTCTTGGCCTTTGGAGTTTTGTGGGCTTCTGATCACCAGATATGCCCAAGTCTGCCTCAGTCTACCCAGTCCCACTGCTGAGCAGTGGAGGTGGGCCAAGTGATTATTGACAAACCATTGTAACTATAGGACTTAGCATAATAATGTAGGGAATGGACTAGGCTGCTCTAACAAAGAGACCCCAAAATACAGTGACTCAAACAATAGTATTTCTCTCCTATATAACAAGGCATGTAGAAAGCCCTGCCCAATAGGGTCATCCAGTGATTTGGTTCCTTCTGTCTTGTTTTTCTACTTAGAGGGTGGCTCCATTCACGTGGTTGATTTTTCAATACCATGTCCTGATTTTGGCTCATTGGAAAGGGCAAAAGAAGGAAATGGAGGCAAAAACTTTGAGAAACAAGATGTGGAAATTGCACATATTACTTCTTCTGCCCATTTCCTTTGGTCAAAATTTAGTCATATGGCCATACCTTTATGCAAGAGATGCTGGGAAATGTATATTTAGTTGGGTAGTCACTGTCCTGCTAAAATTATGTTGGAGGAGTGTTCTTTTATTAAAATGAAGACAGGGGATATTATCCTGGGGAATATTTGGCAATCTGCCTCATCTAGTTCTTAATTCTGATACCCTAAAAGTTAAGAAAAAATATATTTGCATGATACAAAATCAAAACATACATGTATGGACATATATCTAGATCTATCAATCAGTCTAGATTTACCTATATTTCATCATTTCTAAGACACACATTTTTACCTTGTAGCAGCTTTGAAATTGAGATGTGTCTGTATTTATGGTATCTGACAATCTCAGCTGGGAAATTATGATGGTGTTCTTGTTATTACCAGCACCTTCATAAGATTGGCAATTTAAAGAATAAACTCTCCACATGAAAAAGAATATTTAAAGGCTATTTGAGGAAGGACTATGAGTATTGGTTTTGCTTTATAATCTGTAAAAATCAGGAATGCTTCAACATCAAAGACTATAGGATGGTATATATAACAGTGTTGTATTGTATCCTTAGAAGTCTGTTAAGAGGGTAGTATCGCAGTAAGTGTTCTTACCACAGTAAAATTAGAAAAAAAAGAGAAAAACAAAAATTGCAGAATGGGCATCAACTTCTTGGAAGGAAATTTCAGAGAAAAGGGGGGAATGTTCAAGAGAAAGTCTACACAGCAATGCTTCGGATGGTGTGGGGAACACTAATAGGTGGAGATATACAAACTTTGATGACTCTAATTTGAAAAACGAATGATAAGAGTTTGACTCTGAATGTGAATGTATAGAATTCTCTAATTTATTTGAGTAACATTCCTTTGTATGTATGCACAAGACAGTTAGATGATAAAGCTCTATTCTACGTAAGTTCAGGGGAGCTCTAAATGACATGAACGCATTGACACTGTCAAAAATATTATCCCAAACTTGGAAACAGACAAAAGAGATTATTAGATGCTTTCAGTACAGTGCTGGGTTTGATTTTCTATTTACTTGGCTGTTTTACAACTCTGTAGGGACAGAGGTTATAGATTTATGTCTAGTAGAAATGCAAATAATTTTTGTACAGTAGAACAGATAAGATTATGGCAACAGTCTTATCTGACATTAACTAGTTTTTTAAGAAACCTAACCCAGCAAACTATTAAATTGCCTCTGTATATCTAGTTTCTCAAATTTCTTTGGACTGGTTTTACCATCTTGCTGGTTCCCTCAATAATGAATGAATTAAATAAAATCTTTGACGCATGTCTATTTTAAGCTGCACAAGTGTTGTCCTTTAAACTTTTGATAACTGTCTTTCAACGCATCATAGGTTACTTGGCAGCATTTCTTCAGTGGTACATGAAATAATGTCATGACTCATGATGGATGGCAAGTTGGAGTATTGGAGTTATCACTCCATCACATGATGAAGTTGATAATATCACTGCAATGTCCACTTGTATCTGATCAGTGAGCCAGTTAAAAGAAATTAGTGAAACCAAATCACAAGTATTGTGAGCATACCCATCTCAAAATATCTTAATGAAGATTTAATCTGGAACCTTCGCAGGAGGTGTTTGTCATTATTTTGCCTTCCCAGCATCTGAAACCTTGATGACTATGCGTGGGGAATTTCCTACTTGTGATATCTTACAGAATGTTGAGCCGCTTTCCTACTTGAGCAGCTGAACATGACAGTGACTTGTATCCCAGTCACCTTTGAACCCGGGACACAGGAACATGACATAGTGCTCTAGACTTTAAATTGGACGCTGGTGCCTCAAGAAAGCAGGATCTGCAGGAATCCTGTCTGGCAGTGGCACTGGTTGTTCTAAGACAGAATTTCCTCAGGGTGCCATAGCTGAGGCAGGAGCAATAACTGGGGTGTCCTCATACAAAAGTTGTGAATCCAAAGGGATATTGCACCTGTGAGAAATTGTATAAATTTACTTGGTTCTCTAGCCTTCCTGACTATTCCTAAGCTGCCCTGTATCCTTAAAAAATATTATTCTGCTTAGATCAGCTAAAGCCAGTTTCATTTGCAATGTCTTGATACAACCATATGTGCTTATAGGAGTTGTATTTCCCAGTGACTTACATAATTAAACCTAAAAATAAGAAAAAAGAAGGTACAGTCTTGGCAGTTGGTGTATGTATCAAAGGTAAGTAGCTGCATTTTCAGTGGAGAAAAACTACCTCCTGTGGTGAAATAGCTGTGAGCTTCTGCAGGCACTTTGTAGTTTACCGACTCTCCAAGAGGCCAAGGTTAGACACCATCTTAGTGATTTAAGCAGTGTGTGCCCACCTATTTATTAGACCACAGGCAAAAGTCTTGAGGTTTGGTTAAAATCAGAATGCTGCATTATATGTAACAGGGATCTAGGGAAATAGAAATAAATCTAAAATCTCCAGGATCACTCTACCACAAACAAATTATCAAGATTCATGTTGCCATTCCTGGAGAAATAATAACTAGCTTCTAATACGAAAATAGTTCCAGGAAGAACAGACATTTAGAAAATACAATTTGCAGAGAGAACAGCAAGCATACATATAAGGGACCATAAAACCCTCTGTATAATAAATGCAGTTTAATAAAAAAAAAGGCAAAATTAAATTATGCTAAAAGAATTAACATAGTCTCTTGCTGCAGAAATGACCGAAGCCAAACTTACAAAGACACTGTTTATCTTTGTTTGTATAATATTAGTTTATATATTCCTGGCCAAAAGCAAAAAAATAAATTACAGAGGGTTTTTTGTTGTTGTTTTTAAATCTGAATCACCAGCAAGTATAGATGTTTTTCATATTTAAGCATTTGTTCATCAAACTCAGTCTTTTCAGAACCTCTCTTTCCTAGGCACAGGAAAAGCATGTCAAGGGCTGGAGCATAAATACACACATGGTACTACATTTGAGCAACTGAAAGCAGTTGTTGAAGCATAAAGAGCATTAAGGGCTGCAGATAAGCAAGGACCAGATGATATGGTCCTTTTAGATTGCATTAGAGAAATTAGACATTATATAATATACACTGGGGAGTCATTGAAATGATTTAAGTAAGATATGAGCACAGTCAGATTTGTATCTTAGAAGGATCACAGCTGTCACAAGCAGAATGGATTGGAGGGGCCAAGACTGGGGGCACCAGTGTCAAGTAGGAGGTGGTACAAGAGCTCAAGGGAGAAAATGGACCAAATAGCTGGAAGGATTTAAGATAAATGAACAGGCAGGGAAGTTAACAGGAATTGATTAGGTAAGTGTGTATATGTGAGGGGGAAAACCAGATTCTGGCTTGACCTTTAAGGTGGATGGTGATACACAAGAAGTTATAAGTTACACAAGAAGAACAGAAATGGGGGTGGTGTAAGCGATGAGCTCAGTGCCCGATTTGTTGAGTTCCAAGGGGCATATGAGTTAAGATGTCCAAGAGATTTTTGAATGTATGAATCACAGAGTAAAGATCTAGGCTGAAGACAGGGACTTGAAATTCATCAACCTCACCCCACAGGTCGTTGAAGCCAAGGCTTGATTTTTAATGTAGGAGAGAACCGTGAGGGACAAGCTAAAGGCTGTAGACTCCACAAAGACTGAGAATCAGGGGACAAGTCGGGACTAGAGATGCCCTAGAGGCAGATGGAAGAGATTCAGAAGGGGGGGAAACCAAGTAAGCTGCGGACGGAGAAGAAGCCGATGAATGTATCTGTTAGGCTCTCTTCTGTGGGTTGCTGCTACGGAAGAGAATCACGCTGCCTGCTGGAGCAGGGCAGTGCCCCTCCTCCTCTCTCCTCCTCACCACTTGCTCTCTCAGAGCTACTCCACACTTTTCTCTTCTTCTTCATTTCCCTCCTCATACTCCTCCCTTCCTCTTGTTCTTCTTCAAGGACCTCTCACAGTCTATGACCAATGGTATATTAAAAAATTCACTACATTCTTCACAGCCTATAGTTTTTTGTGTGGGGAAGCATTTTCTGTAATCGCCAAGGACAGCCTCAACTGGCCCTGCCTTCTTCAGGTGATGGTTCTGGGACAGACCTTGAAGGGGCAGAGAGAGCTCCTGAATCACAGAAGAATTGGTTGGAAAAGGAAAAATTCTCTTGCAAAGTTCTAAATGGAGAGTTGGGTGGGAGGGATTCAAACATCCTTTTTAGGGAGAAAGAATATGTGAATGTTGGTCAGAGGGAGGTGGGGGTGAGGAGAAAGAGAGGGGGAAATAGATCAGATTAAGAGTCAGGCAACTGGACATATGCAAAAGGAAGATAAGCATTAAAGAAGTCTAGACTTGGAGAGCTAGGGGGAAAGTTCACTTCTGGTGTTGCCAAAGCAGAAAAGCTCGAGCAAAAGATGTTAGGCTGGCAGCTGTGGCTGGGTAGACACAAGAGCCCCATGAACTTTCCCTCTCTGAGGGCCCTGAATAAAACTCTCTCCTCTCACCTATTTTCTCTTTGATTTCTTCTATTTGGACTATCCTCTATCTCATTTTCTTTTATTCACTCTTATACAACAAATATTTGTTGGACATGTACAATGCATTAAGTAGCAGATACAGAGATGAAAAAAACAATGTCTTTGGCCTCAAGCTATTCAAAGCAGAAATTGCAAGACTCACAAACAGGCCTTCAACTTGCCATGACAAGTGTTGTAGGACAGTCCACTGAGGTCCTGAAGCAGAGGGCACCTAAGTCTTTCCGGGCTGTCAGGGACTGCTTCAGAGAGGAACCAACTTCTGCGAATCCTTCTTCACAGTTTCAAGTACCCCTTGTATTGAGTAGCCTCTGTGACCGATCTCTCCTCTCTCTTACTGGGTCTCCAGGGAAAAAGGGTCTAGGAATTCTTACACTAGTTTCTCTTTGACTCCTCACTTAGAACCTCTCAGCTGGGTGTTTTGTTCCAGGTCTCTCTTAGCAGCTTGCTAGTTGTGGGCAAGAAGCTCTCCTTTTTCTATGTACTCCCTGGACTATGGTGTCCCATGAACTCATTGACTCATGGTCCTGGAGTGAACATTTCATCTCTTTTAGTCTATTATTCACAAATTAAAAGTTCAGGATATAATCTCTGGAGATTTCTGATCATAATATTTAAAAATTAAAATATGGATGAGAGCCAAGAGGATTTTTAGGACTGTGAATATACTCTGTTCGATACCGTAATGGTGGATACATGCCATTATGCATTTATCCACATCCATGGAATGTACAAAAACATGAGTGAACCCTAATATAAACTATTATATAGGATCCTGGCTGACACAGGCAGGAGCCAGTTACCTGCCTGAAAGATCCAAAAACTCCAGTGAACTTTATCTGACTCATGTTCAGTTTTGTGCTTCCTACATGTTAGAGTGATACGATCTGCTTAAGGTTGCTTTTGTATCATTGAACAAGGCAAGTGCCCACACCACCTTCTTCTAGGCCCTTGTGGTTAGCAGAGCTTGTGTTCAGGTTTGGCCACCAGGGTGGACTTTGAGCCCAACTCTCCTTGCTGGTCTCTTGTTGAGCTGACACTTGCTACACACAATACCCTGGCCTCTGGCCTCCCAGGAATCCTCGGCAGAGCGTCCTTTTGATCTGAATGAACCTAACCCTGCTGGGTCAGGTGGGTTTTATATTTTGATGTCTGAATTCAGCAACTATGTGCTGGGTGTAGAAACTTAATAATAACGAAAGAAAACTGAAACCACAGAATCACTGCTAACCCAAATTTACTAAGATGAAATTTCCTCAAACATCAGTGTTAATTCAATCCTCATATGAACACTGGGGTGACATATGAATGCTCTGTGTTGTGGATGTTGACAGGTTCAGACTTTATGGAAAAAGGGACTATAGCCAATCCCAAACCTGGGCCTTTTCCAAAAATAAAGCTGTGTTCTCTGGCACAACACCAAATTACCCAACCTGAGATCCATGGGCAGGATTTTGTGTTACTCATTTCTATGGCCTTTTGCCTAAGGTGGGTGGCACACGAAAATTTGTATTTTGTTGAAGTTTCAGATGGACTAAGGTTTAAACTGATATTGCAAAATCTATACTTATTCCAACTTAATAAAGATGTCACCATTTAATCGTTAAATCAATATAGCTAGAAGAATAAAAGTTGCGAAAACAGGAGACCTTACTTTGCAAAACAGCTCTTGGTAGCCATTGGATTTAGTTATCAATATTCCCTCTCTCACTGGGACCGCACTTTTGGCCTCTTTGGGATTAGCCATTGCCACGTGGTATGTTTTGTCCAATGAAATGTGAAAGAAAGTGGCACGAGTCACTCTTGGGGGGAAGATTTATGCATGTATTTTCTTCTACCATGTCACCTAGCAAAGTTCCTAATAGCGGCTATTCCATCAGGCCGGGCCCCTAAGTTAGCACCAGGGGCGGTAGCCCCACCTACCCATGGTGATCCTATAACATGAATGGGCAATGAAACTTTGTTGGTAAGCCACTAACATTCTGGGGTTTTGTCCACCACGAAACTGATTCCATCTTGATTGATAGAGAAGAAACAAGTTCTTGAAAATTCCATCCTAAAGCATAAAAAAATATGATCCTACAAAAACATTAAATGAAGAATATTGTAATTGGAAGTTGCATTTCTAGTCGAAGACTAAGCAGCAAATAAATATAGCAATAATGCCTATAATTTGTAGATATAGATATGTAGGTATACATAGATAGGTATATGTAGATATAAGCAATTTTACATGAGACATAGATGTTGATAGTATAAAAATGCAACAACTCTAAAATTTCATTATAACTTAAAATAGACTTCTGCAATGCGCACTGATTCTGTAAGAAACCCCAACTCTTCTGTCATTAATTTTACCTACCAGATATGATTTAATTTTAGAAGTCTGACTTCATTGTTTTGCTTGCTTTCTTAAAATGCGTATTGCTCTGGTGGAAGCAGGGTACGGAGAGGAGGGGAGAGAGGAAATGATTAGAAGGTCTACCAATCTTCAGAAAGTCCATGCCTTCTTTATTCGATGATAAATATGGCTACTGGATTCTAAAGTCATTCAACCTTGGAAGCACTCTGAAAACTGCATTTGTCTATTAAAAAAAAAAAGTCATGACATCCAAATAGTCACAGGCTTCTGCAAGCACTTCACCTCTGCAGGCTTAATGAGGCAGAGATTCTTGCCTTTGTCTGGCCCACTTGCCAGGTTTGCTCTCCCCTCCTCTTTCCATTAAATGACATTGGGTTAGATTTCAGGTGAAGAAATTTGTCCAAGGAGTGTCTGAGGGCTGTGTGGAAGCAGGGTGACAGGAGTCTATAGTGGTGGCATTTGTTTATTGATAAATATTACTAATTTTTTTAAAGACAATTTTTTTTTTTAGGGAAGCTTTAGTTTCACAGCAAAATTGAGAGGAAGGTAGAGAGATTTCCCATATCCCCTGTCCCCACCATCAAAACCCTGCATCCAGTGGTACAGCTATTAGAACTGATGAACCTACATTGACACATCATTATCACCCAGAGTCTATAGGGTTTATTCTCTGTGTTGTAGATTCCATGGGTTTGGACAAATATGTATGACATGTATCCATCATTATAGTATCGTGCAGAGTATTTTCACCACCCTAAAAATCTTTTGTGCTTTACCTATTCAGTTCCCCCCAACCTTTGGCAACCACCTATCTTTTCACTATCTCCATAGCTTTGCCTTTTCATGACTATTTTTAAATACTAGGCAGTAGAGACTTTGCTCCCAGGGCCTCTCTGAGTCATTTCCTAGTTCCAGCAAAAGTGACCTGCCAGACAGTTACTAGTAACTTCAAAGCAGCCAAAAGGCAATCCCCAGTGTTTTCAGTGAAGTATTGGCTTTAGCTTTCTGTGGCTTTCTGTGGGTTGCCCATTTTAAATCTCTGTGGGGACAAAGGTTAACTTATGGGCCTTTTTTAAAAGAGATGCAAACAAAATTCCTGTCTACTGGAAAAGATAACCCAAAAGGTTTATTGCCACCTACGACATCAACCAGTTTTTTATATATATGTACCTTCTCCAATGTTTTCTGGATGAGTTCTAATGCCTTACTGTTTACCTCATTAATCAATGAGTTACATAAAATATTTGACAAGCGTTTTTTCTATATTTGCCTTAGAGTCATGATTCTACCTCTTCAAAAATTATATTTTAACAGATTCTATTTCTGTGATATACCCTGGGAAGCCAAGCATGGATGGTGGTCTGTGAATGGAAAGGGAGCCTGAGCACAGACACTTGGCTCTTACTCACATCGTATTCTTTTGACAGGACTGTGGATTATTGTGTTATAAAAGCAGACCTCTCTCTTTAAAGTTGGCAGCTTTAATTAAGAAAGACTGGCTTTGGAAAGGCACTGACAAATGAGAATTGATTTTGTCATCGGGGCAGCAGCTATTGCCAGCATCTGATCAGCCCCAGCATCTGTGGCCATGGAAGATAGTAGCAACTCTCCAGGTAACTGAGCCCAGGTAGAAGGGGACCGTGGCTCTGCACATGCGCTGGGTGTCCCTCCCTCACGGTGGTGGACGCACATGCGTGCCATGGATGTTATGTATATTCAGGTGTGCTCTGTGTTTACAGCTACTTGATAAAAGTTATTTGAGGGGACCAACAGAGCCCCGAGAAGATAGGTCAAAGGGACATCAACTTGTGGGGTATAAAGAAGGTAGAAGACAGACCTGAAAGTCCTACAAATCCGGCAAAAGCAAAGGCCTGCAGTTCAGAGTCAGGGTGTCACTAGGGGCTGGAGACCACTAGGCTCTGAGCCTCTTAACCAGTGAGACACATTTTTCTGTGTCAGCACAGCCCTGCGTTTGGTACTTAGTAGAAGCTTAAGCAGTATTTTAAATGAATGTTGGCTCAGGTGATGACGTCAAAGAGAAGGCTTGAAGTGAGAACTAGCAGAAGTTATAGAAGGAAAAACGGGCTGAGCGAGGCTTTGGGAGGCTGAGCAGAGGACAGGCAACCGCTGGAAGGGAGGAGGGCTCGGGAAGCTTTGTCTCCTGACCCAGCAAAACCCCCGTCCTCGCTGTGCTCTGCCATGGACGCCCCGTGACCGGGACCAAGTCTCTGAACTCTCCCCGCACGGCAAGTAGAATAACTCCCTCGGCTCGGCCCCCATCACAGGGAAGCTGAGGCTGGAAGGAAATCTGTGCTCTGCTTCCTCCACCCACACTCCCATCTAACTATTCACGTGACCGGCAAAGGTGGGAAACTTTGTGTCACCCACCAGGGCAGAAATTTAAAGCCAAATCCTAGAGTCTCTTAGGACTGCAAGCAGTTTTCAAATGATCTCCAAACCTTTAGTAGCAGGAAAGCTAAGTTTCTTGGGAGCACCCCTAGGTTTCTGACAATCGTTGGATTAGGAAAGGTGTTTGTGATAGAAATGTCAGCAGGGCGCCCCTCCCCTGGGCTGCATCCAACCGCAGGGCTCTGTTTTATTTGGACTGCGTTTGCTGATGTTCTGTGACCACCGGTTCCGGGTATTTTATAAACAATTAGCCTGACAGTTTGATGGACGAGAGTAACGTTTGGATATCATCTGTACTGCAGAGAAAGACGGATGATTATTTTTGACAGAAACAACCACTGGTAAGTGGAAATGGAGAAGAGCCCTGAGGCTCACACTTTCTTAAGATGTGGGGCCTGATCAAAACCCACTTGTGATGAGGCCCCACAGCCTGGGCGACAGTCCTGATCTGGACATTGGCGGTGTTTCAGGGCACACATGTTGTAGAAAAGACTGTATTTGCAGCGCCAAATCTGAGTGAAATAGAGAGAAAGGAGGGTAGGTTCAGCTGTGGCAATAGTAAAATCAACAGGCTAGCCTGGGACTTGGGATTCACTTTGACTCTTGCCTTTTTATTTTTATTTTTTAAGTTGTATGATCTATTTTTATTTCTTAATCAATTTTTAAATTGGTGTACAACTCACATGCCATAAACTTCACCCATTAAAAATGTACAGTCCAGTGGTTTTTCATATAGTCACAGATAATGTACACCCATCACTAGTGTCTGGTTGCAGAATATTTTCATCATCCCCAAAGACAGCCCTGTTCTCATTAATGGTCATCCCCTAGTCCCCTTTCTGTCCCAGCTCTGGCATCCACTAATCTGCTCTTTTGTTCCTGTGGATTTGCCTATTCTGGACATTTCATATAGTCTTTTGTTTTCTGCATTATTTCACTTGGTATGATAGTTTTGAGGTTCATCTATGTTGTAACATACATTGGGACTTTATTCTTTTTATGCCCAAATAATATTCCATTGTATGATTGACTACATCTTGTTTATCCATTCTTCAGTTGATAGACATCAGGGTTATTTCTACTTTTTGACTCTTATGAATAATGTTGCTATGAATATCCATGTGCAGGTTTTTGTGTGGACATGTATTATCAATTCTCTTGGGAATATAGCTGGGAGAGAAAGTGCAGTGTAGATGGTAAGTCTTTGTGTAACTTTTGGAGGAACCATACCTTTGATTTTTAGATGAACCAGGTGAATATCAAAGTATCTCCTCTCTGTAAAACTCCCTGAACTCTTTGGGAAGATAATGTGTAGGCCAGGTGGTTTGAGGAGTGGCTTGAGTGGGAGCTGCCCCTTCAGATGTCCGAGTCTCTGACAGCAGCAGAAATGTTGGTTTCTCTTTAGAAAGGAAGTGGCTCCATGCTGTGGCCGAGGAGCAGGAGCTTCTGGATTAGCCGGGACTGCCAGTGAGGATAGAGCCAACGACTTAACAGCTGGAGGACAGTTTTCACTATTTTGTTGTGTACATTAGGCATCCAAAGATATAAATTTGCACCTACTGTGTACCCAGCACACTATGAGTTTGCTCTGAGGGGCACACGTGGCCTTGGTTCTCTAGGACTTGACAGGTTAGCCTAAGGAGCAAGGCACACATGTTGAGCAAACATTTTTGACAAAATACCAAGCTGTGTGGTATAGATCATAGGCTTTCCAGAGAACAGAGCATTCAGTGTGGGCGGTGAATACATGTGGGGGCCCCAAGTTCATAGGCTCCCCAGGGAGAGTGATGTGAGACTAAGTTGGCTCAAAGTGTGCACACGTAATGCATCTTGGGATGGAAGGCATCCACTTTACCTCCTTTTCCTCCCCCAGACATTGTCTGGCACAAAAAGTCTTAAGGCTGATGAACCCTGCTAGGGCAATTATAGGATCTGTTTTGGTCACATGGCCACCCTGAGCAACAGCGCCTGGGAGACATATGTACCCTCTTCTAATGTTCTATGAAGACAATGAGTCACCTGGGCAAGTCACTCAACCTTCTAGATTCTGGCCATAGAAAAGAGCAGGTCTTTCTGGATACCAGATGCCCCTGTGATTTGATTTCTTTCTGGCATATGACTCACGTGGAATGATTTAAAAAATGTGGACTAAACAGTCTTTATGATCTTCTGTGCAGCTGAATCTGGGTACAAGGAGATGAAGCTCAACTAGTATTTTTTTTCCACACTTAATTCAATTCAGCACTGCAGTATCTGGATGAGGCGAAAGATCAGGAAAGCAAAAGAACCCAGAGTGAGTGTGAGACAGGAAAGGTCTGGTTCAGCTTGAAGTTACACTCACACCAGGGGCAGACAAGGCATTATGCTAATCAAAATGTTGTTTCTGAAACAGAAACATAGACATTTTGGGCAATAGAAATAGGGGACACTGAGCTGCTTAGGGGAGTTTTGTTCCAAGGGTCATATTTGAATTTCCTAGAAATCTCTGCTCCTATCATTTCCTTAAAGGATACAAAGAGTGATGGTTTGGCTTTCTAGTCACCACTGACAACTTAATACTGTTAACAGTAGTATAGTAGTTTTGCAAAAAAGAAAAAAAATATACCAGAGCTCTTCAGGTTTAATAACACAGTGATTTAGAGCAGATACACTCAATACCAGCATTCAAGGCCAGATTCTCAGAAGATAGAAAATGTTTTTTAGGTCAGTCAATCCAATGCATTTGAAAAGAAGTGAATTTGGTATAAATCCTTCAGAAGGGCAGAGTCATAGGGATGGACCCCGCCAGCATGTTGGAGATGCCATATGGGGGTGGCGACCGAATAACTAGAATTTGAGGTCCTCATTGATTGTCTAGACAGGCCTTTGAAAATCAAACATAAGAACTAAAATTTTATGAGAGCTTATTATGTGTGCCAGGCACTGTTTTGAGTATTTCACATATATTAATTCCTTTAATCCTCAGAACAATCCTATGGGCATGATGGCTGCAAGTTACCCTCAGATACTTCAGGAAGCCAAGATTGGAGAGGGAAAGAGGGAGAATGACACAGCAAACAGGGAAGATATTACGGAGGGGTAATCTGAGTAAAGAGTAATAGAATTTCTTTGTACTATTTTAGCAACTTTTCTGTAGCTTTGAAATGAAATCAAAATAAACATTTACCAAAACACCCCTACGAAGAAGACCTAGTTATTATTCTCCTTTTAAAGATGAGAAAACTGAGGCACAGAGAAGCTAAGTGATTTGCTTTTGGCCACTTGATACTAAGTGGTGGAGCCAGGATTCCAGGTTATTGTTCAGGGAGATTGACAAGGTAAGAGGGATTCAGAGGTAGAAATACTATTAGCTGTTCAAGTGGTAATTTTGGCTTTGTCACTGCAGAAGCATAATGTTGATCTTGCCATCAGGCTCAACATTTGGGTGCTTGGCAACCTACATGGAGGTGCAAAGCAGAACTTGACGTAGGATACCAAGTCCAGTGCTCCTCAAAGTATGGTCCCTGCCCTGCCACTCATCCTATACTGTTACCCATCTGCAAGAAGATAATATCGAGGGTAAGAAAACTCTTATATCAACTTGACATTGCTGCTACATCCAAACATTATCATTTTTCTTTTTTTCCTTCATTAATTCAAAAGTTTATTAAGTGCCTACTGCTCATTATTTGATGAAACTTAAGTTTGCTAAAGACAAAGTTAGAGCAGTAATTACATAATGTCCTATTTCAAATATGTAGCGATTTCAAATGTGTCATATCAAAGCTTTTAAAAAATCTCTGTGTGTTTTTTATGGAGGTGTAATTGGTGTATAACATCATGCTAGTTTCAGGTATCCAACCTACTGATTAGGTATACGTATATATTGAGAAATGATCACCACAAAAAGTCTGGTTAACTTCCATCACCACCAATAGTTACTTTTTTTCTTGTGATGCGAACTTTTAAGATCTCTTCTTTTAGCAACTCTCAAATATGAAATACTTGTATTATGAACTACAGTATTCATTTCTGTGGTATTTTAAAAAAGATGAGTCCCCAACAGGTTGGGGGTGGGGGGTAGAAAGAAATGTCTTGCTCTTTTGTCATAGATAGTTTGAAAAGTGCTAGTCTAGTCATTCTCTCTCTCCTCTCTCTCTCTCTCTCTCAACAGACGAGAAAAGCAAGGCTCAGAGAAGTGAAGAGCTTTGATGATCTTTTAATTAGTCAGTGGGAGATCGGGAAGTAGGACCGAGTCTTCTGGTCCCAGCTCTGGTGCCATGTGCATTTCTAAGGAATGCCATTCCCTGTGTGCCTTCACACAACCTAAGCAGCCATCAGGGCAGCCCGGGGCCCCTCTCTCCTCTATCTTCAAATTGCCCCGATAATAGAAACCAGAACTTGGCTAAAGACTGCCCATATTTGTCTTTGTCGGATTCGGGCTCTGGCCTTAGGTAGAGAGGAGACCTCTCTGGAAACATTGCTGCTGAAGTCTCATTGTTTCCAGCCTCCTCTGCTCACTTACTTGTTATTGCTTAGAAAACATTGAGCACTGGTGAGAATATATAGGAATCCAAGTTATTGGGAATGTTTCCCAAGGAAATAGCACCTTTTTAATCCCAAAGAAGTTCAGAAATTGTCCAGCTGTGCCAGAAGCACACACGTGGTTGCAGCGGTGGAAGCCAACTGGCATTCTGAGTGGAACAAATGGAAAATTTTGGCTGTGGAAGCCAAAAGGAAATCTTCACCTTAATTAAGAAAGAACTCTGCATTATTGAAAGTTTAGGTAGAAAAGGCAATACCTGGCTTCTGACTTCATTAAAATGAACCCTGCTTCATTAGAAACTAGTTAACACAAATTGGAAAGAATCAAGCCTTTTAATAAAGCCTGTTAAACTTGGTCCAGTTTAAGAATTAAAATCCTATAGTTCAACTCCTTGCCTTGAAAACAGTCCTCCACCTTCTTAGGTTATAGGCAACAACCTGATTCCCTTCCAAAGGAAACAGGAGTAAATCATTTACTTCTCTAGGGCAAATGGCCTCTGGGGTTTTTGAAATATTACATTTAAAGGGCAATTTTTATTTAATGGCCTCTAATTCAATAAATATGGAGCTTCACATCAACCAGAGCTTGTGTGGGATCATTTTTGCTGTCTGACTGCTTCGCAAAAGTCAAATCAGTAAACTATGCAGGACAAAATGTTACTCAGGTTGGATAACTTCATATTAATGAAATGTAAGTAAAGCCAGAGAAAAAAGGAAATTTCAGAAATTCAAATAAACATCCTTCACGTGATTTGTCTTCCCAAACAGTTTCTCAGATTCTCTTTCTTCTGTGGTCATGTCTCAAGTGCCTTTTACTGATAACCCTGGATACTCCACATTTCAGCAAGATACAAATATTTTCTCTCATGTTCTCATTTGCTAGTTCTGTTAGAAACACAAAAGCCTCATCAGCTAGATGGAAATTCTAGAGGGGGTTAGGAAGAAAAGTTCAATTGTTTGACAATAAGCATGCCAAATTCCATGTGATTAAATAAATGCTTATAAATGAAAGCAAGAATATTGCGCTTTGAATGGTTAACTATAACGTTAGGACTAGAAATGCCTGTGCAGGGTACCTGTTGGTGGTGGTGGTAGGTTTGGAGGGGGGGGGGAGAGTTGTATGTCAACACAAAATCCAAAAGTCTTAGCTGACAAAGCAGAGATCAAGAGCCATGTGAGAGCCAGCTTTTTCTATTACTGAGGTTGTTTTGTTCTTGGCTTAAGAAAATGGACCTGGGATAATCTAGTTTTTATAACCTCTTGCAAATGAAGTGGCTTTGGTTATGTTGTCTTTATTGAAAGGGAACAGCCCTTCTCTGTAACCTTGATGTGAATCTGGGAAATGGAACTTTAGCCTGTCTTTCAGGGCTGACGGGCTGGAGGCACCATTCGCCAGGACCTCTGTGTCTTTCAGAAAAGTCAGTTCTCAGTTCTGTCCTGGGAAAGACCTCTCTGTCTCAGGATCATGTGAGATGCACCACGTAATGCTCAGAAAACATGAGATCATCTTTACATAATGAAAGAGTGAGAGCTGGGACCTGATTTCATATTTTTTTCCCACAGATTTTGCTTTCCACCCTTGTCAGTCACATCTGAAAGGCTGACAGTTACTAGGGGCTGTGGCCAGGCATGAGGGAGAATGTGTCAGGGCTGGCGGTGGTGGTCACATTGACATGTCTGCCTCAGAGCAGATCCACTGTGGACAAACAGAAAAATGTGTCAGAAGGCATGCAACTGAAAGAGACCAGTGGTTTCAATGACCAATAACAGGATGTTTGCAGTCATTTTACTTTTCAATAAGTTATCAAGCTGGCCAAGAAAATAACTGATGGTGGTTTATCACTAGTTGGCAACTTATCAAAACGTCTATGTTGGAGAAGAACCCTCTTTTCTCATAACCTCAGTCAGCACTGAATTACATCAATCAACAAATGTATCAAACAGCAAGACCATTGTGTTGGTGGCAGCTGAGACATCAAGTACAAAAAAAGACATATTTCTTATTCACAAGAGAAGCTCAGGGTCAGTGGGAGAGAAAGTGGTATAAACATGTTTCTCCAAAGTGCTAAGATGAGAACTATAATAAATATATGGAGAAGGAACACAGATGGAGGGCCAGTTGATTCTGCTTGGGAAAGTCTGAGAAAAAATTAAAGTGGATGAACATTTAGCTCCTGGGAGGAGGAATGGAATTTACCAAAAAGAAGGATCTAAGTAAAGAACATCAGCCATGAAGGCAGGAATCAAGGGTTTGCTTGGCAATTTCAGTGTTCGGTAAATTAAGCGTAGGGTAATTTCATTGTCATTATGTCTGTGTGCCAAGAGGGACATTCTCCAATTTTCAAGGCTATTGTCTCCCTTTGGACTCAGAAATCTAATCTGAAATGCAATGACCTCTTGCTTCAAAATTGCTTCAGACCATTCCTTAGATATGACAGAACATTGGCCCTGCAGGTGGAATTGCTGCTAGGGAGGTTGGCTAGTCTCACAGAGAAGCTCCTCAGAGCACTGCAACCAGCCTTGATTAGGTGGTATCACCTGCAGGGAAAGACAGACAGCAGTAGCTCTTCAGGTCAGCCAGGCCCGGGGTCAACACAAGGAGACAGGGGCTTGAAGACTAGAGGCTGAAATGGGATCCATGGTCGTCAGCTGCTGGGGCCAGCACAGAAGACCGAGAGAGCTTCATTCAAGTAGACACCAGAAGAGGATTGCCTCTTTGGAGCTCAGGTTCCTCTTTTGTAAATGAACTAGGTCGACTACATCAGTCATTGGCAAGCTTTGGTCATATTGGGTTTCGTAAATGATCTTCAGTGGCTGGAGACGAGAAAGAGTAAGGACGAGCTGGAAGGCTAACCCACCCCTCCCTCACTTCAACCAGAGTATTTTGATTCCATTTGTTTTCATATTGGCAATGCACAAGAGATGTAATTTGAAAAAGTACATTATACTGTTCAGAAAAAATTGCAGTATCTTGGACTAGAGAATCAAGTTCTGCTGTATGATTCTAAGACTCTCTTAACTGCCTCTGCAATCCCATGATGCTCAATTTATGCCTCTCTGTAACACTTATCCAATTTTACCTTTTATTATTCTTTATGTTTCAAAGATGTACTCTTCTTCTCTTCTGAAATCTTTTTTTCTCCATAAAAGCAAGGTAATGGTTTCTAAACTCTCCCTGGTCATACTGGCCTCCTTCCCATTCTTCAAACTTACCAAGCTCACACCTTAGGGCATTTGTACTTGCAATTTCCCCTATCTGGAATTGCTTATCCTAGATTTCCATAAAACTTGCTCCTTCACTTCCTTAGGTTCCTTCTCAGATATGATCTTTCTGAACACCTACTATACAAAACAGCACCACATTCCCCGTATATGCGTGCACACACACACACACACATTTCAGAGGCTCCTCTGTTTTGTTTTTCTCCATAGTACTTATGTCTTGCCAATGGGTTTCAGCCCCGAGCAAGTTCACTATGGATTCAATGTGACCAAAGAAATTGACAGCAGAACGTTCTTTGGGGTGAAAGGGTTTATTACCCAGCTTGTTCTCCTGGTAGTAGGTCAAGCACTAGTGTCTCTGGCTCCGCCCAGAGCACTTGGCTAAGCTCTCTGTATAGCACAATTAATAGCTTATTGGCTAAAGGTGTGGAAGTGGTAGCCTAGCAACAGGCCATTTACATCATCAGGTGGTTTAAGTTCAGTGAGGATCCTGGCCATAGGAGCCCCAACTTCCCCATACTCCACCCCTCCAGGATTCTCACCTTACAATCTACACACTTTCAACCTTACATAATGGTCTCTGTGTAAGAAAGCTGGAACACTGTAACCAAATTCCACAATAGCAACAGAGGATAGCAACAACTTAGAGATAATAACAAAAATTAAGATACAACAGATTTTGATACAGGTAACAAAAATTATAATAATCCTCAAGCCAGAGGAGGTTCCTAATAACAAAAATTATAATAATCCTCAAGCTAGAGGAAGTTCCCAATCCACAAAGACTTTAGGGGTGATAAGACACATGTTTTAATGACCCCAACATAGGCAAATCTTGTCCATCAGGTAGGATGCATGCAACAGAGTGGTCCTGTGATAGGACTGTAGCAGGAAGAGGG
Source organism: Manis pentadactyla (assembly GCF_030020395.1). Lineage (NCBI taxonomy): Eukaryota > Metazoa > Chordata > Mammalia > Pholidota > Manidae > Manis > Manis pentadactyla. Next base: position 206,004,704 of record NC_080020.1, on the reverse strand, counting down.
TCCCTTCCAGGTCTAGTATAACATACTTTTACTCCTTTCCCCATGGAGGTTACTAAAGGGTCTATATATAGTGCTACTGGAGGTGCATGCACTGGCCATAACGATAAAACAAAACTCCCCCGTAAGATGCTCCTACCTTCTGGCCATTCAGATATACTACTATGATCTTTGGGGGCCACTCTGCTGTTATTCCAGGAATACACAGGAGGCCAGTTTCCAGGCCTTGTCCCCAAGGTGCCAGGAGAGCCAGCCATTGTTGGTCCATGTGTCAAAAGGTCCAAGGCCACATCCACTCAATAGAGTCTCTAGGATTCAGTGTAGTTGGTGCTGGCAGCAAGATATTATTCTGGTGGCTGAACCTCAGCTTCAGTGATTCTTCCTTGGTTTGTACGTGCAGTTGTATAGGGGAGGCAGCTATATGTGTTAACATGTCTACAGGGCTCAGAGCTCCCTTTTGGGGTCTCTCGTTCAAATGTTGTAGCATGGTCCATAAGTGGACTGACCATCCCTGCAGACTATTGGTATCTGACTTTAGTACGGATTTTAACTAGCCATTGTGCCTCTCTATCATGCCTGCTGCAGTAGGATTGTATGGCACATGAAACTTCCACTTGATTCCCAACTGTTGCACCATTCTTGCAGTGTATGTCCAGTAAAATGGGTGCCCTGATCACTCTCAATTACCTGTGGTCAGCTATAGGCAACAAAGAGACACTCCAGGCCTCTTTTGGTCATCTGCTGATCTGCACAACAGTTAGGAAAAGCAACCAGAAGTCCAGTAGCTGTGTCCACACAAGTCATAGCATGCCGATATCTTTCTAACACAGGTAGAGGTCCAATATAGTCTATCTGCCACCTGATGAGAGGGTATAGACCCCTTTGCTATTGTCCCATGTTGCTGTGGAACTTGGTGTAAATCCCTTTTGGAGCACATGACACTCTCCTGGTGGGCTCTACTATCTTCTTCAAAGGTCAAAGGCAAGCCCCACTGACAGGCTACAGCCCACATTGTCTTTTGCCCCTCATGCAACAAACGCTGATGTAACCATTGGGCTACATTAGAGGCAGGCTTTCCTGCTAACCAACATATCTGGGCCAATTTACCTGCTTCATCATTTCCTGGGGATGCCAGTGGCAAATGACCTGTCACATGGTATACTGTAATTACTTTAGTCTGACCACAGGCCCAGAAGTCTTGCCACAATTCTTGCCCCCAAAGGGGTTGGTGACCAACTAGCCAGTTGGCATGGTCAGGTAGGTAGCCACAGGTCAAGCCCCGATAGACAGCCCAGCTGTCAGTGCAGACAACTATAGGGGAGGGCTCCTGGCTGATCACAAGCCACACAGCCCACAACTCTGCCCATTGGCTGCTCTTCCCCTCACCATCTTCCATCCATATTGTCTCATAGGATGGAAAGCTATGGCCCTCCATTTTGGGGGCTGCCCATGGCTGGAGCCATCTGTCTACCATGCATCTTCGGGTATAGGGGCTCTTCCTTCCCGATAGGGATTCTCTGCTACTAATGGTTCAAAAGCAAGTTCTTCCTGCTTTTCACTAGTATATGTCACCGGCCCCAATAAGCATTGGAGTTCCTCACTCAAGGGGCTAGTAGAGAGGGCACTACGCTGCTGTAGGTAAGCACCCCACTTGGCTAGAGTAGGCGTTTGTGCCACACCACTCCTTGACTTTTGGGTCCAGTCTCGTACTCACCCCAAGATGGGATAGGTGGTTATTACCTTTATCGGGGCCATTCCAGTGATGGGTTCTGTAGCCAGCAAGGCATGACACATGCCAGCCAGTTGTTTTTCTATCAAAGTGTATCATTACCTCTGCACCTTTCCAGAGCTATGACCAGAATCCAACGGGTTGGCAAGTTTGTTCAAGCCGCTGCCAGAGATGCCAGCCATAACCGTCTTCAGTCACATGAACATCCAGCTCACAGGGCCTTGATGGGTCTATCACACTCAAGGCCCTACATGGCCTTGACTGCCTGTTTTCCTGCAGTAAAGGCAGATGCACATGTCTCATTCCAGTCCCATCTGACGCTCTTTCATACCAACTGGTATAAGGGCTTCAGAATTTGTGCCAAGTGTGGGATAAACATTCTCCAGTAGCCTAGAAGATCCAGAAACTCCTGTAGCAATGCTACAGTTGTAGGGGTAGGGAAGGCCTGGACTTTATCTATAACTGCTTCTGGTATCACTTTGGTCTTACCTGACCAGATGACCCCCCCAAGAGTTTGACAGACAAACCAGGTCCCTGAACCTTGGTACTGTTCACAGCCCATCCTTTCTCCTGTAGATGTTGCAGCAGTCTAGGTGCTGCACCTTCTAGATCTGAAAGAGAATCAGACGTGATCATGACATCATCAATATAATGGTACAGCTGCACCATTGGCAGTTTCTCCCATTTAGCCAAGTCCTGGGCTACAATCCATGACAGATGGTGGGGCTGTGGAGGTATCCCTGTGGAAGGATGGTGAAAGTCCATTGCTGTTCTTCCCACTTGAAGGCAAACTGTTCCTGAATTTCCTGCTCAATGTCAGTGGAAAAGAAGGCATTAGCAAGATCTACCACATAATGATATGTTCCTAGTCCATGGCTGAGGGTATCCATCAAGCCTGCAATAGAGGGGACAGGAGCATGCATAAGGGGTATGACTTTATTCAGTTCTCTGTAATCCACAGTCATACACCAGGAGCCATCTGGCTTTTTCACTGGCTACATTGGGGAATTGAAAGGACTATGGATGGGCTTTATAATACCCACCTTTTCCAGCTCCTGGAGAGTTTCTCCAATCTCTTTATGCCCTCCAGGCAGTTTGTATTGTTTGGCATTAGTCACCCACCAAGGCACAGGCAAAGCTATGGGCAGGTGCCTAATATGTCCCCTCAGAACTGCCTTCACCACATGTACTCTCAGTCTGAACTCACCTGCAGTGGTCTGCAGCTGTAGACCCTGCAGGATATCAATCCCCAAAATATACTCAGGGATAGGACATATATACACAGTATACTCTTTTGGGGATAGATGCCCTATTCTCAAAGGGATTTGGGCTTTTTTCACTCTGATAGCCTTCCCCCCATATCCATCTATGATAGTGGGGGTTCCAGGGAACCGCTCAGGGTTACCATGAATCAGTGAACATTCAGCCCCCATGTCCACCAGAGCCAGGACACGTTGTATGTTCACTGGAGACCAATGGACAGCTATTTTGACATGTGGCCTCTGGTCCCTCCAGGTCCCTCAGGGTAGATACCTTGACCTTCCCCTCAGTCAAACCATGTTCTCCAATCATCTTTCTCTGTGGGCTCAAGTGAGGTTGGCTTGTTCTCCAGCAGGAAGTCTTGCAAACACTTAGGCTGGACTTGTGGCTCTGTCTCTGACCTCTGCCTCTTTGGTCTTAATGGCTGGAACTGCTGCTCTGGTTTCAGCTGTTGCCATAGCTCCAGTAAGATCCTATTGGACTTTCCATCTAATTTCCTCCCATCTGCTCCTGCCCGTATTAAACCAACCCACATCTGGGTCCTTGTAACCTTCATAGGGCCCTTTAAATTCTTCTTGTGAGTAGCAGATCTTATTTCTTTCTGGATTCTCATTGTGTCTGCCTCTCCTAAGTCTGCTACTGTAAGTGTCACCTTGCTTATGGGATGCCCTAAGTGAGGGGAAAGAATGGCTACTAGGGACCCAAAGAGGGATGTAGGAGCCATTTGAAGTACAATATTTCTCATCCCAGTAGTGAAAAATCTCTTCATCTGGGCCATAATTGTCTGAACTACAGATGGCATTTCTTATGCCTAGCTCTTGTAACACCTGTTGGAGCTCAGCATATATCTGCCATCTAACAGGAGAGGATGGCAATCACCCAGATTGGGCCACACAGCACCAAGTGCAGCCATAAGCCATCGAGGAGGGAGTGACTCCCTGGGGTCTGATGTGCATTTTGTAATCCCTGCCTCAAGGCGGGCTGCACTGTCAGGGAAGGCAGCTTTCCCATCACTGATCCTGACAGAACAATTCCATCCACCCCTAAGTCCCACAGACGCAGAAGCCAAGCTGATATTGACTCGGAAGGCTTCTGCCTAATCTGGGAGCCCAAATCCACCAGCTCACCTTGAGTATAGGGGCAGAGCATAGCATGCTCCATGACCTGGGGAGGGGGCTGCTCCTCAACTTGGGGAAATTTCAGCTGCTGGGTCTTTATTTTTTTTACAACCACTGGCATGCTTTCAATACAGGAGGGGCCAGTGCCTCTGGCACCACCCCTTCATCCTTCCCCAACTCCTCCATTTCTGGGGCTGACGGCATCTTTCTCTCTCCTCCCCCATGTGCCTCCTCTGCTACAACCTTTACCTTTTCTACTGTGCCTCACAGCAATGCTAGTTCGGTCTTCAGAAACTCTCTTACCTTCACCTCAGTGCTTCGCAGCTGACATTCTCGTGCCACCTCTGTCTGTGCTTCCCTCAGGAGTTCGTCTTTTTCCTTGATGGCCTCTTCCTCCTTCAGAGCATCTGGAAGTGCTGCGGTCTTGTTCTGTAAGGAATTTTTTACCTCTTCAATGGCACCTTGCTACCGATGTTCTCTTGCTGCCTCCTCTCACATCAATGCCATCTCCTTCTTCAGGGAATACACAGACATTTGCAGCTTGCATTCTTGTGCTGCCATTTCTTGGGTCTCTTCTGTAGACTTTTTTAATACTGTGAGAAGCAGCCAACCCACAGTCACCACTGCCTCACGGGCACTCTGTTTCTCAGAAGACCTACTTACTAAACCAACAGCCACCCCTGTAGCCTCAGGTGTCTCCACCACTTGCCTCCAGTCCTGGGATGGGGCCCAGTCCTCTAGGAGGCAAGCCACCTCAGACTACATACCCACTGGGGGACAATCCATTGTCTCCCCATTCACAGGGGCAGCCCGCTGAAGCACCCCTCCCATAAGGGCAGCCTGTCTTTTTCCTTGGTCAACAATGAACCCTGCCAACTTTTGCCAATTGTCTTGCCAACAGGTTTCAGCCCCGGGCAAGTTCGCTATGGATTCAATGTGACCAAAGAAATTGACAGCAGAACGTTCTTTGGGGTGAAAGGGTTTATTACCCGGCTTGTTCTCCTGGTAGTAGGTCGAGCACTAGCATCTCTGCCTCTGCCCAGAGCACTGAACCAAGCTCTCTATATAGTGCAATAATAGTTTATTGCCTAAAGGTGTGGAAGCGGTAGCCTAGCAACAGGCCAGTTACATCATCAGGTGGTTTAAGTTTAGTGAGGACCCTGGCCATAGGAACCTCAACTTCCCCACAACTTACCATCACTTGCACACTCTATATTTCATTATTTGCTTCAATTGTGTTTTATCCCACTATAATGTAAATTCCAGGGGGCAGGGACTTTTTCCATTTTGGTCACTGCTCTATCCCTGGAATGGAGCCTGGCATGGAGTAACCACCCACTCGCTGGAGGCATTTGGGACTCAGCTCCTGTCCAGCCAAGACCTCCTGTTTTATGAAGATAAGATCCCACCTTACAGTTAAATCAGTTTAGCCAGGTTTTCTTTCTGTCTATAACATCCAAACCCATGACCCTGCAAGTACTAACAATAACTGGACAGAGTAGTGAAAAAAAAGAGCATGGGGTGTGGAGTTAGGGATCTGCATGTGGTCTGAACTGTGACACATAAGAATGGGGTGATTTTCAGCAAGTTGTTTAACCTCTCCCGGCTTCAATGTTCTTATTTATAAAATGAGGTAGTAATTTACCTGTTACGCAAGGTTGTTATGAGGATTACATAAAGAACCATACGTGAAAGTGCTTTGTAATCTGTAAAGGACCCTGGTAGTTGTGGCTTCTGGAGAATGAAGCAGTAGAAGATCTCAATGCTAAGTTACCTTTGAGCCAATACTAACTACATGGCTCCTAGCGCTCATGTAATTTCTCTGGAAATGGAAGTAAGACTACCCCTTTCTTTCTGAAGGTAGGAAAGTGCATCAGATTATCTAATTGGAACATCTTTCAACTTTATCATCCAATTTATGATTTTGGCAAAATTACTAAGAAAATATTCAGCAAAGTGAGTATTTTTATTGACACAACAAGGCTTTCAAATTAGTAGTCCCTCTGAACTGTCCCTTTCAACCCTGTAGAATCATCTGTTACCATTTGGAAAGGCCCCTGTATTTTGGAATGTATGCTAATTTCTGTTTCCCCACATTTACCACATGCCTCAGCCTCCTAGATTAAAAAAAAAAAAAGAAAAATTCCATGTATCTATGGAATGCATCTGACACTTAGCTTGAATTGCCTCCCCCAGAAACTATTTTATATTTATTACCATTGATAAATAATGCTTGGACACTTGCGGGGCAATGTGTTCGGAGGTTTTGAACACTGAAGAGCTGAGAATTTGAGTTTTTGTCCTAGTTCTATCTGTGACTAGTTAAGTGACTGCAGGAAGGCTGCCATTTCTCTGGGCCTCAGTTTCCGTGTGTGTGTGTGTGTGTGTGTGTGTGTGTGTAATAGGGGGGAAATCACATGAAGTGCTGGCTGCAGACTCAGGGAGAGAGCTGCCTGTGCTTAAGAACTCACCTTATATGGGTATGTTTGGTTATGGAAATGAGACCCACAGGGCACTGCTTTGCTGGACTAGGAGTGAAACAAAAATAATCATGTTTCTCCACATTATAGAAGAAAGAGATATTAGTGAGGTGACCCAGGGAGAGAGAGATGCTGGATGAGGGGCTGAGAGCAGGGGAAGGGAATGGTCAAAAGCCAGCAGAAGGGCCAGTCTGGGACTCAAATGGAGAAATGGCCACTGAGAAACCCTGAGTGAAGGGAAAGGCCGATGGACTCTTAGAACAGAGACAACGAATGTCCAGGGAGGATCTATTTTCTGGCAGGACGAAGGAGTGGATCTGCTGGACTTACACACACATCCGCTCTGGGAGCTGTCCTCTGAACACTTACACTCTTCCTTCTTTTTGGCTCCAGCTCTCTGCAGGGTTTCTGCTTCCCTCAGGTCCCCCTGGCTGTGCCTGGGCCACCAAGTCCCTGGCCCTCTGCTTACAATTGCCTTTTTAAGAACATCTCCTTTCAGCAGGAGTGGTGGAAAATACTGGTGCTCCTACCCAAATCCCCTCAGATCTTTTTTCGTTTCCCTTGACCATGTTTGTGTGCACACTCCCTCACACTTTGGTCATACTTTGGATTCTAATTAACAGCATTTGACAATCTTTGGAAATCTGTTTTTAGTTCTACCAGAACCTCTGCAGAGCCCTCAGCCCAAAGTGCCTGGAAATTTGTTCTCCAGAGCCCTGCCTGAGGCCTTTGATCAGTGGCCTACACAAATAAGGGGGAATGAAAGCCCAGGACTCTTGCCTCAGCTGGTCCTCTTGGTAACTGTGACTTCCTCCTCAGAGGTTCCCTCGGGGTCCCCACAGAAGCCACCCTCTGTGGGGCTTTGCCTGATACCACAGCCTTGCTTGGAGTCCTTCCTCCCTCTCTGCCTCCTCTGCTCTCTTGCCAGGATCCTCTAGAAGTACTTTCTTAATCATTTGCTCACAAATCTCAAATCCTCACCTCAAGAAGCCCAACCTAAAAATAACCCTTATCTCCTAAAGCTTACCTTTCTGTAAGAATCTGATGAAAGTTCTGGGCAGTTTTCCTAACAGAAAATGTGCATATGCATGAAATCAACTTGCTTGTGCTCCCTGATCTTGGATGTATAAGAAATATCTCATCCTTATTTTTCCAAATCTCTCCTGACAGCCTTCCACCCACCAGGTGGTTGAGAAATCCAAGTTCAATTATTTGTATGGGAGGGCCTTTCCCTTTCTTCCTGGCTATCCACTTGTGATTGTACAGGAAACCTGGTCTGGAAATACTGGGGGGAGCCTCAGGATTTCAGTCCAACACCCTTGGTGGTTTTGTTCTTCATTCAGAGGTGCAGGTGATAATGTGTGTTTCTGCTCAGGGATATGTGCTGAGGTCCCAGATTGAAGCCCTAGAGTTTAGACTCTCTAGGTGTCTCTGCAGGAAATTCATCCCCAACCATTCTCGTGTGAGGCCCTGATATTGCTGGCCTGCTTCTGTGTGAGCCCTGTTACTGGAAGAACTTACATCGACAGCACCTCTTTGCTCACTCCCGGCCAGCAGTTCTATTCTCAGGAACTATCTCTTCCTACCACACCAACGCAGACTGTCCCTGCCCACCAGCCAGTTTCCCCTTGTCTTCCCTCTCCCAGAGCAATTCCCATCTCTGTCCTCTGCCTTCAGCAAAGTAGTGGATGGAGGTGCTCTTCAGGGTAGAACTAGGTCTTAGGAGTACTGGGGCTCCTGGCCAAAGGGAAACTTGTCTCTCTGTCTAGGAGAGAGAAGAGAGAAATTTCACTTTTATTCATTTCCTGCAGACAAAAACTGATTAAGGAGACATTAATTACTCAATAAAATACTCCTGCTCACAAACAATATTGCATTTTTTGTATGAACTTTAGGAAGTAAGTTCGTAGTTCCCAGGACTCCAGGCTGTAAACACCTGACCTAAAGGAAGGGAATTACGAAAATGAGCTATCACACATGCTATCTACCTCAACCAGCCAGTGATGATGACACTCAACTCTTGAATGAAAATGCTTCTCCTTGATCTAGAATCTCTTGCTTATGCCGGTGGCTTCTCCCTTGTCAGATACCTTGGTTGCTTTAGTTGAAAGATAAAGTGAGGCAAGAATATTAGTAACTAGAACCTTTGGTTTTATCAAAGAACCCCATTAATAAGCAGCAGAGGGACTGAAATTAGGGTATAGATGTTGTATTGGAGAGGTTTGAGGGATAATGCTCCCCAACATCCCTAGGCTCAGTGCTAAGAACACGACGTTGGTGCCATTTTCTTACCATTGTTGACATCGCATTGCTGTTATAATACTTGTTGAATCTGTCAAAATCAATGTCATTCAGAGTTTTGACTCATGTAATAGTGACAGGCCTTGGGCAAAATATTCCCAGTAAACATTCCCAGTGGTCAGAGAGTGGTTCAGAGACCATCACCGTCTCATGGATAGGAACCACGTATTATTCATCTTTAAATACTATATGTACTTTATATAGCAAATAGCATAATACCTGGCACATTATTAATAAATGTTAATTTCATCTAATTCATGCTGTATAAACTATGTTGGTCAGTTAGCATGAAAGATTATATTGACAAACTTTATATATATCTTGCACTTGATGTATGCCTCACCATCTTGAGGGAAATATACAAGGTCACATCTTCTTAAATATTCAGAGTAAAGGGACTCTGAGACTCTATCCCATTCTTGCATAAATGTCTTTTGTTACCAAAGTCCCTCCTCCTGTACCTAATCCAACAGTTTGCCTAACCCAGCAACAAGGTGGCTGCTCCCACCTTGTACTGCCATGAGAGTAGGGACCAGAAAATGTAGAGGACTCAGTTTGGGGTACCAGCTACTCCAGAAAGAGCCCCTCTGTGATCTTGCTGCCACCAAAGTTGGAGGTCCATTACTGCTGCTGAAAGGGGGCAGTGTGAAGGCATTCCTCTGCCCCCTGCTGCGGGAGCACATCGCTGCCACCCCTTTTGTCAGTCCAGGGGGTTACTCTTACTGTTCTTGACACTGTCACTGGACAAGCACTCAGATATGGCCTCCTCGGGGCTGGAGACATCATAACCACTGCTTGATCTTTAAAAAGGAAACTCAGCCTTCACATTACAAGAGGGGAGTAGGCAAGTATATGTCTATTTGGAAGTATTTAGGTATGACTCCTTTCCTATTGTGAAAATAGTCCATACCACGTAGGTGAACCAAGCTTGCCCATGTTCTTAAGTTTGTGAGGCTGAGGTGTTATTGGAAGCCACTCTTCCACAAGCTGCTGTGCAACAGCTTTGATTCATTTAATCACCAGGAAAGAAGAATAGCATATTACTATTCCAGTAGAGCTCTTCACAAAATACAGAACAATAGCACTGATTATTGCAAAGAGAAATCTTGGTTTTGACACCAAGTAACAATTATGGGGGATTCTTTAGGCTTTGCTAGAAAAAAATTTTTTGAACTTGTCTAATTTATAATGAAATAGAAATTTCTTAATTTTGCTACTCCTTAATTATGTTACTCCTGCTCATCATGTATTTTGGGCATGTAAGGAAGTGGTTTTAATATGAGCACCACTACAGAGCAAGTGCTCTGGAAATCACCATGTTGTACAAAATGTCTCCATTTAATTGTGATGTGACATCCACATAGACACAGTGAGGGGAAACTTTAAACATCACACAAGTGAAATGTCAGTTTAAAGAGAATTCCTGACATTTGTTTCATTTTGTTTGCTGGTGTCATTTCTCTTGAAAGATTATTTGTGTATACCAAAATTTTCTCCAAATGAATCGAATGGTTCAAATAATAAAAAACCCACCGACTATTAAGACACATAGAAAATCAAACCCATATAAGGGAATCAGCAACAAATATGTTAACTAAGAAGACTAAATCAGTTACTGTGATTAAACATCAATTCTGACCCAAGAATTCAGGAACCCTGGGCAAAAAAGGTGACATGATAGGTGTTATAATTCTTATCTGCTTGGAGAATGCATGCCAGTTCTTTATGAAAGAGATCCCTTTTCTAGTAAAAAATCTTAAAGGAATCGGTGGTATGGAGGAGGCTCAGGGTGAAATGAGCTCTCTAAGGAAATTTTTTTTTAATTTTAATGAAATCAAATAAATTTTGGAAATCATGTCTTCTGTACCTCACTGTGGTAACAAACCCTCAACATTTGGTGGCTTAATCCAGGAAATTATTTCTTGTGCACATCACACCGATGCTGCCAATTAGCTTTCCTGGGTAAGAAAGAGAGAAGGTGGGAGAGAAGTTCTAGAGACAAAGCCTGAAGGAGATATATTTCACTGGCCAGAACTCAGTCACATGCTCCTAATTTATTTGCAAGGGCAGCTAGAATATGTGGTATTGCTGTGTTCGCAGGAGGAAGAAATGGAATGGATGAGCATCTAGCCAATCTCTGCCAAGTTTAGTATTCATCTTAGGGCTTTTCTTCCTCCCAGCTCTGAGTCTGTTTCACAACACTTTAGTCCCTAGGATTTCCAGGGGCAAAGAAGTCCACCAATTATACAATTGTAAAGTAAAATTATTTTACTAATATAATCTTAATGAAAAATATATTTATCTGTATCAGTCAACTAAACACTAAACATCGGGATGATTTTTAAACATGTTCCTATAAATGATGAAACTTTTATGTACTCAAAATAAATATATACAGTAATATAGTCATTAAATAAGGTAGCTCTATGTCCTCCCCTCCTCATCCAGAGTGGCTCTGATTTTAATTGATTATGTACTGGGGTTCCAAATAAGATTCTTTCATACAAGAATTTCCGTTCTGAAGAAAAGATTTGAGAAGTACTGAATATAGACAGGCTACTGCCTTGCCTCAGGCCACTTAAGGAGCAGAACCTTCTTACATTAGGTTGCAGGAACCAGAAAGGATCTTCTCACAAATGCAAAGAAGGGGTGATCAGAGACCTACTAGAATGAAAAGAGAGTTTTCATAATATCCATATTATTCTTGCTTTGAACCCTAAGTCAGCACCGGTTTGAGCTTTAGCTGATCTGAAACATTGCTCAATGGAGTTTTGGAAAATTCATCAGCTTCCATTCATGAACCGTTGCATTTCCACACCTTCCTTTTATGACATTTCACACCCATACATTTGGCTTTGAGGTTTGCTTCAGTCAGATCCACAATGGAAAGTCCTGAATTCCTGTCACAGCCAGGATTTTCTTCAGCTCCAGGGATTTGTTTGGTTTTGTGCCATTTTATCCCAAGTTTTATTCCTTCCATCTGACTCAAATGTTTCATTACCAGTTCAGAGTTGTTCTCAACAGGAAGAAGAAAAAAAGAAAGATTGAAACGCAGCAGCAAAAATGGCGCCTCTCTTAAAATAGGAAAACACTCTGGTTTGAATTTCCTGTCAGATTTTGGGCAGGTTAGTTGGCAACTGGTGACCTGGATGTATTTCAGATTTCAGAGTAAATTTCACAGAGTTTTATGGCCTCCCTCTGGCCCTCCGCTAGAAAACAGTAAGATGCTAGGAGCGGCTTAACAGCCACTCTCTCAGGAGTCGGCTGCTCTTCCCGCTGTGCATCCCAAGCGCTCTACTCCATCTGTGTGATTGGAAAGGGACCTGAATCAGCGGCGGCATTTTTTGGTGAGGGGAAGAAAGGGCTCAGAAAGAAAGAGCCTGACGTCACGCCGCCCCCAACAACGCAGCCCGGGCCTTTTCTGTTGGTGGTGCTATTGTCTTAAGTGCTTTTATTTTAGGGAAGTCGCAAAGGTAGTGCAAAGAGTTCCTACTGACCCCACAGTGCTGGCATTCTTATAAGATGATGGTGCATTGTTCAGCCTAAGGAGCCAATCTTGATACATTATTGTTATTATTATCTGAAATTGATATTTATGTGAGTTGTAACCTGAAGTCCATTGTCGTGTGTGTGTGTGTGTGTGTGTGCGCGTGTGTGTGCACGCGTGTACCAGGCTGTTATATAATATGCAGGTCATGGCCCCCAAATTGAAAGCCACTGGTTCAGAGCAAATTACAGTTACCCAGTCCTCTAAGCTCCTAACAATAGTGGAAAGGATGACGTTAAGGAATATTTCGAATATGAGAAGTATTTCCAATGCTACTTTGTTATGGTCAAAAGAAAAGGATAGGAGATAGTTATATTTATAGAAAATAGAACAGCAAAATAGAAGGTATCCTAGAGATGGAGAAAATGCAGGCCTAAATACTGTTCAGGTCTATAGGGACCTATAGAATTTTTCAAAGCAAGCACTAATGTGTTTCTGCTAGTGGTATTCATTTCTTTCAGGAATGCTGTTTGTCCTTAGTGACTCATAGCCACTCTTACTGATTTTTTTTGAAGTTGTCAGATGTGGTGAGTTGCCTAGATCTAGAAAGCCTTTGGTCCGCAGGTTTGGGCTTCGTTGGCTGTTTCCCATGGGAAAGTCAGTTGATTAGATTAAAGATGAAAGCCTGTCCCGGTCAGCTGTTCTAGGCCATACACAGATGGAAGGAAGCAGGGAAGGCAGGGCATGTACACTTGTCATAATACGGAGGCCAGATAATTTAATATGGACATCTCGCCTTACTGTTGGTGGATGAAGGGAGTGGTCAGGTCGAAGGTGATGAGAAATCCTAAAGTATTTATTAGTGCTCACAGTGTAACTCTTAACCCAGCAAATTACTGCACTTAGGGTGTCCTTATTGGCTTTGGAAAGGTGATGGAAGAGAGACAGAGAGATAGAGATGGAGAAAAGAATGGATTCAGTGTTTCTGGGTACTTGAGAATGGGATCTTGATAGAGTAGGCAATAGGATTTGACTGGGGTAATTCATCTTTATGCTTCTGGCCAAAGTGAACAGAATCCATACACTTAGTGATTCTAAATAAATAAGATTTAAATGAAGAAATAAAAAGCTAACCTTTTCAAACAATAAGGCTTCCCTCTCACTTACCAACTTCACATTTCCCTGTATGGCCCCGGAAGATGACTGGTTAGCCAGAGACGGGTAAGATTCCTCAAGGGAGGAACAACCTAAGACAGGCACAGTCGCAGGGGGGCCATCAGGTGAGAAATTGGGGATCAACAGAGGTGAGGCTTAGAACCTCACCCACCCTGTTCTGAGAGAAATCTTCTGCATACATGGATGTTTTATTGCCCTTGTCTAGCTTGGATTAACACATAGTCTACAGGCACACACCTGATCATCTACATTTGCTCTCTTACAACACTAAACTATGTTTTCTACCTTTATCTTGTATCTACCTACCACTTCAGCATTTTATTAAAAATGATAATAATAAAGAGAGAAATGTGGTATCCACATATAAATCAAGTATAAAAATCAAATGAGTATTCATATTTGAACTGACTGTTTATAGGTCATAATGCATGAGCAAAACTGAAGGTTTCTGTGATGGCTGCCCTTGTACTGTTCACCATGTAAGAACTTATTCACTATGTAAGAATTTGTTCTCCATGTAAGAACTTGTTTGTTATGCCTCAGAAGATTGGAGACTGACGAAAATTAGGCTTGGGGTGGATTAATGATTGTGCATTGAGCATTGACTCCCCTATACAGAATTTTATTGTTGTTAACAACCATTTGATCAATAAATATGAGAGATGCACTCACAAAAAAAAAAAAAAAAAAGTATACACTTCCAATGGTAAAATAATAAGTAACCAGGATGTAATGAATATAGTCAAGATATTGTAACAGCTTGGTATGGTTGTAGCTGGTACCTAGAATTGTCATGTATATAAATGTTGAATCACTATGTTGTACACCTGAAACTAATGTAATGTAATACTGTGTGTCAACTACCCTTCAATAAAAAAATAATTATCTACAAAAAAAAAAAAAGATTTAAATGAATGTTTTAATTTTTAACAATTTATTTCCTGACCTTAGAATCCATTGTTGGAACACATTTTCAGAGACTTTTAATCTTTCTCTTTACCTCCAGGTAGGTAACTTGGTCATAACCAGCTGTATTAAAAAATGATTTTTACTTTGATTTCCTAGGTCTTTTTGATTTTAGTAATTAAAATGAAGTTAGATAGATTACTTGGAAAAATTAAAACAGGATAATGATCATCCTAAATTGTAGCAACTGCTTGATTAAACATTGACTGAAGAATTTATGGCTTATTCAACTCTTCCAAATTTATTTCCCTTGCCCCATTCCCCACCAACTTTTGACTACTTCACTGAGTTATGAAAATAGGGACACAAAACAAAATAGAATTGAGTCCATTCCACTACTCACCAAGTGATCTGGTAGTTTTGGCTAAGAAGGGAGTAGAAAAAGAGAAATAATGCACCTATAGTAATTACTTTTCTCTCATTAAAATTATGAGGAGAAAGTTATTTCTAAGTTTTGGATATTTACCACCACCTCTTCCTCTTCCCAGTGAGAATGGACACACCCCAACCCCCCTCAAATCTTCAGTTGGGGTAGACTTTGCCCTAACATCTTAGCACCTCTTTGGCTTTTCATATTAACTTTGGACTCATTAAAGACACTTTGCTGTTTCCAATCTGCTTGGCTTGGTGTTTCTCTTGGGAAAGTAAATGGCAGAAGGCCATGTGACTGCCAAGGGCAAATGCTGCAAGGCCCAGTGCGTAAGGGGGAAAGCATGGGCTGGTTGGAAAGACAAGGCAGAGTGTGGTGGAGAGGTTAGCAATTCGGTGTCTGCTTCTTCCCTGGGGCTCTGTTGAGGTCCTCCAGGAAGCAGACACCAAGACAGAATTACATGCAAAACATCTACTGGGGGGTCCTGCTTGTGAAGGAGAAGGAAGGGAAGGAGCAGGAGCCCATGGGGAGAGCTTACAGATCTTGATGCAAGTCCACAGTCCAAGAAGAGAGAACGGGAAGGAAGAATAGGCAGTGAGAGTTTCAGACTGCAGGGCTGCTCTGAGAAAGTCTTGGCTAGGCTGATGGGGAGCCCCAAAGCACCGATTCCCACTCGGGGAGCTCCTCCACTGGGCAGGATACCTGGTTCTAGCTGATCTTCCTCCCCTGCCTCCCTCCCCCAGGCTCAGTCATTGGCCCGGAGCTGCTCTGGAAAAGCACAGCCTTGGTGTGAATGCTGTAGTAGATCCCAAAGCTTCTGGAAGTGGCAGGCTGGCAGATAAGTACACGACTTACTAAAGTATCTATCTTAAAGGGAAATCTGAGCAGGGCCTTTCTGCAGCTGCCACACCCATGATTCACATTAGTATCAGAGCTCAAAAAAAAATGAAAAGGCAAGAATGTATGAATTCAATTTTAGATAAATCGTCACCCTGCTATCATTTCCCCCCCCAGCAAAGATGGTAACAAGAACCACAAAATTGTGTTATAGTACTAAGAGCTTTCCTTTATCTCCTGAAATCCTAAGACAGCTTGCAAAAGTTAGCTTGACCCAGTTCGGTTTCTTCCAGCTACGATATGTGGTCCCCAAGCCACCTCAAACGCTTTGCAGCATGCTGACTCAACTTGTTCAAGCCTCTTGGCAGGAATGAGAACCATCTCACTTCTCAGATCTGGGTGGAAAGGGAAACTGACTCACTGCTGTTTTCATTCTTTTTTCTTTTTGTAATGTTGCATTTAAGTGCTGGAGGTTTCAGAAACAAATCCTTTTCTAAGGTGAAGGATTAATTTTCAGAATGGAAGAAAGTTAGTTTCTTCTTGTTTTACACTTTAGGTGTGAGAACTGATTACACAGAAGCAGTTGATCCAACATACTGACATGGGGAGAACAGGGGCATAAATGAACTACAAGCCAAAAGATAGTTTCTGAGCACCTCTCTATAGGTGAATCTAGCTTTTCAAAATCATTAGGCCACTGAAGTTCAGTTGAGCCTGTCATGTAAACGATCTTCTCATTTATTTTGATCAACATGTTTTCACAGCTCCTTCTTATATTCTGCATCTCTAGATCCAGATAATAAAATTATCTCCTTGTGAGAGATACTTTGGAGGCTGACAAAGTCAAAGGTTCAAAGGGACAAGATATTCTACCTTCATATCAACAATTGGCTTCTTCCAGAGTTTCAGCTTTTCTAGACACACATTCCAGAGATATTCCACAATCAGCCTCTCAGACTGTAGCCCAAGTAGGCACCCAAGGAATGTATGTGGTGCAAGGGATGCTGGGAAGGTGGCCAAGCTTAAGTGCAGAAGGGATGGTGGGAGTGGGTGTTGGTGAAGGTTGGATATCTTTGTGGAGAATCTGTTCTGTATGTGAGGCCTCCTTCTGTCCTCTGAGTTGAGCTTCCTTGGAAAATTCTATCAATAGAAAAAAGGAGTGACAGAAGTTGCTTAATTTATTTTAAATCCACTGCTTGACTTCTTATAAGCTGTTTTCATTTCTCTAAGATCAAGGTGTATGTTCATGTCCTTTACTTGCTAAGGAGTTCATTTTTAATGACAGCACAATGAAAACCAATGGTTTGCAGTGGTTTTCAAAATTATTTTTAGTAGTCGAGCTCTTGATTTAAAAGAAATATAAAGTAGAAGCGAAGATAGAAGAAAGAGCTTCTCTTTTAGGCAATGCCCCAAATTTCAAGGCTCTATGGGACATAGTTTGAGAGTCCACTCTTCAAGTGGAAAGAGGTTTTGGGTAGGAGTTTAAGTCTGGAGCAGAGATGATTTTAGTTTGAGTCCAGTGACTATTTCATTTTTGTAACCTTGAGCAAATAACAACAGTAGCAATAATGGTGACAATGTAGTGCTCTATAGATGCTTATTATTATAATTAGAAGAGTTTGTTATTATCATTAGTGATAATAATAAAAAGATCATTTATAGGGCATGAGCCATGTGCCGAGCACTGAGCTCAATTACTTACACACATTATTTCCTTTAAATACAACAAACCTAGGAGGTTTAGGTGAGGCAACTAGCATTAGAGAGATTAAGTTAATTTGCCCAAAGCGATACAGCAAGTGATGGGCTGAGAGGACACAAACCCAGGAATGTCTGCCTCCACAGTTAGGGCACCTGGTGGGAAGACAGGCAAGCTAGAAATTCTGTTTAGGAAGCTGGGAGCCCAGGGAGATGAAAGGAGAAAACCTCAGGAGTCAGCCTGGCTCTGTAAGGACATTTTTGTGGCATTTAAATCCCTTCCTGCTGATTTTCTGAAACTCTTTGGCATTGGAGTCTCTCCTGTTCTCTTTCCCCTGTCTGTGTGGCATAGCTGTGGTTGTACGTGAAAGAGAAGACACAAAACACCCTCTTACACAGAAGAACATGCTGTACCACCTTGCAGAAAAGAATCCAGTGACCATCTGGACTCCAAGCTGCATTCCTAAGCTCCCCTAAGGATGTAGTAAACAAGTTTGCTGGATCCAAAGGTTCATGATGAGAAGCTTCAACATCGTGAAATACTTTTGGCATCGTAGCTGCTTCATTTGCACCATACCATGCTTGGTGAGAAAACAAGTATTTTGATGATTTTATAGACTGCTCCAAACCCACCAACTCCTCTCCTCTCTGCTTTCTAAAATTGCTCTAACAAAAATATAAAAAAGCCCAACTAACACAGTATTCCAGGAGGATGGAAAACCAAACCCTATGGGTTGAGGGGATGATATAAAGTGCATCTGTGAGCTTTCAGTTTGACCAAATGTGTGTGTAAATTCATAACTGGAACCTGTAAACTTGGATATTCTAAGTTGGTTTTGGGAAACTGCATAGATGTACATGAGCCAACACCTGCATGAAGTATTTTACTAAATAACTCTTTGAGGGTTTTTACTTCATTTTGAGGATTAACAACCCACCTTGGATAATTCTGTTATGATTTCCCCACGTTTTTTTTTTTTGCAATGCTTTTAAAGAGAAGTTTAAGTTACAACAACTAGAAGCATGTGCATCAATGTGATCTGTGACTGGTATTTCTCGTTACACAGATGTATGTGGCAAATTTTTGGCCCCTGTAAACATTTTCCTTTTAGGGGAAGGGACTGGATTTATGGTGCAGAATTCCATTAATCTACTTTGGGACAAAGTATCTGGGAGATGCTTATTGTAAGGTAAACGAAACCAGACCAGGCAAGTGGCAACAAAGGAGCCAAAAAAATTTATTAGCGCAATCCCGGGCGAGGTTCACTGGTCCGCACACTGGGGGCCCGGGAAGTCGTGCCCAGCAGGAAGGGCGACAGGCTTATCAAGGGCACTGAGAGAGCTCTGAGGGTGTGATCACTGATGATTAATCCTGCTGGGTTGCTGGAGAGAGAGTACTGTGATGCATGTTTTAGGCAAGACCTGTGGCTAGAGACCTCCTGTTGAATCATTTGAGTGACATTCGCCATTCTCTTCCTTATTTGGCTCGAGTCAGGTTCCTCCAGTGAGACCCGTCCCTTCCTCTGCTCTCTCCGGTCTTACACTTATTACATAGTGTACCTGTTCGCTGAAACAATTTTTTTATGTTTATGTGTCCAATTATAATATAATAAAATGGTCTTCTTCCAGACATAGCTTTTCAGAACCCATATTTTCTTCCTGTTAATGTAAGCAAAGCAGCATGTAGTTGGCTGATATTTAATCAGCAGTTTATAGATGTTGCTTGTTTTTCTTCTTAAACTAGGCATGTGCAACAACTTTTCTATCATGAACCACAGAACCATAGAGGAAAAATCATATGAAACCTCAAGAAATGTTTGAAAAACTACAAAGTAGTTATCAATGTAGTTTTAAATTTAAAATATTAAAAATGTGCAAAAAAACCCATTACCCATATTTTCACTTCCCAGTGACAAATATTTATCATCTTGGTATACTTTTATTATTAAAAAATGCTGTTATTTTGGGGCAAAAAAAGAGCCCATTATAAGGAGTTCAAAACTAGAGAAAAGGATAAACATGAAAACAGAAAAAATCACTTTAAATCTTTCCAGCCCCCCAAATCATTGTTAACTACAGATAAACATCATTTTAAGGTCTATCTTTTTATGCATATATATAGAGACAGACCAACTAGAAAATTTTATTAAGGTGAAATCTTATTATAGAAACCACTTTACTGAAAAAAAGTATTTTACTTGAATATAATAGAAGAAAAACTAAAGGAGTTGTTGAACTTCAAATAAATGAAAGAATTTCTTAAATGTTTCCTCTCAGATTAAGGAATTTAATAAAACAATAATCAGAATAATTTTTAAGCTGTTGCAATCTCAGACATTCTTAAACTCTCTCCCATTGCTTCCCAAATTTTGTTAGTATTTTCATATTGCCTACAAATATATTTACATTTTTTCTGTAACTATAGTTCAATTAGTTCAGTATTTAGTGCAGTACTTACATGGATTTAATACTTATCAGGTTCTTAAAATCTGGACATTTTTTTATCTATGCTCTTTACTTTGATTCATTAAAAAAAATTTTCCCCAAGAAGTGCTTATGAATGTTGTACTCTCTAAATTCTGTCATGTTTGAAGAAGTGGACCCACTACACTTCCAGTCAAAGAGCATCCTGGCTGGGTACCACGTTCTTGGATCACACTTTCTTTTCTTCAGAACACTGTGAATATTACTCTATTGATTGGGTATGTACTTTTATAAGGAAGTCTGATTTTTTCCCCTTGCTGTACATTATTTACTTTTCTGTCTGGTCACTTAAAGGAATTTTTCTGCACCTGTAATTCCAGTGATATAACCGGGCTGTACTCATGTAGACTGTTCTGTATCACACTTTTCTGGAAAATGGAAGACCCTTCCAAGCTAAAATTCAGGGTTTGCACTCCTTAGTTTCAGGGAGATTCTTTTGCATCACATGTTTGAATTCATTTTCTGTTTATTTGTTGGGTTTGCTCAAGGATACCAACTATCCGCATGTTAGATTATTTTTGTTGGATCATACTTGTCTGTCTTCCATGTCTGTCTTCCATACCTATGAGTTCATCTCAAAATGTTTTTATTTCTTTTTTAACTTTATTCACCATGATTAGTTCATATTTCTTCTATGTCAGTGATTTTATTTATAGGCATACTACTGTGTTTCTTATTGTTTCTGTTATTTATTAATTCTTTAATGCTGATGTTGGGGGCCTCTATTTATCTCCTTAGCTCAACAGTCACTTTTTCCATCTTGGTAGGCTGCTGTTATTATCAGGTCTTTGAATCCTTGTTTTATCCAGGCCATGTGCTCCTGAAGTTATTCTATAGAGTGATGCAGTTTTCCTTCTGATCCTTGATGTTTTATTATTTAGCTATTTGTCTTTCCTTTGCTTTCTTCCTTCCTCATCATGTCATGTTTATATAATTGCCATGCCATTTCTTTTTATTTGTTTATGTTTGGGTGGTTCCATCTAAACATTTTATTTGCTCTAATGCACTGAGGGTTACTTCTTGATTTTTTTCACACTATTTACAATTTGTTTGTTCCTCCCAACTATAGGCTGGGGCTGAGTATCCTTGTGTTCCACTCTTCTACAATCCAAGAGAATGATAAAGTCAAGAGAAAGAGAGAGTCCAGCTGGGATGTTTCCAATTTTTGTTAGATAACTTGGGCCCTGCTCATTGTTTTGGGATGTGTTAATGGTCCAGTGTCAAGGTCTACTTTCCTGTGGGGAATGTAGCCTTGGCCCTTAGACTGTATAGCCATGGAGTTTTAGGTTTTGTTTTTTTTTCTATACAGCCAGTCCCTATTTCACTCCTTTTCTCTCCACCCCCCAGTTACTAACTTTGAAAAGAGAAAAGATAATGACTGAGTTGGTTTCTTTCCAGGCTTGATTTGATCAACTGGGCAGTACGATTTCCCAGAGTTTGGGCCTGGGCAAAAGTGCTGCTACCTCTGTTTCATTTCACAGTCATCTGTATCTTTCTTTATTTGCCAATGTTTGAAGTTCATAACATTATCCTAATCCTCTTCCCTTGTTTTGTGACTGTTAGTAATTCTCCTTCCAGCTTTCAATTTTTTTTCTTTCTTATTTTGTTAGATACGGGGAAGGGGAAATACCATGACATAACTTATGTTTAAGCCATAACAGGGTATGGCAAAAATTATATTCAAGAAATAGATGACATAGATGTAAATAAGCAATTAAAATGGAAGACGTTGGGAAGAGATATATGATGAGAATTTGAAATTATAGCAGAGAAAACCCAAGAGAATAAAACAACAATAGAAAAGAAAGAGAAAAGAGGGAAATGTAGTTTGTTCTGGAAACTGCAAAGCAGTGATTAACTGCATTGGGGGCAAGATTGACTTTCTGGGCTGAAGGCATTCATTTTGGAATTGCATTATCACTGTGCTTTTAATCTTGGTAGATTTTTCAACCTTTGAAAAACAGTCCTTCCTGTTCTGGGAAATAGCTCAGCTGTTTTTATTCTCAAACCCTAAAGTTTGTGTTTGAAATAAAGTCTTATTTTCCTGTGTAACCTTGAAATCTTACCATTGCAAATATTCAAACATTTCAAACACTGAAGCAATGACTCAGGATTAAATTTATTTTGTGACCCAAGAATTGTTGACCCATGTGCCAACCACCTTGAGAATTCTTGTCATCCTGTAGCATAGACTGCAGCATTAGAGAGTATCAAGAAAGCAGAGAACATCTGTATATTGGGATGGAGAAAGTGTTTGGAATGATAATGGAATCAAAATCAGGGAGAGAAGAGAAGTGGGCTCAGATATTGAGTGTGTGTAAGGTAAAATTGAGCTGAAATGACCAGGCAAGGAGGCAACAAAGGAGCCAAAAGTTTAATAGGGTGCAATCCTGGGCGATATTCACCGGTCTGGTTAGTCACAGGCTGGAGAAGTCACGCCCAGCAGGCCAGGCAGTGGGTTTATAAAGAAATTAGGGGGAGGGAGAGCATAGGTATACAGTGGCCCGAGGATTGGCTAGCCTAAGGCACATGGAGGTTTTTCATTGGCCTTTACAGTAGACAAAAGACTAGAAAGTTACTATTCCTTTTCCAGGTTGGGAGGGGGCAGCAGCCAGGGATTTTGTCACCTCATCAGACTGGAACCTGTTGGTCTCTCTTCCTTATTAGGCCGGGGTTGGGGGCTTTGCTGCCCCCTTTCCTTATTTGGTGAGGGCTGAGCTCATCTGATGTGCTCACCCCTCCCCCTCGGTGCCTCCAGCCTTACAGTGTGGGCAAGGGGTCAGGGCAGGGATGCAAAGTCCTTGCAAACATCTACCAAGGGATGTGGTAGGAACTGCAAAAAATAGGAAGTCAAATGTCCAAGCAAAAATTAGCAACCAGGAGAGCCATAGAGAACAGAAGAGAGGACAGGAAATCGGAGCTTGCTAACAAGAAGGGGAAGCTGAGGTAAATTGTTTTCTAGCACCTTTTTTCTATTTTGATGACTGTGGGAGGAGGAGCCAGTTATGGGATGAGAAACTTGCAATAATGAGAAATGATAATCCAGGCTAAGGGTAGAGAGAAAGAGAGAGGGAGGGAGAATGCACATCTTATCCTTTGACATCACCAAACTGTTTAGTTGATGTACTTCTCTTTGACATTGTAGTTTTGCTTCAAGATTGCATTTATTTGGAAGCAGCATTTGTCACTATTTTTATTTTCTAATTCAATTTTTGAAATTGAATTCAAAACTTGATTGAGGTGAAACTTACATACAATAAGCTGTTCTAATTTAAACCAGGCAATTTGATAAGTCTTGACATATGTTTATACAGCAGAAACCACCAACACAATCAAGACATCATACATTGCCATCAAGATAAGCAACATTTCTACTCCCTTTACAATCTCTCCTTCCCTCCACATCCTTCTTAATTCATTTTATTCAGCTTTACTGAGGTATAATGAACGAGTAAATTTTTAAGATACTTAGTGCAATGCCATGATTTGATATATTATACCTTGTGAAAGGATTCCCACAATCGGGTTAATTAACATATCTATCACCTCACATATTTATTTATTTATTTATTTGTTTATATTATTTTTTGGTGAGAACACTCTTAGCAAATTGTAGTTATGTAATATAGTATTACCAACTTGTCAACCCTAGTCCCCTAGGCACCATGTTATGCATTAGATCCTCAGACCTTGTTTGTGTTATCAGTGACTGTCCGTGATAACACAAACAGCCTCTCCCCATTTCCTCCATCCCTAGGCCCTGGTCACCACCATTCTATTCCCTGTTTCTGTGAGTTCAACTTTTCTTCTTAGACACCACATATAAGTGACCATGCAGTATTTGTCTTTCTCTCTCTAGTTTATTTCACCTGGCATAATGCCCTCCAAGTTCATCCATGTTGTCCCAAATGGATTTCCATCTTTTTTTTGTGGCTGAATAACATTCTGAGGTCTGCTTACCTATCTATCTATCTATCTATCTATCTATCTATCTATCTATCTGTCATCTATCTACCTCACTTTCCCCATTCAGTCTTCTGTTGACAGTTTGCATACATGCTTTAGCTATTGTGAATAATGCTGTAATGAACACGGGAATACAGACAGCTCTTTGAGATAATTATTTTGTTTCCTTTGGATATATAACCAGAAGGGGGGTTGCTGCATCATATGGTAGTTTTATTTTAAGTTTCTTGAGAAAACTCCATACTGTTTTCCACAGGGGCTGTACAAGTTTCCATTCCCACCAGCAGTGCACAATGGTTCCCTCTTTTCCACACTCCTGCCAGCATTCATCATTGTCTTTTTGATAATAGCCCTCCTAACAGGTGTGAATTGTGCTTTTGACTTATATTTCTCTGATGATTAGTGATGTTGAGTACTGTTTTAATGTACTTGTTGGCCATTTGTATGTCTTCTTTGGAAAAATGTCTATTCAGGTCCTTCACCCATTATTTATTTATTTATTTATTTATTTTTATTTATTTTTTGTTATTGAGTTGTATCAGTTCCTTGTATATTTTGGGTATTAAATCCTTATTGGATATGTGGTTTGCAAATATTTCACCCTCCCATATGTTGCCTTTTCATTGTGTCGATGGTGTCCTTTGCTGTGCAAACGTTTTTTACTTTGATGTAGTCCCACTTGTTTACTTTTGTTTTGTGTCCTTTGCTTTTAGTGTCATATCAAAAGAAAAATATCATGGCCAAGATGAATGTTTTTTTCTAGGATTTTTACAGTTTCAAGTCTTATGCTGATGTAGTAAAAGTTGGGGCACTTGATTTAGACAAGCTCTTTTTAGGGAGATACTAGTGACTTGATTGAATTGTCGGAACAAGCTCGAAAGCAGGTGAAAGAGAGGAGAAGTTTCCACTGTGCAGTTAAACCCTTTCTAGGAAAGATTGAGAGACAGGTATGTTTTGCCTACTGTCTCTGCACTGAGCCCCAGGAGCACAGCCTTGGCAAGGCTCGCTCTCCCTTTAAAACCTGGTCTTTGTTCGCTATACTCCTGTGGGTCTCATAAACACAAGCACCATTGGCTTTCAGAGATAAGTAATTTGGGGTCCTGTCCCTCAGGTGGCCACCTTTAAAGTTAGGGTGCTAGCTGTGCGGTGAAAACCGTTCATTCCTCTGGGAGAGCCTGGAGATTGGGGGTTCCCTCCTAACTGTGTGGCGCCCTGTCAGGAGTTGGTTTCTGGGTCACAGTGTGTATCACGGCCTTTCCTACACATTTTGATGTGGGCATTTCTTCAGTTGCCAGATATGTAAGAGTCACTCAACTAGTATCTGGGTTTCTCTCAGAGGGAATTTGCTACATGAGGAGCTGTATGTTCTGTTGGAGGAGGGAAATTCAAGAGCCTCCTAGTGGCGTAGAGTCTCAATTCATTTTTTTTTGGAGGTAAAAGGTACTTTTTTTTGTCTTCCCATTTATTTTATTTTCAAATATACAACGTAGAGATTTGCCAGTTATCTATGTTATTGGGGGCTCACCCCAACTAGTGTAGCTTACTATCTATCAACATAGATGTTACAGAATGATTGGCTGTATCTCCTATGCTGTTCTTTTAATTCATTTTTAAAACTACCCCTATTCTTTTGGTGATGAGATATGCCAGGGATTTTTTTTAAGTGGAAAAAATGTTTGATAATTGTTACATATTAATCACAGTTATTTTAAAGTCTGTGCCTATTATCTCTAATATCCAGATTACTTATAGATCATTTCTATTCTCTTTCCTCCTTCTGGTTTTTCAGTCATTCAGTATCATCTTATGGTTTATCTTCTGAGTTTTGATTGACTGCTACAAGCTATGTGTGAAAAAATTATAGTGACAGTTTGATTTTCTAGGTAATGTTTTCTTCAGAAAGAATTTTAGAAGAGGCATAGCACCTTAATTTAATCTGGGAATGTTTTCATTTGAAGGTTCTGGTTTTAGGAAAGATAAGTCTATTTCCAGTTCACTTTTATTCCTAAGGTACAGTCCTTCAGAGCCCTTTTCAGATACTATCTGAAAGCCTGAATTTCTTGGTTTCTCTGGGATCCTCTCTCTTGGTGAGCTCTGAGCTTCATTTTTGTCTCCCCAACCCCGAGAAATGCTGAAAGCACTGCTTAACTTCTCAGCTTCTGTAGGAATGCTTATAAATTGGTAAGTGCCTGAGAAGAAAAGCATCACTAATGATCTGGCTCGGCTCAGTGTTCTCCTCTCTTTAGACATTTAGTACTTCAAGTCCTGGCTGCCTTGATAGTAGCTCTCTGATGCCTTCGTGTGTGTGTGTGTGTGTGTGTGTGTGTGTGTGTGTGTGTGTGTGTGTACATATATATATTATTGAGTTGTTCCTAATCTCATAATATCTTAATTTGTGGCTTTATTATTTCACTATCAACTCAATCATCTAAACCAGGAATCTGGGTATCATCTTAATTTCTCCAACATTGCCTATACAATCAATCACCAAATTCTATTTTACCATCTAAATATTTCTCTAATCTCTCCTCTCTCTTCTATTTTCACGAGTAGGTTATTGTTTCATTTTGGAGCTCAGAATTTACTTTCTTTGAGAAACACTGTCTTAAACAATGGATAAACACTCAGGAAAGCCTACAAAAGTCATTCTATTCAAAATGCCACTATAACCCAAGTCATGTGCTCCCCAAACTCCAAGTTCTGAAGCTCTGGGTCTCTGAGTTCCGTGTTCTGTCTAAGTTTAGAAACTTAAGCTCCAGCCCAAACTTGAACATGGTCAGACAACTTAGGTGGATGGAGAAGGAGAAAGAAAGGGAAATAGGGGCTTAAGGGAGAGCAGGAAAAAGTAAAAAAAAAAAAAAAGAAAGAAAAAAGTATAAGCACTCTAGCCTTAGATCTTCAGAAAGAATGCTGAGCTAGGTTTGCCAGATAAAATACGTGCAATATTTGGAATATATTTATGCTAAAAAAGTTTCATTGCTTATCTGAAATTTAAAAATAACTGGGTCATCCTGTATATTTGCCAAATTTGTCAACCCTATGCTAGGCTGAAAGGATGAAGGAACTAGACTGTGGGATGCGTGGTGAGTATATTTATAGATTTAGAGTTATAGATGTAGGTATAGAGAGTTGAGAATGGAAGAGTTTGTTTCTCAGGAGCTGCCTTTAGAGACCAGTTTGGTGCACAGATATGACCTAAACTGGGCCTTCAGTTGCTATATGGCAATTTTGAATTTATGTGGGCATCTTACCATCCCCCCTTTTTTTTATAAAGGAATGCTGTCATCTAATTTTCTCTCAAGTAACCTGTTGCAGGTTTATGCTAGCAAAG
Organism: Manis pentadactyla; assembly: GCF_030020395.1. Classification (NCBI taxonomy): domain Eukaryota; kingdom Metazoa; phylum Chordata; class Mammalia; order Pholidota; family Manidae; genus Manis; species Manis pentadactyla. Next base: position 205,977,504 of record NC_080020.1, on the reverse strand, counting down.
AACATCGCATTGAATTTAAAAACATGCAAGTGGATTGATCTGTGCTAGCATGATCTGATGAGTGAAATTCATTTTACTCACTCAAGACCCTTTCCTGAAGATTAATGAATGAATAACTTAGACTAGATTTTCCCTAGCAAAATAAACTATCACCTGAGTTGTTCTTAGAATGTGTCCATGTCTGTTTTGGTAACAGAGGGCTGGGCAAACAGCTTGCTGATCTCTGAAGGTCTTGTCATTCACCACAGCTTTATGGGCAGCAGAATTAACAAAGGAACTCAGAGCCGAAGTGTTGATCAGACCTCACAGTGAGAACAACTGATGTCTTGAAAGGTGCTTCTGCCAGCGTCAGGGGCTGTATAAGTCATCATCAGCACAAAGGCCCAGACCTTAATTTATGAGTTAGTACAAATCAGATATTAGTTTTAAGTACACTTGCAAGGAAGCTTGCCAGGAACTCCTTTGTGAAATAGAGTCCTTTTGTAATACAAATCACTCCAAATTTGGGAGAACACAATGAGAGAGAATTTTGATGATCTGCCAAAGTCAAGTTAGTATCTGAATCAGGAATAGTGTACATAGTTGGCCCATTAGTGATGGGACTGACTTGGTTAAAAAATAAAATAAAATAAAACAAATAAAAAATTGGTGTTGGAAGTAGAAACATTTATTAAAAGGCAGCTTCTAGTATGATCAGCATCTAATCTCTGGCCTGGGCTAACTTTATCATCGAGTGTCAGCAAGGACCCAAGTTTTCTGCACCTCAATCTCCTCTTCTGCCAAATGGGAAAAATAACTGTACTCCCCTCAGAGGATTGATATAAGGGGTAAATGAGTGACATTTGAACAGAGTCTGACAGATGGTAAGCATTACCTAGTGTTTGTTAAATAGGCATATATATGTGCTGTTTTAAAGAGATGTTCTAAAGAGTCTCTGATGATGTTCAGTAGGCATTATTTATTACTGCAGCAGGCCTTTGAGCAGGCGTCCTCCTGTGATTCCCTTGAAGTCTCCTTAAACTATTGGACCATCAGCTCCTGGGCAAGAGTTTCTACCAGAAAGACAAGCCTCCCTGTAGGCCAGTTTCTGGGAGGATGCTCTTTCATGGGGAAAAATATTAAATATTTACATAGGTAATTTCACAGTCTGCAGGGCATGTTTCCTATTCGTGAGTGATTTGTTAATGAGAACTCAGGGTGGAGATGGGGACATGCTAATTCAGGTCACAGGGAGAAGCAGGTCAGTGTTCGCTGGCTTTCAGAGAAGACGCAGGGAAATGCTAGACCAGGCAGCAGCCTAATCTCACAGAATTAGTCGATGGAGCTGGTTTTTATGGAAGTGCATTCCCAAGGTTTCTCTGGAAGAAGATCCCTGGTTAGAGATCAGCTGGACTGAAGCTGGATTTTTTAGAAACCTGAGGGAAATATAAATTCCAGCAACTATTCTGGAATTGATGCTTACGAGAAAAGAGTACATTTGACCACGATGTTCCTTGGGAACACAAAAATTGACCCTGAGCATTCAACTGTCTTCCAGTGGGTTCCTGAGGATGCAGACTCTTCCTAGAGGTATTAATCTGTTGAAAGAAGGACTCATTACGACACCCCTCCTCACTTTACAAACTGCGTTTTCCCCAAAACCTGTCTGTAATATTTTTCATGAATTTTAAATGTGTTTCCCTCTAAGCAATGCTATCTCTTTCTATATCACACAGTACTAATCATCTCTTACAGAACTTTAACTCCATTTACAGCAGAGATTGTGGGACTCACCACATATTCCTGCCCTTGCCTTCAGCCTCTGAAGTTCTTTTTAATGAAATTACTCTTTCCTCCTTAAGGAGAAGGACCATGTTTTATACATCTTCTGTATCCTTCATGAGTCTTAGAAAACTTAACACATGGTTCTCCATAATTTGTTGCTTTTCTTGATGTTTTCCTGTTTATCTTGGCTGCCAAGAAGCTCAATCCTTGTGCTTATAAAATTAAGTCTGCATATCTTATATATGGGTTCAGTTATCTTTATTATTTGTATTCAACTTTTAAAAGAGCATAGGATATTAATTTATTGAAAGAAAATAATGGTGTTTTTGTCCAGTTGAACTCACTCTTTTGCACCAAACTATATTTAATGTTGTGTATATTTCTAAAACTGTATGATTTAAAGCAGGGGTTCTTATTCTCAGATGTATGTACATATGGGCTTCAAAGGAATCTGTATATTTCATATGTATACATACGAACACACATACAAACACATATATAAAATATTATATATAAACACAGCTATCCACACACACACACACATATACATTGTGTGTGTGCACATCTTTGGAGGGAGAGTGCCTCTAGCTTTCATTAATTTATCCAAAGGATCTATGACTCTTACCCACTCCCCCTTCCCCAAAGTTAAAAACTACTGATTTAAAGGGGTCTGGAAATAAATATTCACCACTACTAGTCCATACAGCTCTACCCTCAATTCTTCCTCCCATTCTGTAAACACCATCATTCATTTCTGGCCTTTCCCAGGGTTGTTCTTCTGACTAAGCAACTAGATGAATAGCTATTGTGGATCCAGTTCAAAGAGATACAACCAGGTGGTTTTAAATGCCAAAGGAGACTGTGGATAAAGTGAAGGTTCCTAGGCCAGGATGCTCACCTGGCCCTGGTTGGCTAGCTCACTACACACATGTGGGCAATACGTTGTTACTGACTCCATACAGAGCTCTGCCCAGCACTCTGGGTGACTTGGTGGCTGCATGGCTGCAGGGCTGCAGGAGAGCAGAGATGAGACTGGAGTGGTGGCAGCGCCAAGGACAGAGACTGTGACAGCTACAGGGGCAGAGAGGCCCTGAGGCAGAGACAGGCTTGCTGCATGTAGCCTCGCTCTGAGTGGACAGGATTCTAGTGCTTGACCTGCCACCGTGGGAATAAAGTTGGGAATAACCCTTTCACCCCAAGAATGTTCCATTGTCATTCTTTGGTCTCACTGAATCCGTAGTGAACTTGCCTGGGGCTGAAACCCACTGGCAAGACAGAGACCCATAGTTAGATTTAGACCAGAGAGAGGTCAGGGCTGCAGGGGAAATCTGCTTCTGCCTGAGGCCGATGCAGAGGGAGCAGGTTTGCCTCACGCCTCCCTGTCCAGTTTAGCCCAGGTACAGAATTGCCTTCTGATTGTGCCTGGCTGTGGTTATGAGCCGGTGGGCAGCAGGGCCACTGGGCCAGAGGTGGTAGTGGGCACCGCAAGCCTCAAATTGCTGGATGTCAAGCTACAGAAGTTAAATCTGCCAAAGAATCAAAGAGGCATGCCAGCAGTGTGTTCTGCATCTAGGTGAGGAGGCCGTTCAGGAGGTCCAGATGGTGTTTCTCCATGAAGCAGCCAGTGTCCTGCCTGCCCAGGCCGCCCTGTAGGAGGGAGTGAGGTGGAGGGTGTCTGCTCTATCACTCCGCCACCTTGTCCACCACTGAAGCCCAGCTCTGGTCTGTTTAATTGTGAGACTCACAGAGGGTGGTGGGTACACACTGACTCACTCTTCTTATTCCCTGTAGGAGGAACTTGGCCATTTGACCACTTTTGCCCCTATTCTCTCCTCCCCAGAGGAGGGGTGATTTATCTGCCTGGGGTTCATGGGAGCAGCCTTGACAGTGAGGGGCTCAGCCTCTCCATCCATGCTAGCTTTGGGTCCAGCTTGCCTCAGAGACTATGTACCCCATCTCCTGGGGATTGATTGGGCAGGCTCCTTTGTGGGAGACTTGGGAGCTGTCCAGGGCTGCCGTGGTCGTGCTTAATTTGGGGGTGTGATTTGGCTCTCCTTTGGTTCCTATATCTAAGCCACGGTCTCCAACAGCTTTGAAGGGGATAAAAGTGGTGCTTTGGTCTCCATTTGCCTGACTCCCGTGTTTATCTCTGTGGGGAAAATGGAAGTTCCTATGGCCAGGATCCTCACCTGACCCTAAACTACTTGATGACGTAACTTGCCTATTGCTAGGCTACTGCCTCCACACCGGTAAGCAATGAGCTATTACTGACTGAGTCACTATATAAAGAGCTCTGCTCAGTAGCAGAGATGGGTAATTCTAGTGCTTGACTTATCACTGGGAAATTAAGCTGGGTATAAACCCTTTTACCCCAAGAATGTTCCATTGTCATTTCTTAATCTCTCTGAATCCATAGTGAATTCGCCCAAGGCTAAAGCTGTCAGGTAAGACAATCTCCCAAGTTGGTTCTGAATGTGAGCAGGTAAGAGAAGGGTGCTTGGAATTAATTCTCTAAAATTCCAATAATTACTCTTGAAGCAAGGCTTTAGAAAAGCTTGAACTCTTCTGATCTCAGGCACTGTGGGTGGTCGGCAGCACAGGGGTCAACTGGCCTGGCTGATGGTAAGAGGAAATCTTGGAGAAATGAGAGAGCAGGGGTGAAGTGGAAACCTTGCCCTTTTTCAGCCTCCAGTGACCTCTCTTTCCTGCTTCTGTTGTCTGGTCATGGGCTGGCCCCTCTTCTCCTTTGCTTCTCTTAGGCCTCTGCCCTGTCCTTTGCATGGTCACTGGTTCCCTTTTCAGAGTCTTGGCTTCTTGATGACAGTGGCCTTTCTGTGTGTGTTTGCTTTCCTGGACCAGGTTCCCCTCCCCTTTCACTAGCTATATTGGGAGTGTTTGGAGCAACTTTGTGAAATGGACTAAGCAGTGGGTCCCTGGGCAGTCTCTGCATCTGAGGAAGCTGATTGGGACCTCTGGAAGTTCATCTGAGCTGACCTGCAGCCGTAAGAAAGGGTCTGCCCTGAAGTCCTCAGGAGGAGCAAGGGTTGGGGGTACAGATACCATCAAATGGGTAGGAGTGGCGAGGGGCCACCCCAGAGAAACCCAGTGGGCTGCAAGCATCCACAGTGCCCAGCAAACTGCCCAGGAGTCATAAGGTGAGAGAATCCCACAGAGGGAGTATGTGGCCACCATGAAGTTCTAAAGCATTTGAGGATTCTGACCGAGAAAGACAACAGCTGTGACAGCTGTGGATATCAACTCAACAGTCCCTTCCGTCCCTAGGATTCTGGGAAAATCCGTTTCACCAACCCTCTACAAAAAGTTCCTTAATCACTCAGAAAATGGTATTTGCCTGAAAAACATTCATTTTTTCCTTATCAGCAGGCTCATGCTGCCAGCAAAGGTAATTCTATGCTTGCTTCTAAAAATGTACAGGGTTATGGACCATGGAACAGATGTTTGAGGTTTATGACTACCCCTGCTCAAGCATGATTTCCTTTAAAATAACAACTTTTAGGCTCCTTCTAATATGCACTGACTGTGCTTGCTAGAAGCTTTTCTCTCCTCTAACACAGACTCTCAACTCCCCTTCCTATTGGCTAGGTGGTTCCAGGAATGTCGACTTTGTAAAATTCTGGCCTTTGGTTTGGGCTGAAACTCGGCCAACTGCCCTAATGGTGCGTGAGGAGTTAAATCTCTCTGAACCTGGACTTGCTGTGTTGGCTCTGATGAGCTCTTCTCATTTCTGGTCAAAAGATGATGCCTTGTGGGTTGAATTCCTAGAGCTGAATCAGGTCTGCTGGGGTTGCATTACCTCTTCATCGTGTTAAATAAAAAATGAGAGCAGGTGGTTGTATAGAGGCCCTGGTGAGTAAATCTAAAGCACCTGTGAAAACTCAGAGTCAGTATTTTCTTTAAAGGGAAGGAAAAGAGAATGTACACAAGTGTAGGTGGTTTGACTCAGCTGCTGTAGCAGAGGCGACCTGGATATCAGTGCCTGGCTTCTTTAGCTGCTCAGTGTGTCCTTAGGGTCACAAAGTTGGGCACTGCCCTCTGCCAACTCAGCATTAACAAGGTACCCCAGTATTTCAAACAAAACTGCTTGTTTCTATTTCTACCACAAGGAAAATGATGAAAATATCTCTTGTGCTTTCTACATGCTCTCTGCAGTGAACTAAATGTTTTATTTGGATTATTGTGTTTAATACCCACAGCAACACTGTGAAATACCTTCCCAGTTTCATGCACAGATGATCAAACAGAGGCTTAAACAGGAAAAGTAATTCACCCACACTCATACAGGTTGTAACTGATGCAACTTATGGTTGTTCTAACACCAAAGTCCATGCATGCTATAAAAGTCATTCTCATGTTTTCTTTTCTCTTTCTATGTGTTCCAGTTACTGGCCAATCGTGATTTATTATCTCCACAATTACATGGGCAGTTCTTATGCTCTCAGTGGCAGTGGCTACATTCAGTAGAACCTCAGCTGGGACACCTCGTTTCTCCTTGTGGCCTCTCTCTGCATGTGGTGTCTCATCCTCCAGGGCACCTCCACCTGGCATCTCTCCAGCAGGACAGCCTGGACTTCCTCACAACATGGCAGCTGGGATCCAAGGAGCTTTCCAAGAAAACAGGCTTCACCCTGTAAGTGCTTACCAAGCCTCTGCTTTTATCACACTTGATAAAGCCTCATAGGCCAAATCGAGTCACATGATCAAGCTCAGCTTCAATGCAGGAGGGGACTTTACAAGGGGGTGAATACCCGGGGTATATTCACTGGGGAGGCCACAATGTAACAGTCTGCCTCACCAGTATTAATAGCAATTGTAACAATATCTGTCAGTTACTGGCTCTTACCATGTGCCACTCAGTGTGATTGCTCTTTCATTATCATAGCAACACAACCTATCAGGTTGGTATTTTATAACCTCAGTTTTCAGGAGAGGAAATTGAGGATCGGAGACTCTAAGTAACCCGATCAGATGACAAGAGTGAATTCAAACACTGGCTATTTTATTTACAAGATCTCAAAACAGGAGAAAGAAGTGTGGTGTGCAGAAAATGAAGAAGAAAAAACGAAAAGGAAAGTTTATTTTTAATAGCGTGGGTAAAAATAGGCCTTGGAATTCAGAAGGAAAAAAGAAAGGCATAGGTCAGTGGCCTTCTGCTCAAGGTGCTGTAGTGTGTATGGGGCCTTCCTGTACCAAGCCTGACTTTCTTACATTGCAGTCATCCTTTCTACTTCTGGTATTTTGAATGGAGAACACAGTAAACAAAATTGGGTATAATTAGGCTCATCAAAATGTAAAGGAATAGAATGCAACTTTTCTTTTAATCAGCCTCTTGTTTTAATCCTTGGCAGTAAGAGCCAGCCTTTCCTCTGGCTGTGTTTTCCAAAAGTTCTCCCCGGAACAATTTGGGAAGCAGAGAGCTGGAGAAAGAACAGCGGTTGGAGGGAGCTTATACACCCTGTAATAATGCAGATTTCAAAACATAGCTTAAATTTTTGGAAAATCCCTTCATGCGCATGAAAAGTGCACCAACTTGTGTTCAGATGCATCTGCCAACTGAAAACCACCATGACACTTGAGCGCAAATGTTCTCTCCTTCCCTCCCAGGGGCTGCATTCCAGGCGATGCACACAGCGTTTGGCCTGTCTTAGGGCTGAGAGCATGTGAAGCGTGGGCATTGGAGGGGGAGGGGGGCTTGGTTGGGGGGCAATATTTAAAAGCCAGGGAATCGTGTGGCAAGGTTAGTGGAAACATATTAAAATATGATACCTCCAAAAATAATTTCTTGCAAGCAGTAAGAAGTAATACATTGTGAAACAAACAGAACTTTCACTATTAACCTTCGGGAAGAAAAAAAAGGGGGTGGCTGGCTCAGTGGAAAATATCCGCTGTCATTTTTTTTTCTTGCCTTTTCCATGCTAGATGGCACTAATTGATTGAAGGGCTTGATTGTTTTCAGGGAGGTTGGGGGGTGCTAAGAGGGGAAGGGATAAAATTAGACCCGTGATTTTTGGTTTATCATAGTGGGGGACAGTGGTGTTCCTATTTTATTTTCACCCGTGCGTCTGTCTCATTACTTCCCTATTGTTTTGGTCTTAGAGGTAATTTTTAATTTTAAGTAGATTGCTTGGTTTTTATGAATGTGGATATTCTGAATGTACACTTGGAGGAAAACTGACTAACGGATCTGCAGAATCACTGGGGTGGGTGTTGACAGATCTGATGGACATTTGCAAGGCGTTTCCTTGTATCCCCTTCCCCCACCCTGCACCCTACTGGCAGTGGTTGAATGGTATAAAGATCCTAGAAAAATAGCATTTCTTCTTTTTTTTTAAAGATTTCATTTAATTTATATCAATGTCCTACTTATTGGCTTTACTTACATACTTTGCTCTCATGCCGCCATTTTAATCTCTCCAGCTGAAAAATAGCATTTCTTAACCAGTTTATTTCAAAGTGAAACCCATAGAGAAAGGAGTCATTTTATCTGAGCAAATAACAAATTCTTACAGAAGCTTGTAATCGCTGTCAACTTTCCCCCTCTTCCCCCCAAAAATAGACTTTGCGGTGTGACATGAGGACAGAAAATGATTCATATGTGAGTTTGTAATTCATTTTAGAAATAAAGCTGTGACTATAAAGCACAGTCCAGGAAAAATAAGAAAGAATGAATAGCCTTAATGGCACATCAGACTACTTGGGCCAAAATAAAAATATTTGGTATAACTTAAAATAGGTCTGTATTTATATTTTGAAATATAATGTGCAATTAAAGTGTCCTTTGCCTTTTGAATAGCCATTTAAAAATAGTTTTGTAATAGTCATATAGTGACTTCCAATTTATGAATGGATTATATGCTTTGATCTCGTCAATGACTCTGGAGAAGGACCGTCACGTACTGTTGTTGACAGATAAGAGAACAGAGGCTGAGAGATTTTTGTCATTTCCTAAGGTCATAAGTTATAGAACCAGGACTTGAACTTGGATATTATGGCTATAAAGCTGATTCTCTTTCTATTAAATTGTTCCGAATCTCATTCTATAAGGCTTTGTAACAGTGGTAGCCACGGGCCTACTCACTCATGATCTGTGTGATAGAAAGTTCTGGTCTTAGAATTAGGAGAGCTAGCTAGATTAGAGTTTCCTCTCATGTTACGTATCTGAGTGACTTGAAAACTCTCCAAGCCTCAATTTTATCATATGTAAATGGGAGGGAGATATTTCTCTGTAAGGTTATTATAAGAACAATGATCATGAATGTAAAAATTCTTTGAAGAGGCTAAAATGCTCTACAAAGATACAGCACTATTATTTATTAAGCACAGACTATCTATCTAACAATAGGCCAGGAGCTATGAGAAATTCGGAAGGCTTTGTTACAGTCTTTCCTGACAGCTTCTCCTTACTTCTTTCCCATCCATTCTAGAAGCTCCATGCTGTAGTCACATTGGACTTTTTGGTTTTGCCTACATAAACTTGCCTTTTCCTATCTCTGTGCCTATCTCTTTATAGAGTCTTAAAATAAGAAGGCTATATTTTAATAAATAATACTATATTATTAAATTAGAGTTTCATCTGATGTGACTGATCTGAGCAACTTGAATACTCTCCAAGCCTCAATTTTATCATCTGTAAATTGGGGGGAGGTATTTATCTACAAGGTTGTATAAGAACAAAGATCTTGAAGGTAAAAGCCTTCCAAGTTTCTTGTAGCTTCTGGCCTACTGTCATATATACATTTTATATTAAATAAGACCATACTCTTATTTAAAAAAAAGAGACTCTATTTTAGTCTTCCACCTGGAATGCCCTTCCCATAGGAACTCTTGTGCATCTGGCATAGGCCCTTTCCAACTCTTCTGGGTAGAGCTACTTTTTTCCTCTTCTGTGCCCCTGTACTTTTCCGGTAGAGAACAGGAGGTTTCGCCAATAGCCGCAGGATATAAGAGATGAGGAAGGGGAGAATGGAGGTGACAGAGGATGATGGCTAAAGACCACATGCTCAACAAACCTCACTAGAGTTGCCTAAATCCTAAAGAGCTTGAGTGGAATAGTTGGTTTTTGTTTGTTTTTTGGAAGCAGTGGATGGACTTGAACCAGAGACATTCCGTGTGAATACGGGAGGAGGGGTGCAAAGAAAATAGCAAGGTACAGGCATTGTTAGAGAGCATGAGAAGGGCTGCTAAGGGTCCAAAGACAGAGATTTGGGGTTTGGGCCAGGATTAACCAAACCTCTGAGGAACGGAGCTGGAGAGCAGAGGGAGAGGGAAGGTGGTATCTGGGTGACAATGTCAGTATGAATTGTTTCTGTCAAGCAAGAAATTGGCTGTGTGTCTTTAGGAATCATTCGTATTAAAGCAAAATGATACTTCAGTCCTCTTCATAGACATTACTGTGGCCACCAACCCTTAGACCCATAGTCCATGAATGTCAGTCCTCCAACCGTGTTGTTGATAGAGGACAAGTTTTCACTTGTCTCTGGCTAACTGAGGAAAGTCAGCAATGGTGTGAGTCATTTGTAACACTAAATTAGTTTAAAGAATTATCCTTTTTTTGGAAATCATGTTCTTGTATATCTTTGTTATACATGTCTTTTCTTTAATGAACTGATATGAACTGACTTTTTTTTTTTTAATGTACTTAGATGGCCAAGTTAAAATGTGTCAACTTTATGCCCATCTCCTAAATTTCTTGGAAATTTCACTAGTCTATAAAATACAAAAGTCTAGAAATCACTTCTCTTAATGTGACCCAAAGTATAATTTCAATTAGCTAGTTTGTCCTGAATGAAATGGAGGGAAGAATTATTTTTAGTCCCTAAACCCACTATTGCTGGTCTTGGTTGGTGGTGTTTAAGGTAATGCCTTGTGCGTCACATCATCCGTAGGCCCTTCAAATTAAAATCTGTGAGGGGAGAAATTGCTACAGGGCCTCTCTGAAGACTGTCTGCATATAAACAGAGTTTGGTTCTGTAATCAATATGCCATTCAGCAAAGTAAATCCTGCACCTAGTACAAACAATACCTTGCATTGTATTATTATACAACAGTGTTTATGTAATGATTACGTATTTTCACTTACCTAATTATGAAATGCACAATTGTTACGCTGCACAGTAATTGACCACAAATGGCACCCATTTCATGTAAATGGCTGCAATTCCTGTTACTTTCTGTATCAGGGCCAGCGTCATGGGCATGCAATCTGTGTAGTCCCATAGGACCCCATGTTCAGGAGGCCTTGAGCTTAGTTTAGTACTCTGCAGTCACTATCTTGAAATTGTAAATAATTTCTGAACAGGGGGCCCCACATTTTCCCTTTACACTGAGTCTGTGAAGAGTTACGTAGCGCCCTGGCACTGGCCTCTGCCTTGTTCTAGAAGCCAGGCTCAGCTGGCTGTAAGTCTCACTGAGGCTACCTGCTGGAGGGAAGGGCAGAAGAAACTGGACAGTGTGATATTTTTTGCTAAAAGATCAGAGGCCCCAAATATGTCCCCATGGCCTAACATCCCACCTGATAGAGATCATTTGGATTAATGCAAACCAGCCACCGTGAAAGGGCTATGGGGTGGGATGGGGCACTCCTCTCCCTTCTTCAGTATAACCCTTGTGCTGGAGGTGTCTGCAGAAGGAGGTGGGTGCTACTGGGAGAGGAGCAGAGAATAATTCACAGTGGTCAGGGGGCATTGGGTAGAACAGAAGAACTTAATGGAGTCAACTGTCGCTGTGAGATATGAATGTAACTTACCTGGCTCTCCCCACCCTGCTGTAAATGTCTTCAGCAGAGGTGATATTGTTCCTCAGGGGTTTGTGTTAGGGAATTTCTTTGGGAAACACAAAAAAGTGCCAAGTTCTGAATCCAAGTTGATTCAACATGAAAATAAACACTGTTCACGTAGGCCCAGGAACCAGAAGACAGAGCATAGGTGGGCAGCTGGCTTCTGGGTGGCATGGCCTCAGTGGGAATTTCAGTTCTACCACGATCTTCCCAGTGAGGTCATGAGGATGACTATATGTGGCCCTGGACCGTGGAGGTTGAGGGTGGGCAGCCTCTGTGCTTGTGATCAGAGTGAAGCCCATGTAACCTGTCAACCAGGGAAAGCTGGGAAGCTTTGGGGATGAGTCATCTTTGTCCAGGCTCTTCATAAAATTTTTGAACTTGTTAGGTTGATGCTCTGCTTAACTCATAGTAGCCAGCAGACATCATTGAAAACAGTACTGTTGTCTCTAGTTATGTTGCCTTTTGACTTTTTTAAGTTTCTTATATTTTATTTTATTCCCTTTTTCTCTCTCTTTTTTTATTCCTCCACAGTGCATGTCAGTACAGTTCAAGCTTTACCACTGCTATTAGGTTAACTTCAGACAGAGGATATGTTGCTGGGCACAGGCCAGAACACTGGCATGCGGGAAAGAAATATTTTGGCAGCAATATAGCTTGAGAAGCCAGTATTTTTTACCATAAGTTACAGTAAATATTTATAAATTCGGTCTCATGTGGGTGTTCAGATTTTTAGTGAAAAGCAATCTCATGCACTGATATTTACTTTGAATATGTTCTTCTCTTTTCAGTAACCATGACTAATCCCCCTTTCCACAGAGAGTAGAGAGTAAATTCACTTTTAGTCTAGCAACACACACACACACACACACACACACACACACACACTGATTTATTATGCACATTCTGGTAGTAGGCGTATAGTTAAATGCAGAGTAAGAAAACAAGTGCAGCTCCTAAGATCACAGTCCAAGTTAATAAATGAACTGAGTTGTTACTAAAGGGGCTGAATCACTAGCCATTGATTCTTACTCCGGCTTTTGCTAGGAAGGCAAAGAATCTTTAAACTGAGTGTGATGCAGCAAATGAGCTAGATTCAATAAAGACGTTTGTTGGGTATTGTTGCTGTGAGAGATTGAGGATAATATGACAAGATCTTTGCTTTCAAGGAATTTAGTCTGTGAAGAAAATACACCAATAATGCAAAATTAAGTGACTGTAAAAGATGTGAATGACACTTGAAGACAATACAAAAGGGGCAGAGATGATTAATTTATAATAGAAGGTATAGAGCTGTCTCAAAGAGGCAAGAGACTATTTGGGCTTTGGGCTAGAAAGGAAAAATCTCTTTGAAGGAGGTAGATTTGAGTTGAGTATTGAAAAGGGGCATCCCAGGCAACAGAAGGCATAAGCAGAATCCCAGAAGCAGTGAAAGGTTGGTCCTCACCACAAGAATGGGGCTAATAAGCCAGTTGGGTTGGAATGAAGTTTCAGATGATGAGTGATTGGAGGTAGTACCGGAAATAGCCAGTGTGTCGACCTGTAGAGGGCCTTGACTGCTGGGGATAGGAGACTCACTGTGCACCATGAAAGCCTTGCTCTGGAATGGTGACCATCTCTGAATCCTTCTCTCTGACTCATCTCAGCCTTCTTTTGCTTTCTTCTTCTATCTTAAAGCCAGGAGTCCCTTTCCATTGGATAGGCCTTTCCTTTCTGGCTCCATTGGTCCAAGTCTGACACAAGTCTAGGCATGGCAGGTGAGTGTGCCAGGCCATGTAGTGACTCCTTAAAACTCATTACTGTTCTGACTTGGACAGGGCCAGTTTAGAAAATGGAGTGGTGACATTCTCTTGCCTTAGGGCGTGTGGGACTCCTTCTGTGTGCTCAGTGGAAACACGGCGGGGATTCTCCTATTCACTGGCCCCAGAATCTACCCACGTAGCTCCCAGACCAAGGACCCCATAATAGGTGTAGAACTAGGAATTTGCTCAAAGAGCAAGTATTACATAGAGATTCATTTAAATCTCTGAACTAGGTTTTATGAATACAGACCTGATAATGCATTATTATAAGAAAATGAAAAACACAGACTTTGTGGTGGTGCCTTCAGAGCTGAGTAATTCTGGAGAATAATTATGAAGCAGGAGAATGATTACACAGACTGCAGACTAAACATTTAAGTCCTGTGTGTGGGGCCAGCTGACAAGCAGAAGTAATTAATAGGCAGTTACAATGTGGAAGATTCCGGAAAATAGAATTTTGTCGTTTGAAAATCACAGCCTCTGACAGAAGAATATTGGTAAGATGAATATATTTGGATCAAGTAACCTTCAGAGGAAGGGCATTCTCAAATCACTTTTGGAAAGAAGCCCTGGTAGTGTTTGCTTCCATCTGACCTGTTACAAAAGCATCTTCTCTGAGTTACGGTTGGCGAGTGTGTGAGTAAAGGAGCTGTCGCAAGCCACTGCCACAGCTGTACAAGCAAGTCTGGGAGGATTAGACACTTGTTAGTTTTTACGAAGCTAGGTGTCTGGTCTCTGTTTTTGCCTTCCAAAGGCACTTCATGGCTGAGAGCTACAATGGTGCCTCACAGAAAACCCCAGGTCGGCAGCATCTGCTCGGGAACTGCAGCTGGCCCTGAGCATGGCGTGCTTATTTTCTGGGTCAGGTGTGGCTGTGGTGGTGATGGGCCTCAACCAAGTAGGACCCTCTGATCTCTGCTCCACATCTCCTTCCCTGGAAGCACTGATTATTAGAAGGTGTGATAGGGATTTCTGCCTTTGTGTCACAGGGGAAAGGAAGGCAGGTAACGGGCTTTTTGGAAAGCCAGGAGCCCAATCTCCAGAGCTAATTTTTAGAAAACCATGAAGCTGAACTTTTGATGACAGCCAACTTCTTTTTTCTTACATCCTTTTGGTACCCTTTCCTCCACAACACCCTGATCCTCATTCCTGACAGATCCACTTGTTCTACTCCCTAAATATCCAATTTAGTCTTTTGCAATACCATCCAAGTCTTCTTTCTTTTTGATGTATGTACCCCACCTTCAAAAGGGTCTCTAGTCCTACCTTTTCACAATGTCCATTTTCTCAGAGATAATCACAGAAGAAGTAAACAGATTAATTCACACTAAGGTGTAAAGGACTGGTGCTCTTGTGGGGGCTTGGAAAATTATAATGGTTATTCACTATAGATGATCTTTGAAACCAGTGATCAAGAATATTTCCTGTCTTTTTCCATACACTATCCTATTCATCACTATGAAGCAGATAATTCTACTATCTCGGTTTTACAGAAGACAAAACTGAGGCTCAAAAACTTAAGTAACCTACTTAAATAAACAGTCCAGGCAGGGCTTGAACCTAGATCTCTGTCTCTAAGAGGTCTCTTGCTCATTCTCTCACACTCTGCTACCTGAACAACAGATCAGATGAAAATTTATTTGGATAGTTGATTCTTCTCAACTCTTAGGACAACTAATAGATTAATCTCTAAAAATCAGCAACCTGCTAAGGGTTTGCAATGGATTGAATTGTGTCTCTACCATGCACATATGTTGTAGCCATAACCCCCAGTGTGGTGGTACTTGGAGTTGTGGGCTTTCGCAGATAATTAGTTTTAGATGAGACCATGAGGGTGAGGCACTTGTGATGGGATTAGTGCCCTTATAAGAAGACACCAGCTGCTTGCTCTCTCTCTCCCACCTAGCCGTGGGAGGACACAGTGAGAAGGCAAGCCAGGAACAGAATCTCACCATAACCCAACCATGCTGGTACCTTGATCTCAGACTTCCAGCCTCTAGAACTGTGAGAAAATAAATTTCTGTGGTTTAAGCCACCCAGTCTGCAGTGTTTTGTTATAGTAGCCCAAGCTAACTAATGCAGGAGGATATAGAGACAACTGGGACCCTGTGCCAATGTGTAGCCATATCTGCTGCTTACTTACCAAATGCCCACATGATAAATACCAAGAAACTAGGGAAAACCTAGGAATAAAAAAAGCTCTAAGAACTAAAAAACAAGCAAGCAAACAAACAAAACACAGGAAATTCTATTTTTTTTACTAGTTTTCCTAAAATTATGTTTTGCTAAGAAAGCCAAAGTGTAGGCCATTTGCTATAAGATAATACATAATTTCTTTTAGCCTGATGATATCAGCTTGGAGTTTTCCTTTTCTTTTTTTCCCTAATTGGGCACAGTGTTCCCAATTTTATTAGTTATAAAAAATAAATGGAAGAACCATGCTCAGTCATCTAAAGCAATTCTTTTGTTAACTGAGTTGGTTCCATCTGGTTTTCCAGATGAACGAAGTGCCCTTGAATGTGCTTTAATTCTTTGGAAGTTGCTTGCTATGATGCCAAAGCCACACATCTGGTGAGTGGCAGATGGTAAGTTTCCCTTGGGATAAGCCAAGTGGGGATGATTCACATCACCCAAGGGTGATGTCATCATAGTCCAAGATCAACTGAAACTTGCTTAGGCAAATGGGGAATCTGTTGCCTTTCATAACCAAATCATGAGAGGACAGGGTTGTGGCTAGACATTAGAGGTAACTGGGATAAAGCCTCCATCAGCATAAGCCTTTGTTCCCCCAACTCTGGCCTCTGCTGTTGTCTATTCATTGTCCATTTTGTCTGACCAATGTCCTCCTGACTGCTGGAAATAAGACCAGCAGAGCAGTTCACAGTTTGGGTCCAGAGCTCACCTCCAAAACCAGCTGGCACTGATGGTCGCTGTTTCAAATCCCATGAATAGAATGGATGAAGGGATCATCTTCCAAAGAAAAGAAATGCTCTTCATAAAACAAGTGCAGGAAGGGACTGTGTAGATTCCAAATAAATGATACTATAAATGACTGTACAATATAACTGTAAAATAATGAGAACAAAAAGGTGGCAGGAATAGTAAAATCTTACACCAACAAGTTTAGAATGTAATCATTTTGTTGGTATAATAGTAACAGCTAGTGTTTACTGAAAGTTTATTAAGTATGAGTAACTATTATAAACTTTTAATACTACCTGAGTTAAAATTCAGATAAATGGTTGGCAAACTAAGGCCTCTGAACCCAAAGCAGGCCACAGTCTGTTTTTGTATAGTTTTATTGGACAGAACAATGCCCATTCACTTATGCGTTGTCTATAGCTACTTTCATGCAACAGAACCTGTATGTACTGTCTAAGGAATGTATCATCTGGTCCTTTAGAGAGAAAATGAGCTGATCCCTACAAAACAATCCTCTGAAGTAAATACTATTATTTCCCCTTGACCCCAAGGCTGCATCTTGGTATTGTCAGGATGGTGAGTCAAATCCAAGTCTGTCTGAATATAAAGTCTATGATCTTTTTAATATTTTCACAGCAGAGAACATAGGTTCTAGAACCAGAGTGTTAGGATCAAATCAGATTCTACAACTTAGAAGCAACACATTGGACATTTTGCTTAACTGCCCTATGTCTCAGATTTCTCACAACTCTTCCAGTTGTTAATGGAAGTTGTTGGCCATCTTTGACATCAACATAGCAATTGCACCCAGAATGTCTGTTCCAGGCCCCTCACACCTTCTTCAATATTTTCAAAGTTCCCCTCAGGTACCCAGGAACAACTAGGGTGGCAATGTTATCTAGGTAGGGTCCTAGGATCAATATTGTGGACCTTGGTCTCCATTTTTCTTCTTTGGGGTGTTCTTTGATCTCTCTTTCCCATCCACAATTTAGGGTCAACCAGATACCCCAAAGAGGTCCAGGCCTAATATTCTGGGGCTCCTAGCCTGGCCCTGATTCCAGGAGGGTGGCCTGACAAGCGATTAACCCTCAGGATATCTCAGTCTTTCTTTGTTAATATTCCATAAGACTGAGTCACAATACAAGTGCAGACACACTGATTTTGATGACTCTCAGGAGACACAGGTTTAGAGCTCTGGGTTACCCATGGCCCACTGCCAACCCTTGGGCTGCCACATGTTGTGTCTGTGTGTTGACTCTTACCCCTCTATGTTCCAATATACAACAGCCTCTGGTGTTTAGCATTCTAGGGCAGAAAATGTGACATCATACACCCTTGATTCAGCTCACCTCCCATTTATAGCCCCAGAGTTGTCACATCCCCTCCCTTGAGCAGTCCTCAGAAGTGGCTATGTCATTTCCTTCAGAGGGTTTTTGTGGTTTTGCACTGCAATGCCAGCAGACCCTTCTGACTGACATCCTCTCTAGGTGCCACTCGATGTTTTGACATTGAACTCCATGCTTAAGACATTGGTGAGAGACAGACAGTCCTTGCACAAATGAGACTTGACTTCTTTGTCCACTCACAGCCTTTCCCCTCCTCTCCCCACTAGTGATGGTGTGTGAAAAGCAGAGAGGTACAAGGAACATTGAAAGAAATCCCATTCTAGGAATTCAGTGACTACCTGAAAGAGTTAAAGAGAGGATATATTTGGAAAATGTGTCATTCTATGTATATTCTATGAAATTAAAAACAGTGAATTTAACATGATCAGAAAGTGAATTAAACACATTTTCCTGCACACTCTAAAACTTGCCTTTGTGATCATTATCCACGAAGCCAGCTACAACCTTTGAGAGAGTCATTGGAAGCTGGGATTCAAGAGTGGCAGGTTGGATAATGAGGCTTAAATGGTATTAAATAAATGGTATTAGAGAAATGCAGAAGCCACATCTATGCTGTTTCAATACAAACATGTTTTGAAATGCTATGGTGTTGTTGAATAATAACAGCAGTTACCCTTTTCTCCCAGTCACAAAGGTGAAACAGCACATCTAACAATGAAGAACAAAAAGAGATGGTTTTGGCACCCACCCAGCAAGCAATGGTGCCTAGGCACTATGAGTAATCTTTACTTACACTGATTGTAAACAAATACGAAGATACCTCTTCTCATACCCATTATTCTAAACTTTTATTGGTAAATCATTATGCCTCATGTAGGCCCATGAATTTTGTAAAACATTTAAAAAATCAATTGTTTACATACATAGGGACCTTGCAAAAAATATTTGCCTTAGAGACAGGCCTGCTCGGGGTTACCCAATTTTCTTTCCTATGAAGTCTCTCTTGCTTTCATCTGAAGTTTCTCCTATCTCTTTTCAGGTTTGCATTTTTCTGTGTTTTCTGTTCATTTTCGTTGCTCTTCTTTGTCTCCTTTTTGAAAATCAACTTATGCTTTGTAATATTGTGCTCCCCCTAACTTCTTTTCAAACAGATAATTTGCCACTCTTTTTCTCTACCTCTGTGTATCTGCCTTTATTAGTCTGTCATTCTCTTTCTCTCTGTCACACACACATGTAAACACATAGACACACATACACCCTCTGCAGGCACACATACAACTAAGGAACATAGTATTGCAATGTATAGGCCCCATGTTTATTACATAGAGTTTGTTCCTTGTTTTAGGAACTGTGAAACTCATGAAACGAAGGACTCCGTATTTGATTCAGGAAAGAGAATCCAGAATTGTTTACCCTCATTCTCAGACCTAGGATGTGGACCATCAGGTCATAGTATGCTAAGAATGCCAGGATGACACAAGCGAAATTCTTTCAGATGCTCTGTTCTGCGTCCCTTTTCGTGGTTAGAACGTGACTTTTTAAATCTTTACTTGCCTGTGGATCAAGAGTCTGTTATTTGTGACAACTGCAGAGGTGGGTGAGATAATGAGGCATTATGCCTAATTCATGGCTCTGTGTCTACATTTTCACTACAGAAAATATTGAACTGAAATCACTTTTATATCATTTAAAAATATTTGGATAACCCAAGATTCAACCTTTGCTTTCTACTGGGAGAAATTACAGTTAATTTTTACATGTTGTTCTTTGTTGTTATGCATTATTTATGTCTTTATTCCTGACACTCTTTGGCTGTCCTAGAAATAGCCAATGTCACCAATTAGGACAGAAAATCAGTTGCTGCTGACTTCCTGTCTCATAATGTGTTCGTGCAGCAGCAGGAAAAAGCATTTAAAATGCATTCGCTTTAGCACATTTACATAATGCATGGTAAAGGTGACAGGTTTGTTTTTTTCTCTTTTGCCAACTTGTACATTAGTGTCTCTGAGGTGGCAGATTAAAAATTTCAAAAAGCACTAATGCTGATTAATAGTATTTGTTTAGACTTGTCTGGGACCCTAAGTGCTTACAGTCTCCAAAGTACATTCTTGTCCTTCTTTAAACCAACCACATTTTAAAAGCTTGCTGTAATGGCTCTGTCTTATTGTAGCAAACAGTAATAAATTTCTATACGGCTATATTCTTTTATAAGGTAAATAACAAAAATGTGCAAATATGGAAAAACAATCCAGATCCATGGAAACATTCAGAAAGTATATATGTATATATTTAAAAGGTTTCAGTCTTGTTAGTCTGAAGATCTTTTTAATACATTGGAGACATGCATTCATTGGACCTTATTTTCTTTTCCTCCAAAAATTCTTTTTCAGAATTTAGGGCATTTCTCTCATCTAGTTAAGGCTCCTGAGAAGTCTTAGTTCTTGGGTCCTTTATATCTTGTGAACTAATTTAAAAAACTCCTTTGGTGAGCACTAATTTTAGCGTCTCCCTTTTATCTGCTTATTCATTCTCTTGGCGTTGCCTGCTCCCAACGACATCTGGGAGCCTGAGGCCCGTGCTGTCTCATCAGGAGGGTAGGCATGGTTATAATACCATTGGAGACCCTCTGGATAGAGGCCTGGGGAAAGTGTGATGGGGCTGCGAGGAGAGAGAACTGACTGCCAGGGCTTCTACTGCAGACACCACAGAGGAGGCGTCCGCGGGGCCGGGAGGCAAGGGGCGCCTGCAAACACGGAGAGCCCGCGAAGGTCGGTGTTGGGGGGTTCAGGGAGAGTGGATGTGGCAGAAGCCAGTGGTGGAAATTTGGAGCCAGAAGGGGAAGGGCCTTCACTCTGAAGAATTTTGAAGAACTTGAGGAGTTTTGACTTTGTCCCTTTGCTTAGGGGACCCAGTGGGGATTTTACCTGGGCCGTGTGGAGTCTGGGGTTGGTGATATGTGAGAAAAAATGGGGACTCAAGGCAAGGGCTTTCTATATAATTATAGATGAGTTTGTTATGTGATATAATAGACAGAAGAGATTAATGCATAAGGAATCAGAGCCTCTCTTCCTCTTCCCTGCTACAATCCCTCAGGAAAATTCTGGTAGATTATGGGTTATGCACTGGATCTCCTATTTAACGTTGCCGGCATTTGTGTGGGCAGGAAGACTTTTTCAGCAAAGAACTTCTGAAGAGTATCTCCCGAGCAGCCCTGCTTCCCTTTCGCTGTTACCTGGATAACAGTGATACTCTGGCTCCTGCCCACATCAAATGCTGTCTGGGGCTGGAAACAAGCCTCAAAACATGTTTCAAATCCTTTATCGCTTTCTCCATCTCCCTGAAATCTGCCCACCATGGGCACATTTGACATGTGTTACAACAGTAGCAATCGATGGTGAATGACGGTGGCACTCCTAAAGGTAGAAGTTGGCCGCAAAGGCCCAAGCACCACACCTGTGTCCAATCAGACCCTGCGTTACCCCCGTTTGAACATGTGGCACATGAAAGCAGCTTTCCCCTGTGCACTTGTAGGGGGAAGCTTTCTGGAAATGGTAATGCAGCACTAGGCTTTGCTCCTGCAAATCTTCTGCCTGGAATGTTCTCCCCTTCCTTGCCACCAGCCAGAGCACCCCTGAATCAGTGTGAACTCCTGGTCCCACAGTGGGGACTGAGGTCCGGGGAAGCGGGGTCATCCTGGCCTCATCTCCATAAAGAACCTAACTCTTAGAGATGGTCTTCTCTGTATTAGCCTGCTTGGGCCACCCCATCAAAACATCATAGACTAGATAGCTTAAACAACAGAAATTTTCTTACATTTCTGGAGACGAGAAGTGCAAGAGCAGGATGCAGTGGGGTTGAGCAATTTCATGTAGGAATGACCTGGATAATCCAGGATAATGCTCCATCTCAGGGTACTTAACTTAATTATATCTGCAAAGATCCTTATTCCAAATAAGGTGAGAGTTTCAGGTTCTTTGGATTAGGACCTGATATCTTTGGGGACCATCACTCAGCCGACCACGGGTGTATTGATCACACACCGCTGGTGTCTTAATAGTGGAGTCAGCTGATGAGAGGAGACTTGTTGGAAGAGCAGGAGACCCAAAGATGTCTTTCTTGGGCATGTCCAGCAGGATCACACCCTCCATGCCATTCTCCAGAGAGCTGGCTCTGTCCTTTGCTGCTGTGGACTTCAGGGACCTGAAGGGAAGGAGGACTGGGAGCTGGGAAGCTGAGTCTCCCTGGGGAGGGAACACTCTGATGATCAGGGGGAGGAAGAAAAGAGAGTGTCTTCTGTGCACTCCTATTTCATGGCTGGTTAGAGGGGCGGGTGGGCACCTCACTCCCAGAAGCCATTTCAACTGCAATACTTGTATTACTTCTGCTTAGAGCAATCTCCAGGAGTGGGGTCTTGGGTAGGAAGACCCTGCTGCTTCTCCTCATACACAGTAGGATCTCCCCTCTTCTGTTAGCTTATCATGACACATGTTTTCTTCTTTCAAGTACCTAAAGTACGTGATCAATTTTCAATGTGATATGAAGTCCAGAGAAAATGAACGATTTTCACCAACAGTGAAGCCATCACTTTTAAGAAGAAGAAGAAGAAAGAGTGAATCTTCCCAAGCATTTGCTCACCAAACCCACGGTCTGTTACCAGTGTGGGAGAAGATTTTTGGATGCTAATCTAATATCTAAGATTGTGTTCATCTGCTCTTCCTTTTTGCCATTTATGGTGAAAAATTTGAGATCAGAGCACCATAAATGTTTGCTTTTTGTTTTTAGTCCCATCCCAATTTCATTTTCACCCAATGAAAGTGGGGGTCAGAAGATACTTAGCAATTTTCTTCTCCCACTTAACAGTGCCTCTGCTTACTGTACAAAGATATATCCAAGCAGTATTTCCTAAACTGAAATATTTCATATGTAATTTTAACGTTGTTTCAGGCTTTTCAAAACTTGTCATGTTTCTGGAGCATTGTTAATGGTTTACCACAGAAAGCAGGAAACTATTACAAGTGAGGCTTCAGGATGAAGTCATAATCTCCTCAAGAAAACCCTATCACTAGGATGCCATTGCTCAGGGGTGGGAGAGGAGTGGCAGAGGGAAGATTAGACAGTGATTTAGAAATATCAACATTTGGCATCCATGTCTTCATGCCTTGTGGACTGTAAGGTGAGTGGACCATGTCAATCCTTGAGAGCTTTATAATAATCTTTCCTGTACTATCTAATTTGTGTTGATTCAAAATTAGGCTTAATTGCAGTAGTTGCATTTAGTCCTCTGGCACCAGGGAGACCAGCCATCTGTAACTTTTATTATTTCCTCTGAAGGCCACATTTGGTGATAGGTAGATCTCCTGGAAAAACCTGTCTCCCCACCCCCTCTTTTCTGGGCGGGGGGTGCTCCTGGGCAAAAGTATCCAGTAAGTGAACTCACTCTTCAAGCTTTTCCTGGTCTCTCTGTCTCCCTTGCCCCAGTCCAGTTGTTAGAGGATTGTACTCCTAAGTACATACCTGATAAGTGAGTTCACATCCCATTGTTGATGGCTTTAAGATGTTGATACTCCTGGGAGTATTGCAAGCAGACTTGATGCCTAGCATAATGCCTTGTCCAAAGGAACCCATCTCTAAGGGTGGATTTTCTGGCCCCAGGGCAGCTACATAGTGGAGAAGTTGTTGTTGTTGTTTTTTTTATCATAATCGGCTTATCATTTATTATGTCTCTGAAGTAGAACAGATTCTCACATGCTTACATAACTCTCCTTTATAACACTCCTGTGAGGTAGGCCTGTTATTTATTTATTTATTGAAGGACATTCTGTTTACTAGACTCCCCCCATCACCAAGTTCCCCCCACATGCCCCTTCACAGTCACTGTCCATCAGCGTAGTAAGATGCTGTAAAATCACTACTTGTCTTCTCTGTGTTGCACAGCCCTCCCCGTGCCCCCCCCCACTATACATGCTAATGGTAACGCCCCCTTTCTTTTTTCCCGCCCTTATCCCTCCCTTCCCACCCATCCTCCCCAGTCCCTTTCCCTTTGGTAACTGTTAGTCCATTCTTGGGTTCTGTGCTTCTGCTGCTGTTTTGTTCCTTCAGTTTTCCTTTGTTCTTATACTCCACATATGAGTGAAATGGAGAAGTTATTTTAGGCAGTTTTGTCTTTCCAGGTTCACCCAAGTTCTGCCTCTTTCACTTACCAACAAGGCTGGTCATGGGGATGTCACAATGACATCCTCTAAGGGTTTAATAAATGTTTCTTATGACTCATAATTAAAGATGGAGTTTGCCATGGAAGCAGTACCTCAAGGATCTTTGTTCAAGACCCAAATGTAGTGGAAGGTTCTTTGCACTTCACTTCCTGCTGTGGGTATTTGTGGTGTAAATGTCAGGAACTTTGTATTGTGTCAAGATAACCATTACCCTGATGTACTTTGTATGGTAAGGGCTAGTCATTGGCGTGAATGTGGTCTTCCTTGAGTGGCAGATGGCCCCCAAATCAGTCTCACATAGGGATAGGTCCTCAAAGAGGAAACTGGAGTCCAGACATCCAGGACTTTTGCTTTCTCTGGGCCTCAGATTTGCGAGTTTGGATTTCAAGGAGTTTGAGAGACCATCAGGGGCTGCTTGCTTCCACTCCATGGAGTTGGTGGTTTTCCTAGTCAGCTGAGATTCTTTAGTGGCATTTAGACTTTGTTTCCTGAGGAGTTTTCTTCTGTAATTCAGGGGATGCTCAATGAGAAATCACAACCCAGCCCTGGAAAGGGTGGGTTGAGAGGGGGCATGAAGAAGCTCCTTGGATAGCTGCCCAGTTGTGTGTTGCCCAGTGACTCTGAGGCACAGGGACTGGTTTCATTTGGTGCTGTTTCAGGAGACACCTCCTCTCACTTCTTTCATCATCAACAACTTTCCCTGAACACCCAACAGCTTCACTGTTGTCCCCATCGCCTTTCAGGTCACAGAGTGAGCCCTATTGGCTGGGCATGAACTTTCACAAGATTGTGGCTTATTGTATGTACATGTCTAACCCTGGGAACCACCTGCTTAGCAGTCTCAGATTCAAGTCTCTTGTAGTACCTTCTCAGGCAGGAGCCCAGTTCTTCCAGCATTTTCTACTCCAGTCCCTGTTCCTGGACTGTTTAAGTAGATGCCCTGCTAGGAGGTAGTGTATCTTTGTTTGCTCATAATCTTGTTCCTCTCAAGTATACATTCTCTCCCTAAAAAAATTTCACCTGTCCCTCGAGGCCCCATTTGGGTCCCCCTCTTCCACAAAGTCATCCTAGGTCTTTGCCCACCCAGAACTCAAAAGCTCTTTTTTCACAGTGATCTTTTGGTAATGAATTGCCAACATGCCTTGTGACTTACTGCAATAACCATTTCATGGTGTGCATGATACCCACTTCATTTATTCAGCTTGGCTAGTTGTGATGTATGGCAGACATCTCTGTCTGCACAGTGAGTCTCTGGAATATTAGCTCTATTTGGACAGGTGTTGTCTGTCACCTGTGTCAGTCTGCTTCCCATGAATGAAATTTGGTTCATCTTCAAAGGATTAAGATTACTGACTTCCCTCGGAAGCCCAGAGAAGAGCCCTTACCACTGGATTTTTTAAAGTAAGAATGGGAGATGATTAAACGCACCACAGTACAGCAGTCCCCCTTATCTGCAGGGAAAATGTTCCAAGACCCCCAGTGGATGCCTAAAACTAGGACAGTACTGAATCCTATATGTGTACTGTTTTTTCCTATGTATTACCTATAAAAAAGCTCAGTTTATAGATTAGTAAGAGATTAATGATAACTAATAATACATTCAAGTTATAAGACTATGCTGTAATAAAGTTATATATACATGGTCTCTCTCAAAATATCTTCCTGTGCTGTACTCACCCTTCTTGTGTTGATGTGAGATGATGAAATGCCTATGTGATGATATGAAGCGAGG
This sequence comes from Manis pentadactyla, assembly GCF_030020395.1. Lineage (NCBI taxonomy): Eukaryota > Metazoa > Chordata > Mammalia > Pholidota > Manidae > Manis > Manis pentadactyla. The sequence goes on along the minus strand of NC_080020.1, from coordinate 205,951,933 downwards.
TGAATTATGAAGGCATTGTGATATATTAGCCTATTGACTTTCTGACAATGCGTCCCGAGGATCATCTGCTTGTGGACTGCAGTTGGTCATGGGTAACTGAAACTGGGAAAAGCCAAACCATGGACAAGGCAGGAGACTACTGTCACTGTGTTATATACTTCACTTCATAAAACAAGCATAGTTCTCATTTTTTCATGACTTTGTTGCACTTTACTACAGAATAATGACTCCCTCACAACTCGAGTAAGGAATATTTAGGCCTACTTCTTAATAAAGACTTGCTCTAAGAATAAAATGAAAATTAAATGTTCTTAGAAGGCTGGCTGAAATGGTGTGCCAATATAAAGCATGCAACATTCCAGGGATTCTCAGATGAAACAAACGTTGTTGGTAAATCTACCAAGGAGACCATCTTCATCTTTGAAAGACAAATGTATTGCTTACCCACACATAGTATATATGAATAGTTTTGAGTCTTGTGATCTCAAGTCCCATGCAGCCAAACAAACCAGAGGCTACCCATCTCAGTCAATGGGAGCTTATCATTTGGCATCTGGAAACCTCTCTTATTTTGCTGGATCTAACCCAAGTGTAGATGGGAATCAAAAGGGGAGCACCAATGTCCCTATCTGTATAGTTTTATTAACTTGGCCAAGAAAAAAACAAAAGTTAATCATATTAATCTGGTGGGAAAATTCTAGTCTGAGAACTTTATTAGAACTGCCAACCTTGGGACTAGGAAGTAACAGTTTCCAAAGGGGAAACTCTTATTGGAGAGAAACCATCATGTTTATATTTCATAGTAAAATTATAATATATAAGGACATAGTTCTATTGTACTTACATATTTCATAGTAAAATCAGTCTCTCCACGCTCATTAGGGGAATCAGAACCATCACCTAATGTGTACTTTTCTTGTCTATTTTAAAATACTTACCAAGGTAATTCATGGGGTCATGTACTTCCTCCATCCCATGACTTGAAGTGTTTTGGAGGGACACTAGATCAAAAACCAGTAACTTTCAGGAACATAAAAAAGGAATAGACTGATTCGGGTGGTCTTGATCCTTATGTCTGTTCAGCCAGCTGTCTTTCGTTGGTGTTTGTTGACAGTGATTTTGACTCACTGAACAGTGACAGTGACTTAACATTTGTGAAAAGCTAAGTAGCTGGTATTTTGATCTTTTCAGCAGATTATTTTAGGCAGAAATAATGTATCTTGTCCTTTTTAGATCTGGCTACCTAGGGAATAAATCACTCACAGGAACCTTGCCTTCTACAACACTGAGGGACTCTACTTACTCAAATTGCATGGTTTTTTTTTCTGGTTGTTGGGTCACACACAGGTGGCTCACCTTTTTGAGTTTACAAACACAGTGCATCCTGGTAAATAAGGTTTAAAGTGGGAGAATGATCTGAGGCTGAAAACATCAATGCAGCTCTCAGCAGGTGCAAGTTGAAGGTGTTTTTTTGTAGGAGAAAGCCACGATCAGCCCTGCACCTACCCCCTGGAGAAGGAACCAGGTATTAGAAGGGCTGCCACAGGAGAACTGACCACAAAAACGTTCATAAACTGAGGTGGCTTTGTTCCCTAAAAGGGGCATGTTTGTTATACCATCTCTGTTATACCTCACCTAATGGGAGAGACTGTAGGTGAAAGGGCTTGGAGAGAAAATATGAATGGCAACATATCTGCAAATATGCATTATTGCTTAGATGCTATCAAACACATTCAGTACTGCAGATCTGTTCTCTGTATTTGTCAGAGAGAGCAGAGGAAATGCACACACTCTTCATCCTTTCAGATTTCACCTAGTAGGTTAATCTTTAACTTGAGGTCACGCTGCAGATGAGGAGTAAAATGAGAGAACGAATTTTATCAATAATAATTAAGATGGTGCAAAGTGTTGAAAGAGTCTGGCTAAAAATTGAGATATATGGGACTCTTCCTCATTCACAAGATTTAGAAGGGAGGAAATCTCTATGGCAACCGTGGCTGTGAGTTGGGTGTGGCTGAACAGAAGGAGGACTCTGCAAAATCATGCTAGAGAATGACAACCGGGGAAACGAAGGCGGCTCTCAGTGCCCTAAGGGAATGAGTTTCCTCTTCTGCTCACTCAGTTGTCCTGACTGCACTTCCCCTGCAGTTCCAAGGTTATTTCAGATGATCAAATTACAACAAGTCCAAACCTGTGAGAGAGTCACTGAAGTGTTTGGGAGAGGAAGTCATTTCAGGGATGGATTTCAAGGAGAAATGAAAGTTACTGTGTGCAAATGTTATCTGTGAGGGGGTGGGGTGGCTGACAAAGGGACAGGAATTGGTGTGTGCATTTCCTGTTCCTGTTTCCTTAACTGGCATCCTTTGGGTGTCTCTGGCTCCTTGGGGCAAAGTGCTCTCTGCTGTCTTCTTTGTAACTTCCTTAACTATGTGTGTGGCACCTGCAGTATGGAACCATCTGTCCTGTAGGGACTGTCCTATAGGAGTTGTGGTTGTAGGTGTTTGTGGTAGTGTGTGTTAAAAGAAGGGAGGAGATTCATCAAAATGAGTTTTGAGAGGTGGCTGCAGGGTTGACATTAAAACAAAAATCTGATTTCATACGTTTCTTGTTTCCTATAATTGAGGGGCCCTGTTTCTGGAATCTCAGACCTTTGGGAAATAATCAAAATTACAGAGTGGATAGAAATCATCCCTTATCTCATTTTAGAGGTTCATATACATGTTAGAGAAGCATTTTTCTAGTCCTGGCCTTAAAGGAAATAATACTCCTTTGTTTTTTGTTTATTACTATAAACAAACAAGTTCATTTTAACAGTTACTCTTTATTGTGTTGTATGAAGTACCTATGTAATGCAAGTATGTACTGCACTAAAATACCCATATTTCCAAGTAACATTATGTGGTGTAGCCCACAGTCTCTGCAGAAGCATCATGATAACCTGTGCCCTTATGCTTTATAATCCATTGTTGGCTGCTGTGAAAAGTATGATAGCAAATGAAGGAAAAAAATTAAAAAGCTAAATATGAATACACGCTTCCAAACATATACACAGTTTACAATGGAACCCCAATGGAAACAAGTCAAATGACAACGTTTGATGTAATATCTATAAAATGTAGACTCTGCAATAAAAAGCCAAAGGCACATAAAAATATATTTTAACTTTAAAAATAACTTAGTTACAGTAATACTTTGCTTGTGTCTTACCAACATGTAGCTGACAGAATTCCTCAATATAGATAATAATATATAGGGATATATGAGTTACAAGAAAATCCCCACACCCATAAAGTCGTTCAGATGTGAAAACAGAGAAAAGTCTTGAACACTTAAGAATTTGCTGTGGTGAGCCCAAATGATATGATATAGGAAAGAGTAGAAAAAAGGCTTAGGTGTTAAATAAACGTTGACTTCCTCTTGCTCAGAAAATGCCGGAGTACTGTAAAGCTCCGTGATGTGACTCATGCAGCCCTTCGTAGCTAGCACCGATCCTGGCCGAGCCAGATTTCTTAAAATTTGAGCTGAACATCAGTAATGCCTGCTGAAAATGGGTTCTGACTGGCTCACTTCCTCTTTTTGCCAGGACAGGTTTTGTCTTTGTTTGCCTCAATCTGTTTTTGCAAACAGGGCCTAACAGGTAAAAAAATATTTTGTAGGAACATTATTTTAGAAAACCCATCACACAATTGCAATATAGTGAGTGAGGTTCTTCTCTTGGATTGTGGTTAATTTTGTTTTTTGCTTTTATATACCTTTTACCCTAAAGGGAAATGGGCTGGTGGCCATCCTGTTACTTATTTTTATCCATGACATTCAGCACCTCATCCAGAAACGAGGGCCCCAGATCGAGCTGCAGGGAGAGGAGGGAACCCGTGAGGTCAGAGAGGGACTGCTCGGATTTAGGCTCGTGCTTGACGAGCTCGCACGGGGCGGGGTGGTCAAACATGTCCTCGGCCGGCCAGTCGGGGTACTGTTCGGAGAGGCTGGAGGAGTGGCTGTCTCTGCCCTGGCTGGACTGCGACGCGGACCCGCTGGAGCCCCACGAGACATCCCCCCGGTGGACGGTCCCGTTGGCCAGCAAGCTGCTTTTCTCTGGAGCCTTTTCCTCCACGACGGGCTCGCAGCTGAGCCTGGGCAGCTTTGCCGGACCAAAGGCCTCCTGTTTGGAGTTAAATGTCACCGGTGACAACAAGGGCAGCATGAGCGCTTGGGACCCTCCGATGGTGGGGAGGGAGATGGCATTTTTGAGCACCGGGGAGGGCGTCTCTGTGAACACAGAGTCGGAGGTGCTGTTGGCCCGTAAGAACTCGCTGTGTCCAGGGAACTGGCCCAGGCGTGCTTTCTCCTGGTTTCCGGGTAAGAGCTCGTAGTTCCCTTGAAGGAAGGAAATGTCTCCAAAGACGTCGTGCTGGCCCTCTTTGCCGATGTGGATGGTGTGGCGGAAGTCTCCGAGGGGAGGGCTGATCATGTCAGGGGACAAAATGTCCCTCAATTTAAATTTCTTCCCTTTCTTGTTATTGGCAGCTTTCAGGTAAATTGGGGTCTTGGCTGGCATTTTGAATTTGAGAATGTTTTATTTTACAAAAGGGAAATAGGGCCACTTTCTTCACAGAGGTTAAGTATTTCTGCAAACCTTCCTGGACAGCAACTGTCACATCATTTTTCTCAAGGAACTTCAAAAGTGGTTGTGAAATGAGACGGGGTCTAAGACCTTCCTGAAGTTACAACCAGGAGGGGTTTTCTGAGGAGCCTATTACATCATCCAATCCCTTCCACAACATGGAGAAACCTGGAAAACAAACCCAAATAGGTTGTGATTAGCTGAGGCTTCACAGTTGGTCCACGCAAGCTTGCCTTTCTCACAAGAGCCTGTTAAATAATGACAGGACCAGTTCCCATTGGAAACCAAGCTTTTTTTTTTCCTCCATCAAGTAGGAGAAAAACTTTAATCTTGACAAGGGTCCACTAATCTTACTCTTCTTCAGGGGGAAAAAAGAAGAAAACAAGGAGAGCAAGAGAAAGATGCAGAAACCCCAAACTTACATGACATCAGCACCTTTTAAACATGGCCATGGACACAATTTTCTGGATATGTCTAAGCTTTTAGTCCTTTTCCTCTACCACAAGAACTGCTGTTAGCACATGACCAGAGTGATTTAAGCTCCTTACAGACAACTAGCTTTATTTAAAAATATATTTTCTCTTTTGCTTTGGTGTTCACACTACCAAGACTGACAACATTTTGTTTTTGAGTTCTGCATATACCCAAAATTAATGCAAAAAAAGGAACAGTCCCATAAGGATGGGATGCAACACCTTGATTAGCTTATATAAGATTTCATCTTAGCAGAGATTTCCTGTGGAGATGAATTCTGCCAGCAACTGGAGGGAATCTGGATGATGGTCGTTCTCCAGCTGAACCTCTGATGAGAGCACAGCCCTGAAATCTGGCTCATAGCCTGATGAGACCCTGGAGCTGAGCCCTGCTCAGACTCATCACCCACAGAAGCTGAGACAATAATCAGGTGGTGTTGGAAGCCCCTAAGTTTGTGGCCATTTGTTAGCAGCCTAGAAAATGAACACATTCTCCCTGCACAAGCTATATGACATGATTAGAAGTAATGAGCCAGAAGAGGGCCTGGGGCTCTCAGGGTCTCCTTTTATAGATGAGAAACTCTATCTTTTGAAAATAATCCTCTAACTCTTCAGTCACCTCAGGTGACATGGGCAAGTTAAACCTTTCTCACTGCAGGAATTCCTTTAGTGGCTTTGCTGAGAACCTCTCCTATCGGGGTCTCCTCCCCATGGCTGGAGAGCAAAACAATCAATATTCTGAAGGCTGGGTCAGATGGTGGCTTGCAAAGAGTCACATTTGCTTTGTAGAGCTGGAGGCCCCCTGCATCGCATCTGCCTGAACTTCTTTCCTTTTGGCAAGTTTTAAATTCATTTCCCTGTGGCAGGTGGTGAGAGCTGTACCCAGGCACCTGCTGGCAAGGCAGCAACTAGCTTGGTTTGGGGAGTGGCTTGCACCTAGGCCTGAGAAGGCAGAGAATGATGAGCAAGCGACCCATCCTACCCTGGCTTTGTGTGTGAGGGGGAGGGCTGGGCAGGAGGAGGCAGTTTGCACCCAGAGTGGGCTAACCCTGAAGCTGCCAAGTAGACCACACGCTCACCATCTCTCGCTTTCTCTTTGATCCCAACTAAGGCACTGGCTCAAACAACCTCCCAGATTTGCTGCTGCTGAGGCCACACAAAGGAGCCCCACAGTTCTGCCTTCCTACTTCAGGTTGGGAACACACAGAGACAACTGTGTTATTAGAAGAGGTGCTTGACACCAAGAGAAAAGACGGGAAATCAAGCATAGGAAGCCATGCTTGTGGGTCTGGACATTCTCTCTGAGTTTTAACTGTAATTTGAGTCTTGTTAGCAGGAACAGACATTTAAACCCTGGGTCCCAACATCAGGACTTCCCGTAAGTCCCCAACAGTCTGGAGTGCTGTCTTCCTGCTCCCTGGGCACAGCGCGAGGACTGCCTACAGGAGGAGCAGCTGGCGCGCTGAGCCCGCAGAAGGGGGGATGCAGCCCTGAGGCACAGCTGCCCACTGGAGTGGTGTCCTCGGCACACACAGCCAAGAAGGCAAGCTGCCATAGAAAGATACAGTGTGTCCACTGCAACCCAGGGGCACATGAGGGCTGCCTGTGGTCAGCTGGTGGAGCCAGGGTCATGCAAGGCCAGAACATTCCAATTATTTAGAAAAAGGAAGATGCCATGCAGCCTGATAGTTGTTCTCTGCCCCTGAGTGGACCTCTGACATTCTCCGTGTGCCTGAACAACGACTGGGATCGCTGCAGAGGAAAGCGAGAAGGGGGAGGAAGCACTTGTTGCCCTGAGAACGCTCAGGGGAGGAACGCCCAGCCCTCAGTTCCTGCCTGGCCATGGCCATGGCCATGGGCCCTGCAGGCCCTTCGCCAAAGGCTCACTTGCCTGGTAGAAGTGGGGTTTTATGTCAGTGATGTAGACACAAAGACGGGAGGAAAGAGATAATAAATAGAGAGAAAAAATAAGGATAGACTTGGTAAGGGGAGGCTAGATAAACTGCATGCAATGAGATTCTGGACAGTGGGAGAGGAAAGAAGATACCTTAAAAGGCGTTTTCTTTCTTTCTATAAATATTTACGTAGTATTTACTGCATGACAGGGATGTAGGCTTCTAGGACTCTGGAAGTGATAATTTGTATTGAATTTCTACTATGTGCCAAAGCTAAGAGCTCCCAAATACAGTGGAAGTTTAAAAAAAAAGAATTTGGGGCAAAAATGTCTGTTTTACAACTTAAGACAAGTTGATGTTTCTGATGTGAAGCTAGGGAAATATCTGAGATCTCTGACCCCATCCCTCTATCTTATCTGTAATCTTTCTCCTTCAGCTCAGGGGCAACCATGCTTGATCTCAGGAGAGACAATTCAATACTAATTTCTTACACTGGCTGCTTCCTCCCTTCCTTCCTGAATTTTCCGGGCTCCCTGATTAATCAAGGGGCCTCCCCTTTCCTTCCCCAGGCTGACTGTTCTTTCACGGTCTTCCACCTACTGGGCGGCATCTTCACTGGTAGCAGAGTGGCTGGCCCTGGAGCGGGCCCGTGTGGTCTCCTGGGAACCTCCAGCACTGAAGAGACAGTCAGTGTTTGCAGGGAGCGTCTCTGTGTGCCAGGCACTGGTCCAATCTTTGATGGGCACTGGCTCACTCACAGGAACCCATGAGGGGGCTGTGAATATCCCCATTTTACAAATGAGGCCCTGGGGCACAGACTGTGAGTCGCTTTGTCAGGGCCACACGGCTACCAGTCACCAAGTGGCAGGCTCCAGTCTGAGGTTTTGATACTTAATGAGCACCCTCCCTGGGAATTCAGTCAGCTCCCCAATTATAAACTGGATACATTCCACAGCCTGTTTAAGATACAAATGTGTGATAACACAATGGGCTGATAAGGGATGCGGAGGGTACAGGCCTTGCGTACGTACGCTGATCTTGCGTACGCTGATGGTGGTGGAAGGAGGAACAGGTCTAGGCTCAATGGAAGGCAGTTTGGCACTACGTATCAAAACTGTAATCACATGCCATTGGCCTCAGAATTTTACTTACAGAGATTTATCAACTTAACATATATGGGAAATAATACATGTATGAGGTCATCAATCCAGCAGCTTAACAGCCTAGAGTTGGAGACAACCTAATCACCCACTGACAGAGGCCTGGTTCAGTGAATTAACGTGCATGCATACACATGAATATCATACTCGTCTTAAAAAGAGTGAAGCAGCTCTTTTTATGTTGTTACAGAAAAAGCTCAAAGATCTATATCCTCGAAGGGAAAACAATAGGTGCAAAAGCATGTAGATACATTTATATGGGCTTATATGTCTATAAAATATCTCCAGAAGCATACACAAGAAACTAGTAACAGTGACTGCCCACAGGGAGGGGGAGTAGATGGAGGAGGACAAGGGTAGGAGAGAAACTGTCCACTATATATCCTTTTATGGTTTTGGATTTTTGAACCATGTGAATGAATTAGCAATTTAGAACAAATAAATAGGTTGCTTAGGGCTCAGATCACACATTTTTGCACAGCCAATTCTATACTTAGGTCCTGAAAAGCCTACTGAAACTGAGTCACTGATCATAATATAAACATTTTCATGGGAACTGTATTCAAAAAGCCTAAATCTGGGATGGCAGTGTGGGGATTTATGAAGACCTCAGGAGAGGCTGAGCCTTGTCTACCTGAGCCCAGAAGGGGCACATCTCACCTGCTCTTGCCATGATCAGGTGCTTCCCCCAAGGGGCAGTACCAGCGTGTGGCTGTGCAGAATGGAAAGGATCTCAGAAGAGAAGGGTTTGTTTTTGTCAGAGGTAAATGAGAAGCAAGATGTTGCCTCTTGGTGCCAAGCAGGGCATCCATGTGGAGGGAAGGTGCAGGTTGGGGGGTGGGCACTGAGGCTCATGTGTACAGCTCCCTGTTGGGGAGTTGGCTAGTAACACAGAGAGACAACGTGCCATGGTGGAGTGGTCCTAAAGGCCACGTGAAATCTTGTCCCTTCTCATCATTTTCAGAAAAGGAGTCTTGGGCTTCAGAATACTGCTGGTGGCCGACCAACACGGCAACAGGCAAAGTGAGGGATGAATCCGAGTGGGCAAGCCTGAGGAGGGGGTCACCCGGGAGGTTTTGCTGTCTGCCCAGAAGGAAGTGGGATGGACCTGAACAAGGCCGGTAGGGGGAGAAGAGGAAAGGTTTATAGGTTAGATGGGAATTATTTGACTAGAACTGGGGGGCGAGCCCTCCTTGGATTCACAAGCCAAATGAAGAGAATTTGTAGCCTTTGTGTATCAGCCAAGACTCTACCACCATCATAAATTCACAGATACTGAACCATCTGAGGATGCTGCCCTCCTAACCCCGCCTTGGGCTTCTCCTGGCTCCCAGGGCTTCTATCCTTCTACTCCATTTAGGAAAGAAAGGAAGGAAGGCCAGAGATGGAAAGAAAGAAGAGAAAGAGAAAAAAAATAGAGAAATCTCTTATGTGTAGTTCTTTCTCAAGAACCCTCCCCTTGACCCTGACATTTGAACTCTCCATGATGGTTCATCCCTCTCCCTTCACTCTTGGATCACTGCCTCTCTCTTCCCACTTAGATGACACTTGAGATAATATTCATCTGGGAGATCAGATTCTTTTGAAAACACAGGTTCCCATTCCTGGGCACCAGAGGATGAATTTCCCAACAAAAGGGTTCAACTCCCCAGTCAGTTGCTTGTCATCCTCAGTCAAGGTTAGAGAGAATGTCCGGCAGATGAGTGGGCCTGCAAGGGAGGGGCAAGTGCACAGGCCCAGCTTACAGGAACTGGTGACAAATCCAAGGGTTCCAAGAACACAAAAGGCCTCAGGAGGAAGTTACAGCCTCGGTGTGATAAGAAAGGCCAGTAGCTCCTGCACCAGGCTGGACAATTCTAGTTTCTTCTGACTGATTTAAGCATAAGTGACAGTGTTAATAAGATAAATCATCACAGCAAAAAGAATTCAATGAAGAAAAAAACTGAAGCAGCCCTTTGCTTCATGGCCTTATCATCCTTTTAGTAAAGAGAATAGTGCTGAAAGACCCAAGCAGAGCAGTGGCCAGGAGGAGGGGACAAACAATGGCTTATTAAAGGGAGACACGTGGAAAGATCGGTTCCTGAATTACTGAGCGTTGACTGTCCTGGCAACTCCGTTGGCTCCAGAAAGAACAAAGGGGTTGTGATTTTAAAAATTCCATTTATTTTAAGAAAGGAATGTTTGGTTTGTTTACTAATTGTGTTTAGAGTAATCCTTAGTGGAAAGAGTGGGTAAAAAATGTCTTGGATCCTGCAAAATCGGTTGCAATGTTAATTTAAAACACACATGCACGAAAACGGGAGCAGGTGTGTGTGTGAATAAATGTCCTGAGGGATCTGAGGGCCTTTTCCTTTCTTCCACTTTCGGGAAGTGCGCATGTGCTAGACTTCCTGTTTCTGGCTCAGCTGTCACGTCCTTCAAGGACATCCTAACTTCTGATCACTTTTTGCTTTGTCTCAGCGTAGTATTCACACGCCCTCCTTCCTAAGCACCCAGACTCAGCACCACTGCATCATCTGGGCCCCAAGCAAAGATGCTCAACGATTCCTCCTGAGTCTGAACCCACAGTCCAGGGAAGGATGTTCCACTCTGCCAAGACCCCTCCTCCTCCACCTCACCATTTCCCGGGTATTTTTCTCTGCTGCCAACAAGGGGAAGATAACTCCATGCTGATAAGCCTGGAACACTGTGCTTGACCCTGGGCTCCACCTGGAGAAGGGATAGAAGCTACCTGGGACACGTTTCTACATGTTCTGAGGCACCCAGCTGGGAGAGGAAGGAACTTGGTCATTCATGCACGTGAAGCAGCTTACAGACAAGTCAGAAACCTGGGAAAATGAATCTCTAAGGATCTAAAGGATTCATTTAAGTGTAATAGAAAAAGACTAACCTGTTCTTTGGGGCCCTAGGGTTACTAAGCAGAAGCTACAGAGAAACAGATTTTGGTTTCTCCAAAGGAGAACCCACGTTTCTCTAAAGATGGAATGTGTTGTCGTGGGGAGGGGATGGCAAACAGGGAGTGGGGCCGAGGACCTCACGCAGGGCAGCAGCCATCCGTGGCTGGGCCTCCCCACTATTGAGTGGCAGGTGGTGTTGCATCCCTGTTGGGTCTGAGCTTCCTATGCAAGAACATTGTCCCTGCTAATTTCTTCAAAGCCCCATGTCTCGTTCACCTGTAAAAACGCTCAGAGACTTCCCCAGAAGACTTTCCATTTGAAGATGGCTGTGTTTTTACTCATAAAGGGATGACCAGCCAACCTTCTGTATCAAAAACACTAAAATATGACTACAGTGTGAACATTCATGCCAGGTCTGTGCAGACTTCTGTAGGAGGGCTTCTCTGGGTCAGACAAAGAATTTTTAAATTCAAGGGAAAAAAGTCATAGTATTAGAAATCCAACATTGAACTTAAGTGATAATCTAAGACAAATAAATGTAACCAGAGAACACCTGATAAACAGCATCCTGAAGGGATGCTTTTCATATTCTTAGTCTGTGCACTCCACCCCTGAGAAGATAAGATGCCTTTTCTATTTTTAGATTCTTATCCTTTCCCCACATCAAAACTGAGGGCATAGCTATATGCTGCAAGACTGTAAAACTCTGCATAGTTCCCAGCTGCCTAGCTGTCATGCAAATGAACTTACAGCCAGACGGAGCTGACTGTATTTTACAGATCCACTCAGAAAGTCTATGATTCACCTCCCCTTCAATCATTTATAAATGGACTTCTCACTTATGATTCAGCTACAGGTTGTATTTATTTTTCTTTTACAACCCTGATTATAGAGAAACCCACAAATACCATCCAGGAGACTCACTGCTAATTTACGTACACTCCTCACATTTATAGGATCTAATTGTACTGTTTGAAAAACTTTTTAGAGGCAAAATTGGAAGACAGAACATCCACCTCACAAAGTACCAAGTCTGCCCTTTTGAAGAGAAGCTATTACACCCTTTCTCTCTATTAAAATGAGTTACTGGGGAAGATGCAATATACGGACATTGATCCCTGGCAGGCAGACAGGTTTTCTCAAAATGTCTGGCTCATTTATCATGACTGGTTTTATATGGGCTCAGCCTCAGGGCTGGTCAGAAGGACCAAGGCAGGCTCTCTAGTTTGGAGGATATGAATCAAAAAAGGCCATTATCATAAATTATTTGCATGCTTCCATAACTAAGGGGTTCCACTTGATCTGCAAATCTGCAAGGACAACATGAGTACAGGAAGGGAACCTGACCCCAAAGTTTTCAGCATTACTCAGCAAGGATATTTCTTCTAAACTCTGCTGACAAGCAAGTAACTTGGGAAGTCGCTTAGTGGTTTACACACAAAAAAACCTATTTAAGTCGGTGATTATTCTCTGAAAACTCCAGCCCCAGTAATAGTAATAGCAAGTGACCCAAAATAACAGGCTTGACAGGTGTCCAGAAATTTAGACTCTGATCACTTGACCCACATGACCTTAGAGAACCGAGTTCTTCATCCTTTGTCTTTAAAGCACATCCTCAAATTTAGGCCCCTTAATACTCTATTTTCCCTAATGAGGAGAGAAGGGATAGATATGGGGTTTCTATGGTCTTCTCCCACCCTGCTTGGGCCCTCAACAATCCATGCTCACTGAGCGGGCTGAAACATGGCTTCTCTGCATCAGACCAGCACTGGGTGTATTTGGAACCTGGCAGTGACCATTCCACTCTCACATCCATGCAGGCTCTCCTGGTTATCTGGGCACAAACATTGGCCCAATGAATGAACACATGTTCCCCTCAGACCAGGCTGGCCTCTTCTGTGAACATGAATTGGGTCTTCTTCATCTGTTTGCCTCCATTTGCACATGGCATACAGAGAACTTCAAGTTAAGAAGTTAGACCTGCTGGACCTTCCACCATGAGACATGAGTTGGTTTGCATCAATCCCCACTCCCAGTCTACGGGGCACCTCTAGGAAATGGCAAATTTAAAATGCTTGGTTCTCTAAGGAACTTACACTTGTGAATATTAGTTGCTAACCTCTGAGTGCTTGCTGCAGGCCAGGACGGCAAATATTAGAACACACCTCTTAGGAAATAATCTTAGATTAAGTTTGTATCTTGGGTCAATCTGCCAAAATGGGAGGACTGCCATGGCAATGGGAGAGAATGGAATGCTGTTCCAGACTGTCCTGAAGTCCGACAGCACCAAGAGGAAATGATACACTATGACCTCAACATCAGTGAGACACACTCTTGTCAAGAACCAAGAGTGAGTAAAATGGTCCCAGATACCAGCCCTGTTAACTCTAACTCACTAGGACTTCCCAATAGTTCTGTTCTTGTAAAAAAAAAAAGAATCTCAAAAAGGATTTGAATTTATATAAAAGAAAAGCCAAAAGATTCAAATTTTGAAGTCATAAAAGCCCCCTGAGTCTCAAGGAGGAAAACAAACATCCTGTTCTTAGAAAATTGCATTAAGTGCTGTTAATTCTTTTCCCAGAGGAAGCACGTGCGTGGGGCTGTGTACAACCGCATGGTTTTCGCAGGGGACAATAGCTACCCCCCTTCATTGACACTTCACTTCCCTCATAACTTTCTGAAACTAAGAACCCTGTGTTCCTTACATGGAATGTCCTCCCACCTTCTTACCATCAACCACTATTTGTAACATCCTCCAAGACCAGCAGTCACTTCCTTCCTGGAGGAATTCTCTAACACACCTCACACAATCCAGGCTCAGCGCTGCCTTGCTTGGAGGTTTTCTTAGGACTCCTGAAGAGCTTATATTTCTGTTATTTTCCTGTTCTCTGGTTTTGTGATTTTATGTCTGTTATCTCCAGGTAGCGATTAAACTCAGTAAGAATAAGGTGGGCAGAGGTGCTCAAATTTTATTGAATGAGCTCTTTGTTTTCCCTCTGCCCATTCCCTAAATTGAGGGTCTACAAGTTACAGTTGGTGGGCCAAACCGACTTTTTGTAAATAAAATTTTATTAGAACACATCTGTGCCCATTCATTAATGTATTATCTAGAGCTCAGTGGTTCTCAGCTGAGGGTGATTTCACCTCCCAGGTGACATTTGACAATGTCTGGAGATATTTTTGATTCTCATAACTGGGGGTGGTGGTGCTCAAAACTGGGCATCTAGTGGGTGGAGCCAGAAATGCTGCTTAACATTCTCCAGTGGATAGGACAGCCCCCAGAGCAAAGAACTGCCTGGCTCCAATTCTAAGTAGTGCTGAGGCTGGGAAACCCTGGAAGAGATGTTTTCATATTACCAGGTCAGAGTTGAGTAGTTATGACAGACGGTAGGTGGCCCTCAAAGTCTAAAATACAAAAATGACTCTTTACAGAAAAAGTTTGAGCCCCTGCCTTTGACATTGGCATTTCCAATAGGGTTAGATGGTGGTTTTCCATTCCTCAGCCCTCAACAATCCCCGGCAAAAACACCCCTGGCACATGGCTTCAACTACCACCTCTAGTTATAACATCCAAATCAGTGTTTTCAGCCCACCCATACTCTAGACCAGTGCTACTCAAAGTAGGTCTGTAGATCAGGGCCAGTCCATGCTGAGATAAGTAAAGAAATTGAAAGTAAGCTGCTAGAAACTTTTCGTTACTGCCATAACAATCAAGCTTGTTGGCCTGCATCCCCCACCCCCACCCGACCCCGCTCCAATTCCCGACATCAGTTCTGTGTCCTCTGGTCCATCCCACTGTCACTGCCTTACTTCTAGCCCTTTCTGTCTCCTGCAGGAGGGGCATTTGCTCCCCGCCCACTGTTTCCTTGCCTCCAACCACATCTCCTTGCACTTTATCTTCCAATCTATATCAGAGTGAGCCTTCTAGAATGCTCAAGAAACCTTGTTACTCTCCTCAATGGCAGGCCCGCCCTTCCAGCCTGGAGATAAGACAGCTTGGGAGGTCCCCTTTAGCAAGCTGGGTCCTGCCCATGCCTGCAGCTACATCTCCTGCCAGTTTCCCCCAAAACCTCTAAAACCCAGCTCCTATAGTACCACCTTGTTCATATCTCAAACCTACCAGCTATCCTACTATCTCCAATCACTACTTGTTTCTTCCCCACTAGGCTTCTGGGAAGAGACAACTATTTAATTCATAGTTCGCACTGAATAAATGTTTGTTGAATGAACAAACAAATGAGAAAGTCTTAAAGAGACTGCCTTTACTTCCTTCCTTTTCAACCCTGCCTGCTCTGCTGAAAATGCAAGATGGAGTGTTCCTATGATTTCTACAGGAAAAAAATAAATAAAATCATTTAACAAAGGAGTTGTAGCCTCTTTTGCCACAGCTATGGCAAAGGCTGTTTTTCATTTTTCCATATTTAAGACATTTTAACCGTTCTCTACCCCACAGGATAAGAATTTTACAGCCTGTCAATGGAAGCCACAGTAATTCTACTGGCACTCACAGATCTTTGGGATCAAGGCAAAGAATATTTGTTGATGGGCCATTTGAAAGAAAAAGGGCTGCTATCTGTAATGGCAATGTGCAAACAGTCTTAGAGAAACAGGTAAAACTCCAGAAAAAGTTGGGAGTACATTCCCTGAATGCAAACTCACTAGTTATATTTAAGTCAATCTTGAAGAATAAGGCCCTGGAGAAACAATGAGCTCACTTTCCCGACCTTTCCTTTCAAAAGTTAATGGGTTAAGGGGAAACTTAATTTATTTGGCCCAAGATGCATAAAGGAACCTCAAGAAACTAAAATGGAAATTCTATAGAAAAGATCTGTTTTGATTATCAATGTATGACCAGCACAGAACAGGTACTTAAAAAAAAAGACATTGTCAAATAAATGAATGAACGCATGGGCAAACAAAATAGCAGAGCTCTTGCTGCTTTTCTGGGCCTTAGGAGAGAAGACATCTGGGCCAAAACTCTGAGCCAGCCTTGTAGGGTCCCTGTAGAACTCCAGATACATATGGGTTTGCTGGTTATCTTCTGGGTAAATGGAGGTAATTACCCCAAACCCGCCTATCTCACAAATGATTATAAGAGCTGAGTACAGTACAAACACAAAGCATTACCTTTATCTCAAATAAAAAACCAGAACATCTACTGAAATTCAATATGAAGAAGAGGAATCATTCTAATTGCCAAAAGAACCACTTCCATTCTCTCCCTAAATGTTGTCTGTTACAGTCACCAAAAAAATGGTTGCAGACTGGGCTATGATGGTTTGTGTCTACCCTGTGAACAATCTCCACAATTGGAAGGGATGCCTACCTCCAGCTTGATGAGAGAATTCCTTCTGTCAAGAGGACATGGGGCAAACTTCTATAAATGTACATGTACCCTTTTATCTCCACATGCAGTTCTTCCTGCCTTAAAAACAAATGGGACTTCTTTGAGTTGGGAAAATTGCGATCAACCATTATCACTCAAATGAAGAAAAAAATTAAAGGCATACTTATTATTACACTATATAGTATATTATTGTAGTAGTTATTTTTGTTAAATAGTTGGTAAGCTGTCAGGTGTAAGGGAATCTGTATGGCCCCAAGGGAAGAATTAGGAATGCGATGAAGGTTCATGGGAAAGCCGGGGATGGGGAGCTAAGGGGGAGGGGGGCGGGCCTGGATAAGAAGAAACCTGAGTGAATCCACTTGGCCACTGGGCCCATCATGGGAAGTTTTCTCGCAGAGTCTGAGACTGTACAGGGATTCCAGAGGGGAGGGAGGGAAAGAGAGTATCCCAGCACTGGGAGAGGAGGTAGGGTGACATCCTCCAGCGCACATTGCTAATTTCAAGTACAGCCCCTGCTATGTGCATGTCAGATCCATGGGCACGCAGAGACAATAAAATCAGATTTGTGCTTAAGATTTATTTATACTTAATATTACAAAGTGTTTTAGGACAGTTTTTCTTTACATGATGTTTCCTGGGACCCTTAAGGATCAGGAAAGGCCCCTCTGGGACACTGGTGAAGGGAGACTTGAGAAAGTAGGGTCAGCCTCCCTACTTGTACCCTCCCCTCCTCATTAACCAAAGAGATTCTATTATCTAGTAAGATATTGCACTTATTTAAAATTTTCTTTCTTTGCCTTGGACTGAAAAAAAAAGAAAGAAAGAAAGAAAGAAAAGAAAAATGGTTAGAAAGAGAACTGGACCAAGGTGGGTTCACGCTCTGTCCTTCAAACACGTAGGGCCTTAGTTTTATCCCGTGAGAATGAGAAGAGTGAGGCCAAGATAAAGAGCCTTCCATCTGTGAAATGTTAGGGTTCTGTGATTCTACAAGTCTGCAGAAACATCTAACCTCTAGAGAATTTTAAGAAAAAACTATAGTACTTTTTAATGAAATTAAGACTATCCTTAGAACCAAAATTCCTTTTTAACAGCTTATAAAATTTTCATTATCTTTTCACCCCCTTCCTGATTTTAGGGTACAAAGCAAAGCCAGTGACCTTCTCTGGGAGCCTCAGTTTGCTCACCTGAGTGGTGCTGTGTGTCTTCTCAGGAAGGGACACACACAAAGTGCTTCACAAAGTTCTGTTAGGCAATGTGCTTACAATGAACAGGAGGGGCCATTATTATTTTAAATTATCCCCCCAAGCTAGAGCCGTGTAAGTAACAAGACAGGCTGGAAGTTCACGGTTGGGATTTTTTTCCCCAAAGTTAATTGCTTTTGGATATTGGGATCTGGCCACCTAAGCTGATTGTTTCAAATAGTGTGAAAGCTCCCAAATGTTCTGGCTCCAAGTGTAATTCCTCATTCTGAGAAAAAATCTGGAATTGGAAAGAAGTGATTGTTTTACTCTGCACAATACCCCTGGGATACGAAGGCAGGGGGCCTTCACCAGGCTGGCACAGGGAGCACCGCCCCCACCCCCCTGCCCCCGACCCCAAGATGAGTCCACCACTGAGGGCTTCTCCACAAGGAATACAGAACAAAATCCACCCGTGAGCATAAACTTATATAAGGCTCCAAATCAACCTTACTGTGTTAAGACATTTCACTCTGAAGTCATCTGAGAGCAAGGACACAGTTTTCAGTTTGGTGCTGACATGCGCAGTGGGACATGCGGCTTGAGCGCATTTACTCAGGGAGAAGCAGGCTTTGGAGGGAGCCCTTCCCTGTGCCTTCATCCAGCCCCTGGCTAGTCAACAACAAACACCTACTGAGGGCCAGGCACTACCCTAGGGGCTGAGGCTCCAGCAACAATGAGCTGGGACCTTACAGTCCAGTGTGCGTGATCACAAGTGTACCAATAAGTAAGCAGGCACACCGTTGTGGCTGCCTAGCCTGTGTCCTAAGGGGACACATGGTACTGAGCCACCGCAATCACACCCAGACACGAGAAAGGTTTGGTGGACAACTGCCCAGCTGAGACTTCGAAAAAGTTCTGGTGGTGGCCTGAGTTTCAGAGTATCTTGGGTGATCATTACCAGCAGAAATTCCAGAGGACTGAAGGTGCCTCCCTTTGAGTTAGAATGTTTTGTAGCCTGGGAAGGAATAATTTCACTATGGCAGGGCTTAAATAAACTAGGTAAGTGAAATGGTTTCTGGCTTGACAACACTCAAGGCAGAATCCATTAACATGGCTACGCTAGATTGTCTGCTTTTTCATTAAATCCTTCTATAAAAAAGATAAATGCCAAGATAAACCAGGTTCAGGCCCTATCTTGAGGAGCCAGAAGTCTAGGGAGCCACAAAGGTCAATAAATGATCATGTAAGTTCAGTGAGTGTTACAGTAGGAGAAGGTACAAGACACTATGGGAATGGTACAATACAAGGGGAAAATAGAGAAATAGAATCATAGTTTAGAGCCAGGAGAGAGCTTGGAGAACATCCCTCCCCTTCTACTGCTTCACAAATGAGGGAACAGAACCTAGCCCGAGGAGGGCAGGGATTTGCTGCTTGACAAAGCTGGCCAATCGAGGGCTTAGAGTTTGTCTCCTGCTGTGTGAAAAATCAATGTTATATGTCTGACTGACCCCTGGCAAAGAAAACAAGTTTAAAAAAAAACAAATAAAAAGGGAATGAAATAAAATATATTCTAAATCGGCAAAGCCACAGTTCACCAAAAATGCCTTTGCTTGTTTTAAAAATATGTGTAGCCTAAATGATTATAATGGATTTGAACAGAAAAGGTCTTTTTCAACTAAACACACAGTGATCTATCACTGGCATGATGTGTCTACAAATATGACCTTCAAGTTGTCACCAGAACATGACGGATTCCCAAATGTGGAAGCTGTCTAAATAGAGACTTGACTTTGAAGTTCCCTGCCTTCCATGCTGGCTCAGGCTGCTCTGCCGAAGACCTGCATTGGTCTGTTTTTCTACCCACTGGTCTGTTTTTATGTTATTAGTAGTAAGACTGCTATTACTTTTTTAAACTTTTTTTTTTGCCAAGGGTCAGTTCAGATGTATAACATTAATAGGTGTCACTGATCCTGATTCACTGAATTCTAGAGCTACAGATTATCTGAAATTATGGTGCCAAATGCCTCATCACAGAGATGAGAAAAGGACTTGGAGAGGTCACAGTTGCACAGCTTGGCTCAGGGTTAAGACCAGAACCTATGTTTTCTCATCTCCAGTCCCTCTGTGATTGTCTCCACTTAGTTCTGTATTAGTTTTATCAAGCAGCATAATGATGGGGTGGGATGGTGTGTCTGCGGCATCTTGCAGTGTGTTCTTGTGGCTCTATTCCTGTACACCCTGGGGTTCTCTGAAGCATCCCTGGGGTCCTTTTGCTCTCTAAGGCAGCCTCCAGTGTGTGGCTTCTGCCTCTGGCTTGTTGGTTCCCAGAGTGCTTCCTGCCACACTGGTCCTGCCAGCTGCTTTGTAGGCAAAACAATTGAGAGACTATGATCACCATCTCCCTGTGGAGATTCTCTGTACTCATTGACATATTAAATGCTCTGAAAAGGTCTGCAGAAAGGGTCCTTAATTAAACTGGCTTCCCAGAGAATCCTTTCCTAATGCTATTTATGCCTTGGGGTACGGGTTAGGTGGTGCTGTATTAGCTAATTGCAGGTACGCCATCCTTGCAACACAATTTGGCAAAGAACCAAAGGCTAAAAAGGCTAGTAATGACTTCCCAAATATGCAAATAGAGCCCAAATACCTGGAAATCTGTTTTTTTGTTTTGTTTTGTTTTGTTTTCATTTTAAATTTGAGATTCAAGGGTTCTATAAATTTATGACTTGGGCAAGTAGTAAGGATCATGCAAATGCTAATAAGACACTCCTCAGGTTTCAAACTCATCACTATGCTTGGCTATTCAGAAATGACAAACTTCTTAAAATTAGTACCATGATTCATATTATAAAACCGTATGGTTAAATTTTAAAAACCTCTTTCCACCAGAGGTGCTGTCAAACTCAGTCCAGCATCATGAGACTCTGGTGAAACCTGGAAAGACTTGGTGAGACAAAACTGTGGTGATACCAGAAATGTATCAAGGACAAGGGAGGCATTTTTTTTAAAAGAAAGAAACATACCTGACTGTTGTTATTGAACCATATGGCTACTTACTTATTTTGGGTTGTACAGTTTTGTTTTGTAGCCTTTAAAGCATGGGGTTAGGAGAAGGGAAATGAAGGTGGACAGCTCTAAAGCTCCTGCGCTTGCTCTGAGGTAACCTGGGTTATTTCAAGCTGTCCTTTCCAGGACCCGTACTTCAGTCTAAGGAGTCTCCTGGGCAGCCTCCTATAGCTAAGCACAAACCCACAGTATAAAAGGCAGCAGAGGCCAGGCAGGCCCCCATGGGTTATCCGGGGCACCCCTCCAGAAAGGCCTCCGTACTCTATCTTTCACACCAGAAGCTTATCTGGCAGGGCCTGGGGCATGTGCAGAACTTAGAACTGTAATGAGGCCTGACTTCCGCCAAGGACAGATCCTTCCTGCCTAGTTTACCATAGCTCTGCCTGTTGCTTTAGCTCCCTTGGAGCAACCTCGTTACGAAACATATTAAATGTCCACTGAGTACCAGGGGCTGAAGGGGCAGGCAGTGGATGTGGTCACTGGCCTCAAGGAGGTGACCGTTCAGGCTGATTACCTGACTCTGGAACTTGAAGGCAAGAAAGTGGTCCACGCTAAGCTCTCCCCTCATCCCTGGCCCTTGAAATTCCTTGTTCCTTGCTGTGACGGGGCTTTCTTCCTCATCCCAGAGTCCTAGTAAATCTCTTTGTTTTTGAGATTTGAGATTTGAGAGATTGAGAGACTATGATCACCATCTCCCTGTGGAGATTCTCTGTACTCATTGACATATTAAATGCTCTGAAAAGGTCTGCAGAAAGGGTCCTTAATTAAACTGGCTTCCCAGAGAATCCTTTCCTAATGCTATTTATGCCTTGGGGTACGGGTCAAACTCTAGCAGTTTGACGCTGGGCCCACTGCAGGAGAAGACTGTCGCCGTACCAGTGAGATCGAACTATAATAAGAAAATGATGCACATGGTATTCACTAAGGCTGGCAGCTACTGTCAGCTTTCTCTGGGCAGTGGTACTGTGCGACACAGTTACCATGAAACGAGTTCCCTGACAGGAGTCAGGCTGAAAGCTTTCCTTGCTCTCCTCCCTGATGGGGGGTGTGGCACTTAGTACAAGATCAACGAACCTGAATTCAAACCTTATTCTGCTACTTACTTAGCTGTGTGACCTTGGCCAAGTTATTGTGAGTCTGTGTCCTCATCTGAAAAACAAGAACAATACTATCTACCTCGAAGAGTAGTTATGAATAGTAAATGACAGAACCAGTATTAAGCACCTAGGGAAAAAACAAAAGCAAAATGAAAGCATCAACTCTTGATCATGCCTGCTCCGGCCCAAGCATTATTCTGAGTGCATTATTATACTCACTCTTCTGAGTACATTTTTTAACTCATTTAATCCTCAGTTACCCTCTTTTTATAATTGGTAAACTGAGGCACACAGGCTGAGTAATTTACCCAAAGTGGCATAATCATTAAGCACCAGAGCTAGGATAGGAGACCAGGCAGCCTGGGTGAGGCTTCTCAACCCCACAGTTTCTTCCCGTCTCCTTACCTCAGAAGTGCTGACTTCCATGTACATTGTTAAAACTGCATATGCATGTTTAGGTATGTTCTTTATTGTGTAATTTGGGGCAAGTTATATAACAGACCTGTTATCACTTTCTACACCTGTAAAATGGGGATATTAACAGTTCCTTCTTCACAGAATGTATATTAGAAATAAATGAGTTAATCAAGGTAAAAGTAAAGGGCTGAGAAGACTGCTTGGCACTTAGGATGGGCTCCAGGTAGGAAGGAAGGACCCTTAACACTTAAGGTCCTGAAGAGTGTGATGTATTAAGAGAGCTCTTGGGCTTCAGTGCTTGGCAAAGGACTTTATGTGGCTGCCTGTAGCTAGTAGTTTCAAATGACTGTACTTGTTCTCTGGCAAACATACTGCATTCCAAAAAAAGATTTCTTATTCAATCAATGAATAAACAGGTCCACAGGATCCTTGTTAGAAAGTAGGCCAGGCCTAAAGGAAATCATACTTAAGGTAAGAATTTTAATAATTAACAACAAAAAAACCGCACTGAAGCAGTCTTCCTAGAGTCTTTTCAGGTTATGAATTGTATTCAACCCACTGGATAAATGCTATGGCTACTGGGCAAAGAGCTTGTGCAAGATTTATGGCCTGGTAAACAAGCTTTGGGTGATACAGGTTAAAACTTTTCCCCCAGGCTGTTGAATACCATGAATTTCACAATTGAAAAGGGGCAGCTTTTGTGAACATGTTGGACATAAAACAAAAATACCACATTAAAGGAAAAGCTGGAAAGCAGACAGACAAACTAGCTCATGTGAGCACTGCTGCAGTAATTCTCACGGCTTTGTATTTACTCATCTTGCACTACATTCAAATTTACCATAAAAAGCAAAAAAAAAAATGCAACACTCATTACTTTAGCTGTCTTTACATGTTCCATTGAGATACAAAACAGGATTTCACTGCTCAGATTTTGAGGGAAGGGGGAGCTCATCTTACTTCATGTCTGTAGCTGCTGCCTCAGCCACAGCACATGTTCCAATCATGGAATTCATCATATAAATCTCTTGCAGATGATACCACTGGAAAACAGAAACTGCCATGGAACCAGAAAGGCTTCCCAGTTTCTCCTCACAAGTTCTTATCTGAGAGCTCAGGAGCTGCTTCTGAGTGTTTTATTCAATGAGTGAGGCTAACTGGGAAACCTACATTCTTTGGGAGACTTGAAGCACTTTCAACTTTTCCTTGACTATACAAATAGTCTTTATCATTTATTGCACATGTGGCTGTGCTAAATATTTCACAACTGCCCCAACTTATCTCTGAGTGCTTAAATCTGCTGTGGAAAGGGTTTGTGTCACACACATACCTGTAAAGCTTATCCTTAACTGCCAGCAAGAGCACATACAAGTGCAGGTGATACCAAAGAGAAGACCTCTGAACTGTCCAGAAAAGGAGAAACTGCATTTCCTGGCTGTTAGATGGAAGTTAGCACATCCTAGGAGTCTTCTAAATTGCCTTAGGGATACCTCTAGGGCATCATCAGAGCTTCCCCGTGAGCCTTTTGTTCCCTGTGGTATTAAAGAGAAGTCTCCAAGACTGCCTTTGCTATTCAAATGTGGACATGCACTCTTCTAATTTTTATTCTTTTCACCAGACAGCACCCCCAGGACACTCAAGGATATTGTTGAGGCCTAAGAGTTGGGGGTGGGGACGAAATCTTTGTCTCCCTAACGCATTCATCAATTCCCTCCTCCTTCCTAGCATCTCCCTCTCCAGAACCCCCTAGGCCCTCAGCATACAATAGCAGCGACTCCCCCAAATGCAAGAGGGCTATAAAGATTCATGTTGCAACGCCCTCCCGACATTCCTATTCCCGCCATCATTTTAATTTCACTCACTTTTTTAAAAAACAAAATATAATTACTGAACTGTCAGCCTGGACTACACTCTGGGGCTTTTACTCCTTTCAACACAGCTGCGCTCCCGGCTTTGATGCTGCTGTCCATGCAGCTTGTCCCAGCCACAGCCTGGCTCTCGGTAATGTAACATTCAAGTGCGTATTTATTTTTAAACTGACCTCTCCCAGACTGTACGGTATAAAGGAGGTCCTGCCAAAAAATATGCTACTTTCTATTTATAAGATGAAACACATGCCTCCCAAAGTCGAGAGGGGGATAGAGTACAATAATTCATAACGAAAAATGACTGGCTAGATTTATTCGTCCTTAAACGTTCGGTACTTGTCTGTGTCAAGACAGTTGCAAAAGGAAAGAAAAAAATCTTGAAAACGCTTCAGCTGTTCCGAAACAACCACCGTCCAAAAAAAAAAAAAATCAGCGGCATGATTTGCAGTTTGGGGCCCCAGTCACAATGCTCCCTGTCAAGTGAGAGGAGGGCACCCGGCGGGTACTGCCGCCACAGATCTGCACAGTGCGCCCATGTGCGGCCCGGGTGCCAGTCCACGATGG
Organism: Manis pentadactyla; assembly: GCF_030020395.1. Lineage (NCBI taxonomy): Eukaryota > Metazoa > Chordata > Mammalia > Pholidota > Manidae > Manis > Manis pentadactyla. Next base: position 205,927,347 of record NC_080020.1, on the reverse strand, counting down.
GAGGGGAGCGGTAGCCATGTGCTGCTTGTTCTCAAATGGAAAAATGCAATACGCGCCCAGAATGGCTGTCAATAGCTCGGAGGGTGCGGTGTAGCCGTGCAGCCCCACCCTGAAAAGTGGTTGACACAAATGGTGGAGCTCTGCCTCCTGATCTTGCTGCCCGCCTCCCGGTTTCCTTTACATTCCCTTTAGTCCTTTGGACACTAGCTGGGAAGACGATGCCCTCGGTATCCCTGCTCCTAGTGCGCTGCCAAGCCTAGCACCCCACACGCGCCGAAAGCGGCCGCGGCGGGTCGTACAGACTCACAGACAGGAGGAAGCAGCCGTGGATCGGCTGCAACTCACCAGCAGCCCCGAGGATCCCAGCCGCTGCCGCGGTGCCGGGAGCCCGGCACCGACGCCTCCCGAGGGCGCACGCAGTCCCTGCCCGCTAAGCGCAGAATCTGCGGGGTCGGCGGACGCGGCACCTCCTCACAGCATTATCGGCCCCGAGACTGAGTGAAGGAACTCGAGGCCGCCGGTCTCCAAGCTCGCTCCCCGCTGCGGCCCGCGAGCGAAGATGTGAGTCAGACTGAGCGCGCCGCGGCCGGACGCGAGGACTGAACCTGTGAAGGGCGGGGCGGCGCGGGGCGGGCCGGCAGCGCGGGGGGCGGGGCGGGGCGGGGCCGAGGGCGCGGGCGGAGAGCCTGCCAGCCTGCAGTGGTACCTGCACCCTGGCGTGAGCCGGTCGGGGGTCAGCGTCACGGCCTGCAGGTCCCCGGAGGACAATGGGCGCCCATTGTTACCCTTCCAGCGCCGACCCCAGGGTTGGGGCTTCCTTCGGAGAAGCTGCTTTCAGCTACCTCGGCACAAAGAAAGGTCGCGGGAGCTAGCGCTTGGGTGCCCGAGGACAAAGGGACTCCGCCCGCACCCAGGACACCTGCACTAAACCTCGTGCGCCCACCTCTCCTCGTCCCAACAAGCCGACCTAGCCCGGCTAGCCTCGGGCGCCGCGGGCAGGTGACTCTCGGGGCAACGGAGCCACCTGCCCGCGCTGCTCCTGCCCTGTCGCGGGTCCCTGGTCACTCGTAGCCCGGGGTGGGGGAAGGGTCCGTCAGTTTCCAGCTCGCTCGCTTTGCAGCTGCAGCCAAAATGCGGAGAGTGGATTTAGTGCACTGGAGACGCCGGGCTGGCACCCGAACAGCCGACGCTGCAGGTTTTTCCAGTCCAGGGTGGGGTGGGGGGGTTTCTTCTCCTGCGGGGTCCTAGAAAGAGACTTGCCTAAAGCTGGGACAAACGAGTGGCGGCGGCTTCCGATCCGCGACCAGGCTCAAGTGGCATAACTGCCAACCCGTGGCATAAAATTCCGCCTTTGGCGGCACCTGCGCCCGCCGGTCGTTCTGGAGACCGCCGCAGCACGCCCCGCCCCTCCGCCGGGGGCAGATAGTGCACCCGGTTAATTAATTTTTTTAATCTGTCTCTTCCTTCCCGGGTAGTTGGCCTGGGGCCCGAGCTGGCGACAGGAAAGGGCGGTGTTTCCCGGCTGTGAGGTCCCGGCCCGCGCGGTAGGCCTGGGGAGGGGGCTAGCAGCCTGGCCTCCCGCTGGGACTCAGGTTGGAGAGAAACCCTGGCACAAAGCAGAGACCCTCCAGGGACCTTGACTTTCCAGAGAGGTAGCCATCAGCTTGGGGTCGTCTGCAACGCCCCTCGGTCTGTCTAAAGGATGCGCGTTAAGCCAACGCTGTAAACGTTGAAGTGAAGTGAAAAGGAAGCAGTCACAACTGCCCTGGAAAGCAAAATGCTTGGGTGGAGTGTTAAAAAAAAGCCTTAAAGAAAATAGTAGTTGGCAGGTCAAATGGCCATGAGGTTAGAAGTCAAATATAAAACTCAGCTGAAGCGATGTTAGAAATCTGACAAGCAAAACAGCCCGCGAAGATAAGAGACCCGGCATTGTTTCCTTTCTTCAAATGACAACTGCTCCGAAGTTTCCTTTGGCAGATGCCTGGATTTCACTCCAGATTCCTCAGAGTTTTACTTGGGGTTCATATTTCAAAATATATGTTCCATTTGGCACTAATATATATATTTCATGTTTGGATTTACTGAAAAATATTAAATGTTACTGGCCTACTTAGATAAAGGTATTTTTATAAATATGCATAGCTTTCATTGCATATGGTATTTTTATAAGTACAAACAATATGTATATATATTTATTATATATCACATGAAAATTTCCTTGTGCACACACAAAGACATTCTTTACACATATGTCTTGTGAGCAATTTTTTTTCATTTTGCTCTACGGTTAGCTGCTGTTAAAAACATTCTGTTTCCACATGACTAAATAAGTAACTTCTTTTATAGCTTTGGCAAATGTAGAGTGGTAGATTTTTTGAAGTAGCGTTTATTCCAAAACCCCATTTTCACTTTTCTACAGCGTTCCTCACCTCACAGAGATTCTCCCTCTTTGCCCTTTCATTATCAGACTTCACTTTTGGGCTCTAAACTATTTATCCAGAACCTGTCCCTTCAGGGGCCTGCTGGTGCAAATGTGATTTACTCTGGCATCTTTAGTGCTCCACATTATTTATTTGTACTGAACATTTTGACACTGAACATCTCCGGTGAGGGAGAATATCCTTATACAGTAAATTCTCCTTCCAAACGAGTGCATTTCCTATACTAACTATGGTGGCTATTAGGGTCGTTGGATTTTGATTTCCATATGGAAAAAGAAAGAAAAGCTTTGCTTCAGGAAGACTTGGGTTCTAGGATTCCGCTCTGAAGTACCGAAAGGTTTAGCCTTGAACAATTGGTGGAAATCTTAGAAGCTCAAGTGAGACTAAGAAAGTGGACATAAAAGTTATTGTAATCAGGTTCAATTAATGCACTAGTATCTGTAGAGCAAGCTTCAGACTATTTTTCTATTAGTCCTGACTGGGAAGAAAAACCAGTAAGTGTCAGCAGTACCCTTGGCATTCCAGAAACCTGCGATCTACCAAAACGTCAGAGAGAAGCACACTGGTGGATGCAGGCGAGTCTGGCTAGAAATATGCTAGCCTCTTGTCCCCAGGTGTGGCCCTGGAACCAGCAAGCCCTGGGCCTCGTTGCAGAGCTACTGAATTGGAATCTTCATTTTAAAATATAGATGGTTTGTGTGCACATTTGATGTTTGAGAAGCATTGGTCAAGAGTAGTGGTTCTAATTTTTTGAAGTCAGAGGCTCATTTAAAAATCTCAGGGGATTTATGAGCACTTGTCAGGAAAACACACAGAGAATTATATATAAACTCTTTTGCATTCAATTCCAGGGTTCCTCCTGAATACCAATGTATTGATATGGTGAGGAAGTCCTCTTTAAAAGCCATCAGTCACAGAGCCAGAAGAGTGTTGGCCAAGGGACTTGGGCAGGGGGTGGGGGGTGGTACAGAGCTTAAACTTTGAAATATGGGAGAAGTTGAATAGGGAGAGGGGTCAAAAAGGGCATTTCAGGCAGGAGAAATGCCGTAGGTCATAGGCCCAGAAGGTAAAGCAACAAATACCCATTATTATATAGAGTAAGGGGAAACTTAATGAGATTGTTGTTTGATAAGCAGACTCCCTTTGCAACCTCATTATCATTGAACCTCCAAAAACTAAAACTGAACTGTGGAATCAGGGGTCCTTCCACTTTGGAGGCACAGGAACCCTGTGACATGTGGTTTTATGTTATGACCTCATTTCAGATTACTAGCTCTCCCTCTTACTCACTCTGTCCAGGCTACGCTGCCTTCAGGCTTTTCCAGGAATTCCAACAGTGCCTGGTGCTTCATTTGCCTGGGCATTCTTTCCCAGATAACCAAAAGGAGCCATTAAGGGCTTTATTCAAATGAGAATGCAGGGGAGATGCTTTTCCTGTAAAATAGCAGCCCCACCCCATTCCCTTTCCCTGCTTAAAACAGGGAGAATTTCTTCATTACCTGTCATTACATTCATTTATAAATGCATTTACGGCCTGTTTCCTCTAATGTGCGGACTTTGCTGCTATATCTTCCTTATCTAAAACAGGACCTGTCACATAATAGGTACTTAATAAATATTTTTGGACTAAATGACCCCTTGACTACAACCAGTAATAGGTCTAAAAGCTGTGTTCACAAACTCCAAAGCTCCAGAAATAATAATAGATTAAACATTCCTGAAATATGCCACACATATGCTAAGACTGAATTTTCAACTACTTTCCTTTAGTCTATCTGAACAAGAAATACTGAACACATGGAATGTTTTAAGTTCTACAATTCAAACATTTTACAGTAAGGCCTACAAAAAATGTCTTTATAGTCCATGTATAATGTGTAACTATTTTTCTTCTAGCAAAGCTGAAACACACTCATGTGTATTCAGCTGGGGTTTCCTCCAAAATACCACATTCAGACTGAATTTGTGTATGTGTGTTCTCGATTATTCCCTTAAGTTAGATCTAAGGGGAAATGTTAAGAGAAGCTAGAAGGGGACATTTTGAATGAAAATGTCTTGTAGCTGGAGGACTCCCCTTTTTGCTACCCAATTAGAATTTCACCAGCCCTGGAAATAAACTTAACCCGTGCTAATGAATTTGGCTGGACAATTACCAACAGCTAAGGATTCTTCTAGGCAGTGATTTCCTTGTAAGGAAAGAACTGCAGGTCACATCTTGGTTAGGAGGTGTCAGTTTCATCTCATCAAGAGCAGCAGGAAATGGGATGCTAGGAGATGTGAGCATGCAGACTGCAAACCTAGCATGAAGTTTGAGCAGGTGAGACAGTTACAGTAACCAACAAATGCTGGGACTCTTTTCGCATTTGAATTAGCTTTTGAACTCAGACAGCATTTTTATTTGTGGAAAAGGCCTTCAAATATGGATGTGTACTTGATTCTGATTGTGGACTGGAAACTGGTGACTAATGAATGGCATTACCTTCCATTTACATAGTCTTCTGTGCTTTAAAAAACTTTTATGTTCACCTCATTTCTTCCTCATCTTAGGCTGTTTGTCCATGTTGGGTAGGTAAAGCTCTTTAGAATTGATTTATACTTTGCCTCTTTCCAGAAGGCAACTTAAAAGGCTTTTGTATATAAGAAGTCACTCCTATTACACTCCTTGCCACGTGCTCCTTCTCCAGATACCTGTATGTCTCCCTCCTTAGCTTTTCTCAGAACTTTGCTTAACTCTCAACTCTCTAGAGACCTTCCCAGGCATCCTATCTCAAGTATCACTCATGGCCCTTTTTATCTCTAACCCCTTCATTCTTTAGAGCACTTAACCTTGCATACTGTCTATTTTGTTATTATCTCCCCACCCCAAACCAATAGAATGTAAGTTCCGTGAGGGCAGAAACTGCCAATTTTATTCACTGCTACATCCAAACGACTTGATCAGTGCTTGGTACACAGTAGGGACTTTACTAAATATTTGAGTGAATGGATCCTTAGTGCTTAGTACAGATACCTGGCACACAATAAGTATTTGTTGAATAAAACAAACTTTAATGAATGAACTAAAGAAAGGTCTGTGAATTGTTCAAGGTCATTCTACTTAACTTTTGTTGAACACCTGAGTATAAGGCACTGTGACAGGTGCTCTAAATGATGCCAAGAAGAATATGCTTCCTAAACTTAACCAGTTTAAAATTTGTAGAGATAATAAGACAAGCACACAAGTCTCTATAATTTAAGACAATATATAGTAAATGTCCTCAACTCCGTATTTTCCAAATTCCAAGTAGGGGCACATATTCTGATCTGTTATCTGACAATGGGACAGCATGTATCCAAATTGAGACTTTCTGGATTATCTGAGATGGACAGTCTTTAATGCTGATATTTCACTGTATATTAGTGGTTTTGAAATTTCTCCTTTGTAAGTGGAATTGTAGGAAGGACCCTGATGTATATTCCAGGTGAAAGTGCAGCTGCTCTGGCTGAGCTGTAGTGGGGAGCCCCCCACCCTTTTGCCAAGGAGTTCCTCGAAACTCCTTCCAGACTCTCATGGGCTCCAAGAAATACACTTGAATCATGACAAAATGATCAGTACATGCAGAGATTACTTCTGGTTAGGGTGATCAGGATAACCTGATGGAGGAGGTGATATCGGAAGTAGGTCTTAGTATGGGGCAATCACTGGACTCTCCTTTGTACGGGGCTGGGGCATGTGGTCTGAGTGCGCCTATCCAGGCACGGATCTTCAAACCCTGGTAAATGTCAGTGAGGATCCAGCTCTTGATCAGTAAGTTTCACAGTGGTGAAGGGTCTGAGGTTCATGTCTGGCCTCCTCTGACTTTCTCTTCCTTGCTCTTCCTACTCTCTATCCTACTACAGTGGACTTTCCTCAGTCTCTTTTTCAGCTCAGAACCTCAGCTCCTCTGAATATTTGTCCTTTGCCAGCAACAGCACTAACAAGGGTTTCTAATATTTATTTCTTTAGCAACAAACCCCAGAAGCACATACCCAGCTCATTGCAACAAAGGGTGAACGCCGTCATCCTCAGGGAATACCCTGAGGTGTTTATTTCTGATTACGAGCTCTCCCTCTTACTTACTCTGTCCAGGCTATGCTGCCTTCAGGCTTTTCCAGGAATTCCAACAGTGCCTGCTTTCTTCCAAGCTGGGCAGCCTTGGGAAGGAGGACATGCTCAGGAGCCATAGAACTGATGAACTGGAACCCCAGTCCTTTAGCATAGCATTCTGACTCCTCAAAGTTTTATACTACCTTGGAGTACAATTGCCATGTCTTGGGAGGTGGGCTGCCTACTTTGAAGTTCATGCTCTCCTGAAATACCCAAATATTAGGATTAAGGTGGAGGAATGACCAAGTCTCAGACACCATTCTCCTGGTGAGAATGCAATTAGCTTTATTATTCCTTGCAGGCTAATGACTCAGTTATCCATAATGGAAAGCAGGGGTGATGGAAAATCCAAAGATGGAAATCATACCCAGATTTACAAATGTGAGAGGGCTGTGCAGAACATTTAATTCAATTAAAAAATATATTTGTTGAGTTCTTTTTCCTAATTTTTTTTAGAGCAGTCAGGTTCACAGCAAAATTGAGCAGCAAGTACAGAGAGTTTCCATCTACCTTCTGCCCCCCACATACAGCCTCCTTATCAACATCCTGCACAGAGGAGCATGTCTGTTACACTGAGTGGACATACTGACACGCCATTATCCCCCAAGCCCATAGTTTGCATTAGAGTTCGCTCTTGGCTTTGTACTTGTGTGGGTGTGGACAAAGCTCTAATGACAGGGAACCATCATTATGATATCCACAGAGTATTTTTAATGCCCTAAAAACCCTCTGGGCTCCATCTATTCATCCTTCCCCATCCCTTTTATTCCTGGCAACCACTCATCTTTTTACTGTCTCCATAGTTTCGCCTTTTCCAGACTGTCATAGAGTTGGGATCCTACAGTATGGAGCTTTTTCAGCTCGGTGTCTTTCACTTAGGAATATGCATTTAAGTTTCCACCATGTCTTTTCATGGCTTGACAGATGATTTCCTTTTAGCACTGAATAATATGCCATTGTCAGGATGTACCACAGTTTATCCATTCATCTACTGAATATTTGTTGGGTTTTTACTCTGAATAAAGCATTAAATGCAATTAGGAGTTATAGTAATATGAGAAACAGGTTGTAAAATAAAACATGGTTTAGTCGTTCAAAAAGCTTACATGCCATTAGGGCCTTTTCTTAAGTAGTAGACTGGAGCAGAGCAATTATAAGGAAGGAGAGATTTCTAAGTGGCTTCTTGAAGAGAAAACACACGAGGAAGGATAAGAAGGATGGGCAGGATTCCAGTGTTGTCATGGATGGAACTGTGTTCTTCAAAATCCATATGTTGAAGTCTTACTCCCCCAAACCTCAGAATATGACTGTATTTCGAGACAGAGCTTTTAAAGAGGTAATCAGTGTAGTCATATGGGTGGACCCAAATCCAATATGACTGGTGTCCTTATAAGAAAAGGAAAAGACATCAGAGTGTATGCATAGAGAAAAGGCCCTCTGAAGATACAGCAAGAGGCAACTGTCTGCAAAACAAGGAGAGAGGCCTTAGGAGAAACCTGCTGGCATCCGCATCTTGGACATCCAGCCTCCAGAACTATGAGAAAATAAATTTCCATTGTTTAAGTCACTCGGTGGTATTTTCTTGCAGTGGTTCTAGCAAACTAATACAAACATGAAGACTGGAAGGAGGGTAATTTGTCAGTAAGAATGACACAAAGGCTAGAAAATACAGCTTGTGTCCAAGAACAGGATGGAGCCCAGGCTGGCTGGTAGCTGGAGGCCGCTTCACGTGGCTGTGGCTGGCCCCAGGAGAGCCAGCAGAGGGGAGCCCATGGGGGTGCCAGCATGGAACAGATCCCCAGGAGTTCCCTCATGAGTTCAGCAAGCATGGAGGTGGTTCCTGGTCCTAGGAGGTGTTTGTATTCCACATATGTTTTCTGGTTAATAAAAGTTGGCCTTTAAAATGCATTGCTTCTGTTTTACCCCAGGTGCCAGCCTGTAATGGTTTCAATACACTGAGTCTGCAACATTAAAAGACATATTTGACAGAGAAACATCAGCTAAGAAGATTTTGAGACGTTTCTTGCCACCAGGCCAGCACCTGGCCTTTCTTGGTTTTCCTCCTCCTTTATGTCTCAGCCTCCAAGCAAATGGTTCTCTAAAATGGTGCTGTGGACATTTTCTGACTGACTGAACGAACATCAGAGATCGATGGAACGTCAGGAGTCACTAGGCCTCCCTTCCCATTTTATAGCAGAAACAGTGGGAGCCTGGGAAAAGTTTTAGTGATTTTCTCAAGGTTGTCCAGTTAATTAGTGGCTCCTAGCCTAGAAAGCTCCTTTGTTGTTGTTTGCTGAGCAATTCTGCTTCTGTTTGAAAAGAAAAGTTTCATCCCTACCAGGGTTAGGATGGGAAAGTACTCTGAATTATGTCTCTGGGAAGGCCATGGCATCATGTTAAAAAACGTGTGCTTTGGAGTCAGATATCTGGGTTCAGGCCCCAGCTCTCCACTGGTTAACTGTGTGACTTTGGAGCCACTGCATAAGTTCTCTGAGCCTTAGTTCTTTATAAGAATGGCAGTGGTGAGGGAAGGTTATCACAGAATTCATCTTGAGAGTAGATATGAAGATTGAGTGAAACAGTTCTTATGAATGTGACTGGCACATTATCAAACCTCAAAAAGTATGCTCAGATCTATTTTTTCTACCCCACAGGGATAGTCTTATTTGTCTGTATGTCCCCGGGACCTGGAAAATCCCTGATACAGGGTCTGTGTGCAACAAATGTGTGTTGAATGAATGAAGCCTCAGGAGGAGCCTAGGAGAACAAATCGCACATAAAGCTAGGGAAAAAAAAAAAATCAGGAGATAATATCTGGATAAGGGAAATCAGTAAATACTTAGATTCTCAGGCAAGTGCAGATTTGAGAAATGTGAAATGGCAATAACAGAGAAGGAGGAATTACCCCCACCTCCAGGGGGTCACATGGGACCACACAACAGGGGCACTTGATACGTCTTGCAAAGCATGAAGTACAGAGCAGGTGTGCAGGGGCCATCACCACCAGAAGCAGCCTTTTCTTACTAAGATTTGGAGGGAAGGTTGCCAAGCATCCGGAGAGGCTTATGCTGCTCAGCCCTCAGGAACCAGGGAGGTCAAGGGGCAGGGGACTGGCCCCAGTGAAAACAGACCTAACAATAAAGACTCCACAAGGTGGAGTGTATTAAGACTGTCTTTTTGCTTTGATGCTTTGATGTGTTGGGGCCATGCTGGTACTGGAAGAGACTGTCCCTCCCAGGGGTAGGTGATTCCCAGAGACAGCCAACAGCCTGCCTGGGAGCACACTGTTAAATGCAAACTAACCAGCTGAAGCCCATGCCTCAACCACCTCCTTTCCTGGGCTCCCACAGGGCTTTCACTGGGAGCCCATTATTTCCCGGCCCTAGCTGGCTGGAGGCCAGATACCAGACAGCAGGAGAGGCTCCCTGCTCTAATACCCCAGAACCTGTAGAAATTATTCAAACTAGTCAATCCTAGGCCTGCTTACCCTGCCTTGCCTTGCTTTCCACATGGAAACTTGTGGAAAGGTTATAACATGTTTCCACATGGAAACATGATATAACCTCTTGTCCATGTTTCCCCGACACTTCTTCCTTTTAGTGGGCATGGTGCTGGCCCATGTGTTACTGAGGTGTGCTTTGCCTCCTGTTTCCAAGGATCCATGAATATAAGAACTTCTTCCTTCACAACAGTCTTTTCTGTGTCTGTGTATCTTACCACACTTGATCAAAACAAATCCTAGGTGCCCTTACACTCCCAGGGGCCATCAAGGCTTCTAGGATTGTCCCGTCTAGCTAGACGACAGCCCTCTCTACCCTTATTGAGCATATTTTCATTGTGAGTCAGAGTTGATATTTTCCTATGTTCTGAGAAGTTACTTTCGGCATTTCTCAATCTCTCTCTCTGTCTCATTTATTTTATGTGAGGCATTAGGCCCTACATCTTTTTTGCTCCCTTATTTGAGGATGGAGAACATAGGAGCTAAAGTCAAATGTAGGAAACTAGTTGATGGTTTCTACACCCCATTTCTAATATGACCCCAAAGAGATGCACCTCTTCTCTTCTAGCTGAGCTATTCCAAAAATGTTCTCAAGACAAATGACTCAGATTTCTTGTTTAGTTTTTAAATTTTACTCTCATTCACTGACAAACTTTTCATATTTCAAATAGAACAATGAGACACTATCATTCACCTATTAGCATGGCTAAAATCCAAAAAACTGACAATACTATTTGCTGGTAAGGATAGACTATTTGTGGACAGTAGGAACTCTCATTCAATGCTGGTGTGAATTCAGAATGGTAATAGTCACTTGGAAAGAGTTTAGCAGTTTCTTCCAAGTTTAAACAAAGTCTTAAAACAGAACCTAGCAATCATACTCCTAAATATTTACACGAGTTGAAAACTTATATCCACACAGAAACTAGCATGAGAATGTAAATAGCAGTTTTATTCCTGACTACTCAGAACTAGGAGCAACCTTCAACAGGTGGATGTCTAAACAAACTGTGGTACATTCATATTAGCAGACTGAGCTATCAAACCACACAAAGACAGTGGTGGATTTTAAATATTCATTGCTAAGTGGAAGAAGGCAGTCTTTAAAGGTTATCGTCTCTAAAGGAATATTGCATAATTCCAATTGTTGCATTGATTCCTTTGTGACATCTTGAAAAGTCAAAACTCTTATAGAGATAGTAAATAGATTAGTGTTTGCCAGGAATTCAAGGTGAGAAAAGAGTTGAGTAGATAAACCACTGGGGATTACTTTAGAGTAGCCTAACTATGATGCTGTAAAAATGGGAGATGTATGACACTATAGACTTGTCAAAACCCATAGAACTTTACAACACAAAGAGTGCACCTTAATTATGCAAATTAAAAACATCGTTAAGGAGGTTGTAGGATCCCTGGATGGGATGTCAAGTATGACAAAAGAATCTAACTTTATTATAAATATGTGAACCATCTCACTGAAGGGGATGGGGGAATAGTGCTGACCTAAGTGAATTTAGAAATGAATGGAATCTGGAAAATTAAAGGCAAATGGAATTGTACATAAGCACTCGAGTTTATAAAGTTATTTTCTATGAGGTTATCTGTTAACAGTTATGTGAGTACTCTATAGTACACTGGAACTGAGCGATTGAGTAATAGATGGCTGATGGTGGGAGCCAGGTTTCTCATGGTAGAGGAGAGGATAGAGACAAACGAAGGGAGAAGGCTAGAATGATCGGTGTAGTGCTGGGTTAGAGCTGGAGACATCAGTATGAGCCCCTATTTAGCTTAACATAGATACAGATAGTTATATGTAGAAATTTGTATAAATACGTGTGTATAATCAGGTGCTAATATATAGCATGTAATTCTTTCTCTGTTAGCTGAGAGGGCCTAGAAGCAGCAATGCCATGACAGCATCCAGCACACCGAGGTGATGGTCTCTGACACCATTATCCCATCACAGAACCAGGGCTCCTTGGAAAAATGCTTGATTCTAAGGCCGGAGCAGGAAATATACATGATGAGCCTGGAGCATCTTGTAGTCCCACAAAGTAAGGAAGTGCTCAACAGAACTTCACCATCACTGGAGTATTTTAAGTGACATAGGACCAACTGAAAGAGCTCTCAATGGCCAAAACTGGAACAATTTGAGCAGGAACATAAAGCAGAACTGGGTTTTAACCTAAAGCATAAAATAAATACACATGTGTCCTACGGATATAAATAAATGATTGAATAAATAAATAAACGGGGGACAATAGATAAATCTCGCCTGCAGAAGAATTCCAAATAATTTATGTAAATATTTTGCTGTCAGACACATAGAGTGTAACTCCCCACTCCCTTATTATGGGCTACATAGAGTGACTTCCTTTCAAAGCATAATCAGTAGAGAAACCTGACAATCAGTACCTTAGCCAGGTGATCAAGGCCAACAACAGTCATAGATCGTGTTGATAGTATGCAGCCTTGCTGTGACATGATGATAATGGCACATCACCTCTGTGGTCTTCCTCCAAAAAAATGCATAGCCATGGTCCAATCATGAGAAAAATGTGAGATGGTTCCTGCTGGAGGGACATTCTACAAAATGCTTGACCAATACTCCTCAAAGCGGTCAAGGTCATCAAAAACAAGGAGAGTATTAGAAACCGTAGCAAAGCAAAGATCCTAAGGAACCATAATGACAAAACATAACGTGCTATGCTGGACAGGATCCTGGAACAGTAAAAGGATATTTGGTAAAAAGTAAAGAAATCTGAACAAAGTGTTTCATTCAGACTTCAGTTAAAAATAATGTGTCAATTCACTGTCACAAATGTACCATTTGAATGTAAGACATTAATAACAGGGAAATGGTATATGGGAACTCTGTGTATCTTCTCAATTTTTCTGTAAGTCTAGACCTATTTTAAAATTTTAAAGGTTACTTTTAAAAAGCGCTGGGAAGAGTTGTCTACACTCACTTATTTTGCTTAGAGCTGGCTTTTGTCTTTAACTTATTGTTCTATAATAGTAAGCTTGATTATTTAACTTTCAATAATTAAAAAAGAATAAATTTCAGCTCATCATAAATAAAGACCTGAAAAATATTTCTCTCAGAAAACTGGAAGTAAACAATTAAACCAGCAAAAACAGGGGTTTATATGTGTACAAAAGTGTAGGACTTTATACTTTTGTCCATACTGATGATAAGGGTTGATCATTGCAGTATTGAGTTGCATTAATGAAACAAAAATATGAAATTTCTGTGACAAAAGTAAACTTTAAATTGTTATAGTCTATGTTGCTATATACCTTCAGTATGTAAAATGTTACTGGCTTTGGAACATGATTGGGAAATGGAGGACCTGAGAGAATCCTGGTGAACCTGAACCCTCAGGTATCAATAAATAGGTGGGTGGATATCTTGAAAATTTAACAGGAAACTCCTGCTCACTTTTGTCCTGTACTGGCAAGTGTCTAGCTGACAGTCTTTGGAAGCATCTAGAAATTATACAGACTCTAGTGCCCACCTAAGAAAATGGCCATCAAGGATGCCCTGAAGTCTCTGAAGTTCTCTAGTGGGCACGACTGCCTTGAAGAAATGCAAGATGACAGGGAAATTAACCTCTCTGTACAACAAGTACTTGTGGATGTACCCTTGGTTTAACTAGTGGTGCCACATCTCTTCCTTCCCTCACCACCTTCTATACACAAATTCTGTTTTCTGTTTAACATGCATCTAGAGAACAGAAAATATGTGTAAGGCATGTGCTGGAAACTGTGAGTAACACAAAGTTGAACTAGACATGAATCTCTCTGATTTTCCCTCAAGGAATGGATAACCTAATATGTGATCTCATTTGCATAAATAATGTAACAAGGTAGAGAGTGACCATTGCAAAGCAGTGTTACTGAGTAGACAGGCTTACTATTCCATTATTCCCTTCTGCTAGTAAGTCCTGTGGGATCACTGAGGCTGTATCTGTCGGTTATACTTTTGGCTTAAGCTGTCATCATGCTGCACCTGGATCTTCCCTCCATACCTTCTCCCCAGTACAATTACTCACAAATCAAATAGACCGGATCACCTCACTTAGCTTCTCATAGCCATTAGGTGAAAACAAAAAGTATTTAGCAGGCTAAAAACAACTTCTGGCATGCTCTGGAGTTGCCTGTGTCTCTAGTCTCATCTTCTGAACCATCCTCAGGTTCCACACCTACTGAGTTACTTGTGGTATTCAACACTCCCGTGTCCTTTCACCTCTGTGTGTGCAGCTCCGCCTCCTTTCTAGAACACCCTGCCCGCCACCCTCCACCAGACCACCTGTGTATCCTCCAAGGCTCACTTCCTCTGTCAAGTGTTCTGGGGTCCTGTCTGCTGGGTGATTCCCTCGTCTGTGTTGTAATAGCTCCTTGCCATTGGCTCTGACACCATTTCTTATCTCCTGGAATGTACTCTCCCCACCTTCACAGACTCTTACTCATTCTTTAAGACTCACCTTCGGGAACCCTCCTCCCTTTACTCGGAGTTAATCTTCTCCTGCTCCAGGAAATCATTAAGGTTTTCTCTATTATAGTTCTGAGGTGCATCTGACTTGCACTTTAGCAGTACTGCCTTATCCATGGGACAAACACTCTAGGCCCCCAGTGGATGCCCAAAACTGAGAGTACCAAACCCTATAGACACTATGTTTTTTCCCTATACATTCACACCTATATAAAGTTTACTTTATAAACTAGACACAGTAAGAGATTAACAGCAATAACTAATAATAAAATAGAACAATTATACCAATATACCATATAAAGTTATGTGAATATGGTCTCTCTCTCTCTCTCTCTCTCTCTCTCTCTTGCAATTTCTTGTACTGGACTCACCCTTCTTGTGACGATGTGAGATGATCAAATGCCTATGAGATGAGAGGAAGTGAGGTGAATGAGCTGGACATTGTGACATAGCATCAGGCTACTATTGACCGTCTGACAATCTGCTTCCAGACCCCCATTGACAGTGGGTCACTGAAACCACAGAAAGTGAAACCACAGGAGAGGGGGACCTGCTGTAGCTGCTGGCATGCTTTGTCTTGCATTTTCACCTGATGGCTCACCATTTCAGAATAGGCAGCTTATCTTCATCTTTATTTTAGCACAATGCCTGGCACAACACCTGTTGATTAAGTTAATTGCCCTTTCTGTGGTTACTTGGGCCTCTAGGCAACCAAACATCTCAAGGCCCCATTTCTGGACATTCTAACACGCAGACTATGCCAGTCTTTACATGACTTGATGAGGCTCATACCACCAGGAAATAGAATTTACAGCATGTTTATTTCTCCTCTCTAGGTACCTGTTTTGCAGACAAGACCAAATAGAGTAAATCCGGGCTAGAATCTGAAATGTAAAGAGGCTACTTGTCAACTACACCATTGTTTTCTGCTGGAGCTAGCAGAGCAGCCTTAGCCACACATTCCTGGGACATGAATAATATCAGTCGTGATTACACTTCAGCTTCTCATCAGTCATCAGCCTGTGAGCATTGAGTGTAACCTAATTAGGAAATGGGAAGGCCCCTATGCTGCGGATGAACACAGGGAAGCACAGGTCCACATGCCTCTCCCCGAGAAGGGGACTCATCGAGGCTCACACACAGGTTTCGATCCTGCAAGGCTCAACGGCAGACCTCACCGGTCCAATCCACATTCCTCACATAATCACCACTATACAGATCACTACACCTTGGGTTCCTTCCTATAGTACCCTCCTTAAATGCATTGCAAAGGAGGTATCTCAGGACTGATAAATTAGTCACTTTCAAATGGATATTAAAGTATTAACTAGGTGATTAACTCTGCCTAACACATTTTTTGTAAAACACATACTTTTGTCTGGCTCAAATAGGAACTCTGAACTTGTTGGCAATTGGCTTTTCATCTTTTACTGAATTCTTCAAAGCTTGTTTGTCTTTTCCCAGACAGCTCTCAAAATGCACTCAAAGGGCTGCATTTTATCTTCCAAAGTGCAGAGAACAGAGGATTAGGACGTCTGCAGGCACAAGGGGTGAGACGCTGTCCTTAAATTTCCTTTGCACGAGAGAAAAAGCACAGGCTCTTCTTTGCACAAAAAGCTACTGCGTCTGTGTCCCCTCTTGTCATGATTGGATTTTAACTTGCTGCCTTCATTAGTCAGTCTTCTGTCCATGTACTGATGAACACTCGTTGAGCATCTGCTGTGGTGCTGGTCTGCCTCACCCCGCGGTAGTGCCCTGGCACCCGGTATCCATAGTACCTGGCAGGAGCAAAGAAGAGGCTTGTGGTCACAGGGCAGTGAGATGGACTCACCTGCTCTGAGACTGTCTAGCTAAGCACACAGAAACCTGACCAATTGAGCTAAAGTTAATTTAATTCTATTGGAAAATGTTTTTTTATCAAACCACCCTCTGCTGACTCAGTGTCTGTTCCTAAAACTCACACCTTGCGCTGATACTGTGTGAACTTCAGCGTTGCGCTCCAAGCTTCTTTTGCTGCTAGGCAGGGTCAGAGATATCACTAGAATTATTTGTTTGTCTTAAATCATGGTAAGCTACTCTAGAGTGTCATAATAGTTTGCCACCTATTTCTAAGTGTCCTTTGTCCCCTGCCTTTCACAGACCTGGGCTCCCTCTGGGTTCTCATTCTCGTCTATCTCCTTATAATTTTTAATGCCGGGCTCTCTTCCCAATGGGTGGGCACTTGGCTCTATAGAGACCTCCATGGCATAATGGGATGGTGATGACCACCCACTCAGTTTTCTTCACCAGGCTTGAGCTCAAGTGAGGACGTCCTGATGCTTCTGCCTTCTAACCTGGTGTTTGCCTGCATTATGTCTGAACATGGCTTAATTCCCTTAAGTTGCCAAACCCTACTTGCTTGTTTGAAATTCTGTTGTCACCCTAGTGCCAACCCACCTGTGCCAGCAGCTCCACCCCGCTTATAACTTGTCCTGCTGCCATGCCTCACTGAGAATCATGAAATTGAATTGGGATGATATCACCATTGTTGTTACCACTATTGCTTTACTGTTAGGGAAACGGAAGCTCCAAAGGGTTAAGTGACTCAGCCAACTAGACGACTAATACACAGTGGAGCCAGGCCTTCACCAAGGTCCCCTGTTTCTAAATAATTTGCTCTTTGCTCAAATCCATGCTATTTGCTCTAAGTATATCAGGGTGACTTTGAAAACTAGGTGTGATGAAAAGGTGAAAATATACAGAAACGAGTATTTTGTAATTATTATCGGCAAGGGGGCTTCCTGCAGTGTGCAGCAATGCATTTCTCCTGGGTCTAAATCTTTCAAGCAGAAAAGCTGCTGCTTCCTGCACCAGGTGAAGCTTGCATGTGGGTGGGAGATTACAGCAATATCTACAAGATGCCTGGGGTGAACCAGTCATGTTTCAAACATTCGTTTGTGGTTATTTAGAACGGAGGCCTCATTTTCCCAAACAGATAATGTTATAAATGGTGGTTAGAGTCTAGGATTATCCCACAAAGGCTGTTTAATTAGTGATGCAGCTGGAGTACATTTCTATTTCATAAGGTGGCTGAAGTGATGCATGTATTATGCTGTCATAACATAATCATCAAGGCTCGTATCAGTGAAGCAATATTTATTTTGAAATGTTGAACTGTCTAAAGACAACAGTACTGATTCTGCCACTGTTGGCTCTAGAGTGCTTGCGGTTGGTTGGGAAATTTCACGAATTTTACTAGCTGAGAGAGTGGGCTGGTCAGATAGAAATGAGAAGGTGTTTTAGAGAAAGATCAGGTGACTTGGAAAAAAAAGTACAAATGTAGGGACAGGAAAAGAGAATCCTAGGAATAAAAAGAAATGATGTGAGCAGAGGAGTTGGAAGAAATCAGTTATCTGAGGATGAGAAGTAAAATCTGACAGGGAAATGGGGATGAATAACAGGACTGGGAGAAGGTGGGTTTTGAAGGTAAGGGATTTAGAAGGTGAGAGACAGATGGTACGTTGGCAGATGATTTTGAATGGCTTTGGAGAAAGCAAGCTCAGTGTTAGAGAAAGTGTTAAAGAAAAAGCTGTACTAATAAAATTTCCTTAACTCTAGCTATCAGTAGCCAATGGGGTGTCAGATTAGCTACGGGGTCTCACTGATGGGGGACAGTGTACAACCCAGGGAGGGCATGAGGTCTGAGGAATAATGGGAAAGAGCCTTGCAGAGAAGCTAAATGTTACTCCATCCCAATAAAATAGGAATCCAAAAAAAGTAGTCCTGCAGAGAAGGAGCCGATGGCTTCGGTGGAACATGCATCTCTGTGTTAGTCTTTGCCCTATTTCCAATACTAAAATGGGAGGAAATCTTGACTAGAATAGGATTTGGTCCAACATAAAGAAAAGCTGTGAAGCAGCAGTTAGGTTGATGGCACTGGTTTTCTCAGAGATGGTGTAATGGGCTCCTTTGTTGGCTGGCTGGTTGGCTTATGAAGGGAAAAAGCCTGGACAAGGTCTGAAAACAGGAGAGTAGGAAAAAGGGATTGATATCTTTTTGTCAATAATGTAAAAATGCCATATTCTTTGCACTCTGGGGCAAGCTGTGCAGATCACTTTGCCTTTAGGGAAATGTTTCTGTTCTTTAAAGGGGATTTTTGACTATACTTGTTCTCGATGGATAAGTGTGTTTGTTGTTTGGCTGAAGGTCGAAAATGTTGTTCCAGATTGAACAATTTAGTCTTTGGGGGGAGATACTGCTGTGAGCTATTATAAATCATGGATTGCCTTAATTGGAAATGGAGAATCATATTTTAGGATAAGACCAATCCCCTTAAGTATAGGGATAAATTTTCTATGGCAAGGTAGAGATTTGCAACATGATGAATTTTTAAAAGTTCATTCTCTATTTCTGAGAAGAGACAGGGAAGCAAGGCTAGGAACCAGGGGACTTAATGAGCGGATCTATGTGAAGGATTTAACTTGTTCTTTAATTTTTTTTATAGACCCTAGGAGGTCTAGGATCATTTTTAATATTAAAAATTATAATTCTCTATCTCCAAAACCATTGGTCAAGTCCAACAGCCTTGTGTTGTTAATGGAATGGGGTGAATTAAGGAATATGATAGTAGAGGGACACCCAACCTTCTGCTGAGGTTTCAGTGTGAAAGAATCAGAGTTCTAGGGAGGGGACAGTGCCCCTGGAGATCTACCCCGTAAACTTAAAGTCAATAGCCAGCAGCCCAGGGCGGAGCTGGATGAGGCGAGTCATGGTGCTAGATTGTTTCAAGAGATGAGAATTGGAATGACCTTTAATGGAGGAAGTGTCCAGTAGGATTACAC
This sequence comes from Manis pentadactyla, assembly GCF_030020395.1. NCBI lineage: Eukaryota > Metazoa > Chordata > Mammalia > Pholidota > Manidae > Manis > Manis pentadactyla. The sequence goes on along the minus strand of NC_080020.1, from coordinate 205,907,966 downwards.
AAATCAAAGAAAGAAGGTTTTTCCATCTTCTCTTCTATTAATATGTTGGAAGAGCAGATTTCTCAGGATAGCAGGTAGTTGAATACATATATGGCTGAGGTTTTCTCAGAAATGCTATACTTTCCACCTCATCAGTCACCTATGGTGAGGTGGAAAAAAATGCATCTATAAAGATGGAGGATTTTGGCAAGACCATGAATTGCCATTTCTATTACCATTTATGGATACTATTTATTGTGTTGCTTCCTATTAATTGAACTTGTATTAAGATGATCTTGTGGTGACAGTGTTGGCAAAAGAAACACCGATTCTTTATTTCATTGCTAGGCAAGTTGGAGCTGTTGGTAGAATATTCCAGCAAAAGCAATATTCTATGAAACTAATTATTGAGAGAACTTGTGGAGGATTTGCTGTGGTGGGTGTTACACTTCTATGAGGAATTCTTCAGTAGCTATGGAGGTGTCAAAAGATTAATTTTTGAGATGGGATAGTGAAGAAGTAAGAGTTAACAGTTTCAGGGGGATGGGAAGAGGAAACAGCCTGAGATAGTGTTGTCAGTGCACAGTTAGAACAGGGCTTTGGCAATGCTTCCAGCCTTATCATATAATTAGGCAGGAGACTTGGTGAGGGGAAGACTGGGAATTTACCCTTAATTATATTGCACTTGAAATGTTAATTTACATTTTTGTTTGGATTTTGCTCCATCTATTTCTCTGGCCTTTAAAAATGGAGTAATTTATCTTAATATATGAGTTCAGCCCCACCAAAATCTTTTCTTGTTGGGTAGGGGGATTGGACCCTAATTGAGTCCCACAGACCCCATATGTGGGGCAATGATTCATTTCTTTGGGGAGCTTTTCCTTATCTGTACCACCTACTAATACTGCTGTTTAAGTGGCTTTTATTCCATGTCTTCACTTGTCTGCAGGAAAGTGTTATTTGAATGTGTTTATGCTTCATATTTAACTTTATAAATAAATTAAAGAATGTCACCTTCATAGTATTTTTTCATTACTATCAAGAGACTCACTTGGCTTTCCTTATTCTCTAAATAAAAACTTCAGGATTTTATGACATCCAACATCCAATCTCTTATTAATTTTGCTAATTTCTTTTTGAATAACTTATCTCCCCCATCAGGTCTTCATTACCCTTAATTAGACTTTAACAAAAACTTAGATAATTGTTATTTTTTCTGCCTCAGCCTAATGTGTTACTTCTTACAGTCAGCAGCTAGCTGAATCTTCCTCAAATGTGATTTTCTAATTTCATCCACATACCTTTGGCTTCAGTTTATTCATTCATTCAATTCCCCTGCCCTTCCCATATGGTTTTCCTACTTTATGCCAGCATAGTTACTTGGAAATAACAATCTCTTATAACAACTGTTTCTATAATGCAAGTTAGTTTATACGTGACTGGTAAACAGAAGAATGATATCAGAATAATGCAGTCATGTTGGCATATGTGTTTTCCATACATTAACATTTTATGCCTAATATTAAATAATACTAAATAACAGTATTGAACACTTGGAGCACAAAGGACACTGCTACAGCTGAACACAACTAGCCAGTATGGTACACCATGCCCAGTCACTGCATGTTTTGCTCTTTTCTCAGTCTGGCCACATACTCTGATGGGAAAGGGTTGATCTTGGAAGGGTTTATTATTGGAAAGTTTCTTGATCATCAAGATTCCCCATGCCATTTACCCAGTTTCCTCCACTGGTAATAACTTGCAAAAACTATAAAACAATATTATAGACAGGATATTGATGGTGAGATAGTGAAGATACAGAATATTTCCATCACCACAAGGATCTGTCTGTTGCCCTTTTATAGCCATACCCACTCACCTCTCCACTCTCTTCCTGAATACGTGTAAACACTAATCCATCCTCTATTTCTATAATTTTGTAGCTGTGAGAATGTTGTGTAAATGGAAGCCTACAGTGTGCAACTTTTTGGGATTGGCTTTTTTCACACAGAGTAATTCTCTGGATATTCATCCAAAATGTGTGTGTAATCACTGGCTCATTCCTTTTTATTGCTGAGTAGTATTCTGTAGTATGGATGTACCAGTTTGTTTAACTTGTTGAAGGACATCTGGGTTGTTTCTAGTTTTTGACTATTATGAATGCAGCTGCTATAAACATTTGTGAGGTTTCCATTTCTCTGGGATAAATGTCTAGGAGTGCAGTCTCTGGCTTGTATGAGAGTCTGATATTTAGGTTTTTAAATAACTGCCAGATTGTTTTCCAGAGCAGTTGTAACATTTTACGTGCCTTTCAGCAATCCAATTTTTCTGCATCCTTGCCCACATTTGGTATTGTCACTATTTTTCATTTTAGACATCCTGTAGGTATCCATTGGCATCTCATTATGGTTTAATTGGAATTTCTCTAATATCTAACAATACTGAAGATCTTTTCATGTTCTTATTTGCCATCTGTATGTCATCTTCAGTGAAATTGCTCTTTGTGTCTTTTTCCCATTTTCTAATTGGATTGTTTTTCTTTCTTCCTACTCTGCAGTTTGCAGTTGTCTTTATGCCCTCTCAACAGAGTTTTGTAGAGCAAATATTTTTAATTTTGATGAAGTCTAATTAATCAGTTTTTCTTTTATGGATTGTGCTTTTGGAGTCATGTCTGAGTTCTTTTCTTAGCCCTAGATCCCAAAGATTTTCTGTGATTTTTAAAATAGAAGCTTTATAGTTTTACATTGAATGTTTAAGTCTGTGATCCATTTTGAACTGATTTTTGCATGAGGCGTGAGGTTTATGTTATTTCACATTTTTGCCTATGGATGTCCAATTGCTCCAGCACCATTTGTTTGAAAAGGCTATTCTTCTATTGAATTGTTTTTGCACTTTCAGCAAAAATCAGTTGGGTACATTCATGTGAGTCTGTTTCTGGGTTGCTTACTGTGTTCCATTGATCTATGTGTCTATCCCTTTAGCAATACCACACAGTCTTAATTACTGTGGCTATGGTTACATAGCTTGAAATCAGGTAGGCTAATTCCTCCCATTTTATTCTTTTTCAAGATTGTGTTAACTATTCTAGTTGCTTTACCTTTATATATAAATTTTAGGTAATCTTATCTATATTCATAAAATATTTTCTAGAATTTTGATAGAAACTGTGTTAAACCTGTATATCAACCTGGGAAGAACTAACATCTGTGGTCCATTGAGCTTCCTATCCATGAACATGGTATGTCTCTCCATTTATTTAGATCTTCTTTGATTTCTTTCAGTTTGTAGTTTTCAGCATAAAGTGTTATATATGTTTTGATATATTTTTACCAGAGCATTTCACTCTTTTGAATGACTGTAAGTAGTATAATATTTTAAATTTCTGTATTCTGAGGCCTTTTCATTTCTGGTCCTTTGGGTGAAAGGATCAGGCTTTTTGGGGGCCTTTTTTGTCAGCACCATTGGCATTCCTGGGATTATTGGCCTCTTCAACTCCAAGTCTGGGACATATAAGGTAAAAAGAAAACCCAGGAAACTTCCCAAGGTCCCTATCTAGTTCCATAATTCCTGTTGCATTTTTGTACATAATTTTGGTAGAACTTATTTTTTCAGCTATGAATATATTACACTATAGTAGAAATACCTGTGGATTAAACCTGAATATTGCCTTTTAAGAATTTATAGATTAAGGGGCTCTAAATTTCTCACATGTCTAATCTAATATTGCATGGAAAATTAGGAGAAACAAATGAAAAATTTTTGGTTACTAAATATCTCCTCTATCTGCCTACAATTGAAACTTACAATTTTACTATTTGCATTGCATTCCAGTAGACTCTGTTCTTTCTCCTAAAAAAGATGTAATTACTTTCATGTCCCAGGAGGGCTCAGTAACTAAACTGTTATTGAGAATTAATAATAGACTGTGACTGAATTATTACACCCTTTCCTGACACTTTGGTGCAAGCAGGGTATTTCTGATAGGTTGGATGCTGGAAAGATAGGTACAGAGTGCAAGGAGGTGGGAGCAATCCATGACAATGGATAAAATGGGGGCCTACAGGTTGCCTACATTCAAGCCTGATCCTCTGCTTGTTACTGTGTGACTTTGGCAAGTTATGTGATCTTCCCATTGTTAAAAAACAAGATTCAACCAAGTAAATTTGAAGATCTAATTGGCTTTATTAAGCAACTCATGAATCAAACATCATCTCCCTTAACAAGTAGAGATGCTCTGAAGGGCAACAGAAAGGGAGAGGTTTTTACAGGCAGTATAAGGAGATCATGAACAGAAAAAAAGGATTATTTTAAGTGAGGTTACCTTCATCTAGGGACAAAGGGGTAATATTAGGTGGATTCATTTGGGGGTGGAGAGGGCCCATGTGGTATTATCTTACCAATGCTTACTGGAAAATTACTGACTGATCACATTTCTGGGGGAAGTTGAAGCTGCAGTTAGGTTAGGTATTAAGCCCCTATCTGGTTGCTTGGCTTAGCAGAAGTGACACTGTGTTGGGCCTGTGTCTTTCTTTTTAATACCATTAAGTAACTTAGTCTCCTTATCTGAAGAATGACGATAAAAATAGAACTCATCTGTTTTAGCTTTCTAGGGCTGCTGTAACAAATTACTACAAACTTGGCTTAAAACAACAGAAATTTATTCTCTCATATTTCTGGAGACCAGAATTCTGAAATCAAGGTATCAGCAAGGCTGTGCTCACTCCAGAGGCTCTCAGAGAGATTTCACTCCTTGTCTCTGCTCCTGGTGGCTGGCAGCATTCCTTGGCTTGTGACTGCTCAGTCGTCTCTGCCTTGGTCTTCACATGGCTTTTTCTCTGTCTCTTCTCCTCTTCTGTCTGTTATAAAGATTCTTCTCATTGGATTTAGGGTCCTCCCAGATAATCTACCTCCCTCCACCTAGGGAAAGAAGGGAGAACGGTCTTGGTTTGGAGACTCTCTATGACAGTTGGCCCTAAGGACTAATTCTGCTTCATAGATTTATTTTTCCCAGGTCTAGCATACTGATCCCTGTTCTCATACCAAGCTCGGGTTTTGTGGCCCAGTCAAACATCCATTTGCTATTCTCTCAATAAAACTTTTATCTTCTTGCTTTTTCTCATGCCATTTCTTTAACCTGCAATGCTATTTCCTTTCTCTTAAGCCATTCATGTTCACAGTTTTCATATTAAAGACAACCTTATCTTTTAGTAAAAACTGAAGCCAGTTTTTACTAAATTCATCCAGTTCTGACTTTTTTATTACAAGTTCTCTAGACATTTAGATATTCAGCATGTGTTTTATTAATTTACATTTGCTGAACGGCTTTTAAAAAGAATGTATTGCCAAATACTGCAGATGTATATAGTCAGATCAGATTGCAAATTCATGGGGACACAGGCTATCCTAGTTTTGCCTCCTCCTCCCAGATCACCCTTGCCAATTATTTTGCATATGCCAGACACTGTAGTTCACATGAGAGGATGCTTCTGAATGAAACTGAATTTGAGACATTTCAAGAAGTTAGGGCATATCTAAAGAGCAGAGAGGTCAAGAACGCTAGATAAATAAGATATAAATATTTAGTAGGTATTCTATTATTGAATGAGTAAATGAATGCTCACATGCATGAAGGCCACTGGAACTTGGCAAATCCACTTTCAGTGAAAATTATTTTGGTGCACTAAATATTTATTAAGCATCTAAGATGTTCCTGTCACTTTGTTAGACCCACCAGATGGAAATAGAAAAAGCAAAAGTGTAAAAGATGCAGCCTCTGACCTCCAGAAAAACAGATACAGGGGAAATTGCACACATATTCATATAGTTAATACAAACCCAACATCCTTCATAGAGGATGTTGGGGGATCACAGGGAGGGTTACTGAGCTCAGCATGGTCACTCAGGAAATGGCTCATGGGTGAGATAACACCAGTCAAAGCTCTTACACCTGTGTAAGAGACAACCAGGTGCAGAATGGGGTAAAGTGAGAATGGCATTTCAGGCAAGGGGAACTGCATGAAGAAAAGCACAGGATTATTTTAGCTTGAGTGCAGCAAAGGACAAGTTGCTTAGAGTGTAAAGTGGAAAGTAGAATTTTGGGGACATGAGATTGGAGAAGTAGGAAGGTACAGATCGAGGGGGATCTGTTCTCCCTGAGTCAAGCTTGGGAGAGTCTCCGGATCTACCAAGGCAAAGGAATACTGTGGTCAGTTCTGTGTTAGAGAGATTCCTCTGGCAGCCAGGAGTCCTGGGTTGAATTAAAAGCATGAAAAGCGTGTGACTGTTTATGCAGAGATGACTGCAGACTTGAACTAGATTTTAATAATAAAAACACAAGAGAAGAAATGGATTACAGAACTATTTAGCAGGAAAAATGGTCAAGGCTTGGTGAGTGATAGAATGTGGAAGATGAAAGAGAAAGATAAGTCTAGATGAACCCACAGATTCTTGGCAGGATGATGGGGTAACTTCTGTATCATTGTGTCATGGGAGCAGGGAAAAGAATGGATGATACAAAGAAGATGATTGGTTCAATTTTGTCCTTTTTGAGTCTGAGTGTATATTCAAGTGGATATAGGAACTCCTTCAAATGGAGAAGGCTGCTTGGGAGAGCCACATCCTCAAGGGGGAGCCAGTTTCAGTTAAGGCCAGGAAATGGAGGGAGCATCTGTGCAGAGATTGGAGACAGGGTGGTTGGGTTATCAGGGCATGGAATTTCAGAGGACACAGTTGATAGCTTTGAGGCAGGAGGCAGGGAGGAGGGGCTGGCCAGAGACAGGAGGCCTACAGTCATGTGAGATAAGGGTGTGGGAGGGGCAAGGGACCACGATAGCATTTTTTTGTAAACGAGGATGATACAACCTTCAAGCTTGATAGGGTCAGCTGGCTTTGAGAATTCTCCATGGAATTTATGATAAGGTAGAGCAGGGTTTGGGTATAGCCTTAAGCAGCTCTGGTCAGGGGTGGTTAATATTGGTGATTTTAGCTTCATGGGACCATGGTAGCAATGGAGTCCATGATCGTGGCCTCCAGACAGCAACTTCATGAACTTCATAAGCTCTGGGGTGAATGGAAGCCAGATTGGCAAACATGGCTCCAAAATATCTGCATATATGCTTTTATCTAAAAGGATGCATCAACCAGGAAGTTAGCCAGAAGATACTTGAATAATGAGTCAGAATATTTCAAGTTTTATTCTACTGGTAATGAAGACCTAGTGGGGGGAGATAGAGAGGTTAAGGGAACAAATAAATGCTAAGAACCACCTAAGTTAAACTGGCTTGGCTCCTGCTTGTTACTGAGAAATGATTTCTGAAGTCATTTGCAGGGAGCAAAATGAATTCCTAAAAGAGATGGTTTTTCCCTAAGACATTCCAACTTCCAATGACCTTTCAAGCCTTCTGATTTTTGCCTGAGTGCTTCTGACATGGGTATTGCAGCTTGGGCATTTGACTAACTAAAAAGTTCAACAAACAGATAAATCTTTCTAAAATAGAAAGGCATTTTAACATAGGAGTAATGTGTTAGGAAGATTCAGGACATCAGGCATTTAAGAGGCGAATCTTAAATGTTCATCTTAGTTTTCTCCCACACTTAACTTCTCACAATGACCTCCTATAGTCCCCGGCACCAAAGTCTCAGCATTTCTTCCTGTCTTTCAGAGCTTTCCATAATCTGGCTTCAACCTCACCTGTCAAGTGGGAATAACAGCTGCCCTATTTATGGCATGGGTTTTTGGTCAAGACAAAGGAAGCAATGCACATAAAAATGATTTGAAAGATGTAAAAGCTATATGTGTTCAAAAGATAGTTCCTTTACAGCTATGTTTTTACTTCATTCTCCTCCCTTTAGTACCAGGATTTCCTGTCCCTAAACAACAGGCTTCCTAATATCCTGTGCCAAATTTTTCTAACCCTCAACCGCCTGCCTGACCTCTGCTAATGACCAGCACCACCTCTGTTTGAATAGTCATCTTCCTTCTCAGACTTAGAATTGTGGGGTCCCAGGCTGGGAGGAGGTAGTTATGAGTGAGAAGATTCACTTTTTTGCATGTGTCTCTTTCACTGATTTAAAGGTCACATGAGACGGGGCAATGCTGTCGTCATTCCCTGTTGCCGCAGCCTCACCCAGAACCCAGCTTAATGTAAGGACTTGAGAAGTATGAGATGGACAAGAAGAACTGTTGAAAGAATGTTCTCCTTTCCTCAAGCAGAAATGATGATACAGAAAATGAGCATAAGAGTTGGTCAGGGATATAGCTGGTGAAGGGGGAGGAAGGGGAGGGGAGAAAGAGGTTGTTTCATGTTTTAGTTCTCATTTGCGTGTAACAAATGACCCCAAAACTTAGTGGGTTCTCATTTTCCAGTGGGTTGATTGGACTCCTCTGGGAGGTCCTTCTGCTACATATAATATTGGCTGGAGTCATTCACAAGACTGCACTCAGCAGGGAGCTCCATCCAGGATGGCTGCTCTTCCTCCAGGGCCTCTCGTTGGGGCCTCACATCATTCAGTATTCTATAGTGGCTGGAACCAGAAGGACAAGATGATACTGCCAGCTCTTGAGGTCTAAGCCTGGCACTAGCAACATGTCACTTACAGCACATCCTACTGAAAAATGAAAATCACAAGACCAGCCCAGCTCAGAAAAAGGGAAAACAAGAGTCCAGCTCTTGATGGAAATGGTGGCATGCATGAACAGGAGTGGGAGACGCTGTTGCAGCTGTTTGCAGACACACTACAATAGGAGAGAAGAAAGATTACCTACACTTGGTGCCTAAGGCACCACCACATACATGTGATGAAAACACCCAGGGAACTGTCTGTCTGAAAGGCAAACGTTGTTGTTCATGATTAAAAGGGAAGCAAATAAACTGAACTGCGATTTGCTCAGATTATTAATAAGGCTGCTATGTATGCTTTAGCACCTTAAGATTCTGTATCAAGAAATGCCTTACCCTGAACACTATTGTCTGCAACCAGTTATGTTTTTTATCAAGACACTAGCTCTGAGGGCAAGGGTATAATAAAGATATTTGGCTACTGCAACTTTTCTTTAGATAGCACTAGGGCTTCAATGAAAGCAGTAAATTTTCCTCTTCTGTAATAATGAGAAACCCTCAAACCATTTATGTAGCATAATTCAGAAGTTACAGGACAGTTTACAATGAAATATTTTTATGAGCAGTTAAATGCAACAAACAAAGAACTTCTCCTTATTTCAGCTTTAAAACACAAAGACTTCCAAACACACTGTGAATCAAAGGAAATGGAAAGAATTGGAGAGGCTAATTTCCTTTGCAAACTCTGCTGTTCTCTAGCTCATGGTGAAGCTGGTCGCTCACCTGCTCCCTGCCTCTGGTTCATTTTTCAAGTGGGGATAATGAAGTGGGGTCTGCCTCGCCTGGTGCTACCTGCTTTGGAGGGTTGTTGAGAGGCTGCTGTACAATAATAGATGTAAACCTTCTGAACAGTGAGAAGTGCTCTGAATGTTATTATTTGGTCTCAGTGATGACTAGATCTGTACAGATACAATAAACACCTTCAGTATCTAAGGTGAATACTGTTGGCTTCTTTGTAGAGGCTGTATTATTACCATTAAATGATCAAAGTCAAACATGGATGTAAGCTAATTGTGAAAAATGCAGACATATGTAAGGCAAAAAAAATTAAACCTTTTTTACATCCAGCTTTCACCCCATCCCTCTCTCCCCAGTGGTAACTACAGTATTTGATGTGCCCACCCCAATTGTTTACATACTTTAAAAATACATACAAACATAGATACATACAGTTTTTACAAAAGTAGTATCTATTATTATGGATTTCCATACAGTTTGTAGACAGCTTCTTCAGAAGTCAATGAAATAGCTCCTATATTTCCAAATGAAACATTGGCTAAAGCTTTATATCTTTACTGCAGATCCCATGCATATAATCTTTCTCATATTTATTACTTATTTGAATGTATTTTATTTTCCTGTGTTGTCTGCGTCTTTGTAAGAACTCTCTAAAACCTTTGGGAACAAGATTTGAATTACATAAACATTTACCAAATGTTGATTACTCCTGCCTCCCCTTCCCTCCCCGTGACTGCGTTCTTCTTCCTAAATGAACTCTCAAGCTGATGGGAACAAGGGACTTTGCTCTTCCAGGGTTCAATATTTTCCTGGACATTACAAGTTCAGAGATGCCTTTTACCTCAGATACCCCTTCTAATACACAAATCCCAATCTACCTTTGAATTCTTTGAATTTGAATATGGCCCCTTATTCAACTCGTGCTGGTGATAAATGTGTAGCAATAAAAAAAAGTGCATTTGCTAATTACTCTTTCTAAAATATTTCTCACATACCTACTCTGTGCCAGACATCACAGATCAGCTGGTTATGCGCACATGAGTCAGGGGGCCTGACCCAGTGTAGGGGATCATGGGAGGCTTCTCTGAGGAATTGTTGGCCTGAGCTAAGGTCTGACCAAGGAGGAGGAGGTAACTAGGTGAACAGGGTGTGTGTGTTTGGAGGTAGGGGTGGAGAGCACTGAGATCTGATCAGATCTCCATTTTGAAACCATTCTAACTTCAGGATAGAAAACCAGCTGGAGGGATGCAAACATGTTGCAGGGCCAGTTCATTAGACTGAAGTAAAAATAGCATTTTATGAGGATTAACAGCCTCTGATGATCTTGAAAGGTCACAGACATTCCCCATGAAATCTTCAAAAAGATGTTCATTTATCACTTAATCCTGTGATGATTAACTCTATTTCAAGGATTAAGGCAGTATTTCAGATAAAAATCTAAGAAACCTATTTCTCAGTTATGATGATTCATGCTGCAACCAGAATAATTCTACTATTTTTGGTTTAAACTTTAACAGTCTTCCTATGGTCCTTGTAGTGGAAGGTAGAGGGGAGGAAGTTTCAAGTAAGGCGAGGGGCAGGAGGTCCCTGTCTGGCCACCAGAGGACACTCAGTGAGGCTTACCTTGGTGTCCTTACCTGGTCCAGGATATTGTCTAGGTCTTTTAAGTCCCAGAACTTGATTCATTACCTTCCTGCCCCTACTGTTGTAGGTTTTCCCAGTTTCATTTGAAATAATTTATCATGATCCAGATTTTAATATGGTGATACTTATCAATAGTACTCAGGAACCATTTGTTGAGGAGGCAGTAATAAAAATATATATCTATGCAGCATGAGCCAGAATCCCCAAAGCACATGCTCTGGCAATGTCAGAGGCATATAAAAATCAGGAACATACTTCATTCTTGTCTTCAACAAAAGGCTCAACCGAGCAAATGGTAAGGAGCAGACTCTCACAAACACAGATCAGCTATTGCCATTTAAGGATCGTCTCTGAGAAAGGGATTCTGCCTCCTAAAAATTTAATTATTCTGATTTAATCCACACATTAATATATTTAAAATCAAGCTCCAGTGAAGAATACTGAAAATGGGTGCTGTCTAGCTGACACTCTTAAAATAAATCTTCCTTCACTTCTGTTTCATGGGATACGATTCCTATTTTATTTAATTTTTAAACTATGGTTTAATGTGTTTATATTTTTCAGCTCCCACTTTTGTTTCTTTTACTGTGGTATTTCTGAACTTCATTTTCCAGGATGCTTGGATAATTCATGATAGGTTGTTTGATGAAGCAGATTTCAAAAGTGAAGGAAAATTTGAGGTTGGTGAATGGTTCTGCTTGGGAATGCATCCTCTATTGGGATTGGAGAATCATAAGGAAAGATTGAAAAACACCGAGAAAGGTAAAACAAGAAAAGAAACAAGACACTATACAGATAAGCAACAAACAGTTTCACTTATGAGGAGAGTATGGATACTTTTATGTGCTTTCTATAGATGTGGTCAACTGGGAATTAACCCATTCCTAGTCTTCCCAACCACAGATGTGGCTAGTCCAAACCAGAGAAAAAAATTAAGTTGAGGTTATTTTTACAAGAATTCATAGTCTGAAATGGGGAACAGAAATAGAAGACAATGAGATAAAGAGCCTTGGCTTTGGAGATTCCAACTGATAGATGATTTTATGTACATACAGATAGATGATTACATATATACATACATATGTATATATGTTTATATGTACCTGTGTATATGATCATCTATCAGTCTAAATGTATGCATAAATATATCTAGATAAGATTATCTCTGTGTCAGTCTCCATATCTATATTTATATAACATAATAATTACTCAATGTCTGGATCTTTTATAATTATTGTGGTTCTTGAGGTAAGACTGGCTTAGATTTGTGGGGTAGGCTGAATAATGATCCCCCAAAGATGTCATCTGAATCCTTGGAACCGGTGAATGTAACTTAAATGATAGAAGTGGCTTTGCAGATGTGTTCAGATTAGGCATTTTGTGATGGGGGGATCATCCTGGGTTACCAAAGGACTTGATGCAAGCATAAGGGCTCTTATAGGAGGATGAAGAAGGAGTCAGGCAGACAGAAGTGATGTGATGACAGGAGCAGAGGGACCAAGAAAAAGACTGAAGACGCTAGCTTTGAAGAAGGAGGGAGGGGGACAAGAGCCAAAAGATGTAGGCCACCTTTGAAAGCGGCAAAGGGCGAGGAAACAGATTCTCTCCCGGACCCTCCAGAAGGAATGCAGCCCTATGGACCCCTTCTAGACTTGTGACCTCCAGAACAGTAAGATGATACATTTGTGTTGTTTTAAGCCTTTAAGTTTGTGGTAATTTGTTATATCAACAGGAAAGTAGTAAGGTTGTGGCTGGAAAGGACTGCTGGAACTTCCCCCACAGCCACCTCTCTCCGGGGGGGTCCCTTTGTGGAGAGTCACAGCCTCCATCCTACTGGAGCTGGACTTCAAAGGGAGACCTGAAGTCACTCAGCCCGGCTCCCCAGCACTGTCCTCAGACACTGTCAGGCAGGTGCCTTGTCCTCTACATCACCAGCAAGCAGATTGTATCTGGCCCTGCACCTCCTTTTGAGCAGAACTGGGATTTGGTGGGAGCTCAGGGAGCCGAGGAAGGGAGGGAGACGCAGCAGCCCACCCACACACTTTGCAAGTGATGGATTGCTGCTGGCTGTGGTTTCCCTGGAAGGCTCTTAAATGGCTTTCAGAACATTTTTTGTTGGGGCTCTACATTCTTTGGCAGGGCTCTCATGACCCAGGGGGTGTGTCCAGCAAGCCACATCCTCTAGGATGTTTTATGGGCTGCTCTGCAGCGTGGCATAGGGACTCTGGCTTGAGGGGACTGCTTCCCCCTAACCCTATTACTCAGGAAGTGTTTGGCCTTTCCTCTTTGTCTTTGGGATGAAAAAGTCTCTCCAGTCTCCTACTCTGAAAAGGAGTTTTAGGAACTGTTATTTTGAATCTTACACCTGCTAAACTATCACCCCAAGTCCCAAAGGCTAAAAATAAAAGGTAATATCCCATTCTTTCCTCAAGCAATGGTTCAGCCACAGTGGTCAGACAAGAGGTCATTATCCTATTCTTGTTCACTTGTTCTCCTATCTTATTCACTCCTCTGTGCTTCCATATACAACCCCAGTCAATTGCTGTAATTAAGTGATTGTTTCAACATTTTGGAATCTCTTGACTTCACCTTCCCCCAAATCCATGCATTCTTCAATGCTGGGATCGGGTCTAATAGAGTTTAGTCTTCCCAGAGATTAGCATGGCACTTGGCACATAATAAGTTTTTGATAGTTTGTTGGACAGACTTTACCCTATGTAGTTATTTATGTAGTTGATACCTATCAGACTGAGTTGTTTTTTTAAATTGAGGTGTAATTTACATACAACTCATCAAATAGTATTAAATCTTCAGTTCAGTGATTTTCACAATTGAGTACATCACATCATTTTGATGCATCACACAAGAGATAACTACTGTTCATGTATTTTATTCACCATGAATGAATTTTGCTACTTTGGACTTCATATAAATGGAATCATATCTTTTTGGTTAGCTTCTTTCACTTAGAATAACTGGAAGGCTTAAGATTCATTCATGTCATTGCATCATCAGTGATAATTTTTTCTGATTGCTATTGTCTTTCTGATTACTATTCAACATTATGAATACACCATAATGTTTTATCTACTTTCCTGCTGATGAGCATTTGGCTCCAGTTTAAGGCTATTGTGAATAAAGCTTCTTTGAATATTCTTATACAAATCTCTGTGTAGACATATGTTTTCATTTGTTTTGAGAAAGACTGAGTGTAGAATTTCAAAGTCTAGGATAATTGTAGAAGTTAATTTTTATAAGAAACTGACTGTTTTCCTAAGTGGTTGTACTATTTTCTGTTCCTTAGTAATGTTGGAGGTTCCACATCCCCATCAACTTTTGGTATAGTCATACTTTATATTTTTGCCATTTAAATGAGTATAAAATGATATCTCATCATGGTATTAATTTCTATATCTGTGGTGACTAATGATGTTGAAAATATTTTGTGTGCTTGTTGGTCATATCTTATTTTGTGAAATGGTTGCTCCAATGTTTTGCACATCTTAAAAATTAAATTGGCCAATTTAGATCAATTAATTAAAGTAACTTATTTAATTAATAAATTAGAAAATAGATTGTCTTGTTATTGATTTGGAGTTTATACTGGATACAAACAACTTGTCAAATATATGGACTGGGTTTCCCATACATTTTCTTTATGCTGTGTTTCACTATGAAAAATTTTTATTTTGACAGAAGCCAGATATTTTTAACATTGCTTTTGGTGTCCTTTCTATGGATTCTTTGCCCAACCCAGGGCTGCAAAGATATTATTTTATGTTTTCTATTAGAAACTGTACTGCTCTAGGTTATGTTTTATTCTGCTATCCATCTCAAACTAATCTTACCGTATGGGGTGAGACAGGAATCAAGTTTATTTTTGCTTTTCATATGGCTATCCAGTTATTCCAGCACCATTTGTTACCATGTCTTCCTTTATTCATTTTATTATCTTGTCACTTTTATAAAAAATCCGATGACTCTATACGTTGTATCTGATTCTGTTTTATTGATATTTGCCTATCGTCAATGTCATTATCAATACAACAATGTCTTAATTCATGTGGCATTATATTCAGTTTTGAAATATATATTCATTATAACCAGTTTTGAAATGTCCAGTTTATATTCAGTTTTTAAATTCAACTTTATTCTTTTTCAAATTATTTTGGCATTTCCACATCAGTTTTAGACTAGCTTGCCAATATCTCCAAAAAAACCTACTGTAATTTTGATAAGGATTGCATTAAATCCATAAATAAATCTGGGGAGAATGGATGACTTAATAACATTGAATTTTCAACTCAGGAGCATATAATATCTTTCCATTTTGTCCGATCTTTAATTTATCAAAATGATGTGTATGCTTTTTATTATAGAAGAATTATTTATATTTTATTATGTTTTTCCTAAGTATTTGATATTTTTTGATGGTATTGCAAATGATATTTTAAAGTTTTTGTTTTCCAATTATTTATTGGAAATAAGTTGATTTTTGTATACTGACCCTGTTAAATTTACTCATTAATTCTCATAATTGTTTTGTGTATTCCAGTTTTCTACATATATAATCATGTCATGTGCAAAGAATGACAATTTTACTTCTTTCCTTGTGCCTTTTATCTGCATACCTTTTTTTTCTTGCCTTATTACATTGGCTAGAACCGCAAGTAAAACATTGAATAGAAATGGTGCAAATGGACATTCTTGACTTGTTCCTAGTTTAGGAGGAAATATCATTAAGTATTATGTTAGCTATAGATATTTAGAGATACCTTTTAGCAGTTTGAGGAAGTTCATTCTATTTCCAATTTTCTCAGCATTTTTATCTTGAATGGGTGTTGATTTTTGTCAAAGTTTTTTTTAATGCATCTACTGAGGTGATCATAGTTTTCCTCTGTTCTTTAATTTCATTGACTAGTTTTCTAATGTTAAGCCAGCCTTGCATTCTTTGAAAACCTCACTTGGTCATGATGTATTTTCCTTTTAAATGCATAACTGGATTATTTTTCTAATATTTTGTTAGGAATCTATGTTCATGAGGAATATTGCATGTTATTTTATTACACTGTTTATTACATATATTTTTGTCAGCATTTGGTATTGGGATCATGTTAGCTTCATAACATCTTTTTATAAGCCCATCCCAATGAACTGGGAATTATTCCCCCCTCCTCTGTTTTTGAAAGAGCTTGTATTGAACTGGTATTATTTCTTCTTTAAATATTATGTTAGTTATAGATATATTTATAGCTATACATATATAGATATAGATATGTTAGCTATAGATGATAGATTTTATTACTGAAATCACCTTGGTCTCAAGTTTTCTTTGTACAAAGATTTTTGAAAATGAATTCAGTTACTTTGAATCAGCAGGGGAATATTTAGTTATTTATTTTATTACATATTCTGATACCTATTGAGGTAAGTTGTGCTTTTCAAATTACTTTTCTATTTCACTTAATATTGACATAAAGTTATTCATAATATTTCCTTACTATCTTTTGCATAATTGTATGATCTATAGACATGCCCCCTTTTTTCATTCCTAATGTTGATAATAGCATTTTCTCTGTTTTACTTGATCAGTCTTGCCTGGGATTTTATTAATCTTTAAAAAAAAACTTCTTGACTTTATTATTTGTCACTTTTCTATTTCATTGATTATCATTCTCACCTTCACCATTTTTCTTTTTTTCTATTTTGGTTTTTATTTGTTTTTCTTTTTCTAGCTTCTTAATATGGAGGCTTAGATAATTTATTCTATCCCTTCCTTTTTTCTGACTAATTTAAAGCTATCATTATCATTTAATTCAAAATATTTCTAATTTCCTCTGTGATTTCTCCTTTGACAATAGGTTATTTAGATACACATTGTTTAATATTTAAATATGTGGGATATTTTTCAAATGTCTTATTGCTATTGATTTCTATATTAATACCATTATGGTCACAAAATATACTCTGTGTAATTTCAATCCTTGTAATTTTAATGAGCCTTGTTTTATGGCTCAGCATCTTTCATCTATCTTGGTTAATGGTCCATGTGCATCTAAGAAGAATGTATATTCTGCTGTTGTTGGGAGTAGTATTCTATAATGTCATTAGGTCAAGTTGGTTGATAATATTTTCAAACCTTTTAAAATTTTACTGTCTTTTTTTTCCTACTTTTTCTCTTAGATAAGAGAAAGTGAGGTTAAAATACTAGCTATGGTTTTAGATTTGTCTTTTTTCCTTATTTCTCTCATCTTCTCTCTGGTTTTGCTTTATATATTTTGAAGCATTTTTTCCTCTCTCTTTCAATATCTCTTCTCATTTCTTTATTCTGCCTTTAGGGAGGGGAAATCACTTTGATTTGATTTGATTTCCTGTACTGATGTTTAAGCTCTGCCTCTTTGTAACAGCTGATTTTTTTTTTTGGAATTGTTTTAGATATTATTATATACCTCTTAATTTAGCATAAACTTTTGTCAATAATATACTTCAAAATCAATGTAAGAATATTCCAACTGCATAATTTCAATTATACTCTTCCCATCCTTTGTGCTATTTTTCTTATATTTTACTTCTACATACCATAAAAACTCCACAATACATTGTTATTTTTGATTCAGTGAATAATCTTTCAAAGGATAACATCTATGTATTTATATACATGTCTGTATATGCCTCTATCTACATATCTATGTAAATATATACTGGAAAAGGAAATGGTTCTTCTGTATTTACACAGGCATTTACCCTGACTGCTGTTCTTCATTCTTTTTCTGCTTTTTGTTTCTTGTAGTGTAAGTCTGCTAGAGATGAATCTTTGTAGCTTATGTCTCTCTGAAAATGTCTTTTATTTCACTTTAATTTCTGAAGGTTATTTTTATAGAATTCTAGGCTGACAGTTTTCTCCTTTCAACACTTTAAAGATGCCATTCCATAGTCTTCTGGGTTTCATTGTTTCTGTGAGAAGTCATCCTTCACTTGTATAGTTTTCCCTCTACGGTTAATGTGTCTTTTCTCCTCCAGCTGTTTTTAAGATGTGCTCTTCATGTTTGGTTTACAGCAATTTGATTATGATCTGCCTAGTTTTGGCTAATTGCTCCACTGTTCCCTAGCAAACAGCACTTGTGAAGACGGCAAATCTGGCCACCCCTGTGAAGAGGGCGCCAGGACAACCCGTCTAGTCTGTGACCTTGGGAAACTTGCTTAATTGGAATATTTTCAAGTTGATGGGTTGCTTGGTCATTATTGCTCTTGACTTGTTCTGTGGTTGTTAGCATAGAAAAGGAGAGAAGGTCAGAAGTACTGGCATCAGTTCATGAGTATTCTACCAGTAACTGGCAGTGTATCTAATAAAAACCTTTGAAACTCCAGTGTTTTTTAAATAAAATTTTGCATTCAGCAAATATTTATTGAGCATGTATCGGGAACAGTTTCAGAGCTAGAGCTACCACGGTGAGCAAAACCAGGCATAGACTCAAACCTCACGGAATTTTTACTCTCGAGAGGGAGACTGGCCTATGAGCAGTCGCCAAAAACAAATGGGAAGATTCCCTCTTTCCTTTATTGACATCCCTGACCAGATTGAGCTAATTTGCTATTCTATGGATCTCATATGAATCCCTAAAGACAATTTACTGTATTACCATTATAAAGACAAAGTACCACAATCTATGCCTGAGATCTCTAGAACTCGTATCGGGCTAAATTTTTAAACATTTCATTGCTATGCTTTATAATGTAGATTCAAATATGTAATGGGAAATTTACCACATTTCATTTAATCTAAAATACTATCAGTTGTAAAACCATTATTTTATATACTACTAGGAAAGCAAAAAATTGTCGATTAGACTGACATATCAAAAGTTTAAGACATAGACTGCTGTCAGAGATATAGAAATGTGAACAACATAGTTCAGTGCTCCCCAAAGAGTAATCTCTGGGCTAACATCACCAACATCACTTGGGAACTTGTTAGGAATGTAAATTATTGAGTTTTACCCCAGATCTCTGGGAGTGGGACCCATACAGTGTGGACTGAATAAGCCCTCCAGGTGATTCTGATGCATGATAAAGTTTCAGAACCACTAAAGTACTGCTTCTTAGGATCTCTGGAATATGACATTTAAAAAAAAATTTCAGATTCAGTCATTCAGTGCCACATGTATTGAAAACCTATTACATACAAGCAACACGCTGGATGCATGGTACAGATAGAGCTGCACAGGACTTAATGCCAACCAGGAGTTAACAGTCTTGAATCAGCTTTGCAGTTCAAGAATTCAAAGATCAGACCCAATGTGATGAGTGTAGTGGCTGAGGTATCCTCGGAAGCCTGCGGCAGCCTGGGGAGAAAGAGGTAACTTATGACTTAGATATTGGCAAAGAGTTCATGACGGAAGTGGCATTTGCAACCGGGCCTTGAAGGATGTGCAAGATTTTATTTTTCAGAATGAAAAGAAATGAGAAATCATATTCCATGGAAGGCTTTTTCTTGTCAGTGCCCTTCTTCTTATGCATATTCTTAAAAAAGTTAGAAATTAATTAACAAGGTATATGATGAAGAAATTAGTGTGATGATGGTCATGCCAACCTTCTCTTTGGACTCTGGACACACTTGCCACCAGCCTGTTGGTGCCAAAAGAAATTACAGCGAGTGCCCGGGGAGGAGGCGAGCCTGAGCAGTTCCTTTTATCGGTGTATAATACTCATGATGGAAATGTTGCTGATGAGAATGGACAGTGCCCCAGAGCAAGCAGTTTTTATGGAAGCACAACGTGAGAGAACCAGGAGATCCAGAGGTCTTGATATTGTGTATTTAGGATCCAAGCAGTGGCAACAGATTTTTTACCTGTTTTCACTGTCAGGGAGGGTCTGGAGCTAAATCTCATTTACATTGTATTCATCAACTTCCTAGAAACATAAAATTTAGAAGCACAGAACATTTGTGCTTAACATATAAGTTTAAAATAATGAGGATAAAGAAAAAAAAAATTTAAACCTGGCAGCAGTGTAATGACCGACTTGGACTATAGTTCGTTCCATAAATGTAATAATTTATTCACACTGTTTTCAGCAGCAGAGCCCTGAAAACCTTTGTATTGTGTTGGTGCTGTTCATACCTTTACATAGCAGAGGTACAGCCTTTGAGTTTACTAGAGATGGCAAATAGCCCTAAACCACACAGCTACTCACCCAAGGGCTTCAGCCGCGTTCCTTCAACGGGAAGAGGAGTTGTTAGTGTGAGGACTGCAGAAGGTGTTTGGAGTTAGAGCCGTTCCCACAGATTCCAAGAACAGTCACACATCCAGGCCCGTTTCCAACTCCTAAATTTTGGAGACAAAAGGCAAGCCAAGCTCCGACAAAAGGAAGCAAGGTGATCCCTGCCAGGTTTTCTGGATGCTTCCATCAGCCATAAACACCTCTTATTTTCCATTTTGATTGGACATTAGCTTCTGATTCTCTACCTCTCCTCTCCCTTTTGCCAGAGCGATGGACTTAATGATGTGTCCTTTACCTGACAGGCGTAGGATCCAGAATACACGGGTAGGCTCCCAGCCACTCTGAAGGCTCTGAAGGCCGCCATCTTTCTCTTGGTAAACCCCCCTGGTTCATCAGTGGGACCTGGCCAGCCTCTCCTGCTCACTCTCCTACTCCACCCCCGTGGGAACCCTAAGGAGCCCCTATGCTAATGCAGTCCTCATGGACCCAAAGAGGTATCAGCTGCAAACTGAGCACAAGCCTTCTTGTCTGAAATAAGATCATACTTTGAAAAGTCACAGATTCTGTTTTTCTGCTTGTGGTGTTATTTTCAGTTCACTAGAAATAACTCTCCAAGGGCTTATTTCACATGCCAGTTGATGTTATTCAGCTGTATGTGCATATCATATAAAGATTACAATAGGAGGCTCTCACATTACTTGCTTCTGAAGCCTGTTAAAATGCAGTAGAGAGGAGAACATAACATTTCAACACAGTCACACTCTTTTTACCTTGGGCAAAGTAGAAGCAAGCAGGGGTCTACAGTCCGAGTTTTGGATAACCAGGAAAAATTATGCATTCTTAAAAAATGCCACCCAAATTGAGTGTATTGCTTTTTTAGATGCAGTGATGTTTCACAATGAAGAAATCAAATGTCTTATAAGGAAGGCATTATTAACAAGTATTATTTTGATTCAAAACTGGACTGGGGCCTTACAAGCCTTCTCTGGGTACCCATGGAGAGAGTAGAAGAGACTTGTACTAACTGGTTAAGAGCCTCGCATTTGCATTCAGATGGGGTTCAGATAGGCTTGGGTTTGAACCCCGTCTCTTCTGGTTACTTGGGCTTGGAAATGTTGCTTCATGTCATCTGTGACATGGAGATCATGATGTTTGGCTTGTAGGGCTGTTAGAGTTATTCCTGAGGAGCAAATTTATTAATATATGTAAGCACAGTTCCTGGTGAATAGTATGTTCTCACCAAATGGTACTTAAAAAATTATCCATCCATACAGAATAATAGGTTTCACACTCCCTTAAAAACAGAGGACCTCTTTCCCAGTTAGCAGAGAACAGGCCGTAGAATCCTCCTCCTGGGAAACTTACAGTAGGGAAACGAATGGGAGAGAGTGGGTAGAGAATTGGAAACAGAGAAGATAGCACAGAGCATTCTCTGGGTGACTGTCAAAAGAGGGTTTTCTCTGTAATATTGATGCAGGAAGTCAGGGCAAGTAGGCCACCAGCACCCACAGAGGGGCACCTGGATGACCATCGTTGATGAGCTCCCAGTCCCAAAGCCCTGCGTGTAATGCAAGGGTGCTCCGTGAAGACACTCTTAAGCATGTGATGCTTTTAAGAAAGGCAAAAAGAAATTTGGACAGTTGGCCACTGTGGCTCCGTGAAGGAGAGGCGCCATTTACTTGCAAAGTAACAATAAATACAAACTTGCAAAAACTACTCATCTGTTTTGCATTTGTAAAACTGACATTTGAGCACATCATTTGGCACAAAATTGCAAGGCATTTAATGTTTTCATATGGATCATGAAAGTATATAAAAAGCTAATTGCAGCATGGGAAACCAATATTGCCTTTGGCTAGCTGACCACTAATTCTTCGTTACAAGAGTGACAGCTGGGGATGGTGCCTACTTCACCTTTAGTTCCCATTCTCTAAAAGGGAATCATCCCCGTGCATTTCTCTGCCCAGAGAAGCATCATTCTGATCAGATGTATCTTTCACAAAACTTGGCATCTTGTTCTTTTTGGCCCACAGCGAGGTCATTGAGACCTCAGAGCTGAGACTTTTTCCCCAGGTTAAGAGCCCAGAGCTGAGGATGCAAGCAAATACACGGAAATAGACCAACCATGTGCCTCCTTTGGGCGTCTGATTCGGCCTGTAAGAGTGGACTCAAAAATAACTAGATGCTTAATTACACGTCTAAACTTAGCCCGTGAATTTGCATGTGTAAGTAATCAGGGAGGTATTTGCTTAGAAATGTGTTCCATTTCCTCTGTTTGCTCTAAATCAAATTACTGAGCAGTGGATCAGATTTTGAATACTTTTTTTTTTTTGAATGCTTTTTAAAAATGTGTCCTACAGCCCTGCCGCTTTAGCCTACAATCCTGCAGGACCTCATGACCCACCTGGGTTAGACATGGTGAGAACTCTTGTTAGGCAGGTTGCCAGTGTCAGGCAGGGACATAGGCCAATATAGGTCAAGTGACTTAGGCTGGGTCCTTTTATCCCTCCCTGTCCACCCCAGCAGGAACTACCCTGAGCAGGATCAGATCTCATTCTGATTTTGTTCTCCTTTTGGTGACCATAGTAAAGACGTTCAGTAGGCACACGGGAGGGGCATTATGAAGGACCAGGGACCGAGCCTGGTATAATATTGCCTGTCTCCATTCATTGATTCATTCAAATGTGTCATGTGTCTATTATATACCATATTGCCAATACAGAGATGGAAAAGCAGAGTCCCTGGTTTTAAGAAGGTACGAATCTAGAGGGAGACTTTACACAGATAATGACAATATAGTCTGATGGGTGCTCTTAATATAGGTGGGGCAGATTGAATTCCTGGGGCAATCTGGGGCAGATCTAATTCCTTCCTTCCCTGCAGCATCAGGATAATACACCCACCCTTTCTCGGGCTGCAAAGGTAGAGCGTACTTCGGGCCCTTGGTTCCGAGCATGGCCACGTGTCTTGCTTTGGCCAATGGGGCTTGAAGTGGGCTTTCTTGGGTTGGGCTTAGATTTTTGAGTTTATGCATCATCATGAAAGAAATATGCTCTGGTGAACCACTATCCCTCAGAATGAGACATGGAGAAGGGCTGTCCCAGCCAACCTGCCGATGAAGGAGTGAGAAATAAATACTTTCTGTTGTATTACACTGAGATTTCGTGGCTATTTGTTTACAGCAAAGACTGACTGATACCCCAGGTCTAATGCAGGCACATCTACGAGGCTTGAAGGTCCTGAAGAGGATCCTGAGACATGACAGTAGTTAAGCTGAGTCCTGAAGGACAGGTGGCCTTTGTGGGGAGGGCGCAGGTGGGGGGAGGTTGTGGAAGGTAGGAGGAGGAGCAGACAGAAAAGGACAGAACACAGCTGGTTCATGGGAGTTACAATGGAGCTTCCCTGGTTCTTGGCTGGAGCAGCTGGGAGGGCCAACAGCCTTGCAGAGGGCCGCCTTCCTAAAGAGGGAGGAGAAAAGCCCCCATTCTGCAGTCTCCTTGGAGTGCCCTCACTGGACGCTGGCTGCTCTGCCCTCACTGAGGATTCCTTTGCCAGGAGTTTCTTGTAGAGAAAAGCTGTTCAACGAACCCTTCATGCCATTTTGATCAGTATTCATTTCCTATTATCCACTCGGAAAGTCAGAGTCAAACTGCTGAACGGTCTGCTTGAGGACCAAAGTTCAGCATGTGTGACCCACCAGTCCTGGTCTATGGTGCACAGGACGCCATTCTATGTCATGTATAGGATTCCAAGTACATTTTTGGATAACACCTTCTACTTATCAGATAGCTTTTCTCAAAGCCCTATCGTTTTTATTTTCAGGATATATATTCCAGAATCATAGAATTTTAGAGACTTCAGGTTTTCTAATGTAAACTTCCTGGAAGGCACCAGAGAAGGAAAGTGAGCAGCTAGAGAACACACAGCAAATTCTGGGCAGGGCTGGATCAGGCAAGGTTTTTTACCTTAGTCTGTTGCTCACTCTCCCTCCCTCCCTTCCTTCCTTCCTTTTACAATGTTGAGCCTTACCTGGAATATCTTTCCTTTGTTTCTCTTCATGTTAGAAATCCCATTTTTTTCTAACTGGATCAGAGTCATGATTGAGTCACCCAAGCAGCTGCCTGTTATGGGAAGGCCCATGCACGAGGGCCCAGCTTAACACACACACACACTTGACCATAGCAATAACTCTCTCTTCTCTTTCTATTTTACACTGGACCTAGTATTCTAAATATTATTAAATATTTTCCCTTATTTACTTTGATAAAAAGAATCTCCATTATAATAATAGCCCATGTTGATTTGAAAGAAAGGGGACTTTAATTGGGTTCAAATGACTCAATCTATTTTTCAAAAGAAGAATACATTTGGCTGTCCAGGTTGCCATTCTCTTTGAATAATGCAGTGTTAGAGAAGGATTATAGACTTAGTATTGGATCTCCTTGTGTATGTGTTTCTATACTCTATCTGAAACCTACATATTAAATGGTAATCGTAAGAGACATTTCCACCTGCAGTTCATACTGAAAATTGACTTGATCATGGCTCACAGGCATACCATTAACACATAGTTAAGTATATATTGGTTTAGAATAATTTTAACTTCATGTGGTATATACATTTCTGAAATTGGACTGACATCTTGACTACATAGTCCTTTAATGAGATCTATAAACTCAAAATTCAGGTCCTTCATTCTAACAAGTACAAAATTGTCAAGATGATCTTAAAAGCCCGATGACCTAACTACACACTCTTGAGTCAGTAATTAAATGGAGAAACCATTCCATTATTTGCCAAGGAATTTTGCCCGTGAAAGTGTCCCAGAAATAGAAACTATCCAGATCATATAACTGGGAAGTTAAAATTAACAAGCAGAAAAACGACTGGTTTTGCCTTTAGCATTTCTCTCTGATGAAATTTGGCTTTGGGGCAGTTTGTAATCTGGGTTCTAGTCCCTGTTTGGCTACAATTAGACATGTGACCTTGGACAAATCACATAAGCCTCTGTGGTCTCTGACTCCTCATTTGTCAAATTAGAGGGTTGAACCAAGTTGAACAAAGCTCGAATTTTTCTGCTTATTTCTATGTCTAACACTCAAAGTTATTATTCCAAGAGTGGTTGGTTGTCACTGATTCTCCGAATCCATTTAGATGAAAACCAGTAAGAAGGAGGCTAAAGTTGCAGCATGTAACACAGAGGTTGACTACAAATAAATTTACTCTAGAAATATTAACTATGAGGCCAGATGATACAGTTAATGTGGAATCTTAGAGGATGAATGAATCGATGCTATAAACCCTGATTTGGTTTACATCCAGTGTTCCCTGGGCCTAGCATCAGTTACAAAGGAGTTGAACTATTCTAGAAACAAGGACCAATTTATCATGAGTGATTTTTAGTATCTTCATTAATACTCGTAGGTTACTAGTAACCACCACCAACTTCAGCGAATTTTGGTAATGGTTTTGTTTTAAGGATGTAGAGATCTCCCAGAACCCAGGAACAGAAATGCAGCTAAACCTCAGAAGAGGTCTGCAGCCAGAAGCACAGAAGTTGTCAGGCACCTCCGTAGGGCCCCTCTCTGTCTCTTGTTGCTACTTCTCTCTAATTATTGACTACATCTTTCTTTCCCTCTGCAGAATATGTAGCTTCAGGTAGAAGATCTCCCCTTCCCAAACTCCACCAAATACATATACACACCCTGTTCCAGATGATTACTGTTTACCTTGTTTTCATATAGGGAAATAGTCAAGATCAATTGGAAGTTCCTCAATTCAAATTTTAAATTCCTACAAGAGAGAATCTGATTGTTTTGATTGTCTCAGCATGGTCAGGCATTCATCCCTGGCCCAGTCAACTGCAGCCAAGGGGACAGGGTCATAGGTTACAACCTGGGCTGTGGGTTCTGCATCCCATAGCTCCAGGGGCACTTTTCACACCATACTGCACGTGTGATGCCCAATTACTTTGTGCACTGGGAAGTCTTACCGTTGCCTGGAGATAGTTCTCTGAGAAGGAGACCATTGTCAATTTTTACCAAAAGGTGTTTACTATACCTAAGTGCAGTTGCTAGAAAATCAGACTCCTTCCTAATATGATTCCCTCTCACTTGCCAGACCTTAGTTAAATTTCCTCTACCCAGGGCTAGAAATTCCCCCCATCTGCTGGACCTATGAGACATGTCTGACTCTTTCCAGCTCTGTATCCTTGTGCCGAGATGAGTAATGAGTGGTAGATGGGGCTGTGCATCTCCCTTTTTTCCTCTCTGAAAGTCACTCTGATGTGGCGATGGCTCTCAGGGTATCAGTGAGAACTCTTCCCTCCTTCTCCTCATCTAGTGGCAAGGATTTCAAATGGGTAATCTTCTAAGGTGCTATCTTCTAGAATCCCAGGATTTTCTTGGCTCCACCTCTATAATTAGCCTCAAACTCAAACCTGCCCTGAGAAGACACAGTCCTACAACAACACCAAGGCATATGTTTCTCCTCCAAACCACGCAAATCCACTGGAGGAAAGCCAGTATTACGCATTTGTAATTTATTTTCTTTGATTCAGAACTTCTTCATGCAGATTTATGAACACTAGATGTGGAGATCAGTTTAGCTCTCGTTCTGACTTATTTAACTTGGCCATCCCAGGACTGAGCTTTTACTCAAGTGGCTGTAGTTACAATATCAAGTCTTTGCAAAGCTGAGCAGCTTTGTTTGGTGCTTGGCATCTGGTGCATGTAAAACAGCTTGGATCCGATACTCCCTTTCCTTTAAGTAAGAACACATCTCTTGAAGAGGTTTGGTTCAGTCTTGCCAAGGAAGGAAGCAAGAAACTCAAGCCAGCCTGGAGTTTTGTGAGCCATGGAAAACTGGCTAATTCACCATGAAAATAATTTGGAAACATGAAGTAAGTACAGAACTGCCTTTTCCTAGGCCAGTTCTTCATTCCAGCCTTGGGAATACTATGAGTTAATGCATATTTGCCGAAAAATGACAAATACGTTGAAATGTTGTTAATTCATTTGAACCTAGTTCAGAACCCTGATCATCTGAGCAAAGGTTGGGAACTTTCCCTTTGATCTATCTTTGGAAAATAATGTTTGTAGTGGAATTAATGATAGAAACAAATAATAGCCCAAGCTCTTCTTAAGTGGTTAACAGTTTAATCCGTGTATGATGAATGTGTACATTTCAAACGATCCTGTGCTTTCATTAAACTCATAAACTCATAAACTCAAAACTTTCATAAAACTGTTAAAGAAGCAATTACTTTTAAAACATCCTATAACGAAGAATTTCATTAATTCAACCTTTAGTCTGATTTAGTGAGGCTCAGGTGTATGTAAAATAAAGAGGAAAATGTCAGCCTCCTCCTCATCCAGCTAGTTTTCAGCTCACTCCAGTGCTTACAATCTCCTCGGAGTTTCCAGTGGTGCATAAATAACAGATATTTGCAAAACCCAGAGCTGTTCATTTAGACTTATTCAGTTAATGAGCTGAGATTCTCAGTTTCATTCAGCCATGCCCACTTTCTTCCCCTCTTCAAAAGTTCTTTTCTTTTTCCAGTGTATTGTAAGTGGATTTTTTCTATTTATTTGATTATCTCTTTTTAAAGGTTGAATTTAGAAGCTCTCATACACAGGCATTAATAAAAGTCATGGGGAAAAGGTTTGGTTTAACACAACAGAGAGCATTAACTCGAGAATCCTTCTACACGCCAAGAAGTCTGTACTCAAAGCCAGTGATTCAAAGATCAAGGAAACAGGGTCCCAAGAAGAAAGACAACTAAAATGACAGTGCAGTCTTGAAGATTTCAGTGATAAAAGGAACACGACAATGGCTCTAGGTAACTGGAGGGGATGAGGAAGGTTCAGTGAGGAAATAACAAATGGGCTGTCTTGAACGATGCAAAGAAGTTCTTTCAGGCAAGCTCCAAAATGCAAGAGATAGAAGAAGAGCAGCTCCTTGGCGAGGCCAGAGGTGTGCTGGGCCCTGAGGGCTCCCTACAGAAGGTCATCTAGCCACCAAGCTACAAGACAAATGGGGAGACGCCTATGCACAGAAACCATGCAGTGTGGTTGCCGTGTCTGGAAGATCAATCGGGCCACACTGGGGGGATGAAGAGAGAAGGGAGCAGGGGGACCCATCTGGGACCTTTATTTACACAGTGATGATAGGCTGGAAGAAAGAGGCTCGCAGTGGGAATGGGAGAGAGGAAGTTCTAAGGAGGACTGTTGGTTGTTGAATGTGGGAGGAGGGAAGGGTACATTGACGGTGATCCTGAAGTTTCCTCCCAGTGGCTGTGAAGTGAGCAGTAACATTGAAGCTTCCAGATCCATTTGACAAGAATGTCCCTTTTAGAGTTTAGAATAGAGGATGCTGCTGTCAAGTATGGGATATGCTGGATTCTCCTGAAGAAAGGAAATGACATGATTAGAGGACTCATTTTTAAGATTTTTTCTGTTTTTGGATTTGGGAAGATGCTGAATAGGAGTTAATGGTTGTTTAAACTAGTCCTCCCCCTCCCCGACACCTGCCTGCCCCTACCCCCAGGCCTCTTGTTTTTGTTCCCCATGACTAACCAGTAGTAAGTGGGAGACAAAACTCAAACATTGTCAGCCAAATTTGAACTACCTCTTTCTGCTACACATGTTTCTGGAGGAGTACATAAAACATACAGGTAACCATTCTTTTAAAAAAAATCTGAGAACCTTCAAAATGTGGCTTGTTATGAGGAAGGCTGGTTGGCGGTCTGAGTTTTACAGCCTTCAAAATAAAGTTCTTTGGTGGAAAACATTTACTTAATTTTCATCAGTGAACCCCTGGAACTCACATTTACAAGGAAGTAAGACCATGTTATTTCCAGATGAAGGCTGTGGTTACCCTTGTCTCCAATTTCTTGTGAAGTGCACCCCCTGAGTTAGACCAAGGAAAAAGGTAACATAAAGCAGCTTTGTTTCTTCCTTGGAGGAAGCAGTGTCGTAACTACACAGAGGATATTCTACTAAAGGATCAACTACTCTCAGTTAGGCCTCTGCTACTTGGCCAGAATGCATGCCAGCATTGAAGTATCCTAGCATGAACAAGAATGCTATTTTGGTCTGTTGTAAAGAACTGTGGAATGCAGATTTTGGACCGTTTCATCATATCCATCAGCAACCATAAAGCAAATGTTATTTCAGAATGAAGACTATGCATGTAGAAATATTAAAACTAAATAAAATGAAGATTACAGAGACATTATTATAGTTTAATGAGTATGCTTAGTATAAAAAAATGTGCCCTTTTTTTTTTCAAGCCAAATGTGTCTACACAGTGTTGAGTGTTTGCAGTTTGATGAAGGCCAGGTGTAGAGGAGGAATTGAAGAATACCCGTGTCTCTCTCTCCAAACCGTGTTGGTAGCATGGTGGGGAGGACAGAAACATCTATTATAAGTTATACCAAACAATGTTCTTAAAATGAAATGAAGATTCTGTCTGCCCAGAAGAAGTTACCTAGAGAATTCAATAATTTCAAGATAATTAGATTGCTTCCTTGAGAGCTTCTCTGGAGAATATGGACATTTTCAAAGAAACAATTGTAAGTGCTTTTAACAGTGACAACGCAGTCCCCAGAGACAGAAGAGCTTTGGATCAAAGTGACCAGCTGATGCCGCTCCTCTGACCCAGGACACCCTGTGCGTGTGTATGTACACTTAACCTTTGTGTCTTCCTCTGGACTTTAAGTAGGAAATTTTTGTCAGGGATCTCTAGGGTTCTTCCCATTTCATGGAATTAAATGCTTGTAAGAGTCTATGATTTATAGCAGGCACTAAATGTTACCTCCATTTCACAGAGCTATTAGTTTTAATGAGTTAACAACTTTGCTTTCTTAAAAAAAAAAAACAGACAGAAATACTCTAATGGTAAAGACTATTGGACTAAATTCCCCTGGTGCTAGCATATGCCCCTATCCAGTACCTTACTGCCTGAAATTTCATGGTTAGAGGTTAATTCCTTTAGATTAAATACTGTCCTCCTTTAAATTTATATCACTTTGTGAGGAAAATCACATCAAATCCCTTATGTGAACTAGTTTAATCCTTAAAGGAATTAGAAAATCTGAAAATATCAAGAGTTTGCAAGACTGTAAGGCAGTAACAACGTCTATACAGTGTGGTTGGGAGTGTAGGTTGCTGTAACAACTTTCCAAAGCAGTCTGGGAATGTCTACTTCTGGCCAAATGGAGTAATGGGGGCTAAAGTTACCTGCCTGCCTGAAAAAAAACTACAAAATATCTTATAACTTTGAAGAAAAAATGTTTTTGTTTTTCAAGACACTGAGCATCAGCCAGTGAAGGACAGTGACCCCTAAGAGATGGGAAACAAAACAAACAGGGTGAGCCTTACAATTGTCCCAGAAGTCACCTTGAGAGAGCTTCCAGAACAGCTGGGTAGGGGGGACCCAGGAGGAGCCCGGTGGACTCACTGAGTCAAGCAGACAGAGCTGAGGGTCTGGGGAGACTCCAGTTCATAGGGAAGAGTACTGGAGAGGAGAAAACTACTTAGAGAACTGCAGAGATCTGCAGAGGGTCCCTTTTGACTCAGCAGGGTATTGATTAGAATATGTTGGGAAGGGACTCCCCAAAGCTGGGGGAAGAGCTGTCTGAAAGGATTAGAAGGTACAGTATTTTAATCCCACAGGGCCAGGAATAGTGCCTGTCTCTACCAGCCAGACTGGAAAACTTCACAGCTGACAGAGCATTGAGCAGAGTCCTCAGAAGGGTCTTGAGTCAACAGGGGGAATAATAATCTCTAGACTAAATGCTGCCCGGGTCCTGCCTAGCAACCCTCCAAAGCAAGACCTGAAAGGACCAAACTGTTTTCAGCCAGCTCAGCCGTGTCCCAGAACGAAGTCCAAGAATGTTTGTAGGAATACAAATACATCCAGCACCCACAGGTATAAACTCACAGCCCGGCACCTGAAGTTTGCCAGTGATGCAAAGCAGGAAAATAAGAGGGGAAGAGTCACAGACACCGCCTCTGGATGTGAGGAGAGCCGAAGAATTTGAGGACATGTTTTAGAACCACCGTAACTCTAGCAGTGACAACATAGTCAGGAAGGTAGAACTTTGTATGATTTGTGATTCATCAAGTTATATACCAAAACCCAATTATTTATTTTGTTGTGGATTCTAGACTTTGTTATTCTTTTTATTCAGGGAGGAAAGGGGTTATTGTTCCTGTGGGAGGTTGCAGAGATAACCACACATCTTGCGAATCTACTCCTCCGCCCCAATAAGGCGGAATCTTCCTTTCCATGTTGGGTTGGTGGAGCCAGTTAGGTTTAGATTTGTTTTTGTTTTGCTTTGTTCACAGGTTGTATTAGTAAAGGTATATTGGAGCCCATCTCAGTGATACTGAGGCTGACGGTGATTCCCAACAGTACACTGGGCCTTGAGGATGTAAAGACAACTAAAATCAGGCCTCTGTTCCCAGGAGCTCACCATCCTTCTCTCCAACCGTATAGCAGTTTCCCAGTTGTTCTCAAATATACCTGAGCTTTTGGTCTTATTAGGGTATGGCGAGGTCACATATCAGGAGATGATTGCCGTGAAAAAGATATTTTGTTCCTGGTAGTTCCCAAGAGGGAAGGCCATGCCGCAGGCAAGGCCACACGGAAAGCACCAGGGTTGGGCAGGAGTATGAAGGAGCAAGGGGAAGTGTGTGCAAAAGGCTTTATGGTGGTTTCACAGAAGGAATGGGTGAGCCAGGACACTAATGCCGTCATAGAGGCCCTAACCTCATCTCATCATCTAAACCTAATCAGCCCCCAAATGCTCCACCTCCGAATACCCACCATATTAGAGATGAGAATTTAAGGGTATGTATTTTGTGGCAGACACAAACGTGCAGTCTGTAACAACCACCTAATAATGAAATACCACTGCATTTGGTGCTTACATTTGCAGTTTTGTTTTCTGTTCATAGCTGTATCACACAGAGGACAGTGACAAGGCATGCTGTGTGAATGAAGGTTTTGCAAAGGAGAAAAGAGGGGTGGGGTGGAAGACTGGAGCTAGCACAAGCCCGTGATGTCCACTGCCACACCCCCACAGAGCTAAGAGTAGTCTCTATTCACATGGGCAGTGAGCAGACGTATTACCCAGACAGCCTCTTTGTTCATACCAGCTTGCAGTCAAGGAGGAGGAAATGCACAATGGAAAATGCTCTGTTTCTGATTCACGTCTATTAGATTCCCATGGAATGCAAGTTTCAAAAATGCCACAAATACAGCCTCAACTTTGAGCATATAAGGCAACTTTATATGGTTATCAAGAGGTAGATCACTGAGATTGGCATATGAGGACAGCTCAAGGGCAGAATTATGATTGTTGTTATTATTGTTACTAAATTTGAGGTTCACTTATCCTGAACTAGAAAACAAAGCTTTGGAACTTTTTCATAGTGTATGTATCCTAATAAGTACTCTATTCATTAGCTTTGGCCAGAGTCAAGATGTAGAACTGGAACTAAGCCTATTACCTTTTCCTCTTAAGCTGTTTGGTCACTTAGTTTCACCACAACACATAATCAGGTACATTACGTTACTATTGTTAGTAAAAGTGTGCATTTGTAACCTTGTTTGTATTAGCTCTGAAATTTGTTTTGGGTTTATGGTTGACTAAGAACTATAAAGATAAGGACCTTTTACCTAGTTTTATAGTTTTTTATATTTAAGTAATATTATAATAAAAATAACACTGAGAATCCCTAAGAATTTCTTTCTTTATAAAGATCTGTTTCTTAAGTTTGAGACATACTCATTTAGAAAATTAAGCATCACATCTACCATTATGTATCAAGCTGGTTTTTCTGCTGTTGTTCAGAGCGTAAATTATTTCTATAGAATGTAGATTTATTCCCAGATCCCTTTAAACTGTGCAAATGTCTCTTAATATCCAAGTTCCCAAATCCAAGCCTCTTTCTCTCTCAAATGGGTTATCCTTTCTCATCCTGGGTGCCTCTTCCCTGGTAAGTTCTGGGCCCCAGGAAGCCTGCGGACATGTCCATGCACTGCCTGCAGCCCTCCCTGCACAAACACATGTTTTTCCGTAGTAGTGGCCAGAGCTGGCTCCTGTTGGGGGCACTAGTCCATTTTTCAAATGCTCAAAGTACATTTGGGACCAAGCCCTGGAGTTTAACTGAAAGCCCAGAGATGGTCTGAGAATAACAGACAGGAACGTGGTTAACACCACAGGGGTTGCACTTTGAACTCACAGGCTAATTCTCACCCTGGTACCCCCTCTTTCCCACCTCAGCTCTCTGCCTATCCCCAGAAACTCAGACCCCAGCAGGAGGTCTCCAACCTCGTCACTGGTCCGCTCCCAGTCGGTCTCCTGCTCCCTTCCTAGCACTGAAAGGCTGTCGGTGGTAACAGCCATTTCCTTCGGTGGAAACTCCCACCACTGCCTAGAGGGTGAGGTCTGCCCTCCAAAATCTGGGTTTCCAGCCTTTAACAACACTGCGCAGGCTGTCCCAACCATGCAGTTCTTATTTATAGTCAGTGATCAAAAAATTTCTTTAATTCTGTAAGGATACAGTCATCCTAAAAATACATTCCATTTGTATTACAAAATAGAACTTAATAAGATGGGCCGCAGCATCTATATCCGGTTTATGACAACCTCACTTTTCTCCAAGAAAAATAAGAGCACGTGTTTTATATTTGTGTAACCAAAGAGCCCTTTCTGGTTCTTTCCCTCCAAATATAGAAAGCCTGCTCCAAAGGCAGACTGACATCATATCTAAAATTGCTGAAATAATGACAATCATCATCAAAGTCTCAGCTCTACTGGGTATTACATTTTATAAGGGAACTTTTTTGTTTTAAAGGATGCAAAAATAGAATCAGATATTCAGACTCAATCTGTGTTTTGTGAGAGGCAATATGATGTAGCAGTGGAGTCTGTGAGCCCTGGAGTCAGACTGCCTGGGGTTTGAGGTCCTGGCTCTCCTCATGACCAGCTGGGCTAATGACCTGAGCTCAGTGTGTCCCTCTCTTCATCTGTAGAACGGGATGACAGTATCTCCCACATGCACTTGTCATGCGGATTTAAAAGTATGCGTGCTTGAAATATCGCACACCATCTAATAAGTACTCGGTAGATGTGAACTGTGATGAGGAGAATGGTGGGGGTGGGGGTAGCGGTGATGACGGCTGGCAGCTGGGTACTCTGCAGGAGGTTAAACTCTGAAAGGTGGGTACTCTCTCCTCCTCCTCCTACTCCCCTTCCGTCCAGAGTGTGGCCATGCCACGTGCAGCACAAGGGACTAGAAGGAGCTGTGGCTGAGCCAGCTGACTCTTCCTGACTGTCGCCCTCCTCTGCGGTTGCCAGGAGCCCAGTGGGCATGGTCCTCTGTGGTCCTGTGTGTAGGATTAGCAGGGCAGAGCAGTATCAGACTCAAGGAGAGAGGAGGCTGAGGAGGGCCATGGGGGCAGGGAGCTCCAGAGGGGCAGCAAGTAAGAGGACCATGGGGAGAGGGTGCCAGGGCGGAAGGGTCTCCAATTCATAAGGGGAGCAGCTAAATAACTTCCCTCTAAACTCCAGCAAACAAAGGTCTGCTACGGCTGCCTCCCTCCCCAACCACGTGGGGCGGCCGGCTGCCCAGGCTCTGAGGGCCTTGCTGTGGCTGCTTCCCCAGAGAGCGGCAAAGCTGCCCTACTTCTTAGCCACCCCTCGGGAACCCTGGTGGGAAGCAGAGATGGGATTTCTGCATCTCGATCTCAGTCCATTCTTCCCCACCCCACACTTACCAGCATCTCTAAAGATCTCTGTAGTCAGATCCCAGAAGCAGGAAGTAGACCCCCTAAATAAGCCCCTCCTGGGGCCCCCATTGTGTCACAGCCCAGTGCACATAAAGATGTGCTCGTGATGGGTTTATTAACATGACTACTCATTCAGCCAACAGTATTTCTTTGGTTAGAAGTGATGAGCATCATGGAGGTCCCCAAAAGAACAAGCTTAACTAACCCTAAGTTATGTCATATATTAACTCATAATTATGAAAACAAAATAGTATGGTAGAAAAATGGCTTGGGATCTTGAAGTAAAAGATGGTGTTTGAGAAGCTCTTGGAAATGAACCTTTTATGTTAAAGAAATATGTATTAAATGTAAGTGGTAGTTTTATAACTATGGAGCAAAAGGACATATTTTGAATCTGAAAACCATAATTTATTAGCAGATTGATTTACATTTTTCATATTGCTGACTGACTTTTTAAACAAATAATTACATATTATTATGAACAAACATATCAGGCAACCTATAACATATTCGCTGTTTTCTTTATCAATAGGTGGAACATTTGCATTTTGTTGACTTTACCCTCAAACTGCTTTTAGGTAATTGTCACATAAAAGTTGACAGAATTAACTCTCAGCTCCTGTCAGTGTGAAACATCAAGAAATAGGTAACATCATTTCCCAACAGCCCTTTGCAGAGCCACCCACAGTGCTCACAGGCCATCTTTCTTCCCTCTCAATGGCTCATGAAGGGGAGGTACACCCCACCCTGCCCAGTCTTCAAAATTTCCCCCCCGGGGTCGGCAAAGCCCAGTTTATCTCACTGATACCCTCACTCATATACTCTAATATCTACTGGAAAGAAAGGAAAATGCAGAATTGGCCTCACCATTGGCTTCTTTTTCCTCTCCCCTCCCCACCTTCTGGGTGATGGCAGCTCTAATTGGATTAAGCTTTGTATAATTCTGAAGTTACATTCATAAGAAAAATATTGAAATCCTGCAGAGTATCAACTAATAATCCAAGAAAAACTGGAAGCTACTATCGATTTTTTCTTTTTCTACTTTCTGGAACTGGGGGCTGATTGTTTTGAGATGCATAATCTAGTTGGAGCCAATTGTTGAAGGAGCCAATTCTTATTTTAGGAAGCTGCCTTCAAGCTCAATTAGAAATCATGAAACTCAATTTGAAATTCCCCTTTTCACATAATATATTATTTAAAAATTGTCTGTTTTTAAAAATGAACTCATGCACATTATTTAATCTATTTGACTTGGGGCTTTCTTTTTTTTCTGTTTTTAAACAAAAGGTTGTCTAATTCCCATAGAGAAAAATTCAAGTAATGATGACTAACTGCATACATATGACTAGACTTCTACAGATGACAAAATATCTTCATATACTTTTCGTATTCTTTTAGGCTGGTCCCATCCTCATTTGACACCCAGGGAAACTGACCTTCAAAGGGAAAGTACATTGCCCAAGATCACATGGCTGTTAGGTGGTGGGTCTGGCCTGGAGCTCTTACTTTGTGAAGTTGTATTTGCAGTAAGATGGATTTGCTTCATAGACACACAGTCAGTCAAGTCTCAGAAATCTAAACAAAGTGGTAGGAACCCACATTGTGAGGTGGGTGGAAATGGACTCAGACCTACAAAAATAAGTTATTGTTCACAAACACAGGTGCACAATGCTTTCTACTCTGAAAGTGTTCCCTTTCCTGTTCCTGTTGGAATATGGCCCACTCGACCTCACTCCTTTATGTACTTCTCTGACGTGTGTGTGACATTCTCAGAGAGCAAAAATGCTTCAGGTCAGAGGCTGGGTTATGCTCTTTGCCAAGCAAATATAATAATGACAAGTAAATAATCTTGAAAAATACAGGTATGCTGAGCTCTTTCGGCAATGATGAGCATAGGCCTTGGGGTCAGACAGCAAAGCTCGCATCCTGGCTCTGCTGCTATTTGCAGTGTGATCCTGGGCAACTCAGTTTGCCTAGGGTCCAAATTTAATGTTAGGGTGAGGGCGAGATTGAGGTTTAGGGTTATGGTGAGGTGTGGATGATGATGAAGGTGAGGGAATGGGGGTATGGGTAGGGTTAGGTTTAGGTGTAGGTTTAGGATGAAGTTATGATGTGGGTTAGAGTTAGGATTTGGGTTTAGGCTGAGGAATAGCAAGAGAATTAGGTTTACGGTATGATTCCATGTGGGTGAAGGTGAGGGGGGAAGGTTAGGGGCTAGACTAATGGATAGGGTTAGGGTAAGGTTTAGCAATATGTATGGGGTTAGGATATGGTTATAGAGAGAGTTAGGTTCGGGTCCAGCATCAGGGTTTGGGTTAGGTTTAGGATTTGGGTTATGGTTAGATGTGGGTGAAGGTGACGATGAGGGTGAGAGGTTTGGTCAAGAGGTCAGGATTAGGGTTAAGGTTAGGTTTAGGATTCACTATAGGATGAAGATAGGGTTACGTTTAGAGTTAGGATTCATTTTCATTGTGAAGTTTCAGGTTGTATTTAGGATTTGGGTTATGGTTAGGTGTGGGTGAAGGTGAGTATGAGGGTGAGGCATTAGGGTAAGGGGTCAGAGTTAGAGTTAGGGTTAGGTCTTGGTGAGGTGTATGGGGAGGTTAGGATTATGGTTAGAGTTAGGATCTGGGTTTAATATTAGGGTAAGTGTGAGACTGAGGTTTAGGGTCATGGTGATGTGTGGGTGATGATGAGTGTGAGGGTGTGGGGGTTGGTATGGGTAGGGTTAGGGTTAGGATTAGGTTTAGGGTGAAGTTATGGTGTGGGTTAGAGTTAGGATTTGGGTTTAAGCTGAGGGTTAGCATGATAGTTAAGTTAATGGTTACAGTTCCGTGTGAGTGAAGGTGAGGGTGAGTGTTAGGGACTATACTTATGGGTAAGGTTAGGGTTAGGGTTATTGATAGGTGTAGGATGAGGTTCCTCACCTGCAAAATGGGTATATAAATTCCTATTCTACTGAGTTTTTGTGATGACTATATGAGATTTTAATGCTAAATGATACTGATAAACACTGAGGCTTTATCAATGCAAATTCCTCTTCATGCACTTTCTGAATCTGGCTCCTGAATTTATTTGCCTCAGATTCCACAATAAAACCTCGATACTTTGAGCTACAAAAGCTGATGTGTAGTTGTTACCTCCTGGAAGGTTGAGGCCCATTATTGTTTTCTCTACCTTACCTAAGGGGACACGTAGCCTTTCCTTCCCTGATAGGCTGCCTCACCAGCTGTGCCCATCCACACCTAAGGCCATCTCCTCCCTTTTCCAGAGTTCCCGGAGCTGGTTCTCACTAGCCTTCAAAGAAGGTTATAGAATAAGTGAGCAGGAATGGGCACATGCTCTGAAAAGCAGGCATGAAGACAATGTTCTAAATTTCTGTCAACGACATGAAGGTGAATGGACACATGCAGTCTGAAGATATCCAACATGTATTAAAAGCAGAATTTGGAGCAAATGAATTAGCCGGATATGAATTGCAAGGAAACGGAATAAAAATAGGAGCATGTAGACAGATCTTCAGGAAAATTTCCCAACCAGGAGCCTAGACTGGGCTAAACCCCAGACATTTGGAAAATAGCTTGAGATGTTCAACAAATCCTAAACCCGTGCATTTGGGGATGGTTTGTGCTATCTTAACTGTCTCTGCTTTCACTCAAGTAACTTGACAAGACAGTCATTTGCTGAATTTCTTCCAGAGAAAGAATGATTTCTGATTCAACACAGTAAGAGCCTCTCTCTTCCTTTTTTTGGACTCTTTCTTCTCTTTCTCTGCATCATTGGCCAGAGTTCTTCCCAAGAGACCACAATTCCCTCACTGAAGACTATTTTCATTATCAGGTATGATGGGTATATTGAGGAGGTTGATTTATATTCAGTTTGAAGTTTCTCTTTAAGAGAAAAACAACGACCATCACTCCTCCTAAGGAAAGTAGCTGGCACTTGTGCTGCAAATGGATGAAACGTTTCCAGATTAGATTCCAGAGGAGTACCGTCTATCTTTGTGCTGGGGTAGTGGGCTATGGCTCCTAGACAGGCCTCTTCTTTCTGCCAGGGAATTCTCTCCTCTGTTCAGGTACAAGGGGCCCTGTAATGCACAGAGAATAAAGGCTTCAAGCTTCCCAGAAACACATGCTGGCAAAGGCTGGCTGTTAGGCCTAGGTCATACAGATTGCCCTGGAGACTGTGATGAGGAGACTATCTTATAGCTAAATCTGGTAATACTTACCTCCCAAGAATCATAAGGCAGTGTGTAAGATAAGAGAGCCAAGATTTAATTTGGCTAAGCCGTCCTCTCAGGACGTTTGGTGTGAGCATATTGGCGGCAGAACACCAGGCCTGATGGCAGTGCTTCCCTGCGATACAGTCACTATGAAAAGAGAAGAATTCTGGCACTGAGGGATGTGGTTGGATGGCTGGAGGTCAGTGACAGAAGATCAGTCTTTCCTTTTCACAAATGAAAGATTATAATCAGGAACAGGATGGCCCAGATTTGCATGTACTTGTAATGCATTTTGCTCACTTACAAAGAATTGAGATCCAAGTACACTTAAAAATATATTGTCCTTCAGCCCACTCAGATTCACTGGCTACCTTGAGCAGAGGATGGTCTATCAGACACTACTGGTTGTCTATCCAGTATCCATTCTGGCTGTCATCCTAACCAGAGAACCTCGATTTTGTTAGGGGCTTAATCGAGTTAACTGTAAAACTACATTTCCCATCATCCCTTGCAACATAGGGTTAGCCTGGGGGAAGAATTTTGACCAATGAGTATACCTCTTGTATGCTGCAGAAGTCTATGGGGATTTCAGGGAAAGTTTTATTTTTTCAGATGAGGGTTGCTGCTTCTTTCTTCCCTATTGCTTCCTTTTTCATCTTCCTGTTTTAAACATGAATAGGGGGCTGGAAGTATAGCAGCCATCTTGGGACCATGAGGATGAAAGTCATGAACTAAGGTAAAGGTGCCTGAGGCTTGATGGTGCCACAGATCTGCAGCACCAGACCTGGACTGCATCCTTTTGTTAACCAGCCCCAAATCCCCCCCCCCCCACACACACTCACACACACTTCCCCATCTCAGGAAATGGAAACACCATCTCCCAAAGGCTTCAGAGTCATCCTTAACTCTTGCCTTTTCCTTATCACTGGCTCCACTCTTCCATATTCAATCTCCTGTCAGGTCTGTCAGTTCTGCCAACATATCTCATACGCACCTACTTTTCATCTTTGCTGCCACCTCTGTAGTGAACTCATTACCACTTAGAATATTATAGGAATCTCTTGCTGGGTCGCTCAACAAGTGCTTCACTCCTTGCTGTCCTCCTCCATGCAGCAGCGGAAACAGTTTCTTAAAACAGATCAGATTGTATCATTCATTCTGTGCCCACTTAAAATTCTCCATGGCTCCCCCCTGCACTGAGCTTGAAATCAGCACTACTCAGAACGGCCTCTGAGGCCCCACATGACCCTGACACCCACGCCACTCCAGCCTCAGCTCTCACCGTTCTTTCCTCTTCCTTCAGCTGCTCAGAACCATTCATTCCCCACTCAAAATGCGCTTGCCTTCAGTTCAGCTCCACCCCTTCCTTCAGGACTTGGTTTACATGTCAAAAAGTTTTCCTGTCCACCACATCTAGAAGAAGTTCCCCTGCTGTGGTTCAGTACTTACAGTTTATAAAGATTGAACTGGTTGTCTTACCTTTATTTGTTTTGAGACTGTAAGCTCCACAGTGATAGGACCATGTCTTTCTTGTTATCTTTTATCCCTATTGTCTAGTCTACTGCCTGGAACATAGTTAAAGCTCAATATTTGTGAAGTAAATGAATAAATGAGTAAATGACTTAATGTGGATATGATAAAGATGCAATGCATATGATTTTTTATTTAGTAGAACTATAGTATGAAAATTTCTATAGCAATGTTTATTTTAAGCCACTTTAATAATCACACATATGTATATATATATATATATATAAATTTTTAACTCTTATTTATTTTCATTTGTCAGTTGAAACTTGCCAGCTCTCACATTGCATGAGCCAATCCTTAAAATAAATCTCTTAACTGACATATATATATATATATATATATATATATATATATATATATATATATATGGTTCTGTTTTTCTGAAGAAAGCTGATACACTTGTCAAAATCCAGTTGACCATAGCTATAAGGATTCATTTCTGGACTCTCAGTTCTGCTCCATCTGTAAATTTACTCTAATGCCAGCACTGCAGTGTTTTGGTTACCAGAGCTGTATAGTAAATTTTGACATCAGGAAGTGTGATTCCACCAACTTTATTCTTTTTTCTTCAATATTGTTTTGTTTATTTGGGGTCCTCTGCATTTCTGTAGGTATTTTAGGATCAGTTTGTCAGTTTTTGGAAAAAAAGGCCACTGATATTTTGATAGGAATTGAATGTGTAGACCAATTTGGGGATTATTGCCATCTTAACAATATTGAGTCTTCCAATTTATAATCATGGAATGTCTTTTTATTAGATCTTTAATTTCTTTCAAAAGTGCTATAGTTTTCAGTGTGCAAATCTTGTACTGCTTTTATTAAATGTAGTAAGTTTTTTTTCTTTTTATGCTGTTTTAAATCGAATTGTTTTCTTAAGTTCATTTATGGATTGTTCATTACTAGTGTAGAGAACTACAATTGATTTTTGCATATTGGTTTTGTATCTTGAAGCTTTGCTCAACTCATTTATTATTCCTACCAGTTGTGTGTGTATGTGTGTGTATTTTCCTTAGGGTTGCCCATATACAAGATCATGTCATGTCATCTGTGTATAGAGATAGTATGATTTCTTCCATTCTGATTTGGATGCCTTTTATTTCTTTTTCTTGCTTAATTGCTATGGCTAGAACTCTCAGTACAAAGTTGAATAAAAGTGGCAAGAGTGGATATCCTTGTCTTGTTAGGGGGCAAGTTTTCAGTATTTCATTGTTACTATGATGTTAGCTATGGAGTTTTTTTGTTTATAAATCCTCTTTATCAGGCTGAGGAATTCCCATTTTATTCCTTATTTGTTAAGTGTTTCTATCACAAAAGATATTAGATTTTGTCAAATGAGTTTTCTGTACCTATTGATAATCATGTGGGTTTTGTCCCTTATATTAATACAGCATATAACAGATTGATTTTTGTATGTTGACTCAATCTGACATTCCTGAGATTAATCCCACTTGCTCATGGTGTATAGTCCTTTTTGCTTATTGCCAGACACACACACACACACACACACACACACTCAAACTGAAAACTACTGTATTAAAAGTATTCAGCAATAAACAAAATAAAATAAATAAAACAACCAACCAAACCAAAAAGAAAACAAGAATGGAATTCTTTTGTAACTTTCAGGAATGATTATCTCTGGAACATTGTCCAATACAGTACATTGGAACTGACCAAAAAACAAAAATGACAAACCTCCTCTATCACAGAATCCAATACGGTTTGTAGGACATCTCTGGATTCCTCCTATAGTTCCCAAATATCACACCCTTTCCTTTGCTGTTACTTGAACTTCCATTTGCTGCTCAGAGGTGATAATGATGATGCAGGGTTGGTGGGTAAGGTAGACCCTCTGGATTAGCTGCACAAATGCACCGGTAAGTAGAGA
This sequence comes from Manis pentadactyla, assembly GCF_030020395.1. Classification (NCBI taxonomy): domain Eukaryota; kingdom Metazoa; phylum Chordata; class Mammalia; order Pholidota; family Manidae; genus Manis; species Manis pentadactyla. Next base: position 205,865,326 of record NC_080020.1, on the reverse strand, counting down.
TGGGAGTAACCCTGGCATTATGGGTATCTGGTCAGGTAGTGATAATCACGGGCTTGCAGACTATGGGGCCAGAGATCCTTCACTCTCTCAGGCCCACAGCCTTAAGTTCCTCCTGCAGCCCAGGACTAGATGCTCTTTCTCAGTTTGGATCAACAGTTGCTGATTAGTTTTACAATTGTCTCAGATGTGTATTTGCAGTCTTGTAGCTATTTTTTAAGAAGTTCTGTTTAGAGCTGAATGGTTAAATGTACAGAGAAACAGAGGGCTGTTATGAAATCTTGGTCAAGGGCAAAGGGCTCAAAGCTCATGTAAAATTCATGTAATCTGTGCCCTTTAAATCTGTATCAGAGGAGACAGCTTCACCCACACCTGCCCTTAGTGTTGTTACAGCTCTCACCACCAAGAAGAAATTCTTCCTTACCTCTGACCAGCCTTTTCCTTATTCTGTCATCAGTGGAGATGGAGAACAGCTGCTCTATTTTATGGCCTCAAAGTTAATTTAATTTATGTCTGCTGTAAACATGATTTCTTAAAACTTAATAGAACGTTTCAGTTTGGCATGTAGAAAGGGCCCTTTGCCTTGCCCCAGTCATTCCCAGTAGATGTGTTTTATTGTGATAATTTATGTTTTTGTCTCTGTTGTTGTTCATGTGGTTTTTTTTTAAATCGTGTGATTTAATTTTTATGACTATATTCTCCCTAGGAATTTTCTGGCACGTGCCATTCCAAAGTCTTACTAATTTAATGACCCGTCTCCGTGACAGATAGGTGCTCTCAGTACAACAATGAAACAAAAGTTTAAGGAGGGCTGCACAGCCTCACAGTTGGCAAAAGACTCAGGTGTTGTTATTGTAGCTCCCCATAGATGGTGTGTGTGGAGCTCATGGTCAAAAGGTCTGTAGCCCATTTCATTTGTGTACCAAGCATCACTATGAGTATTTTCCCCAAGTGAGAAATATCTAAGAAGGAACATATGGAATGAAATGCAGTGTCTCTTTTCCTTTAGACATCTTTCTATCCTGTCCAAAGGGTGAAGTCTTTTGCAAGGACTGCCTGGGAACTTTAACCCACTGGTGACTGACCTGTGGCCCAGAAGGCAAGCATGAAGAATTTAGAAATAGGCATATGATTCCTCCAAAGGAAGAAGCATAAAATTTAAGCCATGGGGCTAGTCTCCTGCTCTGTGGATTTATTGCCTCACATGTGGATGAGAGAATTCAACAGCAGGAGTGAGCTAGCCACTTCTTCCTTGGCTGCAATTTCTCACCCTTTCAACTGATGTAGATCAGGTTACTGCTTTGCATAGTAATGTTTCCATTCCAGCCCATCACCTAGTCATCTGTGGGCTTAGGGACATTCCTTACTGATACAAGCAACCCCCAAAATGACCAGGATTATCCTAAGGGATTTTATAAACAAGGGAAGGGAGAGGTTAGATATTGAAGCAGGTGTTACAGTTTCCATTATTAATCAATACCCTTTCTTCCTGGAAGTGGCACTAATTACTTATTCTCTGGTGGAATCAGCTCTATTTTCAAGTGACAAGCAAGTGAGAAGGACCTGAGAACTTCCTATAGGATTTCTTGTTTTCATGATCAAATTCCTTAGAAAACATGAATTGTTCTGACAGCCTGTTACTTCATAAAGAAACTCTCTAAACCTGACTGTTTCAGTGGCTGATTTGTGCTTTGTCAATAACTCACCCAATGTACTGAGCTTCATCACTCCTACCTGTGTAACTTTGGGCAAATTACTTACCTAATGCACATGATCTCTTAGAACAGTGTCTGGCAGAGGGTGAGTGCTCCAATTACACTGGCCATCATGATGATGACAGAGATGAAGTGCTAGAGATTTTACTAGGCTCTTTGGACATAGTCTAATCTTACAAGCACTGTCTTTTACCAATGAGACAGAAAGCCTCAAACAGAATTAGTAATCAACCTAAAGGCAAGAAGTTAAGAGGTGACAGGACAGAGATTTAAACCCCATTGTTACATGTTAGCTTTAGAGCTCTTTTCTTTATTGCATTAATATGTTACCGGGCCATATATCATCCATATGCATTAGGAGATTTTTACAGTTTATAATACAAGCATTTTTCCAAATATTACTTGTGTCTCGCCTGAGGGTTTCAGCCCTGGGAAAGTTCACTATGGATTCAGTGAGACAGAGAAATGACAATAGAACATTCTTGGGGTAACAAGGTTTATACCTGGCTTTATTCTAAAGGAGGTAGTTCGAGCACTAGAATCATGTCTTCATCCAGCAGTCTGCAGGTCCATAATCCACCTCCATCTCTCCTCTGCCCAGAGCATCGGGTGGAACTCTTTATATAGTGACTCAGTCAATAATAGCTTATTGCGGAGGGTATGGAAGAATTAGCCTAGCAGAAGGCTGATTACATCATTGAGTAGTTTAGGGTCAGGTGAGGATCCTGGCCACAGGAACTTCCATTGCCCCCTCACTTTAATTGCTTAGACCTCATACAATTCCTTAGGTTTGAATTACCAGCATCACAATAACAGATGAGAAAATGGATTCATATAGGAAGAAACTGGCCTGAGCTCACCCTGCTAATGAGTGTGAACAGGAGCCCATGACTTCTGGTTCTGCCCTGACCTGTTGCCCAAGTCAGTCTGCCTGAGAAATGGCTCCTTTCTGAAGTCCATCCTGGCTTTCATTTCCCAATCTGAATTCCTCTCATTGGCCATCAAGACTGCCAGCTGTTCCTTGAATTCATGCTTTAGTTTTCCTTTAAAACTCTGGCCAAGAGTCCCCTCATCCAGGATGTGTTCACAGATTTTAAATTTAGCAGGTCTGCTCACCAGGTGTTCTACACAGATCCTCTGCCCTAGCTGTACTGCTTTGTGCAGGTCTTGACAAGTTTTTCTTGTCAAGGTAGTATTATTGCCTTGGTCACAAAGTTGGGATTTGACCCAGTCTCTTCTAGGGACTTGCTCTTAACCGCTCAAGAGTAACTGTCTCCTTATCTGTGCTGTGTGAACCATTAGAAGGCAACTCAGTGGCTCTGAGCACTCCTGCAGAGGAAGTAGTGGTGGCACTTCACCAGAGGTCCTTGAAGTTCTTTTCAAAGTAAGTCAATGTGTAGATCAGCTCTTTGTGAGAACAGGGACGTCGTACAAAACAATGCATGATTTGGCTCAGTTTGGAAGAAAATAGGTGATCTGCATGACTAGCTTAGAAACTAGTGGTCTGGGTTGCATTGGATCAGTTGGAAATTATAAAAACAAGAGACCATTTGCACATACAGAAGGTACCGAATGAACATTTATCAAGCATATTTATCAAATTTTTATTGAGCACCATCTGAATGCTAAACTCTGTAATAGGCGCCATGGATACAGTGATAAATGAGAGACAGAATCTCTGTCTTCCTGAAGATTATGTCCTATTAGAGGAGCTAGACTGAAAGTTAAATTTGTTATGTTACATCTGGTAGTGATACCTGCTCTGCTCCAGAACAATAAAGCATGGTAAGGAGATGGAGTTGAGTGGGGGTGAGGGTATCCTGATAACTGCTTTTTAGAGGAAGTGGAGGAAAGCTTCTCTGAGGAGATGATCTGAAGAGAATTCTAAAGGATAAGAAGTTGGCAGGCACAGATCTAGGGGGAAAACATTACCCCAGAAATATCCTGAGCAGAAAGGAACAGGGCATGTTTATTAAATAGCAAGAAGGCCCTCCATATTTAAAGTGTCCTTAAGCAAGTTGTTTTTCTCTGGGCCTCATTTGCCTTAACTACATAAACCCAGATGCCATAATACCCTGTGGCCTCTCTCTCTCTTCAGAGGAAAATTGGCTTATTACATCCTCCTCCCTCCACAGCCAATCTTGCAGCTAGTGGAAGTCCAAACTCTCCTGCTCTCAGATTCTCCAGTTCCAGAAGGATTCTCAGGGCTGGCCTCTAACTTCCTGGCTCCCTCTCTGCTCATGTCCTTTTCCTTTTCCCTTCATTAGCAAAGCAACAATTTCTCTTTTCAAACCTCAGCCCCTATCCCCTTTTCTGATATAAGAGTTCAAGAACCCCAAGAATATCTTTTAAGCTATTTTCTTGAATAAACACAGTGGCATCCATAAGTATAATTCTGGAGCGAGTTTTAGGAAAAAGTTATTGTTCATATCCTTGAATTTAGTTGCAGGTATTCTATTAACTTTGTTGGATTATTGGAAGGATTACTAGGATGATACATGCTCAAGCCTGAGCAGCATTGCTGGCACAAAATAAATGCTCAATAAGCAGTGGCAAATTTGGCTGCGATTATCATGGTGATGATGGTTGTTGGCAATACACTATTTGTCTGAGGCAAGACCATTCAGGGGCTTCAGTTAGGGAATTTAGGGAGATGAAGGACTGGGAAAGCCCTTACCACAAAGATGACAAAGAAAATCACTGCACAGGAGGAAGAGAGAATATTGAAACTACACTGGGAGGCAAAACAAACACCTCTTGAGATTTGGAGGTACAGAAAAGCAGATTGCAGGGGATGGAGGAAAAAGGTGATGGAATCAAAGTTATGCAATAAAAATTAGATAAAGCTTATAAGAATTCCGATCTAAGTCCTAAACCTGGGGGTGAATGGCGCTTCTGGCCTGCCTGCATTGTGTGACCCTAATTGGCCAGATGCAATTGAAAGAGCACAGAGTGAGTTTGGGTTAAAGATTGTGGTGCACACAGAGACAACACCAGAGAAGGAGACAGACCTAACCAGTCTTCCTGACAAAGAATTCAAAATAAAAATCATAAACATGCTGACAGAGATGCAGAGAAATAAGCAAGAGATATGCGATGAAGTCCGTAGGGAGATCGCAGATGCCAGAAAGGAGATTACAGAAATGAAACAAACTCTGGAAGGGTTTATAAGCAGAATGGATAGGATGCAAGAGGCCATTGATGGAATTGAAACCAGAGAACGAATTTAAAGCCTGCAATGGCAATAAGTACATATCTTTCAATAGTCACCCAAAATGTTAATGGACTGAATGCACCAATCAAAAGACACAGAGTAATAGAATGGATAAAAAAGCAAGACCCATCTATATGCTGCTTACAAGAAACTCATCTCAAACCCAAAGACATGTACAGACTAAAAGTCAAGGGATGGAAAAACATATTTCAGGCAAACAACAGCGAGAAGAAAGCAGGGGTTGCAGTACTAATATCAGACAAAATAGACTTCAAAACAAAGAAAGTAACAAGAGATAAAGAAGGACACTACATAATGATAAAGGGCTCAGTCCAACAAGAGGATATAACCATTCTAAATATATATGCACCCAACACAGGAGCCCCAGCATATGTGAAACAAATACTAACAGAACTAAAGGGGAAAATAGACTGCAATGCATTCATTCTAGGAGACTTCAACACAGCACTCACCCCAAAGGATAGATCCACCGGACAGAAAATAAGTAAGGACACGGAAGCACTGAACAACACAGTAGAGCAGATGGACCTAATAGACATCTATAGAACTCTACATCCAAAAGCAGCGGGATATACATTCTTCTCAACTGCACATGGAACATTCTCCAGAATAGACCACATACTAGGCCACAAAAAGAGCCTCAGTAAATTCCAAAAGATTGAAATCCTACCAACCAACTTTTCAGACCACAAAGGCATAAATCTAGAAATAAACTGTACAAAGAAAGCAAAAAGGCTCACAAACACATGGAGGCTTAACAACACGCTCCTGAATAATCAATGGATCAATGTCCAAATCAAAATGGAGATCCAGCAATATAAGGAAACAAATGACAACAACAATACTAAGCCCCAACTTCTGTGGGACACAGCAAAAGCAGTCTTAAGAGGAAAGTATATAGCAATCCAAGCATATTTAAAAAAGGAAGAACAATCCCAAATGAATGATCTAATGTCACAATTATCGAAATTGGAAAAAGAAGAACAAATGAGGCCTAAGGTCAGCAGAAGGAGGGACATAATAAAGATCAGAGAAGAAATAAATAAAATTGAGAAGAATAAAACAATAGCAAAAATCAATGAAACCAAGAGCTGGTTCTTCGAGAAAATAAACAAAATAGATAAGCCTCTAGCCAGACTTATTAAGAGGAAAAGAGAGTCAACACAAATCAACAGTATCACAAACGAGAAAGGAAAAATCATGACGGACCCCACAGAAATACAAAGAATTATTAGAGAATACTATGAAAACCTATATGCTAACAAGCTGGGAAAACTAGGAGAAATGGACAACTTCCTAGAAAAATACAACCTTCCAAGACTGACCCAGAAAGAAACAGAAAATCTAAACAGACCAATTACCAGCAATGAAATTGAAGCAGTAATCAAAAAACTACCAAAGAACAAAACCCCCGGGCCAGATGGATTTACCTTGGAATTTTATCAGACACACAGGGAAGACATAATACCCATTCTCCTTAAAGTTTTCCAAAAAATAGAGGAGGAGGGGATACTCCCAAACTCATTCTATGAAGCTAACATCACCCTAATACCAAAACCAGGCAAAGACCCCACCAAAAAAGAAAACTACAGACCAATATCCCTGATGAACGTAGATGCAAAAATACTCAACAAAATATTAGCAAACCGAATTCAAAAATACATCAAAAGGATCATACACCATGACCAAGTGGGATTCATCCCAGGAATGCAAGGATGGTACAACATTCGAAAGTCCATCAACATCATCCACCACATCAACAAAAAGAAAGACAAAAACCACATGATCATCTCCATAGATGCTGAAAAAGCATTTGACAAAGTTCAACATCCATTCATGATAAAAACTCTCAGCAAAATGGGAATAGAGGGCAAGTACCTCAACATAATAAAGACCATCTATGATAAACCCACAGCCAACATTATATTGAACAGCGAGAAGCTGAAAGCATTTCCTCTGAGATCGGGAACTAGACAGGGATGCCCACTCTCTCCACTGTTATTTAACATAGTACTGGAGGTCCTAGCCACCGCAATCAGACAAAACAAAAAAATACAAGGAATCCAGATTGGCAAAGAAGAAGTCAAACTGTCACTATTTGCAGATGACATGATATTGTACATAAAAAACCCTAAAGACTCCACCCCAGAACTACTAGAACTGATATCGGAATACAGCAAAGTTGCAGGATACAAAATCAACACACAGAAATCTGTGGCTTTCCTATACACTAACAATGAACCAACAGAAAGAGAAATCAGGAAAACAACTCCATTCACAATTGCATCAAAAAAAATAAAATACCTAGGAATAAACCTAACCAAAGAAGTGAAAGACTTATATTCTGAAAACTACAAGTCACTCTTAAAAGAAATTAAAGGGGACACTAACAGATGGAAACGCATCCCATGCTCATGGCTAGGAAGAATTAATATCGTCAAAATGGCCATCCTGCCCAAAGCAATATACAGATTTGATGCAATCCCTATGAAACTACCAGCAACATTCTTCAATGAACTGGAACAAATAATTCAAAAATTCATATGGAAACACCAAAGACCCCGAATAGCCAAAGCAATCCTGAGAAAGAAGAATAAAGTAGGGGGGATCTCACTCCCTAACTTCAAGCTCTACTATAAAGCCATAGTAATCAACACAATTTGGTTCTGGCACATGAACAGAGCCACAGACCAATGGAACAGACTAGAGAATCCAGACATCAACCCAGACATATATGGTCAATTAATATTTGATAAAGGAGCCATGGACATACAATGGTGAAATGACAGTCTCTTCAACAGATGGTGCTGGCAAAACTGGACAGCTACATGTAGGAGAATGAAACTGGACCATTGTCTAACCCCATATACAAAAGTAAACTCAAAATGGATCAAAGACCTGAATGTAAGTCATGAAACCATTAAACTCTTGGAAGAAAACATAGGCAAAAACCTCTTAGACATAAGCATGAGTGACCTCTTCTTGAACATATCTCCCCGGGCAAGAAAAACAACAGCAAAAATGAACAAGTGGGACTATATTAAGCTGAAAAGCTTCTGTACAGCAAAAGTCACCATCAATAGAACAAAAAGGATCCCTACAGTATGGGAGAATATATTTGAAAATGACACATCCGATAAAGGCTTGATGTCCAGAATATATAAAGAGCTCACACGCCTCAACAAACAAAAAACAAATAACCCAATTAAAAAATAGGCAGAGGAACTGAACAGGCAGTTCTCCAAAAAAGAAATACAGATGGCTAACAGACACATGAAAAGATGCTCCACATCGCTAATTACCAGAGAAATGCAAATTAAAACTACAATGAGGTATCACCTCACACCAGTAAGATGGCTGCCATCCAAAAGACAAACAACAACAAATGTTGGCGAGGCTGTGGAGAAAGGGGAACCCTCCTACACTGCTGGTGGGAATGTAAATTAGTTCAACCATTGTGGAAAGCAGTATGGAGGTACATCAAAATGCTCAAAACAGACTTACCATTTGACCCAGAAATTGCACTCCTAGGAATTTACCCTAAGAATGCAGCAGTCAAGTATGAGAAAGACCAATGCACCCCTATGTTTATCGCAGCACTATTTACAATAGCCAAGAATTGGAAGCAACCTAAATGTCCATCGATAGATGAATGGATAAAGAATTACATATACACAATGGAATACTACTCAGCCATAAGGAAAGGGCAAATCCTACCATTTGCAGCAACATTGATGGAGCTGGAGGGTATTATGCTCAGTGAAACAAGCCAAGCGGAGAGAGAGAAATACCAAATGCTTTCACTCATCTGTGGAATATAAGAACAAAGGAAAAAATGAAGGAACAAAACAGCAGCAGAATCAAAGAACTCAAGAATGGACTAACAGGTACCAAAGGGAAAGGGACTAGAGAGGATGGGTGGGTAGGGAGGGATAAGGGTGGGAGAGAAGAAGGGGGGTATTAAGATTAGCATGCATGGGGGGGTGGGAGAAAGGGGAGGGCTGTACAACACAGAGAAGGCAAGTAGTGATTCTAAAACATTTTGCTGTGCTGATGGACAGTGACTGTAAAGGGGTTTATAGGGGGGACCTGTTATACGGGAGAGCCTAGTAGACATAATATTCGTCATGTAAGTGTAGATTAATGATACCAAAAAAAAAAAAAGGGAGTTCCTGTGTGGTGACCTCCAATGAGTTCTACACAAGGGTATAAAGGGCATATAAAAGTGTAGGCAAAGGGTCTGTTTGTGTTTATACAGAGGATCAAAGCCTAATTGGGCTACCCCGAAAATGAACTAAGATACGATATGAAAGAGAACTTCCAACATCAGCACTCTCTGGAAGACTCATGCCAGAAGATGATCATCAAAAAACCCCAACAAAGATCCACGCACTGCTACAGCTGTAGATGCACTCATCCCACCAGTTCCTGGACTTGCCATGGGAATGAAGAAGGAGATATCTAAGCTGGCCTGTGCATACAGTAAAACAACAAATTTGACTGGATCTATACTGTTGGAACTTGACCAAGAATTAGGAGAAGTATAAATTGTAGTGCTCCAAAATCTTACAACTACAGACTATTTACTGTTAAAAGAACATAAGGGATGTGAACATCCCCCAGGAATGGGTTGTTTTAATTTGTCTGAATTCTCTCAGACTGTTCAAGTTCAGTTGGACAATATCCACCATATCATAGATAAGTTTTCACAAATGCCTAAGGTGCCTAACTGGTTTTCTTGGTTTCACTGGAGATGGCTGGTAATTACAGATATGCTTTGGTTATGTAACTATACTCCTACTATGTTAATGTGTGTGCGCAATTTAAGTAGTAGCTTAAAACCTATACATGCTGAAGTTACTCTACAAGAAGATAAGTCAAAGAAATAATCAATCTTCCCATGTTTTCTTCTGCCTGCTACTTCTATAGCTTTTCTTCTTCCTTCCTAATTACAACCCTTAAATAGAATTTGTGCCTCATATCAAATTTACCGAGTATCATAATTCTTCCAAGTGGTAAAGACACCTCAAGACAAATGCTGGGCATAGAAGCCACAGGGCATAAATATGCAAAGAAGTAAAAAGCTAACCTTTTCAAACAATAAGGCTTCTCTCTCACTTACCAACTTAACATTTCCCTGTATGGCCCCGGAAGATGACTGGTTAGCCAGAGACGGGTAAGATTCCTCAAGGGAGGAACAACCTAAGACAGGCACAGTCGCAGGGGGGCCATCAGGTGAGAAATTGGGGATCAACAGAGGTGAGGCTTAGAACCTCACCCCCCCTGTTCTGAGAGAAATCTTCTGCATACGTGGATGTTTTATTGCCCTTGTCTAGCTTGAATTAACACATAGTCTACAGGCACACACCTGATCATCTACATTTACTCTCTTACAACACTAAACTGTTTTCTACCTTTATCTTGTATCTACCTACCACTTCAGCATTTTATTAAAAATAATAATAATAAAGAGAGAAATGTGGTATCCACATATAAATCAAGTATAAAAATCAAATGAGTATTCATATTTGAACTGTTTATAGTTCATAATGCATGAGCAAAACCGAAAGTTTCTGTGATGACTGCCCTTGTACTGTTCACTATGTAACTTATTCATTATGTAAGAATTTATTCTCCATGTAAGAACTTGTTTGTTATGCTTCAGAAGATTGGAGACTGATGAAAATTAGGCTTGGGGTGGATTAATGATTGTGCATTGAGCATTGACTCCCCTATACAGAATTTTATTGTTGTTAACAACCATTTGATCAATAAATATGAGAGATGCCCTCAGAAAAAAAAAAAAAAAGATTGTGGTGCACAGACACTGATGCTCCACCTCCCCTTCCTCCATAATCTCAAAAAGAACAAAAAATGGAGACAAATATTTTAGTTGCCATAAAATGAGGATCTGACTACAATCTTGAACCACAAACTATGTAGCAAACCTGCCAAATGCTGTGAAATCTGCAGCAAAATGAGGAAGAACACCGAGAACTAACAGCACATCCTCAGAGTTTGGGCCAGAGAACAGCTCCCCCAAGGCAAGTGAGGCCATCCTGAAACGCCCAGCCAGGGATTCTTTAAGTGATGTGAGATCCAGGGGCACAGAGGGCCATGACAGGAGGGGACTCACCCCACAGAGACCCTATTTGACACCAAAGAACATGGCAGGTAGAGAGGGAGAAACCAGGGTGACACACAACTTTTACCTACTCTCTATTTTATCTGTTCTATTGAGTCTCCTAGCCATGGAGGCAACCAGAGCTATGGGGATGAAGAAAATGGAGGAAAACAGCATTTTTCAAATTAGTAACCTCCTAAATGCTAAAAATTGAGTGATGATATATATTCAGAGGTTAAGAAAAATAATAGATTTGGTAAGAGGCAATACAGTATATCCTGAGCTTCCTCTACAGACTTTCAGTAGGAATAGGAGATGAATAATGATCAGAAAGAACCATCCCCACAGACCTGCTTTGAAATGAGGGAGAAAATAAAGAAGAATGGAATGTAAGATAAAGTAAAAGAAAGAACAAGAGAAATTTTCCAAGGAAACAGGAAGCGTTCAGAGTTCTCTATAACAGCAAAGAAATCGTAGGAGATAAGTGTAAATGAACAATATTACAGAGAAGAAACCAAAATCAGAATAAACCTAACTTACAACAGACAGGACGTACCTTCATTCACTCAACAAGTAATTACCGAATCCTTCAAACATGCCAGGAATGCTGCTCAATGTGAGGGTTTTAGCAGCATGTAAGACTGGCAGCATCTCTGTCCTCATGGAGCTTACAATCTGGAATGGAGGGAGGGGTAGAGAAAATTAAATACATGGTAAATTTATGCAGTCCTATAAGAAAGGTAAAATAGGACTATATAACAGAAGGTGAAAAAGTAAGGCCTGCCTTAGAAGGGATGACCAGGAGGGCTCTCTGACCATATGACGCTCCATCTGAAACCTGGATAACCTCAGGTCTGCAAATATCTGAGGAGCCATTCTAGGCATGTGTAATAATAATAAAAAGAGATTATAAGGAAGAAGATAGACATGAGTGATAGTTAAAGAATATTTACAATAGCCAAGATATGGAAGCAACTTGAGTGTCCATCAATACATGAATGGATAGAATACATCCATGTAAACAATGGAATATTTATTCACCATATGAAGAAAACAAATCTTACCACTTGCAACAACATGGATGGCACTAGAGGGTATTATGCTCTGTGAAAAAAGCCAAGCACAGGAAGACAAGTGATTTTACTCATTTGTGGAGTATAACAACAAAGCAAAACTGAAGGAACAAAACAGCAGCAGACTCACAGACTCCAAGAAGGGACTAGCAGTTACCAAAGGGAAGGGGTTAGGGAGTGTGGGTGGGGAGGAAGGGAGAAGGGGATTAAGGGGCACTATAATTAGCACTCACAATTTAGGTACATCACACAGAAGGCAGTATAGCACAGAGAAGACAAATAATGACTCTATAACATCTTACTACACTGATGGACAGTGACTACAGTGGAGGGTGAAGACTTGATAATATGGGTGAATGTTGAAACCACAATGTTGTTCATGTGAAACCTTCACAAGATTGTATATCAATGATACTTTAATTTTTAAAAATCCAAAAATACATAATTGGTGTTTGCAAAGAAGATATGAACAAATGAAACAAAATATGTTCAAAAAATGTAATAAAAAACAATCCCAAAGTAAAGGCTTACATCTGCAGGTTCAAAGAGCACTGCTATTGGGAAAACTTCATATTTGAATGATTGCCATAAGTACAAAAGTAAAATATGGAAAACCATCCCTGAATCTGAGTGGTCTGGGGGCTTGCTTTGGCCAACAGCATGTTACATCAGCTCTGAGCCTAAGCTCCAGGAGGCATTGCACAATTCCCTGTATCTTCCTCTCTCGTAACTCTGCCACCTTTATGTGAACGAGCCTGGGGTATCGTGCTGGAGGATGAGAGATTACACAACCAGGTTCCCCCTACACTCCTGCCAAGAGATAACCAACTTCCGCACATGTGAGTGAGGTGACTGTAGGCCAGCCAGGCTCCAGCTGACCCATGTCCTGACCACAGATGCTTAGGCAATTCACCCAAGGTCAGCCAAGACAGATCGGCAGGACTGCCCCCACAGACCCGTGGACCTATGAGTTACAGTAAATGGTGTTTGTTTTCAGCCATAAAGCTTTGGAGTGGTTTATTATAGAACAAAAGCTAACTGATGAATACCTAAATGTTTTTCATAATCTTTTTCTTGCCTTCAGACCGATAATTTGGAACATATCTTTTATAGAGAAATATTTACCTGATATTCAGCCCAGCTAACTATATTTTAGTTTTTTCTGTTTAATTCAAGTGGAGTTATTTCTAATGCTTTTTATTAAAAATACCTTTAATACTTAAAAAATGTAATAGATTAATTTTTGATCTAATAGATTAATACTTCATAGTTTTCTGCATTGCTTGAATTTATTCTAATGCATACATAGCAACTTTATAAAAATGAGTTAAATTGTTCTTTTAAAAAGAGTATGACAGGCAATAAGGAAGTACCCCAAAAGGGACAAGGACATGTTGAAAGGCTATAAGATTCTGGATTGGTTCCTAGACCAGAACATGGACATTAGAAGGAAAATTGCCTAAATTGACTAAGGTCTATATTTAAGTTATTAGTGTTGTACCCGTGTTAATACTTTGATTTGTTCATTGCACTGTGGTTATGTAAGATGCTACAGTAGGGGAAGTTGGCTAAAGGGTAAAGGGAACTTTCTGTACTATTTTTGTAATTGTTAAGTCTAAAATTATTTCAAAATACAGTTAGAAAAGAACATGAAATTGAACTAAATCATATAAATAAAAAGCTGGATTTTGATCTATCTTACTTCTGAAATGTGAAACTTACACTTTGTGAAATAAATAGGGGAACAGTTAAAAATGGCTAATAACTAATGTATATAATAAATAAAGCTTCCTATTAAGAGTGTGCTGATTCTAATTCATAGTTTTAAAGCACCAGGATGTTCTGGGAAAGAAATTTGTTGCTGCAAATGTTTTATATCTGTAATATAGTGTCACCGTTTTTATTCGTATATTGATAATATTTGGTCTGTTGGGGATTAGATCAATTCTAAGTTCTGTACAAACAGAAGTTTATATATTTATTATACTTTTAAAGTAATTACTAATGTATTTCCAGCTTATTTTTTAAGACTGCATTTATTTTAATCAGAGGAATATTTAAGGAATTAGAACACTAGCTTACATCTCCAAGTTGGCAAAATGTGCAAATACAAAATACATATTGGAAAGGGATTAAGACTGCTCTTTGTGATGCATCAAGGGAAATGCCAGTTTGGCCCAGGCTGAAACCCCACCTTCCTTAGAAAATGAGAACTCATTAAAAAAAAAAAAAATCAGTCATACTGTTCTTTACATCCATTTTGGTACCATGACCAAATGATATCCATACCACCCATCACATGCCAAAACACTCTTTAAATGTATAAATAATCAACTGCAATACATTCCAATTGTTTCATAAGGCAGTTATTTTAAAAAAGAGCTGAATAATTCCATACTAGGTTCATTGTAGAAAAATTCCCTGGTGGATTCTGAAGCAAACAGAAAACAACAAAAATCTCAGAACTTACAAAATAAACAATCCCATTTTCCTTAGTTTGGAAATAGCACTGACTCCTTTCTTAGAAGAAGCAATAACTCACCCCAAGAATATTATATTTGTTTACAAAAGTCGTGTGCTAGACCTTTAAAGTACTACTGTCATCTCAAATGTCAAGAATGTTAATTAGTAAAAGGAAGGGGAGGAGTTGACGGGAGGCAGCCTGTCCACAGAAGCTCATGCCGTAGACAGCGCTGCGTGGCTTCAATTCCACAGCAACTACACAGAGCCATTCTTTGGGCACAGGAAATTATAAATGATAAAGCATCTAGCAAAGATAAGAAAAGGTGCTCTTCAAAAGCTGTTTGTCAAGCAAATAGACTCTCATTATGAATTGCCAAAAACTGGATCTCATTTTAAACAGCATAACCTATGTGTGGGTATTTACTCTTGGAGTTTTAGTTTCCCTCTTGTCATTGTGTGATTCCAAATATTTGGATTAGTTTGCTCCATGTTTGGAAGGTCTCTCTAAAGTGGATTACAAAATTCAGAGATATTGTTGAAGTCCACTGATTATTTTCCAATTCTAAATATTTTACTCTTTAACCATCAGCCCATTTGCCCAGGCATAAAACAGGGAAGAAAGGTATTCCCACATTAAAACAAACATGCTTTATTTTCTCAATGCTCCTATATCTTACTCTATTCATATAGCATGGTCCTAGAGTTTAACCAAACCCATTTCTTCTTGTGTGTGACATTACCCCAAATTCCACAGAATGGGACCTGGCAGGCAAGTCTGGGTAATAGACCCTGCACCTGTCTCGTGTCCATCAAAGTCATGGTTAGCTTGGAAGTTAACAAGGCATTTTTCAGCGTCACGGGCTGCTTCTCAATCCATTTAAAATTAACCCTAGTTAAAATTTTAAATGACAAATTGAACAGATTTTTTTGCATATTAATTTTGTATGTATGCTGTCAGAATTATAAACCAGCTTTGCCTAAGGAGTAAAATGAAACACACCAAAATGCTGTGTCTTTAGGGAATGTCTGAAAATGACAACATATGACTAAGAATTTTTGTTAGAGATAAACTCTCTAATATATTAAAATAGTGAAGAATGAATAAAAATCTCTGCCATGCCCCCCCCCCACCCACTGCACCAATGCCTAAGACATAAGCATGAATCAATCCCTTCACTGCTCCTCTCATTCAATCTCCAAAATTTCTCCTATGGCCTAAATTCTTGCAGAGAATTCCAAACAGTTCAACAGCTTGACTAGGCAAGCAGTGATGTCCAGGCTGAAGTCCCTGGTGTAGTTTTGACATTTGCTGATAAAGATGCCTTGAGCAGTGTTTTTCTTCCTACTTAGGGGTGTTCTGGCCCGCCTGGATTGAGGTGCCCTGCCTCAGCCAGCAGGTCCCTGTCTGCACCGCAGCCGCTGGAGTAGCAAAGTCTTGAAGAGCACAATGACTTGGGACAGGGAAGAAGGGACCTAGAGGTCTGCTTTGCCTTCTGTTCTAAAGCCAAGTCTCTTCTTGTCCAGTCCAAGGTTTTAAAAAAAATCTCCCTGGTAGTGTGCAGCCAGCAGCTGGGGGCAAAGCTCAGGATCCACCCTGAGAGATGAGCAGCACTGTGGCCTCCGAGACCACTGGGCCACCTGTGTGTTCAGATAGTGTTTCTCCCCTCAGGACAGTCCGGCCAACTCCCAGACTGGCTGCTGCAGAGCCGGTTGTTTGATCACACTGTTTGAAATGGACATCAGAAATGGCACATTTGGTGATAGGCAGGATGCCCATGTAATATATCCTCCAAACTAAACACTTTGAAAGAGGGCAATATTAACAATCACCAGGTCAACAAATAAGAATGAGCCTGCCCCCCAGCAAGCTAGAACACAGGGCCCTGCTAGCCAGAGGAGACCTATTCAGGATGCCTGCCTTTTCTCTTTAATAGGATTATAATGAAAACATTTATAGCTTCCCTGGGGCCCCACCTCCAGGGTCATACTGCCTGGAAATGACTTTGAGAGTGTATTTTCGGGCAAACAGATTTGTTGAAGAAAATGTCCTCATAAATATGTAGGAATAACTACAGAAGAAGTCATATCCCCACTTTGCTTTCCCAGTGTGGTTAGAGGAGATTCTAGAATTAGAAAAGCAACCAAAAAATGAAAGACTTGATCTAAGGGCTTAATTTTGACCTTCAGGAAACAAACACACAGAGCAGCCAGTGGGTTCTTTAAAAATGTTCCCCATCAATCTTCCACCTTGTGTTCTTTTGGTTTGCCTTTGACTGACTCTGTCTTATTTCATTTTTTGAAAAAAGTTCTTTTATCTGAAGCCTAGAAACTTTATCAAGGAAGTCCCTTACATGGAATTCCCTGCTGGAGCACAGCTTTCTATCCAGGGGACATCATTTTATGCTTTTGTCTTTCTTTATTTGAAATGCCTTTTATGTACCATCTCAAACAAAAATGCAATCGTTCAACAAGGAGAGAGAGAGAGAATGCTTGGGCTGCCTCAGGAAAAGCTACAGGGCTGGGGCTGGGGAACAGGGGGTGGGGGAGTGTAAATAAAGTAAAGGCCTGGGCAGAGCTACAAGAAATATTTGGCATTCCTGGCTTCCCACAAAGGGTAGGTCAAGGAGAGGGAAAGAACAAGCAGTTGGGATGGAGCGTGCACCACAACTATTCTTTTTCAGGCCGCATCCAGTCCACTGTATCACAGAAACGTCCCCAGGGGGAAGACCCTGAGTTTATTCCGCAGCGTGGCAAATGCTCAGGGTGATTACACACAATGCCTGTCTATTTGCAGGACAGGGTCAACATCTGTGGCAAAGACAGCTGCCGGCTTCGAGGCTGTGTGTTAAATCCACTTTGGCTAACAACTATCAAAGCCATATTCAGAACACCATGCATTTAAGGGATGGAGCACTGAAAGTCCTCTTTTCCAGGCCCTGGTCAAAACAAATCCACCTCTTCCTGGTGTGCCCACAGGCATCTGTTGCAGAACCCTGCTGTCAGCTTTCTGGATTGCAAATTTGAAAGAGGAGCCACGTCCGCTGGTTCCTGGGTAGAGGACGGAAGTGTTCCTCTCTATGCTCTGAAACGCTGGAAAAGAACCCACCTCTGATAGACAACAAAATAAGCACACAAACACCAGGACAAAAAAAGCCATTCCATCCATGTGAGAGATTTGGTCACAGCAGGCTTTCTTTCTGCCGGCCCTTCTGGTCCTTTTGGAGTGATTCAGCTGCTGCCACAGGATCTTCGAAATGCTGTGTGGAGACTACTTCACTAGGTTTCCAACAGTGGGAATTTCCAGCTACTAGAAATACCCACAGCCAGTGGACACTCATTTGTTTTCCTTAATTTGAGTCTCAGGTTATATGGATGGACTAGCAGGGCCTAGTTGTAGCTGGATAACTAATTCCCTCAAGTGTTTCTGAGAAAAACATCACAAGCAAGGATATGATTGGAAGAGTGCATGGAAAATGGGACACTGTGACCCGAGGGGTCAGCAGGTGGGCGGATGGTATCTGGGACGGTGCCTCTCCCTGCTGGCCCACCACAGCAGTGTGGGCTTCTGGTCTTCTCGTCCCCTGTTTCATGGCTCAGAATGAAGTGGCAATTTGGTAATCGTGTTAAGAGTCTGATATGTGGCAAGAGTTACTTGACGTAGTTTTTATGTTTGTTTCGTTCACATGAACTTGTAGTCACAATACAGTGGTCACATGTCTGGCATTTCCTAAGACAGTCCTAACTTCTAATATTCTGTTGATCATCCTTATAAGTATATTGGAATCATGTTCCTTCGATTTTTGGTTCAGAAAACATGGCTGCAGAGATCTTGGAAATAAGCTTGAAAATAATATGCTTGAAAACAGTTTCAAGAAATCTTGAAAATACACAGAAATCTTGCAGCATCTGTCTATTTTACAGGACAAGCAAAGGAGTAGGGCCGAAGGGAGGGTTGGACACAGAGCACCTACTTTGTGACAGGTAACATGCCAGGCATTTGCATGATCAGTGTATTTGGTTTCCACAGTGGTTGGCATTGCTGTCATTTTGTAAATGAGGAAACCAGCGCAAAGAAGTGCAGCGACCCGCCGTCCATGCCTGGCTGTGATGTGAGGACACTGAGCTTCAAATCCAGATTTCTCTGAGTCCAACACCTGTGAATTTTCTACCTTTGTGTAAGTTACTTTTTCTGTTCTCAAGAAGCTTCATCATTCTTAAGGAGGTAAGATTTATGAACATGAAAACTGTAGATAATAAAGACAGGAAATAATGCATTACATTTTGTCACATGAGCAATCCTATTAATCAGATGATTTACTATCTGTTGCAAAATGTGGTCCATGTACACACCCAAGTTTTATTCCCAGTCAAGCAAATTTCCTTTTTTCATTACTTCTTGAGGAGGACCCCAAATGCAATGGGGACTGGAATGTCTTCCAACAGCACTTGGGGTCAGGAACTCAAAGGAGTCCATACCCTCCACTCAAGACCCTGGCGCTGCCCAGGAGGCCCGGCCATCTGTCAGAGTTGTGCTACATGCATGGTGACAACACAATGCTGCAGAGATGGAGGGAGCGCCCACCTACAGGTGGTGAGGGTCATGATGGTTTCCAATGACTGTCAGCACAGACAGGATCTTCCATTCTGTAAACATTTGCAGGGTACTTGCTACAGACAAAGCACAACACTGAAATGTGTGGGTCTAGAGGAAGACATGAGGCTCAGTCTCCAGCCTCCAGCGGTGTACAATACAAGGAAGTAGGAAACATGACTGTGGAAGAAAAATGCCAGATGATATATATAAAAAATATACTCGGGCAGTTCCAAAGGGGAATGATGTCACTGTGTCTAATGGGGAGATGAATGGAGGAATTTGCCAGAGCCCTTAAAGTATGTGTAGGAGTCCAACAGACAGAGGTGGGGAGGGAAAAACAGGAGCAAACGCTGAAGGACAACAGGATCTGTCTAAATAGCAGTGAGTCATCCAGCATGTCTGGATTGTAGAATATATGAGAGGGAGTAGTAGGAATAAGACTTATTTTCTGGGCTTGCACACTTCACCTTGAACATCAGTCTACGAAAGATTCATCACTCTTGGCTCATTCTGAGCAGGACCAGACTCCCCTGGTCAGCAGGCTGCACTCCCCCAGCGGGCCGGCAGCCCAGTTGCTTTCCTCTGTGTGTGCATTGGAGGACCAGGGACTCAGGGTCTGTGTTGCTTTCCTTTCTCAGAAACTCAGCCTGGTTCCTGAGAAATGGCCATTGGACAGGTCAAGACTTGACCTGAGAAGCTGAGACCTGGGAAGCTGGGCTGCCCTCTCTCTGACCTCCTCGTTTCTCTGTCCCAATGCTCTGACCCCTGGGACAGGATGGGTCAGCTTTGCTTGCAGCCAGAGGACACAGAGGAGGCCACCTATAGCAAGTGCCCTTCTCATTTAGATCCCCGATACTTCTGGGGTGGACAGCCAGCACCACTTCCCATCTGGTTCCAGGCAATGGCTGCCTGTCAATCAAGCTGTAAGGTGTTTGCCCTTGCCGTGTGGTTTGAGTGTTGGTCTGAGGTTTAAAACAGAACCAAACCAGTTCTGCCTCACTGCATCTCAGGTTGTTGATTTCTGGTGAAGTATCTTCTAAAACCATGCCAGACACAATCAGCCCTCCTGTGAATAGAAGTGAGCAATTAAAAAATCTGCTTTAACTCTTCCTTTGTTTCCTTGCCTTGTAAGAGCATCTGGTTGTAAACTTGGCCCCAGCGTATTAGCTGTGATGCCTGCTACCCATCAAAACTGCCTGGAGAATTGTTGGAAATGCAGGTGCTGGGGCCCACCCCAGACTTGGGAATTGTGGAATCATAATCCCTGGGCTGAGAGACAGACCTGTGGGTCTTATATTTTATGTATCTTCCCCAAGTGCCTAATACACATAGCCAGAGGGAAAGCCACTGCCTCGGGCATATACTCTAATTTTCTTTATTCATATTCCTGATCCATTGCCTCCTAGAGTTTCAAGAGAGAGGATTGCTCTTGGCAATCAGTGAATACAACACTTTCTAAACGCACAGTGGTGGGAGGCCATTCTAGGAGCCAGGGATAGAGTGGGCAGTGTTTCCTCAGGGCATGTGGCTGGGATGGCCTGAGCTGGAGCAAGGTCAGCATCTCAGCCTGGGAAACGCTGGTCTAGCTCAACTCCCTCTTCATGCAGCTGGAGAAAGGAGAAATGACCTGGCCGATGACACGTGGCTCTGGGCCTCCCCCATTGCTTTGCCCTGCCTGTGCCACTCCTGGATGACACCTACCGTCTCTTGGCTTGGGGTGAGGATGGCACATGCAAACAAATGAGACACCCACGGGAAAGCCATGCTCTGGAACTGTGTGAGGTGTTGTGCACAGTGGCTGGGCCTCTTTCTGAGCATCACTTTGAGATCAAGGCAACCACTGAAATCATAGAGCATTTTAGTATCATTGAAGAAAGGAAAACTTTTATTTTTATCCCTGTAAGAAATCCCAGATCTTGGGTCTTAGTAACCAAAATCCTCTACTTACACCCTAGCTTGAGCAGAGCTTCCTTGCTGGATTCTGAGTGGCCTAGAGCACAAGAGTCCATCTCCAATGCCAGGACCTGTCAGGCTGAGCCCTGTCTCAGCAAGGATGTTTGTAGCAGAGGGAGGATGGGCGGTGGGAACACAAAAGGCCAGAATGGGAAGCAAGACGAAGCTTGGAGGGTGAGTGGACAGAATGAGACTGTTTATGTACCTTCTCGGGCCCAGAGTTCTGGCTGTAAGTGCTCGCCTGGCACCTGACACTCCGTGTGCCATCAGCAAAATGGACCCTCTGTTGATGCAGAAACTATGGAGTTATATGTTTTATACCCTCAGACAATCTATCCTGATAACTTGTTTGTTTAAACTGTTTAGAAACTGTGTGAATAAGGATGGACTAAGAGTGACACAGTGGGGAACCTTTCCATCAGGAAAACTGCTCTTACATACATTCTCCTAAGGAAGGGAAATCTCTCTGGCCACTTACACACACACACACTCAATCCATTTACTTTCAGATCCTTGCCTCCCCCTCCCCCGCCACACACACACACTCAATCCATTTACTTTCAGATCCTTGCCCAGAAGCCTGCAGGAGCCTACACTAGGTCCTGGGTTCTGAGGTCCAAAATTTTTGTAGCAAGAAAAGCTTTCTAACCTAAAACTTTTAATAGCAAATAAATAAACTGATCCAGGCTCTAAATGTCCCAGGCACAGCCACCCCATATAGAGCTGTGAATATCACAATAGGTGATTGTTTTAAAGCATTTTAATGACTCAAAACATCCTACATAATATCAACCTCCACTTCAGTCCTCCTGACAGGCTCCAGTAAATAACATGAGTTGACAGGAATAAAACAGCTTGCTCAGGAGTAATTGAGTAGAATTAGAATGAACAGACAAGAAAGAAAAATTGGTGCTTGGGTCACAAGGACCTTTTTGTTAGGAACTCCCTGGGGCATTTGGTGGGATGTGGTCCCGCTGACTAATCACCAGTATAGAAAGTTTACAGCTTCTCCACCAGGCCAACGTCTTTAATAACTTGAAAAGCACAAGAGGTGGCTGTTAATTTCAAAGACAGTTATATGAAGCTTTTATTGAGTGTGGCTCAGAGTACATAGTTAGCAGCCTGTGAGATAACGAACCTTTTAAATACGTTTTTTTTTAAGTTTTATTTTTGCTTGAACCCAAAAAACAGTAATTTTCTTCATTATTTAAGGCAAAAAAATGTATGTCAGTTAGGATCTTATACAGGATGGGCTACTTTCTGCATCGAGGGTATTTGCCATGGCATAGAGCCGTGAATGTTCCCTGACTGAGCTTTGATGTCACACCATGACTTTGCCCAGAAGAGAGCAGGTTGGAAAGGAAGGGGTTGAATGTGCTGGGCACCACCCTAGTTGCCCTCTTAACGTGGGCTCCTGGGCCTTGCCTGACAGCACTGAGGAGAGGTAGAGCCTCCTTGTGCCCCCAAATGTCACGATGTGGGTGACCAGAGATCAAACCAGTGGATTCTTGGAGTTTAAGAGAAAAAGAACTAACCTACGAAGAGAACAGGACTTCACATGCTTCCCTGGGGAAGCTCTGAGGCCAGAGGCCACTGGTGAGGAACAACAGCACCTTCTACAATGGCCAGCCCTAAATCTCCATGCTGCATGTTAGGAATGGATGGTGTGGGCCATTGATGGGCCTGACATCTCTGAGCCATGGAGACAGGATGGGGAGACCTCCCTTCACCCAGGAGCAGCCATCCATGACTGTGACCCAGGGAGCACCTCTCTCTCCCTCCTTCTCTCTTCCTGCCTCCCTCCTGCCCCACCCCCACCCAGTCTGACTGCTCTGCATGTATGAGCGTGTGGAGAGAATGAGATAGCAAACCTTGTCTGGCCCACTGTGGGATCATCTGTCTTTCCCTTCATCCTCTCATTCTTGTCTTCCTTGGCACTGTGCCAAGAGCAGGACATACAAATGTGAGAAAGGCAGACATGGCTGCACCCTTCCACATCCCCCGTGGGCAGGCCAGTCCCACCTGGCCCAGCAGGCCGTGGGGAGGGACAGTGTAGGTGGACGGGACAGGTTCTCTCCCAGCCAGGAGAGCCGATCTGCTGCCGGCCTTCCTGTCTCCCCCTCCTTCCTCAGGGAGTCCGCTGGGACTCGTAACGGTGGCTTTGGCCGTAGATCTCCTGAGCTGGGGCTCCATGCCACCGAATCCTACTGACCAAGGAATGGAAAAAACAAAACAGAAAAAACAGACCTTCTCTGAGCCAGTCCTGGGGAGCAAAGGAAATAATGTAAACAAAGAGATTAGTTAAAGGAAAATGAATTATTTCCTGCCTCAGCACTGGCAACCAGCACGGTCTTTCTTGTTACTTAAGTCAGTCTTGTTGTTAGCAACATGCTCTTTGGCTTCACTCGGATTTTTCTTTTTTTTTTTCCAGACACATTTCTGCCCTTCACATGATAGGGAGAATTAAGCCATTTCCAGGAGTTTATTCTGCAATATGCATCAAGTTTTACCTCTTCCTGAGCTATAAGTGCTTGATAGCCCAGTAAGGCCCCTTCTAGAAGCTTCTGGGATCTGGTGAGCCCTGAAGGAAAGCTCACAGCCTCACTCATCTCCACCCACTCGGAGACATGCTGGGTGCTGTGTCCATGGGAGCCTGGGATGCTCAGGATGACGGTTTGCAGCCCGCATTGTCTTGGATCTGCTTCCAGATTCATGCTGGCTGAGGATACACAAAGAACCTAGAGAGCAGCCTTTTTTTTTAAAGAAAGAGGGAACTGCTTTTCCTAAAGCTGTCAGCAAGCAAAATGGTCTCTGGGCATCAAATTTACTTTTCCATGGGTCTTGACAAAGAAAGGGATATTTTAAAGCACTTTCGTAATTGTTTACTCCAGTTGTTGGTGATTCCAGGCCCTAGCAGTCTTAGATGTAGCTGGGAACTGTCTGAACACAACTCTCTGTTCCTCCATCCTACCTCCCCACAAGGAAGTATCTCGAGTGGGGCTCAGGCATCTGGATTTTTAATAAACTCCCTAAGTGACCTTTACGCAGCCAGTCCAGTACCAGCACACATGAAGTAATAGTGAATGCTGTCACTCAGGGGCTGCCTGCATGCAAGAGACATCAGGAGGAGCTAAGATTGGAATGTTCTGGAGAAGCCTTTTCTTTCTTCGGGCAGGTGATCTGGGAGTTTTGGTATGGCAAGGGAGAGGGAATGCTGAGTCCGGGGGAAGCTCCCAACTCAGAGCCAGACACCACCTTCCTTGAGGATGTCAGCCTGCTGACTCACCACCCTGGGCAGTCCGGCCAGTGTACTCCCAGCAGCTCCCAGAGGCACAGTCAGCAGGAGGAGGGGTCTAGGAAATGCCAGTGTGTGACAAATGCCATCGCTGGTGAATGCCGGTGCGGTTCCCCAGAGACCCTGAGTAGCTGGGCTGGGGGCAAGATGGTCAGCCCGAGGCTCCACAGTCAGCTCCCTTTTGTCCTGGTTTCAAACCCCCCTCACCTGCCAATATGGCTTCTGCCGGGGTTGCATGTTGGCCAGGCTTCCTTGAGTTGCCCAGTGCTCACACAAGCATGAGTGTTCACAAGCCCCTACAGAGCCATCCTTTGGATTGGGGTGAGCCCCCGAGAGAGGCTAGAGGCATTTCTGACCATTTTGGAGTTTCTGTTATATGATCCTCCCTGAAGCATTGACTATTGTTCCTCTGGGCATAAAAGAGATTTACTTCCCAACATAAAGCCCACTTGTCCACAGGGAAAGATAGCTTCTGAGCCAGTGTCCAGGTTTGTTCTTATTAACACATTACACAGTGAAGTGACCATGAAAAACTTCCCTTCCCAACATGGGCCATGGGTGTCTGAAGTGGAGAGGCCACCCGGGCCGGTTAGAGTCACGGCTGGGATCCACCTTGGCCTCTGGGAAAATGGCTCTGCACCAGGTACCCAGGCAGCTGGGGACAGTGCTGTATCAGTCTATCAACCACTATTTCCTGCCTCTTTCATTGCCAGGAAAGCTTCTGGACTGTTTGGCTTGTGTTAGGATGGGGACACACAGCCATATGACAGCCCTATGACTGATTATGGAACCACCCAAACTCCCCTTTCCATATCCAGCACTTACCAGACTCTGCATCATGAGTCTGGTTATAACATTTTCCAGAGGATTCAGACAGCAGTGCCAGGGTCCTGATGCAGGCAGGGGCCGCGAGGCATTGAAGTGTAGGTGTTCGTATTAACAGGCCTCATTTATAACACCGAACTGGGGAGGCCTGAGAGCACTGGCTTACCAATAAAGTGGGTACTTTGGTTACACCTGACTTAAATGCTGAGGACACTTTCCAGCCCAGAGCCACCCCACTTTTAGATGGCTAGTAGTTTGTTATAGGCCCTGCCTTTCTAGAACCTCCCTTAGGGTCCTTCTCTTCCTTATCATTTACAAGCTCCCCTAGGACAGGGAATTCATCTTTGCCTCCTTGACAGAGCCTAACCACACTTTGAGTAGGGCAGTGCTAAAGCAATATTGGTTGAAGTAATGAATGAAAAGTAATGAAATGCAGTACACTTCATTCTCTTGCTTGGCAATAGCTAGCAAAGCTTAAAGGCTGAACTTATCAGGGAAATGGACAAGTTTGTAAAATACCCTGGCCCTTTGTGCCCCCCTTTAGTCCAGGGAATACTGGTGATCTTTATGTGCACTGTTCATTGACTGGACTCTAAAGAGGAAAATCCCCTTCTAACCATAATTTTTTTTCTGAGGTGGAAATGAAGGTATGAGAGGGTAAGATGCCTGAGAGAGTATTAAACTTACTGGAAAAGCTTTAGACTTGTGTTGAAGGATGGTTTAGAGGCCCAATTCAGCATCCTCCTCCTGGAGATCTCTTGGGCCAGAGAGCAAGGGGTATTTGTCCTCTCCTACCCAGCTGGTTCTGCAGGGTCCCCAGGGGAGCTGGCCACTCTTTAATGACATGTATCTCCCCTACTTAACCACACATTCTTTGCACAGATGGTATTTATGCTCTGAAGATGACTCACACTTCTTGTCCACATACCTTTCTATATTAAATATTCTTATCAAATCAAACTCACTGGGCTTCTGAGTGGGTTGGGTGAAATTAAAGAACTTCTTCTCCCTTTCTAGATTTTGAAATTTACTCACAAGATTCACTTCTCTGCAGATTATGACCTTGTGGAACTTCCTTATTTAAGATCTGGGTTTAAAACTCAACTCTTGCACTTAACTAGCTATGTAGTCTTGAGAGTCTCATTGTCTCTGTGCCTCAACTGAATCTCATAAAATGAGAACAATATTACTGATCTCCTAGAGTTGCTGGGAATATTAAGCAAGGTCATGGCACTGAAAAATTTGAAACACATATTTTAGAATGAATAAATAACTAAAGCAATAATAGAAATGTGAAAAATTATCAACAACCCACTGTATATTTACTGACTGTTGTCTATGTGTCAGGAACAGTTCAAAGTTCTTGAACACATATTGTCTTACAGTTAAGTGAAGGAGTTGGGATACAAACGTGTGTCGCTTGGACATCAAAGATCATGCTCTTAGCTTCTACTTGTATCACCTGTTCTGTACCTGTAATGAACTCCTTTGTCACTAGAGACTCCCTGAGAAAGGATGATGCTTCTTTAACTCTGACACCCTTTACTCTAATGTCATTGAGATACCTGTAGTTTCCTAACTTACTAAGTTTAATAGGAAAACTATTTCTATGATATGTTTTGACACGAACAGAGATGCTGGTGTCTGCGCCAAGTAATCCACACCAAATATTGGAGTCACGTATCCAGCATCTGTTACTCTGAGTGGAGAATGCATTAGGCCTGTGCCTCAGAAATAACTGCCTTGAGAGTGGGGACAGGAACCAGTTGTTCTACTACCTACTTTCTGGTTGGTGAAAATTGTAATACATAATGACAAGACTCTACATTTTGGACAAATAGTAGAAATCCCTCTCCAATTTTTAGAGAGAGTTTCAATTTTCTTGGGCACAGTATTTTCCTGGGTTCCCATAGACTCCAATGACTTTGAATTCATCCTCTGTCACTATAAAAGAGTATTTGCATTTGCTCAGGACTATGCTAGATTCTGCGTGGTTGCTTTAAAAGACAGGGGTTCTGGCCTTTGTCATAAGAATCAAAATAGGAGCTATTATTTATTATAAGATTACTATGTTCTAGGGGCCACTAAGGTGCTTCATATATATTGTTACAGTCAGGGTAGGCTAGTTTATGCCATGGTAACAGACAACCCCAAAATCCTAGTAGCTATCCATCACAGTACATGTCCAGTGCAGGCTGGCTAGGGAGCTCTGCTCCATATTTCTTCATACATTAAACCTGGAATAAAAGAGCTTCCAACTATCCCATCTATTGCATTTCCAGTTACCATGGCAAGAAGGGAGCACAACAGTGTCTTCACAATGGCTAGTAAATGCTATTGCATAGAGCAACACGGAATACTTCTGGTCTTATTTCATTGGCCAAAGCAAGTCACATGGATAATCTCAGCTTCAGGGGGCTGGGGAAATGCAGCCTTACCATGTGCCTGCAAGGAGGCAGGTGAGAATTTCTACTGAGCTGCACAAACGACCACTACACATATACTATCCTAAACTTCATGACAGTTCAGTAAAGCAGGTTTGTTATCTTCTGCGTGTTCTAGATGGAGAAACTAAGAGAGGTTAAATAACTCTCCCAAGACCATATAGCTAGTGAGTAGAGGTCAGATTTGAACAGAGACCTGGAACACAAGAAGGACTTGTGCAGTGCCCCAGAGCACATGGGGCAGTATCCTCATGGATTTAGCCTTCTCAACCACTCTGAGCTTCCCCACCTTTGGGTTCTCTTTCTATGTTAATCCTAAGCCATAGCTAAAATCTATGATTTCCAGTTATATTTATACTCTCTGAACTTGTATGATCCACTCAGGCTTCACAATACCTTTCACTCAGGTCAGCTGTGTTTAGACAAGCCCATGGCATCCAAGATCAATGGATTCATGTTCCAGAAGGAACTTTAGAAGGTCATCTCCAGCTATTTCATTTTAGAGATGAGAAGGGTCTTGCCCATTACCCAAAAACCTGTGATCTGACTTGGAATTCAGAGTGCTTGGAATGGTTGGACCTTGCCCAGATATTTCTATGCATGATGTTGTATTTAAAAAATATGAAAAAGGCATGAAGTATAGCCCTAGTGGGCAGGCTATGATGTGCTTGAACTTGAATGCAGCTGTAACTAGGGATCAGGTCAGAGTAGAGGGTTTAGGATCCCTAATGTCTAAAATTTCACAGATTCCTACCCCTAAAATTTTTGCATACAGTATCAGAAAGTCACCCTGACCTTTCTTAACTTTGCCATCTTGAGCTCTTAAAGAAAACACTAATTGTATGTTTTGAAATCCAGAAAAGGAAAGGGGGTGAGGGACATTGAGACCAGCCACTCTAGCCCTGGCACAGGCCCCTGGGGTGAGCTTGCCTCTGTGGATTCTCAGCCGGGAAGCACCACCCTGGTTTATTTTCAGAGGTGGAAACTCAAGCAACAATTATCTCCTGTCACAGCAAATTAAAAGCCCAGGCTCACCCATCCCGGGAGTGGGGCAAGAACAGCAAAGGGCCATAATGACAGGTCAAGGCTGGTGTATTTCCTTTAAAGGCATGAGCCACTCATGAAACACACAAAGTAAACAGAGACATAAAAGTCCATGGAAAAGGCCTACAAGTGAGAGCAAGAGTCCTTGCCAAGATCAGAGAGGATATTTTGATTCTGTGGGGGATTAAAGATTGTGGCAGCAAGAAGTACTCAACAGAAGATGAGTTTGCTCTGTGTTTAAGATAACATGGAAGCTACTGTGCATAACAATAACACTATGGAGTGTAGGGGAGGGGTGTGTGGCCCCACATGTGACACATACACACAAACATGCACACACTCACACACACATACTCATTGCTATGGCCTCAAGAGCATCACCCAGTTCCACTCACTCCTTTTAGAATCTCCATGTCTGGACTCCTGCCTTCATTCCCTGGACAGGGCATTCTGGCCCTGCCAGTTAATGTTTCTGCTTGGAATGCCTCTCCTCTTTTATATGCTGTGCCTGACTTATTGGTAGAAAGTTAAGCAAAATTCACCTCTTTCAGGAAGTCTTCCAGGACTGGTGCTTCTTGGCTCCAGCATGCCTCCCTTGCAATGTCATTATATAATCATCTCTGCTACTTTATGTCAATGAAGACTTGTGGTTGTGTCAGTTCATTGGGGTTAGATTGGGCTTTGTTACAGTATAAGATCTACAGGAATAAAGGTAAAATGCTTACCTCACACAGAGTCCAGTAAAATTGTCAATATTTCTATATGATGGCATTTGGGCTCAGATAAATTACAAAGTGTGGTGTGAAGAGAAAAGGGGTTGGAGGCAACAGATTCTGGTTCTATTTGCTGTGTGCCTTTGGGCCCAAGCTTTACTGCAGACTCCTAGCATGATCTTGGCAATATTTCCAAGACCCTCTCTCTATCAGACATCTATGGTCTGGAACTTTATTGGAGATCATACCATATGTGTTTATCCAAAGAATTGTACGTATCAGAAGAGTAGGTCTCCACAAATTCATCAGGCTCATAGTTCTGTCTTTAGTCAAAAGAACGACTAGATGGTGGAGAATCGAACATAATTTAAGGGAGAATTATGATGTCCTGAGTTCCTTTTGTACCTGATTTCAGAATCTGTGCCATCTTACTGACATTTTTCTAGGGCCTTATCTTATCAGTTGTCTATTTCTGCACAACAACCTTCCCCAAAATTTATTAGCCTAAAACAAAGAGCATGTATTTGTTCAGGATTCTGTAATTTGGGCCAGGCTCAGCTGAGCAATTCCTCTGCTGGCCTCAGTTGGCTGCAGTCAGTTGGCAGGTGAAGGGGTGGAGAGTGGGGGTAATGTCTTACTAGGGGGTTGACTGGTTCCCCTGAGCTTGGTCCCATATTTGGTGTGTCAGTGGTGATGGGTTGAGCTACTGGGATGACGGGGATTCTCTCTCCATGGGGTTGCTCATCATCAAGGAAACCAGCGTGGGCTTTCTGAAATAGGAGTCACAAAACATCAAGAAGGCAAGAGCAGACACTCAAGGCCCAATGTCACCTCTGCCACATTTTAATAATAGGAACAAGTCACAGGGTCAGCCCAGATTCAAGGGGAAGGGAAAACAGGTTCCTCTTTTTATTGGAAGGGACAACAAATTCACATGCAAAGATGTATGTACCTAGGGATGGAAGAAATTGCTGGGGCCAGCCTTGTAATCTGTCACCATCCATGAAACTGCATGCAAGAGTATTCCGCTAACCCTTTAAGAATGGCCTGTCCCTCCATGGCAAGAGCAGATGCAGATCCCAATCTGCCTTTCCCTGGCTGAGTGAATGGGGGTAAATCATTTAATTGGGAATATATAGAATGAACATTTATGAGATGCCAACTTGTACAAGCACTATACCCAGACATAACCCAATTTAATTCTCAAAACAACTCTGTCATGAGTCTTATTACTATTTTATTGCTAAGAAAGGTGATGTTCAAAGAGACTTAATGACTTACTATCACTCAGTTGTAAAGGATGAGCTGGACGTTTTTTCATCTGTGAAATGGGAATCATAAAACGTATCCCCAGCAGAGTTGAGAGGATGGGATGAGACATGACACATGGAAGTCCTGTTAAACCCCAAAGTGCTGCACAAGTATTAGTTGTATTTTCCATCAAGCCAGGCAGCTTTTTCTGAGGCAGGGGGGTGTCTAGGAAGGCGCCAGAGCCCTCGGAACCAGACGCCAACTGTTGTGTGTCTCTCAGCTGCTGTTTGCTTTGGCTTCAGACCAAATCCTGTGCCCGGTGCCTCTGGCAGTAATGGACAAGAAGGAGTCCTGTGGGCCAGGTGGCAAGCCAGGGCATGCTACAGGTGAGGCCGCAGGCTTTCTGCTCAGGCGTGCCTCCACCGCATGGAGAGCCAGAAGCAAGGCTGCCGCTCCCCTGATGTTGTCCTCAACTGCCACAGCAGCAGGTCCGAGGTGGAGGAATTGCGTGTCTTTAAGTTGTCTCAAGGTCACATATACATTGCTCTGGGCTTACTTTTTCTCATCTTTGCCTTTCTCTAACTCTCATCCTAATACTTTCCACTTCACCTTATTTAAACCTCGGTCCCTTATAATGAACTCTTCCACATGTTCAACCTGTATACCAATGTTTTCTCTACCTCCTTGCCTTATCCAATATATGGATTTTTTTATTACCTAAACCTGTGGCCACGAGGCAGGGGCAGCGTTCTCCAGCCTTCTTCTTGCACGTCTGCCACCCACCCGTAGGCAAAATCTCTTCCTTCATTGAGCGCCATGCTATTCAGATGCACCACATTCTCTTTGCCCTGCCGTGTTGCTGTCATCCACCAACCTCCCATCAGTCACACCCGTCATTCTTTGAGAATTCTGGCACCTCACTCTCACCCTATCTGCCATCACCAGTGAGAGTTCCAACTATATAGCATCCTAGCCTCAGAGTCCCTTAACTTTTACAACCCCGCTGACCTTCATCTATACTCGGTGACAGCTGACAGCTGAGTACAAAGAGTTAAAGGTCTTGCATGGCGAAGAAAAATTAGCTGTAGTAGTTGAAGGCATCAAAACCAGAATCTTTGGGAAGAAGTTCAAGGGAGCAGGTTTCAGCCATTAAGCAGGAGGAATCTTGTAGCACAGCCATCTGCTGGTGGGGGAGGGTGCTGTGCAGGTTGATTACAGAAAATATGCACCAAAAAAGCCTGATGCAGGTAACACAAGGAAAGTCAGACTTGGGATAAGGAAATCGGGTTATGAGTCTTATCCCAGGTCCTCATCAACTAACAGAATCTGGATGGGATTCAACCTCTCTAAACCTCAGCTTCTCATACTTAAAAATGAGGACTGATACTTCCTGCTTCACTAGATCATAGTAAAAACCAAATGAGATGAGAAAACAATTGTAAACTGTAGGATACTCAACAAATATCACTATAATCCCTGGGGAAACAAAGCACGTGAGCATATAACTTACACAAAGCCAATTTTTTGTTATTGTTTAGTCAAAACTGAAGAAAGAAGACAATTAGATTCTGGTTAAGATGGGGGTTAAACGTATATATCTATTTTCACTCCCTCCCCAAATCCTGGATTTTCTGTAACCCAACGAGGGACGGAAGAATGGGAGGAAGGACAATGGCAGCAACATGTTGGGTGCATGGAAGCAGCCCTGAGAACCCCGAATGCCCAGACAGCTGGGAGAAGGTGGGAAGGGAGCCCAGTTCACACTGTAACATCACTGAGGCCATCGGTGGCCAGAACCCTGACAGCCAGATCTACCCCTCCAGAGACTTGTCCTCTCTGGGAGACCTGAGCAGCTCAAGAGGAACCATCTCGAGATGCTGATGTCGGTGGCTCCAGCCAGATCACTCTGTAAGGAAGCTGACATTCAACAAGAGCAACTCCCGTTTTGAAAGCTTCTAATCAGCTTATTAGTGCTTTACATATGTAAAGATAAGCAAGGACCATCACAGATATGAATAAAGCCTCATATGAAAGAAAGAAAGCAAAACAAATGTTAAAAAATAAAGCAATTTGGAGGAAGCATAAACTTTGTAAGGGAGAAGAGACTGTATGTATGTTTGTGTGTGTATCTCCCAACTGTAGGGCAATATCTTTAGGGAGATAAGATATTGCAACCACAAAACAGGTTAAAAAGAAACATTACTAAAATGAAACATTCATAGAGAAAAGACAGCTCTTGAAAAAAATAAAGAAAATGAAAATCTCAATAGAGGTGTTAAAAGATAAAGTTTAAGGAAACTTCCCACAAGCAGAGCAAAAAGACAAAGAGAAAACATGTGAGAAACTTAAGAGTAGAAAATGGCTCTAAGAAGCCCAATATGCAAATAAGAGTCCCAGAAAAAAAGACAAAATGAGGGGAAGAAATCAAGAATTAAAAGATACATACATACATACATACATACATACATTCAAATATCCCAAAATTGAAAGATACAAGTTTCTATACTGAAAGGACACAACCAGTGCCCAGCCCAGTGATAAGGTTGTTTCTGTCCTGGGATAAGAGTGAGACCAGAGACAGGGTCTGCCTGCCTGCTTCCCTTATCGCCTCAGTTTCCATGTGTCTCTCACATTGGGATTTTCAAAGGTGATGATAACAACACTTAATTTCACCCTATATGCTGACTTTGGAATCTAATGCCTGCTTAAGATATGTCTATTCTTTCTGAGGGGGGCTTCCTGCCTTCAGTTAGAGGTTGTTTTATATGACTTCCCCAGTTCCCTCCAACTCCCAGACAGGACGTAAAAATATATAAAACCAACCAGAGTTATTACACAGGCACATATTCAAGGGCCTATGGAATTGAGTGATTAAAGTAGTTGGAGACAAGGAGAGGTCAGGGAAGGCTCCCTGGAGGAGGCAGTCAATTGTGTCAACAGTTTATATTCTGCTCCTTGAAACAATGCACCAGCTATCTTATTGCTGCATTAAATTAAGCATGTCTGAATTGGTGCTTTTTAATATTTTCCTTTTCCTGTGTAGTGGAGCACACAAAGTCACAGATGAAGAAATCCATATTTTCAATGACCAGTATTAAGGCATTATATAATAAGAGAAGTATGTGTCTACTGTCTAGCTGATATGCCTCATAATAAGGAGAGGGGTTCCAACAGAGTCAGCAAGAATGCCAAATTGCAAGCAGCAAGTAGATAAAATAACAGGACCCGGGTAGTTTGATTTTCTTGGCTACTTCTTTCCCTCAACTTCTAGCTGTCTTACTGTCAGCTATCAGAGGGGTTACCAGGAAACCCATGAGAGCCGTCTCCCTGGCAAGGCAGAAGTAAACAGGAGACGAGGAAACTTAAGACTTGCAGCAGTAGTTGGTTCTTTGGCAAACAAACAGCTTGTGATAACCTCGTTCCAAACTTTAATGTATCTTGTGCCCAAACATGCAAAATACCAAGTGGAGGAAAAATACTAGACTTCTCAAGGGCCCCATCAGAAAGCCCTTATAAACCCCATTCAAACACGATCCCTCTCTTTATCACCTCCCAACATGTTCAGAGCCCCTCTCCACCCCAGAGGAGCTCTCAGGTTTCCTTCAGGCTGTGATCCAAGCTCGAAGAGACTTGCCAAAGAGCTAATATGTGGGGTACTGAGTTAGAATGCCCCATTCTCTAGTTCAGCCACCCCCACGAGAAGGCATTTTTGCATGAACATGGGGATCTGAAATACAATTGGAATAGGCTTAGTTGTTATGATAAATGGTGTTCAACGAAGGGAGATGCACTTCAACAAGGCTACAGTGGTGGTGAGGAGACACTATACATTCAAGTAAATAAAATCTCTCCATCCCATTTTAAGGAAGAAAATAAATCTTCTGAGGTATTGTGCAGGTGTGTCATTCAGATCCTCTGGGAAGCAGACTCTGAGATGAGAGCGAGGAGTGTAAGAGATTTACTGGGAGGTAAAGTCTGAAAGACAAAGGGGGAGAAGGAGGGAAAGTCTTTAGACTGTGATACAGATCTGATACCTGAAATGGAAGGGAGAGAAGCAGCAAAATCGGGAAGGAACACCTCAGGCCAACCCAATGGGAACTCAACCCAAAGTTGAGGTGTTCCCCACTGGACAGACATGGCCATGCCCCAGTGCCCCTGCCCCCAAAGGCTTAGTCATTGCCTGGAATCCTCTCCAGTGCTGTGGGTAGAATCTGAAGGTGCTTCAGGAGGCGGTCTGCTAACTGCACTTGGCGCAGCTGAACATCAGATTCTTTCGTGAAGGAAGTTGTGAGTAGCATGGCTGCCCCAGTAGGGATGACCATAAAATAATAAAATGCCAGACAGCCTGAATTCATGCATTAAGCCAAGATTTAATGGATGTGGAAAGGGTGTTGCAAAACACTGTCTGTCTAGAAGACAATATACTGAGCTGACTGAAGTTTGAATGGCTTAGCTTTCTATCCAGTTTCACATTATAAACTCATTAATTCACTTTTTAAAACATTTATCATTAGTAACTGTTTATAGATAACTCTGCTCTGTACCAGGCCCTATGCTTGGCCTCTGCCCATGGAGAGTTCGCAGTAAGAGTCAAATAATTAAAACAACACATGATAAGTTTTCATGGAAAAGCATGTGAATTATTAAAGAAGCTCAGGGAAAATAAAAGCAAAATTATGCAATGATTTAGGTGTTTAGGAACCCTGCCAGTCTACTTCATAGTGCACTAACTCTGTAATGCATCGTTCAGGTGTGCTTCCAAAATGGGCTGGAATAGGTTAGGCAAATGATTATTAGTAACTATCTCTGGAGCAGGAAGTGCTCCATTGAAAAAGAGGTCAAGGTTTCAGTTACTGAATTTAGGCCAGCCTGGGACCCAAACCAGGCCAGCTTTAGAAAATCAAGCACTTACTCCATCCCAGCCAAAGTGGGCCTCAGCTCCACAGTGAGAGCCGTGCTGATCCCTGCCAGGGAAGCGGAAAGCTCGGAGACGAGTCGGGCACCCGAAGAGGCTAGGAGACCACTTTTTCTCATGGGGATTCCTTTTCCTTTTGGTTACATAGACCTGATGCCCAAGAGAGTAAATGGTGATAAAAGATTTCTCGTGTTCAACCAATCCTTACTATACATTGTTCTAAGGTAAGGATCTGTGGTTCCAAAATGGGCTGCCTTGTGTGCCTCAGCCTTGTCCCCACCCACTGCCAAGTACAATGACTCCTTCCTCTGAAACATCAGTGTTTGCCTCATCCCTGTCCCCAGCACGTGACTGGTCACTCCTGGGGGAGAAGTCCCCACCCACAAAAGCCAGGACGGGGGCTGGCCTGCTCCTCCCCTGGCACCAACCCACCCTTGCCATTGTTTGTGCTTTTGAAGTGTTAAATTATGGAAGCCCCTGGGGGACCTCCCTGTCCCCTAGGACCTCTTATTTATACTAAAGTTCCCCATTTTCACAGTGAAAAAAAAGCCTCTCTACGTGCAACTTTATTTGGAAACAAAAAGTGGGGTTCTGCTCATGGAATAGAAGTTTGAAAACCACTGCTCTGTCCTTCTCTGTGTCTAAGTAAAAACTCCTGTTGTCTTGGGAACTTGGGGGTTGGCTCCTGAAAGGACGGGGTGAGGAGGAGAGCTGGGCCCTGAGCAACAGGACCACTGAACTTAGGGGACTATGGGGTCCCAGGGGTCACATGGGCCAGCCTCTGGGATCCATGATCTGCTCAGGCTGTATGCAAAATTCTGGGGTATGTGTGATATGAGGAAGGGAGGGCCGGCAGCTTCGATGTCCCAAAACAAATGAGCAACTAAAACCAATCACCATCACCATAGAAGCAGGGGGATATTTGGAGAATGGAATGGTGTCTACTCTTGAGAGGCAGATAGTACCAGGTCTTGAAAAACCCACTGTTTACCATAGAGCTTTCCTCATTTCTAGGATCCTCTGTGGGCAATGCTGATATCTCTGATCACATGACCTCAGCCTGTTGGAATCAGGTTCTTGCCTGGGCCTTGGCTACTACCCTGAGACCTATAGCCTCCATACTGCCTAACTATTCAGTTCAGAAATTTGCTACTGCTATTATTGCATTGACTTCACACTGCAAGGCCTTAACACTGCCTAAAGCCATCACATATATCTGAAATAGGGGCTGGACCTCCCATTATCCTGACAAGCATAGACTGGATCAAAACTAGTGCACCTGCAATCCATATTAATGCACAATTATCTGCAGTGGCTCAGGAATTGGTGGCATTCTTGAAGACCTGTTGTGCATGTCTTGAAATGTTTTTATAACAATAGGGAAAAACAGATCCACTCGATGTGAATTGATACAAAACCAACTTCTAAGTGCAGAATGACTTGGATTTTAATGCAGGAAAAATATACAAAATGTATCATATTTTATTCCCAAAGCTTACCCTTTGTTTTCCTGTTCTGGAATGGGGTAACAGGAATTCTGTTATGTTTTCTTTCTTCTTTTTCTTTTCAGCCCATGACCTTTATATTTTAGCCACAAATCATGCCATTGGTAAGAGAGGCTCTATCATGAGCCACATGCTTCATCAAAAGTAAACTTCACATTCTTCTTCTCATTGTTGCCCTCTGACAGTTTGAGGAAAATAGTTTTGTTTTCATGATGAAGTCACACACATAAATCTCTTGGGATTAAGACCCTCACAGCAATCCAGCATGCTCGTATCATCGCGAGGACTCCTGCAGGGTCACTTTCTGGGAGATAGAGAGAGAAATTCCTTCTAGAAAATTCAAATTCAGAAACAGCGATTCTACCAGCCCTCAGCAAAATGTTGGCTAGTCCATTGGGATCATGAATTGCATGTCCAAACAAAATTTTGCATCTAAACAACAAGGTGAACCTTTCAGATTTCTTCTTTTACTCTCCCTTATAATCCAATCTCCTCCTCCTTGGCTCCTATGCTTAATTTGTTTGCTTTTAACCAACAGTCCACTGTAATGGAGACAGAACACTGGGCTAGGAATTACAAAGAACCAGGTTCAAATCCCTCCTTCTCTGCTTTCTAGCTGCATGACCTCTGGTGTTGTCTCTACCTGTTTCCACAGCTGTCGTTGAAGCATAAGAGCTTCACAGGGTTATTGGGGAACCAAACGGCATAACATATATAAAAGTGTCTGGCCCGGAGGCCCTTAATGAAACCCCTCAGTCTCCACTCCCCCAACTGAATGCTCTACTGAAACGGGACTAACACTTATCAGGTCTACTAAAGGGGCTCACCTCTTCAAAGGTGGGATAACTTAGATCAAAGAAACAGCATCAGATGCAGCTACCAGCTACCAGCTAAGAAGGTCCTGGCTTAGGATGCCAACTATTCAGCTTGGTCGCAATATTAGCTGCCATCTACCCCACAGTGGAACCCAAGCTAAAGTCTGCACAGAAGTGAAAAGGCTCATTGCCTCTCGTTTTCCCATTTCCTGTGTTTGGGGGAGCCTGACATTACATTGTCTCAGGGAAATCAAATTAAACAAACCAGTTTATATGAGTGAATAAGTCTGTCAGATATTTCCCTTGAACCTTACATATGCTGTCTCCTGAACCACCATACCCTCTGACTGCCCATTCCCTATTCTTTCCCTCTCTACACCCATGACTCTTTACTTCCTGTCAACATCATTATGGTCCAAAATAATCACTTTAAAGGATTGTTCAATGAGACGGACACATTGTGTCACTCGACTAAGAACGTAACACCTGACAGCTCCCTCTCTGATGCGTCATGTGGGAAGTCCCCGGTGAATATGTGAAAAGTCCTTGGCCTATGTCGCAACACGTTCCCCATTTGGTCCCATCTAGCCTTCTGTCCTCAGCTCTTGCTGTATCCCAATAGGCACCTGATCCCTAAGCAGGTAGGTTTTCCGTGTTCTCCATCTGTGTCCTTATTCCTCTGTCCCAGTCCCTGCTGGGAAGAGAGAGGTTCTGATCCCCTCAACAGGGAAATGGTGAGGAGAGGTCCACTCTGTACTGCGACTTCTCTTCCCAAATTTCTGAAATTAAACACAGCTTACTGTGGGGATTCCTTTCTTTGCAGAGGCTCTCAAGTGAGTTCTATTTATAGTCCTTCTAGGAATATAACATGACCCTTCTCCATGGGAACCTGGCATCCTGTCCTTATTTGCCATTATAAAGGTTTCTCATATTAGGTGAATATACAGATGCCATTTTAAAATTGCTTTTCCCTAAACATTAGCTTTTTATCCCTACAGAGGCAGAGGAAGGTGGCATGGGCAGGAATGGCCTCAGTTTACCCTGCTATGCTTACTAGCTTCACAGACTAACTGCTACATCATCCATTGGAAGCCAAGCCTCAGAATTGCCAGAAAGGAACACGGAAGTAAATTCATACAAACCAGAATTTCTCATTAGGGGGGAGGAAAGGATATTGCTAATGTAATATGCTCTGATTTTATCTATTGAGGAAAGAGTACCTTATGAGGGGTATTGACGGAATGGTTGGGCTGTTGAATGTGATGATTTCCTGTCACTAATGGTTCCACACATATTTTCCTTTTGCTCCGAGGTGACAAGTCCTTATGGGCAGGGACTGTCTTTTTTATATATATTTTTCTACATCCATGGGTCACTTTCCCTCAAAAGCATTTGTCAGGATTACGTTCCAGCAGATTCGAGAGCTCTCTGAGCCGGGCCTCACCACCAAGCTCACAGCCACCTGTGTGCAGCAATGCACCTGGAAGCTGCCAATTTTCGTGACACACCACTTGCTACCTTGATCCCTGTGAGAGCCAGGGATCAGCACCTGGCCCACAGCCAGCCATCTATAGTTGGCCCACATCACAGAGGTTGGTTTAGTGAGAAAGCTTTGCCCTCAGAGAGAATGCCCCACTGAGTTGGGGTGGAAAAGGTCAACTTCTTTGATTAGGGAGGAGAAGGGAAGTTGAGTCACTAATACGGACTCACATTTCTGAAGAAATGATCACTAATGTTGGTGTGGAGTTACTGACCTTGGTGTCCAATGACCCAAGTCAACACTGTTTGCTAAAGGATGGTCCAGGGCCATGAGGCTTAGGGCAGCTGCTGGAACAGTTTTGCCAATTTCATTCTTTTTCAAGTGTTGTTGTGATGAATACGCTTCTTCGTTAAAGTTCACTGGAATATGTCTCTGTTTCTGGTGTCCTGAGAGAACCTACCTGACAGTGTGTGCAGGGCTAGGGAGATAAAGATGAGCTTGTGGTCTCCAGTCGGGGAGATGGCCTTGTAAGTAGAAATGTCAGGAAGTGAAGTTCTCGTGGCTGCTGTAGCAAATTACCACAAACTTGGGGGCTTAAACCAAGACAAATTTAGTCTTGCATTTCTGGAAGCCAGAAATCTCAAATTAACCTTCTCATGGGGCTAAAGCTGAGGTGTCCACAGCTGGTTTCCCCTTCAGTCTGACGGCAGTTTGTGTCTGCTGCAGCAGAGCTCCTGTGCCGTCTTCCTCCTGCCTGCCTGGCCCCAGGTGACTTCCTCTGGCCCAGCCTACCTGTCCTCCTTCACCTCCCGTCCCGCCCCATGCTGCAGCCAAAGCGGACCGCTCACAGCGGCCCTGGTGCGCCAGCCGTCGAGAGCATCCTGCGGCCTTGCCCATGTGGCTCGCCCTGTCTGAGGGCCTTTTTTTTCTTCCACGTCTCCACCTCCCTTTCCTTTCCCATCAGTCTCTGAAGACTCATCTCCAGAGGATTCCAAGAAGCTTCCACCGACCCTCCTTTCATTCCACCTATAACCAAGTACTCCTTTCTGTGCAAACTCCTATTACAGCAACAATAACCTTTTATTGGCATGTCTTCCTCCTCTTCCAGATGGCAAGGCTCTTGGTGGCAGTACTTTGTCTCTTTTTCTCCCTGGTACATAGCACAGCGCCCCGGGACTCAGTACTACTTGCTGAATAAAGAGAGGATCACTTGCTAGCCCTTTGCTGCTCCCCCTTCCTTCCCGCAGCCATCTCTGCTACCAATCTCTCCTTCTCCAGGTTCTTTATTCACATTTGTTCTTTATTCACAGATTCTTAATACACCTACAGTTCTTTATTCACACACAGCTCCTCCCTCACTAGGGCATATGTAGGGAACTAGTTAGATTAGAAAATGGACTGGGAAATTCCTATCCAATTTGGAGCTGAATTCAGGGATTCAGCTGCCCCATCACTTCTGTTCCTTTCCCTCAATTCAGCTAAGCCAGTCAAGTTAGAATGGGGCTTAATGGCCAGCTGACAAAAGGGTGTATCACCTCATCCTTCACTGCTTATATTCAGGAGGGTTCAATGAACTGAACATGTCTGTGTTTAAGCAGCTTTATTTTTCTTTTCAAAGATTGAGGGGTTCTTTCTCAGGCTTAACTGCATTGAAGATACAGAATAATTAACCTGTAGGTCCATAATTATAGTCACTAAAACTTCACACAAGTTCATAGGCAGAAAAAAGCAAATGCCACAAGCTACAATTAGCAAGTGACTAGAGTCTGAGTGAGGTCCACAGAGAGGAAGAATAAAAGTTCTGTAAGGCAAAAGGGCTCAATGGGATCAAGAGCTAATACTATAAGAAGACAAAATACCTACACAGCAGACTGTTGAAACTTTGAGACAATTTTCTAAGTGAAACCTTTTTTGAAATACATCTGACTGGGAAATGAAAATATTCCAGGGCTGAAAGAGCTGTTTTCTGAGATTATCTTCCTTTATGATACACAAATTCTCAGGGATGCACTTAGACCTTTAGTCAAGGAAAGGGGCACTCCCCAGGGCAGCCACATTCACTGGGGACATCAGAGGGAAGACAGTGGTCCCAGGCAGTTCACTCGCATTCCCAGACTACAAAGGGTCGTCAGCATTGTGGAAAAGAGCGCGTAGCCAGGGCTCCTGTTGGACATGGCAAGTCAGTTCACACTCAGGCCAGGAGACAGCACTTCAGCCTCATCCTTGGGGACCAGAGAGCATTGTTTCCTGGCCTGTTTATTTCTCAGCTG
Source organism: Manis pentadactyla (assembly GCF_030020395.1). Lineage (NCBI taxonomy): Eukaryota > Metazoa > Chordata > Mammalia > Pholidota > Manidae > Manis > Manis pentadactyla. Next base: position 205,823,615 of record NC_080020.1, on the reverse strand, counting down.
ACGGTAACATTAAGATCCTGTGTTAGACATTCTTTGAGGCCATCTAACATCTCTGAACTGTCTCATCTTTTTTTTTGTAACAGCTTTATTGAGATCTAATTCACAAAACACATAATTCATTCACTTAAAGTATACCACTCAATGGCTTTTAGTATATTCACAAAATTTTACAACCATTACCACAGTTGTAGAATATTTTCATCATCCCTCAAAGAAATCTTGTACCTATTAGTCATCTCATAACCCCCAGCCCCTGCCTTCACGCTCCAGCCCTAAGCAACTATTAATTTATTAATTGACTGTCTCTGTAATAGATTTGCTTATTGTGGTCTGTTCTGCCCACCTCCTCCTCCAATTATATATTGAAGTCCTAATATCCAAGACCTCTGAATATGACTGTATTTGGAGATAGAGTCTTCAAAAAAGGTAATTAAGTCAAAATGAGGTAACTAGGGTGGGCTGTAATCCAAGATGACTAGTGTTCTTGAAAAAAGAGAAGGTTAGACACAGGCATAAAGGGAAGATCCTGTGAAGACTCAGGAAGAAGAAAGCCCTCTACCAGCCAAGGAGAGAGTCCTCAGAATGAAACCCACCCTGCCGACACTTGATCTTGGATTTTCAGTCTCCACAACAGTGAAAAAGTGAGTTTCTCTTGTTTAAGCCACAGGTCTGTGGTACTTTTGTTATGATAGCCCTACCAGACTAGCATGTGGGTAGTTCACATTAATGGAATCATACAATATGTGCTCTGTGTGACCGGATTCACCTAGGACAATATTTTCAAGATTCATCTATGTTGTATCATGTACCAGCACTTTATTCCTTTTTAATAGCCCAATAATAATCCATTGTATGGAAATGCCACATTTTGTTTGTCCATTCTTTAGTGATGGACATTTGGATAATTTTAACTTTTTGGCTGTTTTAAATAACATTGCTGTGAATGTCCATGTAAAGATTTTGTGTGGACTTATGTTTTTATTTCTCTTGGGTATAGACCTAGGAGTGAAATTCCTGGGTTACATAGTGACTCAATGCTTAGCCTTTTGAAGAACTGCCAGATGGTTTTCCAAAGCAGCTGCACCATGTTAAATTTCCAACACCCATGCACAAAGGTTCCGTTTTCTTCACATCCTCACCAACACTTGTTATTATCTAAATTTTTTGGTATAGTCATCCTAGTGAGTGCATAGCAGTATCTCTTTGTGGTTTTGATTTTTATTTCCTTGATGGTTAATGATGTTGAGAAACTTTCATGTGCTTATTGGCAATTTATAAATTTTCTTTGGCGAAATGTCTGTTCTGATCCCTTTCCCATTCTTAATTAGGTTGTTTGTCTTTTCAATATTGAGTTGTAAGAGTTCTTTACATGCAAAAGCTACAGGTCTCTTATCACCTATATGATTTTCAGTACTTCTCTTCCATTCTGTGGGTTCTCTTTTCACTTTCTTAATGGTGTTCCTTGAAGGACAAAGGGTTATAGTTTTGATGATGTCCTCTTTATCTGTTAGTAATATCTCACATTATAGGTTGCATCTTCCCAAAGTAGAAGCTAGAAATCTTGCATACCCTGACCTTGCAGCTGGGGTAACCTAGATTCCACCAGTCAGATCCACCTAAGAATTTGGATTTGTCTTGGATTTGGAGAAATCAGTTGCATGGAGAGGAACTGGTTTGATGATAGAGGATCAGCAACAGCAGTGCTACTGGAATCCATCCCAAATTTGTTGCTGGTGCAAAGCACTGGTGATGACAAAGGCAGTTTCCCCCAGGAAACCCCATGGTGTTCCAGGCATTGTTCTGGAATGCCTTAGAGCCTACTCTGAGCCTGGACTTTCTGTGATACTCTTGAATATACCCCTTTCCTGCTTAAACTAACCAGAGTGAATTTTGTTGTTGGCAACTCAGAACCCTGACTAATAAACACCAGTTTTATCAGAGTAAGGGAATTCTAGGACTTGAGGGACTAAAGACCTTGTGACTTCAGCAAAAGTAAATTGCTTTTTGTCTATTAAAAAATGACCTCTTAAAGATTATGGAATAGGCCCCGTTTTCTTACAATTTTTAATACAAACTCAAAATAGCCTGGTAAAGACTTCCAAAAACCATGGTTTTCCCTAATGGTAGGATTACAGACATGGAGTGCATTTGCTCAGTTTATCCACATACTTAGCTCACTTCTCATGACCAGTGGTCTGAATCTACAGGGTGGATGCCAGAACATGCCCAGGTGGTAGGCCAAAACAAAGGTGTGGGCTGCATGGAGATTAGCCATTAGCACGTGTCTTAGTGGTTTTGTGCTTAAGGTGCTGCAAAATCAAGAAATGAGACCTCCCTTTCCCCTGAGGGAAAATGAACAATGGATTGGGAAGAAGGAAAGATTACAGTGATTCCTTAAGACGTTGCTTGACCAGTACTAAGTAGAATTAAGGATGAGGGTCTACATGAAGTGCAGCCAGGTCTACGTGAATAGCAGAGTTCTGAGAGTCATATATATATATACACGGTGAATTCATGGCTTCTCAAAAGCTTATTTCAGCCTAGCTATACTTTCCCAAATTAACCAGATAATTGCCCAGCACTGTTTGGATTAATTGGATCTTACACAAGGGAAACACGTCACTGAGTGATGGCAAGTTCAAAAACGCAAACCATTAAGAAAATTAAGAAGGATTTTTTTTCCCCCCGCAAACTCAAGGCCTCCAATGCTTATTCCAAAGTTTAAATCTTTAAAGATCAAAAGTCCTGCTAGGGGATAAAGCATACCAAAGCCATAGAGAAACGTTAGTTTTGGCAAGATGAGCAAAGGGAAGTGGGAAGGAAGGAAGCAAACAAAACACAGAGAAGAAATTCTACCTTGACTCTCTTCACAGAAGTTTCATTAAAAAACAACAAACAATCAGCCAGCAGTCTTTTTATATCATTGAAAAAATACTTAAAAGAAAAATATTTAAAATGAGCGACCTCTGCAGGCTCTGCTCTTTTCAACATGTGAAATTCTGAGGTTAACAAGTTTTATGGAATTTAATCTCTTTGGAAATTAACCAGAGGTCCAAATGCTCACAGGCCTCAGGGATCGGCATGGCTGGTTCTGTCCTTCTAGGTAAGAAACACATTTACTCTGCATGAATATGGATATGCCATTAGGTGAAATCCCATCTTTGAAACATAGCAATTTAATATGGGCTTTGATAATGGTATCAAGTCCAGTACTCCAACAAGAGAGGTAAGAAGGCATTCAGTTGTGTATGCCTCATAGAAACACCAGAAATACAGCTCAATTCCCTCCCCAAAGTTGTGGGTTTCCATTGACTTTAAAACATAAAACCTTATTGAGTTACACAGTAAAGCCATTTGCAAAGTTGAGTAAGGTATAAGGACATTGCATCTTTCCCTAGCACATATATGCCCAGAAAACTTAGAGTAGAAACCATTCTCTTTCCACACTTTCTCCCACCTCAAATCTACTTGCCTTCAAAGAAATATCCCAGGTAAGCTGAGTTGTATCTGATCTAGTGGTAGTTCCTTTTGTTAGTAGAATTCTTGAATAGGATGAATAATAGAATTGTGTTTCATAGGAAAAGCTCCAAAATTCAGCTCTGTACAACCAGTTAAAGCAGCATTTGGCTTGCACTAAAAGAAAAACTAAATCCAACTGTAGCCTCTGCTTGGGTACACCTGAATTTATGACTCATTGCTCCATGGGGCAGATTTTAGTATATTTCATTTTCATTGCGAGCAGCCCAACCCTAGGCCACAAAGATCAATAGGAACGCAGTATTCAGTTTGGCTGCAAAGTTAGAGAACAAGGTGAGAAATGGTCCCTAAGTTAATAAAAGGAAATAGAGTACACAGACACATACTCGCCCATATACAGGCAATTAAATTCACTTCCAGATGGGCTGCCAAAGGAAGCTTACTGTAAACCAAGCTCACACAGAGCATAGAAAATGACTAGATGTCATGAATATAAATAATAAAGATGCCTTGCTCCCCAAAAAAGAAATGGTAAAGAAAGACCAACAAAATTAATGTGAATGAGATGTGAGGGTATCATTGAAGGCAGTGATCCCATACCTGGCTGAGATTTGAGGACCTTAGTAAATCATTCAAAAATGCAGACAAATATATCTCTATCAATTTGGGGTAAGAGTTAGAAGAATGCATTAAAAATGTAACCTATAGTAGGTAAAGGGGGAATTTCTGTCCTAAAGTCTCAGATCTAGGTCTTTTCACTAGGGAATAACTCAAATAGCACGTTTAGGTGGTATGTGTGTATGTGTGTGAGGAACAGGGTGGGTTGATGTTTAATATTAATGTTCTAGGGAGTTACAGCTGCAATTAAGGAAGCAGAATCAGTTCTGAGGAATCACTCTCAGAAGCAAGTACAAAAAGATTCTGACTTTATATACAATTTGCCTTGTGGATTCTCGACGTTAATAAGGTCGTCTCCATTCACAGGGACAAAGAAACACCTTTCTTTGAGTTCTGTATTCTTATGAAGAAAATTTCTAGAAGCCCAAACTAATGCCTCATACCTGCCTGACAGATTCAAGCAAATAACTTTATCCACATGCAAGTAACTCCTTGGAACAGTCCTGACCTTTGGCTCCTCTTCTCTGTGAGAAATCTAGGGACCCACAGAGGAGTTTCATTTCAATGCTCTTTGTGCCCCTGAAAGTTGCTGGGAGTGACCCTTCTGTCTGAAGTGTTTAATCAGGAGAACATACCCACCAAAGAAAGAGTAAGACCTGTTACCGCATGATAGACACAGTGTTAACCTCTTTATGTACATCATCACATTTAATCCTCACAATAAGCCCCAGGGAGGAACCAATTATTTTCCATATTTTACTGATGAGAAAACTGAGACACAAGGATAACAGTGACTTGCTCACAGCTGTGTAGCCCAGGTATCTAATGCCAGGCCTGTTCTTAAGCATGTAGTTCTTTGCATAACATTTCCATGGCCAGCCCAGTTCTTTGCAGCTCTTGAACTAGGTAACTGAAGTCTCTAGGAAAGACCAATTCCTTATAGCAAAAATTCCAACAAGAAGCATGGCATGGAAACTTACTGGAGTCTGGAACTGGCAAGGCCCTTCCTTCTATGACATATAAACCTCCTTCCATAGCTTTTCCTGACATATATGTTCCCAACACACATGTTCCTGACAGGTACTTTGTGGATGGATATGTTCTTTTACAGTAGTTTGGGCTAATCCATGGTTTTGGTTTCTGTGGTTTCAGTTACCAGCAGTCAGTTGTGGTCTAGAAGCAAGTGATCCTCCTTCTGCATTGGTCAGTAGAATACTAACACTACGTCACAATGCCCAGGTCACTCCCCTCACTTCATCTCATCATGTAGGCATTTTATCATCTCACATCATCACAGGAAGAAAAGAGTAAGTACAGTCCAATAAGATATTTTGAGAGAGACCACATTCATATAACTTTTATTACAATGTATTGTTATAATTATTCTATTTTATTATTACTGTTTATCTTTTAATCTCTTATACCTAATTTATAAATTAAACTTTATCATAGGTATGAATGTATAGAGAAAAATATATTACATACAGGTTTGGTACCACCCAGGGTTTCAGGCATTCACTGGCATCTTGGAACATATACCTTATAGCGCCCCTTTTCCCACACCCCCATTCTTTCAGTACCTTAAAATACCTCTTTGCTGGGGAAATGAAATCTATTAACTCACCACTCACAAATTCCTTACTGCCTTTTTCCAAAGACATTTGCTTTTGAAAGAGAGCTCCAGGAGAACAGTGTCCTGTCCCAAAGAGTCATACCTCTGGAGGCAGAATTTCTGTCACAGGGACAGAATGGTCAAAAAGATATTTTTAATAGTGACTTTATTTTAATATTCCCTTCTATGGATATGACCTCAATGAATTTCATATCAACTGTGTGAAGTTAATAATATATAGACAAGGATATGACATTCAGAAAGTTATGGTGTTTTACACGAGGTTGCACAGTCAGGAAATAACGGAAGTAAAACATGGAAGCAGTTTCTCTGACTCCAAAGCTGGGGTCTTTCTACAAGGGTTTCCCTTGGCAATTCCTTTGTGCAAGTCTTCAGGCCATCAGCTGGCTTGAATTAGGGATGGAGATGGACTCCAGTGGGATAGCAATACTTATGGGACTTCCCATAACTCAAGCAGGTACCTTGGGAATTGCTTTTAGTTTTCCTAGGTGATCTGCCAAAAAGTATTTCCCCTTCTATTTTCCTAGCTAATTTAAGCTCCCATCTAAAATGTTGCAGTGTTGAAGAGGTTGGGGATAGTGGAGTATGGAGTCACACTGATGTCCCCAGCCTGTCCTTCTCCCACCTCCCATAAACAGAGGGACCTGCCTTGGTTGTTAAGAAATTGTCTTAGAGGTCTAGCAGCATGGGAAAAATACGGCCCATCTGGTGGCCTTGGCCCAGTCCTGGCCATAAAAAGGGATTTCATATCATTAGCGACTTCCCGTTCACAGTTCGTTAGCAGGAAATATCCCAGCAGCTGACATGACAGGGGGACTCCCTCCTCATCCGTGATTCAGATGAGACCAAAGCCCTGGGCAACAGCTTGCCAACAACCTCAGAGAGACCTTGACCCAGACTCACTCAGCTAAACTGTGCCCAGATTCCTGATCAACAGAAACTATGAGACAGTAAGTCTCTGTTGTTTGAAGACACTAAGCTCTGGGGGTCCTTTGTTAAACAGCAATGGATAACCAATACAGGCAGTCATGTGGTTCCCCCGTTAACCACTGAGTGCATGAGCCAAGGGCTTACAGCACGCAGTGGCCAGTACGCTCAAGTTCTAAATGAATCCTGATTTTGAGGGGAGTTTTTCTAACCTAAATAGTGGAATCACCACATGTGACTCACTCTACATACAAGGACCTCTTCAGACGTTTCTACCACTGGCTGAAATGGTTTAAAGATGGCCCTGTCTGGAGTGCTTTTAAAAATACAGAGTCCAGGGTTCCACCTCAGACTTAACTAAAATAGAATCTCTAGGGTGGGACCTGGTTCTGTATTTTTAGAATGTTGTCCTAGTAATTTTGCTGTCTTGTTCAATTTGAAAATCACTGGAATAAATAATCTTTTATGCCATCTTCTGTGTTGGATTTCTATGACTCTCTGTGTTAAGGGAGTTTCCCATCTAGTGCAGGTGATACATTTTTGGAAACAGAACCCCAGTCCTGAGTTTAACATACTGAAGAGTTCTAAATGTGGATGTCATCAACTCAACTCGCAGGACTCAGAAAGTTGGGCAAGACCACAAAGCTTGTTTGTATGTAAAGCTGTAATGGTCTCTAGCACAATTCCATGAATGACTGATGTTCTAATGCTGCACAAGCTGTTTTCAGAGACATTTTGGTAGGTAAGGAGTCATTAAGATTGAGCCAGAATAACTAGGCTTAGATACTGACTCCTCTGCCTGGCAGCTGTGTGACTTGGGCAAGTTAACTAATCTCTCTGAGCATATTTCTTTTACATGTTAATTTATTTTTAAGAACTTTGCTGCAGCTTTTTTCTGAGTATAAAAATAATGCATCCTTCCTCTAAAAATATGGAACATACAGAAAAGTATTTTTTAAACCTAAAATTATACATAACCCAGAAACCTCAGATAGCTACAGTTCTATTTCCTCTAGTCTAGTTTGAATGGATTCACATGGCTGTTTTTATTTAACTGTGATAATGTTATTACATATTTTATCCTACTTCTTCACTTAAGATTATATTCTAAATATTTTCTCATGGCATTAGAAGTTCTTCAGAAACATCACTACAGGGGCTCCAGAGTATTCCATTATTTAGGTGTATCACCACCATTTTTCTACAGTTAAATATTTAGGTTATTTCCAAGCTTTCACCTTCATAAAGAATATCGTAACAGACATCCTTGTATACAAAATTTGTCTGCATTTCCTAGAAGAAAATCTCAGAAATGAAATTACTGCATCCAAAGGTATAAACACTTTTAAAGGTCCTGATACATGTTGCAAATTGCTCTTCAGAAAGGCTTAATCAATATATACTTCTACCAATAGAAAAAGAATTTCCATCTCAATGCAACCTTGCCAGCATAAGATATTATCTCTTTTTTAAAATTCTGCTAATTTGGTGGTCTACATCTTTGTTAGTGTGATAGTCAAAATCCACTTTCTTGTTTTAATGTTTACTTCTTATATTACTGGGAAGATCAAGCAGTTTTCCTACATTGAGCATGACTCTCTTAATTGGTAACATGAAAACAATCAACCCTACCCATATTACAAAGTTTTTGGGAAATTTTATGAAATGATGGCTATGAATACATTTTACAGATGTAATGATATGGTACCTTTATATAAGTCTTTATATAAGTTAGACATGTATATAACTCAGTTTATTTGATAACTATTTTATATGTAGACCAGTCAATCTACCAGGAGGCTGTGGGCTCATGAGCAAATCCCCACAGCCCTTTTTCATCCTATAAAATTGCACATCATATAATCAGAGTTCAGTAGCATTAAGAGCTGTAATGGAAGAATATTCATAAGTGGTAAGTGGACCCTTGTGGCCTGCATGGCTATCCCCACATTATCACTCTGGGTGATGGTAGGTATTAGGGGTGGATGACTAGGTCGGGTATGTTTCTTTGGAACTCCAGCTATTCAACAGCAGCTCTCCACAGCCACCTGCTCCTCCTTTGCCAACCACATCCCCACGTCACTGCTCAGATGTGGATCACAGTAGCAGTCAGCTCTCCTACAGCTTGGACATTGTCCCTTTTCAATATGGCCCAGGAACTGGTCTGCATAGATGTACAGACTGCTAGATTTCAGCAGACATACTGATGGCAAGCCCCAAGAGAAAGCTAGAATTCCTAGAATTTCTTTATTAAATGGATGATATATATTATTGCTTATTCAACTTGATTCTCTGACTTATTTGAAAAGGAGATTTGAGAAATAGAAACCATTATGATAAAGGCTTGAAAATGCTGGGGGAATTTTTCAACAAATTCAATGTAAAGCATCCAAAATGTTAAATAATATATAGATATCAAGGAAAAATATGGTGGACTTAAAATGTTACTAATGTTCAATCAGACTATAACTTCACCATGGAAAGCCTGGAATTCCACCTTCCATTTTTCTAAAAACTCTTCCCTTTGTACCTGGAGGCTGCAAGGTCTGGAGTGGAAGTTGTAAGGGTAGAATCTGTTCTTTCTTATTTATAATTACAAAAATTAAAAAGGGTGCTTGGGGAACCACTTGTACCAGTGCCTATAAATCCACAGAAAGGAATTTTGCCTTAGTAGCTCTGAACAGACTATTCCTTTTTCTCTACATTTATGGAAGGACTTGAAAGGCATTTTGTGTACATAGTTATGCAGTCTGTACTTTAATTCAATGGGAATTTTGGCTGCATAGGAACTACAAAGTTAGACATGTTGGGTTCTGTTTTCTTTGGCATATCTTTCCAGATGTGACTTCATTTTGTTTCTACAATCTCATGGTGTCTCTGTAAACCTCCTCTTTATCATCTTCTCATGCAATAAATAGTGGTTGTAGAGGAAAAACAAAAATCAGTCTCCAAACCTTCTTCACGGAGAAAGCCACCATTTGAGCAGAGGGTGGCTCAGTTCTGACAGTGTTCATTCCAATGGCCAGAATGGTGTCGGCAGACCCCTAGGAGTGAGGGTCTCTACAGTGCCCAGCAAGCATTTGCCAGGAAGCCTGCATCATGTCCCACTTACCAACTAGGGTTTGTAGAACAGGAGAAGCTTGGGTCAGGGGGACACTGGGCCTGCTACAGAGCATTGTTCTCCTGGCCCAGGGCTGGTTTGGAATGACTATGACAACTGAAAACTGAGTGACAACCAGATGAACCACATGAAGGAAAAGTTCTCAAGGAATTTACCAGTTTGGAAATGGCCATTTCTGATCTTCGTGTCCTGTATATAGCACCCCCAATTCTTTGGAGTGGGATGAACTTAAGAAAAGTCCTGTGTGACCACCTTCTTGCTGCAAGATCTCTGGCCAGTGCAAAGCTTTCTTCCACTTTATTATTAGAAATACTATTGCTATACTTTAAAAAATAGTAACAGGTATTCATAAGAGTTTACTAAATACCAGACACTGAGTGACATGCTTTACGCATATTATTTAATCCTCACACTGCCGCAGTGGGGTAGGCGCTGTCATTATTCCCCTTTATAGGCTAGGAGACTGGGTCTGAAAGGTTAGATGACTTGTCTAGCCTCTTGCCTAGAAACAGGTTCAGCCAGAAATAACTCAGGTCCCAGAATCTACACTCCTCAAGGCCATGATGATGGCAGGTAATGTCAGTCTGAGAACAGACATTCAGTGGTCACAAGATTATACTCAGTGTCCCTCATTTCTCATCAGAGAGTGAAGGCAAATGCATCCTTCCTGTAGGAGCGGTGCTACAGACACTGCAGTCGCACTTTGTGTCTCATCTTTCAGAGCATCGTCAGATAAGTAAACGCTCCCTGTGTAATACCGTGGCAGCATGGGGAAGCAAAGCAAAAGAAATCAAAGTACAGTATTTCATTCCCTACTTGTCACAAAGGAAGGGTTCCATGGAAAGCTGAGAAACAGATGGTCCAGGGCAAAAATCAACAAGTTTGATGTCCAGGATTAGAGACCAGATGCCATGAAACAATCTTTAGAAGCCTCTAGAGGGACTTCAGAGAAACTGCCCGAAGCCCCACGTCTCTCTCCCTGAAGGAAGCCGACTTTGTCATCCGTGCCCCTTTGTGACCAGGTTCACCCCTGCCAGTCTGTTCCCTGGGATGGAGCCCAGCACTTTGGGAAGTGAAAGTAATTGTTTAGGTTGCCAGGAACAGAGAATTCTAACATCTTATAAATTCAGTAAATTTAGTCATTTCACTGAGTTGACCGATCAGACGAGGCTCCTGCAGGCACAGACTCCTCTCCTGACTTTCACAGCTTACAGTTCAGTTCACTTCTCCCTCTGAACATGTGCCTATGAGTTTCCACTCAGCTGTCCAAAAACTCATCTCTCATTTCCAGGGTCTCTCCCTTCTTCAACTCTTCTGCCTCCCTTTGTGAACCCAGCAGTAATGCTAGTCATTCAAGACTCTGTCCATAAGAGTCGTGCTGCAGACAACCCTGTGTCAAGGAAGAGGAAAGACAGAGATGAGGAAGTAAATTTGAATAATATGAAACGGAGACTATTTCTGGAGCTCTAAAGCCATCCGCTGAGCCCCTTCAGAATCTCCCTTTACAAGTAACCTAGGATCACATCTTGAATCTCCAGTTTGGACAAGATCATAGGTAATCTGACCTGTCAGTCAGCTGCTCTTTGCATGCCTTCTATGTCATTCACATATTCATTTAAGAACAAAGTCAGACTCTAGCACTGGGTCAGATGATGGAAATTTGGGACAAATAAGACCCAAATATTGTCCTCAAGACACTTAGTATTATTTGGGGGTCAGGAGGGCACTAAGAAGTACCTTAGTTGGGGCATAAGATGCTAGCACACAGGCTTGGATTTAAGGAGGTTAAATAACTTGTCCAAGGCCACTCAGCTGGTAAGTGATGTATTAGTTTCCCAGGGCTGCTGGAACAAATGATCACAAACTGGGTAGCTTAAGACAACAGAAATGTATTCTCTCACTGTTCTGGGGTCCAGAAGCGCAAAGTTAAGGTGTCAGCAGGCCCGCGCGCCCTCCAAAGGCTCTAGGGGTCACTCCTCCCTTGCCTCTGCCAGCTTCTGGTGGCTCCAGGCATTTCTTGGCTTGCTTGTCACTTTGAAAGCATATCATTTTGAGCTCTGCTTTCCGTCTTCCTCTGGCCTTCTCCTCTGTGTCCATGTCTTCTCTTCTGTCTCTTAGAAGGACACTTGTCATTGGTTATAGGACTCACTCTTGTCATCAAGGATAATCTCGCCTCAGAGATCCTTGATGCATTTTTCCCATCTATCTGAATAAGTCACATTGGTAGGTAAGGTGTGGGGAATAGGAGGTGCACGTGTCTTTAAGTGGGACCGCCCTTCAGCCCACTACAGCTGAGCAGCTGGCATTCAATCAGGCAGTCCAGCTCTGGCATGTGGCCTCATAGCCATTATGCTACATGCACTCACATGTGGACTTTTCACAGGTCTCAAGAAAGTGCCTGCTAAATTGAGCTTTCCACAGATCTTCACAGAGCTGAAGAGCTCATTTCTCTGTGTTGATACTCAGTCCATGTTCCAGAAGGGCAGCACATAAACTCTGCACATGCCCTGACTGATGGGGAGGAGTAACAGCAAATTGGGTTACTTTTTAAAGGGGGCTAAATTGAACTTTGCAAATGTTAAAAGCGTGTATATTTAACAAATTTCAAGTATGAGTATAAAACCTTGTTGCTTTAAAACCACAGTTGATAAAACCACTATTAACAAAGAATGACTCCACCTGCTGTGACAATCTGACATGACTCAGCGATAGTCCAAAATACAGTGTGAGGTTATTACCCAGAAGCCAGAAGAGTGGAGAGTTCTACCATAGTTTCTCTTTGATGAGGGAAAACAGATTTTCACGGGAATACTGCAGCTTAAGTGTAGAAAACTTAAGGCTGTAGACAATCAGTATTGTCATTTAAACGGTGAACTTTATTTCTTCTGAGGCAAAGTGATGAGCCCAGGCAAAACACTCCCTCTATCAGCTATGATTTGAAACAGCTGAAGAATAAATGTCTGACACTAAGATGTTAGGATAGAAACACTGCCAGAGCTCTAAGTGCTGTTCAGCATAATAGAAAGTAAGCAATGCCAAAGGCCAGATGAACAAAAGGAAAATTCTTACTTCGTTGGTTCTCATCAAATACCATAGAAAAATAATCTGTGCTTAGGCAATTCTGGAGTCCAAATTCCTGCCCTGCGCTCATCTTTCTGTTTAAACTCGGTGCTTTCCAAGCTGTCATTAAATCGCTTACACTGGTGTGGAAGAGGCCAAGGTGGTTTTCCATCTAAAGCCAGGGAGAGCCTCAAGGCGGATTCTGGAGCACTTCTGCCACCTGAGCCCGGCCATCTGGGCTCTCCCTTTCACTGTTGTGACATTGCCTTGGCAACTGACCCCAGTGGAAGAGCTGGGTCTGTGAGCAGGATCCTCATGCCTTCAGCAACTTCAGTTTGCCAAGAGCATGGCATGAGCAGAGGTGCTGGCAATCGAAAACAACAGATCATGAGAAAATCCTCTGGCTTAGGCATTTCAAACAAGAGGCTCATTTTGTCAGGCACTCAGAGTCAGTCGCCCTATGAACACACTGACTTGAAGAAGCTAACTGGGCCATGAAGGAATGAGGAAAAGGTGCCTGACAAACTGAGGCTTGAGCATATTAACAAGCATGCAGTGATTAACTGACTGGCAGCAGAGTTTTCCCAGCTACCCTAAAGCTTGCTGATGAACGCTGTCCCTGGGGCCCGTGTTATAAGGAAATCCTTCTGACAACTTACTCCTCTGGATGGAGTCCAAGGGGGACACGTGCCCTGTGGAATTCCACACTGTAACAGGGCATGCTTCCGAGATTCCACAGCACTGATGATATTACTTATTTAGGCTGAAGGTTATCTGCTCGTCCTGCTCCAGATCCCTTTAAGCCAACGGAAGGGTACCTCGTTAGTGTCAGATGACAGGGGTCTGGTTCCCTTTGCTAGAATGAGCTTTTCATGTCTTACATACTCTGGAAGATCTGAAAAGCCTTTACTTTTAGCCTCTAGTTGTGTTACTCTTAGCATCATAACCTGACATGGCAGTGGGAGCACTGAAGCCCGGGGTTACCAGTCATCTTGGTGCTATTCATGGAGGCTCTTGGGGAAAATGTCCAAAAATCTCTTTATAGCTCTTGCAGTTTATCCTGAAGTTCTGGTTGCCAGTTGTGGGTAGAAACATATGGATCACAAATGCTTTGATTATCGTTCTTTGAAGAGAAAGCTAAGGCTAATTATGGTGAGGGGCGTAGTGTAATGTAGGCTAGCATGGGTAGGGAGCGTATTTGTAATATTTTCTTGCTTCTTTTGCATTATGTAGAACCGACTAGGGAAAAATGACATTTCAATGGGAACTGACTGAATGTATTTAAGAAATCAATATACAGCACCTCTCTATCTTCCATCCAAGTTCTGAACTAAGAGATGACAAGAAATAAGGCAAATTGGTGGTCAAAATACTACCTTGGCTAATGAAAACAGCTAAGATGCATGGCAGGGCTAGCTCTATGCCCTGGAATTAGCAAGTATTGCCATACACTTGTGGGCTGTGCTGAAAACATAAGGCACCCCACAGAAGGACCCCCAAAGATCATGACAGAGCAGAGCAGATGTGAGCTTTCCAACGGAAGCTAGCTCCTAACGGGAAGGGCGGCAGGAGGGGCCTGGGCTGCATGTGAGTTTCCCTTTCCTTAGTCACCATTGGGGTAACGCACTCCCGCTCCAAGGGGCATTAGTAGTGAGGCAATAGGTAAGGGGCACTTAGGGAAGATCTCTGTTCCTAGAAAACAGAGAAGAGGGAGAAGGTGTTCACCTGCTAAGAGGAACTTAAGTGGTTAAATTTGTCTTCTTGAAACAACATGCAAGTATTTGCAGCCAGAATGAATCCCTAGTACTCTTCGGGTGATTTCTCCAGTGAAGGCCAATGGCATGCTGAGAATTTTCAGCAAGGCCAGAACCTCATGGGTCCCGAGCTTCGTCTACCCTCAGGGGATTCAAAGATTCGTATCTGCTTCCACAAGCCACTACCCAAACAATGGGCTCAAATCTGCTGTGAAAACACCCATGAAGGTAGCCCTAAACCTGAGTTTTATTTATCTGGAATGTGACAACTTTCAGTATGGACATAGGAGATTCACACCCTGACTACCTTAGAATCACCTAGGGAGAACTTTATAAAATTACTGATGTCCAGGCCTTTTCTCAAACCAAGAATACTGGAAACTCTGGGGATGCTCCTGGCATGGACTATTTTACAAAGCTTTCCCTGTGATTCAAACACGCAGCCTGGCTTGAAGACCATTACTATTGATGATTTCCCTTTGCCAGGATTGGCAGTCACTGCTATTCAGGTTGGCAGAATTCTGAGGCAGGCAATATAGACTGGTGGTTAAAACTGTTTGCCCTGAAGTTAGGTGGCCTGGGCTTGAAACCTAATTCTCTTCCTTCTGAGTGTTGGTTAAGTTACTTAAATATTCCTAGTCTCCCCGGGGTCACCAAGGCCATCCATACAAGGAAACCTGCTCCAGTGAAAATAGTTATGCAGCCGTAGTCTTCAGCATTTATGATCGTTAACCCCAGAAGGGCTCCTTCTGTTTGATCCATCACCCCTTGGTATCTGTGGCAAGTGGCAGTGAAACACAGCTCTGCCATGCAGACGCTCGGGATGTGCTCCATGCCAAAGTTCCCTTGCAGCTTAGGCTCTTGGACAATCAAAATAAAAGATATCATCCTAAAGTCAGTAGCTGGGTTTCCCCTGTCAGAAACAGCAAATCCATGGATGCCTTTCACTCACTGTCCCGTGGTATGAACCTTTTTTTGGTGGGGGGTGGGGAGAGCTTATTAAATTCTTAATCCAGTAGTTCCCGTTTATCTGTAGGGGATACGTTCCAAGACCCTCAGTAAATGCTTGAAACCACAGATAGTACCAAACCCTATGTATACTATTTCTTTCCTGTACATGCATACCTATGATAAAGCTTAACTTATAAAATAAGCACAGTAAGATATTACCAACAATAGCTAATAATAAAATAGAACAATTATAATGATGCAATATAATAAAAGTTATATGAATGTGGTCTTTCTCTGTCTCTCTCTCTCACAGTATCTTATTGTGCTGGACTTACCCTTTCCCTTCTTGTGATGATGTGAGATGATCAAATGCCTATGTGGCAAGAGAAGGTGGGGTGAGCGAGGCAGGCATTATGAGTAGTGTTAGGCTACTACTGACCTGCTGAGGATAAGTCAGAAGGAGGATCTTCTGCTTCCGGACCCCAGTTACCCACAGGTAACTGAAACCACGAGAAGTGAAGCCACAGATCCAGGGGAAATTACTGTATTTATATTATGAATTCATGTTATGAGTTAGTTGAATTCTTAGACTCTCGTATGTTCAGGTGTTGGTTCATGTCACCACCATCTAGCCTGTTAGGAACCATATCTTCTTGTTCTTATCTTCACATTGATCATTCATTCATTGCTTAATAAATAGTTCTTGATTATGGGGATAATTGTGGTCTTGGAAAAATTCCGTTCATATAACCAAGAACTCCTAGGTCTTCACCTTATGGCTGAAAGGGGCCTTAGAGACCCGGGTCTTAGGGCTGAAAGGTAACTTGCCCAGGGCCACACAGGCATGGAGATGAGGCCCAAGTCCCATTGTTTTCCTCCTAGTCCATTTTCCTTTCCACTTTATCACATTGTCTCTCTATAGGACTCTCTATCTTCTCTCTTTTCTAAATTCATCTCGTTCCACTTTCTCCCTCTGTTGCAAATGTCCCCAATTCATGGAGAAGAGAAGAGGAGAGAAGGTTTAAATATAAATTTCTGGTTTCCATTTGGAGAATTCGTTTTTTTTTGATCCATGGCTTCTTCACTGTCAGTTTATGGAGCAAAAGAATCCTCAAGCATTTGAATCAGCAACAGGTCAGTTCTCTGCCATCCTTTCCTCCAGCCAGGCAATGTGAGCTGTAGCCCATGGGCACCGGCTATACTGCCCTCTCCCTGGGAAGGAGCCAGACAAGACGTGCAGAGCTGTGGTGTGGGGGGTGACCTTCCTCAGCCTGGGAAGCCAAGCCAATACCTGTCACTGCTGTAAGTGGGGTAAAGCTCAATGTCCCTCGCTGTTGCCCTGATTGCTTTGGCTGGGAAAATGCTCCTTACAAAGGATGCCCTCACATGGTCCAGCCCTAGGAGCCCTTCAGACAGGGTTTCAGGAAACTGGGGTGAAATGGGCAGAACAAGAATTTGTCCAAAGATCGAACAGGACAGGAGGCTCCCACTGCTTGGAAATCTATCTGTGTGTTCCAGAAACTTGCAGAACAAAGATCTACACATGGTTATTTTGGCAAGAACAGGAAGGTTTAGATTATCCTTTTCCACCCCGTGAAAGTGGCCACCTAAGATGTGCGTACTGAAGGAACATCTGTTTTAGCACTAACAGAGCCTCTGTGAGGCCTCCCCCTGGTCTTCACGGCAGACACAGCACCAGCCAGGAGAGGGCTGCAGCTGTCGGATGCACACATAGTTAAGGGTTTGTCTCCCCCTTTCATCTCGGTGTTTCCGAGTGATAGTGGGCATGCATGCTCCAACGGGCTCTGCTCCCTTCAGCTCACCAGCAGCTCTGAAATATGCTGTAAGACCACATCTTGCCTCCCTAAGGTGTTATTTTTGGAGAGGCCATTTGAGAAATGATCAAATAAAAATATCCTGCATGAGTCTTTCCACATCTTTCACGCATTGGGTGCCTGAAGTGACGGAATTGGATGTGGCAGCATCTGCTGTGTGTAAGACAGCTTTCCCCATCTGGAGCCCAGGTGTGTGGGTACAGCCCCAAGTCCCAGATAGAGATGTCAGCGAGCAGGGAGAGAAAGGCAAATCCTGCTCACCTACTTTTGTTCCACAGAAATGACTTTACTCTTAGACGTGCAAGATCTAACATAACAGAAGAGCACACTAAGTAAGATGGAATTCTGTAACTCATTGTTGAGAGTCAATGTGGCATAGTGGTTAAGAGTTTGTATTCTGGAATCAGAGAGTTCAACTGCTAGTTCTTTCATTGGTTCTCTGCATGACCTTAGGAAAGTAAAATAACTTATCCAAGCTTCAGTTTCTTATCTATAAAAAAAGAGCATTATAATTCCTACCTGGGAGTACTGTAGTAATGATTAGAAGGAGAAAAAGCAAATTCAAATGCCACAAGGCCAATCACATCATCAAATTAACCACCATTAGTATCAGACTTAGAAATAATGGACTCCCCTCTACAAGACCTCTTTCCAGATACTTCCATCGAGAGCTACCCATTCTGTCATTTCCTGTTATTACAATGTCTTCATCCTAAACCAATTCATTCCCCTTGTTTTTTCTTCTTTTTACTTTTCTCTACCATTTGTAGCCACATGTTCACAATCAAACCCTTTTCATAATGGCAGGGACTGGGCCTCTGCACGGCACACCCCTAGGAGACACCATTTATGTTGTAATCTGTGTAAAGGGCACCCCCTGGTGTCTGCTGGACAGGAGAAAGAATAGGAAGGATGGTGGAGAGACTGGCCATGTTCTTTTTCACGAAAATCCCTAGTGAAGTAAGGACCATGATAATGCCCCGCCTTCTCCAGTCAAAGTAGCTACAACTTTATCAACACTTCCTCACAGAACAGGATCTCACATGAAAGCCCATTCACTACCCTCGGACCATGGCCCTCTGAAAATGAGATTCCCAGAACTAAGGCAACACTCCAGGCGAGACATGACCAGGACCAAATAGAGTGAGCTTGATCTCCTTTGTTTTCCTAGATGCCATAATGAGAATGCCCCTGGGAGACCAGGCAATCTTAGCACTGAGTCCTTAGAGCAGTGATTTTCTGGGCAGTGACCGTGGCCTTTAATCACATGAGGTCCTGCAGTATCTCTCTTCACTTGTCTTGAATTGTTACTTTTTGTTGTTACTTCATTTTATATTTACTTGTGCATTTTCATACTGTCTCTATGGAGTCCTCTGATATACACCTGTGTTTCGAATATTTTAATGATTCCTGTTAAGCCTAGCACAGTGTCTGGGTCATTAAAACTGTGTCTAATTTGCATCTTTGAGTACAACCAAGGCAAAAGGACAGTATTTGCTAACATTTAAAACAGCCACAGAGCAATTCAATAAATCTATTTTGTGAGCAGAGCATTCCTGGGATAAAATACCCTTGAAGAAATGGTAGTAACTTCTTATTTGGCTAATGAATTGTAATTCCCCAAAGTACAGGCATGATGCTTATGGGAGCCTTTAGTGGTAATTCTTCACGTGTGGTTTTCCAGCTCAGATTTTACACATATGCAGTGACTTCCAAACTATGTTCTGTGGAGCCCATGGGGCTCTGAAGGGATGTCCCTGGGATGTGCGGGAGGGACTGAAAGAGCAATGCAGGTGGGATTCCTCTCAGCTCAGAGCTGTTGGCCTTAGCTGCTGTATGGATTGGACTCCCTTGTAATATACCTCTGGGAAAAAACAAGTTTAAAAACCATCATTTAAGTCACTCCCTAGTCACTTCAGAGTAGTAGAGGGCATGATCATCCCATGCTTCCTCCTGTATAACAGATTTCTAGGTGAAATGGATTGAAGATGCAGCAATATTAGGTTTTTAATTGCTAAATTTGGCACTGCTGTGTTTGAAACTCTTAACTGCCTTGGTCAAAAGGTGAAGCAACGGTGCCATCACCATCCCTACCCCTGTTGCACCTCCACCCTGCCACCTCAGACACAGCTGGGGCTGGAGCCTCAGGGTGGGAGGAACCCTGGGGATTTGATAGGCGCCTCCTAAGCAGTGTTGCAGGTTTAGGATTTGCTTCAGGTTTTGAGGGAGCAATTCTAATCCTGGCCTTCTGTTTTGATGGCGGGAAAAAGGGTAGCTATTCTGCTTTCTATAAAGGAACGCTTGTGTGTTCTTCTTACTCAGAGAAGACAATCAGACATCTACAAGTGGGTCATTTACTGGCCCTGGTTGGTGATTTCTGGGGAAATTTCTGAAGGAGAAAGGGCAGGCCCCACCCCTCAGCCAGACTGCTGGAGACCCCTGATGGGAGAAGCCAGGGCAGAGCAAGCTGACATCCACCTTCAGCTCCCAGATTATACTTTGTGACTATCAGGCTTTCGCTGAGAATCATATTTTAACAAGGATGTGGGGCTCCTACCGAACTTCCCATCATTTTTGTGCTATAAATATTCAGAAATATCTTAACTCTTCTGGTGCATTGCTTCTTTATCTGCAAGATGGAAATGATATGTTTTACAGAAGGTATTTGGACTGATTAAGTGAGGATGGGTGACTAAATAATTAGGAGAAATCTGGAGGAAAGTTGGAAAGAGACAATAGCAAAAATTTATTGGTACATGGCTAAGATGGGTGACCTAAAGTCTGGAGCACTAAGAGGGAGAGAGGTGAGGAATACCATGCGGTGAACATGTCATCAGACTAGAAACAGGGACATTGCTATGTCTTCACCTCCTTCACATTTGCACAGCAGCAGAAGAAATATGACTTATGTCCAATATAAAAATAAACTAACCAAAATATACCAAAATATTTTCATTTTTTAATTTCTTCCTGCTTTCAAATAAATAAACTCAGCTATTGACCAATAAAAATGTACAAACTTTCTCATACATGTATGTGTACTAGTTACTCGTAATATACCAGGAATAAGGAGCATCTTTGAAAGTGACTTTAGCTAAGAAATAACCTTTTCATTTTGAGGGATTCCCTCCTCTCTGATATTTTCAATTACACTTAAGGGAACTCATATGCACCAAGTGTTTCCTATCTATAGTGACTAAATTTGGAATAGGGTTAAAGTATGCTAGTGTACAAATCAGGTGGGCCTCTTTATTTCTCTGCTACAAATCCTCATAAGTCCCCATCCTACTAGGCCAGAGGGTGGGCATCTAGAGAGAGGACAGAAATTTTTCCAATAATGAGAGTCTTTGGATTCAGTCTTTAAAGTTTAAATAGATTCTGTATGGTAACCTATGTATCTTTGGAAAACTGTTTTATCACTTAGGTTTCCTGCCTCCTTCAGCTGTGGTGGCATCTGGCTGAGGAGGGAAACTTGGTGTCCTCATGGTGATGGAGAATAGGGTCCACCGGCTGAGTCTCGGACCCAATGTGGTCAGCTAGGCCTGTACTCTGGGCACTTGTCTGATAGCTGTGGCTAAAGTCATGGCTGATGAAAGCCATGGTCTGTTCACTGCTGGCTCCAGTTCTGGTCCCCTCAAATGGTCTGACTTTGAGTGTTGGTGGCATCTAACTGCTGACTCTACGTGCAGTGCAGTGTGTTCACTGATCTTTGAGCAACTAGCTAGTTCACGGCATGGCTTCCTGGCACTACAGACATGTGCTGCTCTCTCAGACCGGGATAGGGTCTGCTACATAGCCATCGTGTGGGGTTCTTTTCCCCCAGGCACAGCTTCACTGAGGGCTTGTACAATCTTCTCTAGGCACCAGGAAACCTAGGAATTTACATATTAACCTCATTTTTGGAGAAAATCTATGCCTTAGCCCCAAGCATTAAGCATTATGCCTTAGCCCCGAGCACTTTGCCTTTTCCAGTGCACCACCTAAAGAGATACGGTGTTTAATACAGAAATTCTTTAAAGGGACAACACTTTCTCATCTTCCAGAGAACCCTCTTTTCTGTAGCATTCTCTTAGAGTTCTTTTACTTCTTAGAATCCTTTCTGCAATTTCAGTTCCCCTTTCTATCTCATAGGGATTCTCCTACATAACCCTTCTCCTTCTTGAGGCAGCATCCATTCTCTTCCTTCTCTAGATCCTAATGATGCAAGAAAACACAGCCAGAAGTATTTTTTTTTTATTTTCCTTTCACACATTATTTTATTTAACCCTTGCAATGGGCCTGAGGGGCATGTGTTATCCCCATTTGCAGATGAGGAAACTGAGGTTCAGAGTGATTATGTCATTTCCCCAAGTAGTTGAACCAGACCTAGGACACTCTGTGCCATTCCATTATGCCAACCAATCCCCCAAGGACATATTAGAGGCAGACACCACTGAGCTGTTTTTCACTGACAAGCAGTTGCTCTTCCACTGGGTGTCCCCAGCACTTCAAGCTAATTTGTCTTGCAGATTCACACCCACAGGGACATGCAGGACAGAACACTTGCCCAGCCTTTGAAGGTGCTCAGGCATGAAGTAGCTTAATACAGAATTAACACATCATGACTGCAATTGCAAGTTGAATTGAAAACAAATGAGATGCTTACTTATTTGTCACCACTCTCTTCAGAAAGAGCTAACAACTATGGTGAAGCAGTGAGTTTACAATAAACGGTAAAACGTGAGTACAGAGGCTTTTAAAAACAAGTCCAAACATTTGGCTGGAGCCCAGCAGACATTCCTCTTTGTCCATTAGGATGCTCTCCTACACAGTTTCCAGAGGAGGATGAAATTCTTTGGGTCATGTTATAAACATTCGTCTTCTAAATCACGCCCCTAATAGAAAGAACAGAAGACAAAGCATGTGCTGTACGTCATTTGCCTCCAGAATGTGCTCTGCACATGGTAATATAACATGTGGGGTCAGCGCCTGCGTCAAGACCAAATACACAAGTGTAAAGAGATGGGAGGAAAAAGACAGACTCCACATGGCCAGGCTGTGGGAGGGCGGGGCACCGTCCTGGGGAGGGGAGTCCTGGAACAGGCTTGCTGGGGAGAAGCCAAGGGGAAGGCAGAGAAACTGGCTCTGCCACGTCTGGTACAGACATTGGGAATAACTGCATGGTGTGGGGGCAGCGCTCAGGGGAGCAGTGGAGAGAGCATGGTTGTGAGGAGTTGGGTGATTGTTTGGCCAGTACATGACTAGAATAGCCTAGAAGCAGTCCAAAGCCAAGGACGGCACCTTTCTCTTCCCCAGGGGACCAATCCCTTCTGGATTCCCCAAACTTCCTCTCTCACCATCTCCTCCTTTTGCTTTGGACCCAAAGGATTAAAATTTTACCCTACAGGCAGGGCAGGCGGCACAGGGAATAGTTCCTGCTCCTCTCTCTCATCAATCCTTTCCCCTCCAGCAAAATAAATCCTTTAGTTTCTTTATTCCTGACAAGGAGCCAAACAATATACACATTCCGTTTGAGCCCTGCGTTTCCCGACACCTATGCAGGAACTCTTCCTACACGACCCGTCCTGAGTAACTGAAGCTGTAATTTGCCCGGTCTTTGTAACTCCACCAAACCCCTTCCCCAAGTTCACAACCTCTCTCTTACCCTTGCTGTTAATTTAAGCATCAGAGCGTAGGGAAGCAATTCAAACAGACAAAGCACTGTGCACGAAGTCTGACAATTGGTTCTGCTTCTAATCAGCTGAATGGCTAAGAGTGATTATAACAATGATGAGGATAGCTACTGTCAACTGGGCATCTAGTAGGTCAGCCCTGTGCTAAGCACTCAGAGTTATTTTCCTAGGGAGATGATTAGTTATTTTTAAATTTCCTAGCAACTAGAAGATTTGGTACCTCATTAACTTATTTTCCCCCATGGTTAAATTTGAAAAGTAAACAAAAACTCCCCAAAAGAAAAGGTTTTCTGATTCTCAGAGTTGGGAGTTAGAGGAAGAGATTGTGTGTGTGTCAAGATTTTGAGATGTTTCCTTCAGTGGAATTCAAGTGGGAGAACAGGTGATAGCAAAAGAAAAGGGCAGGTGGGTAAATCCCTGAGGCATTTAGGGGACAGGAAGCAAGGAGCAGGGGCTGCCCCAGGAGACCTGTGTCTGGTGACGGCAATGAGGGCCCCCCTTGGCGCTGCTAAGTGATCAGAGGCCTGCATTCGAGTCTCTGCCCTGGTACCCATCCCCAGGTAGCCATGGGAAGGTATCCCACCTCAATGAGCTTCAGGTCCTGCTTTGTAACGTTAGCAATGGCCAGTCACCAAACTCAGAGGACATGACCTTGGTTCAGGTTCCTTCTCCCTGACAGACAAGCTATGTGTGACCTTGGGTGGGTCATCAAACATCATCTAAGCTCATTTTCTCATCTAAAATGGAAATACTGACACCTGTCCTACCTTACAGATCAATGTGATAATGCTGGGGCCAGTGCCTCATAAGCTTGAGGACCTATTTATGAAGTGATGACACAGGTCCCTTTAGCTAAGACATATTCTGATGTGGTGACTTTATTTACAGGAGGGCAGGTTTGCAAAGCCTCCAGCAGCCTGGGCTCCAGTGGCTACTCCTTTCCTGGGGATCAATAAGGGAAGGCTCCTCGGGGTGCTCACTCAACAGGCATCTTTATTTTATTTCTCTGTGGATCAGAGTCTGGCCAAAAAATAGAAGATTTCTCTTTTAATCCGGTAGTCATTTTCTTCTTCACTCTAAAGTCACTAAGCAGGACCATGTTCAAGGAACTGAATTCCTTAGGAAAGGATTCCCTGATCGTCTGGGAGAGATTAGTTCATAGTTAGGATGAGTGTGTCCAGACCCCTGCGGTTTTCCCTCTCCTAATTTTTGTACATTAAACCAAAGGTGGGTTGTGTTGACCCAGGCTTTAACTATGATTGTTCTTTATGGGCTGTTATATGTGCCCTTTGGGAATTTCATGACCCTTTCTTATGGGATGGGTGGAGTGGTGGCAGGCTTTGTTCTGCAGTTATTGATTTAAATTAATCATAGCTTACCCTATCCAAACACCACACTGTACACAGGTGGACAAGCCATTCAACTTTAGGCATTTAAATCCTGGCTGTTTTTGCATATTGGTATAGATAGACTATCAAGCTGCAAAAACATAAGTATCATCCCCCAAAGAGACCTCTCATACTGCTTCTGAAAGTTCATCAAAATAGAAGTATTCACCTTTGGAATCTATATTCTGATTTTTTAGTGGCCAACACTGAGGAATGAAATGAATTCTCTCTCTGGAGAAATCACACTTGGCCTCTTTGGGAAGCCCCAACTCTGTTACTTACTCTTGAGTAAGTGACCTCACTTCTCTCAAAATCAGCTCAGCTTTCTCATCTAAAGATGAAGGTAGGGTACAGAACTATAGTACATTGTTTAAAAAATATATTTATTTTAATTCTAACATGCAAGGTCTCCATTCTTTATAAGGTATGATACACAGGTAAGGAATACCTTTTGTTTCTCATTGTCATTAGCAAAGGACCTCAGGCATAGCAGATGTTCAACATACATTGATTGGACGGAATGGGACAGAGTTCACTGTAAGTGGCGTTAACTCAGAGCGTCAGGTCCATTTCCCAGCAAGAGCAGCACTCCTCGGGAACTTCCTCATTTTGCAAAGGGAAGAATCGGGAAGGAGGGGGTCAGCCTTCGCCTATGAGCACATAGTCTTGGGTGGTGGACCGAGGACTAGAATTCAGATCTTGTAAATCTCAGTCAGTTCCCTTTTAATGACATTCAACAGCCCTTCACACCTTGTTTGCACTTGTTTAGGGGGAAAAAGTAAACACATAAAAATATGTATACATATCATTTTAAATCCACCTTAAATTATCAGAGTCCCAAATCAATGAAGCCTACATTGTTGTAAATTTTCAATTAATTGAAAGCAAACACCATCTTGAAATTCAAAGAAAACTGTATCCTGGCGACATTCCAATATAGCAAGGTAAGTGGTAAACAGTGACAAGGAGTGGGTGCCATTTATATAGGATCATCTGTTGAATCCTCTTGGATGGGGTGACATTTAAGTGGAGGCCTGGAGGAAGAGAGGAGGTAAGCAATACAGGTGTCTGGGGAAGAGTATTCAGACAAAGAGAACACCAGAGGCAGAGGCAAAGGTGGGGGCATGCTCAGGCCACCCTGGCTGCAGTGGAGGGGGGAAGGGAAGAGTGGGAGGAAATGAGGTCAGAGGCATAGTGTCCCCATGACATGCCTACACTCTGTGCCGGACCTTGGTAACGATTTACTATTACTAAGATTAGCTGAAAGAATTAGGTAAGATTTGGAGCAAAAGAAGGAAGTGATCTGGTTTTACATTTTACAAGGCTTGCTGATGGCTCTGCAGAGTGTAAACTGCAGGGGAGCAACTGAGCAAAGGGACCAGCTAGAAATCCAGGCAGAGGATGATAGTACTTCTAAGTTTGTAGTGCTGGAGTTGGTAAGAAGTTAACAGATTTAGGACATATTAGAAAGTGAAACTAATAGAATTTGTCATGAATTGGAAGTGGGTTGAGAGATGGGAGGGAACCAAAAATGACCTCAAGATTTTTTGCCTAAGCAACAAATGGAAAGGAGCCACTACCAAACCAAACAAATTGGGGGAGGCTTGGAGGACAAGCAGGTTGGGAGTGGGGGTGGGAAGGGAGAGTTGGCATTTGGAAATGTAAAGTTTGAGTTCATATTGGATATTCAAATGGAGATGTCAAGTCGGTGTAGTCTGGATTTCAAGAGAAAGATCAGGCTGGGTTTATGTATTTGAGAATATCAATGGAGGATGGTATCTAAAGTCATGGGACCAAATCAGATAACCTTGGGAAGGACCGTACTGTCAGGAGGCTGCCCAGGACTGAGTCTTGGGGCGTTCCCATACCTAGAGATCAGGAATATGAAGAAGAACCTTATAAAGCAAAGGACGTTGAGAAGGTGCATACTCACAGGAAGGAGAAGCAGGAGAAGTGCTGAACTGGGGGCTAAGAGGAGAAACTGCTTCCAAAAGGAAGGCATGACCAACAGTGTCAGATAATGCAGACTGAGATCGGACCTTGGGTTCGGCAGCATGAAAGTTATCAGTGAATCTGGCAACAGCTGTTTTAGTAGAGTTGTGGGCATGAGGGCCTGTTTGGAAGATTTCAAGGAAGAATGAGAGAGAGAAGGTGGCAACTATAAATACAGACAATTCTTTGTAGAAGAGATGATAATGATGAGGATTATTATTGAAAGAAGAGTCGAGAAATTGGTTTGGGACTGGTGATGCATACAGAATCAAGGGAGGTGCTTGGGTGATGCTGGAAATGATTCCAGTAAGAGAGTGTAGGAAAGAGCCTGTCCTTGAGTTGATAAGAGGAAGGACTATCCACTGACCCTGACCCTGTGGAGGATTTGGCCCCGAGTAGGAGTCCGGATAGTTCATTCAGTGTAACTAGAGAGCAGCCTGAGTATGGTTATGTAGATAAATTTGATAGAAACCGTAAAAGTTCAATTCTGCTAACTCCTATTTTCTCAATGGGATGAGGAGAAAGGTCATTAGCTGCAAGAGAAGAGGATAGATAACGTATTGGAGGTTTGGAGAGAGAGAAATGTTGTGAAATAATTGCCAAGGAGAATGACGGCCTAGGGAAATAAAGTAGTACACTGGGCATCTTGCACCCTGTCTGGCGTAGAGTCAGGATCAATAAATCTCTGGGTGAAGGAGAACCCGAGAACCTAAAGAAGGAGACAAACTGAGGATCGAGTCCCAGTACACAGCATGACTCAGCCCATCAGATTTGGAGTCATATTCAATCACACATATTTGGCCATTTTCCTGAAGTTCCATTGAAGGAAACTATAAAAATTGTGATTTAAGCATCTTTCCTGGCAATCCAAAAGAGGCCTCCAACCTTTGCCAAATGACGGAATTACAGACTCTCTCCCTGGAAAGCTGCTTTCCCAAATAGAGATTTTTATTGCCACATTTCATCTCCCAGTATGGTACTGTTCTCTTTATTGGTACCTTTATATTCTTGACAGGTTTCTAAACATCAGTTTCCCAATATCCATCATTTTTACAGCCCCTCTTCCCATTTTCCACACAAAAATGTTCTCTTACATTTCTCTGAGGAATGTCTCATTAATTTCATATGTTTACAAACTTTTACTATCCCATAAAGGCACTTTCCTCTACCCCCAGAGAAGCATCTAGTCAGAAAAGTAAAATATGTGAACTACAGCCTTAGCATTCTTTTCAATTCATTCATCTCCATTAGCCAGGCCTCCTGAGCCTTCGGCTGCCCTTCTAAATGGATGATTCACCTGCTTGTGGAGAATTTCAATAATTTTTTGGTAACGGCTGTTGGTTTTCCGCCAGAGGTTGCCTCTGGAAGCACGTCTTTCTAAAGTTTTCAGACTCATAAACTTTGACCAGAGTAATTCTCAAGAGATCTATTCCCAGGTTCTCCTTTTCCTTAAGAACATACCTCAGGCTGTGTTGTTTGAGATCAATTATTTTATGAAGTAAGAAAACTATGTTCAAAATTCACCCAACTCTAGGACTTAATTCATTGAAGAAGATCTGTAAGGGCATTAGCCAGAAACTATACTGCTTTTGATAGATATAGATAAATAAATAGGGAAAGAAGTTTTATTTTTACTTTTGAACTATATCAGAAAAACAGAAATATACCACAAAAAAAAAAAGAGGAAACAGAAACCACTACTTCTTTTACCCTACACTTTACTTATGGAGTATATCCTTTAGTAGTTCTTTCAATAACATTCTATGAACACTAAACTCTCAGTTTTCATCTGAAAATGTCGAAATTTTACCCTTACTCTTGAGTAATACTTAAGCCAGCTGTGGAATTCTATTATGATTTTTGTTTTTGCTCAGCACATTGACATATTACTCTATTGTCATCTGGCCTCTATTAAGGCTGTGGAGAAATCTGCTATACATCTAATATGCTTTTTTAGATAAATTACCTTTTCTTCTGGGTTTCTGTTAAGATCCTCCCTTTCCTATTAGTGTTCCTTATTTCCGGCCTCAGGCATCTAAGGTGCGAACTTGACTTTATTTTATGAGTATTTGGGACTCATATGTCTTACTTCTGAGGACTCACATAATCAATATGAAAATACCCAGTCATTAGATTTTTTTAAATATTAACTTCCCCCTATTCCCTTTCCTTCTCTTCTTGTGAAACTCCTATTAGACATAGGTTAGACATTATTATTTTCCCCTCATGCTTTTCATGTTTTAGTTTCTTTGTTTCTATATGTTAATTCTTCTCAAATAAGTTTGTTCATTTACTGAATTTCACTTCATCTGTATCTAATCTGCTGTTTTATTTATTCACTGAGTTTTTAATATTCAATTTTTTACTTCTAAAAATTCTGTTTTCTTTTTTTTTATTCTTTCCTTAAGTTTCTGATTCCTCCTTTTCTGTACTTAATCATTTAAATTCATTTATGTTTAAGTCCCCAGGCAATTGTTCTATTATCTAAAGTATTTGAGCCTGCAATCCTCCTACTAGTTAGATCTTCTTATTCTAACTCATGTGGATTTTTTTTAATCTCCTGTGTTTTCTAACTTATTACTGTGAATTCATCATTAGTGGGAATTGTTATTCTGTGAGAATGCCCCGCTGCCTTGACTGAGGGAGCATCCTTCCAGAGGGACTTGAAGGAGAGGAGGGTAATTTGCTTCTGCAGGTGTCCCAGGCATCACTGCTCTGGCTTTGGCATGTCTGGACCAGTGGTTGCATATTTGAACCACTAATTTGCCAGGAGCTTGGGCCAGCGTTTCCATTTCCCAGAGTGCATGTATTCACTCAGCACCATGACAGAACTAGACAGTTTGCATGGGTCACTGGGCAGAGTGCTTTCTGGTCCAAGCCACTGGTGTCCTTGGGGAGCCCAGGCTTTATGCAGACATCTCAGCTCCTTGTGCTAGCCCATAATCTTGCCTCTGTTCCTGCATGGCTGCAACATTCCAACTCAAGGCAGTACCTGAGCAACTCCTACCCCTCTCCATACTAGCTGCAGCACAACAAATAAACTTGTTTTCCTACATTTCATTTTTCTCTTTATTTTTGGCACCCAGGTAATTTCCATTCTTCCTTCTAAATTGAAGTGGATGTAAGAGAACTTCCATTCCACATCTACTTACCTACTAGGAACTGCCCTCTACCTTTCCTCCTATTCCTGTGGATGAACCATGCATACCTGTGAAGCCAATGCTTCCACCTGAGCACTAGCGCTCATCCCCTCTTACCTATCTAAGTACAGCCAGTAATTCTCTTCTTTTTCTCCTAAATGAATTTTCCTCTTTTTCCTGGAACTGCTCCTAGCCACATAAATACAGTGCTACATATATATCTAAAAAAAAAAAGAAAGAAACCCCAATTCCCCTTCCCATCCTTCTACTGTTTTCTTTCAGCAAACTGCTCAAAGTTTCTACTTCCAGTTCTTTTTCTCCATTTCTTTATTGTGCACATTCCAATCAAGACTTTGTCTTCACCATTCTTCCAAAACCATTCTTTTCAGGGTCACCAATGACCTCCACTTTGTTAGTTCCATTCTCAGTCAGCATCTTATTTGGCCTAGGGGCAGAATTTGGTGCAGCAGATAATTCCATTCTCTGGGAAATGCCTTTATCGCTTGACATTCAGTACTCCACATTTTCTTTGTTTTCCTTCTTTCTCATCAGTCATTTCTCAGTCTCTTTTGGTGATTCTTCTTTTTCTCCTCAGATTCTGGAATATCCCAGAATTCAGTTTTTAGATATTCTCTTTTCTAGCTACATTCAGCCCACTGATGATCTCATCTAGTCTTAAGACTTTAATGCCACTTACAGGCTGACAACTCCCAAATGAATATCTCTCTTCTAAATTCCAGATTCATATGTCAAACTGCCCACTGCACATCTCCAATAGCTTGCCTGAAAAACATGTCAAACATACTTTGTCAAAAACTGACCTCTTGATCTTTCCCACACATCATGCTCTTCACTCGGTCTTCCCCATCTCAGTTAATGACAGCTCCATCCTTGTGATTGTTCAGACAAAATCCTTTGAGTCACATTTGACTTCTTCCTCTCCTCTTTGTGTCCAAAGGCAAAGCTCTAGAATCAGGGCATTTTTTTCCACTCAGAAGAATAAAGTTGTGTGAGCAAGGGAAAAGGGAGTGTATATTCTGTTAGAGAGAGGGAAGAGAATTGATAAGTGTAGTACAAAACCGAACATGCCAAATGAGCGATGCAGAACGTGATGAGGGTTGAAAGGAGGGTGTAGCCATATCTAGAGATAGAGAATCCTGCGTGTCTAGAAGGCAGAGGCTTTTGAGATGCTCCAGAAGGATAGCAATGATCTGAGTATACCTATGGTGGAGTGAGTGGGAATTCTAGGTGGAGGGAGATGTGAACCTGCTTAGTGTCCCTTTCTGCTTGAGTAGGATTCTTTCTGTCTGTCTACTTTGACAAAATACTGCCTGGAAGCCTTTGATAATCCCTTGGCTCCATCCCCACTCCATCTCACCCCCAACACAGATGAAATCACAATTGTTGTTTTACCAAAATTAACTTCCAAATTGTCTTTCTCACAAGCCACAAGCTTCCCTCTCTCAATTCATGCTACCCTTCTTTCTCAGGTTCCGCCTTTTTGTTGGTCTCTTTGCCTCTGGGCTGCTTCCTCTTCTGTTCCTTCTATTCATTGCAGCCAGACTTGTGTTACCAGCATGCTGACTCCATCGACCAGCATAGAAGAGCCTGTTCTATACCAGGCATTGCTCTCAAGGAGGCTTCTAATCAAGCACATGGGGCATACCTGGAAACATATAAAGGTCATAGATACCTCTATAAAACTGTATAGAGTACAATGGGCACAAAGGGAGAAATACAAATTCTACCAGCTAGTAAAAACAATCATGGAAATCACTCAAAATCTATCAATGGCTCCTCATCACCTACAGAATGGACATCTTCCACAGACTACCTCTAGACACCTTTTCTATCTTATTATCTTACTCCCCTTCGCATACACTGCCTTCTAGCCCTGCTGCTGTTTGCACATATGCACTGAGCCTTCCCTCCGCCATGCCTGTGCTTGTGCTGGTCCTTCTGCCTGGAATGCATTGCTCCACCTTACATGTTAAATCCTACTCAGCATGGAAAACACTTAGCACAGTGCCCTCAACCTAACAAACACTAAACAGTGTCAATAATCTTCATCATCAACACCATCATTACCCTAGAAAGAATAACTAAATTCTCACAACTCTTAATTTTCTTTTAAGTCTACATGATCTTACTTGTGTTACAAGTGTACAATCTTATTTATTGGCTCTGTGAAGACAGACATAATGTCACTTAAAATTGTACTTCCTTGGCAACAAAAAAATTACCTAACTACACACAATCTCTGACTGGTCATAGGGAATAACTGGAAAATGAACTGAAACAAAACAAAACGTATAAAATGTTTGGAAAGGACTCTTAACTAATTGAGTTAAATGACCATAGATTTAAAGACCCAAACTGATTAAAATAGGATTGAGGGGGTCTCTGTACTTCCTCGAATGTACAGCCAGAATGTCATAAAGTACTACCTACCCGAATGACTCCAGCCTCTCAGATTGCACCCTGACCCAGATACCTTTACTCAGATAACACAACTTACTCCCATCAGGTGACTGGTTCAGGCAGAGGAAATCACGCAGCCTCAAGAAGACTCTGTAAAGAATCTGAGTCCATCAGCCAGATGGACTCTATAGAACTGGCTGTCCTGGGTGGGGCAACAGTTAATGACAAGGATGAGAAGGATAATCTAACAGATCCCTGAGCGGGAAGAGGGTGGTGCCGTCGCTTCTGTCAATGGCGACTCCTCTACCTTGTCACTGCCTCCTTCCCCCACCACTAACCCTGCTCCTCCCCATACCTGCTCTCAGAATCAAAACCCAATTGTCGGCTCTCACACGACCAGTGTGGTGGTTTGAGTTCTGTGCTTGGATAGCATCAGTTCAACATAGCATCCAGTCCCGGCAGCTTCATTCCTTCGGCAGTCTTGTGCTGACGTCTGCCCTCTCGCTGCAAGCCCACACTTCATAGGCATGCTTGTTCATGAAGAAAATCCACACTGGAGCCATCTACCATAAGCAAAGGCAGGATGGGGCCAGAGCATTTTACTCCCTGAGGAAGCAGCCGGCACAAGGCCCCAGGCAGAACACACAGTGTTAGTATCAGCAAGTCAAATATTTTAAATTCTGCTCTGTCAAATCCACCCACTGGGTTTCTTCTACCTAGATTAAAAACTGTGAACTCACCCCCAAAACAAACGTACTTGTGTTTTTTCCTTAGCTTGGGAATTTTTTTCCCCGAGCATATTACAACTCTAATATCTGGCGCACAGTGGAGGTAGCAACCAGCAGAGAAAACAGTGTGGGCATTGGAGCCAAGTCGGCCTGGATTTGAATTCTGTCCTTGCCATCTACTTTCTAGAACATGAGAATGAGAGGTACAGTTGGGTACTCCCTAATCCCAACCCAGTGAAAAACTAGACGGGTAATTTATAGCTGAGAACAGAAGGGTCTGCACCCTCTCGCAGGGTTTCTAAGAAGGAGTGAGCTCACAGAAACTTTATGATAGCTTCCCATTCATCTTTATTTAGAAGACAAGAAAAAAGAATAGAAAGCTCGCTTTGGGGCTTCTTCCTCCTTCCCATGCACACCCCACACCCCTCACCTTCCCTCTCCTCCTGTCTTAGTCAGGCTTAGCACTGACAGGTGTGCCTGATAGCGCAGGGGTATGGGAAAAGGTGGGACAGAAAGAGAGCCACATTGAAGAGGGTGAGGTGGGGGACAGAGAGAGACAGCCTGACTTCCTACCACTCAGTGTGGGAGCAAAGATAGTAACCTTCCCTGCCTGGGTCAGGCAGGAGATAGTGTAGAAAGTAACTAGAACTTAGGCCATCTTGATACGGCGACTCCAAAAGCCACCCATCAAGGTTATGGGCTGGAGGTGGACTTCACACTGTGCAAGGAGAGCAGACAGGGTGCTGCAGTGTGGTCCGCCTCCCCCCAGCCAGCCAAAGAGCCTAGAGAATCTGCCACCGCAGCACAGCTGCCATGGGTCAACCAACAGAGGAGGGGACTGAGTCAAACTGGCCGCTGCTTACGAACAGCAGGTAAATCCTGCCCCCAGCCTCTGCCTCCGGGCATCACCATCAGTGCTGAAGGTGATAGGGATAGAGAGATGTGGGGAGACAAGATCACACATAACTGGATCAGACTGCAGATCGTTGAATCAAGCTAAATGTATCTGGATGCACTGAGATGTGTTGCACACCATTTACCTTGTTTCCCCCAGCTAGTGTGTACAAGGTTAATGCTGGGCAAAGAAAAGTTGATATGAATTATTTGGAAACTTCAACCAAGACTGTAAAACCCTGGCCAAGTATCTTAACCTCTGGAACAGGTTTCTGCTTCTCAAGATGGGGACCCACCTCATCTCACAGGGCTCGGGGCTAAGATTGCTCCTGCCCAGCCTTTAAATGTCAGCTCCCTGGCACTGAGAGGAAGCGGGAAATTGGCTTGGCCAGGAAAGTGGTATGTTATCTACTGAACCATTTTCATTAACATTAACTAAATTGCCAGAGAAAGAGAACATGCCCCGGTTCCCTCTCCCCGTACAGGTGTCAGCTTAAACGTCCCTTTCTCAGGAAGGTCTGTCTGAGCCACCCGACACCCCAAATAGGTGATACCTCATGTTATTCTTCCTCACATTTCCTGTTACTTCCTTTACAGTCCCAGTCAGGGTGTGAAGTTGTTTAATTTGCTTATTTGTCCAATTGTTCAGCCCCCAAGATGCTCCTGGGGTCAGAGCCCCTCTCAGCGCTTCCTTTTTTGTGTGTCTTGTGTCCTTAAATTTTTCCTTCTTAAATTTCTTATATCTTAGTTTTTGAGGTTCTGGGTCATGAACTTGAAAGCTCTTTTCCCCTATTTAAAGATTGTAATACATTATCTTCTTCATTTGGTCCTTCCTGCTACAGTTTGCTTGCTTTGACAGAGAAAAAGAGAACTACAATTTAATTTTTTTAGCTTATAGTCCATTAATATAAAGCACTGAAATGGTGAGTTTTGGTACCTGAAGCTCCGTGAATAATTACTGGGTGGAGCTATCTTCACAAGGCAATTTTCTACTTTCCCCAGGAAATAAAAACCCCAAAATGTGTTACTATGGCAGCCTGTTTCCTTACTAAGACAAAGTGGAAACAACCTATGAATTAAAATTAACCATTCCCCTGCATCAGGGATCCTCCCTGAGATTAGCCTCAGTGGGCTTGGAGACACACCAGATGTTCGGTTAATGACAGGTTTGACACCTACACGTGTGGGAAAAAGCGTGCACGTTCACAAACCATAACTGAGCAGCAGCAGTGACTACACTCTGAAAAAACTGCATTTAAACATAGCGGAGGGTAGTCACATCCTAAGCATTGGAGAGCTAGCTGTGCGTTAATTTGGGAAATTTTCCTTGTTTTCCTATTGGCCCAGCAAAATGAAGGGATTCCACTGGGATGTTCTCTGGTCCCAATCCTGCCATCCTGAGGGAAACTCAGTGGCCAGTTCATGGTCCAGTTCATGTCTGTAGTCAGAATCCACATAAACAAGTATGGTTTTCCAGAACTGAATACTTTTCACAGATAAAGTCATAGCCACATCTCCAGATTGTCCGAGTGGAGGCGGTGACATCCAGTGCCCTTGTAGGAACTGCAGAGAGGGCTCAGGAAGCCTCCTACTTGCCCTAGATTAGGCTCCCAAGAGGCCCCATCTCATCCCAGAAAATTTCTCAGAAGTACTGACAGCATGTATTTCATTAAATAGTGTCAGTTCCTATGGCATTGGCCCTCTTTCAGGAGCATCCACAGACACACCGAGGATGCCAGGCAGCTTTTCTGGCCCTCTGCAATAGCCAGGGCCAGGATTATTGAGGACCCTTTCTCTGTTACAATATGTGATGGCCCTGAAGATGATCTGTCAGCTCCTCCAGGGAATCTGAATCATTCTTCAGTTGTGGATAGACCCACAGCGTTAGGATCCATACCTGGGAGGCAGTCACAAAGAACTAGTATTTTATTATTTTTAAGAATCTGCAGGGTACTTACTATATGCAGGGGACTGTGGTACATACTACACGTGCATTTGTATGTTTAATGTCCACAACAATCCATAAGGTAGATACTGATGTTATCATTCCCAATTCAGATGAAAAACATGAAGCTTAGTAAGTAAGCTACGTAAGTTGCCAAATTCTATGTATGAGGCTGTGCCAGGACTCAAGGCTAAGTTGGCTGATACCCAAAGCAATGCTCTTAGCTATGATGCCACACCACAGTGGCCAGAAGCCCTCTGAGGAGCTACAGCCAGTTTGAGCCAGTAGAGTATGTGGTGGCATTGCCTTAAGTAGACCAAGATAAAACTGCTTTGGAAGAGCAGACCTTTGCTCCTCAAAGTGCCCCAGGACCACCAGCATCATATTCCTGATGCAGAACCTCAGGCCCACTCCTGACCCCTGACTCAGATTTGCATGTTGACAAGACCCTGGGAGAGTCCCAGGCATAGTAAAAGGTAAGAACCACACATTGATTTATAGATTGTCTCAATATACTTTGTAGAAAAATAAGTCTGTGCCTGTAACAGAGCTGAGCAAGGAGGGATCACGCAAGACAGGGTTGGTGCCTTATTCATTTTCTTAACCACCAGTGCCTGCAGAAAAGTAAGCATAGGAATAAAATGAGGAATTAAGGCTCTTTGTGGTAAACACACTACCTAACACAGGATATTAGGTCTAGTTGGAATCCTGGCCCTACCTCTTCACATATTGGACAGGTCACCACTACCCTTTATCTCAGTTTCTCCAACTGGAGGTAAAACAGAACAAAAACAAATTGAAACAGTAGGCCCATGCAGGCCTAGTAAGGGCTGGCCATATTGGTGCAGTGTGGGATAATCCAAAGAACTGCTCTCACTCCAGAGTCTCTGTGGTCAGCTGAGGCCGCGATGGGCCCCTCACTGCAACACAGTGTCCCCTGCTGGCCACTTCTTCCAACAGCTGTTTGCTCCAAAAACAAACTCCCAAATGAACATCCGGCTGTTAAACTCTGCGTCAGAGTCTGCGTCACTGGGCATGCAAGCCATGATACTCATTCCAGGAAAGCCAGTCACCATCTAAGTACCCAGGGTGAGTTTGAATGATTTTATTGCGCAGCTGCTGGGTGAGGGAACATCAAAAACTAATATTCTAAAGCATTTGTCATTGGACTCAGAACTGTGTACTACAACTAAAATGTAGGCCTTGTACTTATCCTGTGTTGAGCAACACAGTGTAGCGGGTAGAAGTTGGTAACTGGCAAGAATGTGGCTTTCTTAGCCTTCTGTGTGGAAAAGATGTAAAAAAATCTCATTGTCAACAGACTATAAAAAGATACACTCTTCTGTCATCCAATTCTATCACTGGCCCCTGTTCTGTGTGCAAGGGGTCACTGGAACAATTCGGTGGGGTTAACCTTGGTCAGGAAATTGGTCGCCTGGGGACAATGTGCTGGGAGCAAAGTATTGCGGGCATCCATGACCCTGTGCTTCAAAGTCTCAAGCCTCAGGGTGTGCTCCTTGAGGAAAGGCGACATGCCCTTCACCCTTGTATTTCCACCATTTAGCCAGGGCAGAGCATGGAGTTAGTGCCAAATAAATGTGTGCTAAGGGACCATATGGCTAGGCAGTAGATCAGTGGTGAATACTATCTGCCTTAGAGCCTACTAGATGGTGACTGAAAAGAGGCAAAAAAAAATTGCATTTGCTAAAGACTTAAAATTCTCCATGCACAGACACCGAGAGGCTCACCTCCCTGACCCCACAATGCCTGTGACATTCTAGCCCATGTCATCCCCTACTCCTTCTCAGTGCTCTTCTCACCAGTAAAGCCTGTGCCACATGGCTCAGGACTGGATTAAAGAGTGTCTTTTCCTGCGTAAGTCAGTGTGCAAGACACATGCCCAGCATTCAGCTGGCTTGCTGTGAATCGCAGAACTCTTGTCTGCCCTGTGCCTCCTGCCGGGGAGGTGGGAGCGGCCGGATGCTGCCTCCAGGATCTCAGCCGGCTTTCCTTGGCAGAAGTAATGCCTACTGTTGGAGCTGCTGGGCTGCTCGTGCGCAGGAGCCAGTGAGTGAGCTCCCAAAACTCACGTTCAAGGCCACACAAAAGGGGCTCCTAGAGTCAACCCATCACTTAGACCACAGGGCTGCTTTTTCACTTCCATCATTTCCACTTGAACCTCCATTATGCACAGGGAATATCTTCTGGTCAACTCTGGTGGGCAAACAGGCT
This sequence comes from Manis pentadactyla, assembly GCF_030020395.1. Taxonomy (NCBI): domain Eukaryota; kingdom Metazoa; phylum Chordata; class Mammalia; order Pholidota; family Manidae; genus Manis; species Manis pentadactyla. The sequence goes on along the minus strand of NC_080020.1, from coordinate 205,785,827 downwards.
GTGAAAGGAAGGGGAAGAAATGTTGGCTCAAGGCCAGTGTTCCGGCCTGTGGCAGCCAGCACACACCACCCAGGGACACAGCCAGGACACCTGTCAGATGAGGAAGGTGGGCAGCCATTGAGAGCAGGAGCCACAGAGGTCCAGGGGGCGTGGATGGCAGAGTCTTTCAGACTCTGAAACAGGAAAATAAACCTGTTGGACAAAAACCTCCATGTTTTATTCCCTCTGTTTACAGGTGTCTTAAGCCAGCAGATCAATGGGGGCTCTGGTGCTGCAGCTTGAAGGTCAGACCCTTCAGTGAAGCCTTCCTTCCCCTGAGCCGGCACTGGCAGCGCAGCCTCACTTCCTCTCTCTCCACCCCCCACTGGCCAACAATAATGTCCCCAGCCCTCGACCTCTGCTCTGCATGGATGCTGTGGGGGTAATTTATAGACAAGTCTCCACTACCCCCGGAGCAGGGAGGGGTCCACACATTCAATGGCTTGGCCAAGGTGCCATGGAGAAGGAGTGCCGGGTGTGCCAGGAGACCCCAGCAGCCACCTCAGCCGTCAGGATCAGAGGGCAGCCCTCTCAGACACAGCAAAAGCTGCTTGGCTATCCTGGGCACAGTACGTCTGTGAACTCCAAGCCTATTTCCTGAGATAAGAGTGATGTTTAGTAAAGCAGTCTGGAAATTGAAAGAAGTGTCAAGATCCTCCTCTGCATCCCCCTCTCTGCCCTGGCCCACGGTGACCTGGTGAGGGTAGGCCAAGAGCACAGCCCGTGGGAAAACTGCTCTGCCTCTCTTTCCTCTGAGCCCGGTTCTGTCTTCCTCTCCTCTGCTCCAAGCCCTCAGTTCCCTCCCGCCCACACAATGCCACAGAACATTTGACCATGATCCTGGCAGTGGGAGAGATGGCCTGGCCATGGAGCATCTGGGAGGCCGCTGGACACAAGCAGGGGAGAGTCGGGTGAGCACTACGGGAAGCTGCCTGAGGTCCCGTTTCTTCCAGCCAGGCTCTATTCTGGATTGCTGTATGCCCCTCCTGTCTGGGCTGCTGGCCTCCACTCCCACCCTCCTCCAGCCCCGTCTCCAACTCTGCCACCAGAGGGAGCATTTCCAGGTGCAAATACAAGCTGCGCATATGAAACCTACAATGGTTCCCCAAGGTGCTCCGACTCTGCCTGAACCCCCTTTCTGACTTTGCAGTCCTCATGATCAATCCCCTGGTTCTCCCTCAGGTGTTTCTCCCCACCCTTACCACCTCATGCCTCATGCCCCAGGCTCCCCAGTTCTCAGAATTTGTCATACTTCTTCTGCCTGCAGGACGTTGCTTTGAGCTTGCTGTCCCCAACACACTCCCCTCGCCTCCACAGCCTGCAGGCCGTCTGACCAACTTCTACTCATTCTTCTACGTCTGTCCCCCGCATCCCGCCCCCCAAGCCAGGTGAGGCCCGGTGTCTGTCTGACAGCTCTAGGAGTCTCCCTCACAGAGCCCTCATAGCCCAGTCACCTGATGCTTGTTTCTGTCTGCAGCTGGACAGGAAGCCCCACAAGGCACTGTGTCGGCTTCTTCACCATTGGCTAGGCAACTGAACAAATGATCAACAAATTGTTGTTGGAGAAATGAAGCTGTGAATTTATTATTTAACAAAAGGCCCAGAAAACAATTTGAACAAATGCCCCAGACCAGCCCTGCCAGCTTTCTGTTCATGTCACAGCTCCATTAGTTTGGGGCAAGGCCGATGCTCTGGGACTTGGTACCAGGATTCACGTCCTTCTCTATCACACCCTGATATGCAACTTCAGGCAGGCCACTGCCCCTCTGGCCTTCAGTTCTCTATCCATTCTTCCCTTCCTGCAACCCCAGAAATAAAAGAATCAAAGGCAGCTTGATTGACTCCATTTTTTAAAAATTGTATTTTATTGTGGTAAGAACACAACATGAGATCTACCCTCTTAACGAATGTTTAAGCATGCAATACAGGATTGTTCACTTAGGTCCCATGTTGTAAGGTTGAGTGCCTTTTATCCTGGTCTGGGGAGAACTGGGCTGCTGACTGGCCCACCCTCTGCCTGAGTCCTGGTCTGAGCAGCTGAATTTCATGGGGCAGGGGTCTCATTTCATGAGAAGTTAAACAAAATGAGTTTTAGGGAATAACAGTCCTCCTCTGCCTATGAGGAGTGGGTGTTTGGAGTGCTGGCTTCCTTTCCAGGCTATGGGGCACGATTAGCTCAGCCCCCTCTTTGGGACATGCCTTTTTCTCCCCCTGCATTCCTGAGTTACCAGGCTAGCTGAGCTTCCTAATTTGGAAGTTGCCACAGAGCAAACCCTGACAGTACACGGGTGTCCTGCTGTGAACTCCCAGAGAGGCAGCAGCCCTGGTTACATAACAGGCACCTCGGTTAACCCCTCCAAATGCCTCCCTAGGCTCCTAAGCTGAGTGGGAGATGAGGCCCTGGGCCAGGCTTTCTGCCTTGCACTGAAGCTGTGACATCTATGCACAAGCTTTATGCTACATAGACATTGCATGCTAGTCCTGCCCTCTGCCCACTCTTTCTATCTTTCCCACCTCTCACCGCAGCAGCTGAATCTGGAATCTCACTTCAGGGCAGCCCTGGAAGGCAGGGACTTGATTTCTTTTAAATCTGTCCTGACACCCAACATTATTGCAGGGCTCATAACAGGTAGACAGCAGTGACTAGGCAAAAACAGAGAATGTGAGCAAATGAGAGACAAAGGGAGATGGAGGAGAGTGGAAGAAAGGACTTTTGTAACTCACTTGTTCATTTTTACCCTTTCTGGGGGCTTTTGTAGTTGAGTCTAGGCAGGCAAGTGGCCACAAAGGAGTGGTGGACAATGTCCCCAGCTCCTTGGGGTCAAATCCTTATCAGTCAGACGTCTCCACCAGACATGGCAGGTGGGCAGCGGGGTTTCTGGTCACAGAAAACAATATCCAAAATTTATTTTGCTTTTATTTACAAATATTGTTTTTATCTTTAATGGGAGTTTTAAATAAGAATATAAATCATCCCTCAGTCCCAAAACACAACTGATTTTACTCTCACCTACTTCTTCTGATTGGCTTTATTTTGGGACTATATCGAGGGCAGCAGATTCCAATCCAAATCAACAAGGGTCTTGTGGCTGGTGTGTGCTTGTGTGTTATAATTTTCTGCCCCTTCCTGCGTAAGAGCATCTTGAGGATGGAGACGTGACTTTCAGTTTGCTATCTCCGCATTTAGCCCAGTGCCTGATACTTAGTAGGTGCCCACTAAACGTGTTAAATGAACAAATCCTTCACCCCAGTCCCAGGAGATTGTCAGAAACGTACATTTAAATCAAGATCAGGGCAACTTATTGTTTCCTTAATCTTGAGTAAATTCAAAATTCTCATGAAAATAGAAAGCATGTCAGGGTAGAGCATCACAATGTCACACAGAGGCATCAAGGTCAAAGCTGGAAGGGACTGATGAAGATTGAGTCCTATGGAAGGTAGGACAGAAATGGGAGAATGAAGCTGATGACCTGAACACTCAAGAGCAGGACAGGGAGAGGGGGCAATAATGGGTTGATGCAGGTGGTTGGGATCTGGGTCTGTGAATTTACAGGATCTGCCAACAGCTTCCAGATGCTACCCAGCATCTACTGTCAGGGACAAGTGTGGAAGCTTGCAGAATACTCACCAGGCTGATTAGTAACTGCTGCTCATAGGTCTTAAGCTGCTTTATTTTCTTAAAGTAGAAGTTCTGCTTTTGAAGGTGCAATCATGTTCCTAGCGGGGAAATTATTCAGTAGATAAAAGTAGCAGGGACCATGTTACTATAGCAGTATTCCTTATATATCACACAGAAGAAAATCTTTCACCTAAGGCAATTGATTTCCTGTTTCTTTGCACAGATTGGATCAAACTTGGTTCTCTTTCATATCCTTTATCCTGTCTATTTCCCAATACATCCTACATGTATACACACACTATGGTCTATTTAATTTACATTTGAATTCTTAATGCCTTGGTTGAAGCTTTGGAAAATTCTAGGAAGGGCTCTATTTACTACCAAATTATGAGCAGAATAACCATTTCTTCAGTGATAGGATGGCGTTTTTTTCTGGCAGACATGACCCTCCTCTGTAATGCAAGGACCACTTGGATAGCAATGGAGCAGTTCCTGGATTGGTCTGTATCAGTCAGTGGAAGAGTGCATGCAGTCTGTCATGTACTTGGACAAACTGCATTAATGCTTAGCTCCCAGTTCTGAGCATTTCTAGTCATCCTTGACCAAGTCTGGATTTGGGAGTTATGGGATTCTGTAAGTCTTGGTTTAAAACAAATTAATTAAATGTTATCATGATACAAAGACTTCTTTAAAGGGTCAGGCTAATCTATCTGTGAAGACATACAGAGTAAGAGTGAATCCCGCATGATGGATTGAGTGGGTATGAGTTTCCAGATTGTAAACGAGTTAGGTAATGACTCTAGAGAAGTCATAAATATTTGTAGATTAGTAAAAGAAAGTGTGTATTTTGGACATACTTCCAACAAATCATCCTTGCTTGAATTTCATCCACCTCCTACAACCTCGTCCCCAATTAGCCTAATCCTATGGAAGAGTCCTTCCTGACATCACTCACGTCCTTGGTTTTCTCGGTCCCCTGACACAATTCTAGCTCAGATCCTCATCACGTCATGCCTGGATTACTGCAACAGGCTCCTCATCTGTCTTCCTGTCTCTACTTTCTTCCAGCCTCTGATTCATTCTCCACACTGCCACCAAGCACAGGGCTTGACTTTTCCTAACATACCACTTCCGACATGTGCTGGCTCTCAGCGTTTCCTATTGCCTTCTGAGTGAAGTCTAGATCAGCAGTCGGGTGCTCAAGGTCCTACAGGTTGCAGCCGACATGCTAAACTTCTCTCCCCTCATTGCTTAAAGCACCAGCCAGGTGGAGGTGCTCACTGTCTCCTCCCAGCAAGCCTGACCCTCTCTGTTCTTTGATCTACATGGCAATCCTTCACCCAGGTCATCCCTAGAAGGCCTTCCCCCTTCCTCTCTCCCTGTTCAAAGCTAAACTTTCCCTGAGTGCTCCATCCCCTAAGGTTTTCCCCAGTCTCTCCAGCCCATCCTGGTCTAATTGAGTGGCCTTCTCGAATCACTTATTCTATGTCAGTGGAAGCTTCCTAGACATACAGAGTAACTTGAAACAAAAGAGAAAAAAATTAGAGAAATTTCAGGTACCAAGACCTACGGTAGAGGACTGCTTTGGGGTCAGAGAGCCCCAAATACAGATGGACACATAGTCATCCCTGGCTCTCTGTCCTCGCCGCTTCTGTCTCAGGGAGGTGGCAAGGAAGCCTGTGCTAGCTCTCGCTATTACCCCAAGGCCATCATGTCCTCCCTTACCCCAGTTCAAGAGAAGTTTCTGTTCTGTTATGATGCTCCATTGGATAATTTTAAGACTATATAGTGTCCTTTTCTTGTTCTGAGGCAAAGGAATAAGAAGGAGATGGGAGCAGATCAAAAAGGAGGTATTGCTTTTATTTAATTCTATTCTAGTGGACCAGTGAAAGTCTACTTAAGACAGAAACCACCCTAGATATTTCAGCCGGGGAACCCGTTCACAGGTTAGAGAGATACTTGCAGCTGTAGTAACCCACAGCCACTGCGAGGACCGGGAAATCAGTGGGAGAAGGGAGCGTAACCAGAGACCAGGGCGGTCAGCAGGGGCTGCACAGGCGGAACCGGGACCACGTGGGAGGAGCTGCTCTGCAGGATCCAGAGTCAGAAGGAGGCAGAGCCACGGCCAGCGGTGCCACAGGAAGGAAGGAGAAGGTGAGACACGACCTCCAGCCTCCCTCTCTTCCATCCCTTCTATTCTACCAGGGCCTCTGCTGGTGCAGACTGCTTGGGTCTGAGAGCCTCCGGCCCCGGGCTGGCACGCCTACCGCGGGGCCCGCTCAGCTCCCATCTCGCGTCCCTCCAGCCCTCCCCACGCCTGGCACACCTCAGTCTGTCCCGGCCTCGGGGCCCTCACGGCCTCCCAGATGACCATCGGTGGTCCCTGTGATGCCCTGGTCCTCTCCCCCCGCCCTCCCGAGCTGCGGGGCGGGGTGGCACAGCGGAGTCCCTGGCGCCGCCGACGGAGACGGCTGGCCCTCCGCGCCTCTGGTCGCTGCAGGATGACCCTTGGAACACGTTTGGTTTACTTTGAGCATCTCTCCTCTTGGCCCCGCCAGGCCTTCCCTCCAGCCGCCGACCAGCGCTCCCCCCTCGCGCTCTTCTTGCACTGTCCTGAGGCCCTTAGGCCGCTGGGCAGCACCTTCCTCAGCGCCTCTCCCGTCAGCTGTCACGGCATTCTTCCCCTGCCTCTGAGGAAGCAGCACTTGCCGTTCTCGTCCCGTGCTCTTGAGGCTATTCTCTCCTCTCCTCTGTCATTGTCCCTTCGTTTTTTACATTTTAAAGCTTCCCTCTCCCTTGGCTTCATTCTCTCTGCCTGTGAGCACAGGCGCTCCCCTCCTTGAAAAGTCCTCTGATCCTTTTTATCCCTCCAAGCAAGTTTTCTATCTTTCTCTTTCTCTTCACATTTATTAAGAGAGCTAAATTAACCCACGGTCTGTTTCTCATGATCCCTTTGCAGTGGCTGTTCCCCTCCCTCTCCTCCGTGGCCGCCCCACCTCTCGCTGGGCTCTCTTGGGCCCTGAGTTCTGGGAAGCCGCCCGCACTTTGCGCCCTTCCTCTCACTCCGACAGCTCCCACATGGATCCTTTTTGGTTTCACTTGCTCCACGTGTGCAAACGTGCAGGTGTCTCCCTAGTCACCCTTCTGCCCTCATCACGCGCCCCCTGACCTCTGGTCGGCTCTCTCCGCCAGGCCCCTTGCTCTGGGTAGCTGGTCTCCAAATCAGTCTTTCTGGTCCACATCTCTGGTACAATAAGCTTGTCCCAAATATTCAGTCTCCCTGAAAATCTGAGTATCTCCTGCTGCCCTAACATCACTATGTCGCAGACTACACTTATTTCTTCTTATAATCCCTCAACCAGCACTACCACTGGATGTACACTTTTCCTAACTTTCTGCCCCAAGGCCCTAAGAGGTCTTTGATTTCTCCCTCCGAACAGTCAGTCACCAACCAAGGAAATTCTATGCCACTTTTATGTCTCCATCAGTCTCATCCTTGAACAAGCCCTTATTATATCTAAAAATACATACAGTGTATCATGAAACATTTTATATACACAAACATATACTATGTACTGTCGTGGTTCCCAGCTTGTGTGCTGAGGTATCCAGAAATCACAGGGGCACCACAGGATATTTTGAATCTTCAAGGGGTATCACATAGTCTATGACTTTGAAGTTATTTGGACCTAACTAGTTAATAAGCAACACTGTTAGGTGTGTGTGTTTTATTTATTTTTATATAATTTTTATAATATATTTTTAATATATATTATATAATAACAAAATTGAAAATTCACTGAGACCCTAGAGCACTTTGAACAGAGTTTGTGAACCTCTGATACATAGGGGTCAAAGAAGAATGCAATGACCACCCACATACCTGTCATATAGCACAGGAAACAGAGCATTTAAATACTGTTTGAATGAGGCAGGGGGGAGGCCCAAGACGGTGAAATAGAGGCTCCTGAACTTCCCTCTTCACACAGATGCACCAAACATATAGCGCCATACAGAACAATCCCCTCTGAGAAATATCCAGAAATGAGTTGAATGACTCCTTCACGTCAGGCGACAGAAAGTGCCCACGCTGGAATGTGTAGGGAAGGCTGACACACATACTCGCCCTAAACCGCAACCCTGGCACACCACCCTATAATCAGGGGGGATGCTCAACTCCCAGCCTCTTCCTGAGGAGTGAAGGGCTTGGGTCCCACATCTAGCACCACAACTTGTAAGACTCCCACCCAAGAGACAGGCCCCCAAAACATCCCACCCTGTAAACCGATGGGGCTTGCATCTGTGAAATTCAGAGAACTGCAGATAACAAAGAGGCATTTCTTACTGAGCACGCGAGCACTTGCTGGGGCCCTTCGCCTGGAGCTCTGCGCAGAAGGCGCAGGCACAAATGTGTGCCTCCAGTCTTTCCCTGGAAAGGGACTGACTGCGGGCTACCTAAGGGCCCATCCTCTAACCTGCACACCCTCTTCCTCTGGCCCATTCCAACTATAGAAACCTGGTTGCCAGCAACTCTCTGAAGGAGCTTATACACAAGCCTGGTGCCCCAGCTTTTGTTGCTGCCACTCAAGGAACAACTGTATTGTATAACAATAATTTGCTAAGGAGTAGAACTTGAGTGTTCTCACCAAAAAGGAAATATGAAGTGACAATGTGTTAATTAACTTGATGATGGGAATCCTTTCACAATTTAGGCACATATCAGATCATTGGATTGCATATTTTAAATATGTTACAATTTTGTCAGTTATGCCTCAATAAAGTTGAAAAATCAATAGAATAGAATAAAACTAAATACATTTTAAGCCCACTGAGACTTTATCCCTAATTATGTCCTCCGCCCTTCCCATTTCTGTTTACCCTTCCCAGGAACAACTATTGGCCTGAAGTTTTGCATTTGCAATTCCTTGGCTTTTCTTTATAGTTTTTATTGCAAATAATTATATCCTTAAAACACATATACATATGCATATGGTTTAAATTGGCATGTTGACCTTTATCACATTTTCACCAAATGTTAACTGATCTCCTAGCTGATTTCCTACCTCCTGATTTGTTCTGTTGATATTCCATATTCTCCTTTACTCTCTGGTTATGTCACTGCTCAACAGCCTTCAGAGACTCGCCATTCACCATTGAATCAGTTCCCTTCATAACCTTAATATTTTGGCCTTCATCAAGTCCCTTAATTTATCTGGGCTTCAATTTCTTCATCTGTAAAATAGGAATGAAAATATTCACCTTGCAGGATTGTTTTGACGATCAAATGAGACAATTATGGAAAGCACATAAACTTGGGGCCTAACACATAGTAGGAGCGCAACACATTGGCACTTAGCTTACTGTTCTTTATTACTCCTCTCTGAGCTGTTTTTATATGATTATTATTCTTCCTCTCTGAACTCTTCTCTGAGCCATTGCGCAGAGCCCTGCACACAGTGAATGTTCAAGAAATGTTTGTTGAGGGTGAAATAAACCAGTCTGGGTCAACTCAGATGCCCAGGGTGGGATCGCCTATTGACTAGTCTTTGAAGAACCCCCAAAGAGAGGTCAACGTTGCCTAACCTGAAAGGAGAGAGGAGAGCAAGGACAGTTTCTCTTGCTAAGGAGAGTAAGATGTGCGGGGTGGGGGGAGGGATCTTTAAAACAATTACAGTAGCAACATGTGGGGCTGGGCTGCTCCCCCAGCTGGCTTTTGTCAAGCTTCAGTTGGTGGCCGTGAAAGCAGAGCTGCCTCCTCAGGAAGACCGCAGGATGACTGGGCCCCCAGCCGGAGGGAGGGAACCCACTACTCTGGTGTGCATGGTTGCCTTGGGGCCTGGAATCCATTCCTTACTCAGTTACCAAAGGACTATCTTAGATCCTGTAGAGTTGGCACCCGTCCCTGGGACACCCATGTCTCTGTGTGTGAACTGCTTGTCACTTGACTCTTCCCCTGGGCTTTTTCAAAGAGGATGGAAGAAATTAGTGGCTGTAAATAACTGAGGCCCTCTAGGTATGGTTTTATTTATGCATAATTTTGACAGATTGTCTCATTCAGAAATGGCATGTTTCTTATCTTTTGAGGAATATTATGCACATTAATCGGTGAAGTGGTACTGTGCATGATGCTGGAATAGGGCAACATATAATCAGTCTTAGCAAAAATACACCCCAAGAGGCCTGTGGTCTCTTCAGAACCATTTCATCTTGAAATTGTTTGTTTCTCCAGTAGATCCTCATCCCAGCTTCTCCATTACCACTGCCTGATCTTCAAACTTGCAAAGGAAAGTCACCATTTGTTCTCTAAGGAATATCATGTTTTAAAAACTGTGCACATACTGAAAAACAGTAAAACTTGCATACATGTGCAATTATTTGAACTTAACTGTACATGTGTCTGAATACATTTCTATACACCTTATAGACAAAAGAGAATAGTATTTTTTTATGACAAGAAATGTATATTAAAACACAAAAAATGAAAAAAGGTCATTTATCTTGGATTGCACAGAATGACTTATCAAATGTCAATGGTTATGCTAACATTTACTTTAGCAAAGAGATAATTACAAGGGTTGAAACCATATCGAACCCATCAGATCGTCCACACATCAGCTGGTGTACATCCAAACCAGTTTATAATCTAAAACAGGAAAGTCTTCACTTTAGAAGCAACCAAGGTCATAACCATTTGTTTTTTGTTCTTAAAAAGGTTCCATGGCATGAGTGATCCTAACCAAGTTTCACATTGTCTTTGAACTTCTGAATGTGGCTCTGTGGCTAACATCAGCATGGCGTGGGTGGTTGCTGACTGGCAGACCTCATCTCAGTCTCCACCTATGGACAATGTCCCATGGAGACAGATGTGGCCTCTCGTGGGTCACACACCAAACTATATTAGTATAGCCCTTTCATAAGATCCTAATGGAGTAATAGGTTATCTCCATTTTGTATATTTTGTTTGAAAGTCCAGGTAATGCACAAAATAACCCATTTCTCAGAGATCTGACAATTTATGATTGGACATTGAAAACATAGATACATTAGATGGTTTAAAACTTTTGACTTTTGTAAAAAAATAAATCAGATGTCATCCAGATGCACTTCATAGTATTCAAAAATGTAAATATATACATCCAGAACCAATGTTCTTTTACCCACTGGCACTCATTTCTGAGGTGCTTTGTCTTAATTTCAGATAAAACTTCATTTGGAAGTGGCCTCTAGCGCTGAGGTTTTGCTCTGCCCATACTCAGAATTATTAAGTAAATAATTGCTTATAACAATTGGACAACCTCCTCTTTAAAGAAAACATTTTATTTTTGTAAACCAATTCCTTTGTAGCCTAGAAATCCTTTGTAAAATAATTATTCTTACACATTTTATAATCTTCAATTTTCTTAGAGCAGTTTTCCTGAAAGCCTGTGTGGGACACCTATGTAAGTTTGCTACACAGTCATATAAAGTCTTAGGTTTGAGCTTTCATGCTTTGGACCAAACCTTCCTCTCCAGAAAGGGCAAGAGGCAGTTCCACCCTTCTCCTTTTCACCATTACTTCATTCACCCATTCATCTGACATTTATTAAAGTGGTCCTCTTTACTGGGCACCACAATGGACTTTGCTGATCTCCAAATGAAAAAGACCCTTAATGGAGAATGTGACTTTGTAAGCAACTCATTACAAGAGTCAGATAATTGCCTCCAGAGAGGCACCCCAAGGAGAGACTGACCACTTTGCTTGAAGGAATCCAAGAAGGTTCTACCAGGAGATGACGCTTGAGCTCAATCTGGCAGTAGTTTGCCAGGCAAAAGAGAAGGAGTGAAGGACTTTGAGATTTAAAAAATCAGCATGAAAATTCAGGGGTGAAATCAGAAGTATTTGGTGGTGTGAGATGGGGAATGACGATTCATGAAACACACATTTGTAATTAAATGTCGACCACATGCCAAGCAGTGGGCCAAATGCATTTTTATTCATTATCTCATTTAATTCATGCCCACGCAAAGAGGTAGGACTTTTAAATCACCATTTTGCAAATGAAGAAAGTTCTATGAGGCTCCACTTGGTGAAAAGACTTACCCAAGGTCCTAGAGTTCACCAATATCACTAACACCAAAGCTTTTGCTCTTTGACTGTGTGAGCAGGTTCTTGCAAGGTGATAAGGGCCTGCTCATGCCAAGGAAAGGCTTTGGCCTTTATTCTGTTGGCAAGAGGGCACTATCAATGTGTTTTCTTTCAATGAGGCAATAAAGGGCAATGATTATGTTCAAAAAGATAATGATGCAGCAGGAATGTGGAGGAAGCATTGGAGTTGGAAGAGACCGGAGACAGGGAAACCAGTTTGGAAGGCAGGAAATCGTCTAGGTCAGGAATAGTGAGAGCCTGAGCTAAGGCAGGAGTGATGGAGCAGCAAAGATGGAGTTGAGAAAGAACTCAGCAATAAACTAGAAAGGACATATGCAGAGTGAGGGTTGGCAGGGTCACCAAGTTCTTTGTGGCAAGCAGTGAAACCTATGTATTCAATCTGGCTGAAGAGGAAAGTGACTCTGCGAAATGATATGAGTGGGCTTACAGGATCAGGGCCAGAGGATCAGGTCTGTAGGAGGCACAGCTGAGAGAAGGGCTGAAGTTGCACTAACCGCTCTAGTGGAGACCTGGCAACTGCCGTCACTGGGCATCAGGAGTTAGGCACCTAAGTATTTGTTTCCTATTACTGCTGTAACAAATTTCCACAAATTTAGTAGTCTAATACAACACAAATGTATTCTCTTATAGTTCTGAAGTCAGATGTCCAGAATGGGCCTCCCTGGGCTAAAACCAAGGTGTCCCAGGGCTGCATTCCCATCTGGAGGCTCTAGGGGAGAGTCATCTTCTTTGCCTTTTTCCAGCTTTTAGAGGCTTCCTGCATTCCTTGGCTCCAGGCCCCTTCTCATCTTCACAGCTAGCAGAGCGACATCTTTGAATCTCTTTGCCTCTCTGACTTTTGCTCTCATCATCACATCGCCTTCTATCCCTCAACTAAACACACTCACATCTTCTCTGATTCTGACCCCGCTGCGTCTCTCTCATAGGACTCTACGGATTACATTAAACCCACCCAGATAATCCAGGACACATCCCAAGATTCTGAGCTTGATCACATCTGCCCTGTGGGGCCACATATTCATATTCAGGTTCTGGAGATTAGGACCAGGCCATCTTTGGAAGGCCATGATTCTGCCTACCACATAGTTTATCCCTCAGGTTCTGGACTCAGGCCTCTGCCCTCTCCTCAGCATCCACCACCCCTGTCTGCCTGTCTGTGACATGGTGGATGTCACCGCATCCTCCGGAATGGCTTCAGTGCAGGCCTGCTTCACATGCAGAGCTTCCAAATCACAATCTCATGGTTGTATGTGATCAGGGGAACTGGAACATATGCCCAAACCTTAGCTGCCGGGGAGGATTGGGAGGCAAGTTCTGACTTCTTTCTTGGGGACAAGCAGGCTCCTAAAAAGGGGGTGTTCAAAGTTGCCGGATGGTTGAAAATACGACTGATATCTACCAAACCTAGTCAAACCTCAGGCCGTGGCATGAGTGCAGTCGCCAGGACGACACTGAAGAGGAGCATTTGCAAACTGGAACTAGGACAGCAGGGGTGGTAAGGGAGACTGACACCATGACTCAGGAGTATTTATAGACTGGGGACATGAGGTCAGTCTTAAAAGGCACATGACTGAGGTTTCCTACTGGTAAAGGAAGGGCTTGCACCCCAAAGACAGACAGACTTTTGTTTCCAAAAACTAACACCAGGACTGCAGGGTGATACAGTGGCAGTATTCTGCCTCTTGGTCAGCCTGCCCCAGAGATGGGTGCATCGCCCCAGCAGGTAACAGGTTTGCTGCCACTTAAAGTTTTGAGATGGAAGCAGGATGACAAGATGTTGGTGCACAAAGAGGGAATTCAAATATCAGATGAGGATTGTACCAGGTGGCTTCTAAGATTTCATTGTGTTCTTACCCAATAACCCAGTTATTGGGAGTGCTCTGGGCCCAATCACAATTTTACATGGACATAGTTTTTCAAGGAGAAAATGCTTGATTTTTTAAAATCTTGCCCTTATATTTAATTTTCTGATTCTTGAGTCCTTACTTTTTTTTTAACCAATAAGTAAGCAACATTTGAAATCAGTATAGCTTGTTCCAACTCTGACTCCAAAGTCTGGTTTTTATCTCTGGCCTGTGGCCCTGTTGGAGGACTTGACATGCCTTTTGTGTTCTGTAATGTCTTCATCTGAACCACAGGCCTAGAAAGGTTGATCCCCTAGTGCCAATGCCAAATGTTGAATAGAAGTTGATGAATTTATATAGGAATTAAGGGATTCCGATCTGTTTTTCTTTTCTACATATGCAATTCCCTGTGTGCATTCCAACCTTGGTAGAGAAGCCCTGGTCAACTGCCCCAGTTTATCATCCCCACACAGAGATGGTAGTGGGAGGCCTCAGCCTGAGAGTGGGGCCATGTTGAACTGCTTCTTTCCAAACTTCTCAAAGGTTTACACATTTACACACACCCATGAAGTGCATTTTGGAAAGTTACTTTGCAAAACTGAATCTAATGCAGGGAACTACACATTTCTAAGCTAAAAGTCAAGCTGCTTTTGCTTGGATGGAACCTAACCTTCTTTCATTTCTAATCCAAACCCCACATTGCTTGATATGACACAGATTTGCTGAATGACCCAGTAACAGACACTTCAGGTTTTGCTTCTTTTTTTTTAAATAGGAAAAGTAACTTCTGTTCATCTGCAAGCACCGTAATGGATAGGTTTTCAGCAGATTACATGTTGCAGTTTCTGACACTGTCAAGGATCCCATGTTCCAAAAGGGGTGTGTGTGTGTGTGTGTGTGTGTGTGTGTGTGTGTGTGTGTGTGTGTGTGTGTGATGGTGGTAGTGGTTAAGAATAGGGAATGGGGACATAGAAAGCTGCAAAAAAATTTTTTATTTCTAATTCTTGGTGCATTGTTGACCTTCTAACAATGTTTATCCAAAAAACAAAAAGTAATCATGTGGTATATTTATAGGCATTTGCTTGGTATTTTTTCTTTATTCTTAGAGAGATATTCCTTCTGGGTTATTTTGTTCTAGTCTTGAGCAAGCAGCTATGCTGCATGAAAATAGAGGGAATCTCCATGAGCAGGTGTTGCAATCAAATAAAATTTATGACAAGGATACTCTGACAGATACTCACAATATGGATATTATTTAAAGGCTGCACAGTGATTAGCTAGCAATGCTAAGCAGCAATCCTATAAATGACTGTAATTAAGTATCTTTTCACACAGTTAAACCAGCTCACAGTGTCTCTTCTTAGAAGTTGTCTAGGATCTATAAACGGTAGATGGTAGCACTCCCAGACAGTAGGCTCAGCCTAGGTCTCCCTTTGTTTCTCTCTCCTTTCTCCACCCATCCCTCTCCTGCAGGTCATCAAGCTCAGACACTGCTTTTCCCTACCATTTTTTTCTCTCTTTCTCATTAAAAGGGAAACATTTTGCACTGACCCTCCCCCCTCACCAACTGGTAGAGTTTTACATCCATGTCCTTATAAGGGAAAACACTGTTTTCCTCTTCTGTGTAGGGAGAAATCCTGTTCTGAAGCATATAGAAAATTATGTGTTCCTTCCCGTGGGTCTCCTTTACTTTAACACAAAGAACACTTCACTTCTGGTCATCAAATGTGTGGAGGTTTTTACCCACACCAAGTAATTCTCTGTGACACCAGCTAGGTGTCCTGCCATTTAACTCAGTTCTGACCCTATCTGTCTGGAGAAAGCATCAGATTCCAGAGGAAAAGGTTCATTCCTGTAAGACTGACCCCTCCCCCAGCTTCCGAGGCTAGTTGAAAGTCCAGGTGCACTTGTACTTCCGAACAACCAGCTATAGATGGGAGGTTCCAACGAACCCCTCCCTGGGTTTGATTAATTTGCTAGAGCAGCTCACAGAACTCCAGGGAGTACCCACTTACATTTACCAGTTCATTAAAGGATATGATAAAGGATACAGATGAACAGATACATAGGCAGTGTGGGATGGTCCCAGGCTCAAGACCTTCTTCCCCATGGAGCTGGGGTGTGTCACCCTCCCAGTGTGGGTGTGTTTGTCCACCTGGAAGCTCGCTGAGCTGTGTACTCTTTGGATTTTTCTGGAGGTTTCCTTGTGTAAGCATGACTAATTATTAACTCCATTTCCAACCCCTCTCCCCACCCTGGAGTATTGGGGGTGGAGCTGAAAAATCCAAGGTTGTAAATCATGGCTTGGTCTTACCAGTGACCAGCCCCCATCCTGAGTCACCCTGGAGCCTACCTAAAGGTACCTCATTACAACAAAGGATGCTCCTGGTTCTCTTATCACTTAGGAACTTAAAGGGGCTTCAGGAGCCTGTGTCAGGGACAATGTCAAAGACAAACATCAGAACAATAGATGCTCCTAGTGTTATTATCACTAGGAAATTATGAGGGTTTTGGAGCTCTGTGCAAGGCACTGGAGACTGAGACCAATATATGTATTTCCTATTATCTCAGTTATCTTTCTTAAAGACTCCTGAAAGGGCACGCCAGCTGTCCCTGCTCCTCAGCCCTGCAGGGACCAGGTGGTCTCAGGAGCCCAGGTGGCAAAGGGCTAGCTGGGGTCGTGGGTGGGGGATAGAACTCACCAGGTGTTTCTTGACCATGAAGCCTATACTGTGGTGGGGGAAGGGTGAGGTGGGAAGGAAGAGGCTGTGCGAGGGTGTAGAGGATGGGTAGAGGGAACCAGCTGGCCAGGAGGCCTTGTCCCACCAGAACATCTAACCCTGAGCTCCACCCCCTGCTCCCAGCCAGGAAGGCTGTGGCCGAAGTAAGTGACCCTGCTTTCTTATAACACACCTGTTCCACCCATAGCTCACCCAGAGCTGCCACAAGACAACCAAGCCTGCTGTCTCCACTCCCAGTTACATGCAGGTTTTAAATGTTTAAAGGTCAAACGTGAGAGAGAAGAGAGAGGATGAAACTACCAGACATTTGAAGTACAGCTCAAGGATGGGTAACAAGACTGCACAGCACCCCCCTGGGCAGCGCAAGACTCTTGTGTCCTCCTCTCCTCCGGGCCTGACACACCTGGTACCTTCACTTGTCCTTCCCCACCAGCCCCACGTGCACACATTCAGACACCTTCATTTCCCACAGGCTACGTGTCAGAGGTGATTGTGGGGCCTGAAAAGGTGGGAGGTTTCTGCAACCTAAGGAGGTGGGTAGGGACTTCTTCCAACATGCTTTCTGCTTTCCACTCCTGACCCTGCAGCTGCTGCAGCCCCAGCTTCCACGCCCACCTTCCATCAGGCTCCCAGGTATGATGCCACAGGGTAGCTCAAAGGAGCTCTAATTCCTGGGGTTCTACCTCTTCTCCTCTAGGAGCTGCTGGAAGGACAACTAGACTGTTTAACCTTTGTGATTACCAACACTTCATTACAGCATCTGATATTCGTTCAACACGTATTTATGGAGGGCCCCACTGTGCAGTCACTGTTGGGGTCTATGGGGATACGGAGGGAAAAGGCAAAGTCCCTGACCTTGAGAAGAAGCTTCCATCCTAGTGGGAGACAGGCAATAGACAAACATATGGCAGGAGGCTGGCTGGTGTGGCGGACGTTTATCTTTCTCTTCTGGCTGCCCAGAATTGGATCTCCACCCTGCATCTAGAGATTTCATATCGTATGGAGTTTTGTAGGGATACTCACTACACAGAAACAGAGAGTGCCAGTTAGTGGTCTGATCAGCCTCCCTCATAGAATGAGCAGAGACCTGTGGTCAAGGCGTGACCAATCCGACAGAGCGGGCATGAGCTGCTGTGCTTCAGGGACATCGGGCCTGCAGAAAGGCCTCGCAGATGGCGGTGGCGTCTGCCGTTAGTTGGAGATTCCGGGTCCTGGAGGCAGTAGAACGCAGCAGAGCTAGTGTCCGGGACGGTGGCATTGGTGACATAACCTGCAGTAAAAGGGACAGCAGAGCTCTCACCAGCCGCCATGGTTTATGCATTGTTTTTGTCTATGAACCCCTGAGACTTCCTAATCTGTCCTTGAGCTCCTGAAGTCTGTTAATAAATCCCTTTTCTACTGAAACTAGCCTCATTTCTAACGCTTCCAACTAAGGACAGGTAGTACCTAACAGCTAGTTACAAGTGGTGACAAAAACAGAGGTAGGCGGGGGATGGAGAGTGCTGGGAGGCGAGTTTATGCAGGTGATCAAATAAACTGCTCACTGGACTTTCAGGCCTATCCAGAAAGCAAGAGAGCAAAGCCCCCTGGGGAAAGAGCCCCAGAGAGACTACGCAGATGCAAATGTGAGGTGGTGACAAGCTTGTAAATCTGAGGAATGCCAAGAAGGCAGGTGTGGCTACATCAAAGACATAAGTGGAAGTCCGAAGGGTAAGCAGGGGCCGGAGCTGGTGAACTTGGCCAAACAATGGTGTGAAGTTTGAATTTCAATCTGTGTGTTAGGGAAGCCCCTGATCGTTTTGAGTAGTGGTCAGGTGACATGTTCTGGTAACTACAAAGATCAGTCTGGGAGCTGTACAGAGAATCATCTTTAGCAGGACAAGAGTGGAAGCAGAAAGATCAGAGACCACTGTGATGGTCCAGGAGCAAGGTGGGATGGTTCGTCCCAGTCAAGGCCTAGGGCAGGAAGCCGTCAAGGAAGGATACATTCTGAAGGTGGAGCCCACCGGCCTTGCTGTGCATTAGCTGTGGGGTATGAAGGAAAAAGACGAATCAGGGATGACAGCAAAGTGTTGGGAATGGCCACTTACTGAGGTAAAGAAGATTAAAAGTAAGGCCAGTTGGTGCATAAGGAGGGTGGGGTTGAGAGTTTCAGCTTTATCTCTGGGAATGTAATCTGTGTAATGTTGCATGGTTTCTTTAATTTTGGATGGACCACAGTTTATTTCATCAGTCCCCTGTTGTTCCTCATGTAGGTTGTTTCCAGAATTTTCCTCTTATCAAGATTTTGTTATAGCAAAGCTTTTTTATACATCCATGATTATGATTATATCCTTAGAACTTATTTCTAGAAGTGAAATTTCTAGATCAAAGGATGACTTAAGGCTTTTGATACATATTGTCAAATGGTCATCAGGAAAATCACAACTAGTTACATTCTAACAGCAATGAATAAATACACCAGTTCCTTCACATTTTATCAATGCTGACAGTATTTTAGAAAAAGTTTATAGTTTGCCTAGCCATAAACAACATTTCACTGTTTTAATTTGCACCTTGTCAACTGCTAATGAGGCCAACCATTTTTAATAGACTTGTTGACTATTTCTTCTTTTGTAAATTATTTGCCCTTTGCCAATTTTTAATTGGAATTCCACCTGTTTCTTATTTACATGTAAAAACTGTTTTTACATTAGAGATATACAAATTTGATTTGTCATACACTTGCAAATCTTCTCCTGAATTGTAATTTGCTTTTAAATGTAGTTCATGTATAATTTTTAAAAATAGAATGTTATGCCTTTTTGAGAAGTTGTTTCTGAAGCATTTTATATTTTTAAAAAATATCTACTTTAAATGGCACCTTTTCCATTTTGTTTTGAATTTGTTACTGCTAGGACAAGGTATATATTTATTTGTTTGTTTGTTTACTTTCTGTTATCTGATCTTTGAAACTATTTTCTTTTTCAATATTTTCACATTGTTCTGTGGTATAAGACAGTCATATCATTTGTAAATAATTTTCATCCTCCTTTCTTCTACCCTCTCCCCTCATTTTATTTAATTAGTTAGATCCTCCTCATCATTGTTAAAATAGCATCCAGATGGCCTACTCCTTATAGTCCTCCTGACTGCCGACATGAAGGGCCCTTTCTTTTTTCACTATTGCACATGGTGTCAACTATGGGGTCTATATTAATGTTCTGTCTCTTATTAAAGAAATAGACTTCTAAAAAATATTTGGCTTTAGAACCAGTGAGTGAGAAACAACTATTAGAAAGACATCCCAGCGGGGGTGTAGAGTCGGCAGTTGGCTATAAACATCTGGAGTTCAGGGGCAAAGCCAGACCTGGACCTACACATACGGGATTCCTCAGCACACAGCAGGCATTGATAGGCATGAAACTTGGTGTGCTTGTCCAGGGGTGAGGAGTGTGGCTAGAGAAGAGGGGCCTCAGGACAGAGGTTTGGGGGATCCAGGATGAAGAGATTACAGAGAGGAACAGACTCCAGCAAGGGGACCTTGAACAAGAAAATCCGTACTGCTGTGTCCTAGAAGCCAGAAAAGAAAATGATTCTCAACCACCCCGGGGGCTTCCAGAGGCTGCTTGTATCCGGTAGGTAAAGGGACTGAGGCTCAGAGAGGCTGGGCCACCCTACTTCAGGGCTTGGCCTGGTACCTGCTCCAGGAGAAAAGCCACCCCCAACCCCCACCCGTACCCTCGGCTCCAGAACATGCTTCCCTCCACACAGGGCCCACAGCAGGCAGCTGGCCACACACCATGCCCACCCCTTCCTCTCTGAAAAGAGCCCTTTGTAACTTCTTCAAGAAAGAAACAGCTTCATCAGAAGAGGAACATTATTTGCTTCCTGTTAGAACAGACTCTTACTTAGGATCAGGTTCTGTGCCCAGGCCTATGCCCACAGGGAGCAATGAAGGGAAGAGAAGGAAGGGGCACACACACGCGGGCCTTCGAGAGCAGTTTAGCAGGAAAGGCTCTGGAGAGCTTAGACTTGGGGGGCCGCAGGCCTGCAGACCTGACCCCTCTCAACTGGAAACTCTCCTCTGTCCTCCAGAAAGCTGTCCTCTTGAAGGGCCTAAGAAGTGGCATAAAGACAGTCATGGGTGGGTTAGTTTAACGCTTCGATGCCTGCAAGCCCTTTACAGGGAAGGTAAAGCCAATCATCCTTTCATTCATCCAACCACTCTTTGCTGAGCTCATAATTTGCTATAGGCCCTGTGCCGGGCCTGGGAACCCAGCAGCAAAAAGACAGACTTGTTTCACATCACCCCTGAATGTAGAGGCTGGTGGGAGACATTAAACAACCACATAAACACCATTATAATCACAAATGTGATGAGGCTGTAAGGAAATATTCCTGCAGGCATATGATGCCAGCCCTGGTGGAGGCCAGGCAGGGATTCCTGCCTGAGAAAGTGAAAGAATCTGTAAAAGCAGGAGGGAAGGGGGCAGGGTTCAGGAATTTTCCCCATGGGCTTTAGAAGTCTGTCTGTCACCGTTATGCCATATTGGGATACTGTTAGTCCCCAAAGCCCAGGTCAAATATGCAGCACAGAAACAGGTCCCTCGTTCTGGTAGGGACTGAGAAGCTGCATCTGGCCGCTGCCCAGGGTGGATGGTGTGGGGATGTTCTCTTGGCACAGCAGCTTGGGGCCCAGCAACCTGTGCCTCGCAAAGCCCAGCATTCCTGAAGCAGAAATGACAACACCTACCATCAGCAGCTAATATTTGTGAATCTTTTGTTAAAAGAAGAGTAGAGGATCATAAGGCATCAGAGGGTAGTTCTATGTTTAATTTTTTGAGAGACGTCCATCCTGTTTCCACAATGATTGCCCTGATTTACATTCTCACCAATAGTACACAAGGGTCCCCTTTCTCCACCTCCTTGCCAACAGTGGTTATCTTTTATCTCTTTGCCAATAGTCACCCTGAAAGGTGTGAGGTGATATCCCCTTGTGCTTGTTATTTGCATTTCCCCGATGATTAGAAATGCTGAGTGCCTGTTAGCCATCTAAATTTCTTTTTTCGAGAAATATCCATTTTTTTATGTGTCAAAGATAATTCAATAAGCTATTAAAAAGAAGAAGAGCAGAGGGAATGTGTATGCCTTTTGTGAAAGTTAAGGGAGAGATTTCCCAGAGGCTCCTTTGGGGCTAGGACCATCTCTGCAGCTCAAGTATCCTCAGCTAGCCAGTTTCGTCTGTGCCCCATGGACACACACCCCAGCTGCCTCTGCACTCAGGCACACATACTCCTACAGAGGAGATGGTGAAAACAGGGGTGGAAAGCACAGGCTACCCCAGTTAATGTATATGCTTTGGATTCAAGTGGTCTTTTACTTAATTTCCCTGACTCTTAACCTAAACATTCCTTTTATGGTTAAGAATGCCTTAGTCTCTTTTCTTACATGAATCTAATACACCAAAGGTTTTTCAATTGTTTGTGGACAAACGAAGAAATTGAACACTCACATCTTTTATTCTGAATTTCAGTTTTCATTGTGTTAGGATCGTGCCTATAGAAGGTTGGGTTGAATGTAAGGAAAAGATAAAGGCTCCTTTGGGTATACGACATAATAATTGTCAAGGTGTTTATACTACATTTCAGTTTTACAGATGAGGAAACTTATGTCCTGAGACATTAAGTAACTTACCCAATGGCCATATGTTAATTTGTCTTCCTTTGTTTTTCATCCTGACCACCATATTCCTCTGTACTATCTTTAGGACTCTGGAAGTTATGTATACGAAATGAATTCATAATTGTCTTAATATTCATTTCTTCCTAAAATTATGGTGCTGAAAATAAAATATGTCTCATAAAGAATTCTAAATGTATTGTTTTTTTAAATAGTTGAGTTTTACTCTTACTTTGTTTTAATCCTGTTAATGAAATTTTGCAAATGGCCCAGGAGATTTCCCCTGGAGTCCCAAATCAAACACAGATGGATCATATACACGTCCAGCTCAATTACATGGAAGTTCTAAATTCTTAATTTCAACCGTTCATTGGAATGAAAATCTTTACTTTTCACCAGGTTTTTGTTGGGTTTTAGTGGCTGAAGAAAGGAGGGGGTGTGCGGTGGGGTGGCATTTCATCTCTTTTCACAATCAGCAGTGCCATCTACTGTCAAGAAATAAAATCATGAAGAAGTACAACACCTCATAGATGAGAATTAGGGTTTACAGGTCCCCGTTACACTAAAGTAGGGCATTCCTACTAAACCTTTGGTAAGCTGAAATGGCATACAGTGGTAAGTAACTCCACTTTCTGAAAGTTTGCATAATGCCTCTTTGCTTACAAAAGACCTACATTAGTACCTGCTTTCGCTAACCAAAAGAAATCTGAAAAGGAGTTTTGCTTTTACAAAAAAAAAGCCTATGAATGTTTTCTTACTAAAGAGCCAGAGCAAAGTGGCATAACTTAAACGTTCAGAAATCAGGGGATACCTGTAGTGAGGGAAAGACAATTTTATATCCCTGGGACTTAACTGATATAAATTCATGTACACACATTTTTATTTTAGATTATGGCATCCTTAAGCCACTTACAGAAAGAACCAGATGAAATAAAAACATAATTATTTATGTAATGCTTAAGAAAACTAACTTTGGTAAGGGATAAAAATGGGGTGAATCTCAGGTAAACCATTTAGTATGTATGCAACTTCTCTTATCTCCTGTCCTTCATCTGTAAAAGATGAATAATTATGCTTACAAGTTATTTTAATTAAATGATATATGTAAAATGTACTCCATGATTTACCTAGCGGAACAAGGTGACTATTATATGACATTTACTGAGCATATGCCGAGTGTGGGACTGCCAGGAACTTGCCTTACAGCAATCCTGCGAGATAGAGATTCCAAGACAGCAGGCGCCATGCCCAAGATTACGCAGCTGAGTGGGGGCTGGGTTTAAACCCAAGTTCTGTCTGGTTCCAAAGCCATCGTTGTTCCTGTTAGTTCACTGAATATGGCCCTGAATCCCCTTCTGATACACCTCTGTGGATGTTCACTTTCATGTCATCAGTGAGAGTCTGTTGTTCATATCTTGGCATGGGTCTCATTCTCTGTGGTCTGATGCATGTATCTCGTTGTATAGATGCGCCAAGATCGCCTAACCATGCTACACATACATGTTTAAGAGAGCAATTTCAGAGTCTTAAAGAGTTTGATGTGTAACCTTGGTCATGACTAAGGATGAAGGATGATAAACCTACAGTTCCATGTGTCCTCATATTATTTTATACAGACTTCTCCACTACTATTATCTCACAGTGCTATCAGAGATTTTTCCAAAGCTGTCTTTGTGGAATAGAATTCCTCAGAGGCAGCATTCATGCTTATTAAATGAATGAATGAAAAATGATTACATATTATTCCTTCCAGGTTGAAGAGATGATGCCTTTGTAAGATTTTTGAGAACAGAGACCTTAAATTCTCCCCATTCCAGAAATAGTAATTATTCATTTGAGATTTGTTAACTTGAACTGAATTATCCTTACAGACAAATCACTTTAAAGTACTATCCTATCCCTTTTTTAATAATTATCTGAAGAGAATTTAATTCAAATTTTTTCTGTAGGGAATATGAGAGGGTTTTACTAAGATTCAAAAATATCAACAATAAGAAACTGATAAAATACATATATAAGTCTCAAAATTGTATTGCTAAAGTTGCTTTTAGAACTAATGATATTTTGTTACTACCTGTTAAAATAGAAGAAACCTACCCCACAGAAGCATTTTTTAGTATTAAGTGAAAATCTATACAGAGCATCTAGCAGAGTACTTATTCACTTCATTCTTTCACTTAAAATTATATTTCCTGAGCACCTACTATGTACTAGATAGACAGTGCTTTAGGCACTGCTGGTACAACAGTAAAAAGAGATAAAATCCTACCCTCCTGAAGCTTACATGGGAGTTGGGACACAGGAATGGCAGACAGGGAATCTGATAAATAAGCAACTGAGAAGTGCTATGAAGAAAAGCAAAGCAGGGGGAGGAGACTGGAGTGCCAGGAAGTGCTGGTTTAGATAGAAGAGTTATTGAGGACTTCGCTGAGCAGTGATACTTGAGCAAAGAGAGGATGAAGTGAGAGAGTGTGCCGTGAGGACATCTGGGGAGAAGCATTTCAGGCAGAGAAAACAGGGAAGGGGAGGCCCCCTATCACGGAAAATGCCTGGCTCAAATGCAAGAGGTGTTCCTTCCCACCTCTGCTCCCACACCTGAGCCCTTTGGTTTTCCTGATTGTGGTTCCTGTGATCATATTGATTTAAGGTGCTTACATTACATATATATAATATGTAAAATATAATATGTATATATATTGGCCACATCTGTGTATATAGATGTAGGGAAATCACTGACAGAGACCTGGTCCTTGCAGGGCACCTCAAAGGCCACAAAGAGAAGCAGGCAAGGCAAAGCTCTCTGTGGTAAGGCCATTCCTGCTTTATGGCAGTGTGATTTGCCATGTGAAGGCTGACTGGGTTTCCAGGTGAGACCGCAGGACCCTACCTAACATCTAAAGCAAGTGGAATGTGGGGCACTTGAAATAGAATACAGTCGAAAAAAACTCTGTTAGCCCGATGTTCTGGATTCCATTTCAGCTCTGACATTCTGTAATTCTATGATATATAGAAGGAGCAAAGGGAAAATTCATTACCTACTACTAAGGTCTTTGTGGGTTGACCTAGAGACCCAACAAACACTTATTCTCTCCCCAGAAAAATGAGTTCTGGCTTTCGAATGCTATGCTTACAGACATTCCAAACACAGACCATGAACGGGAGACTTCCTGTGGTGTGTAAGTGCGTCCCTGGTGGCAATGGACAGGAAGAGATTAAAGAGCTAAGCCCAGAACTACTGTGGCTGGAGCATTCTGGGGGAAACACTAATGATGTCAGGGAACTGAGATATAGAAAGCACAGAGAGCCACAAGCTGCAGGGGTGCAGGGCTGGTGCTGTTAAAATGTAAGGCCCACAAACCGCCACATGTAGGGTGCACTGCAAAGCCTCCTGTAGCAGTCAACTGATCAAGCTCTGTACAAAGAGTTCAAAACTAGTAATGTGCTTTTCTCTTTATATTTTGGAGGTACATGCCCTTCTCCCTAGGAGCCTGAGGCATCATCTGCTCTAGGATCAAGATTGTTATGGGCAGGAACGCAAAGTAAAAAAAAAAATTGACACTTTGAACAATAGCTTTCATTATTCAAAATGAGATTTTGTAGCAAAACACTAAACTTAAAAACCAGGCTTAATTCAGACAGGGAGAACATTTTTCCTCAGTCTTTTATTGCCTTCTTTGACATATGAAAATCCATACAGGATCATAAATGTCCATATAGGAAATAAAAAAGAGGTGCAAGGAAAGTCTTTTGTCTTGAGAGCCGGGAAAGGAAAGGAGAAAGAAGCTGAGGTTTCTTCATTCTCTCTTGTTATTAAGCAGTTCTCACCCATGAATGTGAATAAACTCTCTGCTTTATCAAGAAAATCTTATTAAAAATCCTAAGAGTGAATTGAACTACACAGTGTGTTTAGTGATGTGTTCAGCTAGTCAATGACATCAAGGCTAATATGTTCAGCTCAAACCATTCTCTTTATTATTGCTAATATGAATGATAATCCATTGCAACAATTATTTCCTGATGAGCTCAGATGGCTCTAGAGGGGATAAGTTCTATCAAGGCAAGAATGTTTGAACTACAAAATGAACTTAGCGTTTCTGCAGGGTGAGAAACCAGCTGTGTCCCAGCTTTTGTAGATGGGACCTGGACAATCAGTCTCCTGAAGTTATTTATTTCGTGTTCTCAGTATTGTTCATGATCATAATACTCCCCATGCAAGGAAGAAAGGCAGCATGTTCTTCAATGTAGACAAGATTGAAGGGCAAACACAAAAGTTAGGAGCTTGGATCACAGTTTCTACATATTTTGATGACAATAAGTATAAGTGAGATAGATGATAATACAGCGCACAAGAGAAAAGTTATCACCAAATACCTTATGCATTTGGTAGACTGTTTCGTATTTTTATACCAAAAGAAGATTCACACAAAGGAAATCCCGACACATGGAATCCATTTCTGTCATTAAAAGATGATTTAAATAGTCTACTGTAATGAGGTAGGAAAATACTAGAACTTCTGTTTTCATTTTTAAGTAGTTTATTTATGCTTAATATTCAAACTATCAGTTGAAGGTGTATGTAATTCATAAATAAATATGCATATGCTGGGGACATGGGCTCCAATAATTCTTGCTGATTGGGTTACACCAGCAATGAAGTTTGGAGTCCACTGGATTAGAAAACAGAAATATCAGAATAGTTCAGCCTGCTGCAATTACAGATTTGATTTCTCTCACTCCCTCTTGTACTGATTTCTTCTGGTTGTGTCCTGCCGCATTTGTATATCCACATGGAAAGGGAATGTTGATGATAAAGACTTTGAATATTTCTAGACCTGTGACCATGATTTATTAAGCTAATGCAGTAAAGTGGTTTCTGATTATGATTGAGTTTGCCATGTAGGTTAATTACAGGGACAATGTATAAATCTCAAGCCCATTTTTCTCCCTGAGAACCAAGTAGTCGGCATTTTGGTGCTACCTCAGACTCCTGAAGTTAGTCTCTAACCAAAGTTAATCTCTCCGGGTCTGAGGCTTTCCGTGTAGGTATCCTGCAGTGAGGTGACTGGCACAGGAGCGACCCAACGAAGATCTGCCAGCCACCAAGGTCCTTCTTTTGAACCTGTGGCTTCCTAATTGTGTTTCTGGAGCCTGCCTTTCTGCGGCGGTCTCCACCCTACTCCACCCCACCTTCACAGTTCTGCTTTAATCTATTTTGTATTTTCAGCTTTGGCATAAGATTTGCTTCTAAGACAAGTTGGAAAACTACTGCCTTACCCAATTGCCACCATTTGTACCTGCTCCAATGCTGAGTTTTCTGATGTCACCTATTTTACCTGTGAACATACAAACATGTCTTTTCTCAGAAGAGCATTTCTTCACCAGGCTGCATTTGTCTGACATCAGCCCCGGGCTCCCTGCTGTGCACACTCCGGCCAAGCACTACCCTCCCCCTCTCAGCTCAGCTCAGCTCATTAGGAATTCCTGCAGCCTCTCAGGCAAAATCTTTGCCTACTTCTGCCTGTGGCCTCCTTAAAGCCAGAGGCTCTCTGGTCCTCCATGCCTCCTGTAGAATCTAGCCCCTTCTACACAGTCACTGCTTAATAAAATTGTGTTGGTGAGAATTACTGATAAAGGAACAGAAAAGTCTTAGGAAATCAAATCTAAGGTGCCAGTAAAAAGACTTTGACTGGTTAAATGAAGGGTTATCCCCGCATAGCATCTGCTTTATGGGTGCGCTAGGCGCCAGGCCACTCTGAAGGCCTCATGCTCTGAAGGCCAGATAATTGAGGACAATTGGCTAGAGAGAGTGCAGCAGAGACCATTGCTGGTAAAGAGTGACATTGGCCCAATTACTCAATTTCCTCATCTGTGACGCCAGGGAGACAGACAGATGATGTCTCAATCCCTGGGCCGTTATTCAGCTTGTATGTCCCTCTAAAAGCATTCCAGGTGTTAATATATTAAAACACTTTCCTGCTGGTTGGTAAATAGCTGCTGGCACACTTCAACCTCCCACATAACCTCCAACCTCCTCTCCTCCCTACCTGCACTGCCCAGGCTATGTCTGCCCCTCCCCATCCCCTCTGCATTTCCCCATAATCTGGCAACTAGAGAAAGGGCCAATGCCTGACTCAGCAGGGCACCTCCAGACCTAAGCCAGCTCTGTCGCCTGGATCCATCCCACGGTGCCCGCCCTCATTAGGTCTCTACCTAACCTGGCAATCCAGCAGCCTTGAGTCCACAAAAGGCATACTGGGGAGACTGTCCTTGGAGGGCTTGGTTGGACCAGGGAGATGAAGATGTGCTTAGACATGAATTGCCAGCCTGGCTTTCCAGACTGCATCTGCACCTCTGCACTGGAGCGCTGCTCAGCAAGGCCCAGAAAGACCCACAGGGACAGGCTTGGAGCCCAGAGCCCTGGAGAGGCAAATAGGTCACTCCTGGACAATTCGTGGCTCGGTAGGAACTTCCTGCTCATATGAGGGATGAGTTTAAACTGACTGCTCAGATTTATTTAGCTGACCCAGGCCAGGGCCAGTGCATCACAGGCCCAAGGCTACAGCTGGAGATAAAGGAAGAGCTTGTATGAAAAACTGAATTGGAAGAAGGGATTTGAAGCTCAAGTCCACAGAAATGTACTGAAGACAGAGAGTTGACTGGTTCCACTTTTCCTTCCTTTCACATCCTGTTTGGTGCTTGTACTGATGAGTAACCCCTGGCTTGATGTCTCAGTATGGTAAAATGCTTTGCAGGTTTCCCAGAACTTTAACATGCAAAACTGTATTTACTTCTCAAAGCAACCCTGTGCTGGGCAGGCATTATTATTACTCATTTTACAAATAAGGACACCAAAGAAACTGAGGGGTTCAGTAACCTGCCCGTACCCCTTTTGAAGTCAGGCCCTCAGACTTTAAGCCTAACATTTCCTATTACATCATGTTGCTTCTTAAAGTCCTTTGAATAAAGACAGTGCCCTCTTTTGTTTGACTTAGTAGAAAGCAGCCCAGTGAAGCTTAGTGATTTACATTCATTTCTAAAGCAAGTAGGTGGCAGCATGCTAAATTAGGTGAAGATTGAAAGGAAATATAAGACAGGGTCCCTGAGTTTGCTGCCTTGTCAGCAAAACAATGCATATACTCATGAAACTCTTAAAGAAAAATGTAAGAATCCATCTTATTTTTGTCATAAGAACTTACGATTTCTCTACATAGGGAATAGATGAGTATAGTCGTTTGCAACATTGCCTTTTCAACAGCGAGTGAAATAAATACAAAACCTGGCAGTAGAAAGTTGACTTTTTGGATGTGTACCTATAAATAAGCAAAAAGAATAGGATGACAGGTTTAGTTAATGGGGAAGGGTTTCCTAGGATTGGAAATGAATAAAGAAGAAAGAACAACCTTCTCTGAGTGTAGCATTGGGAAAGAGAGGCATAAAATTCAGGTCACACATGTTTGCTAGACCTGCTAAAGGAGGATTTAGGAGGAGCCTAGGCACCCTCATGTGTGTCCTCACCTGTCTGGGTTTTTCTGTGTGGATTTTCTTCTGGGGAGAGACTAAATAACTTTTCATGTAGTTTTGTGATTTTATGATCATTGTAACTGCCATATATGTAAGGAGATGAAGACATTTTATTCTTTCAATGGCAGGTATGTAAAATATTTTTCATACAAGCCTCATCTCTGTTGGGGAAATACTCAGTAGGGCCTCTCAGAGTAGGTTAGTCCTCGGTGGGGGAGGGGGAAGCTGGTGCCAAGGCCATGAGCAAACCGAGCATAGGGTACAGGGATGTGGGACTGTCTGCCCCCTGTGGAGGCGTCAATTGGGGGAGGAGCAGGGAAGAAGAGAAGACATAGGCGATGGAAGAATATGGAGTGTGGCTTCAAATGACTACCTATGACTCCTGTGACATCATTAATTTCAAAATATGATTGAGGACAATGACCAGTTACAGAAACCTCCAAGGACCTGAGTTTCTAGGTTGAGCGGAGGCAAAACAGAAATATGTGTGGATGCAGGAGCTCAGCCAAGTTCTGTTAGAAAGTGACCTAAATTCCCAAAGTGCAGGGAGGGCTCAGCTGACATCTGCATTCCATAGTTAATCCCTTTGAGACTTTTTTTTATATCTGAATCAATATAAATTGCTTGCTTTACTAGTTTTTTTGGGGGGGAGGGGCGGAGGAGGTTATACCAGGTATCTTTTTGGTCCTCCTCAACTCAAGGCACTGTGATTCTTCTTATGCTTGATACAGTTTCTGAAAATCTGGTCTTCGAAGGCCCTCCAGGTGGTCTGTGGCCGCCCAAATGCAATGAGTAGGTTTTGTTTGAATACTATTTTCTGCTTGAGATTTGAATTCTCCATAGAAGGGCACAGAAATAGATATCTGGAAACTGTAACCAGAAAGATAGTCTCATTCTAGGCAAACACTTCAAGAGGTGTGCAGGATACGTTCTGTGGGTGCAAGCAGAAGCTTCGAGGCAGGTGGTCCAAGGGATTCCTTCAGTGTGGTTCACGGTCTGAAATCTTATTTGTTAAGACAAATACTTATAAGATACTAAGAAATCAAACCACTTTGAGAATTTCTAAAACTGATATTTCAACTGATATTGTGAAAATATCCTTTTTTAAAAATTTTTTTATTAAGATATTATTGATATACACTCTTATGAAGGTTTCACATGAAAAAACAATGTAGTTACTACATTCACCCATATTATCAAGTCCCCACCCATACCCCAATGCAGTCACTGTCCATCAGTGCAGTAAGATGCCAGGGATTCACTATGTGCCTTCTCTGTGCTACACTGTTCTCCCCGTGATCCCCCACACCATGTGTACTAAAATAATACCCCTCAGTTGTGAAAATATCTTGACCCTAAATCTTTGCAATTTCATTTCTGACCATAATGGATGGCTATCTTGGCCATATCACCTTCATATCCACTTGTATTTCTCATAGTTTAAATAACTACCCAGCTTTGAAATCTAGCACTGACTCATATTTTAAGGGGTAGTTTGGGAAGACATTGGCTAGGAAGCCCATTTTCAGAAAAGGTCTTTTGGAAACCTTCACTATCTTTATATCACACCTAGTTTTCTAACTTTAATATTTTTTTGAAAAATGATGTTCTAGCCATTGGTTCAAAACCATGACAAGAATGCAGATCATTCAGGTAGCAAGAATCTGGTGGAGTTACAGTTTTATTTAATCTCCTCAAATCATAAAAAACAGACATAGCTACTGTGGGTAAAATTGTAACATTTCCAGAATATCTCTCCTGGCTTTAGTGCATTTGCATATTCTTCAGGGGTGGAGAGAAGTTCATCTCCATATCAATGGATAATTACCTGGGTAATGAGGGCTGATCTATACCTGAGCGGTGAGGGGGAGGGCTGGTTTTGCTTCTGCTAGAGCAGGAGAGAGAGAAGGCCCCAGACTGCAGTTTGTAAGCAATAAACAGATTTTAAACTTTATTTCTCCTTTTGACTGGTTTCACTGTTTAGAGGTATTTTGCCCTGGAATTTCCTCTCCCCGGACTTACAGCTACAAGAACAATAAGAGAAAAACACTGAGGATGTCATCAATAAAACTAGGTGAAAAAGGAATTCCCACAACTCCAGAATATGGGTGGGTGTGCCAAAATATGAGACAAAGGCAGGGCCTGAGAGAGAAAAGAAAATCCAGAAAGATCTTACAACCAGAGGATCCACAAATTACTAGCAAAGCTAACCCAGGAAAGAAGAGATACACTGTGTGAGAACCTGAGTGAGCAAAGTGAAAAACATCCAGTGAAAAAGGCTCCAGTTTGGTGGGGGGAGGGGTGGACTGTGTTGGTAGGCTGAGTCACAACTCCCCAAACATGTCCACATCCTAATCCCTGGAACCTGTGAACATATTTCATTACCTGGCAAAAGGGATTCACAGAGTTGTAATTAAGGATCTTAAAACAGGGAGATTATCCTGGATTACCCAGCTGGGTCCAGTATAATCACAAGTGGTTCTCAGAGGAGGGAGGCAGGAGGATCTCGGAATCAGACAACAGAAGCAGAGGTTGGCGTGGCTGACGTGGAGGAAAGGGCCACAGGCCAAGAATGTGGATGGCCTCTTGAAGCTGCAGAAGGTAAGGAAATGGATTCTGCCTGAGTCTCCAGAGGGAGCCAGGCGTTGCCATCACTTTGGTTTTAGCTAAGTGAAACCCATTTGGACTTCTGACCTCCAGAATTACAAGCTGATAAATTTGCATTGTTTTAAGCCACGGTGTTTCTGGTGATTTGTTAGGCTAGTAATGGGAACCTCATACAAATGGAAACTATATTTCCTAGAATCCCCTTTCCTGTATGTCCTGCTTAGAGTTGGCCAAAAGTCAAACTTGGACAAGATTTGGGAAGTGGGGGGTGAATGAGGCAGGAGTATTTCCTTTCTGAGGGTCTTTGTGATAGGTACCCTGTAGGGTCTGGGTGGGCCTCACTCTCCTCTGCTCCCTGTCTAGTTCTTCCAGACTGCAAGTGCTATTGACCCATAGCAGCCACAGGCTTCATCAACCTGGCTGTAAACCCAGAGAGGTGATAGCTACACTGAGGCAAGAGCTTCCTTTCCCACAGGCCCCCTCCATGGGTTCCCCTTCACAGCCCCACTTTGGCGCTGGACACTTGGCCTCTCAGACTCCATTGCATTCTCCATCCTGTACTCCAATACCAGAGCCTGGGGATTAGTTAGATAATGCTGGAGTTTCTCAAAGTGATTATGCTATTTACTTTGCTACGAGTGGAAGTTTCTATTGCCCCAAAACCTCAACAACACTACTATTGGCTGAGTCTTAAATTTTGCCCCAGCTGTAAGCTATCGCCTTCTGCCCCATCTCCTTATGCTTTCATCTCCATTTCCCTAATAACTAACAAGGGTGGGCATCTTTTAATATTTTTAGCGGACTTCTGGATTTCCTTGTTTCTGAAGTGCATGTGACTTTTGCCCATTCTTCTGCTGGGCTGTCTGCCTTTTTTCTTACTGATTTCTGCTTCTTTATATACCATGTATCGCAAATATCTTATCTCAGTGTGTGGCTTGCCTTTTCACTATCTTTAAAAAGTTCCTAATGTTGATGTGATGAAATTCATCAGTCTTTTTTTGGAGGTGTGATTTGTGCTTATATGCATGCAGTAAAACCCAGGAATTCTACTTCTAGAAATATACCTTAGGAAAATTAATGCAAAATTCTCCAGGTGCAAGAATATTCATAGAAACATCACTCTAACAGAAAACAAAACAAAACAAACCCAAACTAGAATTTCCCTACATGTCCTTCAAGAAAGGAGATAAATTCATATAGATATGTCCATACAAAGAAATGAACTACAAACACATGCGTCCGTCCACATGGATTTGTGTCACAAACATACTGTTATCCGAAAAAAAATCCTTTTACTAAAAATTCAAAACCAGCCCAAGTTATGTAATATGTTATTTAGGAATAAAAATGGAAGCGGTAAGCTTTAAAGAGAAGGAAGGGACAGAGCCTCACCAACCTCAGGATTAAGGTTG
Source organism: Manis pentadactyla (assembly GCF_030020395.1). Taxonomy (NCBI): domain Eukaryota; kingdom Metazoa; phylum Chordata; class Mammalia; order Pholidota; family Manidae; genus Manis; species Manis pentadactyla. The sequence goes on along the minus strand of NC_080020.1, from coordinate 205,752,237 downwards.
CCTCTGAGGAGTGAGGGGGACGAGACCAGAGGGGCGGACAGAGGGCTCCAAGGGGCAGGAGCCATTCTGCTTTTCATCCTGCCCTTTGACTTCTGCCAGAGCAGGGCTGTTAAAAGCTATGGAGAAAGGCATCCCTGAGGCAGATGAATGCTCTGGGGCTGCTGCTTCCCCGCCTCATCCTCCTTCCCCCTCCTTCATCCGTCAGAGTTTCTGATCCCTGACATTGAACCTGGAAAGGGCAGGTTCACTCAGAAAAATCCTGGAATTGGCGTAACTCAAAGGAGGGGCCAGGACAAGACAGGTGCCAAGTGTACAGAGTCCCCGGTCACTTTGCCCCATCTCTGTCCCCAGCTCAGACCCACATGAGAATCCTGGACTTAGACACTGTTATTGTATATGGCCACTGACCTCTCTTGAGTGAATGAGTCCCTGCTTCCTCCACAGGAGGTCATAACCTGCCCTATGGAAGGTGGTGTAGTGTAACGATTAAAAATATGTATTTAGTATAAGAATTGGCTTGATATCTCTGCTTGCTTATATGCTGGGTAGTCTTGGGACATTATTGTAACATCTCTAATCCTCAATTTCCTCCTCTGTAAAATGAGGATAATAATATTTAACTCAATGTTTGTTGTGATTATTAAATAAGAGAGCATGAAGAAATGCTTATCATGTATCATACACATGGAAATAATAAATATTATTTGTTATTTATTATGCAGTCCAGACCTTTTAGTGCTCAAGTACTGAATCTTAGGGGCGGAGTCCTTTGGAGGCCTGGGCAGCATCCATTGCCCAGTCTCCTTTCAGAAATGTCAGCTCCTCAGGGACTCTCTAGAGAACACCCCAGTGTGATCCCATTCTTACTGTCCCCTCCAAATTCCACCATGACTGACCCAACAGCCGGAATCTCGCCCTCCGCTAGGGATCTACCCACCCTTCCAGGCAGTCAAGTCAGCCCAAGGGCCATGCTCAGTCAGGAGAGAAAGCCCCAGTTCTTGTTTACCCTCCTGCTGGCTCGCCTCCCCTCCTCCCTATCACGTTCTCTCACCTCACTTCCAGGAGTGTTCTATCCACATCCATGTACTGTCACTCAGTCTGGGGACTGAGGCTTTCTGGTTCAGAGACCACTGTGTTTTCTAGTCAGGTGTCACATAGCTACATGTTTCAAATGCAATGGGTAAATCCCTCAAAGCAACTCTTCCAAGTCTCTCAAGAAAACAACACAAAACAAGCAAGCAAAAAAGCAACAAACAGATTCCGTGCCTGGTTTCTCTGTTGTGAAGCCCTCCATGCTCATGGTCAGCACCCCTAGCAGCCTCTGCTCCCCACCCTTGGCCCTCCCTTGCTTACTCAAGGCCCTCTTTCTCCTGCCCTCCCAAGTCAAGTCTCCATAGTGAGGAGCACAGAGCACTTGTGGGTCACCTCCTCCTTGGAGGCGGCAGTCCCAGGCGTGCCAAGACGGCCCTTCCTGGGGATGAGAGCATTGGTCAGAATTCACACCCAAGGCAACCTCTGCCCGACTCAGGCGGGATGTTTCCTTAAGGCTTCCCTCTGTTCTCGAGCACACAGCCTGGAGCGTTACTAGAAAACTGTGAGAATACTTGCCTTGCGTTAAACCATAACACAAACTTTTTATTTGTATGCTGCCACAACTCCAAGAATAATGCCCTCTAACAACTGTTTCAAAGGTGTGGGAGAAGAAGGAGGCTCTCTTCATGCATCTCTTGCTTTTTAGGGGTGAGGAAGATTTCCCCAGCCATTCCTTATGTCTCAATGGCTGTAAGTGATCATACCTATGCCAGTAGGACAGGTATAAAGGGAGCTTATTCTAGAAAAACAAGTAACCATCATTTGCACATTGATTGTGAGAGACAGCCCCTGTTAAACAGCAAGAATGAGGGTTGGGGGATGGGGAATGGCTGTTGCTCTGGGAACCTTCCTGGGGATCAAACAAAATCACTTCAAGAACAGATCTGGTACTTTCTTTAGGTTTTTCAATCCAAATTGGTCAGATTTCTAAACCTGGCTTCCTATCAAAATAGTTCAGGCTCAGATATTTTCTATCTCCTGAGAGTAATTCTAGCCGATTACCTGACTTTAGGGAATAGAATGTGGATCACAAGCCTGAGCTAGTTCTCCTCCTAATGTGTGTTTGTACTTTAAGGAGTAATGTCTGTATTAAAAAGGAGAATGTGTTCCAGCACCCTATTTTGTTGCCAGAAACATCAACAGAAGCCTAAAAACTATAGGAGGTCAAGAAAGGGTTTTGTTTCGTGTGTGTAAATTACATTCTGTATTCACACAAAACAACTTAATGTTTTTTTCTCTGTAAACATAGAAACAAATTTCCAATTGGACATGAAAAATTTGTTGGGCGTTCATGCCTAGTGGCACTTAAAAGAAGATTTCAGCTTTTATCATCACAAAGCGATGTGGGAGTTGGGGAGTTAGCAGATCCTTATGGGGCTCCACTATAATATCCTTCAGCAAACAAAATACGGCTAGTATAGCAGGTAAGGCTTTCAGTCAAAAGATCCAAATATGCAGAGCTGTCCCTGTCTTTCTTCACCTGTCACTGACCTGAGTGGTGGAACTCATGGCCCCGCTCACAATGCGGTGGAAGGAAGCAAAATCGGCCATCCAGTGTGACTCAGGTGCTCCCAGATTTTAAGTCCAGGGCGCTCCCCCTCTGGTTCACCTCCTCTCCTTTTCCCTGAGGGGGAGCTAAGGCTCACGGACCACCCTGGCACCTGGGAAGTGTGTTCCTGCCCCAACCCCCAGCCCCCTCCTCCCTCCCACCCCTCCACAAAACACCATTTGGGGGTTCATGTTTTGGCTCCAGTGGCTGGTGCTTGTGGTCATTGCCATGGCCTTCCAGTTTCAAGGTCCAGCATTTTGTTTCTTTTGTGGACCAACGATGAACCTTCTCTGGTCTCTGGCCCTCTCAGCCCTCTGCTTTCCCCATCCCACTCCATCCCTAGGGGTATTAGAAACTCTTGCCCGCTTTCCTACCCAGGTCAGGTAGCAGAACTTTCTGCGACAAACTGGCCTGTTCATCGAACTAAAGGTGACACAATTCGGCAAAGTTATCTAACAAGAGACTTCCTGACCATGAGATTTTGCAAAATCCCTAATTGCCTTTCATGAAGTTGTTCAGAAGTTGCAATAGAGGGAAGTAAGAAATCAGCATTGCTTCCAACAGTACCAGGATTGCTCTGGGACTGCTCTGGGAAAGCAGGAAGAACTTGATCCTCTTCTTAGATAAGGGAACAAAGTCAGAGATAGATAATGCTGCCTTGGGAGAAAGTCTTTGTTTTCAGTGGTTTTCCTCCTGGGAGGCTGACTGGTCTTTGGGGATTCAAGACTCAGAGCTGAACCATGAGCTTTACATATAAAGCCTCCAGCTTCTGAAATGAAGAGCTGCCGACTACTAAGTACCCCTACATGGAATCTGTGGCACCAAACTCTGGGTAGCGTGGGCGCTGTGCACTGAAATTGAGGTTTCTTGCTTTAAAAAAAAGGCATGGAAAGAAAAAGCTGATCAATATAGTTTCACCACTATCTCCTAATGTTCTTTCATGTGGGTTTCATGTTTCATGCACATTAAAGGAGGAGGTTTGAATTATGACAATCAACATTTGAAATACATGCCGTTTTGAAGGTTAAAGTTAGGTTAAGAAGTTTTCCGTGGATGTAAATCTTTCAAGACTTTTTCTGGGGGTGGTGGTGAGGAGTTGTTTTAATCCTGGGCTGTCTTGATGGACTAAACCTGGGAGGCAGACCTGGGTTGCTGTTCTGGCCTCTGAAATTGATTTACGTTGTGACATCAAGCAAGCTTGTCATAGATGAGCCAAGAGCCTAGTCTTGAGGTTGTATTGAGGAATAAAGCAAGTGGACATATTGTCTGAATGACTGGAGCTTCTCGGGTTTCACCAAAGGTGAAAGAAGAAATGCTCTGATGACTGGACATCGAAAACAGTAAGCCCCGCAGGCCAGGGAAAACAAGTCAGTGTCTGAATTTCAAGACACTGGCAGAACTAGTAAGTCCATACAGACAATAAAGTAGGTCTATTGACTCAACATATTAGCCTATATATATATATATATAACCCAGATTTCACCAATACTTCCCAAACTGGGGGTCTAAGTAATTTCACATTAATATTAGTACTCATGTGATGGTTCCTTGTTCCAGTTACTGATACAATACCTCAGTCTCTAAAAAATAGTATCCCCAAACATTTCTTGAAGTGCTCAGGAGGTGTCTTACATGTCTTCCAAACAAACACAACACTTCTGCTTTTAGAAAACACTCTGGGCCTCCTCTGAATCTGACCGTATGCACTGACCATCAACTGTCTCCCAGCGGACACCATGGTTTCCTCTAGGGCTGGACCCTGGTCCCCCAGACCTCGCATTGCATACATTAGTCTTCCTGGTGACAAAGAATCTTAATGCCCATTACCCTGTATCTCACTTGCCACCCAGACCAAGGAGTACTAGAGAGATCACACCGGGACACCAGGCCGGCCTCTTCATCTTGTTATCTTTCTCTAGGTCCCTAACCTTCTCCTTCCTACTTTGTATGAGCAGAATTTTATTATACAGTAAGCTCTCAGGGTTTGCCCTATTAGTTCACAATGTAAGACCAGTCGTGCCCAAGTTCCAGCACACTTTCTTTCCATGTCCCCTCCTGCCTCCCCAGTCTACTCCACCATTGCCTCGCCACTGGATGAACTAAAAGCCTCCCAGCTGGACTCTCTGCTTCTACATTTCCTAAGTAATCCCTCTGTTTCTCACCAATTTCTCATGCCATCCATATCTGGGCCAATTATTGGTCTCTAGTCTTGTCCATTAATTACACCAATCCTGATGCTGTGCTGTTTTATCCATTTTAGAGTAATTTTTCATAATTGGGACAGCTGGTGTAACTTCATTATTATTGTCCAGATTTTTTCTAATTGTTCTTATATGTTTGTCCTTCCAGTTGAACATTAATAATTTTGTGAAGTGTCCTCAAATGGCCAGTTTTTGGTTGAAAATTTGTGGGTTAATATGAAGAAACATAACATCCTTAAAATAGTAAGTCTTTGTATTCAAGAACACAGTATGGCTTTTCATTTATTCCAGCCCACTTTTAGCTCACTCAATAGGGCTTTTTCTTAATGTAGACCCTGACCATTTCCCATTACTGTAATGTGGCACCATGGGGCAGTGGTTATAAGCAGGGGCTCTTGAGCCAGATGTTGGTTCAAATCCCAGCTCCAACAGTTCCAGGCCATGTAACCTCTAATCACATAATTGCATAACCTCTAATCACTGCAGTTTTCTCATCTCTAAAATAGGAATAATATAATTTACATCATGGGTTTTGTATGAGGATTAACAAGAGGTTGTTTATGACATGGAAAAAAAAAGAGTGACTGGTTCATTGTAACCAATGTTATTATAAAAATGGAAATTTTACACACCCAATAGCAAAACTGCTGGAGAGCATTTAAAATGGTACAGCATTTGGAGGACAATTGGGCAGTACAATCACAATTTTAAACACTTGTCCCTTTGACCCAAGAATTCCGGTTAAAAAGAATGCTACCTTCATACTTTAAAAATTTAATAATTTAACTGTCTATACTCTCCAGAAAAAGACCTCCAGGAAGACACCTGTAGTTGGTTGTGAGGTGTCTCAGTATGCACATATTAGAATGAACTTATTACAGGATTGGGTTTTGGCTTTGTGATTTTAGGGAAGGTCTAAGAAATACTCTAGACTGCGTTTTCATAAAAAGGGAACAATTCTGCGAAGGGACATCTTAGTAAACATTACTGATAGGGAGGGCAGACTAGAAACAGGGGGAAATTTTAACTAGTAAAGAATTCAAAGTCACTCATTTAGCAAGAGAGACGTGTTTGGCATTTTGTGTTACACAGTATCTTTGTCTGAACTGGATGATCTATGAGATATTCGTGTCCAACAGGAGAACAATATGATTTACCTGTGTGTGTCAGATCAGTTTATGATATTGAGGCCTGCCATGTCAGATCTGATCCTAGACCACAGGGTCTGGTTTTATTTTTCTTTCTGGTAATATACATGCAATGAACCATTGTTTAATAGCAAATAATGGAAATAATCTAAATGGGCTCTGATAGGGTCTCTCTTCAGTGCTTCTTGGGTACATTTTACATTTCCTGCTCTCCACCTGGCCACATTGCCTTGCCATCCTGCTCAGGGTTCTTCCCAGACTCTGCTAGCCCTGGGGGCAGGATAGCAAGCCCTGACTCAAAGATATCTCACTGGAGATGAAGAGCACAGACTCCTTTTCTTGTATTACAAGCAATTTTCTTGGCACATCCCCACCCCTTCACAAACTCCACAGCTATACAATGGGCATGGAGCACCCAGCCTCTCTTTATGAACCTGCTTCTCCCGTGAAGTTAGTTCTCCCTGCACAGACTCAAGAACCAAGCTGGAGTCTGCTGCGGGGCAGGAGAGGCTGCCACAGTTGGAGAGATGGCCCCTCTTCACAAGCTCAGTGGGCAGGTGGCTATTGTTCTTTCCACTTACAGTGTGAGTTACTCAGCACTTCTTGTTTTCAGTTTAGGATACCATCAGCAATCCCAAGAAAAACAAGAATGATCCCATTGGCATCTTTTCTCTTTCTGGTGGTTCACTAGCCCTCCTTCCTACTCTGTCCTCTCAGTACCATCCTCTCAGTGCCTTGCCTCCACTTCCAGTTTTCCCTGATGAGAATTTCTCTGGAACCATGTTTTTACAGTGCTTTTAGATGGCTTTGCATAGTACCATGGCAGATCAAATAAAAGACTTACTTATTAACCTGTATATTTAGATATTGAAACCATGCATGTACAGAGTGAGTAACCTCTGTGCTATTTTTTGTGACCCTATCTTCACCTAGATTTTCATTCTTTACATTTTTCCTCTTCTTACCACAACTCTTAATCAATTATTCCCTATGTGATTTCCTTCAGTGATCTGACTGATTATTCAGAAGGTTGGTCTAATAAGGACCTAAAACCATAGTGCACAGGATAAGCAAAAAGTACTAAGAGGTGTATTCCCTTTGAGGTGGAATCTTGAGAATGGCTCCTCAGCAATTCATATAATAAATGTGGGCCTTCCTTATCTTTGTTAGTTGTGGGAAAAGTTCAAGGGCTGCCAAATTTTATCATTCTTTTATTCCTGAAATATACTTCAAGAGGCTCTTACTTTTTGTGAGAATAGTTGTTAGAAATTGAGGCAATATTATGAAAAGTGAATTTCTGATTGCTCAAGTGTTTTGAACCTGCATACTTAAAATTTTCCTTATCAGTGATTCTAAGCTTTCATTTGAAAGTAAATTAAATGCTTGCTCTATCTGGTACAAGTATGACAGACTTTCCTCCAAGCTATGCTACTAAAGGTCATAAGCACAGCCACCCACCACAAGGCCTCTGACTTTATTTGTAAAACCCTAGAAAGACTCTTTTAGATATCATCTGAAGATATTTGAAAATCTACATGACCTCCCTAAGTCCTTTCTAAGTATATGAATTTACAAACACACTACAGGACCTTATAGTAAAGATAGGAAGAAACTGTGCTCTCCAGAAAAGCCATAAACTGGAAATAATCTGAAGGTAACTGGAAATCAATATCAGGTGAAGATAATGAGCATGCTTTATCATCTTTAAGGTCAAAACTTGGAAGACATATCATAAAAAACAGCATCTCTGGAGGCAACTGGTATTTTGCTAGGCACTTATTAATAATGGCTAGCATTTTTATTCTTTAATATTAAAAAATTTTCTTTTCCTACTAAGTAAAATAAATAATGCACAAAAGAAAAACTTTAAAGCAACTTATTTTGTGCAATGAAAATTAGTTAGCACTATCTTATTATTCTGTGCACTTATTTTCTGAGCCTAAGCTTGCTATCACTGCTCAGCCAACATAAAGCAGCAAAATATACCAGCAATGAGATTTGAGCAGGACACATGAAAGAGCCCCTAATTGTAAGTGAAGAGCTCTGAGCTTCTATTTGCTGAGTGACCTGGGTAAGTCACAGAATCTCTGAGAGGCTGTTTCCTCATCTATATTATGGAAATGAAAATCTATGCTCTGCCCATTTCAGAGGTTAGGTTGACAATCAAACACAAACATCTAGAAGTACGTTGAATACTCCAAAGAGCCCCATGAATGCAAAGTGTTATGTGTCTGATAAAGGAGGCATAAAATGTTCTCATCCTCTTGTATTGAGTCTTTGACTATATCCACTGGATATACACAACCTGAGAACTAACTTGTGGGAGTAAAATAATTTGGCAAGCAGAGAACCACTGTGACACAAATGTTTAATCTGGGTGATAACAATAAACCTGTTGGTCAAGTATGAAAGAGCAGGTGCTGCTTGTATGATCATTGCCTCATTTCAGGCCATGGAGGCTTCTAGAACACATGAGCAATGCAAGCTGGCAAACAGGACCCAGGGCTGAGAGTGCACCTATTGGGAGAGGATGGAGAAGCAGGACAGTTTCCTCTCATGCTGAGAGAAAGGGAATATTTTCTTCTCTGTCTCTGTCTCTCTCTGCAATTTCAGGATAAATTTTAAGGAGAACTCTTAATGAAGTCTTCAGTTTTCAAAACCTGGATTTCATTTGGTTTCTTTCAACATGGTCATGGAACCTCTTTTTGCATAAAAGATCAAAAGTGAATTAAGAACAGATTCAACAGTGGTTCCTCTGCCTAATCTCATTTTAATTTTAGAAATTCAGCAGTTCATCACCCATTCAGCTACAATATTTCTCAGAGGGTGGTCCATGCAACATCAACTCAGGATAATATTTTGAAATACAAATTTCTGGTCTCCATCTCAGAACTAAGAATCTGAAGTTTTGGTGGTCAGAAAATCTACAAAGTCAGCAAGCAAACCAGTTAATTTATAGACACATAAACATCCCAAATCTGTCAGTTTGCTATCTTAGTTACAAATGCTACCTAAAAGGTTTAGTGGGCCTTGCAAAGCAGAAACCATTGACACTAAAACATTTTAAAGTATACATATATTTAGAAAGGATTCCAAACACTGGAAAGTATAATTCTGATTAGAAAAGTGCTTCACAAGCCTGCCCTAGCATTTTTTAATTCTCTAGGAAAATACATTGGTGCCTGTGCTATTCCCTGTTAATTTAGGGCTGACATTCTATGAAGTTACATGTTAACTTGTAGATCTACCATCAGCTAGCGGGTACAGGCCAGGGGGGCTGCTGAATGTCTAAACAAGGGAGAATTCTCCCTACAACAAATAATTATCTCGCCTAAAAAGTCAATAGGACTAAGGTTGAATATACCCTCTTCTAAAGAGATCAAAAAGCCACTAATGTGGGAAATCAGGGGCCTTTGCCCTCCTCGGTGAGAGCAATTTCAGTGCAGTTTTAGTGTTTTCTGCAATGGCAGATAAATGGTTGGGAAGTCAGGAAGTGAAGCCTACAAGTGTAAATGTTTCTCTTCAGGTTTTGGGGTGTGAAGTGTGTGAGCTAAAGTAGTGACACAACAGGAGACACAGCATTAATGGAAGTTTTTTTTTTAGAGAAGACAATTTGTAATACCAAAGTATTTTAAAGTATTTAGATCAACTGAAATTTTCCTTTTGCATTTAGATGTTCCGTGCCTTTGAAGCCATAACCTGAGCTACAGTAGCAATATATTTTGTTGATGAAAGATCTTTACAGTTTCTACATCTTTAAAGGGAGACTTGTTTAAACAGTACTTGTTTATGGTCATATCTCCACCATTGCAAATAATTACCAATGGAAAATAATGAAGGTGCCTTTATGTCTAAAGTCGGATTCTTACAATAAAATATTTTATAAAAAATTTTCAAGCTATTGTCGCTCTGTAAAGTCTTATTGCATTTCTCTATGTAAATATATACACACATCCCTTAAATTATGCTTCCTGTAGCATGTGTGAGTAGCCAGTCATTAAGCCCAGAAGAAAAATTTCTCTTGATGCCCTTCTGTTTGAGAAATGGGAATTTTCCATTACTAAGAAAAGGAGTAAATGTCATTGCTGGCAGAATTGTCTTTTTTTTTTAAAGGAGAGTTGGAAGGGCTGTTTTGCCTCAAGAGAGAAAGTCAAAGAGCTCTGTGGCCGAATGGGTAGCTCTTTTATTGCTAGAAACCTGGCACAGGCTGTAGCTGGGAGAAGGAAGAATTTTTTTTTTTTAATTAGCTGGTAAGCAAACACCATAGCTGGACAGTGGGTCTCTCTTTCCATTGGACAGTGATTAGGTGCAGTGCCAACAGACAAGTCCATTTTTTGTTTTTGTTTTTTTAAAGTGGGAACAGTCAAGGCCCTAGCAACAGACTAATGATTTCCTAACATCAATAGTTCTGAGTGAGAATTCAGCAGAGATCCTATAGTATGTGATCACATAGATTATGAAGAATTTTATGGAGTTACTTAGGAAACAAACCACAGTTTATAGCATGATTCTCATAAGATATGTGCCAAGTTCGAAACAATCAATTATTTTGGATCACAATACATATGGGTGGGTCACTTGCTTTTAGAGGCAAACTTTCTTCTAAAATCATTACAGTGGTGAATTTCAATTTTCACCTTTTTCTAAATTCACTACACTGAATGAGAGTCTAAAGATGTGTCTTAATTGTAATGACAGTACTACACTTCTTACAAAATGGAAAACATTTTAGCAATGGTTGGTTAATCCACGTGTCTCTGTTACAGCACAAGGGTGGATCCTCTTAATTGACTTATTTGTATACCAGGAGACTGTCTCTATCTACTGAATGACTTCTTGAAAGAGATCTGCCCCAAAGGGAAAAAATGACTTCTCTTCATATAGTCTGAGGACAGTGGATCTGGAAAACTGCTAACCTAAACTTTTCCCAGTAGAATCTGGTACAAAACTGACATACAACCTAAATCCAAAATGAAATCCTTTATTCTACGTACATATAATAAAAATTATCCAGTTATTTTAACTAATTTGTGCATTCATGTAACACTTTTTTTGATATTGGAATGTCTGATGAACATTTGACTTTTAAATCTGCCACAGTGAAACTGACCTTGGCTTGTGAAATTGATATATTTACTGTCAAGGATGTCCCTGAAAATTTTCTTTGAAGATGAAGAAAGAATGCAGAGGAGCAAAATACTCTTTAATCTGGATCTATTGCATTCCATTTTAGAGTGTATCCAATACTGTGCTTTGAAAAGGTTAAATACAGAAGAGTAGTGTAAGATTGTGACTTAGAAAGTCTCCTGCAATTTCTGAAAATTTCATTCCTATCTTGAAGGGTCACAGAAAAACTGCTGATAATCACTGAGCAAGGTTAGTATCAATTGTGCAAGGCATATGCCTTTCTGAAAATGTTTCTTCATTGAACAAAAACTTAATTTTTCTAACCAAAGTTTCTAATAAGAATTCTATATTTCATTGAGGTAGTCATAATTTTTAGTAATTTGTTTCAACATTAAGTTGTTAAGTAGCGTTACATAAATATTGTTGCTAGTTTTTCTTTCAAATATATTTTTCTGAATACCATTTAAGATTCGTTCAGTGCGGGAATATTCAGTGCAGTAATTAACTATTTACTACACTAATCACTTAGTCTTGTGGAAATAGTAAACTTATCCTCATGCCCTTTTCAAAGAAAGTATTTTCCCCTTGAAAGATCCAATTTAGTCATAGTAATCTTTCCTGAAATTTTTTTGGGTAATTTTCTTGCATTATAGAGATCCCCCAAAATGAAAAAATAATAATAATAATACTAAAAAAACCCTGTTAACATTAGACACGGTATTATTTTTCCTCTATTCCCCAAACTATTCCTAGCCTTATCTGCATGTGATAGACCCACCATAGTGTTATACCCTGTGGCTTGGAGGTAATGGTAAACCCCTAGAAGGAAGCCCTTCATGGGGTAAGGGCTCTGAACTTGGGGTTCAGACCCTTCTATGAGAGGAACAGTGAAGGCAGAACCCCAAATAACTGATGCAGACAGAACAATATCATGTGAGAAGAGCTATGATGTGCCTACGAAAGGGGCTTTGAATGTTCTAGTGGAGGCAGCAAAGCCTGGCTGTGTAGGCTGGGCTCACGAGGAGTGGTTAAGAGGACAGGCTCTCAGACAAAGCTAGGTTTGATTATTGCCTCTAAAACTGCCCTTGTGGACTGGGACACGTTTCTTCACCTCTCTAAGCCTCAGTTTCAGGTAATTTATTTACCTTACTGGATTAGAGAAAATGGAATAATTCATGTGAAGAACAAAGGAAGAACTGAGTATGAGACTCAAATCAGTGTTTTTGCTGCAGCTGTCCTTGTCTGCCCTCCCTCCAGGTTACAGATCTGATCTGGGCAACTTGCGGCATCAGTGATGCCTGGCCGGCTCCTTCCTTCACCCCTGCTCTTGTCTGTACAACCAGCCTTGAGTCTCTGCTTGCTCTCTCTCATTCTCTAAGGGTTAGTGTGTTCTTAATTTTTAAATAAGTTCTTCTTTACTTAGCAATAAAATACTTTTTTAACCCCAAACTGGAAAAGAGGGTAGATTTTGCTGTTTTAGGTGGGATTTGGGGATGACATGGTGCTACTAATTCCCCTTACAGTTCAGCCTGCAGTTTATAAATGAAGAAACTCAGGTTGTAAATTTTAAAATTTGAAAAGCAATTATGTTTGGAATTTTAATTGTAATATCTGACCATCATCAATGCCTGAGCCTTAAAGTAAAGTCAAGATCAAATTTCTAGAGCAAAAAGAGTATGTCTTCTCAAGGAAAGGGAGGCAAACCCTCTGATTTCCTTCTAACTAAACAGTTCCTTTTCCCAAACTAAACAGTCTATCCACTGAGTAAGCTGACAGGTGATAAAAAGATTCGGAAATAGTTATACAATGAGGAAATATAAGAACAGCTAGCTATAGAGTATATTGGCAACTGTTACAGGGCTAAAACCAACTTTGTCATTCAGTTGCTACCTGGAAATAAAACCTCTTAAATAAACCCAATAAATAAAAATAAAGCAAAAAACTAACAAACCCATAACATACACTTCTCATATTACTACTAAATGATAAGTTTCTTAATGTTTTTCTCTTAAGTATACATATTACTTCCAGAGCAATTTTTTCCAGTACTTATCTAATACTGGTATGTGCACTATGCCAGGCACTGGGTATACAAAGATAAACACATCTTTGCCTTGAAGGTGTCCACAGTTTCAAGGACAGAGCAGTCACTGACCAGCAGTAATAATACAGTGTATATGAGAGAGGTGCTGAGAAAGAGCAGGGAGGGTTTTGTTCATTTAAACTTCATAACCTTCCACAAAAGTTCTGTTGAAGCAGGGATGAATACATCTGTGGGAGGAGAACATGCAAAGTAGCTTCTGGAGGGAAGCAGATTGAATGCGATGAATTGGTTTTTGACAAGTGGCAAAGAACAGGGTATACCAGGCACATTGAGCAGCCCGGAAAGGAGAAAGGCTGGAAAATTCATGGCTTATGGGAAGATGATAAGGTGGTTGGACTACAGTTGGGAGTAGAGGATGATGCCTGGTGGAAATAGTAAGGAAAAGCTGGAAAAGTGGTGGGGACAAAACCTGAAGGGCCTGTATGCCACTGGGGCCAGATGATTTAATGCCGTGCTAGTTGTGATGAATGAAAGTGTCTTAGTCACTTCAAACAAATTATCATAGACTGGGTACCCTAAATAACACTTGTTTCCCACAGTTCTAGAGGCTGGAAATCCAAGATCATGGTGTAAATACGGTTGGACTCTGGTGAGAATCCTCTTCCTGGTTGCAGACAGCTGGCTTCTCATTGCATCCTCACATGGTTGAAAAAGAGAGAGCTGGTCTCTTACTCTTCTTATAAGGGCATTAATCCCATTCTTGATGTCTCCAATCTCATGACCCAATTACTTCCCAAATGCTTCACCTCCAATAGCATCACACTGGGGACTAGGGCTTAAACACATGAATTTTAGGGGCAGTCCATGACAAACTCTGAGATTCCAAGTGGATGGTGGTTTTTTTCTTTTCCTTTGTATGTTCCTTTTAGACTACACTCCTGGTAAGGGTCAGAGGAGCAATTTCTTCTTTTCTATGTCATCCCTACAACAGTGCCTGGCAAAGATAGCTCCTCCCCGTTACTGCTTAGTTTTTACTATAACAAAGATCAATGGCTACCATTATCTGAATTTTTACCTCTCAGGTAGCTTTTACTGATCAAGGAACAGAATAAAAGGTACTGGAGGGCAGGCAGAGGAGCAGACAGACAGGAAAAGTACAGCTGCTTTATCATTCTCCCTGAATTGAAGAACCAATCAATACCAGCTGCCACCTTCCTCTTGGAGCAGAGTGAATAAGGCTTGTTCTCAGCCCACATTCCGCCTTTTTTTGAGGCCCTCTTCTGTGCTGTGTGCTGGGGAAGCAGCAGTGGTCCTTCTGGAAAAGCTTACATCTCAAGGTGCTTTAAGCCTCTTTTAAGTATTATTGGTGAGATAGTAAAGATAAACACAACTTTGTTAGAATCCTGTTAAAAAAGAAACCTACCTTCACTCTGCATGACAGGTTTACATTATATTGTGTTCTGGTTAAATAAGGCAAATATTAGCATTATATTAAAGTATCTTTGCAAACCATAATAAAATGGGGATGAAAGTGATTCTTAGGAATACTATACTAGTTTCAGATCTTAGAGGTTAAATATTAGTCTATCTTTCAAAATATAGTTTTAATAAAATGACTGTGACTAGGTTTATTCTTGAATGTAGTTTGCTTAAAAACTCAAGACATTCTAGTTTTCAGGATCCTGTAGAATCCTCATTACTAAATAGTATTGCAATGGTTGTAAATGAGCCTTCTGATTTCTTTAAAGCTGGAGTTTTTTGATAAATAGGAGTGACCCGTTATTAATTCCACACAGTACACTGATAGTAGAGAATTTAGTAATCGAGACTAAATTCTCTGCAAGCCTTAAGTTCAATGTGAGGGCAAAACAGAAGTGAGTGTGCAGTTTTAAAGATCTGACGGAATCCTTTTTTTCACCATACAAAACATAGAAAGCAAAATGGGTAAAATCTCAAGTATTAGGCATCCAAGACAGCTTTTCACCAAAAGGAAGCTCAGAATGGTGCGGGGACGAAGAGTTTGGGGATTTTGTTCGTTAAAAGATTAAGTGACTTACAGAGAAGTTTGGAAAACGTGGCTGTGGATGTGATTACTAATTAGTGTAAGAAATCTGCGTTTACTGTTACACGGAGCAAGGCTTAAGGCTGCGCCTAAGGGAGCGAAAGGGTAAGGCGCGGGAGCGGGGCAAGGTCGGCGAAGGCCCCGAGCCATGGCGCGGTGGGCGCGGGGGCGCCGGGCCGAGGGGAGGCGACATGCGGACAAAGACGCCCGGTGCGGGCCGAGGCGTCCGGAGGAGCGCAGGTCTTCCCTGTAAAAGGTGCGCTGGCGCCCGCCCCGGGTGAGCAGAACGCCCCGCGGGAAGAGGCGGGAGCGGAGGAGCGGGCGGCCGCGGGCTCCGCCCCCAGCGGTTTTGCCATCTGGGTCAGGACGCGGCGGCCGCGGTGCCGGACCTCGGGACCCACGGGCTCGGGGACCACTGCCGCCCGCCGCTTCCCTTGCGCCCGCCTCGCCCGTAGGTCCCCGGTCCCCAGCCACGAACTACAGGGAAACCAGAGCGAGTACAGGTGCGGGCCGGGGTGGGCGGCGGGCGGGAGGCCCGCGGGGTGGAACGCGGCCGGGCTGGAGGGGGCTGAGGCGGCGCTTCCGGCCGCGGCCACCGCACTTCCTGGTCTCGCGGGCTTCCGCGGGGAGGCCACGTAGATGCAGGCGCCTTCCCGCCTCCCGGCGTTACTGTGCGTTACACCCGTCCAGAGAGACGTGCAGCGGCTTCTCCCGGTGCCACTGTCTCCGAGCCGGCGCCTCAGAAGCTCCCACCGGCGGTCGCCAGCATTTGCGCGCCGGCAGCCCGTCGTGGTGTGCGTGGGGACCTGACAGTGGGCCGCCTCCGCCCGGCCGGTCCCTGCAGATCCAGAGGAATTTCTGTCGGACACACACGATCGCCTCTTCCTCGGCTCCCTGGTCTTTCTACCGTTCAGCCTCCAGCAAACACTTTTCTTTTGTTTTGCACGAACTCGTATTCCCACCTATTTTACCCAAAACGAAGGACAGATTTTCAGTGCGACAAACATTTGCAAATAAGCAAAACATTAGGGAGACCTAAATTTTAAAAATTATAAAATAGGAAAAACAGTGAAAACCTGATTAAATAAGAGTAGAAGAATTCACTTAGAAAGTGTCAGCCAGGTCTCTGTAGGCAATCTGATCACAAATTCAGTGTCTCAAAGTGATTCCTTAGGCAGACAAACCTCGGGCTTGTCTGTAAGCCCTGATGTGTTCTTTACCCTTCTTGCAAAATTTTGCATACATTCCTCGAGTTTTTCAGAATTAATATTTTATGTTTTCCCCTAAGAATCTAGAGATTCCCAGAGAATCGGGGCAGCAGTGAACTTGAGAAGGCAAAGGGGGTGGATGGTTTTTAGCGCACAAGTATGGCAGTTGACCTTTGATGGCAACTCAACCATTCACTCAGTAATGAAAGAAAAGGCAGATGATGTGAGCAGATTCGGGAAGGTGGGTAGATGCCATGGTGGCAGTTTATGAAAGTCTCTTTGATTGCCTCATTGTTTTATGTGACACAAGAAACAAAACAGCTGAAGTGAGAATGGGAGAAGGAGGATTGGAGAGATACAAATTGAGAATTCAGTTATACCTTCCCTTGTTTTATATCCTTTGATCCCACATACACAGGTAAAGCATTATTGTTTCTTATACGCTAAATGCCCAACTAAATATGATGTTTCAAATGATACTCTATGGAAGAGAAAGAATAAGGAGCAAGAATCTATTTCCAAGAATTCTAAGAGAATGTCTGTCTAATTCCTGATTAATACACTAGACTATATGCATTGAACATAGGAAGTATCCTGTTTGGATGCCCTGTTTCATTACAGGTCTAAGTGTAAAAGGGTAGGATTAATAGTTTTAAAATAATAATCTTCCAGAAATTGCCTCAGGGGTTGGTGAATATTACATACAAAAGAATTAAGAATCCTTCTCAAGCTCATTGCTACAGCAATTCTCTAAACTTTGTTTTTAACTTCATTAATTTATCTTCCTTTTATGAAAACTTGGATCTTTTCCATTGATAAGCAGAAATACTGTTATTTCTTTGATATTTTTCACACCGTTTTCCTATATAGCCATGATATTTCTTTTTTCCTTATCTGTTTTCTATTTGCCCATATATTCTTTTTCCTCTTCCCTTCTTTTGGACTAACTGAATATCTTTAATATTCCATTGTTATCTCCACTATTGGCTTATTTTTATGCCTTTGTGGAGGTTTCATTGTTGTTGTTATTTGCTTTTTTAGTGGTCACCCTTGGGTTTATAACAATACATTTTTAATTTTATTAAATTATAATAATCTAAGAGCGCTGCATTATAATCTAAGAGTCCTACAACACTTTATTTGTCCCTTCCTATCAACTGTTGTTGCCCTAATTTTTTACTTCTGTATATTATAAATCCCATGATATGCTATTATCATTTTTGCTGTAATAAGCAAGTCTTTTATTTGAAAAATCTTAAAATGAGAAAAATGACCTTTATATTTACCCACATATTTGGTGCTCTTCATCCTGTGTGTAGATCCAGGTTTCTCTGTTATCATTGTCCTTCTGCGTGATGAACCTCTGTTAGCACTTCTTGTAGTGCATGTCTGCTGGCAATGAATTCTCTCAATTTTTCTTTGTCTGAAAAAGTCTTTATTTTACGCTCATTTTTGAGAAATACTTCACTGGATGTAAAAATGGAAGTTGACAGTTCTTTTCAACACTTTAAAGATGTCATTCCATTGTTATCTTGTTTGAATAGTTAATATCTGCTGAAATCTGATCTATTCTCTGTACTTAATATGTCTTTTTTTCTGATGGCTACTTTTAACATTTCTTTATCACATTTTTAGCATTTTAATAATGTACCTTGGTTTACTTTTCTTTACTTATTTGGCTGGGATTATGTTTACCTTCTTGGATCTCTGGGTTTATAGGTTTTTGTCCAATTTGGAAAATTTTTTGGCCATTTTTCCCTCAAGAATTTTTTGCCCCACCCCTCCCCCACCCCTCACTTCCCTGTAACTTTATGTATGTTTTAGATAGTTTGATCTTGCCCCACAGGCTCTGCTGGTTTTTTGTTTTGGTTGGGTTTTTTAGGGTTGTTTTTTTTTTGCCTCATCTATGTGCTTCATTTTGTATGGTGTCTTAGTCCATTTGTGCTGCTATAACAAAATGCCATAGACTGGGTGGCTTATAAACAGCAGAAATTTATTTCCCACAGTTCTGGAGGATGAGAAATCTCAGGTCAAGGTGCCAGCAGATTCATCAGTGTCTTCTGAGGGTCTGCTTCCGGGTCATAGCACCTTCTCCCTGTAACCTTACATGGTGGAAAGGTCTTCTGGGGTCGCTGTTATAAGGGTCCTCATTCCATTTATGAGGGCTCCACCTCCTAATACCATCACCTTGGGATTCGGATTTCAACATGAATTTGAAGGGAGGGACCACAAGCATTTAGTCTGTAGCAGATGGTTTTTACTGCTGTGTCTTCACGTTTGCTGACTTCCGCCCAGTACACACCCACCCACCCACACACCCACTGTCTGCTGTTGATCTCATTCAGTGAAATTTTATTTCAAATATTTTTCATTTCTAGGAGTTCTATTTGGATCTGCTTAATCCTTCTATTTCTCTTATCATGGTCATATTTTCCTTTAACTTTTTTTTTTTTTTTTTGATAATTATTTTTTACTGAAGGGTAGTTGACGCACAGTATTACATTACATTAGTTTCAAGTGTACAACACAGTGATAAAACATTTATATACATAATTCTAGGTTCCAGCTATCACCCTACCAAGCTGTTACAATATCTTGACTATATTCCTTATGCTATACATTACATCCCGGTTACTTATTTATTTTACCATTGAAAGTCTGTCCTTTTTTTTTTTTTTTTTTTTTTGTGAGGGCATCTCTCATATTTATTGATCAAATGGTTGTTAACGACAATAAAATTCTGTATAGGGGAGTCAATGCTCAATGCATAATCATTAATCCACCCCAAGCCTAATTTTCGTCAGTCTCCAATCTTCTGAGGCATAACAAACAAGTTCTTACATGTAGAACAAATTCTTACATAATGAATAAGTTACATAGTGAACAGTACAAGGGCAGTCATCACAGAAACTTTCGGTTTTGCTCATGCATGATGAACTATAAACAATCAGTTCAAATATGAATACTCATTTGGTTTTTATACTTGATTTATATGTGGATATCACATTTCTCTCTATTATTATTATTTTTAATAAAATGCTGAAGTGGTAGGTAGATACAAGATAAAGGTAGAAAACATAGTTTAGTGTTGTAAGAGAGCAAATGTAGATGATCAGGTGTGTGCCTGTAGACTATGTGTTAATCCAAGCTAGACAAGGGCAATAAAACATCCACGTATGCAGAAGATTTCTCTCAGAATGGGGGGTTGAGGTTCTAAGCCTCACCTCTGTTGATCCCCAATTTCTCACCTGATGATGCCCCTACGACTGTGCCTGTCTTAGGTTGTTCCTCCCTTGAGGAATCTTACCCGTCTCTGGCTAACCAGTCATCTTCCGGGGCCATACAGGGAAATGTAAAGTTGGTAAGTGAGAGAGAAGCCTTATTGTTTGAAATGGTTAGCTTTTTAATTTTTTTGCATATTTATGCCCTGTAGCTTCTATGCCCAGCATTTGTCTTGAGGTATCTTTACCACTTGGAAGAATTATGATACTCGGTAAATTTGATATGAGGCACGAATTCTATTTAAGGGTTGTAATTAGGAAGGAAGAAGAAAAGCTATAGAAGTAGCAGGTGGAAGAAAACATGGGAAGATTGGTTATTTCTTTGACATATCTTCTTGTAGAGTAACTTCAGCATGTATAGGTTTTAAGCTACTACTTAAATTGCGCACACACATTAACATAATAGGAGTATAGTTACATAACCAAAGCATATCTGTAATTACCAGCCATCTCCAGTGAAACCAAGAAAACCATTAAGGCACCATAGGCATTTGTGAAAACTTATCTATGATATGGTGGATATTGTCCAACTGAACTTGAACAGTCTGAGAGAAATCAGACAAATTAAAACAACCCATTCCTGGGGACTGTTCACATGCCATATGTTCTTTTAACAGTAAATAGTCTGTAGTTGTAAGAGTTTGGAGCACTACAATTTGCACTTCTCCAAATTCTTGGTTGAGTTCCAACAGTATAGATCCAGTCAAATTTGTTGTTTTACTGTATGCACAGGCCAGCTTAGATATCTCCTTCCTCATTCCCATGGCAAGTCCAGGAACTGGTGGGATGAGTGCATCTACAGCTGTAGCAGTGCGTGGATCTTTGTTGGGGTTTTTTGATGATCATCTTCTGGCATGAGTCTTCCAGAGAGTGCTGATGTTGGAAGTTCTCTTTCATATCGTATCTTAGTTCATTTTCAGGGTAGCCCAATTAGGCTTTGATCTTCTGTATAAACACAAACAGACCCTTTGCCTACACTTTTATATGCCCTTTATACCCTTGTGTAGAACTCGTTGGAGGTTACCACACAGGAACTGCCCTTTTTTTTTTTTTTTTTGCTTTGTTTTTGGTATCACTAATCTACACTTACATGACGAATATTATGTTTACTAGGCTCTCCCCTATACCAGGTCCCCCCTATAAACCCCTTTACAGTCACTGTCCATCAGCATAGCAAAATGTTGTAGAATCACTACTTGCCTTCTCTGTGTTGTACAGCCCTCCCTTTTCTCCTACCCCCCCATGCATGTTAATCTTAATACCCCCCTACTTCTCCCCCCCCATATCCCTCCCTACCCACCCATCCTCCCCAGTCCCTTTCCCTTTGGTACCTGTTAGTCCATTGTTGAGTTCTGTGATTCTGGTGCTGTTTTGTTCCTTCAGTTTTTCCTTTGTTCTTATATTCCACAGATAAGTGAAATCATTTGGTATTTCTCTTTCTCCGCTTGGCTTGTTTCACTGAGCATAATACCCTCCAGCTCCATCCATGTTGCTGCAAATGATTGGATTTGCCCTTTTCTTATGGCTGAGTAGTATTCCATTGTGTATATGTACCACATCTTCTTTATCCATTCATCTATTGATGGACATTTAGGTTGCTTCCAATTCTTGGCTATTGTAAATAGTGCTGTGATAAACATAGGGGTGCACTGATCTTTCTCATACTTGATTGCTGCATTCTTAGGGTAAATTCCTAGGAGTGCAATTCCTGGGTCAAATGGTAAGTCTGTTTTGAGCATTTTGATGTACCTCCATACTGCTTTCCACAATGGTTGAACTAACTTACATTCCCACCAGCAGTGTAGGAGGGTTCCCCTTTCTCCACAGCCTCGCCAGCATTTGTTGTTGTTTGTCTTTTGGATGGCAGCCATCCTTACTGGTGTGAGGTGATACCTCATTGTAGTTTTGATTTGCATTTCTCTGATAATTAGCGATGTGGAGCATCTTTTCATGTGTCTGTTGGCCATCTGTATTTCTTTTTTGGAGAACTGTCTGTTCAGTTCCTCTGCCCATTTTTTAATTGGGTTATTTGTTTTTTGTTTGTTGAGGTGTGTGAGCTCTTTATATATTCTGGACGTCAAGCCTTTATCGGATGTGTCATTTTCAAATATATTCTCCCATACTGTAGGGATCCTTTTTGTTCTATTGATGGTGTCTTTTGCTGTACAGAAGCTTTTCAGCTTAATATAGTCCCACTTACTCATTTTTGCTGTTGTTTTCCTTGCCCGGGGAGATATGTTCAAGAAGAGGTCACTCATGTTTATGTCTAAGAGGTTTTTGCCTATGTTTTCTTCCAAGAGTTTAATGGTTTCATGACTTACATTCAGGTCTTTGATCCATTTTGAGTTTACTTTTGTATATGGGGTTAGACAATGGTCCAGTTTCATTCTCCTACATGTAGCTGTCCAGTTTTGCCAGCACCACCTGTTGAAGAGACTGTCATTTCGCCATTGTATGTCCATGGCTCCTTTATCAAATATTAATTGACCATATATGTCTGGGTTAATGTCTGGATTCTCTAGTCCATTCCATTGGTCTGTGGCTCTGCTCTTGTGCCAGTACCAAATTGTCTTGATTACTATGGCTTTATAGTAGAGCTTGAAGTTGGGGAGTGAGATCCCCCCTACTTTATTCTTCTTTCTCAGGATTGCTTTCGCTATTCGGGGTCTTTGGTGTTTCCATATGAATTTTTGAATTATTTGTTCCAGTTCATTGAAGAATGTTGCTGGTAGTTTCATAGGGATTGCATCAAATCTGTATATTGCTTTGGGCAGGATGGCCATTTTAACGATATTAATTCTTCCTAGCCACGAGCATGGGATGAGTTTCCATCTGTTAGTGTCCCCTTTAATTTCTCTTAAGAGTGACTTGTAGTTTTCAGAGTATAAGTCTTTCACTTCTTTGGTTAGGTTTATTCCTAGGTATTTTATTTTTTTTGATGCAATTGTGAATGGAGTTGTTTTCCTGATTTCTCTTTCTGTTGGTTCATTGTTAGTACATAGGAAAGCCACAGATTTCTGTGTGTTGATTTTGTATCCTGCAACTTTGCTGTATTCCGATATCAGTTCTGGTAGTTTTGGGGTGGAGTCTTTAGGGTTTTTTATGTACAGTATCATGTCATCTGCAAATAGTGACAGTTTAACTTCTTCTTTACCAATCTGGATTCCTTGTATTTCTTTGTTTTGTCTGATTGCCATGGCTAGGACCTCCAGTACTATGTTAAATAACAGTGGAGAGAGTGGGCATCCCTGTCTAGTTCCCGATCTCAGAGGAAATGCTTTCAACTTCTCGCTGTTCAATATAATGTTGGCTGTGGGTTTATCATAGATGGCCTGTATTATGTTGAGGTACTTGCCCTCTATTCCCATTTTTTTTTTTTAATAATCATTTTTTATTGAAGGGTAGTTGACGCACAGTATTACATTACATTAGTTTCAAGTGTACAACACAGTGGTAGAACATTTATATACATAATTCTAGGATCCAGCTATCACCCTACCAAGCTGTTACAATATCGTGACTATATTACTTATGCTATACATTACATCCCGGTTACTTATTTATTTTACCATTGGAAGTCTGTCCTTTTTTTTTTGTTTGTTTTTGTTTGTGAGGGCATCTCTCATATTTATTGATCAAATGGTTGTTAACGACAATAAAATTCTGTATAGGGGAGTCAGTGCTCAATGTACAATCATTAATCCACCCCAAGCCTAATTTTCATCAGTCTCCAATCTTCTGAGGCATAACAAACAAGTTCTTACATGTAGAACAAATTCTTACATAATGAATAAGTTACATGGTGAACAGTACAAGGGCAGTCATCACAGAAACTTTCGGTTTTGCTCATGCATTATGAACTCTAAACAGTCAGTTCAAATATGAATACTCATTTGGTTTTTTTACTTGATTTATATGTGGATACCACATTTCTCTCTTTATTATTATTATTTTTAATAAAATGCTTAAGTGGTAGGTAGATGCAAGATAAAGGTAGAAAACATAGTTTAGTGTTGTAAGAGAGCAAATGTAGATGATCAGGTGTGTGCCTGTAGACTATGTGTTAATCCAAGCTAGACCAGGGCAATAAAACATCCACATATGCAGAAGATTTCTCTCAGAACAGGGGGGGTGAGGTTCTAAGCCTCACCTCTGTTGATCCCCAATTTCTCACCTGATGGCCCCCCTGCGACTGTGCCTGTCTTAGGTTCTTCCTCCCTTGAGGAATCTTACCCGTCTCTGGCTAACCAGTCATCTTCCGGGGCCATACATGGAAATGTGAAGTTGGTAAGTGAGAGGGAAGCCTTATTGTTTGAAAAGGTTAGCTTTTTACTTCTTTGCATATTTATGCCCTGTGGCTTCTATGCCCAGCATTTGTCTTGAGGTATCTTTACCACTTGGAGGAGTTATGATACTCGGTAAATTTGATATGAGGCACGAATTCTATTTAAGGGTTGTAATTAGGAAGGAAGAAGAAAAGCTATAGAAGTAGCAGGCGGAAGAAAACATGGGAAGATTGATTATTTCTTTGACAAATCTTCTTGTAGAGTAACTTCAGCATATATAGGTTTTAAGCTACTACTTAAATGGCGCACACACATTAACATAATAGGAGTATAGTTACATAACCAAAGCATATCTGTAATTACCAGCCATCTCCAGTGAAACCAAGAAAACCAGTTAGGCACCTTAGGCATTTGTGAAAACTTATCTATGATATGTTGGATATTGTCCAACTGAACTTGAACAGTCTGAGAGAATTCAGACAAATTAAAACAACCCATTCCTGGGGACTGTTCACATGCCATATGTTCTTTTAACAGTAAATAGTCTGTAGTTGTAAGAGTTTGGAGCGCTACAATTTGCACTTCTCCAAATTCTTGGTTGAGTTCCAACAGTATAGATCCAGTCAAATTTGTTGTTTTACTGTATGCACAGGCCAGCTTAGATATCTCCTTCCTCATTCCCATGGCAAGTCCAGGAACTGGTGGGATGAGTGCATCTACAGCTGTAGCAGTGCGTGGATCTTTGTTGGGGTTTTTTGATGATCATCTTCTGGCATGAGTCTTCCAGAGAGTGCAGATGTTGGAAGTTCTTTTTCATATCGTATCTTAGTTCATTTTCGGGGTAGCCCAATTAGGCTTTGATCTTCTGTATAAACACAAACAGACCCTTTGCCTACACTTTTATATGCCCTTTATACCCTTGTGTAGAACTCGTTGGAGGTTACCACACAGGAACTGCCCTTTTTTTTTTTTTTTTTGCTTTGTTTTTGGTATCACTAATCTACACTTACATGACGAATATTATGTTTACTAGGCTCTCCCCTATACCAGGTCCCCCCTATAAACCCCTTTACAGTCACTGTCCATCAGCATAGCAAAATGTTGTAGAATCACTACTTGCCTTCTCTGTGTTGTACAGCCCTCCCTTTTCTCCTACCCCCCCATGCATGTTAATCTTAATACCCCCCTACTTCTCCCCCCCCATATCCCTCCCTACCCACCCATCCTCCCCAGTCCCTTTCCCTTTGGTACCTGTTAGTCCATTGTTGAGTTCTGTGATTCTGGTGCTGTTTTGTTCCTTCAGTTTTTCCTTTGTTCTTATATTCCACAGATGAGTGAAATCATTTGGTATTTCTCTTTCTCCGCTTGGCTTGTTTCACTGAGCAAAATACCCTCCAGCTCCATCCATGTTGCTGCAAATGGTTGGATTTGCCCTTTTCTTATGGCTGAGTAGTATTCCATTGTGTATATGTACCACATCTTCTTTATCCATTCATCTATCGATGGACATTTAGGTTGCTTCCAATTCTTGGCTATTGTAAATAGTGCTGCGATAAACATAGGGGTGCACTGATCTTTCTCATACTTGATTGCTGCATTCTTAGGGTAAATTCCTAGGAGTGCAATTCCTGGGTCAAATGGTAAGTCTGTTTTGAGCATTTTGATGTACCTCCATACTGCTTTCCACAATGGTTGAACAAGTTTACATTCCCACCAGCAGTGTAGGAGGGTTCCCCTTTCTCCACAGACTCGCCAACATTTGTTGTTGTTTGTCTTTTGGATGGCAGCCATCCTTACTGGTGTGAGGTGATACCTCATTGTAGTTTTGATTTGCATTTCTCTGATAATTAGCGATGTGGAGCATCTTTTCATGTGTCTGTTGGCCATCTGTATTTCTGTTTTGGAGAACTGTCTGTTCAGTTCCTCTGCCCATTTTTTAATTGGGTTATTTGTTTTTTGTTTGTTGAGGCGTGTGAGCTCCTTATATATTCTGGATGTCAAGCCTTTATCGGATGTGTCATTTTCAAATATATTCTCCCATACTGTAGGGATCCTTCTTGTTCTATTGATGGTGTCTTTTGCTGTACAGAAGCTTTTCAGCTTAATGTAGTCCCACTTACTCATTTTTGCTGTTGTTTTCCTTGCCCAGGGAGATATGTTCAAGAAGAGGTCACTCATGTTTATGTCTAAGAGGTTTGTGCCTATGTTTTCTTCCAAGAGTTTAATGGTTTCATGGCTTACATTCAGGTCTTTGATCCATTTTGAGTTTACTTTTGTATATGGGGTTAGACAATGGTCCAGTTTCATTCTCCTACATGTAGCTGTCCAGTTTTGCCAGCACCACCTGTTGAAGAGACTGTCATTTCGCCATTGTATGTCCATGGCTCCTTTATCAAATATTAATTGACCATATATGTCTGGGTTAATGTCTGGATTCTCTAGTCTGTTCCATTGGTCTGTGGCTCTGCTCTTGTGCCAGTACCAAATTGTCTTGATTACTATGGCTTTATAGTAGAGCTTGAAGTTGGGGAGTGAGATCCCCCCTACTTTATTCTTCTTTCTCAGGATTGCTTTCGCTATTCGGGGTCTTTGGTGTTTCCATATGAATTTTTGAATTATTTGTTCCAGTTCATTGAAGAATGTTGCTGGTAGTTTCATAGGGATTGCATCAAATCTGTATATTGCTTTGGGCAGGATGGCCATTTTAACGATATTAATTCTTCCTAGCCACGAGCATGGGATGAGTTTCCATCTGTTAGTGTCCCCTTTAATTTCTCTTAAGAGTGACTTGTAGTTTTCAGAGTATAAGTCTTTCACTTCTTTGGTTAGGTTTATTCCTAGGTATTTTATTTTTTTTGATGCAATTGTGAATGGAGTTGTTTTCCTGATTTCTCTTTCTGTTGGTTCATTGTTGGTATATAGGAAAGCCACAGATTTCTGTGTGTTGATTTTGTATCCTGCAACTTTGCTGTATTCCGATATCAGTTCTAGTAGTTTTGGGGTGGAGTCTTTAGGGTTTTTTATGTACAGTATCATGTCATCTGCAAATAGTGACAGTTTAACTTCTTCTTTGCCAATCTGGATTCCTTGTATTTCTTTATTTTGTCTGATTGCCATGGCTAGGACCTCCAGTACTATGTTAAATAACAGTGGAGAGAGTGGGCATCCCTGTCTAGTTCCCGATCTCAGAGGAAATGCTTTCAGCTTCTCGCTGTTCAATATAATGTTGGCTGTGGGTTTATCATAGATGGCCTTTATTATGTTGAGGTACTTGCCCTCTATTCCCATTTTGCTGAGAGTTTTTAACATGAATGGATGTTGAACTTTGTCAAATGCTTTTTCAGCATCTATGGAGATGATCATGTGGTTTTTGTCTTTCTTTTTGTTGATGTGGTGGATGATGTTGATGGACTTTCGAATGTTGTACCATCCTTGCTTCCCTGGGATGAATCCCACTTGGTCATGGTGTATGATCCTTTTGATGTATTTTTGAATTCGGTTTGCTAATATTTTGTTGAGTATTTTTGCATCTACGTTCATCGGCGATATTGGTCTGTAGTTTTCTTTTTTGGTGGGGTCTTTGCCTGGTTTTGGTATTAGGGTGATGTTAGCTTCATAGAATGAGTTTGGGAGTATCCCCTCCTCCTCTATTTTTTGGAAAACTTTAAGGAGAGTGGGTATTATGTCTTCCCTGTATGTCTGATAAAATTCCGAGGTAAATCCATCTGGCCCGGGGGTTTTGTTCTTTGGTAGTTTTTTGATTACTGCTTCAATTTCGTTGCTGGTAATTGGTCTGTTTAGATTTTCTGTTTCTTTCTGGGTCAATCTTGGAAGGTTGTATTTTTCTAGGAAGTTGTCCATTTCTCCTAGGTTTCCCAGCTTGTTAGCATATAGGTTTTCATAGTATTCTCCAATAATTCTTTGCATTTCCTTGGGGTACGTCGTGATTTTTCCTTTCTCGTTTCTGATACTGTTGATTTGTGTTGACTCTCTTTTCTTCTTAATAAGTCTGGCTAGAGGCTTATCTATTTTGTTTATTTTCTTGAAGAACCAGCTCTTGGTTTCATTGATTTTTGCTATTGTTTTATTCTTCTCAATTGTATTTATTTCTTCTCTGATCTTTATTATGTCCCTCCTTCTGCTGACCTTAGGCCTCATCTGTTCTTCTTTTTCCAATTTCGATAATTGTGACATTATACCATTCATTTGGGATTGCTCTTCCTTTTTTAAATATGCTTGGATTGCTATATACTTTCCTCTTAAGACTGCTTTTGCTGTGTCCCACAGAAGTTGGGGCTTAGTGTTGTTGTTGTCATTTGTTTCCATATATTGCTGGATCTCCTTTTTGATTTGGTCATTGATCCATTGATTATTTAGGAGCATGTTGTTAAGTCTCCATGTGTTTGTGAGCCTCTTTGCTTTCTTTGTACAGTTTATTTCTAGTTTTATGCCTTTGTGGTCTGAAAAGTTGGTTGGTAGGATTTCAATCTTTTGGAATTTCTGAGGCTCTTTTTGTGGCCTAGTATGTGGTCTATTCTGGAGAATGTTCCATGTGCACTTAAGAAGAATGTATATCCTGCTGCTTTTGGATGTAGAGTTCTATAGATGTCTATTAGGTCCATCTGCTCTATTGTGTTGTTCAGTGCTTCCGTGTCCTTACTTATTTTCTGCCCAGTGGATCTATCCTTTGGGGTGAGTGGTGTGTTGAAGTCTCCTAGAATGAATGCATTGCAGTCTATATCCCCCTTTAGTTCTGTTAGTATTTGTTTCACATATGCTGGTGCTCCTGTGTTGGGTCCATATATATTTAGAATGGTTATATCCTCTTGTTGGACTGAGCCCTTTATCATTATGTAATGTCCTTCTTTATCTCTTGTTACTTTCTTTGTTTTGAAGTCTATTTTGTCTGATATTAGTACTGCAACCCCTGCTTTCTTCTCACTGTTGTTTGCTTGAAATATGTTTTTCCATCCCTTGACTTTTAGTCTGTACATGTCTTTGGATTTGAGGTGAGTTTCTTGTAAGCAGCATATAGATGGGTCTTGCTTTTTTATCCATTCTGTTACTCTGTGTCTTTTGATTGGTGCATTCAACCCATTAACATTTAGGGTGACTATTGAAAGATATGTACTTATTGCCATTGCAGGCTTTAAATTCGTGGTTACCAAAGGTTCAAGGTTAGCCTCTTTAGTATCTTACTGCCTAACTTAGCTCGCTTATTGAGCTGTTATATACACTTTCTGGAGATTCTTTTCTTCTCTCCCTTCTTGTTCCTCCTCCTCGATTCTTCATATGTTGGGTGTTTTGTGCTGTGCTCTTTCTAGGAGCGCTCCCATCTAGAGCAGTCCCTGTAAGATGTTCTGTAGAGGTGGTTTGTGGAAAGCAAATTCCCTCAGCTTTTGTTTGTCTGGGAATTGTTTAATCCCACCGTCATATTTGAATGATAGTCGTGCTGGATACAGTATCCTTGGTTCAAGGCCCTTCTGTTTCATTGTATTAAATATATCATGCCATTCTCTTCTGGCCTGTAGGGTTTCTGTTGAGAAATCTGATGTTAGCCTGATGGGTTTCCCTTTATAGGTGACCTTTTTCTCTCTAGCTGCGTTTAACACTCTTTCCTTGTCCTTGATCTTTGCCATTTTAATTATTATGTGTCTTGGTGGTGTCCTTCTTGGATCCTTTCTGTTGGGGGTTCTGTGTATTTCCGTGGTCTGTTCGATTATTTCCTCCCCCAGTTTGGGGAAGTTTTCAGCAATTATTTCTTCTAAGACACTTTCCATCTCTTTTCCTCTCTCTTCTTCTTCTGGGACCCCTATAATATGGATATTGTTCCTTTTGGATTGGTCACACAGTTCTCTTAATATTGTTTCATTCCTGGAGATCCTTTTGTCTCTCTCTCTATGTCAGCTTCTATGCGTTCCTGTTCTCTGATTTCAATTCCATCAATGGCCTCTTGCATCCTATCCATTCTGCTTATAAATCCTTCCAGAGTTTGTTTTTTTTCTGTAATCTCCTTTCTGGCATCTGTGATCTCCCTCCGGACTTCATCCCATTTCTCTTCCGTATTTCTCTGCATCTCTGTCAGCATGTTTATGATTCTTATTTTGAATTCTTTTTCAGGAAGACTGGTTAGGTCTGTCTCCTTCTCTGGTGTTGTCTCTGTGATCTTTGTCTGCCTGTAGCTTTGCCTTTTCATGGTGATAGGAATAGTTTGCAGAGCTGGGACGAGTGACGGCTGGAAGGACTTCCTTTCTTGTTGGTTTGTGGCCCTCCTCTCCTGGGAGAACAGCGACCTCTAGTGGCTTGTGCTGCGCAGCTGCGCGCAGACAGGGCTTCTGCTTCCTGCCCGGCTGCTATGGAGTTAATCTCCGCTGTTGCTGTGGGCGTGGCCTGGCTCGGGCAGCTGCTCCAAAATGGTGGAGTCGCGTTGGAGCTGGAGCGGCTGGGAGGCTATTTATCTCCGTAAGGGGCCTCCCTGCTCCCTGCAGCCCAGGGGTTAGGGTGCCCAGAGATCCCGGATTCCCTACCTCTGGATTAAGTGACCCGCCCTGCCCCTTTAAGGCTTCCAAAAAGCACCTGCCAAAACAAAACAACGACCACCAAAAAGAAAAAAGAAAAAAATTTTTAAATTAAAAAAAAAAAAATTTTTTTTAGTTAAAAAAAAAAAGGTGGTCGCTCGTTTTTCTTTATTCTCCGGTGCCAGCCTCAGGCCTCTGCTCACCGGTCTTGCTGCCCTGTTTCCCTAGTATTGGGGTCCCTATCCCTTTAAGACTTCCAAAAAGCGCTCGCCAAAACAAAACAGCAAAAAAGCAAAAAACAAAAACAAAACAAAACAAAAAAATGGTCGCGCGCTTTTCTTATGTCCTCCGGCACCCAGCCTCCGGTGCCCGCTCACTGTTCTTGCTGCCCTGTTTTCCTAGTATCGAGCGCCCTGCACTCTGTCCCGGATGGCTGGGGCTGTGTGTTCGGCAGTCCTGGGCTCCGTCTCCCTCCCGCTCTGCCTATTCTTCTCCCGCTGGTAGTTGGGCGGATGGGCGCTGGGCTCCCGCCGGGCCGGGGCTTGTATCTTACCCCCTTCGCGAGGCGCTGGGTTCTCTCAGGTGCGGATGTGGTCTGGATATTGTCCTGTGTCCTCTGGTCTTTATTGTAGGAAGGGTTGTCTTTGTTATATTTTTTTTTTTTTTTTTTTTTATTCAACATTTATATACATGATAATTCTAGGTACCAGCTATCACCATACCAAGTTATTACAATATTTTGACTATATTCCTTATGCTATACATTACATCCCGGTTACTTATTTATTTTACAATTGGAAGTGTGTACTTTTTTTTGGTTGTTGTTGTTAGGGCATCTCTCATATTTATTGATCAAATGGTTGTTAACAACAATAAAATTCTGTATAGGGGAGTCAATGCTCAATGCACAATCATTAATCCACCCCAAGCCTAATTTTCGTCAGTCTCCAATCTTCTGAAGCATAACGAACAAGTTCTTACATGGAGAACAAATTCTTACATAGTGAATAAGTTACATGGTGAACAGTACAAGGGCAGTCATCACAGAAACCTTCGGTTTTGCTCATGCATTATGAACTATAAACAGTCAGTTCAAATATGAATACACATTTGATTTTTATACTTGATTTATATGTGGATACCACATTTCTCTCTTTATTATTTTTAATAAAATGCTGAAGTGGTAGGTAGATACGAGATAAAGGTAGAAAACATAGTTTAGTGTTGTAACAGAGCAAATGTAGATGATCAGGTGTGTGCCTGTAGACTATGTGTTAATCCAAGCTAGACCAGGGCAATAAAACATCCACATATGCAGAAGATTTCTCTCAGAACAGGGAGGGTGAGGTTCTAAGCCTCACCTCTGTTGATCCCCAATTTCTCACCTGATGACCCCCCTGCGACTGTGCCTGTCTTAGGTTGTTCCTCCCTTGAGGAATCTTACCCGTCTCTGGCTAACCAGTCATCTTCCGGGGCCATACAGGGAAATGTTAAGTTGGTAAGTGAGAGAGAAGCCTTATTGTTTGAAATGGTTAGCTTTTTATTTCTTTGCATATTTATGCCCTGTGGCTTCTATGCCCAGCATTTGTCTTGAGGTATCTTTACCACTTGGAGGAGTTATGATACTCGGTAAATTTGATATGAGGCACGAATTCTATTTAAGAATTCGTTGTAATTAGGAAGGAAGAAGAAAAGCTATAGAAGTAGCAGGCGGGAGAAAACATGGGAAGATTGATTATTTCTTTGACATATCTTCTTGTAGAGTAACTTCAGCATGTATAGATTTTAAGCTACTACTTAAATTGCGCACACACATTAACATAATAGGAGTATAGTTACATAACCAAAGCATACCTCTAATTACCAGCCATCTCCAGTGAAACCAAGAAAACCAGTTAGGCACCCTAGGCATTTGTGAAAACTTATCAATGATATGATGGTTATTATCTAACTGAATTTGAATAGTTTGAGAAAAATCAGACAAATTAAAACAACCCATTCCTGGGCACTGTTCACATCCCATATGTTCTTTTAACAGTAAATAGTCTGTAGTTGTAAGATTTTGGAGCGCTACAATTTGCACTTCTCCTAATTCTTGGTTGAGTTCCAACAGTATAGATCCAGTCAAATTTGTTGTTTTACTGTATGCACAGGCCAGCTTAGATATCTCCTTCATTCCCATGGCAAGTCCAGGAGCTGGTGGGATGAGTGCATCTACAGCTGTAGCAGTGCATGGATCTTTGTTGGGGTTTTTTGATGATCATCTTCTGGCATGAGTCTTCCTGAGAGTGCTGATGTTGGAAGTTCTCTTTCATATCGTATCTTAGTTCATTTTCGGGGTAGCCAAATTAGGCTTTGATCCTCTGTATAAACACAAACAGACCCTTTGCCTACACTTTTATATGTCCTTTATATCATTGTGTAGAACTCATTAGAGGTCACCACATAGGAACTGCATTTTTTTTTCTAATCATTAATCTACACTTACATGACGAATACTTTGTTTACTAGGCTCTCCCCTATACCAGGTCCCCCCTATATACTCCTTTACAGTCACTGTCCATCAGCATAGCAACCTGTTGTAGAATCACTACTTGTCTTCTCTGTGTTGTACAGCCCTCCCCTTTCTCCCACCCCGCTATGGATGCTAATCTTAATACCCCCCTACTTCTCCCCCCCTTATCCCTCCCTACCCACCCATCCTCCCCAGTCCCTTTCCCTTTGGTACCTGTTAGTCCATTGTTGAGTTCTGTGATTCTGGTGCTGTTTTGTTCCTTCAGTTTTTCCTTTGTTCTTATATTCCACAGATGAGTGAAATCATTTGGTATTTCTCTTTCTCTGCTTGGCTTGTTTCACTGAGCAAAATACCCTCCAGCTCCATCCATGTTGCTGCAAATGGTTGGATTTGCCCTTTTCTTATGGCTGAGTAGTATTCCATTGTGTATATGTACCACATCTTCTTTATCCATTCATCTATCGATGGACATTTAGGTTGCTTCCAATTCTTGGCTATTGTAAATAGTGCTGCGATAAACATAGGGGTGCACTGATCTTTCTCATACTTGATTGCTGCATTCTTAGGGTAAATTCCTAGGAGTGCAATTCCTGGGTCAAATGGTAAGTCTGTTTTGAGCATTTTGATGTACCTCCATACTGCTTTCCACAATGGTTGAACAAGTTTACATTCCCACCAGCAGTGTAGGAGGGTTCCCCTTTCTCCACAGACTCGCCAACATTTGTTGTTGTTTGTCTTTTGGATGGCAGTCATCCTTACTGGTGTGAGGTGATACCTCATTGTAGTTTTAATTTGCATTTCTCTGATAATTAGCGATGTGGAGCATCTTTTCATGTGTCTGTTGGCCATCTGTATTTCTTTTTTGGAGAACCGTCTGTTCAGTTCCTTTGCCCATTTTTTAATTGGGTTATTTGTTTTTTGTTTGTTGAGGCGTGTGAGCTCTTTATATATTCTGGACGTCAAGCCTTTATCGGATGTGTCATTTTCAAAGATATTCTCCCATACTGTAGGGTTCCTTTTTGTTCTATTGATGGTGTCTTTTGCTGTACAGAAGCTTTTCAGCTTAATATAGTCCCACTTGTTCATTTTTGCTGTTGTTTTCCTTGCCCGGGGAGATATGTTCAAGAAGAGGTCACTCATGTTTATGTCTAAAAGGTTTGTGCCTATGTTTTCTTCCAAGAGTTTAATGGTTTCATGACTTACATTCAGGTCTTTGATCCATTTTGAGTTTACTTTTGTATATGGGGTTAGACGATGGTCCAGTTTCATTCTCCTACATGTAGCTGTCCAGTTTTGCCAGCACCATCTGTTGAAGAGACTGTCATTTCGCCATTGTATGTCCATGGCTCCTTTATCAAATATTAATTGACCATATATGTCTGAGTTAATGTCTGGATTGTCTAGTCTTTTCCATTGGTCTGTGGCTCTGTTCTTGTGCCAGTACCAAATTGTCTTGATTACTATGGCTTTATAATACAGCTTTAAGTTGGGGAGTGAGATCCCCCCTACTTTATTCTTCTTTCTCAGGATTGCTTTGGCTATTCGGGGTCTTTGGTGGTTCCATATGAATTTTTGAATTATTTGTTCCAGTTCATTGAAGAATGTTGCTGGTAGTTTCATAGGGATTGCATCAAAACTGTATATTGCTTTGGGCAGGATGGCCATTTTGACGATATTAATTCTTCCTAGCCATGAGCATGGGATGCGTTTCCATCTGTTAGTGTCCCCTTTAATTTCTTTTAAGAGTGACTTGTAGTTTTCCGAATATAAGTCTTTCACTTCTTTGGTTAGGTTTATTCCTAGGTATTTTATTTTTTTTGATGCAATTGTGAATGGAGTTGTTTTCCTGATTTCTCTTTCTGTTGGTTCATTGTTGGTATATAGGAAAGCCACAGATTTCTGTGTGTTGATTTTGTATCCTGCAACTTTGCTGTATTCCGATATCAGTTCTAGTAGTTCTGGGGTGGAGTCTTTAGGGTTTTTTATGTACAGTATCATGTCATCTGCAAATAGTGACAGTTTGACTTCTTCTTTGCCAATCTGGATTCCTTGTATTTTTTTGTTTTGTCTGATTGCGATGGCTAGGACGTCTAGTACAATGTTAAATAACAGTGGGGAGAGTGGGCATCCCTGTCTAGTTCCCGATCTCAGCGGAAATGGTTTCAGCTTCTCGCTATTCAATATAATGTTGGCTGTGGGTTTTTCATAGATGGCCTTTATTATGTTGAGGTACTTGCCCTCTATTCCCATTTTGCTGAGAGTTTTTATCATGAATGGATGTTGAACTTTGTCAAATGCTTTTTCAGCATCTATGGAGATGATCATGTGGTTTTTGTCTTTCTTTTTGTTGATGTGGTGGATGATATTGATGGACTTTCGAATGTTGTACCATCCTTGCATCCCTGGGATGAATCCCACTTGGTCATGGTGTACGATGGTTTTGATGCATTTTTGAATTCGGTTTGCTAAAATTTTGTTGAGTATTTTTGCGTCTACGTTCATCAGGGATATTGGTCTGTAGTTTTCTTTTTTGGTGGTGTCCTTGCCTGGTTTTGGTATTAGGGTGATGTTAGCTTCATAGAATGAGTTTGGGAGTATCCCCTCCTCTTCTATTTCTTGGAAAACTTTAAGGAGAATGGGTATTATGTCTTCCCTGTATGTCTGATAAAATTCCGAGGTAAATCCATCTGGCCCGGGGGTTTTGTTCTTTGGTAGTTTTTTGATTACTGCTTCAATTTCGTTGCTGGTAATTGGTCTGTTTAGATTTTCTGTTTCTTTTTGGGTCAGTCTTGGAAGGTTGTATTTTTCTAGGAAGTTGTCCATTTCTCCTAGGTTTCCCAGCTTGTTAGCATATAGGTTTTCATAGTAGTCTCTAATAATTCTTTGTATTTCTGCGGGATCTGTTGTGATTTTTCCTTTCTCATTTCTGATACTGTTGATTTGTGTTGACTCTCTTTTCCTCTTAATAAGTCTGGCTAGAGGCTTATCTATTTTGTTTATTTTTTCGACCAGCTCTTGGTTTCATTGATTTTTGCTATTGTTTTATTCTTCTCAATTGTATTTATTTCTTCTCTGATCTTTATTATGTCCCTCCTTCTGCTGACCTTAGGCCTCATTTGTTCTTCTTTTTCCAATTTTGATAGTTGTGACATTAGACCGTTCATTTGGGATTGCTCTTCCTTTTTTAAATATGCTTGGAGTGCTATATACTTTCCTCTTAAGACTGCTTTTGCTGCGTCCCACAGAAGTTGGGGCTTAGTGTTGTTGTTGTCATTTGTTTCCATATATTGCTGGATCTCCATTTTGATTTGGTCATTGATCCATTGATTATTTAGGAGCGTGTTGTTTAGCCTCCATGTGTTTGTGAGCCTTTTTGCTTTCTTTGAACAGTTTATTTCTAGTTTAATGCCTTTGTGGTCTGAAAAGTTGGTTGGTAGGATTTCAATCTTTTGGAATTTACTGAGGCTCTTTTTGTGTCCTAGTATGTGGTCTATTCTGGAGAATGTTCCATGTGCACTTGAGAAGAACGTGTATCCTGTTGCTTTTGGATGTAGAGTTCTGTAGATGTCTATTAGGTCCATCTGTTCTAGTGTGTTGTTCAGTGCCTCTGTGTCCTTACTTATTTTCTGTCTGGTGGATCTGTCCTTTGGAGTGAGTGGTGTGTTGAAGTCTCCTAGAATGAATGCATTGCATTCTATTTCCTCCTTTAGTTCTGTTAATATTTGTGTCAGGTATGTTGGTGCTCCTGTATTGGGTGCATATATATTTATAATGGTTATATCCTCTTGATGGACTGAGCCCTTTATCATTATGTAATGTCCTTCTTTGTCTTTTGTTACTTTCTTTATTTTGAAGTCTGTTTTGTCTGATACCAGAATTGCAACACCTGCTTTCTTCTCTCTGTTGTTTGCTTGAAATATCTTTTTCCATCCCTTGACTTTAAGTCTGTGCGCGTCTTTGGGTTTGAGGTGAGTCTCTTGTAAGCAGCATATGGATGGATCTTGCTTTTTTATCCATTCTATTACTCTGTGTCTTTTGATTGGTGCATTCAGTCCATTTACATTTAGGGTGATTATTGAAAGGTATGAATTTATTGCCATTGCAGGCTTTAAGTTTGTGGTTACCAAAGGTTTAGGGTTAGCTTCTTTACTGTCTTACTGTCTAACTTAACTCGCTTGTTGAGCTATTATAAACACAATCTGATGATTCTTTATTTCTCTCCCTTCTTATTCCTCCTCCTCCCTTCTTCATATGTTGGGTGTTTTGTTTTGTGCTCTTTTGAGGAGTGCTCCCATCTAGAGCAGTCCCTGTAGGATGCCCTGTAGAGGTGGTTTGTGGGAGGCAAATTCCCTCAACTTTTGCTTGTCTGGGAATTGTTTAATCCCTCCTTCATATTTAAATGATATTCGTGCTGGATACAGTAGTCTTGGTTCGAGGCCCTTCTGTTTCATTGCATTAAGTATATCATGCCATTCTCTTCTGGCTTGTAGGGTTTCTGTTGAGAAGTCTGATGATAGCCTGATGGGTTTTCCTTTGTAGGTAACCTTTTTTTTCTCTCTGGCTGCTTGTAATACTTTGTCCTTGTCTTTGATCTTTGCCATTTTAATTATTATGTGTCTTGGTGTTGCCCTCCTTGGATCCCTTGTCATGGGAGTTCTGTGTACCTCTGTGGTCTGAGAGGCCATTTCTTCCCCTAGTTTGGGGAAATTTTCAGCAATTATTTCTTCAAAGACATTTTCTATCCCCTTTTCTCTCTCTACTTCTTCTGGAATGCCTATGATTCTTATATTATTCCTTTTATATTGATCACTCAGCTCTCTTAAAATTCTTTCATTCCTGGAGATCCTTTCATCTCTCTCTGCATCAGCTTCTCTGCGTTCCTGTTCTCTGTTTTCTAGTCCATTAATGGTCTCTTGCATCTCGTCCATTCTGGTTTGAAGTCCTTCCAGAGCTTGTTTTATTTCTGAATTCTCCTTCCTTAGTTCTTGCATATTTCTCTGCAAGTCCATCAGCATGGTTATGACTTTTGTTTTGAATTCTTTTTCAGGTAGACTGGCTAAATCTATCTCCCCAGATTCCTTCTCAGGGGAAGATGTAGCAGATGCTGAAGATGTCTGGGTTAGTCTTGTCTGGATCATATTTTTTTGCCTTTTCATGTTGACAGGTGCTATTGACTGTCAGCTGGGAGGGCCAAAATTTTCACTTACTACTGGCCTTTCTTTACTGGGGCAACTGCGACCCCTAGTGGCTTGTGTTGGGTAATTGCGTGTAGAGTGGGTCTTTGTGTCTTGCCTGGCCGGGAGGGAGAAATTTCCCTTTCTGTGGGCGGAATTTGTCTCAGGCTGCTTCTCTGCTTTCGCAGCGCCCGGTGGGGTGATGGATGGGGGGGCTGCTTGACTGTTTGCCTCCGTGAGGGGTCTCAGAGCTGTTGCCCAGGGGGTTAGTGCACCCGGTTTTCCCTGTAATTTCCAGCTGCTGTACTGTGACCTGGGTTGTTTCCGTCAAGCTGTTAAGTCCCTGTCCCTTTAAGACTTTCAAAAAGCCCCCGCTTTTCTTTGTCACAGGGGCATCAGCTTCAGCACCCGCTCAGAGGTCTTACTCCTTGTTCCCCCAGTATCCAGGGCCCCCTGGGCATTACTGTGTCTGCGCTCTGGCCCGGATGGCTGGGGCTGGGTGCTCGGCAGTCCTGGGCTCCGTCTCCCTCCCGCTCTGCCTATTGTTCTCCCGCCGGGAGCTGGGGGGAGGGGCGCTCGGGTCCCGCCGGGCCGGGGCTTGTATCTTACCCCTTTCACCAGGCGCTGGATTCTTGCTGGTGTAGCTGCAGTCTGGCCACTGTCCTGTGTCTTCTGGTCTCTCTTTTAGGGCTAGTTGTGTTTGTTGTATTTTCAAAGGTATATATGTTTTTGGGAGGAGATTCCCACTGTCCTACTCACGCCGCCATGTTGGCTCCGCCCTCTCTTTGTTATATTTTCATAGATATATGTTGTTTTGGGAGGAGATTTCCGCTGCTCTACTCACGCCGCCATCTTCCCTCAATCCTTTAACTTTTTAAATAGTGAACATATTTGTGATAGTATTTTAACATCCTTGTCTGTTAATTATGTAATCTGTCATCTTCCTGTTTCATTTCTTATCTAGCAATTTTTAATTTTATGTTGTTGAGTTCTGAATTTTTTTTTTATACTCCTTTGAAGAGCATTGGACCTTCTCTTGAAGACAGTTAAATTAATTGTGAATCAATTTGATTCTTTGAAGGCTTATTTTAGGCCAAGTCTAAATAGCTTTAACTCTAGGACTAATTTAGCCCCATTACCAAGGCATTGTCCTTCTGAGATCTCTACTGTAAGCCCCAAGTATTTCATAAATGCTCTCCATTCTGGCTGATGGGAACTTGAATATTCCCCAGCTCTGTGCAGCTTTAGACATAGCTCAGCTTATAGCTCCCTGGTAATTATTCTTTTCTTGAAACTATTCTCTTTCTGGCCTGATGGAGTTTCATACCATGCATGTGAAGACTGGTATTCAATTAAAGATTCAAGGAGACCCCTATGCATATTTCTGGAGTGCTTTCTCTGCACACCTTCCTCATCTTCAGTGCTACACTGCACAGCCTAGGTGCTGCAGTTTCCCTCAACACTGATCTCTGTCCCACTAAGTGAGACTCCCAGCTCTATTTGATCTTCCCCTCCCTGTGCCACAGTCCAGAAATTGCCTCCAACTGTAAAGATCACAGACTTACTTCATTTGTTTCCTTTTTCTTGGGGATAATAGGTGGCAGTGCCATAATAATCTGCTTTCTGAGAAAGCGTAAGGAAAAAAATAACAAAATATTAGCAAATTTAATTTCCTGTAACTGAAAGTTTACCATTATTTGTAACATTTCCCCCAAGTTTCAAACCAAATTTAATATATATGTTTTCCTGTTTACAAAATAGGAGAAAATTAATGGGAAAATAATTTGGGAAACTTCAAAGTCTATAAAAAGCCTTACAATATTTTACTCTAATTACAAAAGTTTATCATATTACTCATTGCCATTTTAAAGTCTCAAAGGAAAGGGGCTTTATATTATTGGTTTCCTTCAATGATCTTCTGATTTGAAGATCAGAATAAGCAATAAAACTACTTAGTGAAAATAGGATATACTAAAGAAAGAGCATGATACCTTGAATCAAAGTTCCTGAGTTTGTGGAATTAGGTGGTCCAAAGCTTGGGCCTTAGATACAAAATGGTGAAAGTTTAGAAAGCTAAAGGAAACAAAGGAATGATTCTTTTGTTATTTTTTGAAAAGGCAAAATTTGAAAGAAAATAAAAACATTCAGATCTCTGAGAGAAATAGAAACGTAAGGAGCAGAGAAATTCTGGGTCTGAAGATGAAAGGAGATAAAGCCAGCACATATGTTAGCATCTCTGCTTTCTGTGTTGACTAAAACAGAGATAGGGTGGGTTACAAATCTGCCAAAGCTCTCTAATGTATTTTATATCCCAAATCCCTGAGCTTTTAAAATGTTGTCACTTTAAATTTAAGTACAAATATGAACTAGGTGCTAAGGAACAGCTTCTTGGCCTTCCTTAAAGATTAGGTAAGATACATAAATCAGCACACTATTTAGTTTTATACAAATAAAAGTTCCAGACACAGCTAAGCATAATTTGAATTTGCAAAAAGTATTTTTTTTTGGAAATTAATGATGATTCTTTTACCTCTATTACATCCTTTCAAATACATGGTAAAGCATAAATTTCAGATCAGTGTAGAATACAAGTTTTGAATTAAAGCTGATACTTTACACTGGACTTCAGTGATATCCTTAAAGCAGAAATTTCCATTGGACCACATACATTATAGAGGTAATTATTACTCAGGATGTATTTTAGTTTATCATTCATCAGGATTTTTTTGTTTGTTTTGGTAATGTAAAAATAGTCTTGTTGATTGAGAAAGCTCTGAAATTTTTGTCTTGGGCAAACACAAGAACAACATTCATTGATATCTATGCTTTTAATTTTAGTAACAAAAAACAAGAAATGCCTCATTCCACCAACAAAGAGCTGATCCTTGGCATCATGGTGGGAACTACTGGAATCAGCTTGCTGCTTCTGTGGTACCACAAGGTTCGCAAACCAAGGACAGCAATGAATTTACCTAAGTTTCTTTCTCTGGGTAATACATTTGGTTCAATGACTTTGCAAGATGAACATGGCCAAGGAGCAGCAGCCATTTTTCAAGGAAGGCAACTTCAGATATTGGAGAAGTTAAATGAATTACTGACAAATATGGAAGAACTCAAAAAGGAGATTGGAGTTCTTAAAGAAGCCATCCCAAAGCTGGAGGAATATATCCAAGGCGAACTTGGAGGAAAGGTAACTGTCCATAAGATAAGTCCTCAGCACCGAGCTAGAAAGAGAAGGCTTGCCACGGCTCAAAATTCAGCAACGAGTAATAGTTCAGAAGAAGCAGAAAGTGAAGGAGGGTAAGTTTCTTTAAGATTTTGCCATGTTGGATTGATTATTTATTGCCTTGTTGCTGTCTTTTAAGTGCTTTCATTATGCATTTCTAGTCATATATTCTGCTACTAACAAGACATAAAAGGAGTGATTATTTGATCTTACATTATAATTCAGTAGTGGTATGTAAGAGTTAGTACTAGGTGACATCATGCAAGTATTAAGCAAGCCAGTACTTGTTTGCCAAAATGTGTAACCTATTTTCTTATGTGTGGCCCGTGTCACGTATTATATAAGAATTGTCCAATAAGTGCTGTCCAACAGACCTTTCTACAATGATGGAAATGGTCTATGTTGCTCAATATGGTAGCCATTAGCCACCACATTAAGCACTTGAAATGTAACTAGTGCAACTGAGAAACTGAATTTTAATTTTATTTAATTGTAATTAATTTAAGTTTAAATAGCCACATGGGACTAGTGGCTACTTGATTGGACAGTGCAGACATAGAAAAATTTGAGAATGTATAAGTGATTCAGCATCATCCTTGCCTGGGGTAATTCATTGAATTCTAAAACCAAATACATAAATAATATTCTTGTAGAAGAAAAAAACAAATGATTTATTAATGAAGAAATTATGCCTAGCTAGTGTTTTTGAGGAGCAAAATAGACTTGTTCAAGAAATTCTAGAAAAAGAAGCAACCTTTGATAAATTGAAAACAAATAAAAAGAAGATAAATTGTAGGATTTAATTAACTTCAAGTAATGTTATTGGCATAAATTGTTTATGTGGATTCAAGAAGGGTTTGTGGAATTTATGAGTAACAATCACAGAGGGCTAACAGGAAAAATTAGACATATCAAAACTTTGATGTCAAGACATTCCCTCCTCTTGCTTGATCCTGGGTATCTTTGTTAGCAATAGAATACTAGAATAGATGTAATAAACCCTAATGACTAGTCAGAATCACTACTCTCCAAATGATAAGAAATAACAAGTATTGGTGATGATGTGGAGAAAAGAAAACCCTTCTGCAGTGTTGGTGGGAATGTCAATTGGTGCAGCCACTGTGGAAAGCAGAATGGAGGTTCCTTAAAATACTAGAAATAGAAATATCATATGACCCAGTAATTCCACTTCTAGGTATATACCTGAAGAAAACAAAATCTCTGATTTGAAAAGATATCTGCACCCCTATGCTTGTTGCTGTTTTTTAAGTGCTTTCATTATGCATTTCCACATTATTTACAATATCCAAGATATGGAAGCAACCAAAGTGCTCACCAATAGGTGAATGGGTAAAGGTGATATGACACATATACACAATGGAATATTATTCAGCCATAAAAAGGAAAGAAATCTTGCTATTTGCAACAGCACAGATGGACTAAGCAAAATAAGCCAGACAGAGAAAGACAAAAATTATGACTTCACTTACATGTGGAATCTAAAAACAAAACAAAAACAAAATGTAATAAATGAATAAAACAGAAATAGACTTGTAGACACAGAGAAGGGACTGGTGGTTACCATGGGGGTGGGTGGGTGAAATAGGTGAAGAGGGTAAAGAAGAGCAAGATCTCAGTCATGATATAAATTAGCCACAGGATGAAAGTACAGCAGAGAGAACATAATAATTTTTTAGTATAATTCTATGTTGACAGGTAGTAACTACACATTGGGGTGAGCACTTAATAATGTAGCTAACTGCCAAATCACTATGTTGTATACTTGAAACCAGTATAATATTGTATATTAACTATACTTCAATAAAATATAATAGTTAAAAAAAAACATTGCTATACTCCCCTGCCAAAAACAACTGTAGTGACTTGGAGTAGATTACAGTGAGTGACACTTAATAAAGTAGAAGGAAAGAAACTTTATCTGTTTAGTCATACTTCAGAGAAATAAAACTAGCAAACAAATACAAACTTAATGTGGTTTTTTTTTTTTAGAGAAAGAGGAATAAGATACAGAAAGGTTTAACACATCTTTCTAAATAAATACCTAGAAACAAACCTTTAAATAAATAAATAATTTCTTAAAACAAGGTCTTTGTAAAGTGTATTTGTGTAAATCTTAGATTGCCTGTCCTTTTATAACCTCCCATGGGACAGAAATGACTAGTCTTAGTAAGATACAGCCACAACCACAACCCCATTATCACATTTAAGATGCGGTAGACAGTGTCCTTGAAAGCAAAATTAAAACATCAAACAACAATTACATGTTCTATATGTCAGATTTCTCTTTTGCAAGAGACACCTAAAAATTTTGATTTCTTACTAAAACAGATGTCAATCACAATTTAGTGATACTATTAGTTTTATACAAGAAAGAAAAAATTCTAAGTTGTCATACACTTGAGTGGGTAGATGAATAGAATGCATTTTCTGTAAACATTATTAGAATCTTCTGCATGCCTCTTAGTGTACAGTATCATCATGGACATGTGGATTTATGCCTTTTTTGGACTCGGCTAATTTCATAGTTGTGGAGGTAACAGTGACTGAGGCTCAAATTCTCATAATGTGGCATCAGAGGGTCTTTCAAGGTCCTTTCTTTTCCTTCTTAGCACTCGGGTGAACATCTTGGAAAGCGTCTTTGCTTCTTGGTGATAATCATATTTCGATTGGTTCTGTTTTTGTGCCTGCTCCAAGACTTGGAATCTGCTACTGCCTTGGCAGCATTGGTCCCTTTCAGTGGGAACAGCACCAGACAGCCCCCAAAATCGGGGTGTATGGAGGAGTACTCTTTTCAGTCAGGATGGTACCAGAGGTCGTTTTGGCCCCTGAGGGACTGGATAAGGAAAAATTGTTTTAAATATTTTTAAGGTCTCTAGTGCACACTGATGTTCGCAATTTAAATTTAAGGACTTCCTTATTGCTGAAAACTTTTTAGTTCATTTTCTTTTTGAAGCTGCTCGCTGCTCTTTTCTCTGTCAGCCTTTACCTGTATTGCTCTATGAAACTATGGGTTTAAAAGGTTATTTAAATCACAATGTTATGTGAAGCTTTAGAAACCTC
Organism: Manis pentadactyla; assembly: GCF_030020395.1. Taxonomy (NCBI): domain Eukaryota; kingdom Metazoa; phylum Chordata; class Mammalia; order Pholidota; family Manidae; genus Manis; species Manis pentadactyla. Next base: position 205,707,725 of record NC_080020.1, on the reverse strand, counting down.
TCTTTCAGAAGTTACATCTATTCTAGCTTAAAGTAATACCCCATAATAAATTCCTTGTGCTTCTATTTCATGTGAGCTTTAAGAAGAATGCATATGTTTCACATACACGATTCGGTTAGGTAAAGAGGGTTGCATAGTGATCCTATGAGCCTTCTTTCTTTCTTTTTTTGACTTAAATATTTTCATTTTAGTGTTAAGTCCATATGATACCTTCAAATAGTATCAAGAGATACAATATTGATGTTCTGAAAAGAGAAAGAAAACTCACAAATCTACCCTAAAAAGAGCACCAGCATAAAATAAGCCATAATACCTAATACCTGAGAAGGTACTGCTTTATGAATAATACAGGATGATGATGAAACAAGGTCACAGACAGACATAGACTTTGGAGGCTTTCTTTAAAACTTCTTAAGCTTTCATTTTCATGAGGCCAAATACAGACTTTGCTTTTTGTTCATTTACATTTTTATTCTTGCGACTATTTTCTTCTGCCAAATCCACTTTAGTGTTGAATTTCACTTTTTCAAGGCCTTGAGAAAAAGACAAATTCAGATTATTCATTATGTGGTGATTCTGTATTCTTGCATGTTGTAGTGTTATGGAAAATACTGGAAAACCTGGACTGGATCACTGAAGGAAGAACCAGGCGGCACTCGGAGGTCTTGGAGTGCTGAGGTTTATGGTGCACCGGTGGGCTCAGAGGGGAGTGATCTCCCAAGGTCTGAGCCCTGAGCACAGGCAAGGGGAGCAATTTATATTATTTTGATATGTGGCATTTCGGCATGCGCAGGGCAAAAGAGGAGCCCGGAGGAGGGGAGGGGGGAGCTGGGAGTGCTTTGCCAACTGGAGGGAAAAAGCGGTTTGCTGACCTTGACAGCTGTGTTGAATATTTTCCTTATAAGTAGAAGTACAAATTGGCAAAAAATTGTCTTTGGGATTTTTAAAAATAAAATATGACACATAAAATTGAAATCTTCTTTATACTCCCCTCTCTCAGAGGTAACTATCATCCTGAAGTTGGTGTAGATTCTTCCTTTGAACGTTTTAATGTTTCTCCTACATGTTCATGTTTACATAAACAATGAATAAATGGTCTTTGGTTCTTAAAATTCACATAAATGGCATGATATGGTACCTATCATTTTGTAACGTGCTTCTGCATCAAATGTTTTATTGAGATTTTTCCATATTGATGTGTGTCAACTTATTTCATTCTTTTCAGGTGCTGTGCTGCATTCCATCATATGAGTATCCTTACTTTATTTCCCTATTAATGGATGTTTAGGTCCCCATTTTCTTATAAACAATGCTGTGTTGAATACCTTTCTTTATAATTCCCTACATACATTTGTAATTTGAAAGTATATACTTAGAAGTGGATGCTGAGTTACAGGCTAAATATTATTATGTATTACTCAGTTATTCTTTGGAGTGTAGCCATCCACAGTCCTATAAGCTGTGTATGAGAAATCTCATTTTTCCATACAAATTATTATACTGTTCAGTTTTTCAATTTTAACTAATTTGGTGGAGATTAAGCGGTAACTAATCATTATTTGGACTTGCAGTTCCCTGAACACTTACATGAGTGGTCATCTTTTCATAGCTTATTTGCCATTCAGGTCTTCTTATCTGTGATTTCTTTGAAAATGAGGACACAAAGGAAGGGTGGCACTAACAGTTGCAGTCCCCTTTATCCATTCAACAAGTGTCTGCTCTGTGCTAGGTGCTGTGTAGGCTCTCAAGATACAGCAGGGAACAAAACAACACCATGCAAGTCAAACAGGTTTTTTAAAAAACATGTAACAGCATGTTAAAGAGGGATGCCCAGACTCAATTTTAACCAGAGCCCTGAAGACCAAGAACAAAGCAGCAAGTGCCAAGTCCCCTCGCGTCCCTCCTCGCAGGAGGCGGTCAACCCTCCTGGGCGGGACTTGAGAAGGTGGAAGCCACTGCCAGCATGAGTGGCCATCTGCCTGTGGCCCATGAAAGCAAGTGGCTGAAGGGCTGAGCCACGCCTCCATAGGGAATGTTGTTCCTGAGCTGAGCATCCCACCAGTATATGTATGATGCTGAACGCTGTCGGTCTAGATGCTGCTGCTCAGGCAGAAAACGCGGCATGGGAAGAGAGAAGAGGGTAGGGAACAGAGCCTCTTGGAGCCAGTACTGAGGAAGTGGGCAGAAGTGGATGAGCCTGCAGAAGAAAGACTGAACATAAAGTGGGAAATGAACCCCAGGAGGAGGATGTCAAAGAAATTGAAAGAGGATGAGGTTTCAAGAACAGTGGTGAAGGCCACAGATTTTGGAATCACACTGACCCGAGTATGAATCCTGGCTGAGCTTCTAACTAGCTGTGTCACTTCACTTCCCTAAACCTGAATTTATTCATCTTAAAATATGGTTAGTAATACATGCCTCATATTGTGTTAGGTCTTAATAAAATGATATAAGAAGAGACTTTGCACTGTGTCTAAGCCATAGTAAGTTCTAAAAATAAAAACTTAGTTACTTTAGCAGTAATGTGAAATGATCAAATATATCATGTGTACTAGAATATGGGTTGGCAGACTTCTTCTTTAAGAGTTTTAGGTTTTGAGGACCATCCAATCTCTGCCTCAACTATTCAACTCTGCCTTGTAGCTTGAAAGCAGCCATAGACAATGTGGGTATGGCTGTCTTCCAATACAATTTTATTTATAAAATTGGTGTCAGACAGATTATACCCCCAGGGTATAGTACAGTTTGCCCACCCCTGAGGTAGAAAAATACATTTAATAGTAGCCTTTCAGTTGTAATGTTTCTGATCAAGTAAAATGAAGACTGAACTGTGTTTCCTGGATTTGGGTCTTTGGAGATCATTTACTGATGAGCTTCTCAGGAGCAGTTGCTGGGTAGTGATAAGTACAGAAACTTGATCTAGACCTGGGCAAAGGCATGAGAGGTAGTTGTGGATACCAGAATGGTAGGCCCTTATTTCAAGGAACTTAACTTTGAGCAGAAAGGGAGTGCATAATGCGAAAAGGGGATATTAGGTTCAGAGAGGATTTATTTTTCTCCCATTCTGTGGCTTCTCATTCTCTTGGCATTGTCTTCTGCAGAACAAAAGCTAACCACTTACTTCTTTCATAAATTGTGCTTTTGGTCTTGTATCTAAAAAGTCATGGCCATACTCAACTTTATCTGAGTTTTCTCCTATGTTATCATCTAGGAATTTTATAGTTTTGGATTTTCTGTTTAGGTCTGGGATCCATTTGAGTTAATGTATATGAAAGGTATAATGTTGCATGACCAGTAGGAGGATATTAAGGAGTAATATATATATATATATATTTGAGGGAGTGTTTTATGTCATAAGTGGCTATACACCTACATCTGTTATATGGATAGTGCTCCAACTGGGTTTGGAAAAGAGGACAATATGTCTTTTCTAATAACTGTTAACTTCCTTTAAATGAATATGTTGGTTATAAGCAGGAATACAGCAGATCATAATCTGTGCATGTGGCCCGCGCAGTCATATTGTATGCTTTACTGTCGAGGTAGATGAAGCTTGTTTGATTTGGGAGGGCATTGACTTTGGCTACTTAGGCATTTTTTTCTTTCTCAATATATCTTCAAGCCAAAGTCTGTAACATATCACTGGAGGTCGTAAAAACCTGGGGTAAAAAGCATTCAAGTGAGAGAAGAATGAGTTAGTGGATCAGGGGTGTGGAAGGTAACCAGTAAAAGAGACAGTCCCAAATAAAGGATTGTGTGGATATCTTATATGATATTGCCTTCATCTTGCTGTTTTCTCATCCCTTGATTTGTTGACTGACTCACTGAACACAGTGAAGTTGGAATTCACGTTCCACAGTCGTGTTCATTGCAGCGTTTCAGAAAAGTTAGCCACAAAACAATTTTGTTTCAAACTGATGTCATTAGATTCTAGAGCCTGCTGTCATCACAATCTGTATTATTGCCATGTTAATTCCACATGCAGCTTAAGCATTCAGTCTTCTGACCTGTTCCACCTACACAGGACATTTATGGCTTAAAAAGGAAGGGAAAGATTTACTTTGATAAATCAATATGGGAAAATGCTTAAGGTAAGCCTTTAAAAAGAAAAACACTTCTCCATATGTTTCATGTGCTAAAGAACATTGAACTATTCAGAAACCAAGCTTTAATACTTGCTTTAGCATCCCACAACAACTGAATTATCTGGAATATCTGGATATTTATCTGAAATATTTTCTCCAGAGAAGGTTCTGCTTCATCTACAGTTAATATTTTAAAAAAGCATTAGTAGGCAGGGTATAGATTTATTCTACTAAGCCCCTTTAAATATAGTAGTTCAATACTCTCAAACAGATATTATGACCTATTATTTTTAAAACAGGAAGTTCTCCCTTTTCATTCAGGGGATCCTTCAGTTCGGGTGCCCCCTCAGGTTTCCCCTGACCTTCCCTTCTTCCTGCTTCCTTGAGTCTTTCAACGTATCTTCCCGAGGTTGAATAGATTGGGCAGGTGCCATGGAGGTGGAGATAATCTTAGAGACTTAAGGGATAATCTTTTAGATTTAGTATTCTTTTGGGTGCCTCTGTGTGACCTCAACTTCAGCTGCCATAATTTTCTTATTCCCTGTTGTTTCTATGATAAGGTAGATGTTATTCTTCAGGAGGCTTGGCAGGTTTCTGCATCTGCCCCCTGTTTTTTCCCCCTTTTGACGCTTTTCTCCCTCTAGCTGCTGCAAAGAGGACCAGGCCTGCCAACCCAAGTGTCCTGCAGACCCACTTACTCCGGACCTCGTGCACCCTGGAGCCTGTGCTGTTACACAGCCAGCCGGATATTTTTATGTTAAAACAACTCGTCCTTCTGCAATACGTCAAATCAGTTCATCTGGAGGAAGTAAAATTTTATCTTTTTCATCAAATACATCTCGTCACTCATCTTCTGGAAGAAGACATTCTGTATTTGTTAAATTTCAGAAAAGCAGTGCTTCTTTTCATCAACAAAGTCGAGCTAACTTTAATTCTCAAGAAAAAAGAAGCTTCAGTGATTTAAAATCTTCCTTAGACCATTTTGGCTTTAGATCCTACAGACTCTTCTCAGCCCCTAAGCTAAGTGTAGTTTCCTGTTACGAGAGTGCTAATTTCTTTGATCTTCCATCAAGTAGCGATAGCATATTTAATCCAAATGAAATTGAAATCATTTCTAAAAAGCCAAGTGTTGCCAATGCCGAAAAATATATGAACTCTTGTTCTCCTGAATATAACATTAAACATTTTATGAATTTTGAAACAAAAGCTAATTCTTCATCCTGTCGAAGCACTGTTGATAGAAGCACCTGTCAACACAGCACAGCCACCTTCCTTCCTTTTCCAGCTGTTATTTCCCGTTCCTGTCAACGAAACGGAATTGCCACTGATACTCAGGAAAGTGGCCAGTCAAGGAAAAATTCCCTTCATCCTGGTTCTCAGTGCAGTGCAAATGATTCACCAGCTACAACTCATCAGCATGCCTCTCAAAGTCTAACCTCCCCTGTTCTCCGTAATTTTGGATTTTCTTCATTTTGTAAAGATGGTAGCTTTGCCTTATGTCAAAATGAAGTTACTTCGGATCCCTTTGAAGATGAAAACATTGCTATGTCATCTCAAGATGAAGACCAGTCTTCACCTATTGCAATTCCTAAAATAAGGTCACCTCAGACTTGACCCTCTCTTAGAAAGGCGGCTCAAATCAGTTTTCCCACTAGGAATACTCAATATATTGTCTGTAGAAATCATTGCTCAGATCTCGTAGAGATCTCCCATACTAAGCCTCACTGCATTTGCTGAGAGAGAGCTCCTTGCAATCTAGATTTTTTAATTGCTGTACTTTTTGAAAGTTAGTTTATTAACTTTATTGGAATATGAAAGTCAAAGATTATTCACCTGGTTTCAGGCTTTTGACAGATTTACTGCATATAGATTGACTAGTCCCAAATTTCTGAGTGACTATTTTAATACTCCTGTGGTCTGAAATAATATCAAGCTTTGATATTTAGGTCTTCTAAATGTATTACATTCTTTGGGAATTTAACATCAGATTTTATCCTACTCTAATTATTAGAGAGAGCGTTCTCATTTAATCTATAAAGCTATATTGATGAGTCAGAAATTTTCTTTTGTATCAGCCTTGCTGTGTTTCTCATGCCAGATATCTCACTGACAATGTTTTTATTAATACAAGGATCACATCATAAGTAAAAACATATTGTAATCTAGGGAAAATATAGAATATATTGAAGCTGGGTATTTAAAATAATTTTAATACATATTTGTGTATGCATATGTCTGGGAATTTAGAGAACTCTGAAATAAGAGATAAAAATGTATATATTAGTCTTTTTGTTTTTTAAAAGTATTTTTCATATTTCTCCCAGAATTTTTATTTAAAAAATTTTAAAGGAAATTTTCATTTTAAAAAGTGTCTCCAAAAATTTATTTTTAAGAGTGAATATTTTTCTATTTTTTTCCTGTTAAAGTTTGTAAAGACATTTATCAGAGTAACTAATGAATGGAAATTGCATATAGGCAATTAAATTACTGAAGTTAGAATATAATTAGTCTTTAATAGAGGCAGGGAATTTGCATTCTTTTTTATTATTTATCGTAGTAAAATGCTCCCTAAATCTTTATCATTGGGCTATGATGTTAGTTTTACTTTTGTGTTTTTCACTTCCTCTTAGCATGTATCAGTAGGAAAATTTTTTTCTATTTCAGTGTTTTTAGTTGTGGTGGAATACATATGACATAAAATTTACCATCTTAATCATTTTTAAGTTCAGTGGCATTAAATGCATTCATATGTCTTGCAAGCACCATCACCATCCATTTCCAGAACTCTTCATCTTGCAAAATTCTGCACCCATTAAATAATGACTCCCCATTCCTCTCTCCCCCTCAGTCTCTGGCAACCACTATTCTACTTTCTGTCTCTGTGAATTTGATTCCTCTAGGTACCTTATATGAGTATATAGTATTTGTCTTTTTGTGACTGGCTTATTTCATTTAGCATGATGTTCCTCAAGGTTTAATCCGTGTTGTAGTATGTGTCAGCATTTTTCCATTATATGTAATATATCCACATTTTACTTATCGATTCATCTTTTGATGGACACTTGGGTTGCTTTTACCTTTGAATATTGTAAATAATGCTGCTCTAAACATGGGTGAACAAATATTTCTTCAAGACCCTATTTTTAAATTATTTTGATTATATATCCAGAAATTGCTGGATCATACAGTAATTCTATTTTTTGAGGAACTGCCATACTTTTTTCCATAGTGACTACACCATTTTGCATTCCTTACTTTTTTCTGTTTTTCTTTTTTTTAGTAGTAACCATCCTAATGAATATGAGGTGTTATCTCATTGTGGTTTTGATTTGCATTTCTTCAATGATTAAGTGACACTGTAATTTTTTCATGTGCCTAATAGCTGTTTGTGTATCTTGCTTGGAGAAATGTCTATTCAAGTCCTTTACCCATTTTTTAATTGGATTGTTTGTTTTTTTGTTGAGTTGTAGGAGTTCTCTATATATTCTGGATCATTAACCCTTTATCAAATATATGAGTTACAAATATTTTCTCCTATTGTAGGGTTGCCTTTTTCTCTGTCCTTTGTGTCCTTTGTGTCCTTCGATGTGCAGAGTTTTTCATTCTGATATCCAGTTAATTTGTTATCTGTGCTATCAGTGTCACGTCTAAGAAATCATTGCCAAATACAATGTCTTAAAGCTTTTCCCCTGTGTTTTCTAAGAGTTTTATAGTTTTAGATTTTACATTTAGGTCTTTGATCTATTTTGGGTTAATTTCTGTATGTAGTATAAGTTATGGATCTATTTTTGCATGTGAGTATCCAGTTTTCCCAGCACCATTTATTGAAAAGACTATTTTTCTTCATTGAATGTTGTTGGCACCCTTGTCAAACATCGTTAGATCATACGAGGATTTACTTTTGGGCTTTCTTTCTATTCCATTGATGTATCTGTCCGATTTCATGTGAATATACACTGTAGCTTTATAGTAACTTTTAAAATCAGTAAGTGTGAGACCTCCAACTTTGTACTTTTCAAGATTGTTTTGGCTATTCAGAGTCCCTTGATACTCCATATGAATTTTAGGATGGATTTTTCTATCTTTATGAAAAAAAATTGTTGGTATTTGAGAGGGATTGTACTGAATCCATAATCACTTTGGGTAGTATTCACATCTTGACACTATTAGGTCTTCTAATCCATGGCATGACATTCCATTTGTGTCTTCTTTAATATCTTTGGCAATGTTTTTTGTAGTTTTCAGTGTAGAAATCTTAAGCTTCCTTGGTTAAGTTTATTCTTAAATATTTTATTCTTTATGATGCTGTTATCAGTAGAGTTGTTTTCTTTATTTGCATTTCAGATTGCTCGTATTTAATGTATGGAAACAAGTTATTTTTGCAAATTGAGTTTGAATCCTGCAACTTTGTTGAATTATTTATTCTTACAGTTTGTGTGTGTGTTTGTGGGTGTGTGAAAACCTTTAGGGTTTTCTACATATAAGGTAGTATCATCTGCTAAGAGAGATTTTACTTCTGCCTTTCCAATTTAGGTGCATTTTATTTCTTTTCTTGCCCAATTGCTCTGGCTAGACTTCCAGCACTATGTTGGATAGAAGTGGCAAGGGCAGGAACCCTTGTCTTATTCCTGTTCTTCGAGGAAAACTTCCAGTCTTTCACCACTGAGTATGATGTTAACTGTGGGCTCTTCATATATGACTTTTCTTATGTTGAGGTAGTTTCCTACTATTGCTAGTCTGTCACACATTTTTGTCATGAAAGGGTATTGATTTTTGTCAAATGCTTTCTTTCTGCACCAGTTGAGATGATCATGTGTTTTTTTTTCCCCTTCATTCTGTTAATGTGGTGTATTACATTGATTGATTTTAAAATGTTGAACCATCCTCGCATTCCCAGAATAAATCTCACTTGATTATGGTATAATCATTTTAATGTGCTTTTACATTGTTTGCTAGTATTTTGTCAAGGATTTTTGCATTAATACTCATCAAGGATATTGGTCTAATATTCTTGTAGTGTATTTAAATGGCTTTGATGTCAGGGTAATGATGGCCTCATAGACTGAGATGGAAAGTGTGCCTTTCTCTTCACTTTTTTTGAAGGAGTTTAAGGAATACTGATGTTAATTCTTGAAATATTTGGTGGAATTTACCAGTAAAGCCATATAGTCCTGGGATTTCCCTTGTTGGGGTTTGTTTTTATTGCTGACTCAGTCTCCATACTAGTGTGGATCTGTTCAGATTTTCTATTTCTTCCTAATTCATTCTTGGTAGGTTGTATTTCTAGGAATTTGCCCATATCATTTAAGTTATCCAATTTGTTAGCATACTATTCTTCATAGTACTCTCTTATAATCCTTCTTTTCTTCTGCAAAATTGGTAGATAGCTCCTCTTTCATTTCAATTTTAGCTATTTGATTCTTCTCTCCTTTTTTCTTAGTAATCTAAGCTAAAAGTTTTTCAACTTTGTAAATCTTTTTGAAGAACAAGCTCTTGTTTCATTGATTTTCCCCATTATTTTTCTTTTATTCTCTGTATCTATTTCTGTTCCAGTCTTTATTATTTCCTTCATTAGCTGTGGGTTGAGTTTGTGTGTGTTTTTTTTTTTTTGTAGTTCCTTAAGGTGTAAATTTAGGTTGTTGATTTGAGACCTTCCTTTTCAATGAAAACATCTACTGTTGTAAGTTTCCCTCTTAACACTGCTTTCTCTGTATGTCATACATTTTGGTATATTGTGTTCTCATTTTCTTTTAACTCAAGATACTTTTTTATAATTTTCTTTGTGATTTCTCCTTTGACTCATTGGTTGTTTAAGAGTGTCTTGTTTAATTTCCACATATTTGTGGGTTTTCCAGTTGTCCTTATGCAGTTGATTTCTAGTTTCATTTCACTGCAGTCAGAAAACATCCTTTGTACAATTTTGGTCTTTTAAAATTTTATTAAAATAGTTTCATGGTCTGACATATGAGCTATCCTGGAGAATGTTACATGTGTACTTGAGAAGAATGTGTATTCTGTTATTGTTGAATGGAGTATTCTGTATGTCTTTTAGGTCAAATTGTTCTGTAGTGTCATTCAAGTCCTCTTTTTCCTTACTGATCTTCTGCCTAGTTGTTCTATTATTGAAAGTGAGGTATTGAACATCTCCTACTATTATTATGTTGCTGTCTCTTTCTCCCTTCAATTCTCTCAGTGTTTGCTTCATATACTTAGGAGCACTAATGTTTAGCATAATGATAATATGTTTATTATCATTAATTATTCTTGGCAAATTAACTTATAATTATTTAATGCCTTTTTTTATCTCTTGTAAATTTTTGACTTAAAAGCCCATTTTGTCTGATATTAGTAACAGCCACCCCTGTTCTCTTTTGGTTATCCTTTACTTGGAATATCTCTTTTATTCTTTTTACTTTCAACCCATATGTATCCTTAGTTCTAAAGTGAGTCAGTTGTAGGCAGCATATAGCTGTTCCTGATTTTTTATCTATTCTACCAACCTCTGTCTTTTGATTGGGGAATTTAGTCCACTTACATTTAAAGCAATTACTAATAGGAAGTACTCAACTATTGTTATTTTGTTATCTGTTTTTTCTTATCTTACAGCTTTTTTTGTCTTTTGTTTCCTCTCTTACTGTCTTCCTTTGTGTTTATTTTTTATAGTGATACATTTTGATTCCCTTCTCAGTTCCTTTTGTGTATGTTCTATAGATAGATTTTTTTTTAATTTACGATGGGCATTGCACTTAACATCCTGATGTTATAACAATTTATTTTGAACTGATACCAACTTAACTTCCATTCCATACAAAAACTCTTCTTTACAGCTCTATACCCATTTATGTTATTGGTATCACAAGTTACAGCTTTTTATATCATTAACACAGATTTATTGTAATTTTTATTCTTTTCTCTTTTAAATACTGTAAAAGAATAAAAAGTGGAGGTATGAATCAAAATTACAATAATACTGGTTTTTATATTTATGTATTTACCTTACCAGAAAACTTTATATTTCATATGGCTTCAAGTTACTACCTAATGTCCTTTCATTTCAACTTGAAGGACTTCCTTTAGCATTTCTTGTAGAGCAAATCTAGAGGTAATAAACTCCCTAAGATTTTGTTCACCTGAGTATGTCTTATTTTTTTTTGAAGGATAATCTTGCTAGATATACAATTTTTGGTTGAAAGTTTTTTCTTTTTTTTCCACTGCATTCAGGCCTAAAAGGTTTCCCCTTGAGAAACCTGCTGATAAGCTTATTGAGGATCCCTTATATGTGATGAGTTGTTTTTCTCTTGCTGCTTCCAAGATTTTTGAGATTTGTTTTTAACTTTCCACTGTTTTGAGTATGTGTCTTGGTATGGATCTCTTTGAGTTTAATCCTACTTAGAATTCATTGAGCTTCTTATATTTAATATATTCATGTCTTTCCTCAACTGGTAGTTTTTGGTCATTTTTCCTCAAAATAAGCTCTCTTCTCCTTCTGGGACTCTCACAATATGTATATTGATCTGATTTATGATGTTCCATAAAATCTCTTAGGCTCTGTTCACTTTTCTTAATTCTTTTCTCTTTTGATTCTTCAGACTCAACAGTTTTAAATGGGCTGTGTTCAGGTTTGCAGATTCTTTCTTCTGTTTGTTCTAATATGTTGTTGATCCCCTAGTAAATTTTTCAACATAGTTGTTATATTTTTTCAACTCCAGAATTTCTGTTTGGTCATCTTAATAATTTTTAGTTCTTTGTTGACATTTTATTTTGTTTGTATATTGTTTCCCTGATTTCCTTTTGTTCTTTCTCCATGTTTTCCTGTAACTCTTTCAGCATGCATAAGACCATTGTTTTAAAATTGTTGTCTTATAAGTCCAAAGCCTATATTTCTTTAGAGTCAGATTCTGAAAACTTATTTTATTTCATTTAAATGGGCCACGTTCCCTATTTTTTTGTATGCTTTGTGATATTTTATTGAAAATTATAAATTTGTAAAAACAGCCACCTAGCCTAGCTTTTGCAGACTGGCTCATGCAGTGGGAAGACGTCACTAATTATCCCATTATGAGGGCTTAAGGTTTTGTCAGGTCTTTTCTAGGCATTAGTTTTCCCTGGGCCTGTTTATGTGCTTTCCCTCCCTCCCCCAATTCCCCTATATACAAAAATATCCCCCATATAAGATATTTATAAGTATCTTAGTTTCAGTAAGAGTCTCACCCCTATTCTTCTTAGTACCTTATAGCACCAATACTTAGATGTCCTATAGTATTCCTGTTCCCATAACCACTTGTACCCAGGTACCCATGAGTCTGAAGTCCAGCTGTAGCTCTCTCATGCCACAGTGCCTGCCACTGCTTTCAGAAGCCTCTAATATGATATCCAAACTATGCTTTCATTTCCCTCTGAGCTCTAAGGCAAGTGAAAAGAAACCAGCCTCAGGAAGCCCCTAGACATGCCAGAACATTGCAAACAAGATCCATTCTTTTCTGTCAGCCCAAGGGCAGAGTCAGGAATTGGACAACTTCTTCCCAGCCATCCGATGCCATTCTAGGGAGGGGTGAGGCAAGGATGAGCAAAAGCACCACGAAGTGTCCTACCATTTTGAGTATGGCTTTTTCTTGATTGGGCATTCACTTGGTTGTTACAAATCCTTGGTTAGTTTCTAGATTTCTCACAAAGCTGTTTCAATCTATTATTGTTCATTTAGTATATCCATGGAGGAGCAAGGACCTAGAGTTTCCTACTTCACCATCTTGTTGATGTCAGTCTCTGTTAGCATGTACCTTTTGGGAAAAAAAAGGAATGGTTGAGGGGTGGGAGTGAGGTGTTAGGTAAGGCTGAACAAAAAGAATAGAATCAGGGGCCTGATGTAGGGAGATGCCATATTACTATGGCCAGGTATGTTTTTGCCAAATCTGCTTCAACTCATTACTGATATACTTCTGTAAATACACTACTTTATTCTCAAAGTACATAATGTCATTTTCTCTTTAAATAATGCAACTATACTTTCATTTTCTCTTTACATAATGCAATTGTTGCTGTTGAAGCAGGTAATTGTGCAGAAATGAGAAGATAAAGAAAATGGCATAGTTTTTATTCAAATTGGGGGCAGAAAATACAGCCAGAAAAGTTCATGAGGAGACAAATGTTCTTAAGTAAATTTGACATTTTAGGTTGAACTTCCCTAGACCTGCTAAAAAAGTGTTGAAAAATTGTTTGGCATTAGCTAATCTATGAGATACCGTTTTTGGTTTTTTTGTCCCAACACAAATCTAAGTTCTAACTCAAAGTTAATACATATGTTTGAATTTTCTCAGTCATATTTAGATCTGCTCTATTTTTAAAATTTGTTTTCAAAACTTTCTCATACTTTTTGATAAATGCCTTGTTATAAATAGAAGGTTCTTGTCCAAAGTTGGAAAACAATTTTTCCGCACTTAGGTGTTTTTTAATATGGGGAAGAGACTAGCCTAGATATTCTCTTTTGTTTTCTTGGCCAGTTTTCTATTTTTATGCCAATACCATAATGACTTACTATAACTTTATCCTTTATGCTATAGTTAGTTCTGATTTCTGTTCTTTAAAATTGCCTTCACTTTTCAGGTAAGTTCCATAGGAAAACATTGTGGTTTTTTTATTGAAATTATATTAAAAGTGTAGATAAATTTGTAGCCATATGAAACTGCTTTAATGTTAAGTTTTCCTGTTCATGGATACGACATCTTTTTCAATTTATTGAGGTACTCTTTGATGTCCTCAGAGGTATTTATAATTTTCTATAGAAAAGCCATAAAACACTTTTGTGGAATTTTTTCCTAGGTATTGTGTATTTTTCCTGCTATTACAAATGTATTTATAAAATAACATTGTCTAACTTGTTTTATGATGTAAGAACACAAATGATTGTCAAAAATTGATCTTAAGTATTAGTTTTATTTACTTAGCTGTAAATTCTGTTAGTTTTTTTGTTTATTGAATAATCCTAAAAAAATAAGTTCTGTTTCTTCTTTCCCAATTCTTAAAGTTTTAACTGTTTTTCTTTTAATATTGTGCTAACAGCACCTACAGTACAATGTTGGATGAAACAGTAATATTAGACATATTTCTCTATTCCTGATTTTAAGGAGAATGCTTCTAATATTTCATCATCAAATGTGAAATGTATTATAGTTTTTGTACATAATCTTTATCAGACTCAGAAGTCCACTTCTGTTATTGTTTATGAGTTTATTTCTTTTATCCTGAAATTGTGTTGAATTCATTGAAAAAAATTTTTTGGTAACCACTAAAGTGATCATATGGTTTATCTGTTGTGCTGGAGAAATTGTCTAATATCAAATGTGGTTGTCATTCCTTGGAGAAACTCAGTTTGGTTATGATGCATTCATTCCTTTATGTTTGTTGCAAGGTTTTTTTGGTTGATTCACATGTATGTATATGTGTGAAATTGGCATGTAATTTTCATTACTTTTATTCTCCTTGTTTGGTTTTGATACCAGTTTACTTGCTTCAGAAAATGAGCTAAATGGTATTCCCTCTTTTGTAATTCCTTAGAAGAATTTGGGTAAATCAAATTGAATATTTGGTAGAATTCACTGTAAAACTACCTGTGTTTCCTTGATATGTATTTAGGAGTGTAATTGCTGAGTCATATGGTAATTATGTTAAGCATTTTGAGTAACTACCAAATTGTTTTCCAAACTTAATGCACCATTTTACAATCCCATCAACAGTGTAAGAGGGTTCCAATTTTATCCACATCTTTATCAACACTTGTTATTGTCTCATTTATTTTAGCTATCCTAGAAGGTGTGAAGTAATATTTCACTGTGGTTTTGATTTGCATTTCCCTAATGACTGATAATATTGAACGTCTTTTCATGTGTTCATTGGCCATTTGTTACTGAGGTTTTTTTTTAATTATTAAGTTATAAGAGTACTGTATATATTCTATATACAAGTCCCTTATCAAATGTATGGTTTGTAAGTATTTTCTTTATGTTCAGTATATTCCATTCTGTGAATTATATTTTCATATTCTTGATGATGTCCTTTGAAACATGAAAGTTTTAAATTTTGGTAAATTCTGTTTTGTCTAATTTCTTTGGTCACTTGTGCTTATAGTGTTAAATCTGTGAAACCATTGGCTAATCCACAGTCACAAGTATTTACTCCTATGTTTTATTCTAAGAGTTTTATAGTTTTAGGTCTTACATTAGGTATTTGTTCCATTTTGAGTTAATGTTTAAATCTGGTGTGAGATATGGGTTCAGTTTCATCTTCCACATGTGGGTGTCCATTTGTTGGAGATAATAGTTTTGTCCACCAAACTGTCTTGATACTGTTGTCAAAGAAATTGACCATAAATAGAAGGGTTTATTTCTGGACCCTTAATCCTTAATAGACCCTTAATCTCTATTCCATACATTTATCCTTATGCCAGTACCACACTGTCTTGATTTCTGTAGATTGATAGTAAATTTTGAAATATGGAAGGATGAATCCTGTAACTTTGTTGTTCTTTTAGAAGATTAGTTTGACTATTCTTGGTCCCTTGTGTTTCCATATGACATTTAGGATCAACTTGTGATTATGTGGAAAAAAATTGCCAGCTGAGATTTTAATAGGAATTGTTTTGAATTTATAGATAAATTCGGGGAATATTACCATCATAGCAATACTAAGTTTTCTGACCCATAAGCATGAGATTTATTTTCATGTATTTAGATCTTTAATCTCAGTGTTTGTAGATTTCAGTGTACAAACCTTGCATATATTCAGTTACATATATTCCTAAGAATTTTATTCTTTTTAATGCTATTGTAAGTGAAAATGTTTTCTTCATTTCACTTTTGGATTGCTCATTACTAGCATATAGAAATACAATTGATTTTTACATGTTGACCTTATATCTTACAACCCTGTTGAATTCATTTATAAGTTCTAATAGTTTTTTTGTGGGTCCTTAGGATTTTCTATAAACAAGATAATGTCATTTGTCAACAGAGATAACTTCTTTTTTTTAGTTTTGAGTTTTCATTTTCTTGGCTAATTGGTTTCTTGGCTAATTGTTTGGTTTCTTTTATTTCATTTTCTTGGCTAATTGTTTGGTTTCTTGTCGAGAGTTCTAGCCAAGTATATTTTCTAGGTGATTGTCTATTTCACTTCAAAGTTGAAATTTATTAGTATAAAATTGTTCATCGTAGTCTGTTATCTAAAATCTGTGCTCTGTCTATAGTAATAAAGGCTCTTTGGTTCATTCCTAATGCTATTTATAACTTCTGCATTCTTTTCTTACATTTTCTTCTATATGAGATGTGCATTTTTAAAATTCTTTTTAAACTTTTTGAAATACAATACACATCTAAAAAAGTATGCAGATAACAACTATAGAGGTGAATGGATTTTCACAAACTGAATACAGTTACGAAGTCAGCACCCAGATTTAGAGACAGAAAATTATCAGCACCTCAGATATTCCCAGTATGCCCTCTTCCAGTGACTCCCTGCCCCCTCACCCCACAGGATGGCCCATCTTGATTTGTAAATATGGAAATTAGTTAAAATTATTTGTCTACTTTATGTAAATGACATAATGCACTCTTGAGTCTAGCTTATCTCAGTTGACATTATCTGGTGATACTTATTTTGTGTGCAGTTATGGATCACTCATTCTCACTAAATAGTCATCCATTATATAAATAAACTATAACATTTAAGTTTTCTATTCCTAACAGGCATTTGGTAGTTTCCAGTCATGGGCTATTATGATGGGATAAATGTACATACACATTTCTTTTGGGTGTATATACCTAGAAGTGAAATTGCTGGATCCATGGAGTATACATGTGCCAACTTTAGGATATATTGCCAAACATATTTCCAAAGTGGTGGTACCAATTTACATACCCATCAGTCATGTGTTAGAGCTCCATTTTCTCCATACCCTCAACCAACCCTTGGTATTTTTGTCTTTTTCTTTTTAGTTATTCTGGTAAACATATAATCAGACATGTATTTATTTTCAAAGTATTTAAAAATATTGGGTTATTTCACCTACTTTTTAATGGTGATTTCTAAGTTAGTTGCATTTTGAACAGAGAATATGGTCTACATAATAGATTGCCATCTTTTATGGCTATGGATTGCTCGTGGCCTTGTGCACATGGCAGTTTCATAAATATCCACATGTGCTGGAGAAGAAAGTGTTCTCTAAATGTTTGAATGTCTAGTTCTATATATGGTGGTTGGATCTGAGCTTCTTAATATTGTTGTTTAAATTGTATCCTTACTACTTTTCATGTACTTTACTTACCAATTATTTAGAACATTATGTTAAAAATCTTCCATTCTGATAGATTTAATTTTCTTTGTATATCTGTTAACTCATGTTTTTTATATATTTTCAGGCTTGTGTTTTTACATGTAGAGAAGTCTAAAACTGCTCTTTCTTCCTCATGAATTGAACCATTTGGTGGTGTTTTGTGTCCTTCTTTAAATTTAATGCTTTTTGCTCTAAAGAATAGTGTGTCTGATATTAACCTAATTACTTTCTTTTGGTTATCATTGTCCTATATTTCCCTTGCATAGCATTGGATTAAATAAACTACAGACATACCTCAGAGATATTGTGGATTTGGTTTCAGACCACCACAATCAAGCAAATACCACAATAAAGAGAGTCAAAGAACTTCTTTTGTTTCTCTGTTATGTGAACATTATACTGTAATCTATTAACTTTACAATAGCATTAGGTCTAAAAAACAATGAGTATACTTTCATTTAAAAATACTTTATTGGTAAAAAATGCTGACCTTTAAGCTTTCCGTGAGCCGTAATCTTTTAGCTGGCGGAGGGTCCCGCCTTGATGCTGACGGCTGCTGACTGATCAGGGTGGTGGTTGCTGGAGGCTGGGGTGGCTGCGGCAATTTCTTAAACTAAGACAACAGTGAAGTTTGCCACATCAGTTCACTCTTCCTTTCACAGATAATTTCCTTGTAGCCTGTTACGCTGTTTAAGAGCATTTTACCCTTAATGGACTGCTTTCAAAACTGGAGTCAGTCCTCTCAAACCTGGCTGCTACTCTATCTACTAAATTTATGTAATGTTCTAAATCCTTTGTTGTCCTTTCGATAGTCATCATAGCATCTTCACCAGGAATAGATTCCCTCTCCAGAAACCATTTTCTTTGCTCATCCATTAAGAAGCAGTTCATGCATTAAAGTTTTATTATGAGATTGTAGCAATTCAGCCACATCTTCGGACTCCACTAGTCACTGTAGTTCTCTCCTGTTGCCATCACATCTGCTGTTACTTCCTCCACTTATCCGCAGTAATGCTACATTTGAACAAGGATGTGAAACAGGCCAGGAAGTAAACTATGTACATATCCAGGGAAGAACATACCAGACAGAAGGAACAGCAAATACAAAGATATTAAAGCAGAAACATGACTGATGTGTTCAAAGAAGAGCAAGGAAACCAGAGTGCCTGGAGTGCTCTGAGTAAGCAAGAGGGTGGTTGGAGACAAGGTGTTGGACTGGATTATATAGGACCTCAGAGACTCCTGTAAGGACTTTGGTTTTCACTGTAATTTGGGCATCCATTGGGAGATTTTAAGCAAAGGGCCACATGATCTGATACAGGTTTTTGAAGGACCATTCTGGCTAACCATGTTGAAAATAAACTATAAGGGGCAAGCATCAAAGCAGGGAGATGTGATAGGAGGCCATTGCAGTACTCAAGATGAGGTGATGGTGGTTTAAACCTAGGACACAGTAGAGGTTGTGAGAACTGGCTAGATTCCAGATATATTTTGAAGCTAGAACCAACAGGAACTTCTAACAGACTGGATGTTGCTTAGGCAAGAAAAGTAAATCAAGGATAATTCTAAGTTTTTTGGTTTGAGCAACTGGAAGAATGAAGTTTCCATTAATAATGCTATTGAAGAACTTGAATATCATTTCACATAGTGTCTTCTTTATAAGGACTTTGAAATTTATCTTGAGTCTTAGTATTGGAAATAGTTGTGCTTCTCTCAAGAACTTGCTTTGTTTGAATCTTTGTTAGTATCTGCTGGAGGTTGTGATTACAGTAACTGCTAGAAGATGTAGAGCCACATTTGTGTCCCTTGTAGCAAGGGAATGGATATCATTAGTATATGTATTTTTTTATTGGTTTCACATTTGGCTTTGTTTTTATCTTTTCTCACCACTTCTAATTTCTCTTATATATTATATATCCTAATATACCTCTTCAAAATCTTTTTTAGAACAGGACAGTTTGAATAATAAAAGCAAATTGTTTGCCTTATATGCCACCAAAATGAAAATGTGGGGGGTAGCATAAATTTTTTTTAATTAAGCTAAGAGTAACAACATCTTGAAATAAAAATAAACATATATATGTATATATATATACATATATATATTTAACATACCTAATACACACACACACACACATATGTGTATGTGTGTGTGTGTGTGTGTGTATTTGAGTACCTGCCGAGTTCCTACAACTTTGTACCATCCATTCAACAATGTTCAGTGAGTATCCATGTGTCATGGTGTAGGCACTTGATACATCAGTTAATAAAGAATCCTGTTGTCAGGGAATATATATTTTAGTGGCGGAGATACTAACAAAAAATAGCACATGTAGTAGATTAGTAAGTTATATAGTATATTAGAAGATAGTACTGACTACAGGAGGAAAAAAAATAAAGCATAGTAAAGGAGACTGGAGGTAAAGAGAACGTGGTGGGTGGGCTGGGGCATGGAAGTTACAGAATTAAATGAAGTGGTCTGGATGGCCCACACTGAGAAGATGACATTGGAGCAGAGGCTTGAAAGAGTGAGGGCGTGAGTTATGTGCCATTCTGAAGGAACAACATCCCATCAGAGGGAATAATAGCAAGCAAAAGTCCTAAGGCAGGAGTATGCCTGGCATGTTTAAGGACCAGCACGGTGGCCAGTATTAAGATGAATGAGTTGAGAAGACAAGGTCAGGGAGGTGAAAGGGTTAGAAGACAAATCTCATAGGGCCTTGTACACTGTTGTTAGGACTTGAGCTTTTTCTCTGAGTGAAAATGGGCACCATTACTGCAAGGGTTCACCGTATGAGTGGAATGATCTGACTTGCATTTTAAAAGAGTCACTCTGGCTATTATAATAGAACTTTCAGGAAAGTTGATGATTATGTCTGTGATTTTAGGTATATTACAGCTAATACTGACACAGAAGAACAGAGTTTTCCAGTCTCTAAAGCATTTAACACACGTGTGCAAGAATTAAATTTAGATGTCCTTCTTCAGAAAGCAGATAACTTACGTATGAACGAGTCGAGCAAGATGGAGAGTTTTGAACTACTTTGTGACCACAAAGAAAAGGTAGGAGACATGTTAAAATAAGATGCTCGTATAGTTTTGATTTTTTGTTTAATCTATTGTCCCACTCATATGATGACCATAGCAATTGTGTCAGTTTATACACACTTAATGACTGGTGCAAAATTATTCTGTAATATGATTAAAATGTTTTTGAAGTAAATGTAAGAGGTTATTATTAGGCCCTAAGATAATAAAAATGAGAACCAGAGAGAGGATTATACAGATTTTTTTATTTTTATTAATTCGTTGTTCTTAATAAATATTTTACAAAAGATAAAGAACATGACATACTGCTTATCTTAGAGGAGGAAAAGCTACATTTTAAGTTTTCTATTTTACAGTTATTAATATAACAGCCATCATTGTTTCAATCTATTTCTACTAATACCAGTGGTCATTCTTCAGTGTTAATGTCAGGCTGAACAGGGAAAGCCCATCCCTTCCTCTCCCTCCACAACCCCTCCCAAAAAAAAGGTGGGGGACAGTTTGCAGCATCCCAAGCAGCAATAAATCTTTCTTTCCCATGAACAATATAAGTCATATCTTTGAGGATACAGCAATCCTAAGCACACTTGTCTAAAATTTTTAAATCTCCAGGATTATATTTAGGTAATACAGGATTATATTTAGGTAATATGGCTGCTTTTGTGAGTACTTGTGATCTTGAATAACAGATATAATCTGAAATGCTCATTGAGGCATCATATTGATAGTAGGTAACTTAGGAAGGAAAGTAAGAAGAGGCTACCAGCACCCAGGGGGAATGCCTGTTAGTCTTCGCTTCTGGGTGCATGTGGAGCTCAGGCTTGGGTAATAGTCATTGGTTTTAAGATCCAAATGTAACACTATATTAAATCACATTTTGTAGCCATGAATAAATTCAAAATGTTATACCTATATGAATAGATGCAGTCATCTATAAATACCAGTTTACCTGCCTAATTTTTTTAAATTTCCAGCGGAAAACATTGATAGTCTGGTCAGGTTACTGACTTAACCTAAGATGTAGTTCTATCTTTTCTTTTCAGTTTAGAGATGAAATAGAGTTTATTTGGCGGTTTGCTCGTGCTTATGGAGACATGTATGAGCTGTCTACAGATACTCAAGAAAAGAAACATTATGCTAATATTGGTAAGTATTTTGTAAAAATTGAGTATCTTCAAGTGATAATTTTTATCTATATAATAAACCAGTAATGAATTTTAATACAAGCTAAAATGGCTAAAACCAATATGTTTCAATATATCTTTTTCAATATGTTGTGGTTCTGAGAAATGCACCTAGCTTAAGGACAGAAAGGATTTTTGGAAAGTATATGTCCTTTAAAGCATTTAAACATATTAGAATAGGTAACTGAAAACTCAAATTTCAGCTATTACCATTTATAAAGTCACAGAAAGATGAGACATTAAAGTGATAATGTTTGAGAAGTAATAGTAGGCAGAGGACATCTGTCTTCCGCTATAGTACTTGACCCCAATTAAAATAACCTTCCTTACTTCCTGCAGCATAGAACACCAGGTACTACAAAGAAATGACTACTCAGACTTTACTGTTTTTTCCAAATTTATCTTGATAAAATAGGGTTAGCCTTAAGTTGGTAATTGTTTACGCTGAGTGATGAGTACATGGTGGTTCATTATACTGCCCTCTATTACTTCTTTTTGCATAGTTTTGGAATTTTCCACAGTAAAAACCATCCAGAATATCCAGTCATTTATACATGTATTTCTCACCTTGACTCTCACTGAGTATCAGAACTTGTTCTTGCAAAAAAAAACCCTTAACTGCCATCTCTCTGAGCTTCCTGGTAGCAATCTGACATCAGAACATCTTTAATACTTCTTGTATTTCAAAGCTTTCTCTTTTCCAAGCTTACCTTCTCAAGAGAGCATGAGGAAGAGCAGCAAGAAGATACTGTCCTTCCAGTCTAGTTCCATCATGCTTATTTCCAAGAAGGAAATATCTCCAAACTCCTTGTACCTACATTTCTTCCTCAGCAGATTTCCTTGCCAAATGACCTCTGCACTTTAATTCTCCCTCAGTGGGAGGAGGATGAGGAATTCCCCTCTTGTTCTTTACATATTCACCATTAGCTTTGTGGGGCTGTTTTTCTGTAGCACTTCATATACAAAATGGAATTCTAGAGAACAGACTTATATTACCCTTTAGGTAAATAAAAATTTAACCAAAGAGTACAAACTGATTTATTTTCATATCTACTGGGAAAATTGCAGCTTATCCTTGTAAACCATTCCAACATTCATTAATATCATACATGCTTTCTTTTTCCTTAAGTACCTGCCCTGCATTAGAACATCTCCTGTTTTAAGAGGTAGAAACAATAGCCAGATAAATAGACATGTTCTCAGACTGTAGAGGAGCTTAAGCTTTGCGGAGGAGGTAGTGTTATTCAAATGAGCATACATTTAAAGAAACAAATGAAAATAAGTTGTGAGTAAAGAAAAATGCAGGGTGTTAAGATTGTGTCTCATAGGAGGGTATGATGGCAGGGGCTGGGGCTGGCTTAGGGAGGCTTTCCTGTGGCTGTAAGAGTTGCACAAATGTAAAATTACCCAGGATGTCTACTTTAAAATGGAGTGGGAGTTTAACTGAGTTAATGTAGGAGATGGTGAAAGAGGAGAAAAAATGGACTGGAGGAAATTTGGGGACAAGAATGGAGCACAGGGGAAATAGGATATATCCAGAAAAAGAGAAAAGTTCATAGTGTCAAAGGAAAAGGAGTGAAGCCCCAGGTGTGTTCATTCAGATATTGAAATAAAAAGAACTCCTTTTTTTTGTGCATTTAAGAAATATGTATTCAAAATTACTGTGCCTGAGATCAATGTTAAAATGAGGGGTGGAAGGAAGCAGAGGAGGGGCGTAAATATGACTAAGACATAAGGAACTCACTACTTGCGTGGAGCCACTTCCGATCCAATGTGCAGGGTGAGTGCTTGGTAAAGGAGCCGACAGACTGCGCTGGTGCCGAGAGCGGCCGCTGAGGGACATTGAAACTCAGGGAGGGAGAAATGCTGGGTGTTTCTCCTCATAAGAGCATTCTGAAATTGTTGCTGAGGGAAGACTTGGTCACTGGAGAGGGCCGAATTCTTTCATAAAACTGAAAATTCTTTCATACCATCATGCAATACATCTTTTGAAGTACTATGATTGATCATAATTTGTATTCCAAGTAAAATATGAATCTTATATCTAAAGGAACATTACTGTATTTTCCATAATTAGATGATGATCAATACAAATGTCTCAAATAGAATAAATACAATTTTGTAAAGGCAGTAGCTTTCCTTTCAAGCTTTGGCTACCTAAATGAGGCTGCAATACCAGTCTCTAACTAACCACCTTCCTTTTATATTCTCAGTGATGTGATCTTTTCTATTTTAGGCTTATGGTAGTGTACTAAAAGCTAGTTTTGTTCATTTGGCAATGTAGCTAAAATGTTGACTTAGCTTTTAATGTTTGTGCATTAAAAAGTATTAATGATTTTCAATCCTTCTTTCAAAAATTACTCTTTTAATGTATGTCCACAATGTAGTATCAGTTATTATTAAAATAGTTAACTTTTTAATTTTTTCCAGTTTTTGTAGATTTATATCCAGGGTAGTTCTCATAGATAGATAGATAGATAGAATAATAGATAGATAGATAGATAGATAGATAGAGCAAGCTACAAAGTACCACCTTAAGAAATTAACATATATGTTTTGAAATAAGATCCTTATTTATAAAGATTATCTCAACTACTTATTTAGAACAGCATTTTACAGATGATTGGATATTCTCTTCAAGGTAAAAAAAAAATGGACTGGGGAAAAATGAGGGTATAAAACAAAGCAGCACCCTTTTGAGAGAGATTTCGAATGTGGCCCAGTTTTGTTGCATTTTGATTTTTCAAGCCAACAGAAAAGGCTATATCCAAATTATTACATTATTAAAAGTCATTCTAAATCTAAGTAAAATGATATGGGAGAATTATTTATGAACTGAGCCTGTTCATCATTGTGAAGCAAGAACTTCTCTGGGAAGCCTTCCCTTACCCCTTTAAGTAGAGTGACTGTTTCCTCTGCTATGCTCTCTTTTTTATCTTGCTGTTAGTTTTTGCATGTAATTTGTTTGTTTATACACCTGCTTCCTGCTGAACTGTGAACCCCTTGGAAGTCTAAAACTCGGTCTTATTTGACTTTCTATTCTTGGAGGCTCAAATAATGATATTTAGAAGGCACCAGGAAATGTTGGTTAATTACAAAACAATTTTTATTAACACTTTTAAAGAATGATTGAATGATTTTTCTTGGTTGAATCCCTTAGTCCAGTGAGTCTCAAACTTGAGGAATTGTCTCATTGAGACAATGAGTCTCAAACTTAAGAATCACTAGAGGCTTATTAAAACAGACTGCTGAATCCCAGAGTTTGTGGTCAAGTAAGTCACCCATGTGGCTAAAATTTGCTCTTCTAACAAGTTTCCAGGTGATGCTCTGGTCTTGGGACCATACTTTGGGAACCACTCACTGAGTTAATTCATTGATCCACCTCCCACCAGTTCACATGAAGGTACTAAGTATAAGTACATTTATCTTTCAGGAAAGACATTAGGTGAAAAAGCTATTACTAGAGCACCCATGAACGGATATTGTCACCTGTGGTAAGTATATAGAACTTAAGCAATCTTTTTAAATCCTAATATGCCATTAATAAATTATGATGGATTTTAAAAATATTATTGACTCATTTAACCTGCCTTTCACATTCACTGAAAAATATATTTAGTAGCTAGCACAGTAACTGTTTTTGTTGTGTTTACTCTCATGTTTTTTCAATATGTGTATTTTAAATATATTTAAGGTCAACTTTCATTGAAGATTTCATAAGTAAATTTACCAAGTTCAGTGACTTTGAACATGATAAATTTTAATTAAATCTAACTGAATATAACATTTTGTTTGAAAACAAACACTAAAATGGTTTCTAAACAAAATATAGAAAGAAAATTTTAAAGAATAAAAACACATCAGCCATTTTTTATACCTTGATGAGTCAAGGTATACAAAATTCCACAGATAAAAGGAGAGACATTTACAATACAAGAAAGCTCAAGCAAAGGGAGTTTAATTAGTTGGATGGATATAGGTGAATGTCCTTGGGACAAATTCTTGAGTATGTTTTGTTTGGAATCTTTTGTATGTTTCAAATTATAAAACACGTAAAAGGAGAAATATGTTTTTTATCTAACCCTTCTTTTACTTGTAGTTGCATTTTTACAGCATTTTTTTTTCTCTACAGCAATATAGGTACTTAAATGCTAGGAAGATATGATAATAAATTAATTTATGACCGTCTCAGACCTACATTTCCAGAAATATGCCCCTATTCAGGATTATTTCATTCTTCTGGAGCACTCTTAGGCAAAATCGCTCTCAAAATGGCTCCCTTTCTGCAGGTTCACATTTGTTCCACAGCAAATTGATTTTTTGCCCCAACTCAAGTGCAAACCACTTTCCCGAAACAGACCTGTTTCTTTGCTCTGCCACCAGCAGGGGGCGCGCAACTCACACTCTCATCTTAAAACTTCCCTGGGTAGGAGTCTGGTAACATTTTTTTATGTCCCCCAAATTACAAGGGACACGTGCCAAATAAGAATATATCTTTTGAAGTCCCTTAGCTTAAGATGAAATGCAAGCCTGCCCCCTGCCCTTTTACCTGAGAAGGTGGGAAGTGGAACCCAGTACCGACAATTCCATCCACAGAAGAACCTCACTCCAGGTCTCTTCCTGCCACGCGAGTCCTTTGCCTTCTTTTACATGGCCTGGTGGTGGGTGAAGGGTTAGGCCTGGCAGAGCCTGTGAATCACTTCCTGAGCGTGCCATTTAATGGGTACTAGAAGGTCTTGCTTTAGGAATTGGAGTACCTAAGAGGGTACCTAATTAAGTATTGTTCTGTGCCCTCGGTGCCCCTGCCAAAACCCTAGGAGAAGGGTAACTTTACAGTTAATATCCTGATACATATCCTTAAGATCACTTCCCCACTATCCTTGGCTATTACTTCTATAGCTAGCTTTACCTTGCCTGTCTGATTTGCAGAGTACTAATATTAGTAAAATAACATATGTGTGCATTAAGTGCTTCTGTTGGCCCAATCTCAGTAGTAGGTCATAAGCTTACCCTGATCCAGCCTCTGTTCATCCGCTTTGATACTAGAGGTGTTTGGGAGCGGCTGGCAGATTTGGATGCAGGAGCACCCACGTCCTACTGCACTCTGAGCTGCTCTGTCCCTCCTCCTCTTCCTCTTCCCCTTTTTGTGGCCTTGCGCTTCCTCCACTTCCTCTTCCTTTTCTCATACATGTGTCTGCATCCATGAAGAATCACATTAAACGTGCATTTGTTATTATTCCTCGATTTGAGGACATTTGTCAGTGTGACCTTCAAATTTTCTTAGAGAAATAGTCTGGAAACTTTGAGGGCTTTATCAGCACCTTGCAATCCATCTTGTGAGGACAGACAATGCTTAACTCTTCCTTAGTGCATTACTCAGTCTGTCCTTCACTTACCTGGCTACTTCCTCTTTGTTCAAGTTTTTTCACTTTTGTCATGAATTCTCCTTTATAACCATGGGATTTAACCCCAAAGTTAAATCTTACCAACACATGTACACACAGAGTAATGATCCAGTTGTGTTTCACATAATTTCTTACTCAGTATCAGTTTTTAATTTTAAAAAATATTAAAATCTAATCAGTTTATAAAAGTTAATAAATTCCAGTGTCCATCTTCTCTAAATTCCGAAAATGTATTGTAATGTACCTACTGAATACAAGAGTTCTTAGGATGAAAACGAGAATTCAAACTATGACTTGATAAGCAACAAGTGAAATTTCAGTTAGCTGATTACAAAATTGTAATAAAACGTCGCAAAATGTTCTTACTCTTCTGAAATCTTTTTCAGTACGTTAAGACATTTTTCTCATTCACTCAGTATAGTGTGTAGCCTACAGGCCAAATCCAACTGCCTACTTTTGTCAGTAGAGCTATATTGGAGCACGGCCATACCCATGCATTTGTGCAGAGTGATGATGTTGAGTAACGGCAGTAGAGACTCTGACCCCAGAGTCTAAGTTGATTGCTACCTGACCCTGCAGCAGAAGTTTGCAGACCCATGACTTACAGGGGTATGTAGTGGTTCATAAGCCTTCAGTTTGAAATAAAAGGGGCAATAATTATCATAAAAAATGAACACTGAGGGAATAATTGAAAAACAAATACATTTTAAAGACCATTTTTCATCTTAATATTTTTGAAAAAGAAATTTCTTTGTTAACTTTAAAGCTACATTTTACAATTTCTATAAAATTCTGTCATTTTTGTTTTGCTAGCCTAAAATAATTATAGAAGCAGAGAGAAAAACATCAATGGCTTTGCAGTCTGTCAGCCAAATAAACTTGACCTTAATTATAATTAATGTCTTACATGTTCCTTGTGTTCTACCATTCACAAATTATAACCACATGCCATATAGTGTGTGATTCTCAAAACAACCTGCTTTCTTTTTACAGATATGATAAGCAAGGCAGTGCATGTGGTGTGTGTGTGGTACATTGTGATGATTAGTAACCAAGGGTCACACAGTAAGTGGAAAAACAAAAACCAGATCTTCTTTTCCCATATAGTCATATTTCTTCATACATTATTCTTCCTCCACTTTGCTGAATCAAAAGCGTTGCAGGGAAACTGATGGAGTTGTTTTAGTAGTTGTTAAAATACAGAAATGTTGTCAGTTACTAAAGATATAGTCTTTACCAATGCAAAGAGAATACAGGGTTTTTGTCAAAGCAACCTCTAGAGGGAGGTAATAGACCATATTGTGAGTTAACTTTCTTCAGAGTTACCATCAACCTGAGAGCTTAAGAAATACAATTTTAAATTATTTTTTTAAAGAATAACAATATAAACAACAACACATTCACAGACATAGGTTGAACTGATTACCAGAAAAGTAGTGATAATCCTTTGGGAAAAAGCAGTCAGGTGAACTTCAAATTTATGATAACATAGGAAGATAAATAATGTTCTAGACTTCAAAGAAGCAAGACTTCAAAAAAGATTATGAAAAACATAAGACTGTAGTGACAAGTTATTTTAAAGGAAAATTTAAACATTTTATATAATGGTATCCAGAAATCATGGGCTCTTTTCTTCACTCAGAGTATCTTGGAAAGAATGGACCGAGAGAGCACTATAAACACCTAGAGATGCGCATAAGTAGTTCCGATTTTCAGAAGATAGAAGATTGGTTCCACTCCTGTAGATCAGTGAAAATAAAATCTGTTCCTTTGCTTCTCACACAGATAGTTGGGTGGTTCTGTGAATCTCTAGATGAGGAAATTCAAGTAGACCCAATGTAGATTTTTCTAAAAATGCGACATGATCTGTTTTATATTTTTCTGCTACCAGATAGAGTAGGGAAATCAAGCTGGTATATATCTGGATTTAAGCAAGACATTCAGGCATAAGGTTCTTGTGGACAAGATGTAGAAATGTTGGCAAGCTTCTGGGTTACCCATGCTGACAGAAGGATTTGAGCCTCGGTTATTCAACAGAGTAACTATTGAAATATCATTGTTAATCTGGAGATTATTCTAGGGTTCCAGGTCTGTATCTTAGAGATCAATGTATTCCACAATTTTGTCAGTGGGTGAAGATATAGAAGACATGCTTATAAAAGTTGCAAAATAACAGAAATAAGAGGAACAGGATATATGATGGATGATAATAGTAATTCAAAAGATTTTCACATGTTGAAAGAAATACTGAATGAAGTGTGAACAGGAAAAAACATGGGAGGAGGAATGGAGAAAAAAGTCAAAATGTAAGGACATTAGGGAAAAACAGATGGAAATTGAATGAAGTATGCAGTTTAGGTAATGATTTATTAGTATTGGCTCATTGTGAGAAGTATGAATACTGTATGTCAATACTGGAACAGTTGTGATAAATGTACTATAGCAACATGAGTTGTAAATAACAGAAAATTGTATATGTGTATGTGGGAACTCTGTACTGTCCTTGTAACTTTCCTGTAAATCTCAGGCTATTTTAAAATAGTAGTTTGTTTGTTTTTTTAAGTGCTAAAATTTTAAGTCCATAGCGAACTGGGGAGTTAGGGAATGTAGTAGCATGGAGTTCTGCTCCGCAATCTGGACTTTTTTGGAAGGCATGATAGAACAGAATGACAGAGAGCCTTTCAAAAGAATATGGTGCGGCTGGAAGCAAGTACAGTTTTCACAAGAGAGCTGGATGGTCTTTTACTTTTGTCTTTTTTTCTTTTTATTAAGCTTTGATTGATATATACTCTTATGAAGGTTTCACATGAAAAACACTGTGGTTACTACATTCACCCATATTATCAAGTCCCTCCCATACCCCACTGAAGTGACTGTCCATCAGCGTAGTAATGGACAGTCTTTTTCTACTGATCTTTTCTTATATGGCAAACTCCTTTGTGGGCAGAAAAAGATGGGTAACACAGTCTGATTTTAGAATTTGTGAGTAGTAGTATCTCCTCATCCAGTTACATTCTCACATCACTTTTTTTTTTTTGTATCATTAATATACAATTACATGAGCAACATTGTGGTTACTAGATTCCCCCCATTATCAAGTCCCCACCACATACCCCATTACAGTCACTGTCCATCAGCATAGTAAGATGCTATAGAATCACTACTTGTCTTCTCTGTGCTATACTGCCTTCCCCATGCCCCCCACTACATTATGTCTGCTATTCGTAATGCCCCTTTTTCCCCTTCTCCCTCCCTTCCCACCCACCCTCCCCAGTCCCTTTCCCTTTGGTAACTGTTAGTCCATTCTTGGGTTCTGTGAGCCTGCTGCTGTTTCATTCCTTCAGTTTTTGCTTTGTTCTTATATTCCACAGATGAGTGAAATCATTTGGTACTTGTCTTTCTCCACCTGGCTTTTTACACTGAGCATAGTACCCTCTGGCTCCATCCATGTTGTTGCAAATGGTAGGATTTGTTTTCTTCTTATGGCTGAATAATATTCCATTGTGTATATGTACCACCTCTTCTTTATCTATTCATCTACTGATGGACACTTAGGTTGCTTCCATTTCTTGGCTATTGTAAACAGTGCTGTGATAAACATAGGGGTGCATATGTCTTTTTTCAAACTGGGCTGCTGCATTCTTAGGGTAAATTCCTAGAAGTGGAATTCCTGGGTCAAATGGTATTTCTATTTTGAGCTTTTTGAGGAACCTCCATACTGCTTTCCACAATGGTTGAACTAATTTACATTCCCACCAGCAGTGTGGGATGGGTCTCCCTTTCTCCACATCCTCACCAACATTTGTTGTTGTTTGTGTTTTGGATGGTGGCTGTCCTAACTGATGTGAGGTGATAATCTCATTGTGGTTTTAATTTGCATTTCTCTGGTGATTAGCAATGTGGAGCATTTTTTTATGTGCCTGTTAGCCATCTGAATTTCTTCTTTGGAGAAGTGTCCGTTCAGATCCTCTGCCCATTTTTTTAATTGGATTATTTGCTTTTTGATTGTTGAGGTGCGAGAGCTCTTTGTATATTTTGGATGTCAGCCCCTTATCGGATATGTCATCTATGAATTTATTCTCCCATACTGTAGAATGTCTTTTTGTTCTACTGATGGTGTCCTTTGCTGTACAGAAGCTTTTTAGTTTGATGTAGTCCCACTTGTTCCTTTTTCCTTTTGTTTCCCTTGCCCAGGGAGATATGTTCATGAAGAAGTCGTTCATGTTTATATTCAAGAGAGTTTTGCCTCTGTTTTCTTCTAAGAGTTTTATGGTTTCATGACTTACATTCAGGTCTTTGATCCATTTAGAGTTTACTTTTGTGTATGGGGTTAGACAGTAATCCAGTTTCATTCTCTTACATGTAGCTGTCCAGTTTTGCCAACACCAGCTGTTGAAGAGGCTCTCATTTCCCCACTGTATATCCATGGCTCCTTTATCATATACTGATTGACCATATTTGCTTGGGTTAATATCTGTACTCTATTCTGTTCCACTGGTCTATGGGTCTGTTCTTGTGCCAGTACCAAATTGTCTTGATTACTGTGGCTTTGTAGTAGAGCTTGAAGTTGGGAAGCAAGATCCCCCCTATTTTATTCTTCCTTCTCAGGATTGCTTTGGCTATTCGGAGTCTTTTGGTGGTTCCATATGAATTTTTGAACTATTTGTTCCAGTTCATTGAGGAATGCTGTCAGTATTTTGATAGGGATTGCACTGAATCTGTAGATTGCTTTAGGCAGGATAGCCATTTTGACAACATTAATTCTTCCTACCCAAGAGCATGGGATGAATTTCCATTTATTAGTGTCCTCTTTAATTTCTCTTAAGCATGTCTTGTAGTTTTCAGGGTGTATGTCTTTTACTTCCTTGGTTAGGTTTATTCCTAGGTATTTTATTCTTTTTGATATAATTGTGAATGGAATTGTTTTCCTGGTTTCTCTTTCTGCTAGTTCATTGTTAGTGTATAGGGATGCAACAGATTTCTGTTGATTGATTTTGTATCCTGCAACTTTGCTGAATTCAGATATTAGTTCTAGTAGTTTTGGAGTGGATTCTTTAGGGTTTTTTGTTATGTACAGTATCATGTCATCTGCAAGCAGTGACAGTTTAACTTCTTCCTTACCAATCTGGATGCCTTCTATTTCTTTGTGTTGTCTGATTGCTGTGGCTAAGACCTCTGGTACTATGTTGAATAAATATGGGAGAGTGGGCATCCTTGTCTTATTCCCAATCTGAGAGGAAAAGCTTTCAGCTTCTCACTGTTAAGTATGATGTTGGCTTATTGGTTTGTCATATATGGCCTTTATTATGTTGAGGTATTTGCCCTCTATACTCATTTTGGTGAGAGTTTTTATCATGAATGGATGTTGAATTTTGTTGAATGCTTTTTCAGCATCTATGGAGATGATCGTGTGGTTTTTGTCCTTCTTTTTGTTGATGTGGTGGATGATGTTGATGGATTTTTGAATGTTGTACCATCCTTGCATCCCTGGGATGAATTCCACTTGATCATGATGTATGATCCTCTTGATATATTTTTGAATTCGGTTTGCTAATATTTTGTTGAGTATTTTTGCATCTATGTTCATCTGGGATATTGGTTTGTAGTTTTCTTTTTTTGTGGGGTCTTTGCCTGGTTTTGGTATTAGAGTGATGCTGACTTCATAGAATGAGTTTGGAAGTATTCCCTCCTCTTCTATTTTTTGGAAAACTTTAAGGAGAATGGGTATTATGTCTTCTCTATATGTCTGATAAAATTCAGCGGTGAATCCATCTGGTCCAGAATTTTGTCCTTGTGTAGTTTTTTTATTATCAATTCAATTTCATTGCTGGTAATTGGTCTGTTTAGATATTCTGCTTCTTCCTTGGTCAGTCTTGGAAGGTTGTATTTTTCTAGGAAGTTGTCCATTTCTTCTAGGTTTTCCAGTTTGTTAGCATATAGATTTTCATAGTAGTCTCTAATAATTCTTTGTATTTCTGTGGTGTCCGTTGTGATTTTTTTCCTTTCTCATTTCTGATTCTGTTTATGTGTGTAGATTCTCTTTTTCTCTTAATAATTCTGGCTAGGGGCTTATCAATTTTGTTTATTTTCTCAAAGAACCAGCTCTTAGTTTCATTAATTTTTTCTATTGTTTTATTCTTCTCAATTTTATTTATTTCTTCTCTGATCTTTATTATGTCCCTCCTTCTGCTCACTTTGGGCCTCGTTTGTTCTTCTTTTTCCAGTTTCAATAATTGTGACTTTAGACTATTCATTTGGGATTGTTCTTCCTTCTTTAAATAGGCCTGGATTGCTGTATACTTTTCCTCTTAGAACTGCCTTTGCTGTGTCGCACAGATGTTGGGGTTTTGTGCTGTTGTTGTCATTTGTGTCCATATATTGCTTGATCTCTATTTTAATTTGGTCATTGATCCATTGGTTATTTAGGAGCGTGTTGTTAAGCCTCCATGGGTTTGTGAGCCTTTTTGCTTTCTTTGCACAATTTATTTCTAGTTTTATACCTTTGTGATCAATCACTTTTAATGGGTTGACTTAGTCCTCTCTCCTCCTCCTGTTGTAGCAGATTTCCTTGATCATATAGAACCTGAAAATTAAGAGGTCAAAGAGGTCATAACTGAGCAGTGGACATTTTACTGATACGTCGTATGAATTATGTGATCTTTTGTTTCCAGGAATGGGCTTACTGTTCCAAACTAAGAAAATTGTTCACTTCATTTTTGTACTTGAAAGTTATGCTTGTCTGCAGTAATGCCCAAGATAAATAACACCAAAAATTACATTTTTCATTTCAGTTATGTCAATTCAAGTAAAAACTAACACCTATTCTTGAAATGAATATTTTCAGTAAATGGATATTTTGCCTCAGGCAGAAACACTCTGAAATACTCTGAAGATTGTACAAACAGGAACACTCTGAATGTGAAAAGTAATATATTCCCAATTTTTAGAGTAAGAAAATTGCCAAACAATGTATAGTTAAATAATCACATATAAATTTTGTATTACCAATGGGAAAAAAGGCAAATAATCCATGGGATACCCTAGCCTAGTAATGCAGTGTTTCCAAGGAAGGATTAAAGGATATGGGGAATTTTTTGAGAAAAGCATATTCTCAAGTTATCTTTGACTTTCTTTTTAGTCATGATACTTATTTTTATTTTCAAATGTCAAGGGAAGCCACAAAATTTTTATTATTTTTCTTTTTATTAAGGAGGAGCAGGGATCTGTTGACCGATATGTTTTTCAATTTTAATACATATGTCACTAGACTTTTTCTGAGAACCTCTTTGTGACTTTGAGATTGATGACAGTAATAACAGCAGATAACATTTCTTGAAACTCACTATGCACCAAGCACTATTCTGAGCTATTACATGTTTTAGATATTTTCCCCTCCCAGCATACATATGAAGTACATACATATGGAATTAGCATCCCCAGTTGTAGATAAGGAAACTTGCCTGATGTTGATATCAAGTATTTACTGGCAGCTATATGAATACTTCTGTTAAATATTAACGAATGCTTTAGAGATATTTTTTGAGTGTTATATTTGTGGTATTTGATTAAAAGTTCACACCATATCCACTATTTTTATCCTTTGTAGGTATGCTGTTTTGTGTGGCTATATGTCTGAGTTTGAAGGCTTACAAAACAAAATCAACTATGGACATCGCTTCAAGGTATTTTTTGACATTAAAAAAAATACCTTCATGTAGTTACATGTTCACTAACAGGTATAAATCAGATTATTCAGCATGTTATTCTCTAGGAACTTATCTTTTTTACTTAAATTACAGTTTTTAAATAGTACTGTGCTGAAAATAATAAACTATTTGGGTGATTAAAGATTAATGTTATTCTAGGTTGTGTAAGAATTCATAGGAAATGAGTATTATTCTTTCAAAGACAGAGAATTAGCCTTTTGGTCATGAGTTTGCCAATACCATAAACATGGCCAGGGCTGATTAGTTAACATTTTCTGCATGTAGATTTGGTGGGAGGAGCAGAATCCAATCTAGGACTTAAATTTACCATGATAGATGAATAAAATAAGTAATGCACATACACATGATTTGTAGTGTGCCTCTAGTTATAATAACTCAATAAATAAGCCCTCAGGGTCAATAGTCATAGGGATGGGTGAAGAGTTCTTTGCTTTCAGCTCCCTGTAACCATTCTGACAATATCAGGGAGTAATTTTTCCTATTCCACCTCTTCCTTTCCCCCATTATACCCTAATCATTTCATATTTGTAATCTTGCCTCTAAACTGATAAATATTAGCTAAGCAAGTCATGGGTAGACCAAAATGTGACACTGGATATTTGCTATTTTTATAGGGACATTGGGCTGTACATTATCTGTAGCCTTATTTAATCATAGTTACAGTTCTCATTCCAGATAAGAATAACAATTTTTAATAATTAGATTACTGATAAGGCTTAACTGTAGTAATGATAGGGATTGAGGAGGGGGATGACACAAAATTATAAAGCCCTTTGAATTTACTAAGCACAGTTCCATTCAACACTACCTGAAACTTGGGAGATGATACTTCTTTTGGATTTTCTTTCAGGAACATCTAGATAAAGCAATTGAATTTTTACCTGAAGAACCCTTTTTGTATTACCTGAAGGGAAGATACTGTTATACTGTAAGTTGAATGCTTTTATCTATAAGTCTTATTTAAATATACTGTGATTATATGATATATTTGCAGTGACTTATTATTTTGTTTTACCCCATACCTACTGTAGGGAAAATGACAAAATCATTATACACTTATGAGTTCATGACTTACACATTTTATAAGTAATATGTATATATATTTACATTATATGCAGTGTATGATTTTACAGATGTATGTATATTTTTTCCCTTCCCTGCCTTTCCATTTCCCCTCCCAGCAGTCACACTGTCTCCCTTTATGCCCAGCTGCCTACAGACAGGTGCCCTCTATCAGTGCATAACCCTCTGTTTCATTGGAGGACTTTTTCATTTATCAGAGTATAATGAGCATAAGTTATGTGCTCACTGGCCAAAAAATAAGTAAAGCACTGTCCTTGTCTTCAAGAAACTTAATTTAGAAGGGAACATGAGGCATATAGAAATAAAGAAAGCTGGCAAATCTAAGACCCAGGATCTTAAATGACATTAGTTTATGGAAAATTAACAGAATTTGAAAATATATTTTTAAAAGATGCATGAAAAATTGTCATGAAGAGAAATGTTATTTATGAATGAGAAAATTAGAATAGGCAATAGAAGAAGCTTTTCAGTTGAGGCTTGAAGAGGATTATGGATGAAGAAGGAAGCTTGCTTTTTTTTTTTTTTTGTTATCATTAATCTACAATTACATGAGGAACATTACGTTTACTAGACTCCCTCCATCACCAAGTTCCCCTCACACACCCCATTACAGTCACTGTCCATCAGCATAGTAAGATGCTGTAGAATCACTACTTGTCTTCTCTGTGTTGTACAGCCCTCCCCGTGCCCCCCGACTACATTATGTCTGCTATTTGTAATGCCGCCTTATCCCTCCCTTCACACCCATCCTCCCCAGTCCCTTTCCCTTTGGTAACTGTTAGTCCATTCTTGGGTTCTGTGAGCCTGCTGCTCTTTTGTTCCTTCAGTTTTTTCTTTGTTCTCACACTCTATAGATTAGTGAAATCATTTGGTACTTGTCTTTCTCCACCTGGCTTATTTCACTGAGCATAATACCCTCTAGCTCCATCCATGTTGTTGCAAATGGTAGGATTTGTTTTCTTCTTATGGCTGAATAATATTCCATTGTGTATATGTACCACATCTTCTTTATCCATTCATCTACTGATGGACACTTAGGTTGCTTCCATTTCTTGGCTATTGTAAACAGTGCTGTGATAAACATAGGGATGTATATGTCCTTTTCAAACTGGGCTGCTGCATTCTTAGGGTAAATTCCTAGGAGTGGAATTCCTGGGTCAAATGGTATTTCTATTTTGAGTATTTTGAGGAACCTCCATACTGCTTTCC
The DNA here is from genome assembly GCF_030020395.1 of Manis pentadactyla. Classification (NCBI taxonomy): domain Eukaryota; kingdom Metazoa; phylum Chordata; class Mammalia; order Pholidota; family Manidae; genus Manis; species Manis pentadactyla. The sequence goes on along the minus strand of NC_080020.1, from coordinate 205,670,663 downwards.
ACAATGGTTGAACTAATTTACATTCCCACCAGCAGTGTGGGAGGGTTCCCCTTTCTCCACAACCTCTCCAACATTTGTTGTTGTTTGTCTTTTGGATGGTGTCAATCCTTACTGGTGTGAGGTGATAATCTCATTGTGGTTTTATTTTGCATTTCTCTGATGATTAGCGATGTGAGGCATCTTTTCATGTGTCTGTTGGCTATCTGAATTTCTTCTTTGGAGAACTGTCTATTGAGCTCCTCTGAGCATTTTTTAATAGGATTGTTTGCTTTTTGTTTGTTAAGGTGCATGAGCTCTTTATATATTTTGGATGTCAACCATTTATCAGATCTGTCGTTTATGAATATATTCTCCCATACTATAGGGTGCCTTTTTGTTCTATTGATGGTGTCCTTTGCTGTACAGAAGCTTTTCAGCTTGATATAGTCCCACTTGTTCATTTTTGCTTTTGTTTCCCTTGCCCAGGGAGATATATTCATGAAGAAGTTGCTCATGTTTATGTCCAAGGGCTTTTTTCCCTATGTCTTTTTCTAAGAGTTTTATGTTTTCATGACTTACATTCAGGTCTTTGATCCATTTAGAGTTTACTTTTGTGTATGGGGTTAGACAATAATCCAGTTTCATTCTATTAAATGTAGCTGTCCAGTTTTGCCAACACCAGCTGTTGAAGAGGCTGTCATTTCCCCATTGTATGTCCATGGCTCCTTTATCGTATATTAGTTGACCATATATGTTTGGGTTAATATCTGTACTCTATTCTGTTCCACTGGTCTGTGGGTCTGTTCTTGTGCCAGTACCAAGTTGTTTTGATTACTGTGGCTTTGTAGTAGAGCTTGAGTTGGGAAGAAAGATCCCCCCTGTTTTATTCTTCCTTCTCAGGATTGCTTTGGCTACTTGGGGTCTTTTGTGGTTCCATATGAATTTTTGAACTATTTGTTCCAGTTCGTTGAAGAATGCTGTTGGTATTTTGATAGGGATTGCATGGAATCTGTAGATTGCTTTAGGCAGGATGGCCATTTTGACAATATTAATTCTTCCTAGCCAAGAGCATGGGATGAGTTTCCATTTGTTAGTTTCCTCTTTAATTTCTCTTAAGAGTGTCTTGTAGTTTTCAGGGTATACGTCTTTTACTTCCTTGGTTAGGTTTATTCCTAGGTATTTTATTCTTTTTTATATAACTGTGAATGGAATTGTTTTCCTGGTTTCTCTTTCTGCTAGTTCATTGTTAGTGTATAGGAATGCAACAGATTTCTGTGTATTTATTTTGTATCCTGCAACTTTGCTGAATTCAGATATTAGTTCTAGTAGTTTTAGAGTGGAGTCTTTAGGGTTTTTTATGTACAATATCATGTCATCTGCAAATACAGTTTCACTTCTTCTTTACCACTCCGGATGCCATATATTTCTTTGTTTTGTTTGATTGCTGTGGCTAGGACCTCCAGTACTATGTTGAATAACAGTGGGGAGCGTGGGCATCCCTGTCTTGTTCTCAATCTTAGAGGAAAAGCTTTCAGTTTCTCACTGTTACATATGATGTTCGCTGTGGGTTTGTCATATATGGCCTTTATTATGTTGAGGTTCTGCCCTCTATACTCATTTTGTTGAGAGTTTTTGTCATGAATGGATGTTGAATTTTGTTGAATGCTTTTTTCAGCATCTATGAAGATGATCAAGAGTTTTTTGTCCTTTTTGTTTATGTGGTGGATGATGTTGATGGATTTTTGAATGTTGTACCATCCTTGCAGCCCTGAAATGAATCCCACTTGGTCATGGTGTATGATCCTCTTGATGTATTTTTGAATTTGGTTTGCTAATATTTTGTTGAGTATTTTTGCATCAATGTTCATCAGGGATATTGTTCTGTAATTTTGTTTTTTTGTGGGGTCTTTGCCTGGTTTTGGTATTAGAGTGATGCTGACTTCATAGAATGAGTTTGGAAGTATTCCCTCCTCTTCTATTTTTTGGAAAACTTTAAGGAGAATGGGTATTATGTCTTCTCTATATGTCTGATAAAATTCAGCGGTGAATCCATCTGGTCCAGAATTTTGTCCTTGTGTAGTTTTTTTATTATCAATTCAATTTCATTGCTGGTAATTGGTCTGTTTAGATATTCTGCTTCTTCCTTGGTCAGTCTTGGAAGGTTGTATTTTTCTAGGAAGTTGTCCATTTCTTCTAGGTTTTCCAGTTTGTTAGCATATAGATTTTCATAGTAGTCTCTAATAATTCTTTGTATTTCTGTGGTGTCCGTTGTGATTTTTTTCCTTTCTCATTTCTGATTCTGTTTATGTGTGTAGATTCTCTTTTTCTCTTAATAATTCTGGCTAGGGGCTTATCAATTTTGTTTATTTTCTCAAAGAACCAGCTCTTGGTTTCATTGAATTTTTCTATTGTTTTATTCTTCTCAATTTTATTTATTTCTTCTCTGATCTTTATTATGTCCCTCCTTCTGCTCACTTTGGGCCTCATTTGTTCTTCTTTTTCCAGTTTCAATAATTGTGACTTTAGACTATTCATTTGGGATTGTTCTTCCTTCTTTAAATAGGCCTGGATTGCTGTATACTTTCCTCTTAGAACTGCCTTTGCTGCGTCGCACAGATGTTGGGGTTTTGTGCTGTTGTTGTCATTTGTGCCCATATATTGCTTGATCTCTATTTTAATTTGGTCATTGATCCATTGGTTATTTAGGAGTGTGTTGTTAAGCCTCCATGTGTTTGTGAGTCTTTTTGCTTTCTTTGTATAATTTATTTCTAGTTTTATACCTTTGTGGTCTGAGAATTTGGTTTGTAGAATTTCAATCTTTTTGAATTTACTGAGGCCCTTTTTGTGGCCTAGTATGTGGTCTACTCTGGAAAATGTTCCATGTTCACTTGAGAAGAATGTGCATCCTGCTGCTTTTGGGTATAGAGTTCTGTAGATGTCTGTTAGGTCATCTGTTCCAGTGTGTTGTTCAGTGCCTCTGTGTCTTTACTTATTTTCTGTCTGGTGGATCTGTCCTTTGGAGTGAGTGCTGTGTTGAAGTCTCCTAGAATGAATGCATTGCATTCTATTTCCTCCTTTAATTCTGTTAGTATTTGTTTCACATATGTTGGTGCTCCTGTATTGGGTGCATATATATATATATATATAATGGTTATAGCCTCTTGTTGGACTGACCCCTTTATCATTATGTAATGTCCTTCTTTATCTCTTGTTACTTTCTTTGTTTTGAAGTCTGTTTTGTCTGGTACAAGTACTGCAACACCTGCTTTTTTCTTCCTATTGTTTGCATGAAATGTCTTTTTTCATCCCTTGACTTTTAGTCTGTGTATGTCTTTGGATTTGAGGTGAGTCTCTTGTAAGCAGCATATAGATGGGTCTTGCTTTTTTATCCATTTTATTTTACTCTGTGTCTTTTGATTGGTGCATTCAGTCCATTTACATTTAGGGTGATTATTGATAGATACGTACTTATTTTCATTGCAGGCTTTAGATTTGTGGTTACCAAAGGTTCAAGGGTAGCTTCTTTACTATCTAACCATCTAACTTAACTGTCTTATTAAGCTATTATAAACACAATCTGATGATTCTTTATTTCTCTTCCTGCTTATTCCTCCTCCTCCATTCTTTATAGATTAGATGTTTTATTCTGTATTCTTTTGTGTTTCCTTTTATGGCTTTTGTGAATAGTTGATTTTATTTTTTGCCTCTAGTTAGCATTTAGTTGATCTGCTTTCTTTGCTTTGATTTTATTTTCCCTGGTGACATCTATTTAGCCTTAGGAGTGCTTCCATCTAGTGAAGTCCCTTTAAAATATCCTATAGAGGTGGTTTGTGGGAGGCAAATTCCCTCAACTTTTGCTTGTCTGGGAATTGTTTAATCCCTCCTTCATATTTAAATGATAATCATGCTGGATACAGTATTCTTGGTTCAAGGCCTTTCTGTTTTATTGCATTAAATATATCATGCCATTCTCTTCTGGCCTGTTAGGTTTCTGTTGAGAAGTCTGATGATAGCCTGATGGGTTTTCCTTTATAGGTGACCTTTTTTCTCTCTCTGGCTGCCTTTAATACTCTATCCTTATATTTGATCTTTGCCATTTTAATTATTATATGTCTTGGTCTTGTCCTCTTTGGGTCCCTTGTGTTGGGAAATCTGTGGCCCTCCATGGTCTGAGACACTATTTCCTCCCCCAGTTTGGGGAAGTTTTCAACAATTATTTCTTCAAAAACACTTTCTATCCCTTTGTCTGTCTCTTCTTCTTCTGGTACCTCTATAATGCGAATATTGTTCTGTTTGGATTGGTCACACAGTTCTCTTAATATTCTTTCATTCCCGGACATCTTTTTATCTCTCTCTGCCTCGGCTTCTCTGTATTCCTGTTCTCTGATTTCTGTTCCATTAACAATCTCTTGCACCTCATCCAGTCTGCTCTTACGTCCTTCCAGAGATTGTTTTATTTGTGTATTCTCCCTCCTGACTTGATCCCTTAGCTCTTGCATATTTCTCTGCAGATCCATCAGCATGGTTATGACCTTTATTTTGAATTCTTTTTCAGGAAGATTTGCTATATATATTTCCCAGGCCCTCTCTCGGGGGTTGTCTTGGCAATTCTGGACGTCACCAAATTCTTCTGCCTTTTCATGGCAATAGATGTAGTTGCAGGCAGGGGGCAGGTGTATCAGCTGGGAGAACAAAGTCCCTTCCTGCTTGTTGGTCACCTTACCCTTCTCCGCTGCCTGTGTCGGTTACCTGCACATCGGGAGGAGCATCCAGGTTAATCCCCTGAGCTGCTGTGGGTGGGGCAGCCCTCAGGGTAGCCCAGAGCCCTGCAGGGACAGGCAGGCGCACTGGGTGTGCTCTCCTGCGAGAACAGTGCCCCTTCGTGACTTGCCCCAGAGCAAGCTTGCTTTTATTGAACACCTGCTTTATATCAGATGTGCATTTTATACTGTATAGTTCTTATTTCATTGAATCCTCATAACAATGCTATAAGCAGTTTTTATTATGCCAGTTTTAAATACTAAGAATCTGAGTGTTCATGAAGGTAAGAAGACACCCCTAACATTGGAAAACCATTGACCCAACTGTACATGAGTCTGGGGCTTGAGTGTACATTATTTGTTTAGGAGTAAAAAACCCAAGAAGGAAATTTTAACTTCAGAAAGAACTAATCTTAGTGCCATAGTCAAATGGCAGAAACTAACGTTAATCCTCCCTGGAAGCATGTACTTTCACACAGGCCTTATAAAACTCTTGGAGAGTAGCCCAAAAATGATGAGCCCACAGTCAAAAATAATACAATACACAAAGAATAAGCTATCAGAAATGACAGTCAACAGAAACAAAAAAAGGAACAGAAATAGATCTAAAAGTACTTCAGATTTTGGGAACATGGAATGCAGAACATTAAACATCTATCAGTATGAAGAATTATGAAAAAGGAAGGCTGGATATAATACCACAAAGGTGGTATCCCTCATATATATATATTTTATGAGTATATATATGTATACACACACACACACACACACATATATATATATGCACACACACATACACATCTAGCTGGGGAGAGATTGTTCCTTCAAAAGGTAAACAGGTTTCCAAGAGTGATGTTGCTCTATATTTGTAGGTCTCAAAACTGAGCTGGATTGAAAAAAAAATGGCTGCTACTCTATTTGGAAAAATACCATCCTCAACTATACAAGAAGCTTTACAAAATTTCCTTAAGGTATATTTTGTTTATCCATTATTTTAGAGTCAAACTGGCTATTATCTGTACCAGTCCCTCCCAACCTGTTGTCAAGGGAATTTTTTTCTCCTCCATGTACAGATCTCTAACTTAAACCCCTGTTCAAATTCTAGCTTTGATAAAATGAAACTACTTCTTAGAGCAGCTAGTTAGACCCCAGGCCCTAGGTGCAGCAGCCCTTACTACCAAATCCCAGCACAACACTTGAGGTCTATGAGAATGTACAGAAGTGTTCATGCCCTGATTATGAGACTTGGGCTGAGATACTCCTGATTAGCCTAATATAGAACCAGTTTCATCTTAAAGAAGACAAGGCATCAGGAGAGCTTTTCTCTATATTGGTGCAACAGCCACGGGCACTGAGGAGCCTAGAGTGCGGAGGGCTGTGGCTGTGGAACAAATAAGAAGTCTGGCAGGTGGAGGGGAGGAGGAGAAGGAAGCAGCACATACCTTGGATCCCACCCCTAGGAGAGTCTGCAGCCCTCTGCTCCCAACAGGAGGTCATGTCGTTGGACCCAGCCTGTAGGACTCGTGTACCCCACTCCATCCCTCCAAAGAGGGGGCTAGGACTGTGTCTCCAGAGCTATCCAGTATGATCCTGTAAAGATCAAGAGTGCTGGCTTTAGAATCAGATAGTATAAGACCTGAGCCTTGTCCTGTCTGATGACCTGGGTGCATTTCTTTATTTCTCATCATTTTAAATTCCTTATCTGTAAAGTAAACATAATAATACCTATTTCCTATGAATTTTGTGAAGATTGCATAAAATACATGTAATTTTCTTGGCCTGTGGTCTAATACATTAAGGGCTTTATCTAAAAATAAATGTTAGCTAGTATTATTTTGCTCTTATAGCTGGTGAAATCTGGTCCTCTCCTCTACAGTCTCAAAGCATCTAGAGAGGTGGTTTTAGACCAGTAATTATCTGTGAATTCCCTGTGGGAATTCTTTCAAAAATATAGCATGCTTCCCACCTCTTCCAAAATTCTGGCATGATTTCCTCAGGCAGTGGTTCTCAACGTTGCTACCCATTGAAATCATTTGGCGAGGTTTCAAAAAGGCCAGCGCAGCCCATGACCCAGACAAATTATGCCAGAATCTCTGAATATATTATAGTGTAGTTTATATGCAATATAATGCATGCATTTTAAGTGTACAGTTCAGTGAAGTTTGAAAAATTTATGTACTCACGTAACCACCACATTTCAAGATATAAAACATTTCCATCCCCCTAGAGACTATCTTTGCCCCTTTGATGTCAATTTCCCTTACCCCCTGCTCCAGGCAACCCCTGATCTGCTTTCTGTCACTATAGGTTAATTTCTAAGATTTTAAAATTTTATAAAAATGGAATCTTGGTGCTTGTGCTTTTGTGCATATATGGCTTCTTTTGCTCAATATAATGTTTTGAGATTCATTCAGTGTACTGAGTTCACTAGTTCCTTTCTATCTATGGCATGGTTGAGAACAATGGGCCAGTGGATGGACTGCATGGTAGATGACAGGTAGGGGCCATGTTGGGGGACAGGCTACCCTGAACTAACCCACTGTTTGCAATCATGTGATCCCTAGATCTCCCTTAGTGGTTTCACCAGCTATACAGCTTTCTTCTGTGTCCTTATGTGATGGAGGGCTGCTGCTTGAAAGCACAAAATATTTTAAAACAAAGTTAATTTATTCAGCAATATTTATTACATACCTGCCTAGTATATCAAATATAGGGAACACAGAAATGACCAACATAGCTCCTGCATCCAGGGACAGCCAAGACCAAGTAAACAAGTACACTACTCTTTGTCAGATGTTATGACAAAGAGCGTTCTGAGAGCTTAGCTAGAAAATTCCCCTTCATTAGAACATTCTACTGAGTAACACTACCTTCCTTGTTATTCAGCCAAGGCCAGGGTCAGAATCTGCTCCATTTTAGGAATTCAATGTTGTTAGTAGGCTATGTTCTTTTGGTCCTTTGGGCTGCTGCTTTTTGTTTTCTTTTTTTTGAACCATGAGAGAAAAAGATATGTCCTTATTTATAATCACTCTGGTTAAACAGTGTCAAGGTGTATATGCAAAATTAAAATGCCAACATTAAAGAAATAAAAGCTGCTCATATGTACATATGTTGGGGCAAGTTATCCAAATAAGATTTGGACAGAGTTGAAACAACTATTTGGACATAGAAAAAGGTACAATTGAACCAAGTTCAGTCTAGGTCCATCTTATTAGAATGGCTGAGGAAATGCACTTAGTAAACTCAAAGAGTTGAAAAGGAAATAACTGGACAAGAGAGAAGAAGTAGGAGAACCAGAGGCCCTCAGCACCATGGCTGGCTCTGCAGGATGTTCTGGGCTCTGGCTAGGACCGAACTTAGCAACATTTCAATCTGTCAGCAGCCGTGCTGCCTCACTAGCAGGTTCTAGACCAGATCCAGACACTGCTCAACTACTCGGTCTTAAAGAGTTATACCCGGTCTGGCTCCCCAACCCAAGAGACTTCTCCTCCTCCTCCCAGAACCCTTCCCTTTTGGATTCTGTAGAAAGTGAATGTGCTTTACAAAGGACATGCTCTCTTTGGGTGTTGGAGCACTCCTCAGCACCCTAAGTCTTGGATTCCCGTCTATTTATACCCATCCTTAAGATGTCTGTATCCTTTGAGTCAGCAATTCAGCTCTAGGAAGTCCTCCTGCAGACACAGTCACACATGTAAGAGCGTATCGGAGCAGGTATGCTCACTGATGGTTAGTAGAAGTAGTGAAAAGTAAGTCTCAATGTCTAGTGAGGAATGCTAATTTAATTATAGTGTATGTATTAGAAATACACTCTTAGGAACAATGATATAGACCTGTGTATGCTACTGTGAAAATGTGTCTGTGATATGTTGTGGGGAAAAGGTTTTGGACCAACATGCAGAAAATGGTCCCATTTAAAAAAAATTTTTTTCAAAAACTGATTTTGCTTGTTTTGCCTATGCTTGGTAAAAAGTCTCGTAGGATGCATGTCAAACTTGATAGTGGTGACCCCCCAAGGAATGACTTGAAATTGAGAACAAAATTAGAGAAACTTTCACTTTTTAATTTTGAAAATGCCTGTATTTTTTTATAACTTTTACAAAATTTTTAAAGTATCCTTTTTCTCCTGGGTCCTTCACCCATCCAGGTTGGGATCCAGGGTCAGGTTGGGAGCTTGCTTGCTAGGCCTTTACGGCAGTAAAAGCTGACTTTGATGCAGGCTCTAAGAGTAGTTCTAAGACGAGCTCCCCAGGAGCAACATTGTATACCTGAAAGAATTCTTACTGACCAAAGATAGAGAAAAGGAACCGGTGGGTAGGTGATTAGTAGATGAGGAATAAAGTACTGTCATAACAAAGCTTACTAAAGTCTGTAAGTAGGTCAATACTTTAGACTAATCATTTCAAGAAGCTGTCTTTTCTTTAAAAGTGCTTCAGGTACTATTTAACTCATATGGAATGTGTTGAAATCTTAAGAAATCAAATAAATATAGTGGAAGAGGTTTGCCATGGGAAACCAGTCATGCTCAACTCTTGTTCCCTGAATAGATTGTGAAATGTTTACAACTGTCCTGGGGTGAGTAGGTCACCAGTTTTGTTCCTGAAAGGAGAAAAAGGGGGAGTGAAGAAAATGGTTATACAAAGGAATCTCAAAATCATATCTCATTGCTTTGTAAGTTTTATGGCCATAATAATTGTTTCATTTTAATGAATAAACTCGAAAGCTATATTTCCACCCAAAGGATACTTGAACTGATAAAATGATTCAGAAGTGACCCAACGAATGTAAATTATTAAGCCATTTTGGTTAATAGTTGATTTATTGCAATATATCCTCTTCACTGTTGTTACTGTTGTTTTACTATTGCCCTGTTATTCCCTATTCTGTTTTCTCTTCTAATCAGGTTGAAGAACTACACCCTGGTTTTTCTATATCCAATTACATGTTTTTGGCCAAGGTAACGAGGACCACTGTTTTATGACTACTTTGAATCCATTACATAAATATGTGCTTCCCTTTGATATTGATTATTTTTTATTTCTAGTGTTATTTCAATCTTGAGGAAATCAGCAATGCTGAGAAGTTCTGTAATCTGGCAGTGTTGCTTCCATGTGTAACCAAAGAGGTAAGTCCAAACAGTGACCATGAGTGCTGTTATTTTGTCAGCACTGTTCCAGCTTCAGGTGTGAACAACTGGCTTAGATACACGGGAGTTTCCTTTTATGCTAAAACATTTTGGATTTCATATGTGCTATGAATGTTTAACACTGCTATAGGTAACCCTTCACCAGAAGACCCCCTGTATCTTTAAGGGGCAAGGAAATCATGGGCTTGCAATTAAAACATTCTGATGCTTCTTAGGTATCAGAGAGCAGAGACAGGGATAAGCCCCCCTAGGAAGGATGGAGGACAGCCTAATTTTGGGGAACTGGTGATGAAACTATGATAGGCTTGCAAACAAGCTGGACAGGCTGCCCACCTCAGAGCAAAACGAGTGTCCATGGGGTAACTGACTACCAGCGGTCCCCAGCTTACAGCAGGCTGTGGCCATTTGAGGCCAGGAAGAAGATTTAAAATTTTTAATCAACATTCTCTTGGTCTTTGAACACATGCCATTAATGGAAAAGAATCTAATTTATTCACTAATTCAGGATTCTGGATGAGCTCTAAGTTTTAGGAATTTCACAGTTGACAGCTCAGTCTGTGTTCCTGTGAGCCATTTACCAGTATTGTGGGAACAAAGGGAAATAGGTGAATGATTTCCTGCTGCCCTCTCATTCCACCAAGCATACCATCCTCTGAATCACAACTGAAAAGAAATGCCTCACAAATAAACTCTCTTCTCTGTTGGACCAGGACAGGCTCAGACGTTTGTTGTGATCTGGAATATAAACATGTAAAACGTGCCCATTGCTCTCCAGGAGCTTATAGCCTAGAAGGGGGCATAAGGTTTAAAGCCAGATAACTATAGTTCAGGTAGAAAGCCTGAAGCACTAAGAGAGAAACAAATAATTGGTTGTGGAAATAGTAAAGGGAGAGATTATTTTCATCTAGAAGAGATCACGTAGCATCAGAGGTGGACTTTGAAAGATGCATCTAATCTAGAGATGTGGGCAAAGCACACAGAGACACAGGGGTGGAAAAGCAAAGATCTGTTTGCCTGAAGGGGAAGAAATATTGAGGGCAGTCATGGGAAGTAAGGCTGAAAGGAGAAAGGAAGATAAAACCTGCAGAACCGTCAGGGAGCAAGGGTGCTGGGTCTTTGAACAGGCCCTCCAGGCTCCACCAGGCCTCTTCCTGCGCACGTCCCAGCCTGCTCATCTGCGTCTTCTGGATGGCTGGGATTTCCCACATGGTTTATTGTCCTTGTTAGTCAATCCCTCAGTTGGTTCTAATGGTTAATGGTGCAAAACAACAGAGTCTCAGTAGCGGCATTCCTTCTTCAGAAACTTGTAACTTTTTTCGGCAGGAAACTGATTTTGTCCCCCTGGTTGCTAACTCTGTGTTGGTCATTGGGACCCTCCTGTCTTTTATGACTCTCCTGAATAATGTCAGTTTGGGTTATATGCAGTCATTTAAAACTGAACATCTGTGCGTTCTTACTAGAATGTGAGACTCCAATACAGTATGATGATGAGGTGTGCCACCTGGGGTGAATGCAAATGTTTATGCGTGAATTTAGAGCTCTCACGGGAGGGCTAAACATGGGAGATCCTCAAGGTTTGGTCCTTGGTCCCTAATCTCTTGTCTCCTCTCCCCTTTCCTCCTCCCTACCTGTGCAAACCTATTGTCCATGGCTTCAAATGCTATCTGCCTGCCAGGGGTCCTCAAAGTTACCTCTCTAGACCGCTCTTCTGAGCTCTAGACTTGATTATCCAGCTTCTGGCTTGGCCTCTCCATTGAGATTCCATGCAGACACCTCAAACTTAACGCGTCTTCAGGCCTTTGGATCTGCTCTTCGCCATCTTCCCCTCTTAGTAAATGACTTTTCCATCCACCTAATTAGGAAATCTTGGAATCATCTCTGACACTTGCTTCTCCCTCAGCCTCCCAACCTGGACAACCACCCAGTCACCAACTTTTTGGAATTCCTCTTCTGAGACATGCCTTGAGCCCAACTGCTCTCTCTCTTCCTGTTGCCACCACTCTGAGCAGGGCACCACCGTTCCACCTGAACCAGGACTGTGCGGGCATCCCAAATGGTCTCCTCACAGCGTCTTGCCTCCCTCCCTGTCGTTCATGGCTCTCAATAGCAGCCAAAGCAACAGTTAAACATAAACCCTAACATGTCACTCCCTGTTTTAATACCCCTTGCTTTTAGGATAAAGTTCAACATTTTTAGCATATCCTTCACGACTCTGATCTAGCTCCGACCAATCTCTCAAGCTTCATTTGTTCCCTCTTTTTGAAACACTCCCACCAAACCTGCCATTCCCTCCACCAGTTTTATTTCTTCTCACCCTTCGAGCCTCACTGTAAGTGTCATTTCTTCTGGAAAGACTTCCTTGACACCCTCAGGGAAGAAAATACCTCATACTGTTCCTTCAGGTCACTCATCTGTGTGACTGGTCTGTTACACGATGAAAACGGGGCAACGAGGTGTGTCTCATTCGGCACTCTTCACCCTGCCCGGTGCCAGGTAGAGTGCCTGCCTTACAATAAGCACTCAGTCAGTATTGGTAGGAAGAATCAGAAAACTAGTACCATACAAATAGAAATAATAGTGCTAATAGTACTAATAAACAGGACCGGAAGTAATTGTAACTAAGGAAGCTGGATACTGTGGAAATAGTTATGTAATAATGTGCAAAATGGCATCAGAAAATATTTCCCACATTCCTTTTTTTTTCCAGGGATGTTTCCATTTGTATTTCTAGAAAGTTTTCTTTTATCTTTTTTTTTAATAGTGAATATACTATCAAAAATATCTCAATTTCTTTTTCAATTAGAAAATAGAGTCAGGCTAGTACCCCCTATCTCTATCAAGTTTTTGCAGATTGAAATATGCCCAGTTAGTGATTTTTCTGACCAGCTTATTCATTTCCAAAATGTCTGGTAATGCCACTAATTACAAGAAAGCACACACTAATCACAACCCAGCCATCAGTTTTCTCTCCCGCATGTGAACTTGCATGATACCTTTGCCTCTTTCTTGTGGCACCCATAACTGCTTCCTTGCATCGTGTTTGTGTTATTTGTGACATGTCTTCTGTCCCTTTCAGGGAATCGTAAGCTTGCCACACTGCACTTGATATTAGGAACGTTAGTCCTTGGGCTCTGGAGTCTAGATTCATGCATAGAAGCAGCTTTACATTCCCAGAATTTGAAACTACAGACTTTATTATTCATGTGGACATTTCTTGATCTTAGGAGGGTAATCTCAGGTCCTGGAAAACATTCCTTTTTTTTTAATAAAAAGGATTCCTGTGTCTAAGGCAGCATGAGAATGATTGCTGATGAAATGATGACTCCCCAGGCAGCCACAAAGTTGTTCGCCTGGAGGAAGTATTCACATTATTGATGGAGTGTACTGAGAAAGCTCAAATGCAAAAAGCATTACAAGGTATTTTGTCTTATGATGAGGGATGTGCTAATCTGGGTAAAAGAAAAAACTGTTTTAAAATTGTTGTAATATTTTGAAGTGACATTAATTGCTCTTCTGAGCCAAAACTCTTAGAGGATAGTAAAAACAGTGTAGCAGAAACAACCTGAGGGAGAAGAGGACTTTGGGAGTGCTGGGAGGAAGGAATACTTCTTCATAATTACAGGGGTATAGTTGTCTTTGAAGTTGCCTATTGTTTAAAATCCTGGACTGCATTTCCAACCTGTATAGATTGAGAATCATCCCTTCCATTAGTAATCACTCTTAGTAATATATAATTCTAATCACACTTTAAGTGTTCTGTCTTAATTAAAGTTGGTGTTCGATGATCATTACCCAAATGCTGGAAGCATAACAATTTAATATAAACAAGTCTCTCTCTTATGTATACAAAGTCTTTAGCAGACAGTGTATTTTTCCAAACATATATTCTAACATTCTCAGGTCAAACAAATTTTTGTTTTTGGATGTGTGTGTCTGAGTGAGTGAAAAATTTATTCATTTATATTACAAATATGGGGGTCCTCTGTTAGAGGCTTGGAATACAATGAGAAAAAAAAGCCTACTCTTGCTGCCATGAATTCTGTGTTCTAGCAGAAAAGGCAGGCACTGAATAAGTCACTCTTTGCACAATTAAAAAATGAATAAGGCCTAAAGTTAATATACTTTTACACAGTTAATATATTTTTTACTAATAGCAGTCAAGCGTGATGAATGTTACAGAAATGAAATTCATGAGAAAATGTAACTGGGTCTGCAACCTGCACCAGAAGTTAAGCAAGTCATTCCTGAGGCTTTAATATGTAACATGAGATTCTAAGGAAATTAGAATTTAAACCTGGCGGTTTAAGTCTTTTAAGACTTGCTTGGTTATGGGGGGCTTGTTAAAAATACAGATTCCTGGCCTCTCTCTGGAGAGAGAAAGAAGCTCTGAACTGCAGAGCGGATGACACCTCATGATCAACGTAATCTCACTCAGGTGTCCACCTACTGGGGTTCTGCTCTCCGAGCATCGGACTCAGACTGTCCCTGGGTGAAAGGACAGAAGAAGACAGCTGGTGGCTGAGCTCTTGGTGATGCAAGCCAGGAAATGATGAGCCTTGAGGCCAGGGCTGTGGACTTCACTCAGGAAGAGTGGACCTGCTGAACCCATCTTAGAAGAAGGAATGTGAGCTCTGAAAATCATACCTGACTTCCCAGTTGGTGTAAGGGGAAAAGCTGTCAGAGGAAGAAAGAGGATTTCTCCAAGGCCAGAGGCCAGGCAGGAAATTCTTAAAAACCAAGAGGTAACTTCCATGAAGAACATCTACAGGGAGAGCCATCCAATGACTTAGTAAGATTCTTGAGTGTGAGCCCTGCTGCTCCCTATTAGATTTGGCCCAGGAGTGGGAGAAGTTCGGAGTTCAGCACAATCACGTGACTTCAGTCTGAGGCGAGAGAAAGTGTGTTATCTCAGCAGGAAGGTTTGGATGTCTTGAATCTGGGGACAAAAAGGACTCACCTGAGCTCAAAACCATAATCTGAGTTCTTATACAAGGACATTTACAAATATAAATATAACAAGTCTTTGAAACATAATGAAAACCTCAGAATTAATCAAATACTATGCTTTTGACATGCTGCAAAGAAAGAGACTTCTGTGCAATTAAGAGAACAGCAGTCCACACGAATGTAAAGAATGTGGCAATGACGTTAGCTGGACATCATCCTCGAATGATCAGCATAGAATTCGTACGTAGAAAAATGAACAGATGAATGAGTGGGTGTGAGAAAACCTTTAACAGCCTCTCATCTCAGGAGCAGAGGTTTCATGCTGGAAAGGAGCTCTATAAATGAAAAAGGGGAAATACTACTTACAGCTCAACATTGACTGAATGTGTGTTAACTAGAGAGAAACCCAACAATTGTAACAAATATGGGAAGCATCTTAGCCTGAGAGCTAACTTTTTTTCATACCAGAGAATTCACACAGGAAAAACCCTTTGTCTATAATCAGTGTGTAAATGCTCCAGTAACATTTCATCCTTTAAACATGAGTGAATTCACACTGCAGAGAAATCATATAAAAGTCATCTATGTGATAAAGCCCTTAGTCAGTGTTCTAACCTTAGCTGTCGTGAGACAATATACACTGGCGAGAAACCCTATAAATGTGATGAATGTGGAAGAGTCTTCAACCTCAGCTCTAACCTTCATGGGCAGCAGAGAGTTCACACTCAAAGCCTTGGTGTGCACAGAACACTGAGTATAACAGGAAGGAAAGCAGCAAGTCTTTACTAAGAGGAAGCCATTTGGAAAATGCCAGATAATTCACATTGGAGAAGCAATTCAGTGAAATAAACATGGGAAACCCTTTACTCATAGAGCAACATTCCAGGACATGTGAGAATTCTCACTGTATAAAAAACTCCAGGTACCATGAATAAATGAAAGAAAGACACATACCTTAGTCAACCTTCACGGTCTCATCCTGGGTAGTTCCTCCAGCCTCAAGTCAATGTAGAAATACCTCTACCAGGAATTTATATAAGAAAACTTATACTGGGGAGTGAGGGGGAACTCTTATCAAGAACCCTTTAGAACAAAATTACAATTCAACATAATTTAGACTTTTGCCATATGACACATTACTGAAAATAATAAAATATAAAGATGTCAAACTATGATGCATTCTTGGAAACACTGAATGCAGAATTTGGTGAGATGTAATATGTAATGAGATCACCCTTCTTCAGCAGACTAATGAAAGTTGTTGATGAAAAATCTAATACTTTGGTATTTGTCTTCTAAAAATTATGAAACCTTATGCTGAATATTTGGGGGCATTTATTACCACTCTTTCTAACTTCCCCACTTATTTTAAAGAAATAACAATACCTGTGGAGTCCTGTAAAACACATTACATGATTTTTACTCTTAAATATAAACTAACTGATAAAGTCAATACTAAAACGTGTTTTTGTTTGTCTGGATCTTGGGATGGAATCTCAGATATCTTCAAATCCCGCTGCCAGGGCTAGAACTTCTTCCACATCTTACAGTTGAGGAAAGAAACAGTGTTATCATTAACATGCTGGTGGGTTCCAGTGTGTCAGCCTCCATGGAAGGCTCACCCCTTCCTGTATCCCACCACTCCAGACCTAATGGAGGAGGAACCTGGAAATAGCTCTGTACTTTATACACATTCTCGGAGATCTAAATCATGCATGGCCCTAGGAAATCTAGTTTCTTTGTAAAAGTCTTTCAAAAAATATCTTACTCAACAAAAGTCTATTTCAAAGTACCTAGAGTATCAAGATGAATGTGTGAAATTTCATTGTGTATTTGTATTTTCTTTGTAGGATAAAGATGCACAGAAAGAAGTGAAAAAAATAAGTACTTCCTTGAAAAGATAAATAAAAGAACTTACTCTTCAACAAATCAGATGTGGTCTATCTACTAAGATTTAAACTTAAACTAATCAAAGTTGTGCTTTTTATTTTGTTTTCTTTTTGATGTAAGGGTAATGTGCTCAGATTTGAAGGTAAAACCATGTTTCTGCAGAATGCATTCCACTTGTAGCACTAGAGAACTAACTTTGTTACTTGGAGAAATCTATTCCCTATAATGTCAGTACAAAATGATCTTTAAACATGTATGCTTTATATTTTTCCTATCAATAAACTATAGTCTTCAGAATATTTCTTCAAATAAAATATTTAAATCAATCCAATAAAATGAACTCTAGTGAATGTTTTATTGTTGCTTCAGTGGAAACTTTACAAAACAAAATAATTTCATTAATGCAGATGAAAAGTGGAAAAAACAGGCAAAGATCATGAACAAGTTGTTGACAGAAGAAGAAAAACAAGAGGAAATATATTGTAACTAATAATGAGAGGGATGTGAATAAAATTACAATTAAGATACTGTTGGTGAAATGTATCCAGAGCCTTAAAAATGTATTAATTCTTCAATCTTGTAATTTTATTTCACAGAAATAATCCTAAAGAGAAAAAGTCCCCTATTGATATACAAATGTTCCTAACAGCATTATTTATTATAACAAAACACTTTGCCCAACAAAAAGAATGCAGTTAACAATATTAGAATATAACTATGGTAGAATATTATTTCAATATTAAGAAAAATTACAAAAAATGTACAGGAATGCACAAAGAATGTTAAGTGCAAGTGTAAGACAAAATAGTATATACATATGATCTCAACTATATGATATTGTGACAGAAAAGCACTTACTGGAAATACACTAAACTTGTAGTAATATTTCTGTGGAGCTGTGTTTTATTTCTTACATTTCTCAATTTTAATAATTAACAATTTAAAAAATTGAACTAGCTAACAGTGATCTGTAAAGATTCCCCACTACCCTTTAACCCCCATCATCCTGGAAATCAGATCAAAACTTGAATTTCCTGTTTGCTATCCTAAATACATTACACACACATGTACACATGCACACGCACACACACTTACACACTCAAAATTTCAAGCCGTGACCTAGTGATACCAGTTAATCAAACTGAGCTAGTTTCTTCCTCTCATCTTTTATAAAATGGCCCATCAAGAAATGTGAATCAATCCAACCGATTCTTGCCCAAAAATCTGACAAATGGTCTAATGTTGAAACTACTAACTAAAAAGGATACAAGTCTTGCAGGTACCCTCACAGATACACAGTGTCCACAAGGCTTTGTCCATCTCTTGCTATCTCTAAATAACTGAAAGAATGTGCAAGTGGAGACAGGTCATTCTAGCAGCAAATGACAAAGAATCAACCACATAGGCTTTGTGGGAACAGCTCGTTCATGAAGAGTACAAAGACTTACACTAAGAATTATGAGGAACATCAAGAATGCTCTTTGTAGGACTTGCAACTCATAATTGAAACACGGCATTAGATCTAATCAATCTTTGTTTTAACAAAATTCCCTTTCATCCCAATAGTCAATATGTGTTTAGTGGACAAGTTGATGTCCCTTGACTGAGTGATCAGTTTCTGGATAAGGGCTTGACCCAATAAAAGTGTGACATTCCTAAAAGTTACTTGAATCTTTTAATTATTAGGGATTTCTGACACACTTGACAATTTTCCCAGAAAGATATTAAGAGAGGAAATCTCCCTCATCATGGTAATACTGTAGCCCCTTCAAATTAACCTTAAAACCCTATTTAATGTTAATTAAATAGTGTGCTCTATTCCAGAGTCACACCTAGTCATATCTAGTCTTCATCAAGTTCTATAATCAAAGGATTTATGTGTGATGAAGCTAACTAAAGACAGTTTTCACATTAAATCTCCCCCCTTTTACAGGCTGAGGGATGTCAGCACTATATGTAGATTATTACATGTAGTCCAGTAAGATTCACACAGTGAACCATGTGACCTGTAGCTTTCCTTTGCCTGGTTGCTTCACTTCCATTCATGCTGCTGAGCTGGAAAAAGTCTGAATAGCTGCAGAATGTTTCTGAAGTGATACCTCCTGGTGGGTCACTAAGGCCAAGCCCATTTTGTACCATCCACCACAGAGAAAACACAAACTCCTAAACTTTCAAGAGACTTCATGCACAGCTTTGTAAAGGGGGAATTATGATCCAGAACTTTGAGTCATGTTCTTCAAAAGATAAAGAACTGTACATCAAAACTGTCAAAAAGCTTTTCATTTGATAATATTTGTATGCTTTGAATTATCAAAAGCACTGTTAACATTTGGATGGGGCCATAGAGACAATTTTCTAGACCAGTCTTCCCATTGTACCAATAAACAGTTTGAGCTCTATTGTATAAGTGACATGGATGGGGTCAGAGAACTGATTACTGGCCGAGACAGGACTAGGTTCCAGGTCTTGGAATCTCATGCCTTCTGCACTCTTCTCTGAGCCCAAGGCTTTTCACATTTAACTGAGGAGAGTCCAGTGTGTCTCATACACTAGGGGCTCTGAGAATGGTAACTTGCCTGGTTGTACCTGTTCTAAGTGCTCTACTTACATTAACTCGTTTAATCCTCACAGCAATCCCTTGAGGAAGGAACCTTTGTTATTACTGTATTTACAGACAGGCGAGCTAAAGCATAGGATAGTAAATAACATTCACTTCCTCCACCTTCTCAGGACTAACGCATCATGAGATTTGAACTTGGGCAGTCTGCTCCAGTGTCTGCGCTATAGTCTGAACTGCTGTGCAATCAAATACTGCCAGCAAAGCAGGTGAAGGGATGGGGGAAGTAAAAGACAGAAGGTGGAAGGAGAGCAGGAAAAAAAGGAAGAAAGAGGATATTTTTTTAAAAATGATAGAGATAGCAAGGAAAGAGTGAAAATAAAAGCAAAAGTAAATAAATCCTTGCATCTATTTTTTGGATTCTGGTTTCACATCATAAATTTCCAACAACCTGCTGTGTATTTTGCCTTATATTAAATCTGTTTTCATATTCCCAACTTCTTTTTCGCCCCAAAATAAGGAAAGTGAAAAAAAGGATGGTGAAACCTATTTTAAATGACTTGCTCCATTTGATCTGTTTGTACAGAGCCTCACTGTGGACCTGATGATGACCTATTAACTGGGCAATTAATTATTTCTTCACAGGTAAAGACAGATTATGTATTTTATTTATTTAGTTTTTGTATTAAGGTATCATTGATATACAATCTTATGAAGGACTTTACAACATTCACCCATATTATCAAGTCCCCTCCCATACCCCATTGTTGTCACTTTCCATCAGCATAATAAGATGCTGTAGAGTCACTACTTGTCTTCTTTGTGCTACACTGCCTTCCCCATGACCCACCTATGTCATGTATGCTAATCATGATGCCCCTTAAGCCTCTTCTCCCTCCCTCCCCACCCACCCTCCTCAACCCCTCCCCTTTGGTAACCACTAGTCCCTTCTTGGAGTCTGTGAGTCTGCTGCTGTTTTGTTCCTTCAGTTTTGCTTTGTTGTTATAATCCACAAATGAGTGAAATTATTTGGTACTTGTCTTTGTCCACCTAACTTATTTCACTGAACATAATACCCTCCAGCTCCATCCATGTTGTTGCAAATGTTAGGATTTATTTTCTTCTTAAGGCTGAATAGTATTCCACTGTGTATATGTACCACATCTTTATCCATTCATCTACTGATAGACACTTAGGTTGGTTCCATGTCTTGGCTATTGTAAGTAGTGCTGTGATAAACAGGGGTTCATAAGTCTTTTAGAATCAGGGATCTTGTTTTCCTTGGGTAAATTCCCAGGAGTGGAATTCCTGGGTCAAATGGTATTTCTATTTTTAGTTTTTTGAGGAAACTCCATACTGCTTCACACAATGGTTGAACTAATTAAATTAACATTCCAACCAGGAGTGTAGGAGGGTTCCCCTTTCTCTGCATCCTCATCAACATTTGTTGTTGTTTATCTTTTGGATGGTGGCCATCCTAACTGGTGGGAAGTGATATCTCATTGTGGTTTTAATTTGCATTTCCCTGATGATTAGCAATGTGGAGCATCTTTTCATGTGCCTGTTGGCCATCTGAATTTCTCCCTTGAAGAAGTGTCTGTTCAGATCCTCAGCCCATTTTTTAAATCAGGTTATTTGCTTTTTTGGTTGTTGAGGTGTGTGAACTCTTTATATATGTTATATGTTAACCCCTTATTGAATATCTCACTTATGAATATATTCTCCCATACCGTAGGGTGCTGCTTTGTCCTGCTGATGGTGTTCTTTGCTGTACAGAAGCTTTTTAGCTTGATGTAGTCCCATTTATTCATTTTTGCTTTTGTTTCCCTTGCCTGAGGAGATGTGTTCAGGAAAAATTTGCTCATGTTTATATTCAAGAGATTTTTGCCTATGTTTTATTCTAAAAGTTTTATAATTTCATGACTTACATTCAGGTCTTTGATCCATTTTGAGTTTACTTATGTGCATGGAGTTAGACAATAATCCAGTTTCATTCTCTTACATGTAGCTGTCCAGTTTTGCCAACACCAGTTGTTGAAGAGGCTGTCATTTCCCCATTGTATATCCATGGCTCCCTTATCATATATTAATTGGCAATACATTTATATCTGGGCTCTCTATTCTGTTCCATTGATCTATGGGTCTGTTCTTGGGCTAGTACCAAATTGTCTTGATTACTGTGGCTTTGTAGTAGAGCTTGAAGTTGGCGAGTGTAATCCCCCCTGCTTTATTCTTCCTTCTCGGGATTGCTTTGGCTATTCAAGGTCTTTTGTGGTTCCATATGAATTTTGGAACTATTTTCTCTAGTTCGTTGAAGAATGATGTTGAATTTTGAATGGGATTGCATTGAATCTGTAGATTGCTTTAGGCAGGATGGCCATTTTGACAATATTAATTCTTCCTATCCATGAGCACAGGATGTGTTTCCATTTATTGGTACCTTCTTTAATTTCTCTCATGAGTGTCTTGTAGTTTTCAGGGTATAGGTCTTTCAGTTCCTTGGTTAGGTTTATTCCTAGGTATTTTATTCTTTTTGATGCAGTTGTGAATGGAATTGTTTTCCTGATTTCTCTTTTTGCTAGTTCATCATTAGTGTATAGGAATGCAACAGATTTCTGTGTATTAATTTTGTATCATGCAACTTTGCTGAATTCAGATATTAGTTCTAGTAGTTTTGGAGTAGATTCTTTAGGATTTTTTATGTACAATATCATGTCATCTACAAACAGGGACAGATCCACGTCTTCCTTGCCAATCTGGATGCCTTTTATTTCTTTGTGTTGTCTGATTGCCATGGCTAGGACCTCCAGTACTATGTTGAATAAAAGTGGGGAGAGTGGGCATCCCTGTCTTGTTCCCAGTCTTAGACAAAAAGCTTTCAGCTTTCTGCTGTGTGATGTTGGCTGTGGGTTTGTTGTACATGGCCTTTATTGTGTTGAGGTACTTGCCCTCTATACCCATTTTGTTGAGAGTTTTTATCATGAATGGATGTTGGATTTTGTCAAATGCTTTTTCAGCATCTGTGGAGATGATCATGTGGTTTTTGTCCTTCTTTTTGTTGATGTAGTGTATGATGTTGATGGATTTCAAATATTGTACCCTCCTTGCATCCCTGGAATAAATCCCACTTGGTCATGATGTAAATATACTTCTTGATGTATTTTTTAATTGGGTTTGCTAATATTTTGTTGAGTATTTTTGTATTTCTGTTCATCAGGAATATTGGTCTGTAATTTTCTTTTTTTTGTGGTGTCTTTGCCTAATTTTGTATTAGAGTGATGCTGGCCTCACAGGACAAGTTCAGAAGTATTCCCTCCTCTTCTACTTTTTTGGAAAACTTTAAGGAGAATGGGTATTATGTCTTCTCTAAATGTTGGATAAAATTCAGCAGTGAAGCCATCTGGTCCAGGGTTTTGTTCTTAGGTAGTTTTTGATTACCAATTCAATTTCATTGCTGGTAATTGGTCTGTTTCGATTTTCTGTTTCTTCTTGGGTCAGTCTTGGGAGGTTGTATTTTTGTAGAAACTTGTTCATTTCTTTTGGGTTATCCAGTTTGTTAGCATATAGATTTTCACAGTATTGTCTAATAATTCTTTGTATTTCTGTGGTGTCCATCGTGATTTTTCCTTTTTCATTTCTGATTCTGTTTATGTGTGTAGACTCTCTTTTTTTCTCTTATAAGTCTGGCTAGGGGTTTATCTATTTTGTTTATTTTCTCAAAGAACCAGCTCCTGGCTTCATTGATTCTTTCTATTGTTTCATTATTCTCAATTTTATTTATTTCCTCTCTGATCTTTATTATGTCCCTCCGTCTACTGACTTTGGGCCTCATTTGTTCTTTTTTCTCTAGTCTCATTAATTATGAGTTTAGACTGTTCATTTGGGATTGTTCTTTTTTCTTGAGGTAAGCCTGTACTGCAATATACTTTCCTCTTACCACTGCCTTCGCTGCATCCCACATATTTTGTGTTCTTGAGTAGTTGTTTTCCTTTGTCTCCATATATTGCTTGATATCTGTTTTAATTTGGTCATTGATCCATTGATTATTTAGGAACATGTTGTTAAGCTTCCATGTGTTTGTGAGCTTTTTTGTTTTCTTTGCATAATTTATTTCTAGTTTCATACCTTTGTGGTCTGAGAAACTGGTTGGCACAATTTCATTCTTTCTGAATTTGCTAAGGCTTTTTTTGTGCCCTAGTATGTGGTCTATTCTTGAAAATGTTCCATGTGCACTTGAGAAGAATGTGGATCCTGCTTCTTTTGGGTGGAGAGTTCTGTAGATGTCTGTTAGGTCCATCTGTTCTAATGTGTTGTTCAGTGCCTCTGTCTTCTTACTTATTTTCTGTCTGGTTGATCTGTCCTTTGGAGTGAGTGGTGTGTTGAATTCTCCTAAAATGAATGCATTGCATTCTGTTTCATCCTTTAATTCTGTTAGTATTTGTTTCACATGTGTAGGTGCTCCTGTATTGGGTGCATAGATATTTATTATGGTTATATCCTCCTGTTAGACTGACCCCTTTATCTTTATGTAATGTCCTTCTTTGTCTCTTGTTACTTTCTTTGTTTTGAAGTCTATTTTGTCTGATACAAGTACTGCAACTCCTGCTCTTTTCTCCCTATTATTTGCATGAAATATCTTTTCCATCTCTTCACTTAGTCTGTGTATGACTTTGAGTTTGAAGTGGGTCTCTTGTAGACAAGGTTACATTTTAGAACCAAGTATAGTTAATATCTTGAAGTTCCATGATCTTTGCAGCAACAGTATCTATATTTTGCTTTAGGTGCCTGAAGCCTAATCATGGTTTAAAAATAACTTTGTTGAGATATAATTGACATACCAAAATGTACTTATTTGAAGTGTATAATTTAATTTATTTTGATATATATATATATATATATATATATATATATATATATATATATCCATGAAACCATCACCACAAGACAATGAACATTTCCGTCACCCCAAAACTTTCTTCATGCCTCTGTGTGACACCCCTCTCCTGCCTCTCCCTGCACCTCCCATGCCCAAAGCAACCACTGATATGCTTTCTGTCGTGATAGATTGCATTTTCTAGACTTTTAAGTATTGGAATTGTACATCATGTTCTCTTTTTTTGTCTGATTTCTTCACTCAACATAATTAGTTTGAGATTCATCCATGTTGTTGTGTGTACTAATAGTTCATTTCTTTTGATTGCTGAGTGGTATTATATTGCATGGATATACCACAGGTTGTTTTCTCCATGTGTTGATGAACATTTTAGTGGTTTCCAGGATTTGAGTCTTACAAATAAAGCTATATTCATATAAATTCTTCTAATTGCCATATGCCTTCAAGTAGAATGGCTGGATTATTAAATTTATGTCTAGCATTTTTAAAAACTGTCAAACTTTTCCACAGTTGTTGTACCATTTTGCATTCTCACCAGCAGTGAATGAGAGTTTCACTTCCTTCACCTTCTCAACAATACTTGGTATTGTAGGTCTTTGTAATTTTAGCTACTCTCTAGGTGTGCTGATATCTAATTGGGTTTTTAACTTGTATTTCCCTAATGACAAATCATGTTGAGCATTTTCCATGTACTATTGACTGTTCATATATCTTCTTTGGTGAAGTGTCTATTCAAACTTTTTACCCATTTTAATTGAGACTCTTGTTTCTTTTTTATTGAGTTTGAGAGTTCTTTGTATATTCTGGATTGAAGTCCTTTATTAGCTGTGTAATTTGCCAATGCTTTCTCTCCATCTGGCTTTTTCTTTAATTCCCTTAATAGTGTCTTTCACAGGACAAGTTTCTCATCTTAATGAATCAGTTTATACTTTCAGTTATCTTGTTTTTGGTGTTGTGTCTAAATATCTTTGCCTAATCCAAGGTTATAAAGATTCTCTCCTATATTTTCTTCTAAAAGTTTTGTACTTTTGGTTTTACATTTAAATCTGTGATCTATTCTGGGTTGATTTTTATATATGGTGAGAGATATAGATTGAAATTCATTTGTTGTGTATATGGACATACAATTGTTCCAGTATCATCTGTTGAAAAGACTATCATTTCTCCACCAAATGACCCTTGTACCTTTCTCATAAATTAGTTTTCCATATATATGTGTGGGTCTATTTATTCCTTTCTATTTTGCTCCATTGATCTGTTTATCAGTATTAATGCCAAACCACACTCTGCTGATTACCATGTTTTATATTATCTTGAAATCAGATATTGTATTCCTCCAGCTTTGTTCCTTTTCAAACTTGTTTTAGCTATTCTAGGTTCTTTGCACTTCTTAATGAATTTTAGAATCAGTTTTTAAATTTCTACAAAAAAAAATCTAGCTAGGATTTTGGTTGGGATTGTGTTGATCAATTTGTCCCCTCAACTCAAGGAGATTGTGGGACTCCTTTAGGGTCCCCCTTCTGTGCACCGTTGCCTGAAAACTCTCCTAAGACAGCAATCTGGGGCCATTATAAGGCTTGCCTTATTTGTTACCCATCTCTCAGGGATCACAGTCCTTTCTTTCCTGCTGTCCAATATCTTGAAAACCACTGATTCACATATTTTGTCCATGTTTTATATTTTGAAATACAGAAATTGCAACTTTGGAGAGTTGTGACTCTGAAGCTTTTTTCAGTCCTATTAACCATTACTTTATATACACCAAACTTAAAAATATTAAATTGCTTTTTAAAACAAGTTTCTATAATGTTCAAATGTATCCATTTGACACAGTTTTTAAAAGTTAGCAATTATATTATGAAATTAATTATTTAATTGGACTTTGGTTAGAACTCACTAATTTTTTGTTTTTAAATACCATTCTTAAGCTTTGGAAAATAAAGTTATAAAGAATTAAATTACACCTTCTCTCCTTCTTGAATACTTTACACATCCAGCTAATTTAAAATTAGGAAACCAGATAGGGAAAATAATCTGCTGAAAATTAAAAGTAAAAATGACATTAGATATTATTAACACCACATAACTATGCTTCTAGCAGAAACCTAATAAAACAGCCACTTCCAGGCAGACAGACTGGCCCCTCCTTGCTGTAGTGTTGAATTCATCTGGAGCCCAGAATTGGCTGTCCTAATTTTCAAAAGGCCCCTGGTCATGAAGATAGTGATTATCCAGCCAATGTACTAATACAGCTATTTTGTTTCTTTGTTTGAAATGCATTTTATTTTCTTAATGTTCTTTAGTCCTAGGAGCTCAGTGTCCTTAGCAATCATAATTAATCAAATATTTAATGAGCCAATATTACAGAATCATCCAAGAGCTGATCCAAGTTTGTGGGACCATAAGCTTATACAAATTGGAGAACGAATCATTAGGAAAAAATAGAAAATTTCAAATACAAAATTAGGTATTAAAGTAACTTTATTCTAAAATGAAAAAGACATCACAACAAATTAAAAAATTATTAGTAATGCATGCTGTTTCTCCAGGGTGGCTCAGCCCTTGGAGCATGTTGAACTGGGCCAGGATGGCCCTGCTGCAGCTGTCCAGCTCTGCCCAGCCACAGCACCTCCACTTCCCAGCCCGTCTCCTCCCCCAGCCATAAGTAGGTCCAGTGAGCCTTGAAGCTTGAGTCATAGTGGGCTCTGAGCAGAGAACCAAGCAGCACCTTGTTCAAATCCTTCTCCATGGAGTCAAAGTCTGGGTCTGAAGCTCGATGCCCACCCCAGAAGCCAGCCATCACTAGGGCTGGCTGATATGGAAGTTGGAAGCCACCCACTGACCGTCCCCACCGCTAAATCCACCACAGGGGACCCTCGGGCTGGGTGGCTCCCCAAGCCTTCCTCCTAGGGCTAGGGAGCTCTTGTTGGGGGAGGGGACAGGGAAAAAGAAGGGGTGGGCACAACCCATTCAAGTGAGGTCCCCTGAATACGAAGCAGATTGATACCAGTATCTCACCATCCTCTTCCAACTGCCTACAGTGTAACGGCCAAATTGTCAGCAGGGTTTCCAAGACGCCCCATTTTCCTGTGCCCCAACCAATCTGTTTTTCCAGTGTAGCTCCACCCATTCCCCCACCTCACGCACTGCCCTGCCTGCATCCCAGGACTGAACTGACTGCTGCTCAAAGCCTGCCTGCTGCTCTTCTGTCCTTGGCTTGGGGAATTTGATCCTATAGGGCCACCTTCCTTCCCCCATGCCCTCCTGTGGAAATGTCCCTCTCACTCTGTGCCAGGCTCAAGTGATGGAAATTCTGCCCCAAAACCGTCCTAACCCAGGTAGCTACATGTGCTCTCTCACCCCCAAGAAGAGCAGGGCACTTTCTGTGTCCTCTTTTAGCCCAACCAACCATCAGCTCTTTAGCAGGTGAGAGCAAAGACCATGTATTATTTACCTTCGTATCCTTGTCTGGCTTATGTGCTCAGTTAACATGTGCTCAGCTAAATATAACAACTCAAGGAGAAAAGCACCTCATATGTTCCTAAGGTTCCTACAAGGGAAAAATGAGAGTCATCTCTACCCTCATATACGATGTGACAGGAAGATAGCAGAGGGAAGGGGTTAGCCAGGGCCTGGAGACGCCCAGCAGGTCAGGCACTAGGCAAGAGACAGTGAGCCTGAGAGAGGCAAGGCCGGCCCCTGACTTCCAATTCATGGTGCTCTTATTCCATAAGAACAATGCAGACATGTGTGCATTCTATTTTATTTTTTACTGCTAAACAATTGAATGCAATGCTGACTACATACTAGGTCAGGATTTCTATGACCTAATTATTTTTTTTTTATTGTTATTCCATTTCTAGGCTTCATTTCCAGTCTGTTGTTTTAATAACAAAATAATTCCTGCAACACCCCAGTGTGAAGTTTAAAATGATTTATAGCAGCCACAGAGAACCATTCCTGACAATGTGGTAAAAGTGAATGTTGCTCTTGGTGGGTACTTAACCCCTGTGCTCATTGCTAACAGACTGAAAAATGAAAAGATGACAGATGATTTTTATTGCTTTAGAGACTGGTCCTACAACATATGGGTAGTAGTGATAGCACATGTATTATTTTATATATTATAATATATAAATGTTATAATATATTTTAAAAGTCTGAACTTTTAAATGCAACAGTGCCAGCTTTATATTCATATTACACTTTTAATTTTTCAAAGATTTCAAAAATTTACACCTCTAATATTTAAAAGAAAGCTTTTTACTTGTTGAGATGGGTTAAGGAAATGGTACCATCCTTGGAACAAAGTTTAGATTTGCTTGAAGTTGCATACCTAGTTAAGGAGCACAAAGAGATAGACCCACTGTGTGTCCTGATTACTAGCTCTGGCCTTTGCATCGAGGAAAGAAATCATACTCTGAGCCATGCAATTAGTCAAGCCATTTAAGAGTTAATGTCTTTAGGAACTTATTCTTTGTTTCTTTTTCCTTTGTCCTGTTTACCTAAAAAATGCTTAAGGCAGCTAAAACAGATAACTTCTAAAAACAAAGACTTACTGAAACTCATGTAATTGTTAACTTAGCCAACAACTTACAAATATCTCCCACAATGGGGGAAATGGTTCATTGGAAGGAAAACAGTAATTTAAGATGGGCTTTGGATATGGCATTTAGTGTCCATATTAGATAAATTCATGGGAATGGCTTGGGAGGGTGCATTCTTCTACTTAGGGAACAATTTACGTACATCTGGTAGTGATAATTTCTCCACTGTGTTGCTCATAGTCATACTCAGCTTCCCATTTAATTTTGATGAAAATATGTAAATTTTCACTGTTCCATAACTATAATTTAGATTTCATAACATACTTAGTTGAGATTACGATCTATCACACAGTTGCAAATCTCCCCCGAATCTGGACTGTTCCATTTGGTCCATTGAATTGGCTGAGAAATTTGGAGGTAAGGGGAAAGTTTATTTGGATTTTCCTGAACTCAGCTATGCATTATGAACACCCGGTTTCCCTACCAAGAGGACCACTTCTGAGGCAGCAGAGGCAATAGCTGCGTGTCTCCTCCGACCATGCCCCTTGGTCTCAGACGGGGCGTGCTTTCAGAGCAGGGACTGCCCTCAGAGTGCACAGGGCCCATGGGGAACACCCCACCGACCCACAGCTAGGCCCCAACTTAAGTTTCTTGTTCAAGGGAGGAGCCAGTGAATTGAGTGAATCAGACCAACCAGGCCGGCTGTAAACCACAGCTGCCTGCGGACAACCAGCCTCATTGCTTTCACAGCCTTTCAGCAGACTGGGAGAGGAGCAGCTCCGCTCCGTCCCCCCCAGGAGAGCTGCCTCCCACTGGGCCAATGTCCCGAAAGCCCCTTCCTTAGAAGAGGCGCTTCCTCTTTACATCAGCTTTATTGAGGTATAAATTACAGACAACGAAATGTGCCCATTTTAAGTGTACTGTTTGATGTGTTTGGACAAATTTAGACACCAGTTTAACCCCTGCTACAGTCAAGATATGAAATACGGGCATCCCTCCTGAAGATCCCTGTGTCCCTTCCCACTCAGTCTCTCACCTGCACCCCAGCCACAGATCTGCTTTCTGTCACTCTGGGTTGTTTTTTTAGAATACCATATAAATAGAATCATTCTTTCAATGAGCACATTTTTGAGATTCATCTATGTTGTCGGGCATAGCAATAGTTCATTCCATTTTATAGCTGTGTAATTTTGTACAGCCTGAGTACACCATAAATTGTTTATCAATTCCCCTGTTCTGGGTTGTTTGCAGTTTGGGATTCTTGTGAATGAAACTGATATGATTGAACATTCACATACAAGTCTTTCTAAGGACATGTTTTTATTTGGAGGGTGGAGGTAAAAACTGAGAAGTGGAATTGTGTCACTTGTTAAGTGTGTATTAGCTTTACAAGAAACTCCGTACAGGTTTTCAGATGGCTGTACCATTCTGCATTCCCCGTCAGTCCCTGTCCTCATGTCCTCACTAACACTTGGCATGCTCACTCTTAAGTCTTTAATTTTACCCATATTAATGGATAGGCAGTGGTATCTCATTGTGTTTTAATGTGCACTTCCCTGACTAATGAGTTGAGCATCTCCTCACATGCCCATTGGTATCTCCTTCCTTGACTCAATTGATCTGACCATCCCAGTGACACTGAATTCAGTAGCCCTATAGCCAAAAGCATCCTTGTCCACTGCTGGACAGTTTTTACTTCTTACTTGACTCAGCACAGGAGAAAGCCAACAGAAGCTCTGACTTCCTCCCCTGCGGTGAGATCATCATTGCAGACATGGGGAAACCCCATGCATAGGAAGTTGAGCAGGTAGAGTGAGTGTGTGGTGTTAGAATATTGCTGGGAGAAAGGAGGTATAAATCATATGTTCCACTTTCCCCCTGGCTAGGCTATATTTATAGGAACCATAACAGCCAGTCATGAGTTTTCTGACCTCTCACAACTCAGTCTGTGCTTCTTATTTTGTTATTCAATTTTATATTTCTTTGACTCATTATCTACTCTACATGCACATGTATTCATTCTCTAAATAGACTAAAAGACCCTCCATTTTCTCTTGCTTCTGTGTTCCCATGGTGCTAAGTACTTTCAAAGTTGAATTAATTTGCCATTTTATATCTAGAGAGAGACAGAGACAGAGAGACAGAGAGAAGCTGAGCCTTAATCTACTGTAGATTTCAGAGTAGTCATTTTTTATATGAACTCAAACTTCATCTCCAAGACTTTATGAGATTCCTCTTCCCACCCCTACTTTTGTTGACAATGTGAAACAAACCACAGTTAGCCTGGAAATTATCTTTATGGAATAAGTCAGCATATTGTTTTGAGTTTTTGCACTGCATGTATTAATTTAAAATAAACACATGTCTTGGTTCAGTAAAAATTTGCAGAAAGCCAGACATCCCATAAAAAGAACTTGTTGGTTGGGATGTTTATCCCTCCAGCTATCTTTTCCCTTTTTATGACTACAAAGAATACTGGTGTTTCTTTACTTTTCAGAATAATCTACTGAGGAAGACTTCTGTCAGTGGCTTTGACAGGAAGTCCCACTGTGTCAAAGCAATGGATCTTTACGAGGTCTGGCTCCTTCCTCCCCTTTGACTGGTCCTCTGATAAATGTACCATCACCTTGCCTCTGCCAGAAAAGCAACTTTAGCCAAGACACCCTACTGTGCAAGGTGTGATCCAGAGAGACTGGGCCCAGGTCACACTGCTCATTCTCTCTGCTGCCATCATACTGTGGTTCCTGCATGATGGGAGGTTCAGGGCCTGGGGGGTCCCAGTGTGTTGCTGCTCACTGGACCTGTCCCATGTAGAAGAGGGCATTCAAAGGGCCACAAAACACAGGCTTTTTCAGAGGACAACTAAGGCATTCCAGTGATTGATCCTCAGTTAACCAGTCTTCCATCAACTAATATGATAACCAGTATCCATAATGATGATCCTAAAGTATTTGAGATCCTCATATTCCTTCTGCATTAAAAGGAAAAGGTATATGTGGTAAATGTTAATATTTTAATATGAGTAACTTTATTATAATCTTCTAAACCCATTGGTTCCTAAACTTGTTTGATTGCATGCTTGAATCCATTTTTAGAAATTGGCATTTCCTAATACATTTATGTTTGCTTATTTATAAGTTATACATGTTATACTCAACTAAAATGTTCATGACAAAGTATACACGTGGATAGAAAGAACATTTTAAAGGGCAAAATCACTTCCTTTCTTTACTAAAGAGAAACTCTTAGCCAAGTAGAAATAAAAGGATGCTTTCTTGACATGATGAAAGATACTTACCTGAGCCTGTCATGCTTCCTAACACAGAATTTAGAAGCATTTGTGCTGAAGTCAGGGACAGAACAGGATGACATTATCACTACTATTCCTTAGTTATTCTAGAGGTACTAGCTCTAATTAGAAAGGACTAGTAAACTAACGTATCCATTTGAGAGTAATATATTAATGGAGTGTAATAAATATCATTATTTATGTAGGTAAATCGACTTGTATTCATGAAGACTTGAGAGAATTAACTGCAAAACCATTTTCCACAATAAGATAATTTATTAAGTCCATGCAGTCATAAGTAATTAGTAAAATTCTACTAATGTGTAGAAATCAATAGCCATCACAAATAGACGTAGCAGCCAGAGAGAAGATGTCGTGGAAGGTAACGTCCTATTTACCATAACCACAGAGCAAAGTCAAATATCTAGGAATAAATGTAAGAACAGTGCCTGAAAGACAAGCAGAAATCTAAGGAGCCCAAGGGTTTGAACAAATAGAAAGGCATACTATATTTGGCCTAAGAATACAGCATCCTAAAGTTATCAAAGATTCCTCAGTAAACCGACAAATTTAGTGTTATTCCAATTAAAATATCAAGAGGATTCTTTTTGTATTCTGAGATTCAAGTGGAAAAACAAACAGCAAACCTGTGGAAATCCTGAAAAAGTCAAGTAAGGAGGGGCAACCCTACCTATCAGATACAGGAAAACTGCATTGTAAAGCCATGATAATTAAAGCAGTATTGTGAATGAATAGATCAATGAAACAGAATAGAAAGGCCATAAATACATCCAAATACACATGCAAATTTAACGTGTGATGTTTAAATGGTGGCATGTAAGTGGATTTATTCAACAAATGAACCCTTGGAAGAAAAGGAGAGTGGGAAAGATGAGACAGACTAAAATTGTGAAGCACCCGGTTTAAATCCAGTTTAACCAGCAGGAGGCAGCAGCAGCAGCTTGAGGCAGGTCTTCCCCTGGCACCATGGGTCCGCAGATCCACCTCCCGGCACCAACAGTGTTGCACAGCTTGTGACATTTCAAGCCTGCACCGCCGTGTTTGGAACTACACACAGTAACCGCTTGGCAGAGATCCACATGCTCTTTTGCCCTGAGTATCAGAGCAGGGGAAAGGTATGCCAACCAGAAACAAAATCAAGGCTCAGAAGAAAAGAAGACAAGTAGAAAAGGAGAGGAAAAGGCAGAGAGAGAATACCCTAGCTGGGCTCATACAAGGGGACCCTTGTTGATGGTCCCAACTTGAAGATAAAGAAAGAGGTGCCTGTGATAGAGAATCACGGGGCTCTCATCACAGAGAGATCTGACATGTCATCTGGGAGAGCATCCATCACCTGCAGGACATCCATCCTAGGAGCCCAGAGGCACACCTCTGTGCCCTTGGGCAGGCCAAGTGCCCGTTGCTGGGGATACTCCCTGCTCTGCCCAGCTCAGAGGGTTCACATAAGTGGGATGTGAAGTGATGAACGTGAGTATGCTTGGCAAAGTGATTTGTTCACTTTGAGCTGGGCCTTGCTTGTAACAGGCCCTCACTTCTGTGGTCACCTTTTATTTCCAGAGGAGCCGTGAGTGATGGACACCCAGCAAGGACCCAGCAACCCTCCCCCACAGGAAATTAAGGCTGGAAGCTATGAAAGAAACAGCATCTTCTTGTTGCCGTGTCTGAATGCAGGTCCTGGGAAGGAACGTTTACCCCGAGTCTCCTGTTTCCTTTGCCATCTCTCGTCAGGCAGTGGGGCATCTTGTGGAACCTGATGAAAGACACAGAGCTCCAGCAGGAGCACAGCAACAGCGAGGGCTTCTGGATGCAGAGCTCACGTCACAGCCTCTGTCTGTGCTGACATGTGTAACTCTTTAGCTGGTCTGATAACACACTCAGAGGCAGACTCTGGTTCCTGTGGGGAGAAAACAGAGCCAGGGATGTGCTGCACTGAGCAGGCCAATCCAGTGCTCTTTCTGTAAAAGTCTGATGGGAAAGCAATGAGGCCAAAATCCACTGTGCTGACTCTGGAGCAAGGATGACTGAGGCTGCCCCAGAGATCCTGGTGGCCTTATTATCTATTTTCAGAGAAAGAGCAGGAAGAGATCAAGAACAAAGAACATGGGAAAACATGCTGCTGTATCACTGGAGTTCACTTATTTCCCAGAGATGCCATCTTCTAAGGAAAGGTGACATGATATAAAAGAGGGAAAGAAGTACTGGATTCAGAATTGGATTCAAATCCAGACCTGGCATTTGCTTTGTGCACAAATTTGGGCAAGTGATTTAAGCTTTCTGGGCCTTCTTTTCCTTGCCTGTAAAATGATGACACAAATTCCTACTATGTAGGATTTTGTTAGGGAGATTAAATAAGTGTACGTAAAATAATTGGCACATAGAAATGGAAAGTATTTGTCACCTTCCCTCCTGGAAGGAAGGACAGAGACTCTTCTGGCTATTTATATCTTCTCTACATGTTTCCACATTACTTCTTATCCGCACATCCCTTCAGTGCCACTAAGGTTACCCCATATAAGAAGTTGGTTAAGTGCTTATTGACTAGGCCCCTAGATTCCAGTTGTTTAATGAATATCTACAGAAACAGGCCCAGCAATGAGCTCACTGCCCCGAATGCCAGGGGAAGTGCATGGCAGCACCACAGGACTTCATGCAAATCTGTTGCTTTGAGCTGTGCTGCCTGTAACCCAGTGCGGCACATGCTAGGCGGTTAATTGGTGCCAGTGCTCTTGACTTACTTGGCCCTCAAAACATAATTCAGAACCCTGGTGAGACTTCCCTGAATTCACATCCTCTGTTTAATGGTGTTTTCAGTTCCCCATTGGTTACTGAGAGCTTGAAAGAATCTCAAGGAAGGAAGCCCACGAAGTGCTCATAGAAGATGCTGTGTGAAATGCTTTGCACGCGTGGCTCTTTTAATCCTTCCCACAAGGCCAGAGTGCCCATCTTACAGATGATGAGACACATCCCTGAGGCTCACTCACTCACACCCTGGGACAGAGCCAGTGAGCACCTCAGCTGAGCACCCTGTCCAGTGCTTTCAGAATGAGGTGGTGAGAGAATAAGAAAGCTAAGAAGAGATAAAAATGCAAGACTTCTGGGATTCTTCTAAGCCTGTAGAAGCCTCTAGAGCCTGGTAGTTGACTTTGCCTATAAGCCTGGTGTGCAGGACTCTGCCTTCTCTATTCTCTATTCCCTCCTCTCTTCTCTATTGTCTCTCTCCTTCTTTTCTTTCTTGCAAATCTTCCCCTCTTTAGGCAACGGGAAGGCCCCTACCAGTGTCATTTCAGCCAACAGAAATCTCCCAAGCTCCGGGGGAGGGCTTTGGGGGCCTTCTGCTGGAGTGTCTCAGGAGCCCTTTGCAAGGCCTGCAAGCAGCAGCAGGGCAAGGCCAGGCCACCGCTAACTGTGAGTCTGTCTTTGCACAAAGCACTTTGCCCTTGCTGCCCTCGGGGTGTTTTCGGTTTTTTCCAACAACCATATAAGCTGAGTTCTGTGTTATTGGTTCACTTATCTCGGCATGGGGGAAAGAGCCAAGGAGAAAACTGATACCCCTCGTTGTGTAAGCTGTTTTCTGGGAAATTCGTAACTGTCTCCTGCGTGGTTCAGAGCTGCTTACTGCTGCCGGAGCCTTTAGAGAGAGAGCCTCCGTGTTTGGGGCATGGACTGCGTCTCCCTTTCATCTTCCTGAGCTATGAGCAGCCAAACAGAAACCACACGGATTCGATCTTTGTGCCCATAGCATCAAGAATAAAACCTGCCATGTAGCAGGCATCCAGGATATGTCTTTTCTAACCAGAACAGAAGGTGGGTTGATTACCACTGAATGCTTCTCATAAGCTGACCAGGTTGACAGTGGGCAGGTAGAGAAAGCGACACCTTGATCTTGCCAGACCTGATTCTGGCATCCACACCTGAGAACCGTGAGTCATTTCTTAGCATCTCCCATACCAGCCCTGCTCTGAGAGCTTTTGCCCCTCTCAGCACAAGGAGGGCCAGGCCAAGGCTTCCACTGAGGTCTGCACCCTGGAAGCCAAACAGGGTGTTGAATTCTTTTGTGGCCAGCTTTGATTTGAATTTTATAAGCAATGATGAAAATAATGCTATTTTTTGAGCAACGGGTTAAAAGCCAGTTGCTGTTCAACACTTCATCTACATATCATTTTAATCCATAAGATAGTCCTTTAGGATTTTACTCATCTGGGATTGTTCTCATTTTACAAATGAGAGAAACATTGCCCAGAGAGGCTAAGTAACTTCCCTAAGATCACACAACTAGTAAATCACAGAAACATGATTCTAACTCAGACCCTTTCGGTTCCAAAGCCCATAGACTGGCCACGGAGGCTGCCATGCAGTCTGTAAAGTTTATCGTGAGCTCCCCAGGCACTCTGACTCCTCACTTCCTCCTCTGAAGTCCCGACTTCCTTCATTTAAGCCTCCCCATCTACACCCACTGCTCCTCTAATATATCATTGCAGTTTTGAGGGAAGCGGTTACCCTCCCTTTCCCTCCTGTTGTTAACTCAGAGAGGAATTAGGTTTAAGGACAGATGAGGGAGACCCTCTTCCCCTCTTGTCAGAACAGCACCCATTGTCTGAGGCTGAGCGGTGTGCTCCCCTAGGGTCAGGAAGGACAGAAGGATGCTCTGCGGGCCCTGCCTTGCCATGGCCCTAAGGTCTCCGCTTTCACCATCTGCCCCAAGGTGCCAGATCAGGCCTTGCTGGCAGGATTAAATGAGACAAGGAATGCGAACCAGCCTGGCACTGGGTCTGACAGAGCACGCTGCCACCCCTCCTCCTGCCTCTTAGCCTTTCCTCCCCTCCTCTGGCTGTGCTGCCAGCCTCCCCGCGGGAGCACCCCTTTCCTCACTGCAGAATTGTGTCCCAAGCAGGCCCCAGACCCCTGCCCTTGTGTACCCAGCAGACAAGCAGCAGGGAGCCACTTCAAGTCGGGGGAAGGGTCGTGTGGGGTGGGAGGACAGAGAGCACCAGCTCTGAGACCCAGTGATGAGGAGGCAGGTTGTTAGGTTGAGGATTTGACTTTTCACCACATGTGAATGACTTCAGGGGGAGCAGGGAGAAATAATAGCTATGACTAATAGTCACCATTTGGGGAGCACCTATGATCTAGACCTGGGGTTCAGTCCTGACCCATTATTAACCATCCGTATGACCTTGAACAAGTCATTCAAACCCACTAGGCCAATATGATCTTAGGCTTTACTGTTGTGAGAGAAGTACTGTTATTGCTATTTTACTAATGAACATACTGGCTCAAGTCACATAGCTAGAGAAACTGCTATAGTAACATATTATGTCCCAAGCTTAATAACGAGCATCTTTTATGTACTACCTTAATTTTCACAAAAATGCAAGAAAATATTAATAGTACCATTTTGCTGGTCAAAAAAAAATAAAGACTTAGAGATATTAAGCAATTTGTTCAAGATCTCATAACAAATGAGCAGAATATTTAAGGTGGAAAACTGAACTAATTATATAATATTAGAGGATAACAGCAACAAAATAATAATAGTACCCATTATTTTTATGCCATGTGTAGTTGGCCCTGAGCTAAGCCCTTTATTCTCATTTTCTCCTTTTGGCAATATGAGTAAAGAGAATGCTATAAACATTATATGTTATATACTATAATAGATACTATACACTATATATATAATGTAAACAGTATAAACCATAGAGAATTATACACTATAGAAACTACTATGAATATTCATGTACAGGTTTTTACGTAAACATAAGTTTTCAGCTCATTTGGGTAAATACATAGGAATATGATTGTTGGATCGCATGGTAAGAGTACATTTAGTTTTGTAAGAAACTGCCAAACTGTCTTCCAAAGCGGCTGTACCATTTTGCCTTCCACCAGCAATGAATGAAGGCGCATGTTGCTCACGTTAGCATTGGAAAGTCAGCCTTTCCAATAGGTGTGCTGTGGTTTCTCATTATTGTTTTAATTTGCCCTAATGACAAATAGTGTTGAGCATCTTTTCAAACACTTACTTGTCATCTGCATATCTTCTCTGGTGAGGTATCTGTGCGTATCTTTTCCCCATTTTTTAACTGGGTTGTTGGCTTCTTACTGTTGAGTTTGAAGAGGTCTTTGTATAATTTAGATACAAGCCATTTATCAGATTTGTGTTTTGCAAATATATTCTCTTAGTCTGTGGTTTGTCTCTTCAATTTCTTTACAGGGAATTTTGCAGAGTAGAACATTTTAATTTCAATAAAGTCCAACTTACCAATTCTTTTCATGGATTACACTTTTGTTATTGTGTCTAAAAAATGATCACCAAACCCAAGTCACCTTGGTTTTCTCCTAGAATTTTTATAGTTTTTCGTTTTACATTTAAGTTCATGATGCATTTTGAGTTGATTTTTGTGAAAGGTATAAGATTTGTGTTGTCTAGATTCCTTTTTTTCTCTGCATATAGCTGTCCAATTGTTCCAGCACCATTTGTTGAAAAGAGTATTCTTGCTCTATTGAATTGCCTTTGTTCTATTGTCAAGAACCGATTGACTATGTATGTGTGGATCTATTTCTGGGCTCTCTCTTCTGTTCTTTTGATTTGTGTTGATTCTTTTCATCAGTACCATGCTACCTTGATAATTTTATAGTTACTCCTGAAGTTAGGCCGTGTTAGTCCTCAACTTTGTTCTTCTCAGTACTTTATTGACCATTGTGGGTCTTTGGCCTTGCCATGTAAGCTTTAGAATTTGTTTGTCAGTATCTGAAAATAACATGATATTAATTGGAACCCACTAAATCTACAGATTAAGTCGGGAAGAATTGACTTCTTCATATATTCAGACTTTAGATCCATGAACACAGATAACTGGTAAAAAGAAAGACACAGGCCCAGCATGGGGTCACCTCTGCTGGGCCAAGTTTCCAAACCAGGACTTAACATCTGACCTAATGGTAGTTTCAACCTCTCCCAGAAATGTAGTCAGTCAGGAATCTTCTGGTCAGCATTGATAAGATAATGTCACGCTGCCCTCTTTCTCCCCAAAGAAAGATGAGGTAACCCATTTAATGAGACCTTATCCTTGCCTCCTCTCACACACATAGATAGCATCGGAATGCATATAGCACGATTCAGGATACTAACTAGATAAGTCCATGCCATGTTGCCTGATAAGTTGATAAATGTACCCTTTTCTGCACATGTCCCCTGCTCTAGAGAAAGTATTCAAGATGTCTCCAAACGAAGGGCCTTTAGAGGGGTTTATCAGAGCACACTGATGGGCCTCTCTCGGGCGGTGATCCTCAGTTATCCTCAGTGAGACTGTGAACAAACTCTGACTTTCTTAAATACAGCAATTGTGTTAATTTCAGTTGGCACATCTCACCATTTTAGATCTTTGATTTCTTTCATCAGAGTTTCATAGTTTTCTGCATATATATTATGACCATATTTTGCTTGATTTATATCTAGGTATCTCTTCTTTGTGTATAAATCCAGATACCTCGATTTATATCTAGGTATCTCTTCCAATTGTCCATAGCAGATATATAGGAGGACACTTGACCTCTATGTGTTACCTTGTATCTGTAACCTTGCTATATATAACTGCTCAATAGTTTCAGGAGTTTTTTTGTCAATTCTTTGGGATTTTCTGTATAGAAAATATGTCATGTCCTCTGAAAACAGTTTTAAGTCTTTCTTTATAGTCTGTATACTTTTTTTCCTTTTCTTGTCTTAAACTGTACTAGTTAGGACTTCCAGTACAATGTTGAATGGGGCTGATGAAAGGAGACATTCATGCCTTTTTCTTGGTTTTTGGAATAAAGCGTCCAGTTTCTCACCATTCACTATGATCTTGATTGTAGGCTTTTTAAAAATCATCTTTACCAAGCTGAGAAAAATTCCTTGCTATTCCTACTTTTTAAAATACTTTAAATCATGAATAGGTGTTGGTTTTTGTCAAATGCTTTTTGCATCAATGATCATATGATTTTTCTTCTTTAACCTGTTCATGTGATGCATGACATTGGTTGATTTTTAGATGTGAGACCAGCCTTGCATACCTGGAAGAAATCCCACTTGGTTGTGGTGTACTTTTTTTATACACTGTTAGATTTGATTTGTTAGTATTTTAAGGATTTTTGCATCTATGTTCATGAGAGATATTGATATGCAGTTTTCCTTTCTTGCCCTCTCTTTATCTGATTTTGATATTAAAATATTGGATGCTGGCCTTATACAATGAGGTAAGAAGAGTTCACTCTATTATTTAAAAGAGACTATAGATAATTAGTATAATTTCTTCCTTAAATTCACCAGAGAAACCATCTGAGCCTAGTGCCCTTTTCTGGAAGGTTATTAGCTATGCTAATATTACATCTCTTTAGTAGATACAGGCTTACTTAGATGGTCTAGTTTTCCTTGTATGAGTTTTGGTAGCTTTGCATTCTTTCAAGGAATCAGTCCATTTTGTCTAAGTTATCAAAGTGATGGGCATTGTTTTTCCTTTTATTTGTATCCCTTGGGAATAAAATAAGTGCAGGATCTCCAAAAATTGAACCAGGTTCTGTGTTTCTAAGTGGCTTAGAGGAGATGATGCTTGTAACACACGTAGCACAGATCTGACAAATTGAAATATGGGATAAATTTTAGCTGCTGTTATATGTATTATATTCAATGCTTACTAGCCTCATAAATTCTACATGTGTGATTGAGCTCAACAGTTTGCTTCTCACCTAGCTTAATCTTTCAAAGGAGAGGGCAACCAATTCTTTCTAGACTGGACTTCTGTAATAGTGGACAAGGAGCTTGGAAATTCTCTCCCTCCAAAATTACAATAAAACTGGACAAAATTATAAAAGCAACTATTTTGGGATTCTGGAAATTGATCAAAGGCAAACAACAAATTAAGAATCATTAATTGAAAAAAGTCACTGACGCTTAGTTAAGAACAATGGGAATCTATAGCAGTTTTACCTAAAGCTGGTCTCATTTATCTCCACCCACCTCTAACTCAATCGGTGTGGTAGTTCTACCAGGGGGAGGCAAGCAATGACATCTTGTCATTTCTCTGCAAGGGCTACTGACCTGATCTGGAACAAAACAGAAAAACCCAGTGCCAATGGGCGTTGCCATGAGCAGTAGCAACCTCTATGAGAAACCAGCAGGGAGGGTCAACTTCACAGCTAGCCTGAAGTTGTGATCCCCCCGATCAAGGCAAGCAACAGAGGGACAGTCTAGCCAGCAATTTAACCGGATAATCCAGGGCACAAGGTAGACTGAGTTCCCACATACCCCTGGTGGTCTGAAAGGCTGCACACATGCCCATAGCTACATACCCACTCGTGAGAAACCAGAGAGAGTCCTAGCTACTCACACTTCCCTGGTTGAACATGAGTCCTTAGAGTCGCAAAACACAAAAGAGCTTGCAGGAAAGTAAAAGTCTGCTGTAGACTTGTCAAAACTGTCTAAAATTTGAGTGTGCACTTAATACTCACTGGCAAAGGATATAAGACTGTTTGACTCAAAGTATTAAAGAACAACCTCTAACCCATCATGGGCTGACCACTAAGCTATGCGATCCCAGGGAAACCACCAATGAAACTAGGCTTATGGATAAAAATAAGAACATTTTTTTAAAAAACTAAGCAGAAACATCAGCAATAGAGAAAGGGGTAGAAAAAATTTTGAAGCAATATTGCCCACAAACTTCCAAACTTTGAGGAAAACATTCCTTACACTTGTAAGAAGCTCCAAGTAAACAGAAAGAAATCCACACCTAAGCACATCATAGTCAAACTGTTAAAAACTAGAAACAACAAAAAATTATTGAGAGCAGCAAGAGAAAAAAGGCTCGTTATCTGCCGAGGCACAACAGTGAAAATATAGAGAACATGGTCTCATCCTCTTATCAAATGGGGCTTGTTCCCTCACAGGGGGAGGGGTCATTGCTTATTACTCCAACCATGGGCTCCAGCAAATCAGACCTGGAGAGCATGCCTCTTCAGGAGCAGCTGCGTTCTTCCTCTGTGGGCAAGGAAGGAGAGCAAGTGAGGAAAGGAAGGTCAGTTAGAGGCCAGCAAGAGCCACAAAGCCCTGACAGTAGACTGGACCGTCCTGCTGTGAAGAGGGAAAGAGGAAGAGCAAACGGACACCTATGGGTCCAATCCTCTAGCCTCAGGAATGACACCCCAGGGCTTTCACTGGCCTACAGATCCCTGCTGAGAGTGAAACGTGAAGACTATAGAAGCAATGACTTAATTCTGCTCTATATTCCCATTATTCACACATTTCACTCACACACTGAATTTTCCACCCCTCTTGCGGAGACCATGATCTCTACATCTTCTTGTCATCTTGCAGCCCCAGCCTCTGTGCCTAACATTAATCCTAATAATAATCATGATGGTGATTGTAGCTAACACTCGTGGCATGCTTACTTTATTCCAAGTACTGTGCTAAGGACGTAGTATGCATTGTTTACTTGAATACTCAAAACAATCACTGAATTTGAGAACTTACTCCCTGCATATACATGTGAGGAATCATGGCCACCTAAGAGGTTAATTTGCACAAATTCACACTTTCCTACAAACTGGCAGAGATAAGATTTGAACCCAAAATTTGAAGAATGCTCTTAACCCCACAGTACCTGAACTCCGTGTCCTAGCACAGGGTCCCACGTGCAGTGCATCGCAGCCCTGTGTGCCCTCCAGGGACCTCACTCCTACCACCAGCTCCTTCCCATCCTGCCTCATCCTTTCTTCTCCCTATGGGCCCATTGTAGCCAGCATATGCACAGGCCTCAGTGTCACCTGCTCTGAAAAAAGACCCCCCTTGGGACCTGGTATAGGGGTGAGCCTAGTAAACAAAGTATTCATCATGTAAGTGTAGATTAATGTTAAAACATAAAAATAAATTAAAAAAATAAAGCAGTTCCTGTGTGGTGACCTCCAATGAGCTCTACACAATGGTATAAAGGGCATATAAAAGTGTAGGCAAAGGGTCTGTTTGTGTTTATACAGAGGATCAAAGCCTAATTGGGCTACCCCGAAAATGAACTAAGATACGATATGAAAAAGAACTTCCAACATCAGCACTCTCTGGAAGACTCATGCCAGAAGATGATCATCAAAAAAACCCAACAAAGATCCACGCACTG
Source organism: Manis pentadactyla (assembly GCF_030020395.1). Lineage (NCBI taxonomy): Eukaryota > Metazoa > Chordata > Mammalia > Pholidota > Manidae > Manis > Manis pentadactyla. The sequence goes on along the minus strand of NC_080020.1, from coordinate 205,627,486 downwards.
CTACAGCTGTAGACGCACTCATCCCACCAGTTCCTGGACTTGCCATGGGAATGAGGAAGGAGATATCTAAGCTGGCCTGTGCATACAGTAAAACAACAAATTTGACTGGATCTATGCTGTTGGAACTCAACCAAGAATTAGGAGAAGTGCAAATTGTAGCGCTCCAAAATCTTACAACTACAGACTATTTACTGTTAAAAGAACATATGGGATGTGAACAGCCCCCAGGAATGGGTTGTTTTAATTTATCTGAATTCTCTCAGACTGTTCAAGTTCAGTTGGACAATATCCACCATATCATAGATAAGTTTTCACAAATGCCTAAGGGCCTAACTGGTTTTCTTGGTTTCACTGGAGATGGCTGGTAATTACAGGTATGCTTTGGTTATGTAACTGTACTCCTATTATGTTAATGTGTGTGCACAATTTACTTAGTAGTTCAAAAACTATACATGCTGAAGTTACTCGACAAGAAGATATGTCAAAGAAATAATCAATCTTCCCAGGTTTTCTTCCGCCTGCTACTTCTATAGCTTTTCTTCTTCCTTCCTAATTACAACCCTTAAATAGAATTCATGCCACATATCGAATTTACCGAGTATCATAATTCTTCCAAGTGGTAAAGACACCTCAAGACAAATACTGGGCATAGAAGCCACAGGGCATAAATATGCAAAGAAGTAAAAAGCTAACCTTTTCAAACAATAAGGCTTCTCTCTCACTTACCAACTTAACATTTCCCTGTATGGCCCCGGAAGATGACTGGTTAGCCAGAGACGGGTAAGATTCCTCAAGGGAGGAACAACCTAAGACAGGCACAGTCGCAGGGGGGCCATCAGGTGAGAAATTGGGGATCAACAGAGGTGAGGCTTAGAACCTCCCCCCCCCTGTTCTGAGAGAAATCTTCCGCATACGTGGATGTTTTATTGCCCTTGTCTAGCTTGGATTAACACATAGTCTGCAGGCACACACCTGATCATCTACATTTGCTCTCTTACAACACTAAACTATGTTTTCTACCTTTATCTTGTATCTACCTACCACTTCAGCATTTTATTAAAAATAATAATAATAAAGAGAGAAATGTGGTATCCACATATAAATCAAGTATAAAAACCAAATGAATATTCATATTTGAACTGACTGTTTATAGTTCATAATGCATGAACAAAACCGAAAGCTTCTGTGATGACTGCCCCTGTAATGTTCACCATGTAACTTATTCACTATGTAAGAATTTGTACTCCATGTAAGAACTTGTTCATTAAGCTTCAAAAGATTGGAGACTGATGAAAATTAGGCTTGGGGTGGATTAATGATTGTGCATTGAGCATTGACTCCCCTATACAGAATTTTATTGTTGTTAACAACCATTTGATCAATAAATATGAGAGATGCCCTCACACACACACAAAAAATATATATATATATATACGCACTTCCAATTGTAAAATAAATAAGTAACCGGGATGTAATGTATAGCATAAGGAATATAGTCAAAATATTGTAACAACTTGGTATGGTGATAGCTGGTACCTAGAATTATCATGTATATAAATGTTGAATCACTGTGTTGTACACCTGAAACTAATGTAATACTGTGTGTCAACTACCCTTCAATAAAAAAGAAAAAGAAAAAGAAAAAAGACCCCCCTTGACCATGTATCTCTTTCCATATATCCCCACATCAAGTCCCAATTTTGACGATTTCCTCCTCTTGTGTTCCTGAAAAGCAAACAATGTAACCAGCCCATTACATTGGTTTCAGATCTCAGCTATTGTTGGGAAGCCTTAAAACTTCAGCCCTGAGGTTCTGTGCCCTGCCTGACCAGGATGGAATCTAGTTTTCAGCTGGACAGAAAAGCTGGCCCACATATCCTACCATAGAGCTCTCATCGCCTCACTAAGAACTTGGAGTCGAGAGAAAACAGGATTCTGCAAGAATTCCACATATATTTCTTAATGTAAGAACGAAGGGTTATTTCACTTTCTGGCCCTGAGTGATCACTTTAACCTCCTCCTCTAATGAATTGATATATCATGTGTAATTATATTAAATTAGTATGTTTCATGTTATTAGCTACAGGACCTCTATAAAGAGAAAATCAGACAGTAAATATAAAAAGAACTTTAAAAGTTAGGAGCACACCATGAAAGCAAGTTACAACTTAAAGACATGCATTTAAGAGATTGAAGTGAGTTCTAAATTAATTTGGGGTGATTATTATCATTTTTATTTATGGCTTCCTCCTGATATGCTCTAACAGAAGCATCATAATTTGAAGTTGAATAGTAATTCTTAATCTGAGTCTAGCTTCCTGGCTATGAGAGATTCACTGAACTTTAATCTCAAAGTGGTCAATCCCCAAATGTTTGAAGCCTAAGAATCAGAGCATATGAGAGAGAGAGTGGACTACAGAAAAGGCCATGTGTAACGGCTTCTGTGACCTTCCACCTGGAAATATTACCTGGAAAGTATCATGAAGGGCACATAATTTGCAAGTGCCAGGATCAGAGAAGAGGAGGAGGACAAGTTATAACATGGCCTCATGACACTGACTGTGCCTGAGGGAATGAGCCTCTTCAGGAAAAACACCACCAGCACCAGTGACAAGGATTAAGACTTACTTTAGGGAAAGAAACCTCATTAGCTCAAGCTTCATTAATCTGGAATTTAGGCAATTAGATGAGTCTGGTTTGATGTTTGTCTTGGATTTGCCAGTCCCTTCTTCGGGATCATGCAAATCACAACGGGAACAAAATAGAAAAGGGAATAAGAAGACAGAGCCAGCCTTTCACCTTCAGTGGGCATGTGACTGGAGGTGTTTGTGCCCAGTGATGGATTTTAAATTCCCTCTTACAATGCAGTCAAGTGGAAATGAAAATTCTGAGTGACCCTCATATTCTTAATGATTCTCCATAGACATTGATGAATCTGCCTCGGCACCCTTCTTTGTCGGACTACTTCTCTTCTAACTGGTAATGGGAGCAGTTACTCTTTTTTCTGGAGGCATTTTCTACAAGCTTAGTTTTTATCAGTTCCCCAGAATTACAGAGACTCTGCAGACAAGTAGAAAATGTTAATGCTACTTTGGCATGCGGGGATGGGCAGTGGGCTGGGCTCACGAGCTAATAGATTCACCCTCAGACTCTGGCCTGCTGTCCATGGGATTCAATGTGTGCCTCAGCAAAATGATTGTGGATCCTCAGCCACTAACTCCAGAGCTGCCACATCTACAAACATCAAGGTTCTGTTGTAGTTCAAAGCATTGGTTCCAATCCCAGTTATTATATCTTAATTTGTTGTGAGATTGAAAGTAATTTACTAATAAAAATAAAGTACCAACAAATGCAAATAATGTTACTTAAAAAAATGAGTGAGAGTGGTTAAGATTTTCCTGATAACATAATTTTCTCACTTGAATTGTGATATGCTTTTTTTGAGTGACAGGAAAAAAAAGCAGTTCCTTCCAAATTCAATTGCGTGAGACCCACAGCCTGTCTTAATTAAGACCAGACATTCAACAGCAAGTGACCATTACTGACATCTCATTAACAGTTGAGTACTTCAGTATATTAGCTTGAATATCCTGGGAGGTCTTGGAAGTTTCATGGAAATGTCAAATATGTGCATGTTGTCTACCATATGTGCCAGAGCGAATAAGAACGTCAGAAAGGCTGCTGAAGAAAGAGTACCAGCTATTTCCAAGGGCTCCAAGAAGTGCCTATTTATTTATCCAAAGACACTTGAAATATTAAAAGTCGGTCTCATCTAGTGCCTGAATTGGTTCCTAGATAGCAAATTACTAAGCATACACACACACACTTCCCCGCTCCACTGGGATTATCACAACCCCCAAGCACATCATCTTCATTCATTCAACAGATATTTATCGAGCACCTATGAGATGCCAGCACTGTACCATGCTCTGGGGACCCAGAGGGGAAATGACCAAGACCACGTGCTTCCACATCTCAGAACCTTGTCCAGAATCTTTGCATCTCACTTCCCCAGTATTGTGTTTCTCTGGATAACCCCTAAACATCCTTCTAGGCCCTGCTCACATAGCACCTCCTTTGTGGAGCCTTTCTGAACCCTCCTCTCCCACATTCCCCAGGAGAATCAGGCATTTCCTTATCGGTGTGCTCACAGAGCTCCATATGCATCTCCATAGCACCAGCGCACAGTGTCAGGGATGTGGAGCGTATCTCTTCAGATACAAAATGAACACTTCTGAATCAGGAAGCATGCTTATTTTTATAACAGTTTTATTTTATAACAATATCTAATGGTGACTAACAATGTTTAGAAACGTAAATGAGATGCTGTATCAATGATAGTCTGGCCCATCTGAATGTATATAAAATCACACTTGGTTTGCTATACTCTCATGTAAGAACACATGAGAATTCCTCAAAAATGCATTTCTGTGTCCCCTGTGACCATGGAAGAAGAATAGTTGATTTGATTGCTTGCATTATCTTAGGCTATGTGTAATAATTGCAAAACTATGGCATCTTCTCAAATGACATCAAGTTGCAGAGGCCAAATAGCTCAAGAAGAAAGTAATTGAGTAAGGACTTAAAATACTGATTTCTGTTTTAGTGATGTCATTGCACTGCATGGGTCTGAATTTTGCCTGAATTTAATTGCTGTGTTCTCTAGTCTGTGATGAAAAGCCTACACGTTCAAACAATCTGGAATATTGCATTTGTGAAAAATGCTTCGGCTGATCGTGCTCCTTAATGACCTCATTTGGGTGTTGGCTCGATGGGTCTGTGTCTCCCTGTGAAGTGGCATCCGCCTGCCAGGGCTCTGGTACAGTACAGGACAATTTGGGACAGGGGTGGAAATGGTGCATGTGGAAGTAGTTTGTTAACCAGAAAATATCTGAGAGGAATGAGGAGATTATCGTCATTATTAGCTGGAGCTTGAGAAGTTCATGGTATCAACGAAGATTGGCAAGCTTTGCCTGTAAAAGGTCAGATAGTAAATTGTTCAGGCTTTGCAGGCCATGTGGTCTCTATCACAACTACTCAGTTCTGCCCTTGTAGCAGGAAAGCAGTCATAGACAAAAAGTAAACAAATGAGTGTAGCTTTGTTCCAAAATAACTTTATTTATGGATACTGAAATTTGAATTTCATAAAATGTTCATGTGTCACAAAATATTTTTCTTCTTTTGATTTTTTGCCAACCATTAAAAATGTAGAAACCATTCATAGCTCACAAGCTGTACAAAAACAGGCAGTGGGCAAGATTTGGCCTGGGGACCACAGGTTGCTGACCTCTGGTATAAACATAGAACATTCATCTACTAAGATGTCTAGTGGATATTGGAGTCCATTAAGGCTATCTGAGCAGTACCAGAATAAATGCTGAGGAAACATTCAAATTGAATTAGTGGCATTAGAGAGCCACACTAGCTCTTGGATATTTCATTTTTTTCTTTGGAAATAATCGTGCTCCTCACACGCCTTGTTTCTTTGACCTGAGGTTATTGGGCTCTCCATCCAGGGATGGAGGCCTGGTCAATATGCACCAGCCCCTGGGCTCAGGCGAACAGGTATATGAGCCCAGGGTAGAAAATCCCAGCTCTCTGAAAAGTCACATTCGATCACGCAGCATTACCCTAATACAGCTCTTTACAGCAAGGCTTCAAGCTTTGTCTGGCAAAGAGAAGCAATATTAGGAGACTACCCACCTTGGATTGCAGTTCCCAGACAGAAAGGATTGGAGCAACAACTGTCCATTCTGTTAGTCCCCACCTGCTGTTCTCAGCTCTGTGCAAGCCAAGGCCATCTTTGTTTATGCAGATGTGGGGACTATTTCTACCAAGGGAGAGGTGAGGGAGAAGAAAAAGCAGAACTTTAAAGCCCTGGAAACCATAGCTTTGAATCTTCTTATCTGGAGTTACTTTCCTACCAGATTACTTTATATAGGTTCTCCCCTGTTCTTATCTCAAGGCAGTGAGTGTTCTGTGCTACAGTGAGGTGCTGGGCAGTTTTCTGTTTCAAACCTACCTCCTCCAAGAAGCCTTCATTGATTTCCTACCCAGAACTGGGAAATACAAATCTCTCCTTCCTTTGAATTCCTGCAACACTTTATCTGTATCTACCTCAAGGCTAGTGATACATATCTTGATCTTATATTTACCTTCAGACGCACTTGTTGGAAGAGGCAAGGTCTCTGAATCCTCCCTGAGCAGCCCCTATTTCTTAGGGTGTCTTACTCAAAGTAGACACTAAACAGACAGTTACCAATGGAATAAAGGAAAAAATCCAGTAACTTGACGGACTGGTTCATCCATAGCCCCACTGTCCAATAAAACTTTCTGCTACGATGGAAGTGTTCTTTATCTATGCAGTCCACAACAGCAGCCACTAGCCGCTGGTGGCTACTGAGCACCAGAATTATGGCCACTGTTACTCAGGAACTGAACTTTCAATTTTATTTAATCTAAATTACTGAAATTTAAATGGCCACATGTGATTAATGGTTACGTTATTGAATAACACAGGTCTATAAGACAATAAATGACTAATTTCTTTCTGTGAGTGGATTGTTGATTTAGGTGGTGATCAGACCACACCGATATTGTGTAGAAAAGCCAGCAGGATGATAGGATCCTCTACCATTCAAGCAACATAAAGAGGCCTACCCTGTGGCATTTACAATCTGGGGAGCAGGGTCCAGTAGAGACAGACAATAAACCACGAACAAGATTAAAAGGTTAAATTTGTATTATAATAACAGGAGATACATGCTACGAAAAAGAAAGAGTAAAACAAGGTAAAGCAAGTGCAGAGTGCCTTGCAGGGGCAGGTTAAGTATTAAACAGAGTGGTAAGATAGGGTCCATTAGAAGGTGACATCTGAGCCTGGACCAGAGGGAGGTGAGGGTGGGCAAAGAAAGTGAGAAATATGCCGAACCCTACAGAGCCACATGGCAGGTCTAGATCATGAACTGCATTCCCTCACACAAAGAAAATGAGCCAGCCGGGGCACTGAGTAAGAAGGACAGTTTTTATTGGTTTTTGTTAATAAGCCCTTGACAGATATTTCTAGAACCATCATTTGAAGTTATAAATTAAAACTAGGCGGCAGGCAGGTTTGCTCTGCTTTTTAGTGCAATAAGTTCCTGGAAAACACAACAGTAAAAAAATCAACTTTATTCCCCCACCTCTTTGTCCAGCCTGTTTCCCCACTTTTCCCTCAATGTCAATGCCAAGTATTAGGAAAGCAGAGCGCCAACTGGATTTGCTTGGGGGCTGTGGAAATTGCAGAAGCAGAGTCTTAAGTAAAGATGACGACTGCCAGGAAGTGCAGGAGGAGAGCTGAGGTGCCCTTCTGGTTGGATGAAGGAGGGCAGCAGGGAAATGTCAACAGAGGAGGCACAAGGGCCTGCCAGACCCAAGGACTGGCTAGCAACTTCCACTAAGTGTTGGGATGGAACTGTGTGGCACTCTCAGAGCCAGTGTGACCTGAATCCTGGTGTCCTAAGGCCTAGATGATAGCAAGAGCTGTGCAGTAAATACTAAAGTGAGACCCAGCAAGGGAAGCATCACTGGTGCGGTAAGTATACACCAGGGATATGAGACCCTGGGAACAGCAGCCCCACTGAGATTAGGGTAGAAATCCTTTTCAATCAGAGAGAATAAAGATTTCATTCAAGGGCCAGAGGAAGAGGCTATGAAATATTCCAGGAAAAGACCCAGTAAATGCTTCATAGGATCAATTTGAAATTAAAGAATTGACAGCCCATTTTAATCTCTTATTTTTCAAACCATCATTGTCAAGTATGTTAGCTCCAACATACTTAGGTACACAGAGAGCCTGCCCTCTGGTAATTCTTCAGGAATTATTTCATTGCTCCCCAGGGAACATGATCAGGAAGGAGCTTGGGAGTCAAAGGCAGGAAATGGTCTGACCCATACCAATGCTATTTGGCAAAACCGAAAGCCACAGCTGATTAAGGGGCTGTCTACATCTGCCATTGAGGGTACTGAGGTTATTTTATTTCAGACTGTGGGCTGTGACTCATGAGTGCCCATAGAATCAATTTAATGACTTGCAACAAACTTTTTTTAAAAGATAATTTATTAATTTATTTTTAGATAATTTATTGCTTGATAATTCAGGACTGGTATTTTGTTGACATGGAAAAGAGGAAGAGGATGCCTGTCCTTAATCTACCCCTTTGTGTCACCTCCTTCAGAAAGAGTCCCCAACACACGCACAAATACCCCAACTCTGTTTTATTGTCTTTACACACCATAGCACTTAAAATTAACTGAGATGTTACTGCTTTATTTTCTGTCCCCATACCCATCCTACTTGAAGATCAGCTCTAGTAGCTCAGGGCTTGGGTATTTTGTTCATTGTTAATGTTCCCTGGGCCACCTTGTAGTTGCTCAGTTAACACAAAGACCATTGAGTTACAATTGGCCTGATTGGCAGGTTCCAGCCCACAGCTGTAACTGCTGTTGTTCATCCCAAGGGCTGATGTTCTGCCTTCCTGTTCTGCTAGAACCTGGTGCCACGCTTTTCCCTCAGCCTGCAAGGACTTAACACAGGCCATGAACCTGGTTCACACATCTAAGCTTTACCTTCTTTGTTCAGTGTTTCTCTATCTGCCAGCAGCTTCATTTAAACTCATTTGCACCAACTCTCCTTTAAGAATATTTTTCAATCTATTTTAATACACAGTTTTATGAATTTAAACACACACATGCCACAATCAGAAAATCCAAAAAACACATCATGCTTTGCAGTCACACCCTCCCTCCATCCCTAGCCCTTGGCAACCAGTGATTTGCTCTCCAACATTTTAATTTTGTCTTTTTGAGACCATCATACAACTGGATTCATACAGCCTTTTGAGACTGGCTTCTTTTCCTCAACATTATTCCTTGTGACTAATCCAGGTTGTTGCATGGATCAATAATTCTTCCTTATTATTTCTGAGTGTCATTCCATTTTATGGATGTACCACAGTTTGTTTAGCCAATCACCTGTTGAAGGACACATAGGTAGTTTCCAGTTTTGGGTGATTATGAATAGAGCTACAATAAATATTCATATAAAACTGTTATGTGAATTAATTTTCACTTCTCTAGGATAAATATCTAGGAGTGGGATTTCTGGGTCATACTGTACCATTTTGTACTCCCCACCCAGCAATGTTTGGGAGTTCTAGTAGCTTCACATTTTATCTGGCACTTGTTATTACAGCAGATGTTTGTTGTTTTTTTTAAGTTTAGCCCCTATAATAGGTTTGTAGTGGTATCTCATTTGGGTGCATTTTTTAATGGAAACTAATAAAAAGACTGGAAAAGAGTGCATCACAATAACAATGGTAAACACTGTTTTATGCAAGTATAAATGTACATAAGTATGCACAATCACATACATGGATGTGTTACTATGTCCTAATGCAAAATACATTTCCATACTGTGGGTTATGTTAAAAAATGTTTGAAAGCTACTGTTCATACCAAGGAATGGATTCCTAGGGTTGGCATTTCTGCTTGCTTCAGAGGGAGTTAGAGGAAACCTGGAAACTTTAAATAAACTCAACATTACAGGGAGCAGAAACCAAAATCAGACTTCAAGGGTACCAACTGCAAACAGGGGAAAAGTAACGACATAATCAGTGCTAAGAAGCAGGTTTCCCAGAACTCCTTCTGTGTTCATTCATACTTCTATATGCAAAATACTAGTCAGTAACAAATTATCAGGCCCACTCCCTGCTTTCAATGAATGTACCATCTATGAGAGGAGATGTCATATCAACACAAATATATCTACAGGAAGTATTGAAAAATGAGTGTAAATGTCCTTTTTTCTGGTTAAAAAAAATCTATTTAATGCATTATCCTTCCCTAGAGAGTATATTTCACTGAAAAATGAGGTTGTGCCATGTGTCGGTGGAGATACGGGTACAGGGGAAACCTCACGGGCAGCGATGGGGATATGGGCTGGTTCAGCATCCTGGAGATCGTGCTTTGGTTACATGGGTAGAGACTTTCTGACCTAGCAATTCTAGTCATGGGTGTGGTGTGTATTAAAAACTGTTCACGGGTCCATAGGGAGCGCGTACAAGGATATTCCCTGTAGCATTATTTGGGGACACTTGAATTGGAGGCCATCTGGGTGCCCATTCCTAAGGGAATGGACAGAGAAAATGTGGAGAATGAATGCCATGGAGTAGTAGGCAGCAGTTAGAAACTGTAGGGTGAGACAGGAATGGGACTTTAAAATGCTGTGCTAAGAGATGAAGCAACAGGATGAGTTATGTAGAGCATTTACACAAATTAAAAACACATGTATACAAAACAATACTACTAGTTTTGCTGGAACACATATAAAGAGTACATATTAAGCACTATTGAGAGGGAGAGAAAATTGAGAGAGAGAAGGAGAGAAACAGGTCAGTGAATAGGAATAAATCACAGTTAAAATTTTTAAAAAGAGGCCGGGAGATTTTTCAAGGCTTGTGGAGTGACTCTTAACTCTGATAGGAAGAGATCTCAGTGGCCATTAGGTTTGTGCTGTAATGTTGTATAATTTGTATAATATTGTGTTTTTTGTTCAATATAACATTTATTTAGTTCCTTTAGCCTCTCTACCACCTAGAGAGGGATCTCAATTGGTCCAAAACCAGTTCTAGCAGCTCCCCCTTTCAAAGGCAGTCTTCCGGTCAGCAAGCTTGTCTCGTTCCTGCCTTGGCTGCGTGCTCACTCTGGCTAGTGCTCCCCCTGTTTGTTCTACCCAGTCTGAGAGCAGCAAAAGTTCTGGGGAGTCAGTGAGCAACATTCAGTGTGGTGCACCCCTACCGGAGAAAGGGGTTGTCAGGCCGCTTCAAGGAAACTGACCCAGCCTGTGGGTGACCTTTGGCTCAGGCAAGGATCCCTGGCCCAAACCGATTATAGGACAAAGGTTTAGGATTTTAAGACAAAGCATGACTTTTTTTTTCTTTTTCTTTTTCCTTATAAGGAACAGCTTCAATATGCTTTTCTCAGAAGAGAGGAGGGTTGTCAGTCTTCCTGGCACTTCACAATGTCAGTTACTCCTCAACTGTCGCATGGAATGCACCCTAGACAAAGGAGGCACATTGCTTGTGAAACTCCAAGGATCACAGAGACTGAAAAAATAAACGAACTAGACGGTATGTATACCCAAACATGGGCAGGTCGGGAAGCTATAGAACGCAGACAACACCCTTTGGAGTCAGCTCACCACTAGAAAACATCCAGACAGTGCCACTTCTAAATGTACAGTCTTGGCATGTTACATTGCTGCTTCCCTCACAGGATTGTCATGTGATAATGCATTCAAGCACTTAGTGTGGTGATTCACGTTCAATATATTTTTGTTCCATTTCTCCCCTTCCTACCTGATACCTGTTGAAAAGTGGTAATGAAGACCACATGGCCTGTGTTGTGTTTAAGTGACTGAAAGGCTACAAGCAGTAAACTGTTACCTGCCTATAGCTTGCCCATACCCACTTAAACTAGATTATTTTCCTCCAGTCCTTCCCATTAAAAATAATTGCCTCTGGGTGTATTTGAATGTATTAATTTTTTTTCTTTCTCTTCCCTTCTCTGAGAATTGTAACTAATGGGTCAAAACTGAAGAGCAGAGAGTATGTGAGTCACTCTGCAAAAAAGAAGGGAGAGTTAACAGCCAAAGCTTCTGTGGCACTTATGCAGAAAAATGACTGATTTCAAGCTTCTAGAAACAATCTCTGTGAGTTCACAACAACCACCACCCATCTTATGCCCAAAGCTGCATTCACTTCCCACCTGTGCTTGTGTTATATTCTCGTGGATTGGTTGGATAGAATCCAACTCAGCTTGACATTTTTGCGAACACCTGACCTGAATTAACAATTTTGTTAAAGAAACTTTTTTCTCAGAAAATATTTCACTTGTCCTGAACCTTTATGACCCTTTCCAAGATCCTGTGTTAGTACATCTAGAAAACAAGTGAGTATTCTCTTCAAAATTTATCACCTTATCTTTTAGCTGTTAAAATGATGTTCTATAGCCAAGGTATCAGTGACATTGTGTGCAATTTTACATCATGGCTTCTTTTTCTGTTTTCAAAGTAATAGGAGCTGAAGCCTGGAAAAATAAGAGCCCTTCCTTGGCTGTGCATAGCCCTGCCATCTGTGTGGGTGGGGCAGTGGAAGCCTGGAGAGTCCTAGCAAGGCCCCTGTGAGTCAAATCTTTTACCAGGTAAAAAGGTCAGCAGAAAAATATATCTGCATAATATATTACAGAATACTCTCATCCATTCTGTTTTGTTGGACATTAATTGCACTTATTAATTAAAGCACATGTACCTTAAAAGATGAATGAATGAATATGCATCAAACAAATTAAAAACAAAAGCTTTCATGTCAAAAGGAAAAAAAATGAATGTATGACATTCTCAAGGAAAGGACTGGTGTGCTGTGAGGGGGAAAAAAAATGTGTCCTCCATTTTTTAGATGAAGCAGAAATATAAGGTCCAAATGTTAAAGTCTCAATCTATCCCATCTTTCAAATTAAAAATTTTAATTTCCACTTTGCTAGGTGTTTCCCATTGCAAATTAACTTCACATTGTTTCTTACAATTCAAAAATAAAGAGATCAGGAATTTGGTAGGAAACTAAATGCCAAATCCCTATTTTTTAAAAAAGCAAGCAGCCTAAAATGTAGAATGGCCAAATAAAATGTTTACAGTGCAACATTCTAATTCAGGTACTTACAAATAGTAGTTGAAATAAAGAAATGCATTAGACTATATTTGCTAAAACATAAAGTAAAACTTCATAACAAGATTATGAAAGTGACTTTTATTATTTTGGTAATGGTGTCCTGTAAATACAGATACAGTTTTGGTAATTGTGTATAGGTAACTATAGATACAGAATTTTTTTAATTTGGCATATTAAAGAACAAAAGTTACATATTAATGCTGTGTCCCCAAATCTGTTTCAGTTGCAACTATGTATTATAGTTGCTATATACATGTTAAAAGAATATATGATAAAATGCAAGAAAAAGTTAGAGAGTTCATCTTGATAAATGAGTTAAACAAATCTAAAGAATACCTTTCCATCACAGCTGTATTATAGCTAAAAGCATACAAATTAATATATAATGCTATGTAACTATTTGATCTAATATAGATCTAATATGAAATATTAAGGCAATTAATAATATTTCACAGGTAAAGGCTAAGTTCTGAGACATAAAAGCTTTCAGATAATCCATGAAACAAACCTGAGACATCTTTTGTTTTGGGCAAAAGCAATTTTCTTACAAAGTCAAAGGTTTAATATATAAAGAAGTATTTAATAAACAATATACTTTATTACAATAACCTAGAGTAGATGTTCTGACTCTAATGGTGACCAGCGAATACAGTCTTTCTCTGACACAAATAAAATGAGGTTTTCTGATTAAGCCAGTAATCCAGTTACTGGAGCCCTCAAATTTGGTTATTTTTGTTTGGTTTTGCTTTTGCTTTCTTTCCTTTAATAGATTATAAATATATTAAATAAACCAGGTAACTGCCAAGTGCCCACTTTACTTTCCTCTATATAAGCACAGCTTTCCAATTGCCAAAAACACCAGAGGAACTGAGCCTATGTGCATAAAAACAGATTTTAGCACATCTGGACCTGGTTCACTTAATGAGGCGTCCTGATTGGTACATGATTACTTTTGCTGCCACACATCTCTCAAAGCAAATATGCTAGGGCAGCCCCAAATCACTGTCTCAGCACAACTGGGGGACAGGGAGGTAATGTTTTGGAATAGCCAGTGCCAAAAAGTTTAAATGCATTGGGTAAGCCTGCTTTCTATAGTTGACTTTAGTGCCTTTAAAAATACTGGTACAAACAGTTTTCCACATTCGAGAGGTGCAGCTATGAGACTTTATAATTAAAATTATATGAAATGTTTAATGTAAAAATCCCAGATTACAAAATAGATCTTCTGTGTTGCTGATCTTCAAAAAGAAAGGCCACTTGGGATTTAACATTAGCACATGAAACATCTTTTTTCTAAATGTCCCTGCTTCAAACTAATGAATTTGTAATTGATGGGGGAAATGCTTAATCATGTTTCTTCCTTTTAATTTTTCCCTCTTTTCTCCTACCACCCCCCGATGCAACCATCATGTACTTTCCTTTATAATTTTGACGAAAAGATTCCCAAAATCATTTTAATAAAATGTAACAAGCAGTAAGCTCACTTCCTTTGGAGGTTTATGTGCTGTGAAAGTTAAAACTTCCAACTTCACTTTGTACCTCTGCAATCTTTCATCGCATTTTTGTAAGGTTTTCAGATTATTTAGATAAACTGAATGTATATTTTGTTTGAGCTTTACGATTTCACAGTTAGCAAAGTGACTGCTCGCTGGCTTGACCATCCTAAACGGCACAACCCATCTGATCAGCTCCACAGGAACACAGTGCAATCCTCAAAACACTCCTAAGACTACCGTCTGATTCTGACTTTCCAAAACACAACGTTACTTTTTAAAAACCATTTGAAAGAGAAACTAGGCCTCCTGTAAAGGAAATTTCCCCCCTTGATACCTAATAAAGAGAACATCCAGATAAGTCACTGAATTTTTCGTTTTTCATCAGGCAGACACAGGTTAAATTTCCCTGCCTTCCACAGGCTAACGGTCAGATTCCCAGTAACTTCAACTAGAAGTCGATTATCAGAATTTACAATTAAAATTTAAGCATGCCAAAAGCTTGAAATCATAACATACTAACCAGATCAATTTCAAAAGGAGATTCTGTATTATGAATATAATTTTAATAAATGTGTTGCAAAGTAATAAGGAACACATCTTACAGATCCAATTTTGAGATTTTTCAGTTTTCGTTTGTTTTGGATGATAGCAGTATGCTTCTACTTAGTTTCCATGTCAAAAATATGTATGTATATAATTGATTTAATCAAGCTCATTTCATGTATTTGAGCCCAAAATTAGTTGAATTGGTTGTACTATATGATTTGCTATGACATTATAAAAGGCATACACTTTTCCAAACTTTGCTTGACTAAAATAATTAATACTATTTAATGCAATACCTAATACATACTGCTTATGAATAATTATATATGTATACATATTGATTATTATTTAGTGACTTTATTTTTAACCTACAAGACTTAATGAAATCAGTGCACTACAGTCACATAATTTAAAGCTTAGCTGGGCTGTTAAATCTTTTTTTCTTCTTCTTTTGCTCATAATTGAAATTCTGTACTTTGGCAACAAAGACAGATATGACTTCAGTTTGGAATTTTTACAGTTTAGCAACTTACACTTTAAAATTCATGGTAAATCACTGAAACCCACTATAATCACTAAATCTTCTACTATTAATTTCTTTTTGAGCAAAATGACCATTTGACTCATGCAAAAAAGTAAGAGAAAGCATACCAATTGGCAAAAAGATAAGTCCCTCCATAGATACTAGAGCCTATTTTATTGAAAAGGTAAGAAGGGAATGTCTGGTCCTTACCTTTTTCCTTATCACCCTCAATCATATGTCTTACACTGAAATTATTTGCCTTTGCATGTTTGACAATATATTCTGAAACTTTGCTTAATATAGTTTTCCATGGAACAGATTTCTGTACAAGGAACATCAATCTTGGATCCCACCCATGAATGCATGGTTACTGAAGTATTTCCTCATTGGATAGTTTTGTGTGTGCATGCATGTGTGTTTTAACTCCAAAGAATGCTCCCTTGAGAAATTATTATTACCAACATTTGAGATATATATAAAAATTCTTTGGGCCCTTTAATGCTGCCTCAAAAAATCTTCCTGGAGCTCCTGCCTAGCCCAGTGCTCATCTGAGCACATGTGTGTGAAACACATCATCTGTGGGTCAGTTGGTTTATGCTCACCTCTAAGGCAAATTGAGAAAGTGGCACAGAGGGGCTAGAAAATGTTACTCCCCATCCCCCAAATTTTACTCCATTTCTACCATGTCAGCTCGCTTCTAGTTTCCTACTGGCAGTCTTCCCCAGCTTGGAACTTTTGGACAGCACTATCAAGGAGCTCCATGGACTCTCTGAGGGTCACGTTGACTTTAAATGGCTTGGGTTTAATGCTCAGGCCATAATTAAAATCCATTTTCGAGGGCTCGTCTGGATTGGCCTTGAAATTGCACTGATGGGCCAGGATGGAGATGAAGAGAAACAGCTGCACCTTGGAAAGCTCTTCCCCGATGCACCGCCGTTTGCCCACTGAAAAAATCATGACGCTGCTGGCCAGGTCCTTGTTGATGAGGCCATTGTTGTCCAGGAACCGGGCTGGATCAAAGTCATCTGGGTTAGGCCACTTCACTGGGTCATGGTTCACGGACCACTGGTTAACGAAAACCACTGTGTCCTTGGGAATGTGGTAGCCCAAGACAGAGGCACTGGCAGTAGTGGAATGAGGAATGGTAACGGGCACAAAGCTGGAGAAGCGCATGGCTTCATAAAAAAAGGCCATGACGTAGGGCAGCTTGGGCTGGTCGTCCAAGCAGGGTAGACGCTCTCTCCCCACGACCTGATCCACTTCTGCCTGTACCTGAGCCTGCACTGCAGGGTATCTGTTTGGATTTCAAGGCAGAGGGAGAAAAAAGGTGAGGAAAATGAATTCTTCTTTCATCTAGAAAGCACATTACAGTTTATTTTAATTCCACTTTTCTTTATCTAAATCGGTGACTAAATTAACATTTCTGCCCCTCCCCCCAAGAATGTTAAGACAGTTTCCTAATTTCTCACTAAATTATAAGATGGACAAATTGATCATTGTATTTCTAGTAATAAACCTCACACGGCTAATGTTCTCCTTCCTATCGTAAGTCACAAAATGTCTAAGTTTTCTCAGCCTGAAAAAGCATGATAATTTTAGGCCAAGGCTGGCTTCGCCATTTGGCAGAGGAGGCCCAGGGCCCAGGACCCACAATACTTTTCAGGGGTCCATGGAAGTCTTTTCATTTCTTTAAAAATCAAAAGAAAACCATGAACTTTTAGGTCAAAGAAAATATCTTAGTATATAATTTTAGTATGTTTATAGCAATGTAGTCATAACACATAATTTAAAAATTTTTTTATGGAGGAAGGCATCTACAAAGGCAAAAGAAGAGCCTAGAACCCATGAAAGTCTAAATGCAGTGCTTAAAGCAGACCCTTTTTATCCCCTCATCTCCCTAGACAATTCTAACAGATACACTGTTCTCATTTTATTCAAAGATAATTGCTCTCATAATAAAAAAGCTACATATCTCCTAAATATTTAAAGGCGAACTTTTACTGTTCATGATATTATGGTACAAACTACAATACTTATTCACTGCTGGTGATACAAACTAGTACAATGCTTTTAGAAAACAAAAGCTTAGTACAAAGCAAGGTCCATGAAGATGACCCCTCTTCCCTTTTTTAGCCCAGTAATTCATGCCTAGAAATGTATTTTTAGGAAATAACAGGTACTAAAATATATAATCACAACAATAGCTGAAATTTTTAAAAAGGCAATCAACAACATAAAAGCTCAAGAAATCGTTAACATGATGATATGTTATGGCAAAATATTATGTAGCCATCAAAAATTACTAAAATAAAGTTTAAAAGATGGGGAAACATCAAAAGTCAAAAAAATGTGAATACTACAACTAAAAAAAATTAAAGCAATGTATGTGCAGAAATTATGGGTGATTTTAAAAATTGCTTCATTGGCATCATACTTCAGACGTTTGCAAACTTTTTCATAAGGAGCGAGACAGTAAATATTTTAGGCTTTGCTAACCAAACCTTCTATGTTGCAGCTATTTAACCCTGCCTTGTGCCATAATGTGAAAACAGCCATAGACAATACGTAAATGAGTGAGCATGGCCATACTATGATAAATCTTATATACAAAAATAGGTAGTGTGATTTGCCAACACCTATCATATTGTCTTTTCACTAAAAAGAAGAAAAACATATCAGCTATATTGAATCTAAAGTGACCCAAATTTTATTTTCTTTTGCTGCCCAATTCAGTTTCTAATGAAACAGAAAGGATGTTTCTAAAGATAATATACTTAAGGGAGATGCAAAAGACCTATTGATCCTAGATAGGGATGTCTTTTTCCTGACCTATTATTGACTTTATACAGGATCTTAATATTGAAAATCGATTTTAAATATACAGAAAAATTCAGTTTGTAAGAGTAGCTGTACAGTAGCCTCGGAAATATAGGTTGCAGTGAATTCTAATATGAAAAGAAGCTGTCTTTGCCTTCCAGTTTCTTGAGCGCCAGCAAATTTGGCATCTCTCATCGCTTATGTGCCAAGGAATGGCACAACCAGGATTTCTGGTCTCTCAAGGATTTCTGGCCCCAAGGGTAGGGTTAGCCAGAAAAAATACAGGCCACCCAGCTAAATCTGAAGCTCAGATAAACAATGGCTAATCTTCTAGCATAAGTACGTCTTATGTAAAATGTATTAATTTGCTAGCAAATTCCGATACCTGAAACCTGTTCGATTTGTGCGTGCACTGAGCCTCACAGAAGTCTGAGACCTTAATAAGGTGGGTACTGGGGACCGGCTAACCAACTGAGTCAGGACCAGGGGGCCAGAAAGGTCTGCAGGCGCCTCGTGGCTTCCCTTTTTGCCTTTCTAGATGCTGCCGTTTCTTTACCCCGACACTACTGCTACAACTAGCGCTGCGGTTTTATAAACACAACACAGCCCGCTGGTTTCTGGCCGCCTTCCTAAACTTCAGTTCGGGTTAACTGTCTGCGGGGCCAAGTCCGCGGGCCTCAGGGTTGACCTCCCAGCGCTTCCTTTGCTTGGGAGCAAAGCCCGGACGCACGGCTGGCTTTTAGCACCAGGGCTGGGAGGTCTCGGATCCGCGCTGACTACTGGCGGAGCCGATTGGGCTGCTGTGTTTACTTAACATATTTACTGCGTTACCCGTTCTTTCGGAATAGTTCCAATTTTGATTCTCCTTTGGTAAGGAGGAAGAGAGCAGGGCTGATATGCGAGCACTTTAAAAATTTTATTTTTCCGGGGGGTTTCTCACAAATTGTTCCCACTCGGAATGGTAGCTGACGGGTCAGAAATGCTGTGCGGCCGGAGTCCCCTCGGTGGGATGTGTGCGCACCCCTCTCCGCCCGCGTTGTGCTTTTCCTGAGCTGCGCTTCCCGAACATGATCTGGCACATGAGAAGTGGGGACCTGAAGCGAAACCCCAACCCTGGGCGCTGGTCACGACCTCAGCATATTCTTGTCCTACTCCGCCTTTTACAGAAGAGGAAGGAAAGGTCCGGTCCACGCCTCCTGGAGGCTTTACCTGGTGAACAAGATGAGCAGCCACTGCAGCGCGGTGGAGAGAGTATCCTGGCTGGCGCCAAAGATGTCAGTGACAGTGGCCGGCACGTACTCCACGTCCAGCCGCGCGCCGCCGTCGCCCGAGCCGTCTGCCACCATTTTTCCCGCCGAGAGGATGAAGGCGTCCATCAGGTCGCGGGGGTCGGCCTCGGGCCGTAGGCTTTCGCGGTGCCTCAGGAACTTGTCCAGGACAAAGTTGCTGAAGTTGCGGTTGAGCTGCTCGAATTCGCGGAACGCCGTGCGCACAGGGTTGGGGAAGCGCTGCAGCCAGGGCAGCACGTCCACCAGGCTGCCCGCGCCCACGGTGCGCCCAAACTCCTCGTTGTGGCTGAGCAGCTCGCGGAACTCGGCGTCGTCGTGGCTGAAACGGCAGCCGAAGCACACGGCGCTCATGACGTTGGCCACGGCCACCACGGTCAGTGGCCGCGGGTCCAGGAAGGCGCCCCCCGCGCTGCCGCGCACCAGCAGCTCCACCAACTCGCGCGCCTCGCCCAGCACATGGCCCTCGAGGACGCGGCGGCTGTGCGGCTGGCGAGCGGAGAAGGCTCGCATGGTGCTGTGCGCCGCGCGCCGCTGCACCTTCCAGAGCTGGGAATACTGGCCGAAAGCCAGGCTGCGGCCGCCCGACACCACGCGGAAAGAGGCGAAGGGAGGCCGGTCCGCGAAGGCGGCGCTCTGCTGCACCAGGGCCTGGCGGATGGCGCGCTCGCCGTTCAGCACCACCACCCGGCAGCTGCCCAGGCGGATCTGGAAGACGTCGCCGTAGCGCCGCGCCAGACGCGCGAAAGCGAGGTGCGGCGCCGGGCCCAGAGCTGCGGCGTTTCCGATCAGCGGCCACGCAAAGGGGCCGGGGGGCGCGGACCCCGGCTGCCGCCGCCGCAGCCTCAACCACTGGCCCACATGCACCGCGGCCAGCACTGAGAGGAACAGCAGGAGCGTGGTCTGCTGGGCCGACAGCGGGCCCGGCGGCAGAGGATCGTCCGGGCTGAAGTTGGTGGCCATGCTGGAGAGAGAAGGACGAAAGCGTGACACTCAGGTGTGCGGAGAAAGGAGCGGGCGCCCCACGCCCCTACCGTGCACCCAGCCTCGGGCCACCGTGCGCTGTTGGGTAGGGAGGAGGTCGTACGTAGGTCAGGTCAGGACTGGCTCACTGGAGAGGCCGCCGAAAATGCCACTTCCCACCCCAAACCCATTCCCCAAAGGAGAAGGGAAGGGGCTTGTTTCCGCCTCTCGGCGACCCAGACTCCCCGCCCCACCCCAGCCGCTTAACGGTTCCTGCAATTCAGGGCATCAAGGCAGTAGCGCTAAGTGCCCACCACCCCGGCTTCTGCGCCACCCGTACCCTGGTCTGCGAGAACACATCACCCAAGGCCGCGGGGAAGGCCGCTCGGCGGATGCACTGACCTGCGAGGAGACGCAGTTTCCAGCGGCACGGGACTGCGGGCTCCGAAAGCCGGCTGGGGCCTTTGTGCAGGGCAAAACGTCAACCACGGTGTCCCGAGGAAGTCGGAGCCCGCCCTGGACACCTGCTACCAGCTTTGGGAGCTTTAGCGCCCACTCTGGAGTCTCTAGGCGTCGTCAGAGGCAGGGGTGCTTGGATTGGGATGGGAACGGAGGACAGTGCCTCCTTTGTCCAGCGGCGCTGCACCTTGGGGCCTTGGCAAAGTCGGGGTTTTCTCACAGCGTGGGGATTAAGACTGGGGGTCGAGTGGAATAAATACCCAGCCCTCACGCCCCCCGCGCGGCTCGGACAGCTTGAGTTGCAGAGGTGTATTCCGTTTGCACACAGTCACCCCAGAGAGTCAGAATGCGCCATCCCACTTCTCTGGTTTTTAAGGTCTGTGTAGGGGGAGGAGGCAGCACGACCTGATGGGGCGGGGCTTGCGGGGGCGGGTCTTGCGGGACCATTCCCGCTGCACGGACACCGACTGGGGTTCCCGCGCGCTGACGGTCGCGCGAGGCGGCCGCCGCGCTCCCCGACGGCCTTGGCGCAGTAGCTGGCAGCTTTGCTAGCTGTGGCAGTTTGTCCGAAAACCACTCTTAATTATAGTCACCCCCAATCGAGGCCGCACTGTTTCCTTGGAAGTGCACTAGGGACAGAACCTGACCATCCCGCTGCGCTGTCCGTGGGAGCGCGCCGTGTCCAGAGCGCACGACCTCTTCTCGCGCAGTGACTTGAACTTCGTTCCCCTAGAGAAAACAGCGCGGAATCTTTAGGCGCCCGAGCCAAGAAAGGAAACCTGTGAGTTTGGAAAGGCTCGCCTTACAGCATCCCTAGTTTTTTTCTTTTTTTTCTTAACGTTCTCGCAAACAAATCGGTTTCTCAGATAAGGCTCTTTGGCGCCAAAGTTCTTCCATCTCGTGCGGCGAGATCAAGAATCCCTAAAGATCGCCTGTCTCCCGCCCCAGGGCCCCGACGGTGCTTGGCGCACAAAGGCCAGCACTGGCCCTGAGGTTCGCGCGTAGAAACACCTCCAGGTGGCGCCGCCCACTGGAGGACGCGGGGCCGCGCTGGCCGCGTCCCAGGCCCTGGCCGCAGGGCCGGGAGCCAAGGTGGGGCGAACACCGGGGCAAGGAGGGGAGGGAGAGCGCTCTGAAATTCTCTGGAAGGAGGAGGAGACAAATCGTGCCCCTGAGAACTCCATCGGGTTGAAAAGTTTCTCTGCTGTCGCCTCCCCCTTGCGTGCGGAGCTCGGGCTTGCGTGCTTCTGCTTCTGGAAAGTCGGCACCAGTCATATCCCTGGGCGCTTCTCACGGCACCTGACACGCCGAGGCGGCGGCGGGGGCGGGGGCCGAGGGCGGGGTGCGCGCCGCCACCACCCTCCGCGGCGCACGCACAGCCGCGCCTGCCGGGTCAGCGAGGCGGCCTCCCGGGCCACCACCCGAAGGCCGGATCTGGGCGCGCGCGCGGGAGGTGGGGACGCTTCCTTCAAAGAGGAAGCCGCAGGTGCCGGGGCGGCGGTAGCCTACCGGCCGGCTGCGCCCTTCCTACCGGCTGGTACAAAGTATTTTCAAATCCCTGAAGAGAAAAAGCCTT
This sequence comes from Manis pentadactyla, assembly GCF_030020395.1. Classification (NCBI taxonomy): domain Eukaryota; kingdom Metazoa; phylum Chordata; class Mammalia; order Pholidota; family Manidae; genus Manis; species Manis pentadactyla. The sequence continues at coordinate 205,605,056 of NC_080020.1, read as the reverse complement.
CTCCAGAAGCTTGGGAAAGGTGGGTTGTGTGGTAGTTAACTAGGTAGCAATTGTACCTCCGGACCTCTGGTGTCCTCAAAAGTAAATATAAGTTTTGTGCGTTTACCACGTGACAACCCTGAGCTTTGAGCTTTCCCGGAGTTTGGAATCTCTGTTGTTTACCGTTTATAGATGCGGAAACGGGGGTTCAGAGAGGTTACGTGACTTACTCAAGATCACACACACTATAATAATACAGTTACACTCATATGTTCTCAAATGATTCCTCTTTCCAAGGAAATGATTGAAATGATTAAATGGTCAAAGTGGGGTGTTTTTCTACCTCCCTACCTTCTCTCTCACCAGCAATCAAGAGATGAGCCAGGGTTTGAACTCATGAAGTTCCACTCTGTACCCGTTATACAGGTTTATAAGGAAAGAAATCCTTAGATAAAAGGATATTGGGATAGAATATATGCATAAATGCCTTCTTTCCTGCCTGCTTAAAAAAATATAGGCTGGAAGAATAATTTTAATAGTTATTTTTGTTTACAGAACTGAGAATTCTGAGATGACAAAGAATTGGAAATTGGTTTTATATGAGGGAGGCTGTGGACTGTGCCTCATACCTGACATTGGAATAACTGGTTAAATTTGAAAGAAAAATAAAGGAGCATCTGAAAAGAGTCTGACTTCTTGAGCAACTGAAACCAACAAATAAAAAATCTGACCTGATAAGGAAAAAAACATGTTTTTTTAAAATCTCCATTAGGTAGTTTTTGAGAGGTTCTCTGGAAATGATGTCACACACCATAACGGAGTACTCAGATCCATAATGAAGTTAGTTTTTGAGCAACTGGGTAGATCAGCACTGGTTTCCCAGAGTGTATTGGCCTACCTATCCTCTGAAATGCGTTTCATAACAACCTTACAATGTCCAGCTTTAGCAAGACCCTTGTCTAATAATTCAAGACTGCTGCATGCATCAGTCACTAGACTTTAATTCAGTAGATAGAAATTGTCTAGGAGCTAATGCCAATTCTGAGCTACCAACGTTCCTGAAAGCCTTTAATCACAGTATCTCTACCAGCATCATAGTGAATGGAGACTGTCTTTAACTCAAGTAAATTCTTATCTTAAAAAGTATAAAATGAGGCTGTTCTAAGACCTCCTGTTTAATTCCTGAATAATGCCATGAAGTTTTTAGATAAACTAGATGCCCACCTTCCTACCACAGCAAATAGTTCAAGCATATCCTCCAAGCTATGGTGCCTTGGGCCTCAGCTCTTGTTCTAGGACATACCTTTAAAAAGCAGAACCAGTCGGGCAAATGCTTTCAGAAAGATAGGCCCTTATCAGTTACGACAAACCAAATGACAGGCTATGGGAACACCTTCTTCAGAATTTGCAGGCCTCAGGTTCTCCTAGGCTTTGTGGGGTAGACCTCTGTTGGAAGGTCCATCTGGTACCTGATGAAGACTTTAGGTGAATCCAAAGTGGCCTTTGGGTCTCCCTGACACAGCTTAAAGTAAGGCCTCCCTCTAGTGAGAAGCCACACCAGGCTGTTGAATTGTCAACACAACTTCTCCACCAAAGCCAGCCTCCAAGGCCCTGGGAGTCAACAACACAGAATATGGGGTTTTCAACCCACCTCCCCATCTCAAACTGCAATTGTTTGCTGCAGATAACTTTCAAAAGAACAGTTAAGCTAGAGAAAAAGTTTAAAGTAGAGGTTTAAAATACCTTGTATTGTACTGATTCCAAAGAACAGAAACCCAGCTTAAGCTTGTTTAAGCAGGACAGGAATGCCCACACTGGCTCATGGGCAGGGAAGGATGACTGTGGTACTTCACATAACGGAGAACCTGGGGCTGCTCTCTCCTATCCCTGTCATGCTGGTCTCTGCTTGGGGTTTGTTCTGCACACTCCCTTCATGTGGGAAGGCTGGCTGTGGGCAGCCTCAGATTAACCATCCCAAGAAAAAGAGAATATCTCTGCCAAGGTCATTTTGCAGGCCCCTGGAAGGATGCCTACATGCCAGGCCAGTATCAGGCCATCTCTGTAGCCAAGGGGTTAGGTCTGTTCTGAGAAAAAAGAGGGATGGCAGGGAAGGGACATGCCAGGAAACCAAAGATTAGAGCCTCCACAGTTCTCATGCATCCCCTTTGAGTTGAAGGATGACCCCAACTTTTTTATTATTATTTTAAATCAGCGAATGAGATAGTTGCACTACACCTGGAGCCAGTATCCAGGAAAGCCCATCCCTGATGTCATCACGCTAGAAGCTGGTTTTCTTCATGGGCTTGCTCTCTAGCCTAATCCCTGTCTGGATTTTATAAGTAGATGCTGTGCTCCTCCCACCCCCTCCAAACGCACACATACACATGCACTGAGAGTGGAGTAGAAGCAGCAATCTCTGACAAGTCTTTGACGTGAAGGGTGGGCAAGAATCAGTAACCAGACACACACTCTATAGGCAGAGAAATGAAAAAGGAGACACACCAAGTGTCCCAGGCGGCTGAGAGTATGGCAGAGGGGGGAGCAGTAGGACACATGGGCTGAGGACCGAGAGGATCCTTAGGAGTTAATACCAACACCCTTTGCCCCACCTGACCAGCTTTTGCTTCTTTCCTCCTGGTAATACACAGGCTGAGAATAGCACAGCTAAAATATATACCTTATTTCATTAATCTGAGAAGTGATCATTTGTAGGATGTGCCATTATTTATGTACCAACATAAAGGCAGGGGAGCTATTGATAGTAATTATGCCATTGACTGTAAAACATATTCTGATTTCAGAGATGTTAAAATTGTTTTCTTTCTAAGTGCATTTGAGAGTTGACAAAACACTCTGCATGCCTGCAACGACCCCTGGACTCTCTACCTTTGTAGAGATGAAGCGGTGGTGATCCTGGGGTCTCTTGGGATGGGACAGTTGGGGCTAGGAGCCTCCCCTTCCATTTGTATAATTTGATGTGGACATTGATGTTTTCTCCATCCTATGTAAAGTGTGGATAGAAGCTGCTTTGGAGATTTTGCTAATTTTATCGACCTAAATAAATCTAATAAGAAGACAGTCACTTGCTAAATCAGTGAATCTTAACACAAGGTTTCTCAGCCCTCCTCCCCTTCCAACCTGTTTGCCCCACTAACCTCTTTTCATATAATCTGGTATTTGGGAAAGCCACACAGCTGTGCTGTATTATTCTAGTTTCACACAAAAATACTTTCATAGGTATTTAGAAGTAAAGGGGCATCAGTGTCTGCAATTTACTCTCAAATGGTCAAGGAAAAAGAGAAAGAGAAGGGAAGAGAGAAGATGATGATAAAGCAAATGTGGTAAAGTGTTCATAATTGGAGAACTTGGGTAAATCAGAGTTCTTTGTAATGTTCTTGGAATATGTCTGTAAATTTGAAATAATATATTAATATTAAAAGTTACTAAAAATAAAAAATAAGAAAAAATATCTTCCTAACATCACGATCTTACATTGTCTTCTCAGCTTTTATTGGGAATCTCTTATAAAAAAGACCATGAGAGGAACCTGGGATTGAAATGTCATTCAATCATCTCTGTCTGATATGTTGTTCGTAGGATTAAGGACTAAGAAAAAGTTGGTGCTTAATTGCAGTAGTTTTCCTCAGCATAATGTGATACAAACATTTACCTTCTTTGCTGTCCTTGCTCTTCGAATGGTTTGAATGCACAGAGAGTCTTTAGGTGAAGTGTCTTTTTTCTTTTCCCTAAAAATAAACATTTACCAAGTCACTGAGAAAATGCATAAATTAACAACAAGTAAAGCACACACGCATATGGAAAATGTACATTTGAGGTCAGCTAAATTTCAACATTAGCCAAAGGCATGTTGACTGGTCCAGGTTCCAGATCTGGGATAGATTCTTGGTTGAGGATCTCTCTTGGTTGATAAGATTCCAGTCCTTTTTTTCTTCATTAACTTCTTAGTTTTTAGGATTATATCTGTATTTCATAGATGTTTTCTTCTGTTTCCACAAAGGGACAAAAACTCAGGTCAAAAACGACAGTCACATCCAGGCTTGAGAAAATAACTGGTAGTTAAATAACTTAGGTGGTTACTCCCCAACAATAATTTCCCAAAACGGAACACAAGGGCTGGATAATTACATATTGACTTTTGACTGTCAACCCCAAGCAGGGTTTTTCCATCCATGATGGGTCACGCGGCTGGACAACTAGGGTTAGAAAGCTCTAAATGTTAGGAGGTTCTCCCCAGCATAAGGAAGGAATCTAGAGTAAATGTTCTTGTCTTCTGCTGAACTCAGGGCTACCCTTAGGAGAAAAATAAACCAAGACTAATTCCCCTTTCACACACCAGCACATCACATGTTTGAAGGTGGCTCTTGTGCTGCCCTGGAGCCATCCTCTCACCAAATAAGAAACACCCCAATTTCCTCCATCACTCTTTAAATAACTGGGCTTTCTAGAACCTTATCCAGATTATCTATGCCTTCTAGACAATAAGTTTCCAATATGCCTAAGTATATACCTAAAACTGAACACAATACCCCCAAAGGTGACATTCTGTCCAGCCCAGAGGGACATTAGTTACTTCCCCCCAGCCAGGTAGCCTTTCTTCTGATGCAGTTTTTGGACTATTAAAAAATATCTGCATCCCACTGTTGTGCCCATACTAAGCTTTTGATCAAACTAAAGTCTTCAACTTTTATTATAAGACTCGATACCACTATGAGTCTTTAATGGCACTTGTGCAACTGATTAAAAAAAAAAAGAAATATGAGATTTTATATTGATTTCTCTTAAATGCATTTTGAGGCTTTAAGGCAGTTTTCCAGCTCATGGAGTCTATATTGATACTGTTGCTGGCCCTGAGGGCCAGAGACCAGAACAGGAGCAGGGAAACAATATGAGGTAAGCATGTCCAATGGCCAGGTGACCACTAGCCCACTCTGGACTACCTCTAGGTCAAAAAACTTGGGACTGTGGTTTGTATTATATATCCACATTATTATACATCCACAATGTTACATGTATGTGTGTGTTTGTGTGTGTGTGTATAAAAAAGATCTGTTTTGCCAGATATATATTCTTAAAACACACACACATAGTACATAAATAGACACTTGCTGCAAATGATTCCATCAGTACATAAGAATATGCAGAAAAATCAGAAAGCCCATATTCTTCCTCCTCCTCAGATATCGCCGTGGGAACCATGTGCCTTCTGTCTGTGTATGTGCGTATGTTTATGCAAATGTGTGTATTTTTCATACAAGTGAGATCATACTAGAATTACTTCTCTGTGACTTTTTTCCCCACTTAACAATTGTCTTGGTGACCACAACAGAAGGTATATATCTACGTCGTGCTTTTAAACTATTATATGGTATGACTGTAACATAATTTATTGAAACAATTCTCTTAGTCATTTGTGTTGTTTCCAACTTAACAATAGTCTCCACAGCAGAGACTCCACTTTTCTGTGCTATCACATATACATTTGCATGTGTTTCTTATGCATTTTTTAAAAGGTCTTGATACACCCTCCTTGTCTTTCAAAAAGCCCTGTCAGTTTGCATCCTCAGGAACCTGGAATTTTCTGTCAAGTAGTGTGCTAAAATACTTTTCCATCTATAAAGAACTGTAGCCTTGATTTAGCTTTGCAAATGTAGAACAAAAACAAACAAAACAAAAATGTTACTTGTCTTTCACACCTACTCCTTACTTGAGTGTGGATCGGCTCCTCTTCCTGACAGACCAGGGAAATCCCCAGATTAAAACCTATAAGACGTTATAGGGGTAACATTCCAACCTTCCACATCCATGTGTAAGATAGCACAGAAGCCAAGGTGGGAGAGTGGCCTTGGTGTGCCATGATATCCTCTCTGAGATGATGACAATTCTTTACAGGCCCCTGGGCACAGACCCAAATACCTGCTGGGCTTGTCTAATCCTCCAGAGGAGATTAAAAGCAGCATGCCACGATCATCAAGAGTTTGGCTTCTGGGCCCAGGTACTCCTCCGTGTGAGGCCCAGCTCTCTTATTTATAAGCAGGAACACTGGCCATACCTTTTAACTCTTCTGAGTCTTTTGTACAGGAGGGATAATAATATCCCAATCCCAGAGGGTAGTCATGAAGATTAAAGGAGATGCTGTGAGGGAACTAACCTGTTTAGATAACGGCAGAGTGAGTTCTCACTGAAGTTAGCCATTCTTATCATTACTGCAACTGCTGCAGAGCCCTTATTCCTGTCCAGTAAAATCAGAGTCAAGCAAGGGCTTGGATCTCACAAGAATAAATACATGGTCTGCTTGGTTCAGTGTGACGTCTCTCAGGACGAAACACCCTTACCCACCCACAAGCTCCTGAAAGCCTAAGGGGACATCAGCCACCTGGCTTCCTGAGGCTGCACCTGGAGTGGTTAATAGCACCACTCCAAGCCAGCCTGTGTCTGCATCTGGCTTTGCCTCTCGTAGCTGAGTGACTGTACTGCTCCAAGTCCCTTTTCCGGGTACAGTTTGCCCTTGGGCAACATGGAAGTGACACGAGGACCTATTGCACAGGGTTGTGGAGAGGCTAAATGAGCAATGCATGTGAAGCTTTTAAAGCAGTGCCTGGCACCTGGCAGGGACTCAGACAGCATCAGCTATTATCATTTGTTGCCGCCTCTAAAAGGCTGACCTCAGAGCCGTCTGCTCTTGGCAGAAGGGCTCAGCACCAAGAGCCAATTTGCACTGTCCTCCAACTCCCAGATGGCAGCTGTCCAGTACTTCCTCACCTCAGTTCACCTCACCCAGATGTCCTCCATTCAGGATCTTGAGGCAGTCCTCTAGGTTAGAGGATGCCGTGTTCCCAGGAGACCCTGGGCAAAAGATCTGCTGGGTTCCATCCTAAAAGTATTGCCAGTCCCTCTGTGGCTTTCATGCTTTGCAGCCCTGTGGTAGGAGGCTCCAGAAGAACACTCATGCAATTGCTGCCAAGGAGAGTAGAGAAAACAACACTCTACACAGTGCAAATGGGAAAGAGCTCAAAGGTATTCTGCTGTGGAGCCACCCAGTGATTTATATGAATGAAACAGTGCTCTCCAGCTTCCCAGAAGATACCACCTTCTTTTCTTTACATTACAGGCCTGGGTGGCAGTGCACTATGGCCTCAGACCTGGGGCATACAGCACATCTAGGAACTACACTGAAGAAGCTGAGGCCATCCCGGGAGCCTGTCCCTGAAAGCAGGACAGGGAAGCTCTCAGCTCTCCCTTCTTAAGTGCCAGGGAGGAAATTGTCCAGAATGCTCCCCCATCCAAAATGAGAAGTTAAATTCAATAGCCCTAACTTTGGTTGCAACTAAGCTCAGTGTCTGCTTTGCTAGTGTGCTGAGTCAGTCCCTGGGGGCTTATTCACTCTAAGTGTTAGAATGCAGAAAGAAGGAGGGGCTTGTCAGTTTCTGAGCCCTGACAGCATGGCACCTGGCCTGTTCAGGTATGGTTGCACCCTCTTACCACCGCTGAGCCCTTAGGCACCTGCTCTCCATCCACTATTTCAGGGACTTCCGGTTGCAATAAAGATGTCACAGAGCTCTGAGCTCCCAGGTGACCAGCACCAAACCCCAATGGAATACCTGGGCTAGTGGTAAAATGGAAATGTCCTTCCCCAGCAAGGACACATGAGGGACTCTGGGCTAGCAGGAGCCCTCATCTCTGTTCCCTTTTTCTGCTGGGCTCTGTGCACAGTAGTTGAGACCCCTAAAGCAGACCAGAGAGATGAAAATCAAATTATACATACCATTTAATTTACAAGGAATAAACACACCAACAGTTTTGAGTGCCATGTGCAGAGCACTGTGTCCAGCTTAATGGGTGGACAACCCTCCTCTCTGATGTTAGAGTCCTAAGACCAGAGCCTGTGGCCTAATGTCTAGACTCTGTCCTCTTAGGGTGCCTCACAGCATAAAACAAGTCAGCACAGAGAAAGGAAAGGGGCTAATGTTCCCCCAGTGCCAGGCATGGTGTTCTATACTTTACAACCACTATTTCACTTACTTCTCCTAATCATCCTAAAAGTATTGCTAGTTTTAGCTTACTTTACATATAAGGGGATTAAGGTTCAGACATGGTGATCTATTTGCCACAAGTTACACAGGAAACTTGGGGGCTAAGATCTGAATTCTTTGGGCTCCAGGCCCATCCGTCCCACAGCCGTAAACGCTCATTACCTTATTACCTAGCATCCTAGATCTTACAGAAGGCCCTCCCTTCTGACTCTGGCTATGTGAAGACTTCTCTGGCGCTGTTATGCCTGCTGAGGACCCAAGTCTGTCACAGCAGATTTGCTGACTCCTTGGTTCCTGAAGCATCTTGGTTCCAGGGCATGACTTCATTCAAACCCTCGTCCTCCCTTCCCAGTGCAGAGCACCCTGGGTATCTGCCCTTAAACAGCATTTAATCTCTGTAACACACAATCCAATCTTAGGAGGGCTTAGGAAATTTTCCTTTAAAGTAGTGGCTGATACATGCAGAAAACTGGAATGAAACCTCCACATGCTCATGACTAGATCTGCTACACTCAAATCCATTTACTGAGATTACTATAAAATTCGCACTGTCCCAACCCCGGAAATGATCATTTTATTTAGAAGTAAATGAGCAAAGGGATGATCTCATAGGCCTCCATGCCAAAATCTTATCTCAGGGCTCCTCGGATGCTCTGTTCTGGGGACCTCTTTATACTCTTAAAAATTATTGTAGAAACAAGAGCTTTGTTTAATCTAATTTATTCTTATCAATATTTATAATTTTAGCCATGAAAACAACAAAATTTAAAATATTTATTCACTAAAAAATAATAAACCTACTACATGTTAACATATTTTATGGGAAAAAACATTTTCCCAAACCAGAAATACTTAGCAAGAGTAGCATCATTTTACATTTTTATAAATCGGTTTAATTTCTGACTTAACAGAAGACAGATGAATACTCATATCTGATTCTGCATGCAATCTATAGTGATATCAAATGTCAGGCAGCCCCTGAAAGACCCCTGGTAAACTTGCAAGAGAAGGGCAGTGAGAAAGGCAAAGAATGTCTTATTACCAGAGTTTTAACCTTGCAGTTCCCCGGGAAGGGTCTCAAGGACCACCCGCCCTCCCAAGGAGTCCTTAGACCACACTTTGAGAAACCACTGTCTGAGCTTAAAAGTGTGACTTTTTTTTTCTTGTGTCTCTCCATCCAAGAAATAGCTAAAGGGCTATCATCTTGAAATGCAGGTTGTTGGTGGGAGTGGGGATAGATTTTAAAGGTAGTACTGCCCAGCTACTGATGGTAGAAGGAAAGCCCCCGAGGCAAGTGGGGCACATTCAAACTGTAGGCAACCCTGCTGGGCTGTTGCAGAGGCAGTGCCCCCAGGGGTCTGGCTGGCATGATGATGCATCAGGAAGGTGAGGCAGAGTAGTACCCAAATCTCTGCTGCCCAGAGCCCAGGCCATATCCTGGTCAAGTGGCTGGGAGAGCATGGCTCAGTGGAAGAGGTCCGGGTGACTGTGGGGGTGGAGGGCGATCCAGCTCAGGTGTGGGGCCAGGAGGGCATCTGAGCCACAGCCTGAAATCACAGCAGCTCTTCAGATGGCAGCTATGCAGTCAGTAATAATAACAATGGTAACAATAATAGTATACTGCTTATAAAGGAAGAACTACCATTTATTGAGCACTTTGAGCCAGATAGTGTGCCAAGCATTTGACATAGGTCATTTCATTAATCCCTCACAACCAGCCCTTTGAGGTAGCTATTGTAGAAACATAATCCCTTCTCTGCAGACAAATGAAGCCAGGCAGGAGGAGTTGGAGTTATCAGCCAAGGTCATATAGTTCCTGTGGGAGCTGAGCCAAAATTTGAATTCAGGTCTACCAGACTCCAAAACTCTCTACTGCCTCTAGCCACAACAGGTGGGAAAACTTCCTACCAAAAAAGCCTGCAAGTTGGAGGGCACAATGCATGAGTTACTGCTTCTCTTGGATGAAGTATGGGGACAGAGTGGACACCCTTTCCCGCTCCAACCAGCCTCCTGGAAGCTTCAGAGCTGAATCTTCATCAGCTCTAGGTCATCAAAAGACTGTATTGGGTCATCAAAAGACTGAGGGAGCTGAATCTTCATCAGCTCTGGGTCATCAAAAGACAGTATTGGGTCATCAAAAGACTGAGGGAGGTGGGGAGCCCAGGTGACATCTCTGGGTGCACCTCACCACTGGCCCCTTGGTTCCAGGCCAGGCCCCCTCTCGTGCCCCTTCCCCCAACCTGCCCCTGCATGCTGGCTGTCTTGCCACTGTTGTCACCAGCTGGAAGCATGGGCACTGGTGTTCCTCCCTTGCACCTTCCCTGAAGATCTATACACACTGCTTCCCTGCAAAGCTCTGACTTGGGATCCTCCAAGTCCTGTTCCCAGTGCGCCATCCGGCACAAGGCTACCTTCATATCCCACCCTTTCTGAGCTCAGCCTCCCAGAGGTGCGAACTTCCCATAAATAAGCTCTATCCCCACATTCCCTGAAAAAATAAACAGGGAGATTGTGTGAGAATTCTCTTCCAAGGCATCCTCCCTTCTCCCTAACCAGAGGCTCCAAAGAGTTCAGCTTTGCACGAACTTTTAATTTGTGTGCAGACAAGCACAAAAGGCCCAACCGGATATACCTGTTATTTCCCAATGACCTGAGAGCCTGAAGTTTATGTTAAGCCTTGGGTTATGGCACAGCTTGCACGCAAGGCTCCAGGACTCCTACAGGCAATTGAGAGGTGGTAGTGGAGAGGACAGAGGAACAACTCTGAAGTGACAGCACATAATTTAACTCCCCCTAAGCTTTCCAAGCATGCAGACTGTTCCTTTTTTGTCAGCATATAACCTAAGTGATTTGTTCTACTCAGGCAAGAAATGTCTAATTTAAACCACATTGCAGCTAAGCCTTTGGTGAAGAAAGAGAGCTCCCTGCAGCTTGGCTTGTGTGTGGTTAAGCTGGATGGCAGCTGAAGCAAAGCAGACTCCTTGCAGCCCCTGTATTTCTTACCCAGGTCATGACTGGAGAAATGTACATTCTTCAGCTTTAATCGCCACACTCACTCTTCTGTCTCATGCTTCATCCCTCGTGAATGGATTTAATTTTAGTAAGAATGTTTGCGGGACAGTGTCTGCTCTATGTCCCTAATGTCCTGGGTTGGAGTTCCTTCTGAGCCACCAGTGGCTGTGGGACTTAAGCCACTCTCTTAAATTCCAACTACTGTTTTTTCTTCTCTGAAAAATAGCTGGCAAGGGTGCAGATTGACACATTTTAGTGGAAAGTGATCTGGTTTAGGAAAAAAGAAGTCTGTGCTCCAACCCGGCTTTGCCTCTAACTGCGGATTTGAGGCAAGGAACTTTTCTCTAGGTATCAATTTCCTCATTTATAAAATAAGTGAGTTGGATAAGATGGCCTTTAAAGTTCCTTCCACTATGTATGTCCTAAATCACTTTCAGTTTGACAAAAAAATAGTAAGAGCTGTTATTACTATAACTGTCACTGTTTTTTTTTATCAGTGATTGCCTTCTATAATTTCAAGGATTTCACTAGCCAGGCAAATCTTCTTTTAAGTTCTTTTCTTAAAAAAAAAAAATACTTTTACTTGCCTGACTCATATGAAACAAGGAGGTTACTGCCCTCCCCAGCCCACAGTATGATTTGATGTGGAGATTGTGTGTCTATCTTATTCCTCATCAAATTTTTGAATTTCCCCCATAGCCATGCCAGCTGCTAAAAATGGCTTCTAAATACAGCCTACTCTTTCCAGGCTGTTCCCTTAGCCGAAAATGCCCCCTCCCTTTCTCTGTTGTGAATATTCTCATTCCCTTTCTCTCTACTGTTCATTAGGGAACAAATTAGTTTTCCCTCTGGATCCCTTGAACACTTTGTACTATTATTTTTTCCATTGACTTCATTCTGTCTGCTGTTATTTTTGGCTTCATATCCGATGCATCTCTGCTCAAGTAGACGCTCAGGACCTGGAAACCAGGGACTTGGTCATTTGTAAGGCCCAGCCTCTCCGCTCTCCTCCTTCCCTCGCTCCCCCCGCACCTGGTATCCATTCAGTGCTCATATAATTAAATTATTGAACCTGTGGATTTCACCCCAATGGAATAAGACTGCTCTGCAGGTTAGAAGTTCACAGCCTGGGCTAAGCACTTGATCCCCACTCCCCAAAGATCACCAGTTAGGCTAGTGATCAGAGGGAGGCTGTGGGCTCAGGGGTGTTGCTTGGGGTCCCAGGAGCATGTGCTTTGGGGCCAGGGAGAAAGCTGGCTTTTCACTGGTGGGCAAAGATTGGTCTAGCCTCACTCGATAAGAGGGGCTACATATTCCCTTCTTAGCCAGGCTTAGAACCATCTGGGTGACCCTCCCATCAGCAAAATTTGCAAATAGCATCTGACTCAGAGTACTTGGGAGCTTTCCTGAAACTTAGAAGTATATATATATTTTGTCTTTGACTTAAAATCATGTTTGGAGGTTCCAAGTCCTGTGTGGGCTTGTCTTTTTCTTGCCAATTGTAAACTCTAATTTAAAGCAAATCCCTTGCTTTTTTACTAGGTAGAGATTTTGCAGAAAATTTGATTCTCATTTTAAAATGAACAAGAATTCAAAAAGTTAGCCTAATTAAGCAAAGTTTAGATGAAGGGCTTTTAAACACAGTGGTGGAGAGATAAAGAGGAGCTCTGTTACTGAAAAGGCAATTTTAGATTCAGCAAAGGTTTTATACAATGAAAACAAACAGAGAGGTTTTGTAATGAGGAGTGGCAACCCCCACCACAAATGTCCTGAAACCCACCCTTGATTGTTGCCCTCCCATGGAAGACAGAATCATGGATGCTGCAAATTTTGAATCTTTTCTTCAGGAAAGGATCAAGGCAATTGAAAAGCTGATCCTCTTGATAAAAATACTTAACTGTTGAAAGAACTAAGATAAAATGTTTTTTGTTTTGTTTTTTTAATTTTTTAAAAAAATATGTGAATTGTCTCACCAAAGATATTTGAGGGAGAGTCTGTGCAGTGATTCCATGTAGGCTGTTGAATGTAAAGCCAATTGGGAATTTCATTATTCCCAGGCTAAGAGCCAGAGGATTGGAGGTCATGTGTGGTGATGCGGACAGCATCAAGCGGGCAATTCAACAGATGGCAGCTTAGTGTCCTTTTCTTTAATTATTGGGATAAGCATGACAAATGCAGCTTTACAAAACATTCTGACAGTGAGAAGAGAGTCAGGGAAGACTGAAGACAAGTTAAATAATGCTTGAGAAACGAAGCAGATAAAACCTGTTTGCTACAAGCCCGGATGGGGGAGCAACATTCCTGAAACGGAGGGAAAATGAATAAAAAAATCTCAGGTCCCAGATGCACAGAGGCTCTAAACGCGGACCTTTCCTCTCCCAGCCAGCCTGGAATGCCGGCAGGGTTGGGGAGTTTTATTTTTTAATAAGATGTCTCAGAACTGATAATGAGCACAACAAGGCTGACTTTCAAAGAGAAGAGGGGAGTAGAAAAGTAGTGGCAGTGTGAGGCTAATGGTTGGGGAAAGAAAAAAACCTGTGACTCTGAGAACAGAGTCTACCCGGCTGAGGCCCCAGAGGGGTCTGGGTCAGAACCAGAGCACAGACAAGAAAGTGCAGCAAGAACAAGTTTGGGAAAGAGGCAGCTGGGCTGGGGAAGTGGAAGTTATTTTCCTTTCTGAATCTGAGAAGGGAAATTCCGTGCGGAGGAGGGCTGCGGAGGAGGGCAAGGAGAGCTGCCGGGAACGTCGGGAAGTATGCGATCCCTTCCGATCACCAGCCACAATTTCTACAATGAACAACTGTGACACCAGGACCATAAGTGTCTCTTCACCTCCACTCTAAAAATTCCATTAGATGCATGTCTGCTGTATCAACACTATGTGGAATTGTCTCTGTCTGCAGAATTCCACAAAGCAACTTGGTGAAGGGAGGCTGCTGGTCGGGAAGGGAGGACACCAGGAGAAGCAGGGCCTTCCCTGCATCCCCAGGGCCTGGAAGGCACTTGTTTGGGTTTAAAACCTTTCCTTTGACTCCTGAGCAGAGTGAGATGGGCGAGAACGTTCGCCTCAGCACCTACCACAGCCTCTCAATCCCAAAAGACTTTTAAATCTGTTGCAATAATTAGCCTAGAAAATTCAGGGAGTCATGATGTCCACACAGAGCCCTACAGGAGGGAAAGATAAAACCAGGGAGCCTGTGGCCTGAGTGTGTGCACACGTACCGTGGCTGTTTGGGGATGGAATGATTTATGCAGGTATAAATATATGAGATTTTTCTACATATTTAATCCAAATGTGTGTTAAGATATCTGAAAACAGCTCCAGACCAATCCCTGCCCCATCTTGTTTTTATCCTAAAGGCAGTATTACAGAAATATCCAAATGTTCTGAGATGAGGATCTTATATATACAAAGGATCCCCTTATTTATCACCACATCCATGATACCTACAGTGCTGAGTTGAATAATGTCCTTTTAATGCTGAATTATAAGTTAGTTCATGGCAGTGGTCTTAGATTTCAGACATTAATTGCAGCAAATTGCAGAGGAGAAGCAGGATGGTATGATTCATGACCTAGAAAGCACAGCAGCAGCTTCTAATTTCCACTCATCCTCGTTGTCATGTGATATGTTTCAGAAACTCACTTAAAATTGAGAAAATAAGCCATTCCTAATTGTACTTAAGTAAGGAAATAGCTCATTTATGAATCTAAGAAGATTAGAAAATTTTTAATCTGTTTGTTTAGAATCTATGCCAAAATTTTTTTCAGATGCATAGACCTGGTTTTTCCTTTTCCTTGAGAAAAGCCAAACTCTTTAATAAAGACAAATATTAAATTAAAAAAAAAAAAGGAGGCCTTCACATACTATTATTCCACGCAGGGATTTTGACAATGAACTCTTTGAGTGTGAGATCTTTGCACTCTATGTTACGTACCTTGGGAACGGAGACCTTGTCTACCCGGTTCCCCATTCTCTTCCCTCAGAGGCCCGGCACATACTAGATGTTCAATAAATATCTATTGAATGAGTGGGTGAATGGTATGACACTGATCTGTGTCTGTTTTCCTTTCTGGGCTGTCTGTCAAGTTTTAGTATTGATTTTATGTGCCAGTTACTGAGAAGGAGCAGGAGGGGGAGGGAATGGGGGAACGGGCTTAGAGATGGAAGGACTGGGCGGTGGGGCTGGCCGAAATTCAGAGTTCACAGGCCGTGGTTGGGAGGAGCTGGCCAACAAGCCCAAGTAGGAGAAGCTGTAAGTCAGAAGGGAAACCAGCAGTTATTTTAGGAGAAAGACAGGGCCTGTTTCAGAAAGGAGTGGTCAGAGGGAGACAATGCCGCCGTCGCTGAGAAACGATTAGGATGAGGACCGCAATGCGTCCATTAGATTTGGCAACATGAAAGGACTCAGTGATCTAGACAGGAACACTTGCAGGAGAGGCTGGGACTCATCGGGAGCGGGTGGCGAGTGCGCGGGCAGTGAGGAGGTGGTGGCAGCCAGTGTGGCCGGGAAGATCTGCTGGGAAGGGAACCTGAGAGAAATGGAGTGAATGCTGGAGGAAACATGGGCACAAGAGAGGGATTTTGTTTTCTTTTGTTATTTTTATTTGTTTGCATTTTAAAATGGGAGGTGACTGTTTTATGCTGTTGGCAGTGATCCAGGAGGGAGAAAGAGACGGCAAATGATTATGATATAGGGAAGAAAGGGGATATCGCAGGGAAGAAGTTGGTGCACAGTTGGGCAAATATGGTTCAAGTAAGTGTCAATAGTTGCTAGCCCTGCAGACTCTGCCTCGGTGAAGGAGGAAGGCAGAGAAGGCGAGTTCCTGGACAACGTGCATGCCGTGTGTACGTGTTGATTTGGGAATGGGTGGAAAACAGTGTTGCCCCCTTTGTGGCTTCTATTTTTTTTTTTTTTTTTGGTATGAAATCAGGACATCGCTGGGCATGTGGTGGGGTAGAGATTTAGTAGGGCTGAGGAGAAATGAAACAGCTTAAAAGAATTACCTTGAAAAGTAGGAAAGAAATGTAAATTGTTATCACTTTTCTGGAGGGGCTATATATCCTTTGACCCAGTGATCCCCTTCTAGAAATTTATCCTAAAGATAGTTGGACAAGTTTGAGAAGATGTGTACACAAAGATGTTCAGCAAAGTATTTATAATTGATAGCAAATAATTGGAGATGACCAAAATATTCAACAATGAGAGATTGGATAAATAAATTATGAGACATCCATGCAATAGGATATTTTACAGCTGTTAAAGACTATATGTGTACTCATTAATATGGCTAGATAGCCAATATCAGTTACTGACTGGGGAAAAAATGCAGTTTTCAAAGAGGTACATAGAGTGAAACCCCATTTGTTCAACTCTGATGCAGCTGCCACGGAGTTCTCAGCTGATCCTTCAGCGTGTTCTGGAGCTGGGCTGCCCCTGCAGAGTTGTCGGGAACAAAGCAAGGGCCAGGGAGAAAGTAAAACCCTGGGTGAGGCAGATCCCTGCAGTGGAGAGCAATTCCCGGGGAGGGACTCTGCTGGGGAATGGAGGTCCTCTACCCTGGCCATCTGGGTGTCACATCACAGCATCCATTACAGCCCTGTGGGGGCCTCATCTATAATTACAGAGATAACCATCTGGTCTGGGGTGTGTTCCTCCTCAGGCTGCTGTGAGGAGCTAAGGAGATAATGGCTCTGAAATTGCTTTGTAAACTGTGAAGGACTACCAACTGTGGTGTGTTGTCATTCCTTATTATTTTTGTTCTCTCTTGCCGTCTCAGGTGAAATCTCACCTTCTCTAGGCCAAAACACTCCCATTTGCTCTTTCTTCCTTGCTTTATTCCTGGATCATTGACACAGGGTCAGAATAAGAAGGAAAAGCAGGACAGAACTCTAAAAACTAAAAGGTCCTGTGCTTTTTCTGCCCAGGGTGTACACAATCCTCAGGGGGTCCCTTCCTTCTCAGCCAGGGGTGGGCTCCCTCCCTCAGGCCCCAGCTGAGCAGGCTGGACTGTCAGATCAGGAAAAGGTCTCTGTAAAGGACTTTGAGCCATCTCTTCCTGCCTTCTTCCCCCAATGACACAGGCCCAAGGATTATCTCAGGAGTTATAGAAGGGAAGAAAGGAAAAACCACCTCAGGCAATAGCATTTCATGGTAGCAAGAGGCAGTTGTGAGGGTAAAGTTGAAGCATGATTTTGAGAGGCCACAGATACCTTGCTTATGGAGAGTCAGACAAGTGGAAAGCAGAAAAAACTGATAGTATTTTCTTGGACTTTTCTAAGAAGAATATTTTTTCTTGTGCAGCTAGTAAATATTTCTTTAAAAAATGCATGTGGTCACGCAGCCGAAGGGCTGAGCAAATTGCCTCCTGCCCTCAGATGGTTTTAAATGGTAACAGGCAGAAGGAAGAGCAAGTTTCGGCTCCCACCCACACCACAGGCCTCCCGTCACCGTCCCCAGGTCCTTTTCCCCTGCCACTAGCTCTGGCAGTGAGGGCTGCTTCTCAGACCCTGAAATGCCCTCAAGGCTGGCTTGCAGGCACTCGGGAATGAGGGGCTTGTATTTCCCTAAGCGCTCCCCCATTAAAGCTCTGAACTGCTCAGAAAAGCTAAAACAACAGACACAGGGGGGTTCCTGGCAAACAAAAGACCACAAGAGAGCAGAGAATCAGTCCAGTCACAGGGGAGTCTCTCTTCCCAGAAACATTCACAAAGACAGAACCCAAGCAGCCCTGCTCTGTGCCCTCAGCCCCCAGGAAGACACTGGTGTCATGAGACTGAGGGGTTTAGGACCCATGCAGAGATTTAATCATTTTTACTTATGCTTCAAACCAAGGCTATGAGTAAATGTGTTTATATGATTGGAGTTAAAGTGTCTGTCTGGCTACATCCACACATGGAATTAGAGACCAGCACTGAAAACCATGGGAACACAGGGAGACCTTCACAGTTCATCCTTAACACAGGATAACAGTACATCATTAACACACACAAACCAGTATATTGGTAGGATCTCAATTTTGAAAAACAAAACAAAGAGCTCACAATTTGCCATGTGAAAAGACCCGAGTACCAGATACAAAACGTCAATGTTTCTCTTGGTGATGGGATAATTTTCTTCTTTGTACTTTTCTGTGCTTGCTGATTTTTTTTTCCTACAGTGATTATGTTCGTACTGTTGTCTCAGAAATAGAACTAGAGAACAGTTTTGCCCTATGAGCGGGTGCCATGACAGTGAACACATCACGCACGTACATTCACATACATCGTGGTATGAATACATGATGGGTGCATGTGAGATGTACACGTATGTTCCTAAGCTCTGGGCTACTCCTTGCACCTCAGGCAGACTCCTTTTTGTCTCTGGTGAACTCCTGAGTCCTGTGAAACCTCAGACCACATTTCTGAAAAGACAGTCTCCTAGTACTGCACCACCAGCCTTCTACCAAGGGTTTGGGGCAGGAAGCGATTCCCCTCTCAGCCTGAATAGGGCCCCCAGGGACCCAGCCTTTGGCTTTCACTGCCACTCTCTGGGAACGGGGGTGGGGGAAGAAGAACACTGTGATTTGCTGACCTGCAGGTTTGCTCAGCTGCCCTTTGGCAGAAGGGCTTGCCAGTGGTGCCACATTCTGTAGGATTTAGAGAGGACAGCTCCAGAGAGCTGAACCCTAAAACTGATGAGCCCCAGAAATATGAGAGAGACTGCCAGATAAGCACCCGCAGGCTGTTGGCGCCGGCAAAGGGAGGTAACAGGGACTAACTGCCTGATCCACAGCTTTAGTTTTCCATCCTCACCTCAGAGGTCTGGATTTCTTCAGACATTAACCGCCTCCTGTCCTCACAGGGTAGTGCCAGCCCTTTCCTTAAGCATTTTAAGTGGCAGGCTAAGTGAGCAGTTCATTAGGCAAAGGCTTGTGTTCTCTCTGCCCTCTTTCTTTTGCATCCTAGTGGCCCTTCTCCCATCCTGCTATCATTCTCTTTGTTAAAAGCCCACAGATTCTTAGTTGCCAGGGCATTGTCTTTGGGGGCTTAACTCTAACCATCACCATACACCTGTAAACAATTAATAAGCAGCGTTTCGTTAATAAATAACATTCAGCTCTTATATTAACAACAGATTATTTAGGCTAGACACAGCTGGTGATGATTTAGTGACACCAGGTCACCTTAGATTTTTTGAGCATTAGCTTGGAAGAGAGACTGAATACTGCCAGATGTCACCAAGCTAACAAAAAACAAAATGTGACTCCATCCTGAAACACACACAGACACACACACACACAGAGCAAGAGATTCCTGCTCTTCTCAAATATCACCTCTACTGTCACCTCCTGAGACCTTGTGGGTCCATCTCATAGATTATGACTCCACAGCTCTTCACATCCCTAGAGCAAGTACATTTTCTGAACTAAAAATCAGGGTCCCCTGGTTGATCATGAGTCAGAAATTAAGAATGCTCTGGAAAAGCTGGGGGAGATTGGTTCCTTGATAGGGAGACATGAAGCAGCATTCCCTATAGGTCATATTTGTGGAACCATATTGAATAATTTACTTGATGCCAAATACTTCCAGGGACTGGGGTTACAAAGAAGAAAA
This sequence comes from Manis pentadactyla, assembly GCF_030020395.1. NCBI lineage: Eukaryota > Metazoa > Chordata > Mammalia > Pholidota > Manidae > Manis > Manis pentadactyla. The sequence continues at coordinate 205,585,418 of NC_080020.1, read as the reverse complement.
CTTCTGTCCTTGTAGGGGTTCACTCATGAGTGGGGGTGCTCCGGACAGAAACTCCATTCTGCCTGTCGACCTTGCTTATCCATGGATGGCTCTCTGGTTCAAGCCCTTCCCAGCACAGACATCTTTTTCTTAGCTTTTATCCCAGTAGGGACTGGAATTCTTGCTCTGAGTTCCTTCGATAAGAGAAGTCAGATCCTTTTGCTTGCTTTCTCCAGACCCGACTCCTGAGTTCAGTCCAATAGGAAACCTCTCCTGGTTTCAACGTTCGTGTAGGACCTTCTTCAGTTCAGACCAAACTTTCTTCTTCCACCCCTCAAACTGGCTTTTCTTTTGCTCATGGACTGGCTGCTTCTCAAGTATGTCTTGCTCATTTTCTAATTGTTGTGGCAGCAGCTTTGCAACCATCTCTCAACTTTGTCCTCATGCCCTCCCTATCATAAAGGAAGACCTAGAAATGTCTTTATGTATATTAAATACATACTATGTAGAGAGTAGCTCCTGTCATCAGTGACAGATAAAGAGGTATAGGGACAATATATGGCATCTATTTTGCCTACAAATGCTCACTTGACAAAAGTTTGGTGCATAGGAACAAATAGGGGAAGGTCCTAGCCCAGCGCCTCTACCTCTTAGGAAGTCCACAGTTTTTCTATTTGCAATTCAAAACTCCTGCAGAATAGCTGATGTAGTAAATTACTTTCCTCTTTGGAAGACAAAAAGTGATTCCTCTTTAGTAAGATCAAAGAGCTCTCAAATTACCACCCAAATTCCCTTGTCTGCCAATGTGGAGTCCCAACCAGAATCTCAAAGGATTCCTAATCTGTTACCAGGGGAGTGGCTGCTGCCAAGAAGAAATGCTTTCCTGACTTCTTTCTCCTCTACTGCCTTCCTCATAGATCAGCACCCCTTGTCCTCCTTTCCCACTTGTTTCCTCTTCCTTCTCATAGGAAAGACTATGATACCTGATGGGCCTGCTGTCAGACATCTGAATTCTAATTATAGCTCCATCACTGTCAATCTGTGCAAGCCGAGGAACAGAACTGCAGCCAATAAGAGATGACAAATCATTGTGTAATTTACTCCTTCATATAGTTTGTCACTTGGACTCCTTTCTATTTAACCAGATGCTTTGTCAAAAATTGTAATTTAAACATTTAAAGAGCTGTGAATACAAAATTAACAAAACTGTTTCCCTTTCACATGAACATTTCACTTTTGGTTAACTTTCTAGCTCTGTTTTGCTGGAAATCTGATAAAAGAAAATAAAAATGGTAAACTTCTTTTGGTAAACTCTATCTAGACTGGGACAAATAGGTTGGAAGCCATATCTCTGCATTGCCCTTAATGCACTGACTTTTCTAACTGGCATGTCTCCATAGGGATCACAGAATCTACGCCTGAGAATTCCTCCAAAAGATATTAGCAACTGTGGAATATGGGCCTTCCAAACCAGGGTGACCTCTACACCCCATCTGATGTGAGTCTCATTTCTTCACAGCTGGGAGGCAAAGAGAATAGTTTCTGACCTCGGCGTGGACTGTGGTCTGCAAGATTTTGCAGGAGAGGTGTGAGGATATGCCCTGCTGGCCCACTCAGCAGCCTGACCTATGCCTCCTGCTGAGCCAACTGGTGCCCAGTGTGGCACGGCAGCCTTGTGAGACTGCTTATCCCATAGAACCTTAGGAGACCTGGTGCGCTTTGCAGGTGAAGTTTTGACTTTCAGTAGTTTGAACGAAAGCATTGATCCATGAAGCTGTCTGCATGAATCAACAGTCTAGTCATATGCTTTTTATTAACTACCAGTTTTCCTTTAAAATTAAAAAATAATTTTGACTTAAAAATAGGTTCCCCTTGATGACATTACCCTAAGGGAAAGAAGTCACCACAAAAGACTAATACCATAAGATTCCACTTACATGAGATACCTAGAGTAGTCAAATTCATAGAGACAGAAAGTACAAGGGTGATTGCCAGGGGCTGAGGGAAAGGAGAATGGGGAGCTGTTTAAAGGTCATAGAGTTTCAGTTTTGCAAGATAAAAAGAGTTCTGGAGATTGGTAGCACAACAGTGTGAATGGTCTTATAACTATTGAACTGTACACTTAAAATGGTTAAGATGGTAAATTTTATGTTACATGTATTTACCACAATTTTAAAAAATTGACAGGTTCTTCTGAACATCACACTTAAACCCTATCTCAATGACTGAGCTAATGCTAAATGTTTCCATATTTTACTATAAGTAGTATAGGAAGATTTTTGTTACCCTTTTCCAATTCTGTCTTCCAACTGTGGTTGAATATCGCCTACATTTCACTTCTTACCATTTGACCAGTTGAAAATTTTAGCAGTCACTGTGGGCTCCCTTATTACGTAGCTTTCCATGCCCCTCACTAACTCAAGAACACCGCCTGGGGGTCAACTGCGGAACTTCAGGCAGCCACCTAAGGAGGAGAAGTAAGGCCCCTCCCCCAGGCCTCCCACTTCTCGAGGGAAAAAGGCACTTGGAAAGAGCCAGTTCTAAGCACCATCCTTTCCCCACCATTCTTCCAGTCGGTGTAGTTTCCAAGATCTTGCTGCTATGAAAAGAAACATTTCCCAATATTTACAATATTTGAGGTGAGAAAAAATAGCCTTTTTATGGGATAGAGTACTAATATTTTGCTAATAAAAGCTTCAACTCCTAATCCATTATTATCCCCTTAAAACAAAATAATATCTCCAGAGCAAATAAGGCTAAAAATTCTTGCATAAACTCTTGTACCCACTTAGGAATATAATAGAGTAGTTGAGAGTAACTGAATGATTTTGCATTTGGTAAATTTGCTACAAGACTATACTGGAATCCCAGGGTCACAGAACATTTGAACTTAAACATCTTTAGAGACCAGCTGGTTTCGAGACCATCTAGAGATGAGTGGTTCTCAACCATTATAGGGTCACAGACCCTCTTGACACTCTGATAGACAATTAGAGGCATTTGTCCAATGGAAGGCTATTTTACACAATGCTTTGAATACAGTTTTAAAGTGTCTATGGATGTCCATCCTCCACCCCAGGATTCATCATAGATTGAGAATTCCTGCTCTAGTCCTACCCCATAATTTGGAAGTGAGGCCTCTGAGAAACACTACATGTCAAGAAGCAGCCTAGCAAAGCCAGATACCAAAGAGAAATGTGGTCCCACACAGTGTGATGTTGTGTCAGACCCAGGCTGGCTAAACCCCTTCCTGGAGCTCATGTGTTCTCTATAGAGGAACAGGTTGAGTAAGAGAGCAAAGACCTGCCCACTTGCGGCCCCAGCTCTGCTCTGGGAACCCACTTGGAATCAGTTAGCCATGAAAAACAAGACAAGCATTTGGCCATCCAGGGACAGTCAAAAGGAGCACAGCCAATGACCCATGCACTGAACAGAGATGGCAGCTGAGGAATTTGGCAGCAGCACAGACCGTGACCCAGGAATACAGAGAGATGATAGTCAAGTAGCAGAAGGGCACCAAGACGTGTGGCCCAAGAGCACATGCTCTGTAGAACTTCAGGAAGATGTCTGGAATATTTGTGAGAGCTCTCCCCAGGGACTTCTACAAAACAAAATCAGCAGGGAGGACTCAAGACTAGACTTCCAATGTGGTAGGTCGGAATATTGCTCTTCGGGTTCTTGCCCCAAATGCAACACTTTGATTTACCAGGAGACAAAGGGTAGTGAACGAATTACAATATGTTTTTGCTTAAATTCCCCACTGAAACACGGCAGGAGTCAAACGGGCACACCAGGTAGATCACCTGCGAGTGCGGTCATCGGAGCACCAAGCTGTCACAGACTTTGTAGCAAGTCATCATGAATCTTTCTAAACCTCAGTTTCCTCTTCTGCAAAACAGGATGAAGACATGTTGTTTCCTTCCAAGGTAAAAAATCTTGTGACTCTGTGAACCAATTGGAAGGCCAGGGTTGAGCTCTTTCAGTTCAGCAGATTTAAGTGAGTCATTTCTGAATTGTTGACATAAGTACTATCCTCTTCATTCAGATATTCCCTTAGGACACAATTTTTTGGAAAATTGGGAAAGGAAGGATACAAAAAGCTTGAAGGAAACCTGTAAGGGGATAAAAAGCATTTCTTACAATTAAGAAAGAAAATGAAAAGAGTGATTGATGATCAGAACTGGAGTTATAATTCAGGTTGACTGATTCCAAGCATATAGATCACCAGAATTGGGTCTCTGCAGAATAGTCAGTTCACGGTCCAGTGAACTTGACTAGTCCAGTGGCTGCAGCCCCACTTCCCATTATGTACAGCTCTGTGTTCAGTTTAATTCTCAGGCTGGGGTAATATGGCTATTAGAGCACAATGACCAAGCTTTATATTTGCACATAACAATGCCCAGGGACAGAGACTCTTTCTTCCCATGGTTCTCTTAAGAATGGGGAATTTTCCAGAAGCCCCAGCAAACTTCCCCTTAAATCTCATGAAACCAACTTAGTTTATAAACCTATTCCTAAAACTGTCACTGGCAGGGGTGATTACATTATGTTTAGACAAGTTACCAACCATAAAGGTTCAAGGACTAGAATGAGGAAGGGGTGAATACCAGGCAAAAATTAAGATTTATTGGATTGATGAAGTACAGAATGGCTGCCATTCAGACAACCATCAGTGCCTACCACATGCCATATTTCAAAAGCCTTACTGCATTATTTTCAGAATCATCTTTTGAAATACAGTGGGATGTGTGACCATGTTCCCCATTTTATACATGGAGTAATTGAGTGCAAGGTCACACAGTTGAGTTAGAGATTGAGACAAAGACATTACTACTCAGAATCCAGGGCTTCTTTATGTACATTCCAAAAAGGTTTAAATTTTTGGCTTATCCTTTTACCTAGAAAATCTATTTCTGGGGATTATTATAAGGAAATAATAATGAATGGGAGTAAATAATGAATAGTTAGAGACAAGCATGTTTATTCCAGTAAACATATATATATTTGTGTGTGTGTGTGTATTCCAGTACATATATACATAATGCTTGTGAAAAACAGGAAACCTGAGAGGCAATAATATGCAATTAGTTAAATCAGTGACAGTACCTACATATAATGGGATATCATGCAGCTATTACAACTGTAGAAGAAAAGGCAGTGTGGCCTGGAGAAAATATATTGTTTCCTAAAAAACATGCTATAAAACTGTCTCAAAGGAAAATCAGATTTAGAAAAACTAGCTGTATACATCAACATTTTATCTGTACTTATCTTTGCACAGTAGAGTAATAGATGATTAATTTCCTCCTCTGTGTTTATCTCTATTTTCCAAATTTCTTTGGTGAGAATATGTAACAAAAGATTTATTTGGTGAGAACATTATAATCAGAAAAAAATTTCTGTTAGTTAAAATTTTTTGAATCAAATCATTTTCTTTTCACTAAAACACTGATTTTCAGACATAGCTCCCAGGTTCTAGAGGGTTCCACAAGGGATTTCTGGAAATGCAGTCGGAATAATGGCAACAGCCCTCACAGTGGCCCTTGCCATAGCCTCCTCAGGCTTCTCGATGCTGACGAAATCTTAGGATAAGATACATCACTTGGAAGATTCTAAAATTTCTATTCTCAGCTGCCTTCAAAGAGTGAGCACTGTATCCAAGGCTGATGCATAAAGTGCACTACATGCTTTGGGGATCATAGTGGAAACAAAAACTACAGACTCTTCTCAAGACAGCACTTGTGAGAACAGTTATTTCTACAGTTTAAAGTTTCTGGCACATATTCAGTGCCTAATAAATATTGAGTACATGAAGAACTGTTAGAACAAGAAAAAGGAGTTGAAAACATTAAGCAGTGAAATCACTGATTTATAAATGCTCAGTACAATGCCTTCTTAATATAACAGATCACATTATGGTAGAAGACAGAATGACTTGTACACACTTTGCTTTCTCTGGAATCATTCCGGAATCTTGTGACCACCCAAGTCTTGTGGAGTTCTCCCACATTTATCCTAGTTGTCACAGATGAGAAGCACTTTCTCTTCTGTTGACCTTCTAACCCCTGGTGATTCTGTCTTCTGCACATATGGAAAGTACCCAGGAAACAGCATAACCAAAAAATGCACGTTTCAGTCTCAAAGCAAAGCCCCAAAGAATTAAAAGCCCAAAGCCTAAAGGAATTTAAGGTACAAAGTTACTTGGGTCAGAAGCTAAAATGAGGTGGCCCACCCCACATTCTGCAAATAGGTGAAGGTTGGAGGCTGCCAGGTCCAGAGCAAGAATCATTAAAGAGGAGCACATCCAAGGGTACACCAGTGTCCACTGGCTTTGAAGACAAACAGCCTTTCACAATTAGAAACAGCTTTACTCACATGCCAGATGTCCATGCTTCCCTTCCAATTATTTTCAAAAATATCATAAAGAACCATTAGTGACATGAAATGTCCTTTTAAAAAAAATCTGTTCATTCTTATGAGTTCAGTCTGATATGAATTGTAATCATCTCATTCCTAAGGATTGGGGTTTTTTTGTTTTGTGTCTGTTTTTAGTAGTATGGGGATGTATTCAAATTAAACTTTTATCACCAGCAATACTACCATATATTTGGTTTAATCACAAAGAGCAGACAGTCTTACAAAAATTTTAACCAAATGTCTTCTTATATCACACATGCCAACACACACACACACACACACACACACACACACACACACACATACAATTAGCACACCCTGAAAACTTCCTAAGGATAATTTAAACAAATGTCTTCTTATATCACACATGCCAACACACACACACATACCCATTAGCACACCCTGAACACTTCCTAAGGATAATTTAAACAATCAGTAGTTCTTATAAGCAAATGGTCCTAATCGTGAATAGTTCCTCTGAACTCTGCACTGTTGAGACCACTTGGGAATATAATGTCAAGTTCTGGAAAGCACATTTGGATAGAATATTGACTAATTAGAGAAACCCCAGAGAGAAGGAATGACACAGCCAGCATGGACTTCAGACTTCTTAGGAACTGGGTCTGTGTCCTGACCTCTTTTGTACCCACTGCCCCTGGCCCAGTGCCTTATAAATAGAACACACTCAAAAATATCAGTTGAATGAATGAATGAGTAAATGAATCCACATTTTACACATAACTGTTGAATTAAGCACATATGGTTGACCTGGAAATTAATAAAAGATAGAAAGGACATGACAGTTCATTTCAAATACTTTAAGGGTTATCATAGAGAAGAGGGCAGAGATTTATTTTTCTCTTGTTCTTTGGACCAGAACTAGGGCTACTTCAGTGAAAATTACAGAAAGGCAGCTTTGATTTAGGAACATTATTATTTTGTGATCCACCTTAAATAACTATGGGATGCTTGAGTACACTTCCAGCACTTGATTTTAATTCGAGTATTATAGGGAGACAGAAAAATTTGGGCTTGTGGACAAATTGAAAATTTCTTCAAGAAATCTTTATTGAGCATTGTGCCAGATGATGCTGAGAGCAGGTGGGTAGATAACAAAAACAAGACAGGACTTCTTCCCTTTTGAAGCTTGTATTCTATTGAGGAAAGCAGACCAGAGAGCCCATAATCACAGTACACAGGCTGAGAAGAAACCTACAGCACTGGGTGCTCAGGGCCGAGGCTTAGATGAAGCGATAATGGGGTGGGGTGGAGGTGGGATGATTCAGTGTGCATAAGCGCCTGAGGCATAAGAGAATGACACTTTGAAGAGCCTCTCAGCCCCAACCCTGAGTCTTTAAACCAACTACACTCGCCACTACCAATTCTACTCATTCTTGGCCTGCGTCATTAGGACCACCTCCTTTTTCAGCCCTACAAATCAGCTGGAGTGGCTGAGTTTGGTTTTTAGGTTCTGATTCTCATTACTAAGGCTTATTTTAAGGCTCACTGCCTATCTCATTCCTACTCCTGGCCCATCTCTGAGGGAGTCAGACCTTTAGTAGATACCAAACTCTCTGAACAGAGTGAACTTAGGATATCTGATCATCTCAGGGGAGCTGAACACCACAGGGAGGCCCGACACTGCAGCAAGAGCCAAGTTTCAGTGAAGCTACACTCAGCCCAGCCAGACTGACATTTGAAAAGCAGCAGGATGATGAAGATGTTCTGGAATTAGATAGCAGTGGTGATTATACAGCCCCATGACAGTGGTAAAAACCACTGACGCGTACACCTTAAAATGGTGACTTTCATGGTGTGTGAACTGCATCTCAGTATAACAATTTTTTAAAGAACAAGAGATGGCTAGTGAAGGAGGCTGAGCTTACCTGTCTCTGGGTTAACTTCCTGCTTTCCTTGTATTTCCTTTGTATTTCCTTGTATTATGTATGCAATTACATTACTAAAAGCAATTTAATTTTCTGATCTTTGAGACTTCTTAAGAACAAGTAAACCCCAGGCAGAATGAAGGTAGAGGACATAAAGTTTATTCGGAATCCAAAATTTAGGTCTTGGCACTGCATCTACCTGGCTGTGTCTTTAGACAATTCATTAAACCTCTTAGATCTTCAACTTCTTCAACTGCAAATAAAGAAATTAGAGGAAATTATCTTTAAAATTCAACTCGGCTCTAAAATACCATATCAGACACCATATAGTCAACCACATTCTTCTCCCTAAATCGTGAGGATTTCTTTCTCCTTTAGCCTGTGCACATGGAACCTTCCACATCACCTTCATTCCTCTTTGCTCCAGGAATAGGAAGCCCAGACTCAGTTTGGTGACACCTCCAAGAGCTAGCTATAGCAGGTAACACCTAGGGGCTCCGCCATCTTGTCTACACTGCTAGGAAAGTTACCTCAGAGGAACGTACTGAACCTGACCTTGGCTGAAAAGACAGTTTAGTATAGTGATTAAGAGCACAGACTGTGGAGTCAGACAAACCTGGGTAGAATCCTGAATGTGCCGCATACTTGTGACCTTGGGCAAGTAAGTTCACCATTTCTATACCAAGTGAGCACTCAATGAATGTAAGCGTGTAGGTCTCTATTCTGGAGGGACAGCACAGCCTTGTAAAGCCATAGCAAGATGGTAAATGTCACACAGGCTGAAATTTAAAAGAAAATGCCCTCCTTCTTTTCCCCAACATCTCTGGCAAAATTGTTACCCAGAGGTAAAAGGCCCAGCCAGTCATGCAGGAGAAGAAAGTGATTTCTATCCAAGAAGAACATAACTCAACATTTAAATGTGTTGCTTAGATTCTTACGAAGGAGTAGAGTGAGGTAAGAGGCAAAGAAAGAGAGGGGATAGGTGAGAATTCAAAGAACAAGAGAAAAAACAGAGGAGGTGGCAAATGAGAAAGGTACTGCTAATTATTTCTATTTTATGACAAAAGGTATTTCTAAGCAAATTCTAACCATTTTATCAAGAAGGAATGAATTAGCTAACTTATGTTCCCATTTAGAAAAATGCATGTGCATTTTCTCTACATGTGGAGTTTGTTTAAAAATTAGGCATTGCATGTTTTAAAATACATAGATATATTCTGGACATGCACATTCCATTCCATCTGATAGCATCTTTCTTGGTCTATTCCATGTGGCAATGTTATTCTTGCCAGCTTCAGACTCAGAGCAGGTACCACACCTGGTAGTTTGGTACCAGTCTCCAGTGAGCTCACATGAACCTGTCAACCTCTGTGGGATGGCAGAGCAACTTAGAGTCCAAGGCTAGTCCATGCAGGCCTGCAGCTGCCACATTCTGATGCATTAAAGCTACAGCAAATTGCTAAACAGAAGCTCTGGATCCAGATGCTCTCAGTTCAAACTTTGACTCTATCATTTTCCAGATGTGTGACCCATGCAGTTACTTACTTTTCCAAGGCTCGGTTTCTACGTGGGGCTAATGCAAGTCCTTAGGGTTGTGGATTGAATGAGACAGTATGCGGAAAGCACATAGCCCAAAACACACCCATAGACGATGCTCAGTACGTACTTAATTATTATGTTCTTTTTCTGAGAACCTTGAGATGTAGGATCTTGTGACTGGTCCCAAGTTCAAAGATATGGGTTAGTGTAAATATAGTGTAAGAGTGTACAGGAGATGGGTTTTAGAAGATCTATGCCATGGCCCCTGCCCCATATCAACTTAATACCTATTTTCTACTGTAATACCCAGAATCTCAGAAGACGAAAAAGATAATTTTTGTAACAATCAGAAAGATGGTAGAACTACCAAAAGCATACTCATTCTGTTTGCTTGGCCACAATTAAAAGGGAATTTCCTGTGAGGAAAAAATAAAGGCAAAGGAAAAATGTTGAATGCTACCCGTGAAAGAACTGCTAACCCAATTTTTTAAAATTGTGGTAAAATACAATGTAACCTAAAATTTACCATCTTAACCATTTAAATGTACAGCTCAGTGGTATAAGCACACTGCTATGATTACACAGCCCTCACCCCATCCATCTCCAGGACTCTTCACCTTGTGAGCTGAAACTCTACCTCATTCAGCAATAAATGCCTATTGCCCCTAACCTCCTCCCCAGCTCCCAGCAACCACCATTCTACTTTCTGTCTCTACAGTTTTGACTACTTTAAGTACCTCATATAAGTGGAATCATACAGTGTTTGTGTTTTTTGTGATTGGCTTATTTCACTTACTATATTATCTTCAAGTTTCATCCATGTTATAGCAGATGTAAGAATTTCCTTCCTCTTAAAGTCTGAGTAATATTCCAATATATGTACAAACCATATTTTGCTTACTCATTCATCAATGGGGGATGCTTTCAATGCTGCTATAAACATGGAAGTACAAATATCTCTTTGGGACCCTGCTTTTAATTCTTTTAGGCATATGCCCAGAATGGAAATTGCTGGATCATATGATAATTCTATTTTTAACTTTTTGAGGAACCACCATACTGTTTTCTACAGGGAACAATCCAAATATCTTTATCCTGCCCATCTCCACCATGTTTTTTACAATATGCCTATAAAAATCGGAGTCGTCATTTACTATACAAAGCAGGGTGCGAAGGATTTTTGAGCCCTGACCCATTTAACTATCCAAGAGCCCTATGAACAAGTATATGAGTGTCACACCCATTTACGGCTGAGGAGATGGGCCAGGTCGGAGAGGGGTGCTGGGGTTCACACCCAGGCAGGCCTGCCCTGGCACCTGTGATCTTGACAGTGCAGACGCCACCTCTGGTCTGGGTTGTCAGATCTCAGGGACCCAGTGCCCCTGTTTTGGGTAGAAGGGAAACTGTCTAGATTTGTGCTGAGAATAGATCTGATGTACACCTAGGGCTGAAGTTGTAAGAGACTGTGTGCAGAATCAGGACCAAGGCCAAAGCCGAAAAGGCACCATGATGAAAACTGCAGTCAAGGAGTTTTACTTTAAAATGTGATAGGAGGAGGTATCATGATTGGTGCACATGGGGTGTGTGGGGTTACTGGGAAGACAGTGTAGCTCAGAGAAGACAAATCGAGACTGTGTGTCATCTTACTACACTGAGGGACAGTGACTGCACTGGGGCATGGGGGTGGGACTCGATAATGAGGGTGAATGGAATAACCACATTATTTTTCTTGTAAAACCTTCATAAGAGTGTATATCAATGATACCTTAATAAAAAAATGAAATAAATAAATTATAGATAGGAGGAATGGGATGTAAATGCAAATCTCATTTATTTTACCATCGCACCCTGTACACACTTTTACACCTGGGTCCTCATAAGCAGCTTGACACTACATAGAGCCAAGTGCTCTCCGGGACAAACCGTTTCCCCCCACATGGCAATATGCCTGCAGCCTTCTCTCTATATGAGGCTCCCATATGATTTTTCCCACCTTCTCTGTAAGAGCTACAGTGCTTCTCTACATAGAACTGAAGGGGACTTAGTTTTTTCACTCAGAAGTTAATTTTATTTTTTAGACACACACCCCCCTTAGCATAAGTGCTGCCATTTCAAGGATCCTACCTCAGCCAATCAGGACCCGGGTCCTACTCCAGCCAATTGGGACCCTACCTCAGGGCTCTCTCCTCACCAGTCAGCAAGAAGCCCACCAACCACCCTTAGACCCTGCCAATCGACCAGAGCCACGACCTCTCACCCCACCAACTACCCCTAGACCCAGCCAATCGGTCAAGGCCACACCTCTCACCCCACCAACCGCCCCTAGATCCCCAATAAAACCTTTGTACTTTTGAAACTCGCTCTCTTTCTCTTTCTCTGGCATCTTGCCACTGCGTCGGTGCAGATGAGAGATTGAGCTCGAGCTAGCTCGAATAAAGGCTCTTTGTTTTTGCATCAGTGTTGGCTCCTTGGTGGTCTTTTGGAATTCGCAACTTTGGGCACAACAAGAACCTCACAATCAAAGCAATTCACCTGAGAAACAGGCAGCTAGCATTTTTTCAAATTATGGACTGAGAAATTGAGAGAAAGTAAGCAAGCTGCTCTGTAATTTGGAAAACCATCTGTGATGCTATAAAAATGTCTCACTGGACTCTTGACCACATAGATCATTATTTTTATTGCCCTTTCCCTAGATGAGATACGGCTTAGTTTGAGAGAGTTGTTTATAGCTTGGCAGGCTATTAAGCAATAGAACCCAATTTCAATTCTCCATTCTGGTAGATGGTAAGAATAAAGGGAATTTGGTTTGGGCGAGAGGAAATGATAAGAATGGGAAGGAAATGTTAGACCTGAAAGTTTTGTTCAGAAGGCTTGTGGATAATCCATGGATTTAATTTATGCAAGCATGGGCTTGGCATCAGATGGAGGGGGCTGACTTCCTAGACCACCCTGTGACCACTCAGTAAGTGCTAGTTCCTACAATCCCATTTCCACCGTAAGCCCAAAACTGAGATGACACCAGCTCAGTGAGTTAGTGCATGACTAGGGTGTCACAAAGGAGGGGGCCCAGAAGCAGAGGAGGGAGAAACAGCTCATTTCTTTCCATTTCTTTCATCTTTCTCAATATCTCTTGCTCCCTCTCTATTGTTCTCATCTATCTTTCATTCCTTCCCATTTCCTCTTTCTTCCCTTTCATTTCCTCCTTCAGGACAGTGAGAGGTCATGGTCTTGCTGCCAACAGTTTCGACACTCTCAGCAGTCATGGCAGCCACCGAGCCAGGTTGGACCCCATCTAGCAGCCCTGAAGGAGTGTCTGGTCTTCAGCTGGAGGGAGTCTGGAACCGTGCAGGGGGTCCCTAGCCACCATATATATCCTTCACTTTTAATTTTGTTCATGGTGTCTTTCATCAAAGGCCATTTAAAATTTGAGGATGGAAAGTATCACCTGTCAATTTTTTCTTCATGATTTCCAGGTTTGTGTGTTACTTAGGAAGGCTTTCTCGGTACTAAGATTATGTATTTAAACAGATACATCGTCTTTCTCTAAACAGAAATTTGGGCAAACTGTCACATTGGAAATAGGGCTGTCTCATAAATTTGGATGTGTGCATGAACTCGATTCTAAGATTTAGCCTCCCCAGAAAAGTGCCTGGAGTTATCTTTCCATCTGGCTCCACTTTCTCCCCACCCCCACCTCTACCACAGCCATTTAATCTTAGGATGAGGGAACATTCGGTTGCAATGATCAGAAACCCACTCAGACCAACTTAAATAAATGAGAATTGCTTGTACATTTATAAGGGAATATTATGGAACCTGATTTTGAGAATTACTCCTGGAACACTGAAGAGTTACAGTGCCCAGGCAGCTACTCTTCATCCCTTTCTCTCAGTTTTCTGTCTCTGAGCCTCTGCTCCTGTCTCTTCCCTCTAGTCTAGCTTCCTTCATTTGCACCTGAAAAGATGCTGCCTGCCTCACACCTGGAGCCCAGAGGATCTTCCAGGCCCTACACCCACAGACAACTAACAGCCTCAGGCTCCTGGGGTCCCAACTCCAGGTTCTAGATCGAGAGACCTGACTGGCTCAAAGTAGGTCAGACCTCCTAGTTCAATTATGGGTGGTCGAAGTGTCTGTCATGTGGAGGGCAAGGTAAGCTTCTAGAAGATGAGACTGTGGCAGGGAGGAAATGACTGGTATCACCAATCCAGTCCCCTGCCCACATTGCTCTGTGACTTCTGTTCCCCTTCAGGGTTGCCCTTGATGTTGTCTTGAATTGGATTTTGTTTTCACCTGTGGTAGGATTTATACCAGATCTGGGACCTTTTCAGGATGGACTGTGGTCCTGTCCACTACGGTAGCTCTGATCTACAATTGCGTCCTTGTGGAAGTCAGGAAGAGGGGAAAAATCTGGGCTACAGATGGGGAAGGATGAGTAATTCTAGCGGCTCTGGCCATGAGCACCTGGAGATGGGTGACTGTTAAGTGAGGCCACCAATGGGGTGAGGGTAGGAAAGGGGCAGAAAGACTGCTGTAGTCCGTTTGTTTTTTCTTCCTCCCGTACCCTACTCTTGTCGCTTGGCCGGTGGAGTATGGTGGTGGCAATAAGCAGAAAAACTTGAATCCAAGAGTTGCTTCCGGAATTCTCTTCATAAAGTCAATATAGTCTAAAGAAAGTGACTTTTGAAAAATATTTTCCATCTTCTGCAACCAGACTAAGAATTTGGTGGCCAGTGGAAAGAGACGATATGGCGGAACCTCAATCTGTTACACAGCTCCTGTGATGCTCTATTTCCTTATCCCTAAAAGAGGGAACTATCTGCCTGCTGATAGAGGGTCTTTCGAGACCCCATTAACTTTGAAATAATGTTATTATATTAGTATTATTTATAACTTACAAGTAATTTAATCAATACACCACTTTTTAGCACACCAAAAAAAAAAATTACTGCTAAAATGTTCTTTGGAAAAACAGATGAACACATTGAGACCAAATAAATATGGAAATTTTGTTAAAATCTCTCTTTCCATTTTGCCTGTTTTTAACCAAACACCTTCCTCCAGAATATAAAACACCTCATCAGCACAACAGAAAAGCATACATTTGTAGTGACTGTCCATACAGAATCTGTTATATAATCACGAAAAAGACAGAGTTGGGTTTGAAAACCTCTTCCCATGCCAGGGTTAAGCATTGACCCAGATTCTGTTGTTAACATGGGAACTGCCCTGATGGCTTTTGAGAAGTCAATCTTCCTTTCTAATACACAACTCCTTTGGAAAACTGTATGATAATGGCAATTAACTGCTATGATTTGGATTTGGGTTTTCGCCTCAGGGTTCAGGCATGGGAACTACACAGAGTTTCACAGGGCTGAAGGCAATTTGACGGCGATGGGCTAGGTTCGCACTTTGGTCTCGTGGGCTACCTCTACTTGAAGGGCTGGCTCATGGACATTCTCAATCACACGTGCCTAAATGTGGTCAGAGCTGCACCCATGTCAAAGGGACTTATAATCAGCTTAACAGTATTGGTAACTGGATTCATTCTGTATGAGACATAAACATGAATCATTTATTTTTTATTTTAGAGTGGTCCCAAATAGTCAAGATTCCCTATTGTGAGGAGTCTGTACTCCAGCTCCATGGAAAGATTGGCTGTACAAGATGGAGATACTGATGTCCGGAACATTAAGGGCTTATGACATCCCTGTTGAACCACCCTGGTTTTGCTCCTCAGAATCAACTAGAGTGATGGACTCCCTCTCCTTCCCCTATCCAGGGCATTGCCCAAGAGCAAGGACAGTCCCTGGCCCCCAGAAGAACTGGTCTCACACTGAAGCAGGAGCCTACAAATTGTTTCTGTAAAGGGCCAGATACTAAATATTTTTGTCTTTACAGGCCTTTCAGTCTCTATTATTCAACCTCACCATTGGCAAGCAGTCATTAGACAATATATTTATATGAACTGTCATGGTCGGATTTGGCCTGCAACCCACAGGCCATAGTTAGCCAGCCCCTGCAAGATGCAAGCCCTTTATGAACGAGAGTTCTATGCTTGAAAATTGGTCCAGAAAATAAGGAAGGACAAACTTCACACAGCTAATATGCCTCTTAAATGACTTATTAGTCCTCAGGAAGGTCTTGGGCACCAGTCACATGTCAGCCCTAGGAGAAAAGGGCTATTGGAGTGGAAGTCAGAGGGTGGGTCCCTAGAACCCTCCAGAGACCTCACCCTCCAGATGGTCATGACAACAGATCATGGTCTCCTGAATTCTCTGGCTTGAAGCCTGGGAGCTACAGATGCCCTGCCAGGCGGGGCGCCTGACCCTGGGCTGCGCTGGCAGTAGCAGTGAGACGTGGATATGCACTGTCAGTGCCCAGCTTGGGTCCTGTACAGAGGAAAGTGTGCTAAGTGGTACTCAGTGAACAATTTTCAAATATCATGTCTCTTAATTGTGTCACCAGACGTGTACTATTGTTCTCAAAGAAAAACAGTATAAGGCTCTCCTGCTACCACCTAGGACTATGTCAGACAGTTTGCAGAGTAGGATCTTGACATTACAGCAGGCAGGCAGCTTTTTTTGTATCTCTCTTTCAACTTGCCTGACCCTGGCTCTGCTCTGCCATGGCCGCTGCTCTCCCACCCACCTATCTCCAAGGAGCCTATCATTTGTCCACCTAGCTCTGCCCACGACCTGTGCCTAGGCTGCCTCTCTCACGCCTTTATGGGCTGGGGGCTCTCTTTCAGGGGCTCACATTCCCACTTAGTTTAGAAAAGCAACACAAAAATAAGTATGCGGGCCAGCTTGACATATATCCTTTTAAAGAATATCCTTGAAGCTTCCATGCTGAAAGCATTTTCAGCAAGTTTTCATTAAATCTTTTTAATTATTTTACAGGGAAGGTCCTAAAACTAAGGCTGGGGTTCTGAGGAGCTCAGACAAAGGCCTCCCTGGGTATGTCTCCTTTCCCAAACAGGTTGAACAAACAGAATCCAGGCAGGTCTTATAGGAAGAATCAATAAATATAGCGAACCTCTGGAGTATTAGAGGAGAGATGAAAGAGGTTGAAAATTACCCTCTAAGTTCATTTTCTTAAAGCTCATTATTTACTTGTAAAGTACTGTTTGTGAAGAACCCAAGGACAGCAACCTACCGGCCCATCCTTCCCCTGGCTAGCTGCCCTCCTGATGACAGTAAATGTAAATGCCTTTAGCAGGGTACTGGTAAGCCGTCCAGTGGAAGCACAAATTGGAAGACATAAAAAATAAGCTTCTTTGAGCCTGTGAACTCACCAGGATCATGAATATGTACAACACAGTGTTTCATTAGTTGACTCCAAGACACCCAGCAGATGCTGGGTGTGGGGGGCGTGGGTGAGCGCCACTGACGCAAAAGGTACTGTGTGCCAGACACTTTGCCAAACTCTGGAGGCCTGTCTGGTTTGTGGCGCATATGTTGGGGCCTCCATCAGGGCTGGACAGAGGCCAAGGAGGACACAGTGGCCTGGGCTCAGGGGAAACAAAAAAAAACTCCACAGATGCCTCAGGGCTCAGGATGCACAGCGTTGCATGCAGAAGAGTGTGTTTGACAAATGTGAGTGTGTACCAACAGTCCCCTCCAGCCAAGGGCCCAGGGTCCCCAAAGAAGCAGGGTGATGTCAGCAGACAGGAGTCAGGAATGCCGATCTGCCTACAAAATTCAACAAGTTCTCATAAGCTGAGAATCCCAAGATTTCAGGTGGTGGAGCTGAGAGAAAGCAGTTCAGTGTAACACTGAGTTCATGAACCTTGTCCCAGGCCCAACAAAGCAAGAAACTTCCCCCAGCTCCTTGCAATAGTGTAACTGCCAAGCCTCTTTTGAAGACCTACCTTTTCATGCCTTCTCCTGCTCCATTCTCTTGGTTTCCAAGGAACATGGGTTTATTGGTGAACTGTTTTAGAAGTACAGCATTTACTATGACGGGATGTTCATAATCTCTTAGTGTAATATCATCAAGAAGCTAGAAGAAATCAGAGATTATGGGGGGGGTGCTCAGAATATGCCCATTAAGTTGCCATAGATCCAACACCCCAGCAGCATTTGGGAGGCAGAAGGGAGTGGATTCCACTCCTCAAGCTGTGTGCTTCTCCTCTGACCTCCCCTACTTCCACTCCCAAGTTGTGGCAGAAAAACCCCTTCCCACATGTCTTTGTCCCAATGTAACTGGGTCCGATCACCCACTGGGCAGTGAAACAGCCGCAGGACCGTCAGGGGTGCAGGATATTCTTGGCACACGCTCTCTCTCATTGTGACGCAGATTTTGCAGATCATTTTTGGCCACTGGGAGTTGAAAGAGCTCTGCTGTTGCCCCGTCCGACTCTCCAGTGAGGTCTCTTATTTGATGGGTCTGAGGAAGTGGGGGGCAAGTGGGCTTCTTCTGGGAATCTTGATTTCTTCAGGACTGATGGATGAAACCCTTCCATAGAGTTAGTTACAGGCAAATTCACAATCTTACTCAACACTCCAAGTATCTGTAGAGGTGAGTTGCTCAAACTGGCCACTATTCTGGGCTATAGGCTGAATGAACGAAAGAGATAAGGAAGAAAAGCCATGTGCTGCCACAGAGTAGCAGGGATACTAGGCTTCGGGATCAAATACACTTACAGTTAAAGCTTGGTTCTGCCACCTACTGAAGTGAGCTACGACTAATTGCTAACTTCACCCAGTTGCAAATTTCTCATCTATAAAAACAATGCCTGCTTCTGAGTCACCATGAAATCTTACTATAAAGTGGCCAGAAGGCAGCTGGACATAGGAGGTGACTGGTGCAAAGTAGGTGCTATCAGTTTTCTCAGGTTTTCCTTCGGTTTAAGCCCTGAACTGGAACTGATGCCCTACTGGGTTTATTCAACTATTCTGTGAGCAAAAGATAAATTGTTTCCCAGGAGTATTTTAATTTCCTGAGCTAAACACTTGCTGTGTGGGAGCCTACCACTTGTCTTTAATTTTCTTGTTTTCTATAAAACGAAATAATCAACTCTTTGCTTGTGGCAGAATTTCTTCTTCAAAATTGTTTTTAAAATGCTCTTAAACATGGAAATGGACAAATACATTTTCCTCATTTTTAAGAAAACAAAAACAAAAACCCACCCTTTTTTGTTTGAAATCAATCACTTTGGAAATCTGGGGCACATAAGTTATTTTTCTAGACATGTGGATTTGGGGTGGGAGGAAAGAGGGGAGAGGGAAGGCTCTGCAAAATCTATTTGTCCCATGGTGGCTCCCTGGGGACAGGCCCTAGTGAGTCGGAGGCATACTGCTTGCTGACTGGTCTTTCTCCTTAGCTTTTGTGATTCACAGTGAGGAGTCATCTTAAATTATTCTTCAGGAGGACTCTGGATTTCCTTCCTTTCTATCTCTCTCTCTTTTCTCTCTCTCTCTCTCTTTCTTTCTTTTTCCTTCCTTCGTCCTTCCAGCCTTCCTTTCTTCCCTACTTTCCTTCCTTTCTTTCTCTTTACAAAATATATGAGTACAGATGCCAGCTCATCTGCCTTTTTCTTGCACACTAAAGACACCTGAGAGAATGTGTCCCGGGTGTCCCCTTACTTCTACTCCTCTTTATAGCAGAACTCCTTGGCTTAGCTTGGACTGCTAGAACAAAATACCAGAAACTGGGTGGCTTATCAACAACAGAAATTTAGCTCTCATGGTTCTGGAGGCTGGATGTCTGAGATCAGGGTGCCAGTCAGGGTCTCATGGGATCCCTCTCCTGGTTGCAAATTGCTGACTTCTCACTGTACCCTCACATAGTGGAGAGCAGAGAGAAGAAGCAAGCCCCTTTGTGACTCATAAGGGCACTACTTCCATTCACAAGGGCTCAGCCTCATGAACTCACTGATCCTAATGTCCCAAAGGCCCTACTTTGTAATACCATTACATGGGTGGGGGGAAAGAAATTCAACATATGAATTTCAGGGGGTCACATTCAGTCCATAATACTCCAATATTTACTGTATAGAAGTATTGTATAGTATTGCCATATAGGAGCATTAAGTATAGAGTGTAAGATATTTCTGTATATTGTTGTCCCTATAATTACTGTCTTTAATTCCTCTCCTTCTGTGAGGGAATTTCAGGGGTGCAGGGAAAGCCTGGTCCTTCCCCACAAGGCCTCTTGGTGGTGCCTTCAGCAAAAAGAAGCATGGGGTCCTTGGGAATAGGGACCCCTACATCATAGAACATGCTCTTCTGGGTGACAAGCTTTTAGTTCCCTCTGCTCACTATTGCAGAAGGTGATAATGTCCATTTTAAGGTCCCCAAACTTAGTTTAATAGTAGTAAAGTAGTAGGTGGGAGTCAAAAGATACCATTTAAGCTTTTGTGATTCACAGTGAGGAGTCATCTTCAATTACTTGACTTGCAGTGGCCACATTCACCACTTACACAGCCAGGAGAGCAATCCGAGATGAAAGACTGAACATCTGCCGCGACAGGCTGATTGTTGGCTGGGCGCTGCTGCCTGCACATCCATGGTTCTTTCACACTCCTCAGATCTCTTTTCTCCCTGGCTGCTTGATGTCTATTTTTCTTTTTGGTTCTGTCAGATTTGCTTCACATTTCTTAAAGCTATGTTATTAGGAGCATATACCTTTAGAGTTGTTATATGTTCTTGATTAATTGACTCTTTTATCATTATAAACTACCCTTTTAAAAAATCTGGTGATACTCCTTGGATTCCCCAAATTTCAGTCTCTATTTCCTCATCTCAGGGAGACGGCAGACCTCTGTTGGGGCTCTCCCTCCCTGTGCTGCAAGCTGAAAACTGCCTCTGAGCAGTATGCAGGGGCAATCAGTGTTCATGTCATTCCTTTTCCTTCTCTTAATCACTGCAGTTTGTGCTGCAACTGTGTAAATTGTGCCTGCTATAAATGTCTGAAAACCTTTGTTCAATGTATTTCATGTTTCCATCCAGTATTCTAATAACTACAGGCAGGAGAGTCAGTTCAGTCCCTCTTACTCCATTATGACTGGAAGGAAAAGTCTTTTTCTTTTAATAGGTGAATTAAGATTTTTCATACTTATTAGTGTAATTGATATTTCTGGACAAGATTTTGTCATATTATACTATCACTGCTATGAACATTATGTCATATTTATTAAGTTCATTTTTCTATTTAGTATACCTTCTTTACTTTTTGGAAAATTTCTTTTGGTATTTAAGAACATTTTTAATTTTTCTAGTGGTTACCTTTGTAGTGTTCTTAACTGCTTTCTAAAAAAATTAATCCTGTACTACCTTGTCTATCAGTTTTAAATGGTATCTTTTGACTCCCACCTACTACTTTACTACTATTAAACTATTATATTTTTACTACTATTACTATTCTATGTTCACATTGGCACAATATAGCCCTCATCTAGAGTCCTTATAGTAGTTGTAATTTTACATTGCTTTCCATGATTATTTAATTTTCATTTTTATTCATGTATAACACCTCTACTAAATTTTAAACTCCATGGAATTAAAGATTTTATCTGTTTTCTTTCCCTGATTCTTGCATGATTTTTATCACCTCAGATACATATAAGTAGAATGACAGATGGAAGCTCTTTGATAGCTTTTTAGTAAAGGAGCAAAGTACTGGGAGAAATTGATCGTCCCTGTAACAAAGATCTTCATTCCTCATTAAAACAGAGTTTTCAGTCAAGTATTTGATCCTTAAAAATAAATAAATAAGTAAAAGAAAGCATGAACTCTACCCTTTTTAAAATAAATACTGCCAACTGACTTGTTTGTTTGGAACTAGAAACTTTCTCTCTTTCCACATATTAAATGCATATTTTTAAAAATGCCATTTGGCCTCTTGGTTCCCAGTTCTCAGTAAAAAATGGTCAATAATTCATTTCAACACTCATATTTAACTGAAAAGCTTTTGGTGATTCAGCCCCACAGATGTAAGGTGAAAGAGTTCCAGAGAGCGAGTGGGAGCCATGAGTTCACCAAAAGTCTGTCAGTTTACCAAGAAAACATTCTTTTTAAGACTCACAAAATCCTGAGGCTGGCCCTTGTTTTAGGAAGAATAACTGCCTGACACCTGAGAGGTTTCAAACCACTAGAAGATATGGTACGTCATGAGGAAGGCAGGGTCAGCTGGGCCCAGACCACACCTGGCTCCTGCCCTGAGGCCCTCCCCAGAGATACCCGCTGGTGGGAGAAGGCCCACCGCCAGAGAACACAGTCTGATGTTTTCTGTTCCTGCTCCAGGAAGTCCCCCTTTCCCTGCCACCCCCACATCCTCAGCTTGGAAACAACTTGTAGAGAGGAGAAGGGAAGCAAATCTGCAAAAGGCAGACATCCACCATAGGGTTTGAAGAGAGGGGCCCCTGGTTCAAGCATTTCTCCTCCAGACTTGAAAGGACATTCCAGATTCATTCATTTTAGTTTTGATCTTCTTCAGTTCTTAAGATACTCCTAAGAAAATTTAATCTAGAAAGACAAATTCCTCAAGCTGAAGTAGATACAGCTAGCTATTACCACATGATCTGGCCTTCAGTTACCTCTGACTTCATCTCTTCCCACTCTCCTCTCTGCCTGACTTGGCTGCAGCTGTGCAGGCCTCCTTGTTGATTCGCAAACGGCCAAACATGCTCCTATCTCACGGCCTTTGCCATCCTGGTCTTGCTCCCACGTATCTGTAGCACATTCCTCACTTCATCCAGAGCTCTGCTCAAGAGTCACCTGGGCAGACAGGTCTCCCTTGGCCACGCTGCTCAGACCCTGACCCTACTTTATTTTCCTTCATAGCACTTCTTTTAAATCATTTCACGTGTTTAATGGTTCTATGTTTGTTTGCAGTATGATTTGCCTGACAAGAATATACATGAGAGAAAAGACTTTCTGCTATACCTTCAGCACACAGTGGGGATCTGATAAATATTTGAAGAAGGAAGGAAGGGAGGGAAGGGTTAAGAGACAGGGAGGAAGAAAGGGGGATTAGCTGAGGACTGAGCGGGGAGTGAAAGGGCATCTCTGAAAGTAGACATGGCAGGCACGAAAAGAAACATTCCTACTGTGTGTCTGGGATAATTTACTCCAAATGGTAAAGAAATATCTTGATTTTATGTTAAATGAACTATTCGTGATGTTATTCTCTCCCATTTCCCAAGCCCACGTTGGCCTCTGCCCTAGTTCTGCCCTGTTATCCCTAACTATTAACCAACCCCTTCAGGATGGTAACCCTGCCCTGTCCCCAGTCTGATGGCTAGAGACCCTTCTGCCTTCCCTTACAGGAGTCTGTCCTCCTTTCCTTGCCCCCAGCCCATCAGAGCAGCAGCCTGTGCTGCCTCTGAACTCTTTCAGCTGACGGGAACCCCCTAGACACCTATCTGCTCCACGAAGAGGACAGCCTTTCCCTTCGGAGTCGGTCACACAGTCAGTCAGAAAGCAGTCCCTCTGCAGTCAGGCACCACAGTGATTTTCAGCCTCATGCCAGATTCCAACCTCTTTTCTTGCCCACCTTTGGTAATGCCAACTGAATCATCTTGCCATGCACCAAAGCCATTATTAAAAGCTATAGAAAGAGAATTTTAAAAAAGAAAAAAAAAACCTAAAAAACTGAGCTGGCATGTATATACCTCAGAAGGCCTCTGGCCTAATAATTATGTGTCACATCAAGGCAATGACCAAAAAAATTAAATTTTCCCAGTCACCTCCCTAAAGTGGACTCAACTGCAAAATTACAGGCCTAACCAGGAACTTGATCACTCCCTACTCTTGAAGACCACCCCTGAGTCTGTTAGATCCAGAGTTGACCCAGTGGAGTGGTATGTGTGTCTAAGCCGAAGCAGCAGAAGGTGGTTCCCTGTGAGATGCCAGGGAAGGACTCGCATTCCCCTGAATTCACACCTCTAGCTACACCCCAGCGTGCCTTGGCCTTCTGGAGGTCCTGCCTGACCATCAAGGCTTCCCTGATCTGTGCAGGACCTGTCCTGACAATAAACTCCCAGCACTGACCTACAACCAGAGCCAGGTATCTTTGGCCTGGAGATTTTTTTCAGCTAAACTCACTGCTCTGGGAATTTCCCAGAAAGTCTTTTACTGAGAAATTCTTTGTCTTTCCAAAGCCCTCCCCCTGTATAGTGAGATTGTTTATGAAGAAAAGTTGATCGATGATGGGTGATGTTACAAGCTGCAGACAGGCACTATAATCATTCAGACTGAAATTCAGGGAAGAAAACGAAAAACAGTTTGTCATCCTTGTTAGTAATGGAATTGATGAATGAAAGGTCCAGTCACCCAAAAGTCCCTGAATATGTCTTCTTGTTCAATAACAGCAGCAACAACAACAAAAAATTTGGCCTTTAAGGTACAAAGAAGGCAAACTACACAGTAAATTGTTGTTGAGTGAATTTGAGGTTCATCTCCCATTCCTCCTCCTGGTCTGTGGTTTTCTAACATTGTAGTATGTAGAGCAAGTAGAAATGAACTACCTGAATCATTAAAAACTGGACAAGCAGAATGAACAACTAAGAGTGACCATATTCTAGTAGTTTCCCGGGTCATTACTAACTATGACAGAACATCGTCTGCTTTCTTATGGATAAGAGGACTAGTCTCACTTCCAAGACAGGCTTAAGGTGAGCAAATGTTTGCCCTCAGTTTCTCACTTTCCTTTTTGTCCCCGAGCAAAGGCCCAGGAGTTGAACTGGTCAGGAGGTTCAGCAGTTCTCAAGACATAGTACAGACAAAAGGATATAATAAACTACTCTGGGGACAAATGTATGACCTGCAGGAAGGATGTCTTATTAACAGTTGAGTTACAATGAATCAAGCAAAAGTGGAGGTAAAACAAGGTAGGAAATTCTTTAAAATAAACTAGAACTGATGTCAGAAGAACCAGATAAACCAGGGAAGAACAGGTGGGTCATGGCTGTCAGACTAGAGGCATGAATGACATCCTAGCACAGACTGGCAAGTCTCAACTAGTGATACAGCAGAGTTATAACCCTGCTCCAAAGATGGGCTGGCTCGCTCTACCCTGCGTCTCCACACTCTGCTGGGAAGACAGTGTTGGCAGGGCTGTCCTTTGTAGTGTCCTTGGCAGACTCCTCCTCTTCTCTTTCTACCCTTCCTACCTAGATCATTCCTATGACTTTAAATAGCATCTCAAACCTCAGGCTTCAGGTCTGAGCTTCAGATCATTTGTCCCAGGGCCCACTGTCTGTCTACACACTCAAATGTCTCATGGGCATTGGGAACATGAAATACAAAAATCTTTCACCTGCTTCCCTCCAAAACATTTTTGTCCTCTCCATATCTCCCCCAACTCAATAAATAGCATGGCTACTTACCCATGTCTAGACCAGAAATGGGCTCACATTTAACCCAGGTTTGGTCAATTCTACTTCCAAAATAGATCTTACAAATACCCATTTCTTTCTCTCCTCTCTGGCACTTTCCTAGTCCAAGTCACCATCATCTTTTGTCTGCACTAATAACCAGTCTCCTTATATCCACTCTTGCTTCATCTAATTAATACAGAATTCCTTTACCGAAAGGTGGATGATCATGTCATTCTCCTTCAGGGGATTGTCACTGAATTCAGGAGAGTCTGATCTCCCCGTGGCTTAAAGATTCTTCATGATCTTGCTTTTGCTCCTTTTTTCAGCCTCATGAAATGCCCACATTCCCTCCTGCCAGATTCTATGGACTTCAACATGACAAGGTTTCTCTGTTATCTTGCTTATCATTTTTCTTTCCCACTAGACTTTATGGTTTATTATTATAAGACTTGTTCTTAAAAGTGGTGGTGCAGTAGGTGTTCAATAAAAATTTATTAAACAAATGTTGATAAATGCTGCAGGTCAGAGAGAAGAGCAACCTTGTATCAAGTTGAATGATTCTAATAGTTGATTGACTTTTGAAGAAGGAAGTATGCTCAACACAATGCCTGGAACTTTACCTGGAAAGATTCAAAGGCTAGGGGCTGCTCTGTGACTGGGAGTTAAAATTGCCTTGTGACACCCTACCTCACATACGTGGTTTCTAAGTGCATCTGACTGAAAGACTAGGTCTGGTAAGGAAGTGCCTCCCCATGGCCTCCCCACTCAGCTGGCTCACACACACAGCATGGTGGCCTAGGGGGGGTCAGGCTCAGAGCTCCTAAAGCTAATATTCCAACAAACAAAGAGGAAGGCACATCATTATGATCCAGCATCAGAAAATAAAGTGTCACTTTAACCCTCCTCGACTGTTTAATCACAGCTCACTTAGATTCAAGAGAAAGGAAGGTAGATCCTCTCTCCTGAGGAGGCAGGGGCAAGGTACAGGGGTAAGGAAGAGAATGTAGGTTGGGAGACATTGGCCATCTTTGGAAAATACCATCTGCCAGCATCACACTGGAATGCACAAATGAGTAAGTGATGGCTGCGCTTCTCCCCTCTGCTGCTCACCCTGCCTTCCTGTGATCCCAGTCCTAGTTATGTATGACACATATTCAATGTAACAAGAATGTTTGAATTTCCAAAGGAGTGAATCCCCTGGTGGACTTTTCAAACTAAGCTAAAGGAAATAGGGAAAAATGATTTCAGCTCTAAGGCAGAAGCCCTTAGACTGGCCCTTACACCAGATAGAGACCCTGCAGACCTTTAACTCCAAGATTTCCAGAGGCCACATGTCTACTGGTATCAGAGGGCCAAGTATATACTCTCGACAAATACATGTTGAGCATATATAGCTGATCTCATTATTCATGGACTCTGTATTTGCAAATTAAAATCTATTTGTAACCCCAAAATCTATTTTCACAGTCATTCATAGGCATGCACAGAGCAGTAAAAAATGTGAACAACCCAATGTGTAAATTAACAGCTTAGGTCAAACCAGGCTGTGCTTTGCCTCCTTTACTTTTTACACTCTCTTATACTATAAACAAGTGTCCTTTCAAGGTCAATTTGGTGTCATATTTTTCACCTTTTCATACTTTTTGTTGGTGCTTAACTCTTTAAAATGTCCCCCAAGCATCATGCTGAAGCACTGCCTAGTGTTCCTAAGAGCCACAGAGAAGTCCAAACTGGTAATAAATCCTTCGAAGTCCTCAGCATATAGATGGAATTTAGAGACATGAAACTGAATGAGACCACCAGGGAATGAGCATAGATAGGGAAGGGAGGAGAAGAGGTACAAGAATGAAATCCCAGCTCTCACTCTTTGTTAAGAGATCAGAGGAGAGAGAAGGAATGAGCAAAAAAGATTGAGAAGCATGTTTTCCTGGAAACTGGGTGAAGACAGTGCTTCCAAAAACAGTGATCAACTGCACCAACACATCCAGATGCCAGGTAGGATGAGGACCAAGAATTAACCGAAGAGTTAGCAACATAACAGTGGTGTGCTGATAAATGTTTACAACTGGTTCTGGGTGAGTGGGTGCTGATTTGTAGAATTTGCCAATTTCCATGACAATACTCCCACCATGGCTGATTTCTACCTATTAATGTGATGTCATTGAGTGCAGTGCTTAGAAAAGAAATGCATAATTGGCTCCCAAGAGGTAGTGCAAGCTGGCTGGCCCACCCCTGAATGCTCATGGTATCTGTTGCCTCAAGGCTTTGGCTTTGGCTTCCACGAGGGAACTGCCTGGGCAAATGTGAATTAGTGTGGCTGAGCCTGCATCACCTAGACAAAGACAACCAATGCGTACCTTATCGACCAACATTCATTTAACTGGGGGCAGCTCAGGCACCTTGTTAGAAATACCTGGGACCCACAGCAGGATGTCATGGTCCCTACAGCCCAGACTCAAGCTAACCTTTGAAGAGAACGCATTCTAACAATGAAAAGGTGTGAGACACATCCCCTAAGCCCACAAAGGGTTTGAACTGGAGTTATGCCGTCCCAGCCGGGGAACACCAAGGATTGCAGCCACCAGAAGCTAGGGGAGAAGGATGAGATGGATTCTTCCTCAGAGCCTCCAAAAGGAACCAACCCCACCAGCACCTTGATCTTGGACTAATGGCCTCTAGAATCTTTGTTGGTTTAAGCTGCCAAATTGTGGCAATTTGTTATGGCAGCCTTGGGAAACTAATACAGACTGTTAAGACAACAGCAATCCTCATAGAGACGTGAGGAAAAAAGAAGAGGAGGAAAAAGATTGAACAATGTGGTCCCTGAAGTCAAATGAAGATAGCATTCCAGGTGATGGAGTGAGGAAGTGACCCGTTCTCTGCTGCTCGTAACAAGGCGTGGGCCCCTGAATCTCCGTCAGGTCCTGACTGGCTCATCCTCCACTACACAGTTTGCCTTAAAGCGACTGACACCTGGTCAGTTTCCTCAGCTTACTGGTTTGATGGGTTCTTGTTGAAGGGAGAACTGTTTGGGCAAGTCTGCTCTAGGGGGCCAGCTCCTGGAGGGCTGGTCTTCAGCTACCAGAAAGCACTAAGTCATCCGGTGGTGCCGACTCTGAAGAGATAAGCTTCCAAGAAATGCTGTGGATAGCACTGGTGACTCCTACCATTAGGCCAGAGTAGTTTCCTCAGTGGCCATTAGTTCTACGTTTACCTGCAGGCATCAGATAAAATGCTACTGCTTTAATATAATTAAACCACCATTAGCCATTAACACATCAGTCCTGTGGGAAGCAGCTCTCTGGTGATTTACTGTGGAGTGTGAGAGGAAAGAAAACTCCAGAGCCTGCACAAGATCCAAAGGGAAACTACTGGGGAGTCCTGGGCACTTGGGAATCTTAGCAAGGAGTTGAGAAGGGACTAAAATGGAAGTGATGAGGAATAAGAATAAATCACACGCATGCCTATTTCTTTTGGTGTTGGCTGCTCAGGGGCCGAATGCAGTCATTTACTGGATTCCATTTAGAGCCACTTACTGGGGAGCTACTGAGAAAAATGTGCCCTGTTAGGTGGTACCGGAGCTGCAGAGATGAATAGGTCGATCCCCACGAGGGAAGATGACTGACTGTCAGGGGAGCAGGGCACATATGTTGCTGTGAGTGAGAGAAGATGGAAGAAAAATGATACCACCACATCCCTCAGCTTTGAGTGGTGAAACCCCAGGACAGCAGCGGAGTCCTGAGCAGGGAGAACTCCATGAGGTCCTACCAGAAGGAAGCCGCGGACACCAACAACAGAATAAGGAGTTCACAGGAGCCTGGCAGCAGAGAGATCCACGCTTAGTTTCAGACATCTGCCACAGGGGGAAAGCATGGCACCTCTGCGCAGCGGAACAGGACCCACCTTTATAGCTTCTGCCATTTCTTGGGGAAGGAGGCATCTGGCTTTTGAGAAATGGCAGAAGTTTGATGGACAGAGAATAGGTGGCATCTTCTGGTTTATTCGGCAAGATGTTATAGGATCCTTATCAGACAGAAAAGCACACAGTGTCTTCTTCATGAAACCTCTTGTGTTTCACCACGGGGGTGCCTCTGCCTTACCTCTGCTCCCCATCAACCCCAGCCAAGTCTCCCTGTGGGGAGTTCAGATAGAAATCCCGTCCAAGGAGTCTTTCTCTGTCATTATAAGCAAGAAGAAAATGGCAAATGGAGACAATTTTCCACTTAATTCAGTCCCCTTGGAGTCATACATTTTGCTGTTTTTCATTATTTGGGGATAAAAGTTGGTTTTATGCCTAAAGAACTCAGCTAATTGGTCAGTTTCCCAGTTCATTTTTCAGGAGTGGGCACAGCACTGAGAGGACAGTTTTATCTCCCAGTACTCTCATTCCATTTCAGATAAAAATGTAGTAAGAAAAGAAGCCAAGTGAAGCAAAGTTCAAGAGCGGGGGAAAGTTGACACAAAAGCTTCGGTGACAGCAGCTGGCCCCAGGAATTAGTGCCTGATAAAAAAAACTTCGGGAAGAAGAGCCTGAGATAAAGGGGCTGTTAGTGAGCAGAGTCAGCCACACAGTAAAGTTTTGCAGGAAGAAAAATGAGGGAATGGGGAATTAATTACAATGATCTCCTCCTAAAACACTGAGAGTTGGAGACAATACACAGGTTATTCAAAGGGCAACTTCTACTTCGGCAAGGTTTCCGAGAGCTTCTTACTCACAAAGGAAGCTACAGGAATCTCTGCCAAACATATGGAATTGCCAACTTAAAGTCAAGAGAACTGGCTTCTGAGCCTTCTGGAAATGGATATGTGGACACAGATGGCAGGTTTGCTTTCTCATTTAGTAAGGAGTAAACTTAGGTTTGTTTGATTCTCTTACTAGTCTCAATCCCCTGCTGATATTTCCCTTGGCAGAGAACAATCGCACCGACTGAGCCAAATGCAGGCAATAAATCCAGTGGTGCTTTATGTCCAGCGAGGGGTAGACGGCCCCAGACAAACATCACTATTATGATATTGCAGGTTTGAAGGACAGACCAAACCTACAGGGGTCTGGTATGTGGAGCAGAGGCTGAGAACAGGAAGTAAGGCTGGAGAATCATTCCAACTTTGTTTGGTTTTCGTCACTCTTCTCAGAGGGTGGTGGACAGACCAGAAAATTTACTCTGGAGTGGAAGGCAAACAAATAAAGATTTTAGTAAGGCTGCAAATGAAGAAGGCCTTCTCTAATAAAGCCATCAGGACCAAGAAGAGGCTGCCAAATACTGCTCACTCCAACCCCATTTCATTGGCAGGGAAACAAATCAAATGTTTGCTGTGAAGACCAGCCCTTTCTTGGAGGTGACCCTTGCTGAGAAAACATCCTGTGTTTTGCTAAGTGCTCTGTCTCTGAAGAACACTGTGAATAAAAGAGAAATGCTAGCAGTGACTTTGGCCAACTCAAGTGGCCTTGTAAATCAGAGGGGGCTGAGTCCCAAGCATTCAGATCGATGCAGAAAATGAAATGGACAGGGAAAAAATAGAAGAGAAGATATACAACCTAATGCATTGCTCTTTTTTTTTTATACTTCCTAGGTAGAAGGTCCCAGATTCCTAAAGCTGATCTAGAATAGGCCATCACCTGTGAGCTATTTATACTGAAACTAGTCACCCTTTGGGATGATATGTGAGGTAAATAGGATTCCCTGTTAGTCCATGGCTTGAACCCAAAGTATGCTCTGTGGACACAAAGTGGATGTGGCAGAGTCAAGGGGATTCTGTAGAATACCTGCTACTGTTTTAAACCAAGGCACAGATTTTTGAAGTAGACCAAATGTGCCGGAACAAACTATGTGAAGGCACATTTGATGAGACTGAGATAGCCACACCTCTTTGGGATATCTTCATAAATGGTTACTGTGAAACAGGGCTTAAGTCACTTGAGTTTTCACTCGAGGCATTCAGGTTATTGAACACTAAGGGTGCACTTTTCACATTTCCTACCTTACACCTGTAGTTCCCAAATCTTTCATGCCTGCGATAGTTTGTTGGAATCTCTATGGTTTGCTATATCATATCCCACAATCCACTGAAGTCTTATCTTTAGAAAGTTCTGGGCAAGAACATTGCAGTTCATCTTCAGTTCTGAAGAAAAGGGGGGTAGTTCATAAAATAATTCCATCTACTTTGTTTCTATGAGAATCTGTGTTTAAAATATTTCCAAAGGAGAGGAATACACTTTGACTTCCTCTAAGGCCATATATCTTAAATTGATATTTAAAACTCCCAACCCTGGGAGTTTTGCAGCCAGAGGGAACTCAAGGCTTCAGGATAAACTGGGTGCACCTTTCTGTACTGAGACAAATAGAGATATATTATGAAATAGAACTGCATCTGGCAATGGCTTCCTAAGCATTTGGCAAAACTGCTGTGTTCTCAGGCTGTTCCCTTCGTGACCTCGAGCTCCTCTTGCAGCTCCCTCAAGCCCCATCCTCTCATAATTTTGAAGCCATTGTCAGCTTGATATGAGATATATTCTTTTAAAAGCCTAATGGAAAACATCATCAGGAAGAAAAAAATCCAGATCTCAACTATGGGATGAATAATCACAAAAGGTTCAACTAAAGCCACACAGCCACTATGTAGCATCCTTTCTGCTCAAGCATTCTTGTTTCAAAAGAAAGACTGTTTTTCTCACATTCTGAGCACCATCCAATTAGACCTTGGACAGACTCTAGTCTGAAAAGTAGCAACCTAATAAGGTTGGTTCTTCCTGTTTGGGTGTCAGCTATAAAAAAGGAACACTAAATTAGGGGATCACCAAGGTCCTTCAGAGCTCTGAGTTTCTGGAATTCTAAGTACAGCATTAAGGAATTTCAGGAAATAGTTTCTTCTGCTGAGTGTTAGTTTCTTCCTGCTTTCTGCAGCCTTCCCTAGAGCAGGAGCAAAGATGGTGAAGCACAGTGGGCACTGACCTATAGAGACAGCCACAAAAGAGTTTAAGTGACCATTGGGACTGAACCACAAAGCCCTGGGCAGACTGGTTAGCACCAGGATGCAGAGAAAAAAATCACAGTGTAAGCTCTTTCCTTGGCTGGCCTGCTACCTCTGTTTCTGAACCCCTGCCCAGCCCTTCCCTGCCTTGCTTTCCGAAGACACCCCACTCCACCTAGCCCATCTAAGCCTACTGCCAAGGGCAACTTTCCTCCTTTCTCCTCTTCATCCCAGGCAGAATTTCTGTTTCCAGGATGTTGGTCTCAGCCACCTAAGGATATTATGTTCCAGCATAAAGCAGTTCATTTTAAACACAGAGTTCATCTCGAATAAATCTGTCAATGGTCTACCAAGATGGAAGATATTTTGGAAGAAGAGACTTCCTATGTCCTAATTTGCTTTTTGCCTATCACTGGATAAAATAAGTGTAATCAATTCAAACCCTATCCATGCTGTCCTGACTTACTCAAACTTTGCCAACAGGAAATCTGTACCCTTAACAAAGATGGTATGAGTTAGCCAAGCAGAAAATAACCTTTCACTCATAGAATGCAGAGGGCCTCTTGCTGTTATTTAATAGCTCATGAACTACTTCCTACAAGAGAAAGTTAGAGCTTGGCAGCATAAGTTACAGAGAAGCTGAGTCTGTGTAGGGTGAAAGATCTAGAATCAGAGTGCCATCTGACTTGGTCCAGCCTTACAGCCTAAGTGAGAAACCCTGAGAAGCCAAGGGATAGCCTGAGAACAAAGGTGGGAGGTGGGAGAGAGAAAAAAAGAGAGAGAGAGAGAGAGAGAGAGTGTCTAATTCTTGGGTTTGCATCGGGTCAGCCATGCATATCAAAATACGCCCATGTCTGCTAGTTTATGAGGCATGGTTTATCCGCACATGGACTCCCACGATTTCTTTTGTTACCAATGCTTCCTTCTGGGGAGCTTTATTCAAGCTGAGGAAACACTGTCTTGAACTTGAAAGTAACTTACAGCAGAATTTAGTTACCAACACTGAATGATTTCAGAGGCTTGGAGAAAATGCTCTACTCCCCAGCTAGCTTTCATACCTGTGTGCCACACCACCTGTCATTCCAGAGTTTGCCCTTTGTTTTCTTCCTGCAATCCCCTTTTAACCTCCACTTATCTCTCAACTTCCATTTGCCTCTAAGTATGGCAGCATTAACCGCTTGTCATGGCTGAAGGCCCTGCAATCCAGAAATTCCCCGTGGTGGCCCACTACAGTTCAAATATGTGGAGGAGCATGTGGAAATGTACAGGCATGCTGTCTTTCAGAGAACAGTTTGCTCTCAGTAAAACACCAGCAATTTTTTGTAGACCTGGAAATTGAGGAAGGCCTGTCTTTCTTGACATACTAAAAATGAGTCGAGAGCTTGGCTGGTGAATTAGATTAGTTAGAAAAAGCAGTTAGTTCCCTTGTCATCTAGTACACCATGATGGTACAGTCTGGTTGGACACTGACGTTTTATGCACCTTCCCTGGAACATGCGGGGCAGGAGAACCCTGGCCAGAGGTGCAAAGGGGGCGGCCTTGCTGCCTCCAGTGCCCTGCTCCTCCTCCTCTCCTGTCCCTCTTCGCCTGCCTGAGCTCGGGCTTTCACCTTCTCTTGCTTGGATTACCTATTCCAATGGCCTTCTGAACTGGTCTGCTACAATCCAGTATTTCACGGCATTCACATGAAAATCGGTTTACAGTGAGCTATTAACATATACAAATCTGACCTTTTTTCTCCCCTGCCTCAAGCCACTCTCTGCTCCCTGTTACCTAGGAAAGAAAGACTGAGAAGGCCCACCAGCCCTCCCTGCCTCTGGCCAGGGCACACGCAGCTGTGTCTGGAGACAGTGGGGCTGTCATAGCCCACATGCGGCACTACCACCACCTGGTGAGTAGAGGCCAGGGATGCTGCTAACCGTCGTGCGATGCACAGCTCTCAAAACACATTTTGGGGCCCCAAAATGTCAATCGACAAAGGATACATAAATAATGCTGCTTAATGAAAAAATGTGAATCTATGTCACCGAGTCAAACCACTCTCCAGCAAGGGCCGTGTGATAGTGAGTCATCGGGTCCTGAGAAGGAACTCAAGTTAGTGTATCCCTCCTTTCAGGTCAGTGTAGTCTAAGCCTGATCTCTCATTGTGGGCTGAGAGATTTATTTGGGCTCCAGTAAAGGTATTTCAGGTATCAACTGAACAAATAGGAATGATATTTTGGAACAGGTCTTTACTGAGACTAAGAATTCCTGACCTCAAACAGAATCACAGATGTCAGAAATTAAATGGGTTGTAGGAATCACCCAGCTCCACCTACTGGTTTTACAGGTGGAGACTCTTGGTCCTGCTTGATAACGTGACTCCCCCAAGGTCACCTGGATGCGAATGACAGAGTCTGGGAGCCAATGGAAGGATGGCCTGTGTTGTGATTTTACTGAAGATGAATATAAGACCATTAGTTCTGTCTCTGAGTCCCTAACAGAGCCTGCAGCTAGGGAGAGGGGATGGGAATTGGGAAGTTAGATTTGCCCCCTTAGATACGAACAGGGAGAGGAATATAGATTCTAGGTGGGAAAGAAGCTTTATTATGTATCTTGGTTTCCTGAACTTCCAGGTCTTTGCTGAAATCTCATGACTACTGACCCTGATGCCTGCTTGGAGCTTAAAGTCCATACCTTGATACTTCAGATCACACACAATCCAAACCTTCCCATATTCCAGTGTCTCTCACTGGGAGCAGTATTGATATTTTGGGCAGAATAATTCTTTGTTGCGGGATGGCTGTTTGACACCCTGGTCTTCATTAACTAAGTATCTGCTGTATCTCTAATCATGATCATTAGAAGACAAGCCTAGATATTTCCAAATGCCCCTAGAAAGGTGGTACTGCCTCCTGTCCCTACCTTTTCAATTGAGAACAACCTAAGACCAGATGCCAGAGTTGCACTTACATTGAGCAAAACGTAAGGATGAGAAAGTGATCAGAACAACGGACAGGGTGGCCTTAATGATCGCCTTCATCAAAATGACCTGTGGGGTCTGTCAAAGCAACACTTTCAGGCCCACCCTCAGGGGGTAGGATGCAACAATATATAGTTTCAATAGTCTCACTAAACTGTGTATCAATTCCTTTATACACCAGACGGTTGAGAATGATGCCTCCGCAGTAGCTCTCAACTCTGACTCATAAGAGAATCAATGTTTAAAAATACCACTGCTCACATCACCCTCAGGTATCCTGAGTTGATTTACTGCAGTGGGGCCCTGGCACTGGATGTTTTCAAAGCTCCTAGATGATTCTGATACTCAGCTGGGGCTAAGAAACACACCAAGTGAGTTTTTTGCCAAGTAAGAGGTAACCACAAATTCATTTCCCCCTTCTCTCTGCTGTGTTAGATGCAAACAACTTAAAACAATGGTTCTCAACCTTGGCAGCAACCCCCAAAGAGTTTTATAAAATACTGATGCCCAGACCATACCCTATACTATTGAAATCAGTATCTTTTGGGGTATGACTCAGGCACCTGTATTTGCAAGGCTCTCCAGGAAACTCCAATGGGCAGCCAAGTTTGAAAACCACTGATTCAGACTATTTGTCTCTTTGCTTCCACAATCCTCTGCTCTTGGCTTCTCGCTCCCCTCAACTTCCTAGTTCAAAAGTCTTTGAGAGCTTGTCAGGTGAGGGTCAGAGAGAGACTAGTGAGGAGATAAAGGGCAAGATTCAGCCTGGTTTTCTTTGCTGCTTATCCAGCAGTCTGGAGTGGCTGAGGGGCAATGGAGGACCCTCTACACAGATTGTTGTATGTTTCCACAAGGAAAATTCTTGGATCAGCATCAAGCTTTTTTACCTCATTTATTCCCAGAGGTTTCTAAATATTGTTTCAGGATAAAGATTTCAGCTTTTGCTCTTATCCAATATTTCATTTATGTGGCATGCATGGGTCAAAGAAGCAACGAAAAGTTGGAAGCCACTGTCTTCTAATTAGCAGGCATCTCAGTGGCTGAAATTTACCAGTAATTGGTGCCAGCACAGCACCTGGAATGTTAATTACTGTCACTAGTCCTCAAGCCTGCTTCCATAACCGATAAGGATTATTAATATGTCACCACTGCAGTTAGAGGCTCATTAAAGACTTTTGTCCTATGTCTATTAAATGTCATTGGTTAATGACCCCCAAATTTGCCTTTGGGTGGTTTAGAGGGTTAAGTGTGCCCCCTTTTAAATCTGACTTCAGTGGCTAAGGGCAGAAGAGTAACATGAAATCCCAGACCGAGCTGCTTCCTCATGACATGTTTTACCGTCATATCAAAGCAGGGGCTGTCTGTGTCCTTCATTCCTACCAGCTCCAGCCCCATCTTGTTGCTGCTTCCTTGAGACAGAGGGGAAGACTGCTCTTCTTTCTGTGCTAGGCTCAGTCCCAGGTGCTCAGAGTAAAAGTATCTAAGTCTGGAGTACTCTGGCTCCTCATATTAGGTTCTTTCAGTGTTCACACACACGCACACACACACACACACACACACACACACACACATTTTCTCTAAGGGGCATCATTTGCAGTGGGCTGGTGGACACTGCTGTTAAATTGGGGATCACTAGTCCACACTCCCTTCTCTTAATCAGCAGTCCTTCCCTGCCATCTGGCCTCACTTAGGGCCAAGTCTGATCATCAGACAGTTTAATAAATCTAAACTGCAAATCCTTCTTCCTCCAGGAGAATCTCTTCTCTTTACATAAACTTATGTCAGTAAGTAGATGTGGGAGCAGTAAGGGAAGAGCACATCCTGATGGCATAACAACGGCATCTAAAGCCCAAACCAAAAATATCCTCCAGTGAGTAGATACTTGCCTTAAAACTGCAGGCCCTAAAGGAACCACTCAAGTGGTTCATACCAAAATTGTAAGCATTTTCCACCTAAACAGGTTCTTGGAAACTTAACATGATGCTTCCAAAAACATTAACATGTAATTCTCACCAGCTACCATTTATTGTGTGTTGTGCTAGGCCCTGTACATCTGAGATCATTCTCAGTCATCACATTTATTCACCTCCCCATTCTTATAACCTTGGTTTAGCTCTTGCAGAGATGGGAGAGGCCTTTGCCAGCCAGCCCCATGGTTCTTTAATGAGCTCTCAAACATGATGTCTTTGTGCTCTAGTCTTTTTATAGTGCCCTGGGATTATAACATTTAGAAACTAAGCTTCCAGATTGCTTCCAGGTATCGCCTTTGCTCCACCCACTGCATCTCTGAACTTGTTACCTCAACCACAAACTTAGAACAAATCCAAAGTTTAGGTCTGAAGCATTTTTTGGCACCAAGAACACTGAAAAGTGATCAGTCTGCCAAGCACCTTTATTCTCTCCTACCTCAAGGTGAGTTACTTGTCTGTTCACACTCTTCTTAGACTGACTGTCTAGATGATTTTATTACCAGCTGCATTGGACACTTATTTTGTGCCTTTCTGGCTCCCTGATTACGCCTCAGGGAACCATCTTTACCCCACTTTCAGTCTATATACAATCAACCTGTGACCTCAGGACCTCAGGGATGGACATGTGACCCAGACATGACCACTCAGAACATTACCTTGCCTTGGCCAAAGGATTGGCTCAAAGATGGGACAGAAACCAAATTAAACCAACTGGAATTAATTCTAGCTAGCTGAGTTGATTTTCTGTCACTTGAATGAAAAGGTTCACAACCAATAGAACATTCTTCCCGTGGATCACTGGATGGTTCCTCATGCAAAAGGATAGCCCAGATGCTATTCTGGGACAGACTGATACAAAAACCTCTGTGCTAAGATATACCCCTGCACTCAGAATCCTGTGTACACGAGAAATGGCTTTGTATATAGTAAATGAGTACTGGTATGAAGTAATACTCGTATTCCTTAGTATGAATTGACCTCAGTAATTGAGAAGTGATAGAAAATGTATAAGGCTCTGGGTCCAGGTTCCTGGAGTATGCTAGAATGGGGTGTTAAGGGTAGAGTCTGGATAGGACAAGATAGAAGGACCTAATATTGAAAATGAACACTGTCAATTTGCCTGAGGCCATGTTTCCATTAATTGCTTTGGATCTGAATCAAGAATAGCAGAACTGAAAACCTAGTAAAAACCCATGAAGAGAAGAACATTTTACATAATCGTCCAAATGACAGAAATAACATGAGATAATCCAGTTTGAAGTATAAACAAAGAAATTACCTTACACAATGGGACTGATTCATTTTATTGCAGAACTAAAAACCATGTAGGAGAGCACAGGTTAGTGAACCTGGCCTAACTATACACAGGGTAGGGGAGGTGGAGATTAATTATCCTGTTGGAGACAAAAAAGAAAAGGAATAGAAGCACTTCCATGGCAACTGACCATAAGGCTTTTACTTAAAAACAAGTATTCAAATCACACTTCAGCCCATAACGAAAGTTATAAGAGGCTCACTGAGGAAAACGTTGTAGATTTTTAAAATTCACTATGAAATAATAAAGAAAATTTTATTTTCTACTTATGATTGATGACTTTTCAGAATTAAGGCTTATCAATTGGCTTCCAGATATTAAGTTCCGTGGAAAAAGGGAACACTTACACTTTGCTTTAAGATAGTGATCTGCAGTATTATTTAAGTTCCTGTGTACACAGAAAATGGCAGCAATTTTATGGCACTGAGGTAAAAGGACTAGGTCATTTGAGACAGAGGTTGCTAGTGTGGGCCCCTTCAGGTACACCAGGTCCCCAAGGACCAAGGAATACCTCTCTTCCACACAAACAAGCTGGGTCCACCAGTTAGGAAGCTCAGCCAAAGACTGTGTGCAGGGCTGAGCCCATACTGAGGCCACATGGGGAAGAGGACAAGGACCTGGAGTAGACAGCAAAGACCAACACATTGGTTCTAGTTCTCCCAAGAGGTGGATATTGGACAAGGCCCTTAACCTCAGTGACCTTCAATGTGCTTATATATAAAACAGGGTTAAAAATATCTCACATTCCCAACCGTACAGGGTCACTATGAGGATCAAGAGTACCATGTTCATGAACATAATTTGCAACCAAAGAGTGCTATAGAAATGTACATCACAATCCCAAATAAACAGTCTAAACCACAATTAATGAAACTAGAAAAAGAAGAACAAATGAGGTCCAAAGTCAGTAGAAGGAAGGACATAATAAAGATTAGAGCAGAAATAAATAAAATGAAGAGGAATAAAATAATAGAAAGGATTAATGAAAGCAGAAGCTGGTTCTTCAAGAAAATAAACAAAACAGATAAACCCCTAGCCAGATGTATCAAGAAAAAAAGAGAGTGTACACACATAAACAGGATCAGAAATGAGAAAGGAAAAATAACTACAGACACCACAGAAATACAGAGAATTATTAGAGAATATTATGAAAAATTATATGCCAACAAATTGAATAACCTAGATGAAATGGACAACTTTCTAGAAAAACATAACCTCCCAAGGCTGACCCAGAAAGGAACAGAAAATCTGAACAAACTAATTACCAGCATGGAAATTGAATTGGTAATAAAAAAACTACCTAAGAACAAAACACCTGGACCAGATGGCTTCACTGCTGAATTTTATCAAACATTTAGTGAAGAACTAAAACCAATCCTCCATAAGGTTTTCCAAAGAGTGGAAGAGGAGGGAATACTCCCAAACTCATTCTATGAGGCCAGCATCACTCTAATACCAAAACCAGACTAAGAAACCACAAAAAATGAAAATTACACACAAATATCCCTGATAAACATAGATGCAAAAGTACTCAACAAAATATTAGCAAATTGAAATAAAAAATACATCAAAAAGATCACCCATCATGATCAAGTAGGATTTATTCCAGGGATGCAAGGATGGTACAATATTTGAAAATCCATCAACATCATACATCAACCACATCAACAAAAAGGACAAAAACCACATGATCATCTCCATAGTTGCTGTAAAAGCATTTGACAAAATTCAACATCCATTCATGATAAAAACTCCCATCAAAATGGATATAGAGGTCAAGTATGTCAACAAAAAAAAGCCATATATGATAAACCCACAGCCAATATCATACTTAACAGTGAGAAGCTGAAAGCTTTTCCTTTAAGACCAGGAACAAAACAAGGATGCACACTCTCCCCACTTTTATTCAACATAGTTCTGGAGGTCCTAGTCATAGCAATCAGACAACACAAAGAAATAAAGGCATCCAGATTGGCAAGGAAGAAGTTAAACTGTCACTGTTTGAAGATGACATGATATTGTACATAAAAAATCCTAAATAATCCACTCCAAAACTACTAGAACTAATAACTGAATTCAGCAAAGTTGCAGTATACAAAACTAATACACAGAAATCTGCTGCATTCCTATACACTAACAACAAACTAGCAGAAAGAGAAATCCGGAAAATAATTCCATCCATGATTGCATCAAAAAGAATAAAATACCTAGGAAAAAAACTAACCAGGGAAGTGAAAGACCTATACCCTGAAAACTACAAGACATTCATGAGAGAAATTAAAGAAGACACCAATAAATGGAAATACATCCCAGGTTCATAGGTAGGAAGAATTAATATTGTCAAAATGGAGCCTAAAGCAATCTACAGATTCAATGCAATCCATATCAAAATACCAACAGCATTCTTCAACAAACTAGAGGAAATAGTTCTAAAATTTATAAGGAACACAAAAGACCCCAAATAGCCAAAGCAATCATGAGAAGGAAGAATAAAGCTGGGGAGGGATTATGCTCTGCAATTTCAAGCTCTGCTACAAAGCCACCGTAATCAAGACAATTTGGTATTGGCACAAGAACAGACCCATAGATCAATGGAACAGAATAGAGAGACCAGATATAAACCCAAGCATATATGATCAATTAATATATAATAAAGGAGCCATGGATATACAATGGGGAAATGACAGCCTCTTTGACAACTGGTGTTGGCAAAACTGGACAGCTACATGTAAGAGAATGAAACTGGATTATTGTCTAACTCCATATACAAAAGTAAACACTAAATGGATCAAAGACCTGAATGTAAGTCATGAAACCATAAAACTTAGAAGAAAACATAGGTGAAACTCTGTTGAATATACACACGAGCAACTTTTTCCTAAATACATTTCCTTGGGCAAGGGAAACAAAAGCAAAAATGAACAAATGGGACTGCACCAAACTAAAAAACTTCTGTACAGCAAAGGACACCATTAGTAGAACAAAAAGACATCCTACAGTATGGGAGAATATATTTGTAAATGACATATCCAACAAGGGGTTAATATCCAAAACATATAAAGAACTCACATGCCTCAACACCCAAAAAGCAAATAACCCTATTAAAAAATGGGCGGAGGATATGAACAGACACCTCTCCAAAGAAGAAATTCAAATGGGCAAAAGGCATATGAAAAGATGCTCCACATCACTAATTATCAGTGAAATGCAAAGTTAAACCAACATGAGATATCACCTCACACCAGTTAGGATGGCCAACATCCAAAAGACTAGGAACAACAAATGCTGGCGAGGATATGGAGAAAGGGGAACCCTCCTACACTGTTGATGGGAATGTAAATTAGTTCAACCATTGTGGAAAGCTATATGGGTCCTCAAAAAACTAAAAATAGAAATATTATTTGACCCAGCAAATCCACTTCTAGGAATTTACCCAAAGAGAACAAGATCCCTGATTCAAAAAGATACATGCCCTCCTATGTTTATCACAGCACTATTTACAATAGCCAAGACATTGAAGCAACCTAAGTGTCCATCAGTAGATGAATGGATAAAGAAGATGTGGCACATACACACAATGGAATATTATTCAACCATAGGAAGAAAACAAGTCCCACCATTTGCAACAACATGGATGGAGCTAGAGGATATTATGCTTAGTGAAATAAGCCAGGCAGAGAAAGATGAGTACCAAATGATTTCCCTCATTTGTAGAGTATAACAACAAAGCAAAACTGAAGGAACAAAACAGTAGCAGACTCACAGACTCCAAGATGGGACTAGTGGTTACCAAAGGGGAGGGCTGGGTGGGGAAAAGGGTGAGGGAAGGTGGGTGAGGAGGGAGGGAGAAGGGGATTCAGGGGTATTATGATTGGTACACATAGTGTGTGGGGGTCACGGGGAAGACAGTGTAGCACAGAGAAGACAAATAGTGACTCTGTGGCATCTTACTACACTGATGGACAGTGACTGCAATGGGGTATGGGGGGACTTGATAATATGGGTGAATGTAATAACCACAATGTTTTTCATGTGAAACCTTCAGAAGAGTGTATATCAATGGTATCTTAATAAATAAATAAATAAATGTTTGGCATGATGATGATATTGGGTGTGATGATGTTTACTCCCCAACTCCACCCCTATCTAGTCTACTATTTCAAGACTTTCAAGAGATACCCTGCAAAGGGACAGAAGTTGACACTGAGAACAGTACAGCTGCTGAACAAGAGTAACTGGAGCATAGAGTGTGGGAGGCCATGCGCAGCTGGGCTTTTGTGTTGGGCCGAAGAGCTAATGGGGTTTGGCTTCCTGAGCACCTCTGTTGAAACTCCCTGGGGAATTTTGCCTTATGAAATTCCCTGCAACTTGGAATCCCACTGGGTTGGTGATTAGGAGCCTGTAGGGCTCCCTATTGGAAGAAAAAATGTGTTTGAAGTCTGCTGGGAAGAACTGTTGGAGGGAGCTGAGGTTCTTCCCTGACTCCTACTGTGCATTGACAGAAGCTGTCCCTTCCACTGTTTATTGCCAATTACTTTTGTCTTCAGAGCCAAAGAAAATATATGTGAAATGAACCCTTGAGTTGGACCCATTTTTCACAAGGATCCACACATGGTGAAATATTAATGAACAGGTGGGTTGCACAATACATCAAGATTGAACTAGAATTGATTTTATAGGCTGAATTATTACTACCAGAGGTGCTGACATATATTCCTGTATGGTTCAACAGATCCAGAAGTCATTAATATCAACACAGAGCAAGTTCAGAACTATCAAACACAACATCTGTTTTACTGAGAATGTAGTAGTAGGGAAAGGGATTGAGATGACACATAATACAGCTCTGAAAATAAGAGCAGATCATTTTGTAATGGATTGCCAGCAAAACTTATGACAGTACCTTCTCTACAAGTATCTACATGTTTTTTCTGCCTGGGAAGGGTATTCTGTGATATTTACTGCAGTAAGAAGGGATGGAGGAGGTGGAATAACTTCTTCTGGAAATTATGTCCATAAACAGAACAAATCCTGCAGTCCCTCTAATTTCAGTCTCTGCAGGGAGTT
This sequence comes from Manis pentadactyla, assembly GCF_030020395.1. Taxonomy (NCBI): domain Eukaryota; kingdom Metazoa; phylum Chordata; class Mammalia; order Pholidota; family Manidae; genus Manis; species Manis pentadactyla. Next base: position 205,541,992 of record NC_080020.1, on the reverse strand, counting down.
ACATTTAAGAAGTACTATCCAGAAGCTAAATAGTTCCAGTCTTGAAGATACATTATTCAGGCATCAACTCTCAAAAGCCTGTTCCACAGCTCACAATACTTTCCCACACTTTACCTGCTTCAGGTGCTCTCCCTTACCAAACCCTAAAACTCTTCTCCAGCCCCGGACAACTTAACCAAATGTATGGACCTTGGTTAGATCCTTATGTGAGCAAACTCACTATAATGCAACACTTTAGAGACAGTGAGGGAAATTTTGATGTGGACCATGTACCAGATCATACCAATCAATTATTGTTAGTTTTGATACATGTGATAATGGTATGCTGGTTATGTAAGAAAACACTCATATTTTTTTAGCAATGCACACTTAAATACAAAAAGGTGAAATGACATGATTCTGGGATTTGCTTTAACGTACTTCAGCCAAAAGAAAAGGAGAAAGAAGGGAAAGGTATCGATGAAGCAAAAGTAGGAAGATAACTGGTAATGTTAGAATCTGAGTGATTAATAGTTGAAGTTCATTATACTAATTTCTCTACTTTTTGTATGTTTCCTATTTTTCTAAAAAGACTATTTTTTTAAAAAGACAGAAAGAGGAAAACCAATACAAATATACTCAAAACACCATCAGCAAAGGAAAAAATAAATCATATAAATATATTTTAAAAATAATAATAAAGAGGTATGTTATAAACAGATAAGTCCATCAAACAAACCTAATGTATTTGAGTGCTGCTTATGAAACCATGGGTCAGTAGTGTATGACATATTTCAAAGCAAAATACTAAAATTGTACAGGGTTGCACACACAAACATTTTAAGCCTTTATAATTTTTTAAGCCTGAATGGCCTAGCCTCATTCATGAAATATTTCCTAAATTTATATTCCTCTTTAAACTAGCGATTTCCTACTGATTTATTTATTTAAATATCTTAAAGAGACATATTTTTCAAAACACTCCTGAATTGAATCAAAGGTAGGGTTCTGTAAGAAAGGGAAGTTGTGTTAAAACTTTTCAAGATTGAATTTAACTTCATATTTTTAAAGCAGCACTTCCTAGCAGGCTTCATAGTTTTCCTCTCACAACCTCCAGTCTGTGGCCAGTGTCTGGAGGAAAATATTGCTATTTATAAGTGGGATTTTAAGAAACTCACATGGATTCTGAAAGAAGCAGCCATTGAAAAACAAAATACCTTTCAGGGTCCTCAAAGAGTTTAGAGAACTGATATTTATACCCAGTGGCTGCTAAAAGCCCAAGTTTCATTTGAAAAACATTCAAGAAATTGATATTAACCTACCTTTTCTTGAATGAAGTAAGCTAGTGACTATCTTGCATTGTTAATCACTAAAGCAGAGAGCACGGAAGCAGGAGGCTACCAGGGAAACAGGCTGGGGTGAGCAGAATATTGCTTGAACTGCAACACTCAGATCTTTCCCATTTCTCCTAGCCACAATATGTTTCCAGCTTTGGCTCTTTAAGCAAGACCTTGCCTATCAGACATTGGTCTATGCAACTGATTTAGTGGAGAATTTGCTCAAATTAGTTATTTTGCATCTCATTGGCAGAAGGGGGAAATGAGTACTTAATGTTCCGGTTTTTATCCTGATTCATGGAGACATGAGATCGGGGGCACGGAGATTCCTCCAGCCAGAGAGGCAGCTTCAGGAGCAGGGAGAAAGTGAGCCATCCTGTAGAAAGGTGTGATTATGTGTGGAGACTTTAGAAGGAGAGAAAAAGACATTCCATTATTACAGAGAAAGGATTTGAGTTGACCTTGAAGGACAGGGAAAGTGAAACAAACAGAAGATAACAGCATAAGCAAATGCACATGGGCTGTAATATGCACAGCGTGTGGGGAAGGGCAAGGAGGTCCATTTGACCGAAACACAGAGGCAATAGAAAGGAGGAAGAGGTCAGAAGGTTAGACAAGTACTTCAAGGAAAATCTGGAGTGCCAGGATGCTAGGTGACAGGCAGATACCTAGTGGGGGCACTGAAAGTTTTAAAAATATGATCAGAGCTGCCCTGGTGAAGATAAATCTAGCAGTGGTGGGTAAAATGAATTGGATTAATGAGAGGGAGGACAGATGGTAAGAACCACTATCGTTATGGAGTACTTTGCGGATGCCACTTCACATACATAATCTGATTGCATTCTCATAGCAAGAGCTATGACCCCACGTTATAGATGAGGACATTAAGCACCTTGCCCGAAGTCCTGCCTTTCACAAACAGTAGAAGCACCCGCTCTTAACCACTATGCTTGACTGCTTCTTAAGGAGGCTGGAATGGGTGGAGGGGATGAGGTCTGAATCCAGAAGTTGGTGATAGTCACAGAGAAGAGGGATCAAACTCTTGAGAAGCAGGACTGGCAAGATTTAGTAAACAGTTGCCTGTGGAAGCCTTGATGTGAAACTGAGTGTCACCAGCCCAGAGAAAGAAACCGGAAGGAAAACTTGGTATGGCATAAAAGACTATTAATTTGCCCTTAGCTATGTTGAGTTTGATACACCATGAGTACATTCCAGTGAAAATGTCTATCAGGCAATTAGAAACAAACACATTTGGCTGCTAAAGGAAGAAGATGGAGCTAAAGAGAGAAAGTGAGATATCACATGCACGCCATGAAGCAAGAAAGAGACAAAGGAGGGTGGGGGAAGGAAATCATCCCTTTTTTTTTTCTTTTTCTCTCTCAACTCATAACAGAGATGCCTTTTGAGTTTTGTGAGCCATCCCCTCCCTAGCTACCCCCATTCAGGAATGAAATGCAGAAATGTAAGACAAAATTTTACAAAACGACCACATGGGATAATTCTTTTACCTTCCACTATTGGGTGGAATAGAGGCAGCCTCCACAGAAGTGAGAGAATTCTAAGTACAATTCTGAAGAACAATCTGCTCTCTCTTTACCTTGTCTTCCACCAGGATAAGAAAGTCTACAGATTTAAAATCCTGGTCAGTCTCATAGGGGTGCCCTCCCAACCCCAACCCCCGCACACTGCTGCCCAGGGCAGCTATGAGGGGCTAACCCAGGTCAGGGAGCCCATGTGCCTTTGTTGGTGGGAGGAGCCGGGGGTGGGGGGCAAGGCTTAAAGCTGGTAGGATATGCACTGCACCCACTGAGGTCTCCATCTGAGGAGTCAGTCATTTCTTTCCTAAAACATCCTAAACAATAGAAAGTGCAGAGGGAAGGCAAGATTCTACTGTTGAATTCCCCAGCGGGTCCTACAAATGAATGACTTGGTGTCAATGGGGGTGAAAGTGAAACAATGAACAGAGGAGTCTGTGCGATCTCAGGCAGGTCACAGAAATAGAAATGGCCTCGCCACTCCTCCACGGATGGACAGAGCCTCGTCTTGCAGTCCACCATCCTCCTCATACCTTGCCTCAGCTCCATCTGACATACAGCTTTGAGTCAAATTGCAGGTTCAGGGAGATACTGCACATTTCTGTTGAGAGTATGCAAGGGTGACAGCAGGACAACTTGGAGCTACAGTAAATCAGATTGTTGGATAAGACTAAAACTGTAAAGTCAATGTTGATGAATTGGAGAAGAAATAAGGACTGGACTCTGATTGATGAGATTTACATATTTAACAAAAAAATGCCCATCTGTGAGAAGAGCAGTTCTGCTCAGTAAAGGACAAGGCAATTGCATTCAATAAATTTTTGCTGAGTACCTACTATGTGCCAGCAGTAAGCTCACATTCTAGTTGGGGAGACAGAAAATAAACAATCAAGTTCTATGTCCAATTTGTGGATCATGCTTTGACCCACAGCCCCAAACCTGTGTCTCCAGCATTTATTGGTGATATTTTGACCTGTTAATAGCGCTTCTATTGATTTCTTTCTGTGTGACTTTCATGAAGAGTACATATCAAAAGTGTACAGCTCAGGGAATTTTCCAAACTGGATGCACTTGTATGCCCAGCATGCTGAATCCCTCCTCAAGCTCCTTTCAGCCGTTCTACCACCAAAGATCAGCCACTATCCTGACACTATCACCCTAGATTTCTTTTCCCTGTTCCTGAACTTAATATAAACGGAAATACACGGTACATAGTACATATTGCCTGGCTTCTTTTATTCAATATTGTATCTGTGAAATACATTCATATTGTTGTACATATTGATGGTTTGTTCTCTTTTCATTGTATGACTATATCACAATTTATTCATCCCTTCTATTTAAATAGACATCAGGGTTGTGTCCACTATTCTTTTTTTTTTTTTTCCTGGATAATTATTTTTTATTGAAGGGTAGTTGACACACAGTATTACATTAGTTTCAGGTGTACAACACAGTGATTCAACATTTATATACATGATAATTCTAGGTACCAGCTATCACCCTACCAAGTTGTTACAATATTTTGACTATATTCCTTATGCTATACATTACATCCTGGTTACTTATTTATTTTACAATTGGAAGTGTGTTTATATATATATTTGTGTGTGTGTGTGTGTGTGTGAGGGCTTCTCTCATATTTATTGATCAAATGGTTGTTAACAACAAAAAAATTCTGTATAGGGGGGTCAATGCTCAATGCACAATCATTAATCCACCCCAAGCCTAATTTTCATCAGTCTCCAATCTTCTGAAGCATAATGAACAAGTTCTTACATGGAGAACAAATTCTTACATAGTGAATAAGTTACATGGTGAACAGTGCAAGGGCAGTCATCACAGAAACTTTCAGTTTTGCTCATGCATTATGAACTATAAACAGTCAGTTCAAATATGAATATTCATTTGATTTTTATACTTGATTTATATGTGGATACCACATTTCTCTCTTTATTATTATTATTTTTAATAAAATGCTGAAGTGGTAGGTAGATACGAGATAAAGGTAGAAAACATAGTTTAGTGTTGTAAGAGAGCAAATGTAGATGATCAGGTGTGTGCCTGTAGACTGTGTGTTAATCCAACCTAGACAAGGGCAATAAAACATCCACGAATGCAGAAGATTTCTCTCAGAACAGGAGGGGTGAGGTTCTAAGCCTCACCTCTGTTGATCCCCAATTTCTCACCTGATGGCCCCCCTGCGACTGTGCCTGTCTTAGGTTGTTCCTCCCTTGAGGAATCTTACCCGTCTCTGGCTAACCAGTCATCTTCCGGGGCCATACAGGGAAATGTAAAGTTGGTAAGTGAGAGAGAAGCCTTATTGTTTGAAAAGGTTAGCTTTTTACTTCTTTGCATATTTATGCCCTGTGGCTTCTATGCCCAGCATTTGTCTTGAGGTATCTTTACCACTTGGAAGAATTATGATACTCGGTAAATTCGACATGTGGCACGAATTCTATTTAAGGGTTGTAATTAGGTAGGAAGAAGAAAAGCTATAGAAGTAGCAGGCAGAAGAAAACCTGGGAAGATTGATTATTTCTTTGACATATCTTCTTGTAGAGTAACTTCAGCATGGATAGGTTTTCAGCCACTACTTAAATTGTGCACACACATTAACATAATAGGAGTATAGTTACATAACCAAAGCATACCTGTAATTACCAGCCATCTCCAGTGAAACCAAGAAAACCAGTTAGGCACCTTAGGCATTTGTGAAAACTTATCTATGATATGGTGGATATTGTCCAACTGAACTTGAACAGTCTGAGAGAATTCAGATAAATTAAAACAACCCATTCCTGGGGGCTGTTCACATCCCATACGTTCTTTTAACAGTAAATAGTCTGTAGTTGTAAGATTTTGGAGCGCTACAATTTGCACTTCTCCTAATTCTTGGTTGAGTTCCAACAGCATAGATCCAGTCAAATTTGTTGTTTTACTGTATGCACAGGCCAGCTTAGATATCTCCTTCCTCATTCCCATGGCAAGTCCAGGAACTGGTGGGATGAGTGCATCTACAGCTGTGTTTCCACTATTCTTTAATGAATTATTTTTCTGCTTACATCTGTGACAGCTAGTTTCTGAGGTTTGCCACTAAGATTCCTGTCTGATACATTTTTGTTTTATTTCAAAATTTTTATTGAGTGACAAAATGACCAAAGATTTTCTGTAAAATTTCTGTAGGAGTTTCCTTTTTAACAATGCTTTTGAAGACATGGACATTTTCTTCATCAGCTATTTGGCAAGGAACACCAACTTACTCTGTTTCACCAGTAAAGTCAAATGATCAAAAGAACGTGCTATGTAGATAAAGCTCTGAGTTCCCAGACTAAATACAGTACTTTTTGGAATAACAGCTAGAACATGGGGTCTCTTAGTTTGCTACACAAGTTGGTTAGGAGGGCTTCTCCTAACCAAGGGTCAGTGAAATGACCGCTTCTAGGTATGTGTCTCAGCAGTCAGAGTGGATTCCATCTCAGTTGCACAATAGCAGAGGTTTTGAGGTTGAGGTTTTCTCCACATTCTCCACTGCCCTGGAGGCTGCCCTCAAGAACTCTGAAGAGCATTATTAAAAGGCAAATGCAGTCCAGTGAAAAGAAAATGACACACTCAGTTAAAAGGCAGTCACATCAGTTATTCATCAATTACTAGGATCTTGCCATTTTTCAAGCCTATGTTAATGCCCCTCCTCTGGGAGTCTCCTGTTGGAGCAGGGGATGTATGAGAAAAGAATGGCCAGTCTGTCATTTTGGCATTTTCCCCTTCAGCCCCGCCATATCAATTATGATGCAGTCATTTGCACCCTGACTTTTGAGCAATGAGTTGGGCCAGCCAACAGTTGTTCCTCTTGGTTATTAAAGGAGACAGATGTGTAATAATACTGGCAAGTACTTACTGAGCATTTACTATGTGTACCAGGTTCTGTGCCAAGGACCCTGCGTGTGTGCCCACTTTCTCAGATGCCATCTCTCTCCTTGCGTCCTGGAAACCATCCCCTCCTTCCCATGGACTTTCCTCCTTCAATTAACCTCTCTCTCCCCTACATCATCAATTTCTCCCTGCCTCCTGGATCATTTCCCTGAGTCGGCAGACATGTTCTAGTGCTCCTTTAAGGACAAAAAAAATGCTTGACAATCATATCTCCCTCCAGGCACAAGGCACAATCCCATTTCTTAGCTCTTTCACACCACAACTTCCTAAATGAATCGCCTGTCATCCCTGCTCCACTTAGAAGAGACTTCTCCTAGTCTTTGCTCAGCCATCCCCAGCAGGCCTTCCTCCTCTGCAGGCCACTGACTCTGTTCATTTCAAGGTCATTAGGAACCTCCTTTGCTGATCCGAAGGTCACCTCTGTGTCTTCATCATACTCTACTCAACAGCATCTGACACAGCTGACTTCTCCCTCCTTATAATGCTCTTCTCACCCAGTTTCCATGATGCCATTTTCTTTTCTCCTTCTTCCTAACTGGCTGCATTGCATCAGGTTTTTTCCTGGTTTTCTTTTCCCTGTCTGGTCTCTAAATGTTGGAATGACTGGAGGCTCTGTCCTGGATTTTCCTGTGCTGTTCATCTATACCCTCTCCCTGCATGAGCTCATCTAAACTCCTATTTTTAGATGCCATCTACATATTTCAGATGACTCTCAAATTTAAAATTTCTAGTCTTGGTATCAATGACCTCTCCCCTGAGCTCAAGTCCCTATATCCCACTGCCTGCTATGTATCCTTACATGGATGTCTAAGAGACACCTCAGATTTGGTATAGACTAAGAAAGCTCTTGATTTCCCACCCCCATTTTTGCCTCCCACGTCTCAATAAACAGCACATATCTTCACCCTTTCGTCTAAGGCAAACATTTAGAAGTCATATTCAAGCCCTCTGTCCCTCACTTTACCAAATGAATCATCAGCAAGTCCTGTTGGCAACAGCCTTCATGTTAACAGTTAATTATGAAGTCTTTATTCCTTTTAATTTGGCAAACTAAAGGAAAGTTTGGAAGATAGGATGGAGATGCCCATGTTTTCTTATAATCTTCATAATCATTTTAAAAGTTGAATGTTGTCTTGTTGAGTAGACACATCCTAATTTACAGTACAAGCCCCCTGAGGTTGCATCTTTTGATTCTTCTAATAAATTGACTTTCACAAATAACTGTGCAATGAATATCTGCATGCACATAGTTTTTTATTTTTAAATAGAAAATATGATGTTTTTGGTTCAATAAAAAATTACTGGGTGGTTGCCTTAGTTTTGCCACAGTGGGGAAATAAATGCCCATTATTGTGGTATTCAAGTATAATAGAACTCTTTAAAAACAGTCACTCTCTTAGAGCCATCATAGTACAAAACTGATCATTGAAGAGGAGGTGGTTAATTTGTCTAAAAAGTAAGGGCCTTTAACAGAGAAGAAACTCATATTTAAAAGCTACTCCCCACAAGTCAAAATTAGAGAAACCTAGAGGGGTGAACTGGTTTGACTGCCCAAGGTCCTGTGGCCAGGAAAGGTAAGGAGGCCCTAGAGGAGAAGGTCCATGAGGAAAGGGAGAACAGGTCCAGATGTAACAGGGCGGATGCTTCAACTCATTGTCCAGCTGAGGTGGAAGCACCTCTGGATGCAGCCACTACGTTCTGGGAAGGATAGCTGGACACGGCAATTCAGGCCTCTGAGCTGGAACCTGGGGAGCCAAAATATGAAGGCTATTAACACTCTAAGCGCTGAGGAATGACAAGCCCATGTGGCCTGTGCCAACCCTAATAGGGACGTCAATACAACACTGGATGAGGATGCCCTGGCCTGTTTTCAGGTGGTAGTGATATTTTACAACAGTAAATGAAGAAGCAAAATCAACTGTATATAACATCAGTCAAGGGATACATGAACACTGAACATAATGATATCTAACATGAAAAATGAGGAGGAAGAGGAAGAAGGAAAAAAATTTTTTAAGAATACCTTTAGATTGTGTTTGGAAGAGAGTAATCAGAAATTTAAGACAGACTATTATACAGTAAGGGAGCTATCCTTGAACCTTTGGTAACTACAAAACTAAAGCCTACAATAAATACACACAAAAAAATTAATTTTTAAAAAAGAGATAAACCCAATTACAATATTAAAGAAAACCATCAATAACAAGACTATAAGAGAGGAAGAAAGGAACAAAGAGGAGCTATAAAAAAACAGCCAGAAAAGAATTTTTAAAATGGCAACAAGTACATATCTATCAATAATCACCTTAAATGTAAATAGACTGAATACATACCAATTGAAAGACATAGAATGGCAGAACAGATAAGGAAACAAGACCCATCTATATGCTGCCTACAAGAGACTTACTTCAAACCCAAAGACATACACAGACTAAAAGTGAAGGGATGGAAAAAGATCCATGCAAAGCATAGGGAGAAAAATGAAGGAGGGGCAGTATATATCAGAAAAAATAGACTTCAAAATAAAGAAAGTAACAAGAGATAAAGAAGGACATTATGTAGTGATAAAGGGGTCAGTCCAACAAGAGGATATAACCATTATAAATATATATGCACCCAATACAGGAGCACCGACATATGTGAAACACATACTAACAGAATTAAAGGACGAACTAGAATGCAATGTATTCCTTTTAGGAGACATCAACACACCACTTACTCCAAAGGACAGATCAACCAGAAAGAAAATAAGTAAGGACACAGAGGCACTGAACAAAACACTAGAACAGATGGACTTAACAGACATCTACAGAACTCTACACCCAAAAGCAGCAGGATACACATTCTTCTCAAGTGCACATGAAACGTCCTACAGAACAGATCACATATGAGGCCACAAGAGGCTCAATATATTTAAAAAGATTGAAACTGTATCAAGCAACTTCACAGACCACAATGGTATGAAACTAAAAATAAATTACACAAAGAAAACAAAAAGACACACAAACACATGGAGGCTAAACAACATGCTTCTAAATAATCAATGGATCAACTGACAAATTAAAATAGAAATCAAGCAATACATGCAGACAAATTAAAACAAAAACACAACAGCTCAAAATCTGTGGGAGGCAGCAAAGGCAGTTCTAAGAGGAAAGTACATAGCAATACAGGCTTACTTCAAAAACAAGAACAACCCCAAATAAACAGTCTAAAATCACAATTAAAGAAACTAGAAAATGAACAAATGAACCTCAAAGACTAGAAGGAGGGACATAAAAAAGATTAGAGCAGAAATAAATAAAATAGAGAAAAAATAAAACAACAGAAAGAATCAATGAAACCAGGAGATGGTTCTTTGAGAAAATTTAAAAAAATAGATAATTCCCCCAGCCAGACATATCAAGAAAAAAAGAGAATGTGCACACATAAACAGAACCAGAAACAAAGAAGGAATAATCACAATGGATACCACAGAAATACAAAGACTTACTACAGAATACTATGAAAAATTAAATGCTAATAAATTGGAAAACCTAGAAGAGCTGGACAACTTCCTAGAAAGATACAACCTTCTAAGACTGACCCAGGAAGAAACAGAAAATCTGAACAGACCAGTCACCAGCAATGAAAGTGAACTGGTAATTTTAAAACTCCCCCAATACAAAAATCCAGGTCCATATGGCTTCACAACTAAATTCTACCAGACATTTAAAGAAGAGCTAGTACCCATCCTTCTTCAAGTATTCCAAAAAGTAGAAGAGGAGGAAATACTTCCAAACTCATTCTATGAGACCAGCGTTGCTCTAATACCAAAACCAGGCAAAGACACCACAAAAAAAGGAAACTACAGACCAATATCCCTAATGAACATAGATGCAAAAATACTCAACAAAATACTCGCAAACCAAATCCAAAAGTACGTCAAAAAGATCATCCATCATGACCAAGTGGGATTTATTCCAGGGAAGCAAATAAGGATGGTACGATATTTGTAAATCAATCAATATCATACACCACATTACAAAAAGGATAAAAAACACATGATCAAAAAAAAAAGGGCAGTTCCTGTGTGGTAACCTCCAATGAGTTCTACACAAGAGTATAAAGGGCATATAAAAGTGTAGGCAAAGGGTCTGTTTGTGTTTATACAGAGGATCAAGCCTAATTGGGCTACCCCGAAAATGAACTAAGATACGATATGAAAAAGAACTTCCAACATCAGCACTCTCTGGAAGACTCATGCCAGAAGATGATCATCAAAAAACCCCAACAAAGATCCACGCACTGCTACAGCTGTAGATGCACTCATCCCACCAGTTCCTGGACTTGCCATGGGAATGAGGAAGGAGATATCTAAGCTGGCCTGTGCATACAGTAAAACAACAAATTTGACTGGATCTATACTGTTGGAACTCAATCAAGAATTAGGAGAAGTGCAAATTGTAGCACTCCAAAATCTTACAACTACAGACTATTTACTGTTAAAAGAACATAAGGGATGTGAACATTCCCCAGGAATGGGTTGTTTTAATTTGTCTGATTTCTCTCAGACTGTTAGAGTTCAGTTGGACAATATCCACCATATCATAGATAAGTTTTCACAAATGCCTAAGGTGCCTAACTGGTTTTCTTGGTTTCACTGGAGATGGCTGGTAATTACAGGTATGCTTTGGTTATGTAACTATACTCCTATTATGTTAATGTGTGTGCGCAATTTAAGTAGTAGCTTAAAACCTATACATGCTGAAGTTACTCTACAAGAAGATATGTCAAAGAAATAATCAATCTTCCCATGTTTTCTTCTGCCTGCTACTTCTATAGCTTTTCTTCTTCCTTCCTAATTACAACCCTTAAATAGAATTTGTGCCTCATATCAAATCAAATTTACCGAGTATCATAATTCTTCCAAGTGGTAAAGACACCTCAAGACAAATGCTGGGCATAGAAGCCACAGGGCATAAATATGCAAAGAAATAAAAAGCTAACTATTTCAAACAATAAGGCTTCTCTCTCACTTACCAACTTTACATTTCCCTGTATGGCCCCGGAAGATGACTGGTTAGCCAGAGACGGGTAAGATTCCTCAAGGGAGGAACAACCTAAGACAGGCACAGTCGCAGGGGGGTCATCAGGTGAGAAATTGGGGATCAACAGAGGTGAGGCTTAGAACCTCACCCCCCCATTCTGAGAGAAATCTTCTGCATATGTGGATGTTTTATTGCCCTTGTCTAGGTTGGATTAACACATAGTCTACAGGCACACACCTGATCATCTACATTTGCTCTCTTACAACACTAAACTATGTTTTCTACCTTTATCTTGTATCTACCTACCACTTCAGCATTTTATTAAAAATAATAATAATAAAGAGAGAAATGTGGTATCCACATATAAATCAAGTATAAAAATCAAATGAGTATTCATATTTGAACTGACTGTTTATAGTTCATAATGCATGAGCAAAACCGAAGGTTTCTGTGATGGCTGCCCTTGTACTGTTCACCATGTAAGAACTTATTCACTATGTAAGAATTTGTTCTCCATGTAAGAACTTGTTTGTTATGCCTCAGAAGATTGGAGACTGATGAAAATTAGGCTTGGGGTGGATTAATGATTGTGCATTGAGTATTGACTCCCCTATACAGAATTTTATTGTTGTTAACAACCATTTGATCAATAAATATGAGAGATGCCCTCACAAAAAAAAAAGTATACACTTCCAATGGTAAAATAATAAGTAACCGGGATGTAATGAATCTAGTCAAGATATTGTAGCAGCTTGGTATGGTGATAGCTGGTACCTAGAATTGTCATGTATATAAATGTTGAATCACTATGTTGTACACCTGAAACTAATGTAATGTAATACTGTGTGTCAACTGCCCTTCAATAAAAAATAATTATCTAAAAAAAAAAAAACACATGATCATCTCAATAAATGCTAAAAAAGCATTTGACAAAATTCAACATCCATTCATAATAAAAACTCTCAACAAAATGGGTATAGACAGCAAGTACCTCAACATAATAAAGGCCATATATGACAAACCCACAGCCAACATCATATTTAATAGTGAAAAGATGAAAGCTTTTCCTCTAAGACTGGAAACAAGACAAGAATACCCACTCTCCCCACTTTTATTCAACATAGTACTGGAGATCCTAGCCATAGCAATCAGAGAACAGAAAGAAATAAAAGGCAACCAGATTGGTAAGGAAGAAGTCAAACTGTCATTGTTTGCAGATGACATGATAGTATACATAAAAAACCCTAAAGAATCCACTGCAAAACTACTAGAACTAATAACTGAATTCAGCAAAGTTGCAGGACACAAAATTAATACACAGAAATTTGTTGCTTTCCTATATACTAACAATGAACTAGCAGAAAGAGAAATCAGGAAAACAATTCCATTTACAATTGTATCAGAAAGAATAAAATAACTAGGAATAAACCTAGCCAAGGAGGTGAAAGACCTATACTCTGAAAACTACAAGACACTGAAGAGAGAAATTAAAGAAGATACCAATAAATGGAAACCTATCCCCTGTTCATGGGTTAGAGGAATTAATATTGTCAAAATGGCCATCCTTCCCAAAGCAATTTGAAGATTCAAAATACCAACAGCATTCTTCAATGAACTAGAACAAATAGTCCTGAAATTCACGTGGAACCACAATAAACCCTGAATAGCCAAAGCAATCCAGAGAAAGAAAAACAAAGCTGGAGAGATTATGTTTCCTGACTTGAAGCTCTCTACAAAGCCACAGTAATCAAGACAGTTTGGTACTGGCACAAGAATAGAACCATAGATCAATGGAACAGAATAGAGAGCCCAGATATAAACCCAAGCATATATGGTCAATTAATATATGATAAAGGATCCATGGGTATACAATGGGGAAATAGCCTCTTCAACAGCTGGTGTTGGCAAAACTGGACAGCTACCTGTAAGAGAATGCAGTTGGATTACTGTCTAACTCCACATACAAAAGTAAACTCAAAATGGATCAAAGACCTGAATGTAAGTCATGCAACCATAAAACTCTAAGAAGAAAACATAGTCAAAATTCTCTTGAATATAAACATGAGCAACTTCTTCCTGAACACATCTCCTCAGGCAAGGGAAACAAAAGCAAAAATGAACAAATGGGACTACATCAAGCTTCTGTACAACAAAGGACACCATCAGCAGAACAAAAAGGCATCCTAGAGTATGGGAGAATATATTCATAAATGATATATCCAACAAGGGATTAACATCCAAAATATAAAGAGAATTCACAAGCCTCCACACCCAAAAAGCAAGTAAACCGATTTAAAAAATGCGTAGAGGATCTGAACAGATACTTTTCCAAAGAAGAAATTCAGATGGCCAACAGGCACATGAAAAGATGCTGCACATCACTAATTATCAGGAAAATGCAAATTAAAAGCATAATGACATATCATTTCACACCAGTCAGAATGACCACTATCCAAAAGACAAGAAACAAATGTTGGAGAGGATGTGGAGAAACAGGAACCCTCCTCCTACACTGTTGGTGGGACTGCAAATTGGTGCAACTGCTGTGGAAAACAGTATGAAGGTTCCTCAAAAAACTAAAAATAGAAATACCATTTGACCCAATAATTCCACTCCTAGAAATTTACCCAAAGAAAACAAAATCTCTCATTCAAAAAGACGTATGCACCCCTACGTTTATCACCGCAGTGTCTTCAGTTGCCAAGATATGGAAGCAACCTAAGTGTCCATTAATAGATGAATGGATAAAGAAGATGTGGTACATATACATAATGGAATATTATTCAGCCATAAAAAGAAAACGAATCCTACCATTTGCAACAACATGGATGGAGCTAGAGGGTATTATGCTCAGTGAAATAAGTCAGGTGAAGAAAGACAAATACCATATGATTTCACTTATTTATGGAATATAAAAACAAAGCAAAACAAAGGAACGAAACTGCAGCAGACTCATAAACACCAAGAAGGGACTAGTGGTTACTAAGGGGGAGGGGTTGGGGTGGGTAAAGGTGGGGAGAAAGAGGGGAATAAAAGGCCACAATAATTCGCAATCACAATATAAGTTGCTCACAGGGACTGTTAAACCACTGTGATGTACATTTGAAACAACATAAGATTGTATATTAATGATGCTTTAATTTTTTAAAAATCTATATTCATAATAATAAAAAAACAGCAAATGAAACTGGAGGATCTGCTATGGATGAACCTGATTCTCTTCTTCTCTGGCTCTCTTTGAATTAAACAAGATCCCAGTATTCTTAACCATTAAAGGTGAAGGTGGGGAGGAACCTCAAAAACTCAACACTCGATTTCCAGCAACTAGAGCATCAGAAGTTCAAGCAATTAACTAGAAAATGTGCAAACTCATACAGGTTTGCAGGTTCATATGGGATCCTTTCCTTAGGCTACATTCCCAGAAAAGGGATTACTGATTCAAAGTGCATGAACATTTTCATGACTCTTGGCCAAAAGTACAATTATTTTTCAGAGGGATGCACTAATTTTCACTAGTTCTCCACACCCTCTCCAGTGATGAATAATTGCTTTTTTTTTTGTCAAAAGCAAAAATTCTTGGGAAGAGTAACCAGTGTGAGAAACAGTAGTCCACAGAGGGGCCCACCCTTAATGTAACTGGGAAGTCAGCAACATTTTTGAACTCACTCATTACCACTAGTTCTGAAATAAGCATTTCCGTCTCTTCCTATGTCCCTCATCCACCCTCTCTGGAGCATCCCTTCTGCACCAGCACCCCCAGATACTCACCTTTGCCCTCCCTTCTCCATGCTCATTAAAACTAGCATAGGAGCAGATAAGACATCAGGCACTCACCTTTTCATGTGGCCCTAAATCAAAGTCTCACCTCTCTCAAGCACATGCCTGCATCTATTCCAGATTTAGGAATGAAAAGCTTTGTTCTCTGTTAAAGGAACTTTGAGTGTAGATGTCTCAGACAGAATCTACCAAAAATTAGACCTTTGATTTCAGGAACAAAGGATCCTCATAGCCAGGCTATGATTTGAGGAGCATTGCGAGGCCACAGCCTCAAAGTTGGGACCTTGAAGATGGAGTTGGCCGTGGGGGATAAGAGCAGCCCACCAGAAGAACGATGTGATGGGAACAGAGCACAAGAGAAGGAACTAAGAATGGGAGCTCCAGAAGTTAAAAAGATGCTTCAGTGATGTCAGCATTTTGCCCAGAGCCACTGCCGGGTGAACGTAATTCATTTAATTAAACCTGAAAGCTGTTTTTTATGCCAACATATAAAGTGCCATTTAATAAACAATTGTCAATCATTTTTATATAAAATACAAGTGAAGCATGAATGGTTTTGATCTTTTATAGTCACGACACAAAAGCTTCTAGTTTTCATGCTCATATCATTGCATGAGCCTGGGCAAGCCTTACAGTCTTGCTGGCCTTGACTTTCATTTATGAGCTGTAGATAATTATGCCCTACCTACTCTCCTGGGAAGTTGGTGAAGATGTGGACAGTGAACTGGATATTTAAGTTGAATGTCAGATGTGGTCTTCAGTGATGGATTATAAGGGTTTCCTATGGTCAGAGTCTAATCTTGAGGAGTCCAAGGTTAAACAACAGGTAGAATTGAATGCCTTGAGCTTACTATCTAGTGACACAGATGTGTACTTAATAGCCTGCAGTCCAAAGTTGTAAGACACTAAACAGAATATAACATAAATCCCATAGAGAGTAAAGGAAAAAGGGAACTTAAAAAGCAGGAAATAAAATGATATTTAATTTGGACATGTGCCTCTAATGCATCTGGAGACACAACAATACATAGATGTCAATGGAAAAACCTGAAGAGATGAGCCATTATTACTCTAAAAGATAGGCAGACAGGAAATTTGATAGATGCTTACAATGCTGTTTTGTGCTACACAGGTGGCCTTTTGTGCCTGCAAAGGGAAATGAGAGTTTATCTCTGAATGATCAGATGGAATTATACATAAAATCAGGCCAAAATCTGCCATATGCCATCTCATGATTGCAGGGGTTTCTAATACTGCAGGTCAGTCCACAATCCTTGGAGACACAGGAGTACAGGGAAAAGGGTCAGGTTTACTGTCATGCATCTTACATGGGACCTTTACCTCTCACTAGCCGTGCTTCATTAAATGTGTTTTAACTAGTCTAACCCACAGGTTTAACTCAAGAAAATGGAGAGAAAAAAACCATCCAGTTTAAGGTTATCGGAAGGACTTCAGATGAAGTATATGAAGTTTCTGCACATGAGAAACACCAAATACACGTCAGTCAGTTGCAGGAGCAGAAATGAAAAGCTGATTCCCAAGTTTTCAAACTCCACCAATCACAGTCTTTCTCTGTCCTAAGTGGTCCGTGGACCTGATCTCTGAGCCGGAGCTCCTCACCCACAGCCAGTGGAAGCTCCAGAATTACTGAATAAGAAGGTTTGGGAAAGCAATGGGCACTGGGGTGCGGGAGGTCACCAGTTGCTGGGAGAATTGAGTTGAAGCTGAAATTAATGGTGGGTGCAACCACTAGCTGGCCCACTCGCCAGGCAACTCACCAACTACAAATCCCCCTAGAAGGGTCCTTAATGGACTTGACAGAATGAAAGCGGAGGATCTGTCCTTTATCAGAACAGACAGGAAGCAGTTTTTCCTGTGGCAAAGTGTAGCACTTTCTCGGTGTCCTTCTACAAGTTATGGTGGGATGCATTTTAAACACGATTTGACGATAATTTTTTAAATGTAGTTTTACACGATAATGTTGACCATATGCTTTGCTACATCCTTGTTATGAGTGGTTTTAAGAACAGATCTTACACATTGGGGCCCTAGCACCCCACCAAGTCACCTGTGGGTAGCACTAGAGCCTCCCAGCTCCAGAGAAGTAATTTCTAAGAAAAGAGGGGTTCATCAAGGTAATATCCTTGATCTTGACACCAAAGTTAACAAGGAAATATGCTGCCTGTGTTTCATTCTCAACAACAGAAATGACAGTTGTGTCCATAAGAAGCCTCAGAGACCATGGGAGGTAGGAGAGGAGAGCAATGAGGAGGTGGAGCGAGGCATGGTGGGAGCAGGGCATGCCTCCCTGACCTGCCCTTTCCATGAGCCTTTCACGCTGAAAACTATGCCAGCCAGATTTTCTGCATTTGGGTTTGGTGTGATGCTGATGTTCTGTGGGTGAGTCAGGATCTCCTGTCCTCACCCAAAAATGTCCTCATGTTGAATGGTGCTTTGCCTTCTGCTTTCTCACTTCACTGGCTTCAGATGAGCACAGCCTTTGGGTCACAGGACTTTTCAGAGAGGGATAAACAAAGATAAAGCCTCTGCAAACCCAAAGAAAGAGAATGGGTTAGAGTAGCAGACCAAAGTTTTGAACTACGAGAAAGAGAAATTGGGAAGGTAGGAAAAAATGAAGTTCAGGGTTTGTAAGTTATGACTGACTTCTTAAAAGCTGGAAAAAAATTTGAAGCTGGAGTAGAGAATATAAATTCACAAGTGGGCAGTATTTTAGCTAAATTGAGGGAAAACACTGAACTTTGAATGAAAATAATGTTTAAAGTTAATATGGGCCCATTCAAGATGTGGAGGAAATTACAAACAGGGAAATACATGAAAAGAGAGACTAGATGGTATTTTAAAAAGAAGCGGGACTCAAAGGTTTACACACACACAGATAAAACAAAAATATTTTAATGATTTCCTTTGCCTGTGGTTTGCTTTGAATTCACCCCAAGGCCATTTGCTTTTGTGGTCATTTCGACTTTGTTTCTCTTCTTACTACTTCCTACTGTTTATTCCCTGATGCCCAGCATTTGGGCAAAATAAGAGGGAGGAAGTGAAATTTAAATCACTGTTTTGCCCTTTGTTGGCCTTTGGCTGAGAGATGTGAGGGGTGAGGAGGTACTTATGGCAGAAGAGTGGTTTGTAGAATGTGTGGGTACTGTCTGTTTATTTTTGTTTTTAGTTACTATATTCATGTTACCCCCATTTTCCACATCAAGTTCTGTTTGGACAGGACAGAGAAAGACTCAACAAACATTTGTTGAACGTTTGACACTGTTCCTCCTCTTAAGTATTCCTCAGTGGAGTCTTAGCAACTTTCAATACAAAATCCATGCTTAAGTCTGATTAGTCTGGTCCCTAATAATGTGCTCATCATGAGTTAGATACAAAGTGGTCTAAAGTTAGTACCAGCGAAAGATTTCACAACATATTCTTTAGTGTCAGCAACAATGTAAATAAAAGGATTCTAAACTAATCATGAGGATATGCTGTTTTCAAATATTTTAATAGTAAATATTTGCTTAGGAAACAGGGAACACACTAAATGCAAATGGCCATTTCTCCATTCATTAACAAACCAGCAAAGACCTTACGCTGGGAGTGCTGAGAACAATTTCTTGGCCATTAGTTCATGTCATTACATATACATACTAGTTGTAACAATGCATCCTTTTCATAATTTTTAATATTTCAGATCATTCACTCACCTGGTCTGCCCTTCAATCATTTCAGTTTGAATAAGTGAGGTTTTACTATGATTTACAAAACTATATAAGGAGGCAGAAAGAGGTATGTTCATCTCATACTGGCTGTTTTTTATTCTCTGTTTCATCTGGAAAGGAATAAAAAAAGCAAAATTCTGTCCAGCAAGATGACTTAGGGCTGGATAAAACACAAGTGTCTCTGAGGTCAGCGAGGATTGTCAATGTGATTTGGAAGAAAAGAAGAGATCCAAGAAGTTGGAAAGCCCAGCTCCGTGTGGAAAGTCTCTTCTATCAGAACACAGATTCTAATTCCATTGCAATTCCACACTGAGATGGACATACCATCAGGTAATTTAAAGGCCCTGCCAGGCCCAGCATGTCCCGTGACCTCAACCCACCAGCATGCACCTGGAAGGCACAGCCATGTCAGCTCCCAAAGAGCCGTACGTGTTGGGTTTTCTAGGAGGACTGCGAGTTAGCTAAGAGAGACAGAACCTCTTCCTCTACCCTTAGTCATCAAAAGAAGATAAGCTTTTTTCTTTTTCCTTTGAAAACTTGATAGCTGAAAGAGGAAACAAAATAGAAAAAGAAAGACTTACAGTGTACGCCAGGAGTCCCACGGTTTCAAGGCCTCTTCAGCTGTGAACCTACATTCCACGGAGCTCACGTTTGTCTCCTGAAGGGCTGACCACCCTCTACCCCAAATTCCACTCGGTAACTTGCTCAATCTGACCAAGAGACATTTTTAAGGAAAGTCCCATAAAAGCAAAAAATTTTAGATATAGCAAAGACAATCAATATCTGTATAAACCTGATAAACATGTATGATTCAGAGGAGGAAATTTTCCTCTATGTATTATCTACTATTAAATTTAATATGGTTCATAAATCCTTGCTCGTTGAGTCACCTCCTCTGATCTTTTTCTGTCCTCCTTTCCCTCTTCACTGTTCTTGGGAGTATAGGTCACCTCCAGGAATACTTCCCGGCAGTCTCAGGACAAATAGCTCAGGATTCAAGGCAGGGAAGCTTCTCACTCAAGTTCAGTTATTCAAGCACCAAGCACGTGACTGCGTGATGGCGTCTGACCGGGGTGGTTACACACTCCTCAGGGAGAGGAGCAAGGGAGCCTAAGGGGCTGCTGATGCCTAGCACACAACAAGGCAGAGCTGTTACCTCCCAATCCCAGCGTCGCCCATTCACCATTCCTCTCCCCACGCTCTCTTCCCAAGCCATTTTTGTCTCCTTCATGTATTCTCACCTGGTTTTCCCTGACCCTGAATCCTAAAAGAAGCCTAATCTGTATCTAGACCCCCTTTTCCTCCGTGAAAAGAAAGAAAAGACAATGGCTGTATCTAGTTCTCCTTTTAGATGTTCAAGCTGACTTGATTTCTAGCTGAAATCAAAGTTGGCCAGACAAGGTGGTTTTAATGAATGTCACTTCTTATTTTGACCACCTAATCAACACAATGGGCCATTGTATATATAGGTATACCTACAAGTCAGTCAGCTGAATGGACAATGCCAAGAGCTATAGATACACTACCCACATGGCTCCTTCCAGTGAATTTCTATTCATTTGTTTAGTCTACAACAGGAAGCCAACTGCCTTGCTTCAGTCCAGAGGGAAATGCTGAGATACTGAACAAATTGCATGCATCTTTCCAAGCTTCAGGAACTTTCAACAGAAACACTGACTGAAGAGACCCCATAGTACATTTACACGTTGAGCTGTTGTCTAAACCCTTTTTTGCATGTGAAGAACTCATTCAAAATGCTTTGACTCAACATGCATAAGGATTTGGCAAAGAGCTTGTAGGGAGGAGTGCTATGTCATAGGAAAGAGGGCAAAAACAAGGTCAGCTCAGCCCATTCTCTCAGAGCACACAGGCCTTCACGGGCCAGGGTTTCTGTTACAGAAAAAAAAAAAAAGTAAAAAGCAAACAGAGATTCTCCCCTCTCAGTCTAACACTAATTCCAAGGTTATAGTAAGTCAACAGTCACTTTTTCCATGGCTTTCTACCACAGAGTGTTTCAATAAAACATATACCTAGTATATATTAATAGATGTTTTAAAGAGTAATTAGACATTAACTGTTTTGGTTATGTTAAGGTCACAAATATTTAAAACAGCCACCACTTCAGGGTAACCACATGCAACATACATATTGCTTTAATAAGTACTGAAAAGGATACACATTTTCCTAGGACATACTGTTTTGAGGGGATTTATAAAGGATGTGGTGCTCAAGGGCCCTGGGTTGTTGGTTCTAAGGCTGCTGGTCCTGATAATTCACCAGCATATATGCCCTATAACTTGGGTATAGCCACAAATGTACTCTAAGATTTTGATGCTCCCTGAAACAAGTTTTTGGAAGGGACTATTAAAACAATCCATGCATAAAGTTTTCACCCTCAAAAAGGCAGTCATTCTATTCCTGTGTTTCAGTTGAACCTGTAAGTAATCTAAGTTAAAGAACTAGAATGGCTGTAATGGATGAACCACACAGAATGCCACATGATGTAGACTTCAGTTTTCCATTAATAGGGAATCCAGGTTTAAGTTTTAAAAGTCTGTTCAAGGATATTAATCCAGCAAGAATGAAGAAGATGGTTTCAAGGGAGCAAGCACTGTAAGGAGATGTAGGGGCAGATCATGCCCTGGGCATTTAGAATGATGGTAAGAATAGGAAGGAAGAAAAGAGAAGAAGGGACACTTAAGAGAACTGACAGTCCTTGATCACTGAACAGATGTAGGGGATAAAGAGGAGAGGGGGTGGGATACAGGGACAACATCAGATTTCTACATAGAGAACTGGGAGTACGATGGGACCATTGACAGAAATAGCAAATGAGGAGTAGGAGCCAGCTTGTCATGACTCAAGAGGAGGACTGAACTCAGAGCATCTTAAAGCTGGAACAGATCGTAAGATGGAACTAAGCCCAACTTTCTACTTCCTCTATTATTTCAGAGACAGAGGCCCAAAAAGGAGAGTATGAGGAACTTATTGAAGGTCTCACAGTAAGTTGACATGAAGCAGACGCTAACACCCAGTCTTTGGTCTTTTGGTTCTGTCTTATGATCATTGTTCAATCATCCTATGAAAGAATCACTAGATTGCAAGTTGATAAGAAAACACAACCTGATTTGACTTGACCAAGTAAAGGAATTTATTGGCTTATATAATTGCAAATTCCAGAGGCTGCAGGTGAGGCTTGGTCCAGCAGCTCACCAATGTCACTAAGTACCTAGTTCCTTTTTGACTAATCTCTGCCCAACATCTTGGTGGTTCTAAGTAGGGTACAAACAGGTTCCTAGGCTATGTGCTTACTCATTCACATCACCAGGAAAAAGAGGAGGTACTTGGTCTGGAATTCTAAGCAAAGGTCTTGAGATTCCCTCTAACTGGATCTGCTTAGTCACACATCCACCCAGAGCCAATCACAATGACCAAGGAGTCAAATATGCTGATCTGGGTCACCTGCCTCACCCCCAAAATCAGATTCTGTGAACCCACTGGATCCCCAAACCAAAAGGAGGGCTAACAGGAAGAAAATAAGAGAAGCTGCAGGATCAACCAAAAATGTCTCTTACACACTGGTTAGAGCCCCTTCTCTTTTATTCATATTAAATTTGTGGCTTTTCTGTTAGATACAGTGATTACATAGTTTGCCCAAAAGCTTCAGAAATATATAGAAATCAGAATCACCATACTTACTTACAATTTAGGGTTGAGAAAAGGGGGCAAAGGTTTTTTTAAAAATGTTTAAAAGGGAAAGAAAACTAATTAGAGTGACTAATTTCAAATTCTACTTAAATGCAATCAAAGTCTTTGCCCCTGAAATATATTTTAAGTAGCATTCGCTAAAGCCAGGTAAAGTTTGAGGCTGCTGTGTTCTGGGTCCTTTTCCTCTTAATGCAGGCATGGCTGGCTTGATGGTTGGCGACCCTGCAATATAAGGCCTCTTGTCACTCTGGTATCAAAGGTGAGTGCTATGACAAAGTTTGGTATATCTTTGGTAATTATTTTAAAATGACTGCAAACTATCCAGTTTTGATTTTTTTTTTTTTTTGTCCTGAAGCATTGCATAAGAAAGTCTTTAGCAACCAGTGGTACATGCTTCTGAGAAACATTGGACCACAAATGACTTAGATTCAAAACACATTACTTTGTGGGAAGAAAGGCACCACCCAGCACACACACCCATCCTCATTTTGAATGGACTTAATTTCTGAATTCTAGACGCTGCCTCAGAATGCTGTTAAAAACAGTAGGAGCCTTGTTAAAACTCAGCAGAGGCTGAGTCCACATACAGGAACTAATGGAGTCCCTAAGAAAAAGGTATCTGGACAGCATTTCTAAACTTTGAGCTCTCTGGTTGGTTGAGGCAGGTGATCTCATGTCAGGAATGGTCTTCAATCTGACCAAACAAGACAGACAGCCAACCAACTACATGAAGAACGATTCTTACAGGCAACCTTTCCTTACCAGTTAACTATGAGCCCTGCTCAGTAGACTGAAATCTAAAGAAGGAAATTAACACAAGATTGTGCTGGAGCAAGAGAAGGCTGCTCCGAATAGTGACCCGGGCCAAGTTCCAAGGAGGTGCACATGAAAAGCAGAAGGAGACAAGTGAGAGGTGGGAAGAGATGAACAAGGATGGTAGAGCAAAAGCAGGTGAAGAGGAGGAAAACAGGCATAGAATAACAGGCCAGGAACAATAGTGAAGCAAGAATAGTGAAGGACACTGCGGAAAGGAGACACTTTGGAAATCAGGCAAGTGGAAGAGGAAAAAGAAGAGTAATGAAAGATAAGGCAGAAAAAGGAGTGGTGTTAAATAGCTGTAAGAAAAACGGCAGTGTTTATGAGTGATCATTGCCTCTTGCCACTGTATAAGACAGGGCTCAGCAAATGTTTTCTGAGAAGGGACACGTAGTAAATAGTTCAGTTTTGTGGATGGTATAGTCTTTGTTAAACCACTCAACTCTGCTAGTATGAAAGCAGTCATAGACAATAAGTAAACAAATGGGCATGGCTGTGCTCCAATAAAACTTTACAGAAACAGGCGGTGGCCCAGATTTGGCCCATGGGCCACAGTTTGATTCCCGCAGACAAGGGTGCTTCCAACTGTGGCACCCCCATAGTGCCTAGCACAGACCTAGGCACAGAATACTAGAAAACACTAGACCCACACAGAAAAACAATTTTACAGGCAAAAAAAAGGTCAAGTGGCAGCAATTTTCAATGGCTTTTTATAACCGTTAATCTACAAAAGGGCAGTTCCCTGTGGTTCGACATGCCTGCTGCTGATCGGCCATCTGCTCCCCAGTGGAGAGGCCATGGACCAAGAGGAGGGACTATTCCATCCTGGGACAAATGAAATGAATGCACAGTGAATATTCTCAGTATAGCACAGGCAAAGGCAGACCTTGAGGAAGGGCTATGCCCAATGTTCATCCTGAATCAAAATGGCTTTGGTTTGCTTTCTGGATAGAAAGAACTGACCAGTATGACACCCACATGGGCTCTTTGTCCCAGATGGGTACTATGACAAGGCACATGGGAGAGAACCACCAAGTGGCTAATTCACAGCTATATCCAGGACGAACTTGTTAAAGCTTCCAAATAGGGAGAGAGTTCTCCACCCAGTACAGGTGACAGTTCCACAGACCTTAGATCTGGGGCCAATGACCGCCCCAGACACCAGAACCCAAACATATTTTCTGTCTCTTTAATTCACACCTGCCCCTATTTCCTCACCTTCGGATCCTAGAATGCTTTCCTGCAGAGCTAGGTTCCTTGTCAACCACCATTCATTTGAAATTAATGCTTTAATTAATGGTGCTTGGGAACAGCTTTGGCAACAGGAGGTGGTGGCAAGATCTGGCCAAGGGGTCCCAAGGCCAGTATCACGGAAGCAGGGCCTTCTGGCCCCAGGTTCAAACTTCCAACAATGACCTCATATTCTTTTGTCTTGTGGTTGGAAAGAGCACCTTGCAGCCTCTCTCACAGGGAGTCCCTGCTGGGTGAAGGGTTTCTGTTTTGGAAGCCAGAGCCACTATTCCAGGGCCTCCGAGGCACCGTGCAGGACCTGAGAGGTTTTTGTGGCTGGTTTGCTTTCATTCGTTTTCACTCGGTCCCTGGCACCACGGCCTTCCTTCCAAGTTGGTTTTGGCTCCTGACCTCAGCCATTCCTCAGGCACCAGTGGTGTTTGAAGTCTTTCTCATGTCATTTCCCAGGGTAGCACAAGCCACCCTGTGAATTTCCAGAGTGGAGAAATGGCTCCAAGGGACGTCGTCTTGAAGCCACATGAGGATTGACAAAGCACGGGAGTCCCTCTAAGTGAAGCCTGATAACCAAATGTTCAGAAAAGAAAAAGCCAGCACAGACATAGCATGATCGACTGCTTTGCACTCCAAGGGGAACACCCAGCTCGGCGGGAAGGGAACCCTAATGTTTCACTCTCCAAGAGAATAGTGTGCAGAGACCCGTTTGTAGGCATTTTGCCTTTGCAGGAAAAAAGTTCCGTTTGTATTTAGAAATGAATGTGTGTGCATGGGTGTGTAGGCTTGTGCACATTTGCTTTAAAATGTTTTCTAGTATTTGCTGTCAACGGCAACCCCAAGCCAGCAGACACTCAGTTTCTGCCCATCTTGAAATGGTCTGTTTGCCTCCGCGGCAGCAGCTGAGGTGCTTCATGGATCATCCTTGTCCTCACTGGCCTGGCCTCCCCCGTCTCTGACATCTGCATTCCTGACCCTTCCTCCCTGGCCTCCTCTTCCCAGCCTTTCAGCTCCTGTCACGCAAAGTTACTCAACACCCAGTAGGAGCTAACCAGAGCCAAGACATCATGTTCCCACAGCTCCCATCTTGCCCCCAACTGATGTGCCAGGGTTCCTCTGCACTGCCACCATGGGGCAAAGAACGGGAAAGGGCTCCATATTTACATCCCAGCCTTGGGAACCAGCCCGCCCCTCCTCCCTTGTCCTGCACCAATTCCTGCTGCCCTGTGGAACCCCTGCCCCACACCCCGTCCTCTGCAGCCCAGCGCTAGCTGTTGCTCTTCATGGCCAAACTCTATGCAGTTCAGTAATATTGTCAGTAGTGCTGTCTGTTTCAGTCCACCTAGAGCTCAGGTTTAAAGCTACCAAACTAGCCCTTTTATCATTTACCTACTTTATCTTTAATACTGTTTTCTCTTTGGGAATTCAGTTCATACTTAGCTTGATACGGTGTAAGAAACAAGCTTTGCTTAAGAACAGTGTGACTCACTAAATCTCTCTAGTCTGTTTCCTTCTCTGTAAAAAGTGGTAGTACTGACGATCTGTTTTCCAGGGCTGTCAAGAGGAGTAAGTGGAAATTATGTAAAATTCCTAGCATGAACCTGATTCATAACTAGGGCTCAATAAATGTTAGTAACACCCCTCCTACCACCACTAGCCACTGTGACTAAATTTTACTATGTTTTTACTTTGGCTAAAGTAAATTTTTGTGACTAATATCAAATCAGATTGGCAAGTGATACTCCAGAATAGTGCTTCTCAACCCCAGGTGCACAATACTATCTCCTGGGGAGCTTTAGAAAGTCCTTGTACCTGGGGGCCATTATCCCCTCCCACCTTAGATATTTGGAGGTCTCAACCTCCCTGATTTCTTATTTTGATCTTTGGGGGTCAACATTCCTAGGTGTCAGCCCCTGTCACCTGACCTGACATTTGGTTTTCTTTTTCTTTCTCCCCTTCCACTAAGATTTGGGGCAATATGTAACTAATACAATCCTCTTATCATAACACAACACTGTTATGTCCCTGACTTTCAGGCAGATTTTCGTTTTTGTGTGACTTGTTTCCCAGAAATAAGGAAAGACATTTGCATGACCCGATGTATTAGTAGTGTTTTGCTGCATGATTTTCATATATCCGCCTGGTCTGTTAGCATTATTAGAACATGAATGCCCTCTTTAGTAGACGTCTACTCCCATTGATGGGTCCATCCTGAGATTTCACCTCTAAAGAAATGAAAGATTACCTCCCTTCCTTAGGATCCTGGATAATTCATCAGCACAGAACAATGTGGGGCCCATCTATTCACCCACCCACTGCCTACCTGGTCACTGAACATGAGCACAGATGCTGTTAAGTCCTTCTGTTCTTAGAACAGATCCTACCTTTTCAGGGACAGCTTAGCTGACTCACAGGTTCCTTTGTTTAGTCTCTCCTGCTTGTGCTAAGAGAAACAAACACAAATCAATACTTTAAAACAGACATATACTGAATATTTTTTAAATGAATATCTACATATTCTTCTCTTACATTCACCTTTCTTTTGTGTTATAACTACATTTTTATACACTTATTGCTTTAAGTGTGATTATGAACTCAGCCTATAGACTCACCTTGTCTCAATTTACCATAATTGTTTCCATCATGTGATGTTCACATTTTGGCAGCTGGGCTAGTTGAAACTCCTTCAAGCACAGCTCGGATATTCTTGAAAGCTCCTTGTTATCAGGCCACAGCAACAAAAGGCTGATTTTTTTGTTTTTGTTTTTGTTGTTTTTTTTGTCCTGTCAAGCCAGCTTGGTATTTTTCCTGTCCCATGATTGGAATCCACTAACTTCCAAGAAACTGACTGCTTCGAGAACAGAACACTGTTGGCAGTGAAATGCCAAGCTTCTCGCCGTGTGTCACCGGGAAGGTCTGTGCCCACTGTTGCTTGGGCCTGTTCTGTGACAGCCGGGAAAGATGCTTTTAGGGTAGGGATTCATATGGATTTTCCTTTCTATAGCACGTTATGTTGTTGGTTTTAGTCAGCCAGGGTCTCCTAAGAAAAATAGTGAATATTTCTAGGAAGTCTACTGGTAGGTAGTTTTTCAGCCAGGTCCCCGACGTACTCCCTCCACAGGACAGGGTCACAGCTTTGCCTGAGCCCCGGGGGGAGGTGAGCAGTGGAGTTCATGACTTCCATGATGGCACCACATGGCCACGTGGTTTCCCCCCACAGCTGCTTTTCTGTGAGGATTAACATTTTGTCTCCAGTTTGCTTCCTTCCTCCTCCAAGTTCTTGGACTCCAAGCAGCCTCTGTAAGCACCACCGTAGGATGCTCAGGGCTGCGAGGGGTTCTGTAATGCAGGATTTTCAGTTTTCACTAAACCAGGACAATCCCAGGCCAACCAGGATGAGATGGTCACTCCATTACCAGTGGGCTAATAGCAGAGCAGGTCAAGGAACTCTTCACTTCTGCACAGAGCAGGAAAGAGACACCCTGCGCTTTGCTCAGTAGAATACTAGGGGACTGAATTAAAAATATGCTTGGGATTTACATGAAAGGCAATCAATCATTCATGTGAATTTAAGAGTCACGCTGCAGTGCAGACAAATTCACCAGCTCATACAGCCAAGATCATTACATGCGAAGCTAGAAGAGGCTGAGCTGTTTAACCTAGTAAACACACACAGCTGGGAACAATTTCTCATTCAAAAAGCCTTGGTCTTGCAGCTGCAAAGCCTGGTTTTCTTTCCCTATCTCAGAAGGCCCTATAGAGGGTAGGTCCAAAAAGCCAATGGAAGATAGCAGATTCTCCAGGAGGGAGAGGTGTAGAGAGAAAGGCCATTCGTTGTAAGTTCATGCTCCAAAATTGGGCCCCACATTAGTGGTGAACAGTTTAAGTGAAGGCCTAGGCAAAAGTACCCTCACGAATACGGGTTTGTGAACTACTCTGTACTCAGAGCCCCGGCCTGCCCAAGAGCTGGGTGTGTTAATTAGCTCCAGGCAGCTCCCGAGGACAGAGGACAGCTCCTGGGGCCTTGCCTGAGGCACAGGAAGCTCCCACACTGGAGGAGCCCTACCCTCTCCCACCCAGGAGTAATCTGCCCCAACCTCCCCTTACGGATGAATAAACTGAAGCCTAGAGAGGTCAAAAGACAAAAGACATAGCTGGACACTGTTAAAGTTGAAATTTAGAACATAAATTCCCTCCTTCCACTAAGTATAAACCCCACTACCTTCCTGCAGTGCTGCTCCAAATGCACCTCACCTTTCAGAGAATTCCAGAAGGACCCACTCAAAGAGAGTTTGAACATTGAGTGTGAGCTCCTCCCCAGGACTCCTAATCTGCAAAGAACAGATTTAACTGGAGGAAGAGAATTGTGAGCTCATTTGGTCTGTTTCATGGGACACCAATAATAGTCGAGTAATTTCAGCCAATTTCTTGTTATTCAACAGCACATCCCTGACCTGGGCCAAAAAATTTGGCAAATTGAGTGGATTCAATTACAGGATTGTCTCTTTTGTCTCTTCAGGCTTAAATGGAAAGGATGTATGTGCTTTACCACTATTCCTAGGGAGGTAATTCACATTACAGAGACTAAAAAAAAAAATTGCCATCCTTCTAAACACTGAACCTTTTCTCATCTAGGGTTCTTTACTCTTGCTTTGAACCATATCTGAGTAAGTGACAGATGGCCTGTGTTAGTTACATAAATATACAGATGGTACTGTCAGGTAGCTAGGCAGACATGAGCGGGTTCCACCCTGTCCTGGACAAGGTACTCCCCTTCTCCACACGCTCCCTTGTCACCAGATGGCAGAATGCTCCCCAAACCCCTCCTGTTTATGGTTCAGTCTCCTGCCTTATCAGGGCTAAACAAGCTGTAAAAAGCCCAATGGGGCTTCCACACCACCAACACAGGTTGGCTGCAGACACATGAAGACCCAGAAGGTGACCCAGAGCTACCTCCAGTTTATTATACCATAATTATAATAAATTGACATCATGGTTTCAGCCTGCCTCCTGCCCCAGGCCCCATGGGTTTTGCTTGGGTACTTACAGGTAAGCACCTGTGCACTAGGAAGAAGGTTATATAACTTGGGCCTGTCAATCAACATGTCAACTGACTGATCTAAGATTCAGGGAGGGACTTGCCACCATTTTAAAAACCAACTGTATGCTGGTGGGAATGTCAAATAGTTCAACCATTGTGGAAAGCAGTATGGAGGTTTCTCAAAAAGCTCAAAATAGAAATACCATTTGACCCAGGAATCCCACTCCTAGGAATTTATCCTAAGAATGCAGCAGCCCAGTTTGGAAAAGACAGATGCACCCTTCTGTTTACCGCAGCACTATTTACAATAGCCAAGAAATGGAAGCAACCTAAGTGTCCATCAGTAGATGAATGGATAAAGAAGATGTGGGACATATACACAATGGAATATTATTCAGCCATAAGAAGAAAACAAATCCTACCATTTGCAACAACATGGATGGAGCTGGAGGGTATTATGCTCAGTGAAATGAGCCAGGAGGAGAAAGACAAGTTTCAAATGATTTCACTCACACGTGGAGTATAAGAACAAAGAAAAAAACTGAAGGAACAAAACAGCAGCAGAATCACAGAACCCAAGAATGGACTAACAGGTACCAAAGGGAAAGGGAATGGGGAGGATGGGTGGAAAGGGAGGGATAAGGGGGGGAAAAAGAAAGGGGGCCTTTTGATTAGCATGTATAATGTGGGGGGGTCACAGGGAGGGATGTGCAACACAGAGAAGACAAGTAGTGACTCTACAGCATCTTACTATGCTGATGGACAGTGACTGCAATGGGGTTTGTTGGGGGGACTGGTGATGGGGGGAGTCTAGTAAACATAATGTTCCTCATGTAACTGTAGATTAATGATACCAAAATAAAAAAATATAAATAAATTAAAAAAAACGTAACCCTAATAGCAGGGCAGTTCTGGTTTCCAGACAGCCCACTCTGCACTCTTTTCGAGAGTGTACTTCGCTTTGCTTAATAAACTTCCACCACTTAAGACTGTTCTGTGTTTGTCTCTTGATTGAATTCTTTCTGACAAGGACTGAGAAAACAAAATGCACTCAACGCGTAGCAGTGTTACTCTGCCAGTTCCTACCTAAAGCCTCCCCAAGCCTCTCTGGGCATCTCCAGGGACTATCTTAGATGTGTCCTTAAACAAGTCCCATCTACCACAATCCACTAGAGTGCAGTCTTCATGTGGCTCCTTGAATGACATTATCAAACAGGTTCAGAGGCAAAGAGGGAAAATAGCCTGTCTGGATGGCTGCTGAGATCATTTGTGTGAGAGGACTCAGGAGGTACCTCTTTGGGGTTCCCAGAAACAACTGGGGAGACATTTGGATATTCTACACAATCAAGTGAGGATAGTCAGAGAAATACACTGCTTATTTTGGGGGTCACTGTGGCTGCCAGCCTCACAGCAGGAGCTGCTCCCTGCTGTTGGCTGCCAGGAGTCACATGGAGCCTGAACCACATGGCCCTGCAAGTGCCCTGTGGATGGAAAGAACACAGTTCCACACACGCACACCTGTACCACTGCCTGAACCAATGATCCCCAAGCAGGGCTCCGCTGTCCCACCAAGGGTTCAGAGGTTTCGTTGACAGATCCCTGCTTTCCGTGCTATGAGCCGTGGCTCTCTCCTAGGACTCAGAGGAAGCCAAGAGCTGACTCAGGATGAGCTCTGGCCCGGACTCTGTACTGCTCTGCATTCCTCTGGCTGCCCCTTAGGAATGATCTTTTTTTACCCCCACAAGCACGCTCCCACCTCTCGCCTTTGCATGATCACAGGTCCTTTGGATTCCATAATCAGCCATCTCAATACACGGCTTGCTTTTCACTTTGAAACTTTACAACTTGAAACCCAGGGAACTAAACTTTGCCCTCTGTCAAACTGCATCTGTTAATTGTGATATACTGCAGCACTGAATTTTGCTGGGCAATCATCCAGTTGTAAAAAAATGAGTGTGAACCTTCCATCTAAAATACTTGATGAAATTCTCCAGGCATCAACTTATTGAAAGCCCAAGCCACTGATCAGGTTGTAAAACTGTGTAATTCTCTCAAGTATCAGAAGTAGTTTAAAATTAAACTGAAAACTATATTAGGATAAATGTTAATTGTGATTCATAACCCAGCATGGAAAAGCCCATGGAGAAAATGCATCCCTGAACTCTCTTAATTCCTAGAGTTCTTCCCTCTAAAGTCAGAGGGCCAATCATCTCTTTGCTGACCTACATGGCCAGGAAGTGCTCATTTGTTATTGTTTTTACTTCCAAACAGTAGTTTATCATAACATACTTAATTTTATTATCTGAAAGAAGTACCTCAGCCTTGTATATTGACACAACTAACTGTAAATGTACCATAGAGAAAGGTCCCATACAATCTGGTCATTTATGGGTACAGTACTTGGGGGAAAAAAACTCTTAAAATTCTCTGTGACATGAATTAATAAAGTTCTCTGTAAGAGCTCTTGTTGAATTACAGCTGACAATAGTATGAACAGCAGTCACACCACTGAATTCTTTCCTGATCCAGCTTCATAATTCACCCTCTCCCATATGTCCTCTATTCTTAAGTGTGGAAGGCTTTTCTTAATAATAGTCACTTATGAGATCCTAATTGAGGATGTAAGGAGAAAGTTTAATAGCTGTTCCAAGACTCATGACACTGAACAAATGTGGATTTTAACAGTAAAAAACTTAGAATTGAGTATAGCTTCCATCAGACACTAAATGTATTATCCTAGGAAAGTTACTTGCTTTCTTTGAGTTTTAGCTTCTCAACTGTCAGTTGTTCAATAGATTCAGTCATTTGTAATCACTTTTATTATCTTTTAAAGTCCCCTTTAGGTACTGAGAGAGAGAGAGAGAGAGAGAGAGAGAGAGAGAGAGAGAATAAATCCTAGATGGAGAGGATGTTGTGTGGTAGTGGATGGAAATGTTATGGGCTGAACTGTGTCCCTTCAAAACAAATGTTGAGCTCTTAACCCCTAGTACCTCAGAATAGCATTATATTTGGAGATTAGATCTTTAAAGAGATACTTAAGGTACAATGAGGTCATATAGTAGGCCCTAATCTAATCTGAGTGGTCTCCTTATATGGGGAGGAGATTAGGACACAGACACCCAGAGAGAACATGGCCATTTATAAGACAAGGAGAGTCCTCAGAAAAAAATCTATGCTGTTGACACCTTCATCTAGCCTCCATAACTGTAAGAAAAGAAATGCCTATTGTTTAAGCCACTCAAGTCCATGGCACTTTGTGATGGTGGCCCTAGCAAACTAGTATAGGTGGATGGATGGATGGATGGACAGACGGATGGACAGACAGACAGATAGATAAATAGACAGACAGATAGATAATCTGCACAAGATAGACCTATTGTAATTAAGATTCTGGTGTTTAAGGTGAGCAAGCTAAGTAGGAAGCATCCCTTGTTGTAATGCTGCCCTGGCCATTGATCCTGATGTAGAAGTGCTGTATATAACAAAGATTTTGGTTGCATTTTCAAAATAAAAAGAAGTAATCAACTGAGAACTCTAAATCTCCAAATTTTGAAGCCACCAACAGGAGTTTCCACACACTCATGAGGAAATTATGAAAACAAGAGACTCCAGAATGATATAAACTCCTCATTGCCAACTAGACCTTGGGCCTGAGCAGAGCCCTGCTGAGCTGGGTGGACGTGTAAACAGGGAGGACTTCTGTTGCCCAGAGCAGGTGGCCCAAGATCTTAACAACAGGAAGGAAGGAAGGAAGGAAGGAGGAAGGGAGGGAGGGAGAGAGGGAAGAAGGAAGGAAGGAAGGAGGGAGGGAAGCAGGAGGGGAGAGAAAGAGGAAAGGGAGTTTCTTATGGCTTTCTTCTGGAGATTTCTTATCTATTCATGGAAGAATTAACTTTCAATGATTATTCTTTATACATTTTGAACTCTCCATCTCAGAACTGCCATATATTTATACCATGGACCAACCCAACTGAAGTGAACTGACATTTTAAATGCGTCATTTTGCACAGCAAAAACTATATCTGCAAGGGACTCTGAGTAGCAGACCACACTGCTACATCACCAAGAGTGAGTATTTCAGCAGCGGTGCACTAGGGTCTCTGACACTGCACATACTTAATCGATGAGATAGTCACTGGAGGGGCTTTTCCAAGTGTTATTTTCATAAACAACCAGATTAATATAGGGGCTTTTTCTTGCATTTGTTTGGAAAAATCTTGTCCCAATTATATAACATTCAACTCTACTGCGTAGGAATATGTTAAAGTCTTTGCTCTGAGTTGTTGACACTTAGCCTTTAATCTTATCTTGTCTGAAGCAAAAAGCATGCATAATTTTATTTCATTTTCCTTTTAATATAGAAAGTGCTTCAGGTCAAAGAACTGGAGAAAATGTGAATGTTGACCCTATATATTGCTTTTAGCTATTTGCGGCTTCCTATGTACTTACTCTAGTGTGGACTTTTTCTTCTTTACTTCCTTCCCTCACAAGCTGTTAGGATTGTATCAATGTATTATTCTAACCTTGAAGGAACAGCTTGGTTTGCCTACAGCCCACCAGATTTTAAAAATCATAGAGTTCCACCAGGAGTCAAGCTTTCACAGTCACAAATCTGAGGGGCCTTCCTGGGAGCCTCCTCAGAAGGTCCTTGGGCTGCCCAGCATGGCCGGTTTTCCGTGTCATCCTTTCCCTTTTCCAGCCAAATATCTTTGAAAGGAAAAAAGAGGTCTCTCTGAATGCACCCATTTCTCTCGCAAATAATTATGTTTAATGAATTCCTTATTAGGCCAAATCCAATGCACTAAAATATCGGTCGAGCATGTCATTCCGCATAAAAGCGGTTTGAAAATAGCCAGTGGCTGGTGCGAGGAAGGGATATGTGAATAGAGTGGATGAGGAGTTTCTCACTGGTGGCTGGAGGTCCACTTTGGCCGCGCTGTTTGCAGATTTGGGCTGAGCTGTACATCACACTGTTCATGTAAAGAAAAAGCGACTGTTCTCCCCAAGTGCCCCTTCCCCGCTCCAAATGGCCGCAATCAGCTGCCCCAAGACCCTAATTGCCACAGCCTATTAGAACTAATGAGACTTCCAGGGCAGAAGCCAAGGGTAAAATCGACATCTCACAACATGAAAGGTCAATATCCACATATACTGCTCGTGAGTGCAAAGGGCACATCACTTGGTGGCTCATTACTGCGGGTGGACCCATGGGAAAAATGTCATTCTGCAGAGAGGCTTTCTCAGGATGTGGCCGCAAAAGCTACAAAAGATAAGGACTTGCCTGTGGAACCCGCTCAACTAATGAGAGCTGAAAATTGTTTGAAACATCCCAATGACCTCCCAGATGGGGGATGCTGATTAAGGTGGCTACATGAGGCTCCTTTCTTGTCTGACAGCCCACTGAGGAGCTTTGCTCAGATGTGACTAACAGGCCGTGAAGGTGTCTCCATCTTCTCTGACATGGTCCAGGCGTTGGGCAAAACAAACACAAAAAGTAAGTCCAAACTGACATGCATGTTTTAGTTTTCAGAGACATGTTTTGGGAAAAGAGCGCCAGTGGGGCCATTAGCTGTGATTCCTTTATGGCAAAGGGGGTTTGTAACTACTTGCGTGACTAATCGCATGACTGCGCTGGGGGTGAGCCAAAGGCAAATTTAGGTCTTGAACCCTTGACAAAACAACTCTGCTGTTCTGTGGGTGAAATTCTATGGAGCTTCATGCGTAATTAAATGAAAATTTCAGAAGAGTCTACACCTCAATCAATCAATGCTGATATGTCACACAATGGAAGGATTTTTATAACATCAAAATACATCCATGAAACAATGGAGCAATGAAGCCAGATTTTTGTTTGCTTTGTTCAACATTTTCTGAAACAGAGAATTCACAGACGAAATCCTGGAGTTCTCTTGACCTCTACATAGTGCCTGGGACTCTGAAAAGAGATCGTCATTATGGGTGTCCTGCCCCTGTCTCATCCTAGAGATGAGTATGGGAGTGCATCTCATACTGACTGGCTTAACTCCTTCTCCAGCAAAACCAGAAGTAACACCTGTCCATTTGCCACTTCAGTTTGAGAATGAATCATATCTTCCCAAAACAGTCAGATCTCCTCATAAGAAAAGCTTATCGCTATATTAAATAAGATTATGCAAGAGTTTTTATAAGGTGATTTAGGATATTTTTTTTCAAGCATTTCTCCCTGGTTGTACTAGTTGTCAATTGCTTTATAACAAATTATCACAAAACATAGTGGTTTAAACAATGATGAACTTTTATTATCTCACATAGTTTCTGTGGGCAACCTCATAACACTGTAGACAAGATATTGACCAGAGCTGTGATATCATGTGAAGGCTTGTCAGGGACTTTCAAGGTGGGCTCACCCACATGGCTGGCTAATTAGTGTTAGTTGTATTCAGAAGGTCTCAGCTCTTTGCCATGACAGCTTTACAACATGACAGCTCGCTTCCCCCAAAGTAACAATCCAAAAAAAAGATAGAAGCTTTAACTTCTTTTATGACCGAGCCCCAGACATTATACCATCATATCCACGCTATTCTAGTGGTCGCACAGTTCAGCCTATTCAAGGTGGGAAGGGAATGGGGGTGTATACAAGGAGACAAGAATCTTTCGGAGCCATCTTGGAAACTGGGTAACACAATACTTTTTAAAACATTAAAAGTATATAAGGCTGATTTAAAAATATAAGGAATATGATTGTTGATCTAGGTAACCAGAATTCTATGAGGGAGAGAAAAATAAAGAACACCCAGGTAAAATTTCTGAAGAAAATATACTCCGTTCAGCTAAAAAGATTTTCTTATACCAATCCATGCTTATATACTGTGCCTGTAAGACCAAAGTGAAGAGATGAATTAAGAGATTATTCAAGATGTTGTAACCACAATGTTGCTCATGTGAAACTTTCATAATATTGCATATCAGTGATACCTTAATTTTAAAAAAAGAGATTATTCAGGAGTTGATCTGGATAGATTTAAAAACAACATTTTAAAAAATAACTTACTCGAGGAGGGGCGGAAGATGGCGGCGTGAGTAGAGCAGCGGAAATCTCCTCCCAAAACAACATATATCTATGAAAATATAACAAAGACAACCCTTCCTAGAATAAAGACCAGAGGACACAGGACAATATCCAGACCACATCCGCACCTGAGAGAACCCAGCGCCTCGCGAAGGGGGTGAGATACAAGCCCCGGACCGGCGGGAGCCGAGCACCCCTCCCCCCAGCTACCGGCGGGAGAAGAGTAGGCAGAGCGGGAGGGAGACGGAGCCCAGGACTGCCGAACACCCAGCCCCCGCCATCCGGGCCAGAGTGCAGGGCCCTCGATACTAGGAAAACAGGGCAGCAAGAACAGTGAGCAGGCACTGGAGGCTGGGCGACAGAGGACATAAGAAAAGCGCGCGACCATTTTTTTTTGCTTCTTTGCTGTTTTGTTTTGGCAAGCGCTTTTTGGAAGTCTTAAAGGGATAGGGACCCCAATACTAGGGAAACAGGGCAGAAAGACCGGTGAGCAGAGGCCTGAGGCTGTCACCGCAGAATAAAGAAAAACGAACGGCCACCTTTTTTTTTTTTTTTTTTAATTAAAAACTTTTTTTTTTTTTTTAATTAAAAAAATTTTTTTTCTTTTTTTTTTTGGTGGGCGTTGTTTTGTTTTGGCGGATGCTTTTTGGAAGTCTTAAAGGGGCAGGGCGGGCCACTTAATCCAGAGGTAGGGAATCCGGGATCTCTGGGCACCCTAACCCCTGGGCTGCAGGGAGCAGGGAGGCCCCTTACGGAGATAAATAGCCTCCCGGCCGCTCCTGCTCCAACGCGACTCCACCACTTTGGAGTAGCTGCCCGAGCTAGGCCACGCCCACAGCAACAGCGGAGATTAACTCCATAGCAGCCGGGCAGGAAGCAGAAGCCCTGTCTGCGCACAGCTGCGCAGCACAAGCCACTAGAGGCCGCTGTTCTCCCAGGAGAGGAAGGCCACAAACCAACAAGAAAGGAAGTCCTTCCAGCCGTCACTCGTCCCAGCTCTGCAAACTATTCCTATCACCATGAAAAGGCAAAGCTACAGGCAGACAAAGATCACAGAGACAACACCAGAGAAGGAGACAGACCTAACCAGTCTCCCTGAAAAAGAATTCAAAATAAGAATCATAAACATGCTGACAGAGATGCAGAGAAATATGCAAGAGAAATGGGATGAAGTCCGGAAGGAGATCACAGATGCCAGAAAGGAGATCGCAGAAATGAAACAAACTCTGGAAGAGTTTATAAGCAGAATGGATGGGATGCAAGAGGCCATTGATGGAATTGAAACCAGAGAACAGGAACGCATAGAAGCTGACATAGAGAGAGACAAAAGGATCTCCAGGAATGAAACAATATTAAGAGAACTGTGTGACCAATCAAAAAGGAACAATATCTGTATTATAGGGGTCCCAGAAGAAGAAGAGAGAGGAAAAGAGATGGAAAGTATCTTAGAAGAAATAATTGCTGAAAACTTCCCCAAACTGGGGGAGGAAATAATCGAACAGACCACGGAAATACACAGAACCCCCAACAGAAAGGATCCAAGAAGGGCAACACCAAGACACATAATAATTAAAATGGCAAAGATCAAGGACAAGGAAAGAGTGTTAAAGGCAGCTAGAGACAAAAAGGTCACCTATAAAGGGAAACCCATCAGGCTAACATCAGATTTCTCAACAGAAACCCTACAGGCCAGAAGAGAATGGCATGATATATTTAATACAATGAAACAGAAGGGCCTTGAACCAAGGATACTGTATCCAGCACGACTATCATTCAAATATGACGGTGGGATTAAACAATTCCCAGACAAACAAAAGCTGAGGGAATTTGCTTTCCACAAACCACCTCTACAGAACATCTTACAGGGACTGCTCTAGATGGGAGCGCTCCTAGAAAGAGCACAGCACAAAACACCCAACATATGAAGAATCGAGGAGGAGGAACAAGAAGGGAGAGAAGAAAAGAATCTCCAGACAGTGTATATAACAGCTCAATAAGCGAGCTAAGTTAGGCAGTAAGATACTAAAGAGGCTAACCTTGAACCTTTGGTAACCACGAATTTAAAGCCTGCAATGGCAATAAGTACATATCTTTCAATAGTCACCCTAAATGTTAATGGGTTGAATGCACCAATCAAAAGACACAGAGTAACAGAATGGATAAAAAAGCAAGACCCATCTATATGCTGCTTACAAGAAACTCACCTCAAACCCAAAGACATGTACAGACTAAAAGTCAAGGGATGGAAAAACATATTTCAAGCAAACAACAGTGAGAAGAAAGCAGGGGTTGCAGTACTAATATCAGACAAAATAGACTTCAAAACAAAGAAAGTAACAAGAGATAAAGAAGGACACTACATAATGATAAAGGGCTCAGTCAAACAAGAGGATATAACCATTCTAAATATATATGCACCCAACACAGGAGCACCAGCATATGTGAAACAAATACTAACAGAACTAAAGGGGGATATAGACTGCAATGCATTCATTCTAGGAGACTTCAACACACCACTCACCCCAAAGGATTGATCCACTGGGCAGAAAATAAGTAAGGACACAGAAGCACTGAACAACACAGTAGAGCAGATGGACCTAATAGACATCTATAGAACTCTACATCCAAAAGCAGCGGGATATACATTCTTCTCAAGTGCACATGGAACATTCTCCAGAATAGACCACATACTAGGCCACAAAAAGAGCCTCAGAAATTCCAAAAGATTGAAATCCTACCAACCAACTTTTCAGACCACAAAGGCATAAAACTAGAAATAAACTGTACAAAGAAAGCAAAGAGGCTCACAAACACATGGAGGCTTAACAACACGCTCCTAAATAATCAATGGATCAATGACCAAATCAAAATGGAGATCCAGCAATATATGGAAACAAATGACAACAACAACAACACTAAGCCCCAACTTCTGTGGGACACAGCAAAAGCAGTCTTAAGAGGAAAGTATATAGCAATCCAAGCATATTTAAAAAAGGAAGAGCAATCCCAAATGAATGGTCTAATGTCACAATTATCGAAATTGGAAAAAGAAGAACAGATGAGGCCTAAGGTCAGCAGAAGGAGGGACATAATAAAGATCAGAGAAGAAATAAATAAAATTGAGAAGAATAAAACAATAGCAAAAATCAATGAAACCAAGAGCTGGTTCTTCGAGAAAATAAACAAAATAGATAAGCCTCTAGCCAGACTTATTAAGAAGAAAAGAGAGTCAACACAAATCAACAGTATCAGAAACGAGAAAGGAAAAATCACGACGGACCCCACGGAAATGCAAAGAATTATTGGAGAATACTATGAAAACCTATATGCTAACAAGCTGGGAAACATAGGAGAAATGGACAACTTCCTAGAAAAATATAACCTTCCAAGATTGACCCAGGAAGAAACAGAGAATCTAAACAGACCAATTACCAGCAACGAAATTGAAGCGGTAATCAAAAAACTATCAAAGAACAAAACCACCAGGCCAGATGGATTTACCTCGGAATTTTATCAGACATACAGGGAAGACATAATACCCATTCTCCTTAAAGTTTTCCAAAAAATAGAGGAGGAGGGGATACTCCCAAACTCATTCTATGAAGCTAACATCACCCTAATACCAAAACCAGGCAAAGACCCCACCAAAAAAGAAAACTACAGACCAATATCCCTGATGAACGTAGATGCAAAAATACTCAACAAAATATTAGCAAACCGAATTCAAAAATACATCAAAAGGATCATACACCATGACCAAGTGGGATTCATCCCAGGGATGCAAGGATGGTACAACATTCGAATGTCCATCAACATCATCCACCACATCAACAAAAAGAAAGACAAAAACCACATGATCATCTCCATAGATGCTGAAAAAGCATTTGACAAAGTTCAACATCCATTCGTGTTAAAAACTCTCAGCAAAATGGGAATAGAGGGCAAGTACCTCAACATAATAAAGGCCATCTATGATAAACCCACAGCCAACATTATATTGAACAGCGAGAAGCTGAAAGCATTTCCTCTGAGATCGGGAACTAGACAGGGATGCCCACTCTCTCCACTGTTATTTAACATAGTACTGGAGGTCCTAGCCACGGCAATCAGACAAAATAAAGAAATACAAGGAATCCAGATTGGTAAAGAAGAAGTTAAACTGTCACTATTTGCAGATGACATGATACTGTACATAAAAAACCCTAAAGACTCCACCCCAAAACTACTAGAACTGATATCAGAATACAGCAAAGTTGCAGGATACAAAATCAACACACAGAAATCTGTGGCTTTCCTATACACTAACAATGAACCAACAGAAAGAGAAATCAGGAAAACAACTCCATTCACAATTGCATCAAAAAAAATAAAATACCTAGGAATAAACCTAACCAAAGAAGTGAAAGACTTATACTCTGAAAACTACAAGTCACTCTTAAGAGAAATTAAAGGGGACACTAACAGATGGAAACTCATCCCATGCTTGTGGCTAGGAAGAATTAATATCGTTAAAACGGCAATCCTGC
Organism: Manis pentadactyla; assembly: GCF_030020395.1. Classification (NCBI taxonomy): domain Eukaryota; kingdom Metazoa; phylum Chordata; class Mammalia; order Pholidota; family Manidae; genus Manis; species Manis pentadactyla. The sequence continues at coordinate 205,500,292 of NC_080020.1, read as the reverse complement.
CCAAAAAAATATATAGATTTGATGCAATCCCTATGAAACTACCAGCAACATTCTTCAATGAACTGGAACAAATAATTCAAAAATTCATATGGAAACACCAAAGACCCCAAATAGCCAAAGCAATCCTGAGAAAGAAGAATAAAGTAGGGGGGATCTCACTCCCCAACTTCAAGCTCTACTATAAAGCCATAGTAATCAAGACAATTTGGTACTGGCACAAGAGCAGAGCCACAGACCAATGGAACAGACTAGAGAAGCCAGACATTAACCCAGACATATATGGTCAATTAATATTTGATAAAGGAGCCATGGACATACAATGGCGAAATGACAGTCTCTTCAACAGGTGGTGCTGGCAAAACTGGACAGCTACATGTAGGAGAATGAAACTGGACCATTGTCTAACCCCGCATACAAAAGTAAACTCAAAATGGATCAAAGACCTGAATGTAAGCCATGAAACCATTAAACTCTTGGAAGAAAACATAGGCAAAAACCTCTTAGACATAAACATGAGTGACCTCTTCTTGAACATATCTCCCCGGGCAAGGAAAACAACAGCAAAAATGAGTAAGTGGGACTATATTAAGCTGAAAAGCTTCTGTACAGCAAAAGACACCACCAATAGAACAAGAAGGATCCCTACAGTATGGGAGAATATATTTGAAAATGACACATCCGATAAAGGCTTGACGTCCAGAATATATAAGGAGCTCACACGCCTCAACAAACAAAAAACAAATAACCCAATTAAAAAATGGGCAGAGGAACTGAACAGACAGTTTCTCCAAAAAAGAAATACAGATGGCCAACAGACACATGAAAAGATGCTCCACATCCATCACTAATTATCAGAGAAATGCAAATTCAAACTACAATGAGGTATCACCTCACACCAGTAAGGATGGCTGCCATCCAAAAGACAAACAACAACAAATGTTGGCGAGGCTGTGGAGAAAGGGGAACCCTCCTACACTGCTGGTGGGAATGTAAGTTAGTTCAACCATTGTGGAAAGCAGTATGGAGGTACATCAAAATGCTCAAAACAGACTTACCATTTGACCCAGGAATTCCACTCCTAGGAATTTACCCTAAGAACGCAGCAATCAAGTTTGAGAAAGACAGATGCACCTCTATGTTTATTGCAGCACTATTTACAATAGCCAAGAATTGGAAGCAACCTAAATGTCCATCAATAGATGAATGGATAAAGAAGATGTGGTACATATACACAATGGAATACTACTCAGCCATAAGAAAAGGGCCAATCATTTGCAGCAACATGGATGGAGCTGGAGGGTATTATGCTCAGTGAAACAAGCCAAGCGGAGAAAGAGAAATACCAAATGATTTCACTTATCTGTGGAGTATAAGAACAAAGGAAAAACTGAAGGAACAAAACAGCAGCAGAATCACAGAACTCAAGAATGGACTAACAGGTACCAAAGGGAAAGGGACTGGGGAGGATGGGTGGGTAGGGAGGGATAAGGGGGGGAGAAGTAGGGGGGTATTAAGATTAACATGCATGGGGGGGTAGGAGAAAAGGGAGGGCTGTACAACACAGAGAAGGCAAGTAGTGATTCTACAACATTTTGCTATGCTGATGGACAGTGACTGTAAAGGGGTTTATAGGGGAGACCTGGTATAGGGGAGAGCCTAGTAAACATAATATTCGTCATGTAAGTGTAGATTAGTGATACCAAAAACAAAGCAAAAAAAAAAAAAAAAGGGCAATTCCTGTGTGGTAACCTCCAACGAGTTCTACACAAGGGTATAAAGGGCATATAAAAGTGTAGGCAAAGGGTCTGTTTGTGTTTATACAGAGGATCAAAGCCTAATTGGGCTACCCTGAAAATGAACTAAGATACGATATGAAAAAGAACTTCCAACATCTGCACTCTCTGGAAGACACATGCCAGAAGATGATCATCAAAAAACCCCAACAAAGATCCACGCACTGCTACAGCTGTAGATGCACTCATCCCACCAGTTCCTGGACTTGCCATGGGAATGAGGAAGGAGATATCTAAGCTGGCCTGTGCATACAGTAAAACAACAAATTGGACTGGATCTATACTGTTGGAACTCAACCAATAATTAGGAGAAGTGCAAATTGTAGCGCTCCAAAATCTTACAACTACAGACTATTTACTGTTAAAAGAACATAAGGGAGGTGAACATTCCCCAGGAATGGGTTGTTTTAATTTGTCTGATTTCTCTCAGACTGTTCAAGTTCAGTTGGACAATATCCACCATATCATAGATAAGTTTTCACAAATGCCTAAGGTGCCTAACTGGTTTTCTTGGTTTCACTGGAGATGGCTGTTAATTACAGATATGCTTTGGTTATGTAACTATACTCCTATTATGTTAATGTGTGTATGCAATTTAAGTAGTAGCTTAAAACCTATACATGCTGAAGTTACTCTACAAGAAGATATGTCAAAGAAATAATCAATCTTCCCATGTTTTCTTCCACCTGCTACTTCTATAGCTTTTCTTCTTCCTTCCTAATTACAACCCTTAAATAGAATTCGTGCCTCATATCAAATTTACCGAGTATCATAATTCTTCCAAGTGGTAAAGATACCTCAAGACAAATGCTGGGCATAGAAGCCACAGGGCATAAATATGCAAAGAAGTAAAAAGCTAACCTTTTCAAACAATAAGGCTTCCCTCTCACTTACCAACTTCACATTTCCCTGTATGGCCCCGGAAGATGACTGGTTAGCCAGAGACGGGTAAGATTCCTCAAGGGAGGAACAACCTAAGACAGGCACAGTCGCAGGGGGGCCATCAGGTGAGAAATTGGGGATCAACAGAGGTGAGGCTTAGAACCTCACCCCCCCGTTCTGAGAGAAATCTTCTGCATATGTGGATGTTTTATTGCCCTTGTCTAGCTTGGATTAACACATAGTCTACAGGCACACACCTGATCATCTACATTTGCTCTCTTACAACACTAAACTATGTTTTCTACCTTTATCTTGTATCTACCTACCACTTCAGCATTTTATTAAAAATAATAATAATAAAGAGAGAAATGTGGTATCCACATATAAATCAAGTATAAAAACCAAATGAGTATTCATATTTGAACTGACTGTTTAGAGTTCATAATGCATGAGCAAAACCGAAGGTTTCTGCGATGACTGCCCTTGTACTGTTCACTATGTAACTTATTCATTATGTAAGAATTTGTTCTACATGTAAGAACTTGTTTGTTATGCCTCAGAAGATTGGAGACTGACGAAAATTAGGCTTGGGGTGGATTAATGATTGTGCATTGAGCATTGACTCCCCTATACAGAATTTTATTGTCTTTAACAACCATTTGATCAATAAATATGAGAGATGCCCTCACAAAAACGCAAAAAAAAAAAAAAAAAAAAAAGGACAGACTTCCAATGGTAAAATAAATAAGTAACCGGGATGTAATGTATAGCATAAGGAATATAGTCAAGATATTGTAACCGCTTGGTAGGGTGATAGCTGGAACCTAGAATTATGTATATAAATGTTCTACCACTGTGTTGTACACTTGAAACTAATGTAATGTAATACTGTGCATCAACTACCCTTCAATAAAAAATAATTATTTAAAAAAAATAAATAAATAACTTACTCTTTTGACCTCAAGAGCAGGATTTTTTTACCTAAAACATTAAGAAAATTGCAGTCTCTCTTTTTTGGTGCATATCCATGGAGTGTTCTACACTCACTCACCAATGTGCCAGGCACAAAGAATTCAAGAGTATTAAAGTAGAAAAAATCTGAATCACCTAATTCTAGAATCCATTTTAAGAAAGACCCACCTCTTCAGAGAAAGGTACTTGATAAATCTATTCAGGAAAAGTTGAGTCCCTATGAACATGGTTGTGGCCAAGGTTTATATAGTTCTGTATTTTAGAACTAAATTGATTTATAAAATGTATCAATATTTTCTCTCATAAAAAAACTCTTATTTAAGCACTTGATGAACTAGTTTGATAAGTCAACTTTTCTTGTCTCTCTGTAGAAATATATGGTAGACTTGCTCACTAATTTAGTATTACCAAAAGATTAGATATTCCATGCTTCAATTTATATTGAATTCTTACTTTCTGAATAACAAACACAAAATTCTTAGACCTCCTTTCTTTAAATTAACTTCCATCATCAACACCAGAAGTTGGTTTTCTTTTCTAGGCCATTTTCATCAAAAAAACAGAATTTTCATTACTTCCTAAGAGTTACTAAATGTACATTAATGAGTAGAGAATTCCTGTGGCTGATTTAAGAGGTATATTCTAGGTAGTCAGCTGAGATCAACCACAACTTCGTAAGATTCAAGACTCAAATTCCTGGCAAATTACTCTATGTTGTGTACTTTCAAAATCATATACGAGGAATCAAAATCACAAATGTAAATCCACACATGCCAAGGGGTACTGCTGCTGCACATCTTCTAAATAAAGTAATGAAAGTTAAAGCTGTGTATTTATAAGAAACAATTTAACCACTATTGAAATTGTTCATTTAATTGATCTACACATGTTATACAGAGCTAAAACTTAGGTCCAAATAGCTATATATATTAGTCTCTTCTTTCATTGAAATATTTGCACTCAAGGTTATCTAATTAATGATGTAACAGGAGTAGTAATGTTCTTAGCACAATTAATGGAAATAAGGAAGTCAAGGAAAAGTAATTCCAGTGAAGTAATAAATTTAGAATTGGTAACTTCGTTTTGAGGTACTTGTATATTAAAAGTGATGTCCAACAAGAAAGTATTGATACGAACCCAGCACTAGCTCACCTTATGGACTAAGAACTGAGATAATTATATATTTGGAGGGAGTATAGTAGGACTAAAATAAAAGTCACTAGTAAATGCTCAAAAAGATCAGGACACAGCAAGAATTTTGGAGTCAGAATCCAAGTTCAGATCTATTAGATACCAAAGCTTATATTTTTTCATTCTTTGGAACAAAGTCCTAAAAACTAGTATGGCTCACTGGAGGTCATTTTTACGGTTATAGGCCAAGTATTTAACTTCAGGCTATTTCTCTTTGCTTATGAGGTAAACAAACCCAACCTATTACTGTTTCTTTTGCTCTAAGGCCCTTTCATTAAAAAAAAAAAAAAAAGGTTGCTTATGAGACTAGACTATTCACTATAACAAACAGCTCCAAAATCTCATTGAATTAACATACTAAAATTTTATTTTGCTTCACACAAAGTTCAATGCAATGTCCCTGGTGGAGCAGTTGTCCTCTCCAAGTGGTGACTTGGGGGTCCAGGCTCCGTCCACTCTCGGGATGTCACCTCTTCAATGGGAGACTCCCAAAGTCACCATGAAGGGTAAAAAAGCACAGGGAAAGCACTTGGGGTGCTCAGCCACCTTTGCCTGGAAGTGACAGTCACTCCAGCTCACATTCTACTGGCCAGAACTAGTCACACAGCCCAACCCAGATGCATGAGGACTGGGAAATGTCATTACTGGCTGGGCAATATACTGCACTATGGAAAAAAGCATGAGTCACTGATGACCAACTGGCTGTCTGCCATGTTTGTTTTGTTTTTCATATGCTTTTCACTTTAAAGAATGATTTGCATCAACTAAATGAAATAATAAGGTTATTTGGGTACATCTTTTAAATAAAAACATTAATAACAGCACTTTTTAGTTTTGAGTGACTTCTGACACACTTTGGCTCATTGGTTCTCACACGGCAGTCCAATGCAAATGGTACTAGATCATCTCCCAGAATGGATGTTGTCTGCTGTGTTAGGCACAGCATCATAGTCCTATATTGGACAATGTGTTATCATGATTCATTTATCAGCACAACTCTAAATATAATAGATGTATTTCAAATAATAAGAGATATTTAGGATATAAAGCATAAAAATTTTAAACAACAGAAGATGAAAAAATAGGATATGAATTAAAACCTGAGCCTGTGATAAATTTGCTTTCAGTCAAAAAGATGTATGAGAAGAAGAAAAGGAAGAAGGAGGGAAAGAAGAAAGAAGAGGAGACTTTTTTCTGACTTTTAACACCAACAGTTTAACAATAATTGTGAGACTCACAAGATTTAACATTAATGTCAAAATATTTTGTCTCCTACCCCAACTTCTCCAACCTAAATAAATGGAGAGATACAGCATGGTTCAGAGATTAGAAAACTATAGTATTTAAATGGCAATGCTGCCAAATTCTCCCCAGGTTTCAACACAATTAAAATTTCTACAGGCATTTTTATAGAAATTGACAAGCTGATTCTAAGATTTATATGGAGCTTCAAAGAATCTAGAATAGCCACAGCAATTTGATCAAAGAACATAGTTTGAGGACTTACTATATTTGATTACAATACTTACTATAAAACTATAGTAATTCAGGCTGTTTGGTGTTTAGGCATAGGAATACAGATCAGTGGAACAGAATAGAGTCAAGAAAAATTCCAACTGATTTTTGACAAAGGCAAATTCCATGATGCCAAGGCAATTAGAAAGGAAGCTTTTCCATAAATATTCAGTCAACTAAGTAACCATATTAAAAAGTAAACATCAATCCTTACTATTATAGACAAAAAATCAACTCAAATGTATCCAATAGCTTAATGTGAAATCTGAAACTATGAAACTTCTGGAAAAGTATTTGCGACTTTAGGGCAGGGAAAGATGTCTTAGATATGACATCAAAAGCACTATCCATAAAATAAAACGTATTGATAATTAAATTTTATCAAAATTTAAACCTGCTCTTTGAAAGGCACCAATAAGAAAACAAAACAAAACAAAACAAAGAATCAAATAAAATACTGGTAGAAAGTATTCACAGCACATTTATCTGATAAAGGATCTCCATCCAAAATATATAGAGAACTCCTAGAATTCAAAATGATATGAACAGACACTTCACCAAAGAAAAGATATGAATGGCCAATAAATACTTGAAAAGTTGTTCAACATCATTAGTCATTGTTGTGACATATGTATAACAATATAAAAGCCACAATGAGATACCACTACACACCCATTAGACTGGCTGAGATTAAAAAGATTAAACATACCAAGTGTTTTCAATTATGTGGAGAAACTGATGATAGAAATATAAAATGAAATATAAAAGAAATATAAAAACCTATTTCACTTTTAAGTATTTAACCAAAAGGAACAAAATGTATGTCCACATGAAGATTGTGCATGAATGTTCTTACCAGCTTCATTTGCCATAGCTAAAAATTAGAAACAATCCAAATGTCCATCAATAGGTAAATGCATTCATAGACTGTAGTACATCTATACAAGGGAATGCTATTCACCAATAAAAGGGATGCACTGCTGATATACACAACAACATGGCTGAATCTCAAAATCATTATGCTAAACGAAAGAAACCAGACAAAAATAGGCAGACACCTGGCCTCAAGTCCCAACTCCATCTGGCTCTGCAACACTGAGCAAGTGACTTAATCTCTACCTGCTTTAGTTTTCTCACCAGTTAAATAGGAATAATAGTAATAATAATTGCAACCACTTATGTTTCAAGGTCTTTATTAGTAGTATGTCATTTAATCCTCACAGCTCCATGATAATTGAGATAATGCATGTTTAGCATTTACCACAATACTCAATAAATTATAGTTGTTATTATTACTTTCTAATTTCTTATTAATAATAAATAAATATAAGACAAAACCCAATGATGTGAAAGGCACTGTGTAAGTCCCATCAGAGAGACAGTAAGAAGAGTAAGACAGAGTCCCTATCCTCTAGAATCTTACAATATAGGATTGTAAACAAAACACACACAGGTAACTGTAACACAGGATATAGCATTAAAAAGAAGCAAATACATTGCTATGAGAGAGGATTGTGGAAAATCTCCTAGAGAAAATAGTGCTTCAGCTGGGCATGGAAGGATGGTGGCAACTCACCAGGAAAACCTGCTAAGGGATAAAGCAACTCTACACATAATAGCATGAAGAAAGCCGGCGGGAGCATTGAGAACAACAGCAACAGTGCAGTATCAGTGGAGCACAGGTTGTGTGAAAACGTGAGCGAAGAGGATCAGATTTTGGAAGGCCTTGAGCAGTAGGCAAGGCATCTGAGACTCAGTCTGAATGCACTGGGGCACGCTTGCTTGTTTTGAGCCAAGCAGTGAGACTGTGTTGTCTTAGCAGGATTACTAGGCAGAGACACGGCCAAAGGACAGATGAGAGGTGGAAGGAGCTTGGGAGAAGTTTTTGTGATGACTAAGCGGAGCTTGAAGGGAGGTGGTGTCTGAAAGAATGAAAGGTATGTAAGAGTAATTCTAAGGTAGCATCAAGTTGATATAATGACTAATTAAAGTGGACCAGATGAGAGAAAGAAGTTCAAGGGACTTCAAAGTGGCAAACCTGCTTGACTGGGAAGATGGGAAATCCATTAGTAGAAGTATGAAAGTCAAGAATAAAAGAACCTTTGAGCAGGATACAAGAAGTACTAACAATTAAGGGGGAAAAAATAAATACTTCGATCACATTAAAATTAACACTTCGTTCATCCCCAAAACACCATTAAGAGAATGAAAAGCAAACCAGAGTGGTGGGAAATACCTAACAAAGGATTAATTTCCAGAATATATAAAGAATTAGTATAAACTAATTTGAAAAAAAGACATCCCAATAGAAAATTAGAAAACACTCAAATAGGCACTTCACGGGATAATATGTAAAGGGACAATAAATATTAAAAAGTTGCTCAATTTTATTAGTCTTTAATATGTTACCTTTGGGACAAAGTGGATAAGGAGCACACGGGATCTCACAGAATTATTTCTTATAAGTGCATGTGGATCTGTATTGTCTCAAAATAAAATGTGTTTTTAATGCTTCACACTCTCCATAGTAGACCTTTGTTATTTGAGAATAATATGTCCAAACCTTCAGAAATCCCCAAATACCAGAAAATGAACAGGCTTTCTCCCACATCACAATTCCTCTAGAATAACACGTCCCTTGCACACTCCTCAGCTCTCCTCACCCCATTTTCACCTTCAGCTGGAGTTTCACCCTCCCCATCTGTTCCCTTCCACGGCACCATCCTATTACCCCAGTCGCTGCACCCCGGACAGATCAAGAGCCGTGGAACTGCTTCAGGGCGCAGTAGATGCCAGGTCCTGGGCTGCTCAACCTGGCACCTTAGTAAAACACCAAATTGCTTCAAAGATTAGTGAGAACCATGGTGTTAAATTTGCAGGTGCCAAGAGCATGCTGTGTTATTTTCTTTCTTTTTCATGAATTAAAATGGGTCACTGATATCTATTCAGATGTATCAAAGACTTACATGATGCTGGGTAGGAATTATTCAGAAGGGAAGATAATGAAAGCCCTCTGTTCATGGTTCAGATCTCTCACAGTCTTAAGTTTGTTTGTATATTTCAGTGGAGAGCTACATCCAAGATCTTCATCTCATTCCATTCAACCTATAAAGTTAAACCCTAGTCACACCTAGGTAAAAGGACCGTACATTTACATAAGGTGTTGCCTTAGCTCTCACTACCATTAACAAAAATACCACAAACTGGGGAGCTTATAAACAACAAAAATGTGTGGCACACAGGTCTGGAGGCCGGAAGTCCGAGATCACATGCCCGGGTGGTTGTGTTCTGTCGAGGCCCACTTCCTGGGTTACAGACTTCTGTCTTCCCCTGTAACTCCAAGGTAGAAGGGACTAGAGAGCTCTCGGCGACTCTTCTATAAGGGTACTCATCCTGGGTCACTTTCTTAATGATGTTTTTTGTTTTTTGTTTTTTTGCCACTGTCAGAACCTCACTGTCTCCTCAGGTGGGTTGGCACATGCTGGAGGCAATGGGGAAAAACGTAAATGGATCTGCCTACTGGCACAGGCTGAGGCGAGGGGCGGTCCTCGGCAGGCACAGACTCAGAAAGAGCCCTCAGCAAGCACCGGGCGCAGCTGCACACGGGGCCCACAGGCTGTCACTGAGTGCCTCTGAGCACCTCCCCAGATGAGGTCTCAGCTGGACGCCAGAACTGTTTTTTTAACCCTAACAAGACCTGTCATTAAGTGTTACTGGAGCCTGACTTTGCCTCTTTCCCTCTGGGCCTCACTAGTGGAGGTCAAGGGTCACATCAATCCTCAACACAGGCTTCTGGGGCCCCAGGCTTTTGTTCACCAGTCCTCACGGGCTGCTCTTGGCCCCTGCGGGACACAAGAAACCAGTGAACCGTGGTCCTTAGCAAATAGGACCCCCAAGGCCAGCCAGCAGCAACCGTCTATGATATTTACAGCTTTCTGCCCATACCGATTAACCACAGGGAGTGAAAAATGGAACTCCTTTGTCTGGTAAACTTATGTCATTCCTTGTTAAAACAAATCGGGAACAAATCTGGATTTTGCTGGGAAACAATTTTTGCTTCTACAGACAGTCTTGGATAAGAATGGGAGCACTCCTGGGGACAAGGGTATCTTATACAATATTAGCAGTAAGTGATTGTTTTCTAATAATTTCATAAACATTTTAGCCATACTGTTTTCTAGCAACAGAATATATTTTGGCCAAAGGCAATATTTCTCACTTGTTCATTGTCAATTAGTGCGGCAAACAGATATCTTGCGGGCACATTCCTCAGCAAAGAACCAACACCAAAGCAACAAGATCTTGGCAGCCCAAGTTACCACTTTTTGTTGGAAATGTGGGCATTTTTCTAAATATACATCAGTGCATTGAGTGCTGAGGTCAAGCAAACTGTTCTGTTCGCTGTCTTTGCAATCTGAGACCCAGGGGTCTGAGGGCAATGGAATTTGGCAGAAAACCGTTTTGGTTTTTTTTCCCCAAAGAAAGCACATTCAAGAGCCCAATATGTCAATTTAAACCCAGAAGTGCTTTGATACTAACCAAGTGGGAGACCAGAGCTTGCCTATTCAGCAACTCGGCTTCTCATGTCCACCCCACCCACTGCCATGGGGTGTCCTCTGAAGAGGTTCTGTAGACATAGCTTGAAAACCACAGGTCTGTCACCAGTGTCGGGAACTAGCTGCCAGAAGCCCTGAGGGCCCTAATGGTCCTTCTGCAAAGCTACCTGGGCACCGGGAAGCTCTATATTTGGCTTTCTCATCTAGTAAAAATGACTCCCTTATTCCTTTCCACCTGCCCAGTGGGGCTGTAATCAGTGTAGAATAGAGAGGAAAATGTGCTCATAAGCCCATGGCACCCCACCTCTGAGGTGTGGGGGTTACTGCTCATATTGGTTGTTTGATAATATAATCTTAGTGAGATATAATTCACCCACTGAAAGCATACAACTCAATGACTTTAGTATATTCAGTTTTACAACCATCAACCACAGTCAATATTACCACATTTTTATCACCCCAAAAAGAAACCCCCTATTCATTAGCAGTCACTCCCCAACCTGAGGCAACTACCAATCTACTTGCTGTCTGCATTGATCTGCCTATTTGGACACTGCATAGAAATGGAATCACACAATATATGATCCTTTGCGACTAGGTTTTATCACCTAGTATGTTTTTAAGAGTTCATCACTACTTCAATTCTTTTTATTGCAGAATAATAGTCCACTGTACAGATATACACATTTTGTTTATCCATTTATCAGTTGACGGACATTGGATTGGTTCCATGTTTTGGCTATTACGAATAATGCTGCTGTGAACATTATTGAACATTAAAACATGTGCAAGTTTTTGTTTTTGCAGACATGTCTTTTCCTTTCTTAGATACACACCTAGGAGCAGAACTGCTGGGTCATATGGTAACTCTATGACAAGCTTTTGAGGAGCTGCCAGCCTGTTTTCCATAGCAGCGGCAGCATTGCACACTCCCACCCGCAGCACAGGAGGGGTCCCATCTCTCCACATCCTTTCCAGTTCTTGTCACTATTTGTCTTCTTGGTTATAGCCATTCCAGTGGGTACAAAAATTGTGATTTGGATTTTCATTTCTCTGATAGCTAGTGATGGTGAGCACCTTTTTACGTGCTCATAATGGGTCTTTATTTTTTAAGATAATGGCAGGAAGTTTAATGGTGAAAGATATGAGGATCCATGGAACTCTGCAAGCATCAAATGTTTTCTGTCTATCAAGTGTACTGATTTGGAGGCTTTAAAATACTTTTAATTAAATTATGACAATTACCTATTTCTCCCAGCATCTCCCCTACCCTACATTCACCTAACTCCATGTCTATGCCTTGAACTGGCCAAACTCTTTTGCAAGAAAGACATTTCTACAATACTCTCTGAAAAACAGATGAGCTCCCAAACCCACCCAATAACTCACTTTCTCAGTAAATCTTAACATACCAGGCCATCTGAATTTCACAAGGCTGCTTCGCTGCAGAGCTCTGGAAGGTGCCATCCACATGGCCATCTGTGTGCCTGGAGCTCCCTGGAGCTGCACGGTGCTCACCCTGGGAGGCAGCCTCCCACCTCTCTCCCACCAACAGGCCTTTAATGGGGAGCATCCTTGAGAACTGCTGTGTGGTCCATCATGGGGGTGATTTGCACTGACCTAAGGGGCACCTGCAAGTTGGCCAAGTTGGGCGATGGGCAGAGTGAGAGTAGCTACGAAAATCTGTTCTGTTCATCTAAATGTTAATGGGCTTATCAGGAGTAAGCCTCCCCACGGCCCAGCACCTACAGAAAGCTCTTCCTCAGTCACAGCCACTTACTGAAGGCAGCTCTGTACAGTGGTTAGGAACAAAAGCCGGCTCTGGTCCCCAGTGAGTCTGAATCAAAGCATCTCCCACCAACAAGCAGCTGTGTGATCTTACCAAGATACCTTCATCACTCTGAGTCTCAGTTTCCTCATCTGCAAAATGAAGAATACATTGTTCAAAGAGCTGTGAGCATTGATAAAACAATGTATGTACAGCATTTTTCAGAGTGCTTAGAACAAAGAAGGTCCACATCCAAAGCTGCTATTATTATTTTTATTACCAGCAGGGTTTATGAGGGTAATGTGTGAGGGCTTCTCCCTTCCAGGCCTTCACATTCATTGTTTCCTCTGCCCAGAATACTGTCCTACCTACTTAGCCCAGATAATTCCTGGACTCATTTTTCTGTCAAAATGAAGGACCCAAGAACCTGCATGTGCATCAGGAGCACTTCTGCCATGACCCAGCATCCACTTCATGCAACGTGACTGTTAATGGCTGAAAAGGCTGCTGCTGCTCTTACTTAGAGGACACACGAAGCAAAGTGAGGAATTTATTTGCCCCTTAGTTTATTTATTCAACAAATCTGTATTAAGCACCTCCTCTGTGCAAAGTAGAAAAGGAAATGGGAGTTAAGTTATGATCTGTGTTCTCTAGACAATGTTGGGGCAAAGACCACAAGGTTGAGGAACAATCGTGTTGAGCATAGCTGTGTTCCAACAAAAAGTGTTTTACAAATAAACAGGAGGTGAGCCCATTTGCTAACACCTGTTCTAGAATATCCTTAAATTATCCTAAGTCTTTATCATTAAAATGCAAGCATAAAATTATCTTAGCGAACAGCTGAACTCTTGAGAATGTGGATCTATGGACTCATTTGAGGAAAGCTTCTGCCTAAAGAAGCCAGAATACAAACACACATACCATGAGTGGGGAGCTGAGCCCAGTTGGAGAGACAAAGTATATACCAAGAAAATGACCCCAGATGGTCCCTGAGGATAGAAGCTTGGAGTGTCCTCTATTAGGTCTTGTAAAAAGCCTCAGCACACCATCCAAAAGACAAACAACAAATGTTGGCGAGGTTGTGGAGAAAGGGAAACCCTCCTACACTGCTGGTGGAAATGTAAATTAGTTCAGTTCAATCATTGTGGAAAGCAGTATGGAGTTTCCTCAAAAAGCTCAGAATAGAAATACCATTTGACCCAGGAATTCCACTCCTAGGAATTTACCCTAAGAATGCAGGAGCCCAGTTTGAAAAAGACATATGCACCCCTATGTTTATCGCAGCACTATTTACAATAGCCAAGAAACGGAAGCAACCTAAGTGTCCATCAGTAGATGAATGGATAAAGAAGATGTGGTACATATACACAATGGAATATTATTCAGCCATAAGAAGAAAACAAGTCCTACCATTTGCAACAACATGGATGGAGCTAGAGGGTATTATGCTCAGTGAAATAAGCCAGGCAGAGAAAGACAAGTATCAAATGATTTCACTCATCTGTGGAGTATAAGAACCAAGAAAAACTGAAGGAACAAAACAGCAGCAGAATCACAGAACCCAAGAAGGGACTAACAGTTACCAAAGGGAAAGGGACTGGGGAGGATGGGTGGGAAGGGAGGGATAATGGAGGGGGAAAAAGAAAGGGAGCATTACAATTAGCATGTATAATGTGGGGGAGGGAGCACGGGGAGGGCTGTGCAACACAGAGAAGACAAGTAGTGGATTCTACAGCATCTTACTACGCAGATGGACAGTGACTGTAATGGGTATGTGGAGGGGACTTGGTGATGGGGGGAGTCTAGTAAACAGAATGTTCCTCATGTAATTGTAGATTAATGATACCAAAATAAAAATAAATAAAAAACTTTAAAAAAGCCTCAGCAACAGATGGTGCTCAATAAATGACCGCTAAATGAATCAAGTCAAAATTAATAGATGACTTTTGACATTAAAAGAGTTTGGAAGGACTCCTGCCTTCAAAACAAGAAGAAACATCTGAACAAGTTGAAAACCAACAACTTTTCTTGGAAACATCAGGGAGTTGACATTGCAGGGTGAACCACCACCCTGAGATCTGAGGGGACCAGGGAACATGGTGAAGCAAAGCTGAGAACAGCTTACCTGAGGCAGAAGCCCCTGGAACCAGTAACTTAGATGGTAATTTTTAAGAATCAGTGGATGTTAAGTGTGGACTACTTGAAACTAAAAAGAACCCCAGGGGCCCCATTTTCTTTTCTGGGAAGGAGTGTCTGTACTTTAAGGATCCCTACCATGTTCTCACAGTGAAGACTGGAGTAAACCCCTCCTGTTTCCAGCAGAGGGAGGGAGAAAGGTCATCATTTTGAAATATTCTCAGCATTCTCCATAACAAAGGCCAAAAAGGTTTTTGTGTTAGCATTTTTTTTGTTCTTGAAGGAAAACCACCTTACCAGAACATTATCTGATCAGTGGAAGGGAAATTAAGTCCCTGTGGCCTTCTTGCCTTACATAAGGAGATATAAGAGGCTAAGGAATGCTTCTGAAGGTCATAGCCCAGGGACTCAGGCCACTACAAATGTGAGATTTGATCATAAGATTATAGAAACTTCATCTCCCCCATGCCTAACTTACCACATCAACAGGCTCTAGTACAGTAACAGTGGCAACTAATGGCGAGCAGGGAGACATAGATTCTATTGAAGAAAGAGTCCTTAGGGAAACATAAAGATAACAAGAACAGATGGGTAATGTAAGCAGAGAGATGGGGACTCAGAAAACTCAGTGAGCTTGAGATTTCAACAAAAACCTCCCAAATAGAAATGCAAACACAAAGAATTACTTTTTAAAAATGTGACAGAATACCAAAGAACTGTGGAACAATTACATAAGGTAGAATATATGTGAAATGGAAATACTAGAATGAAAAGAAAGACAGAAACGAACAGAGGATATATCTGAAGTAATAATGGTTGAGAAATTCTCCAAATTAATGACAGATACCAAAGTACAGATCCAGAAAGCTCAGAGAACAGTTTATGCCTAGATATATTAAATTACAGAAAATTGAAAGACCAAGAGAAAATTTTGAAAGAAGAAATAAAAAGCACCTAACCCCTAAAGGAGCAAACATAAAAATTACTTTGGCCCTCTCTTCAGACACCATGCAAGCAAGAGAGTAGAGTGAAATATTTAAAGTGTTGAAGGAAAATGATCAATCTAGAATTCTGTGTCCAAAAAACTCATAAAACTGAACAACTAAGAAATGAACAACCCAATTAAAAAATAGGCAAAAAACCTGAAAAGACACCTCACTAAAAAATATATACAAACTTTGAATAAGCAAAAGAAAAGATGATATCAGATGTCATTAGGGAATTGCAAATTAAAACAGTGAGGCACTACTACACACCTATTGGGATGGTTAAAATACAGGGAAACAGTGTCTGACAGACCCAGATGTTCAACACTGATGCCAGATGTTAATAATAGGGAAACTGTGTTGGTGGCAAAGGATTCTATTTGGGAACACTATACCACCTGCTCAATTTTACTGTAAATCTATAACTGTTCTAGAAAATAAGGCCTATTGACTTTTTTAAAAAACAAATCAGGGTAAATTGTGGCCACATAGAAGATTCACAGAGTAAAAGAATAAAAAGATCAAATAGACTTAGAGCCAGAAGAGGCCTTAGAATTAGTAATTTTTCATCTCTTATTGAGTACCTACAGAGTGTCACTGTCTGCGTGAGGCACTACAAGTAATGAAAACATGACAGGCCAGCCCTGTCACAGTACTAAGTAAAAAAGGTCATCCCAATTTTTAATAAGTAGGTGTGTAGTTGGGGGGGTGCACATGGAGAACTCAGAGGGTGGTCACTAAGATAAGCAGTAGTTATTTCTGGATGGGCTTTTATTTCCTTTTACTGGTTCATATCATTTTATGGTGTTTCATGAAAAGCAAGCTTTGCTGTTGTAATAAGAAAATGAAAGAAATAAAAGTAATTTTTATTTTATTCTAAAGATGCCATTTCAGAGAATGCTCCTATGTGACAGTGCATCTGAAGCCAGGACTGTGAAAGCATATGAATTGGAGCAGGACGGCTGGGACAAGGCCATTTCTCACAGGGAAAATGCAGAAAGAGTCCCCCGTGTCCTGCGCAGAAGTACCTTTGGTGGCCCCAAAGGACAAGCCCAGTGGCTTCCATGGTGGATTTGACTCAGTGGAAGTAACACTTGGCCACCACTAACCACCACCAGCTTCATGATCCTGTGAGATTTGACATGTGTTAATTTCCATTGAGTTGCCTCCAACATAGTGTTTCACAGAAAACTAGTTCCAAGATATTAGTAGGTGGGTTTCCATGGTTAAATGCTTTGATAAATGCCAGACTGACCAAAGAATGGCACAATTATTTGTAGTAGAATATATCAAAGCCTTTATTATTCTATGGCACAATGTGTGTCTCCAAAAACAAAGTGTTTCCCAAATTTGTTCCAGAACCGCTGCTTTACTTGTTTTGGTGGGGATAAGAGAATCTTATGACATTGGTATCACTGTTTGGTACCCACTTTGAGAACTGTCACTCTCCCATATGTCACATCAGTGGTTCATGGGCCATAATTTATCATGTCAATATCCCTTCATATCTACAGCACCAAGCATAGCAACTAGCAAATAGAAGGTTCTCAATAAATATTTGTTAAATGAATGAATCAATGCATTTCATTAAGAAAAATTGACTTAGAACAAAACTCTATACTTTCTGTATCTCTCCTAGGTTTTACATTCACTTTGCTACAAAGAAATCACGCAGGGTCACACTCAACAACCCAATGTGGACAGTCCATGTAGGCATGGAAGAATTCAAACTCTAGAAGTTCTCACCAGGACTCTCTCTCCCCCAAGGGTTCTGCCACTTACAAATAAAGTTCTCTTCCCAGCTGAGAGTCACCAAAGATGGGTGAAGGATTCATCTTACCACTCTTCCAAAAAATTCACCTTGCTTCACAAGAGGTCTGGGAAAGGCCTCCAAAGAAAACAGCCACTTGGGTTATATGAAGTGAAGTTGTGACTAGTAAAACAATAAAGCCTTGCCCTTTCCCCCTTCTCCATCACAGCCTAACAACAACTGTGCCAAAGGGTGGATTGCATGTGGATCAGACCTAACTGTGGTCAGGAAGAGAGAGCCTATAGTCTTGTAAAAGAGGAATGCATCTTAGGCTGAGAAAGTGCAGGTTCCTACAAATATTTTCCTGCCCCCAAATGCTTAGCCCCTGCACTCCTTGTGTTCCTACCTTCTGTAGGCTCCTGTCATTGAACAAGAAAGGAGCCAGGACCTTCATTTCTTCTAGGGACTGAAGGAGCTAGCCCCTCAAATTGCAACAAAGGAAAAATCAGTTCAGCCAAATTTAAAGCCTAAATTTGAAATCTAAGTATTTTAACTGATCAGGATGGCCATGTATCATTGCTACAAAGTTACAATTTTCTTTAAAAAAATTTTAAACTTGCTGGTGGTACTGTATTTTATACAGAATGCTTTTTAAGTCTGGAACCATTTTAAACTCAAAACTTTATACATGCAAGAAAAGCAAACTGAAAGTAAAAGTCACTGAGTTTATTCTTATTTCTAAGACTAATCAGAACCTCCTGGGTTTTCAACACTCATGTCATTGTCCAGACTACTACATGCAGCTTCATCGAGGGATTGCCTAAGCCTCTAGGGAACCTGGGCTAAATCACTCCAGAGGGATATGTGCCATTTCTAAGTTTGTGGTTTACTTCACTGTGTTTAAAGCAAAGGTTATTAGACGCTAATGCTGCCCAGATTTTCTAAAGATTCTGTATTACCAGTGGCCAAGCCTGATGTGAAGCACATCAGGAGAGACATGTGTGACAGCCTTTTCCTAAATGCCCGTGATGAATTCCAATTTGCAAAGGGGAAAATTGCAGTTGTGTGGTGCCAGGATAATTTCCTCCAAATGCCACTCTCATCAGGTCATTTTCTCCTCAAGGAGAGTCAGGGCTCCTTTCTGTGTGAAATCTGAAGACTGTTATTAAAGACCTCTGTCTTCTGCCTGCCCTACCTGGAGACTAACCAAAAGGGTTCCTACTCTCCAGGACAACTTCTTCATTGTCCTCCTATATATTTGTTTCACTTGTGGCTCCCTCTGTCTGGAGTACATAGCACTAACATCCTTCAAGCCCTGGCTCAAACCTCACCATGTCCAAGGGGACTCCCCTATCCAGCCCATCTCCATACTCATCATTTTCCTGTATTTGGCATTGCCCAAAGTTATCTATAGTTATCATTGTGACTGACTACTGGTCATGGCCCCTGGAAAGCTTAGCATCAAATTTGTGGCCCCCTTCAAGCCAGAGTGTGGAACTGACTCTCTGGTGTGTGTTTTCTGTAATTCCTCCCCATCTTCACTATACAACCCCACCCTTGATTTAGCTTTCCCTTTTCATCACTTCTAATTTGCTACCCTGATCAGACTTATCTATTTTTACATGATACCTTAAATCCTTTCTGGATCAAAGCGGAGTGTCAATTCTTTGGGCTATGTTAGCGTCTGCTTTTCTCTGAACACATGTCTTCTGTGACTGTCTTAGCTCCACTACTTCATATGCTCTGCCAAGGAAAATATTATCTCAAAAGCAAGTAATCTTCTTCTTCTAGTTATCACCTATATTCCAGTTTTTAAAACTAGTATTTTTGTTCCTCCTTTGATTAAAAGACTACATATGCAAAACCCTTTATGTATGTTACCCTGGTTTGTCATCCCTTTTTATATATGAAGAATCATGTAATCAGAGAGATTATATGGGTGGTCCAATGTCACCCAACTGATAAGGTACTGTCAAGATCTGAATCCAGGTCTACCTGACTCCAAATTCCTTGACTCTGTATCCCCTAAAAGTGTGCAGCTCTGTAGCAGGCACGTGGTGGTCTGTACTAACTGACTGTTGGAGTATGACCAGGGAAACTTGTTCTAGAATTGAATAAAACCCTGGAGGCAAAGCTATCAAAAGTTGAACTTATAAAACTGGTACAAATTAGCTTCTTAAAAAGACTGTGAAGAGATCCTAAGTAGGGCTAGCTGGGAAACACAAGCCAGACCTGCTAAAGTTACCAAAACATTTAGGGCATGGGGTGAATGTAACAGAAAAAGATATACCATGTGCGAGATCCACATTAGGATACAGAGAAAAGGTGGATGGGGCACACTGGTTTGAATTTGGGTCCAGGGAAAACTGATCCAGCTGTACAAGCATCAGCAATTCTAGCCCAACCCCTTGCATTTTGATAGGAACAGCTTTCACAGTTATCTCCTGAGGGGGTCTGACAAAATTGGGCAGACAAACTTTTGACATCTGAAGCCATAATACAGAATCCTTGTTCACTGAGCATCTTCATGCATGTAACCTTCTTTGTAACTCTTCCTCTAAGTCGTCCCTGATATTTCATATTTATGTAGTATTTACCACATGGTACTATAATGATGTATCTATGTCTGTCTTCCCCACTAGGCCATCAGCTACTCAAGGACCGTAATATAATCTTATAGAAAAATCACACATATGTCACTTCTCCCCAGACTGATTTAAAGATAAAATGCAATTCCAATTAAAAGGTAGATTTTTCTTTCCAAATAGAATTGTTGAAGAATTTGAACAATAATTCTCAGATTGATATGGAGGAGCAAAGACCTAAGAATAAACAAGGCACTCCTGAAGAAATATCAAGACTTATTACAAAGCAATGAAGACAGTGTCATATGGGCACAGATACAGACAAATTGCCCAAGGGAATCAGTTAAAGAACCCAGAATCAGAAACACAGACAGAAGGACAGGAGGGTGTGTCCTTGAGATGTGACAGAAGGCACTGCAGATTGCTAAGGGCACAAGAACTTGTTTCTCCAATAAATGGTGTAGAGTTAATTGTTATCTACATGGGAAAAAACAAACAACCATAATTAGATCCTTCTTTGCATCAGAGAGAAAAATCAAATCCTAGTGGTTTTAAGAATTAGATTAAAAAGCAAAACTTTAATACATTTCAAAACCATACAGAAGACTGACTATCTTTGGGACTTCCAGGTGGTGAAGGTTTCCTTAAAAAGTACAAACTATGAAAGACCAAAATAACAAATTTGGCAGCTTTCCATTTATTTATTTATTTTTATTATTATTATTATTATGGTATCATTAATATACAATCACATGAGCAACATTGTGGTTACTAGATTCCTCCCATTATCAAGTCACCACCACACACCCCATTACATTCATGTCCATCAGCGTAGTAAGATGCTATAGAATCACTACTTGTCTTCACTGTGCTATAATGCTTTCCCTGTGCCCCTCCACATTATGTGTGCTAGTTGTATTTCCCCTTTATCCCCTTATCCCTTCCTTCCCCACCACCCTCCCCTGTCCCTTTCCCTTTGGTAACTGTTAGTCCATTCTTGGGTTCTGTGAGTCTGCTGCTGTTTTGTTCCTTCAGTTTTTTCTTTGCTCTTATACTCCACAGATGAGTGAAATCATTTGGTACTTGTCTTTCTCCACCTGGCTTATTTCACTGAGCATAATACCCTCTAGCTCCATCCATGTTGTTGCAAATGGTAGGATTTCTTTTCTTCTTATGGCTGAATAGTATTCCATTGTGTATATGTACCACATCTTCTTTCTCCATTCATCTACTGATGGACACTTAGGTTGCTTCCATTTCTTGGCTATTGTAAATAGTGCTGCAATAAACATAGGGGTGCATCTCTCTTTTTCAAACTGGGCTCCTGCATTCTTAAGGTAAATTCCTGGGTCAAATGGTATTTCTATTTTTAGTTTTTTGAGGAAACTCCATGCTGCTTTCCACAATGGTTGAACTAATTTACATTTCCACCAGCAGTGTAACAGGGTTTCCCTGTCTCCACATTCTCACCAGCATTTGTTGTTGTTTGTCTTTTGGATATTGGCCATCCTAACTGATGTGAGGTGATATGCCATTGTGGTTTTAATTTGCATTTCTCTCATGATTAGTGATGTGGAGCATCTTTTCACGTGCCTGTTGGTCATCTCAAATTCTTCTTTGAAGAAGTATCTGTTCAGATCATCTGCCCATTTTTTAATCGGATTATTTGCTTTTTGTTTGCTGGTTCTAGGGGTATACACTTCTAGGGGTATGCAGGGCATTGTATAAGAGCCCAACAGAGGAGAGGCTTAAAGATGGCAGCATGAGAAGTAAGACAGAAAGTTCCTCCAAAAACCACATATAATACAAAAATACAATAAATACAACTAATCCTGAAAGAGTGACTGGAAAGAAGACTGTGACAGACTGCCTACTTCTGGGGAAAAGAGAAGACAACATGGAAAATGGTAAATTAGCAAAGCTATGATCCAGCAGGACCCAAGATGTATTCCCACCCCAGCTCACCAGTGGGAAGAAGAGAAATGGAGCAGGAAGGGAGTAGAAGCCTAGGACTGCTGAACACCCAGCCCTGGAGATCTGCTCTGGGAGCACGAATGCACATTACATGGTGCTCTGGACATTAGTGGGGTTGGAAAGCAAGGACAGGCAGAATACTCAGAGAGACTGAGATTCCAGCCACTTGTAGAAAACAGGTACACACAACTGGCCGCTCCAGGATAAAAGAATGGTGGGCACCTTGAAAGACCTCCCAAAAGTGAGAGAGTTGCTACAGGGGCAAGGATTACACAGAGCTTGCTGCTCAAGAGAAAGGACAGGTTGCCAAAATCAGCCCAGCACAATCAGCCCAGCAGTTTGGGAACTTTCAGGAGCTTCAGGTAATCCAACCTGCAGGCTGGAGACATTCACCGAGTTACCCTACTGCGATACGCAGCCTGCCATTCCTTCCTCCCAAATGGCATGGGTTCACAAACCTGCTGCACTGCCATTGTGCCAGGACAGCCAGAGGGAGGCCCCACCTATGGCAGCCACAGGGTCATAATGCAGAGGCTCGTCCCTATGTGCTCAGCCCACTGGCCCTGGCAGTGGAAACAGATACTGCAGTCAGGAAGCAGGGAAGAGCTCTTTCCTCCTGGCAGGCACTGGGGTGCTGCTTGTCTGCAACCCCAGTCCCCCCACACCACATCACTCCAGGGCCTGCACAGCTCCAGAGAGTAGAGCTTCTGGGCACTAGAGGGCACCACCTTCACAAAGTTATTATTCCATAGTAATTATTACAAATATGAAACAGCAAAAGAACCTGCTGCAAACTAACACCAGAAAGAGGGCTAAGTGAAACTGAAATCACCAATCTCCCATTAAAGATTTCAAAATAAAAATCATAAACATGCACAAGGAGCTACAGAAAAATATTCAAGACCTCAGGGAAGACATCAAGAAAGAGACAGAAACTTTGAAAAATACAGTGTCTGAAATGAAACATAAAATGGAGGAATTTAAAAGCATATTAGATGAGGTAGAGAAGGAGACAGTAAATGAAAGGGAAATTAGAAAACAGAAAAACAAAGAAGCTGAGGCACAAAGAGAAGAATCTCTAGGAACAAAAGAATATTAAGAGAACTGCCTGACCAATCCAAACATAACAATATTTGCATTATAGGGGTACCAGAATAAGAGACAGAAAAAGGGGTAAAAAAGTCTCTTTGAGGAAATAATTGCTGAAAATTTCCCAAAATGGGGAAGGAAATAGTCTGTCAGGCCATGGAAGTGTACAGACCTCCCAAAACAAGGAACCCAAGGAGGACAACACCAAGACATATAATAATTAAAATGTCAAAGATTAAGGACAAGAAGAGAGTATTAAAAGCAGCCAAAGAGAGAAAAAAGATCACCTACATAGGAAAACCCATCAGGCTATCATCAGACTTCTTAGCAGAAACTTTACAGGCCAGAAGGGAGTAGCATGATGTATTTAATGCAATGAAACAGAGGGCCGTGAACCAAAAATACTATATGTGGCAAGTTTACCATTTAAATTTCAGGCAGGGATTAAACAATTTCCAGATAAGCAAAATTTGAGGGAGTTTACTTCCCTAAAACCATCTCTACAATGCATTTTGGAGGGACTGATATACATGGAAGTGTTCCTAATGCTAAATGGCTATCGACAGAGAAAATAAAACCACAGTAAAGGAAGTAGACCTATTACTACGCAAATGCAAAATTAAATCGACTGCCCCCAAAGTCAGTCAAGGGATACAAAAAGAGTACAGAAAATGAAACGTAACATATAAAGAGTGGAGTAGGAAGAAAAAAAAAGGGCAAAAAAAATTACCTTTAGATTGTGTTTGAAATAGCATACTAAGTGAGTTAAGTTGGACTGTTAGTAAAGAAGCTACCCTTGAACCTTTGGTAAACACAAAACTAAAGACTACAAAGGCAAAAGGTACATATCTATTGATAATCACCCTAAATGTAAATGGACTGAATGCACCAATCAAAAAACACAGAGTTACCGAATGGATATAAAAACAAGACCCATCTATATGCAGCCTACAAGAGATTCACTTCAAATTCAAAGACAGACACAGAGTAAAAGTGAAGGGATGGAAAAAAATAATAGGGAGAAAAAAGCAGGAATTGCAGTACTTGTATCAGACAAAGTAGACTTCAAAACAAAGAAAGTAACAAGAGACAAAGAAGGACATTACATAATGATAAAGGGATTAGTCCAACAAGAGGATATAACCATTATAAATATCTATGCACCCAACATACAAGCACCTAAATATGTGAAACAAGCACTAACAGAATTAAAGGAGGAAATAGAATGCAATGTATTCATTTTAGGAGACTTCAACACACCTCTCACTCCAAAGGACAGATCAACCAGAGAGAAAATAAGTAAGGAGACAGAGGCACTGAACAACACATTAGAACAGATGGACCTAACAGACATCTACAGAACACTCAACCCAAAAGCAGCAGGATACACATTCTTCTCGAGTGCACATGAAACATTTTCAAGAATAGACCATATACTAAGCCAAAGAAAGAGCATTAGTATATTCAGAAGGATTGAAATTGTATCAACCAGCTTCTCAGACCACAAAGGTATGAAAACTAGAAATAATCTATGCAAAGAATACAAAAAAAAGCCCACAAACAATGGAGGCTTAACAACATGCTACTAAATAATCAATGGGTCAATGACCAAATAAAAACAGAGATCAAGCAATACATGGAGGCAAATGAAAACAACAGTGCAATGCCCCAACTTCTGTGGGACACAGCGAAGGCAGTTCTAAGAGGGAAGTATATTGCAATACAGGCTTACCTCAAGAAAGAAGAACAATTCCAAATGAACAGTATAAACTCACACTTACTGAAACTAGAAAAAGAAGAACAAATGAGTCCCAAAGTCAGTGGAAGGAGGGACATAATAAAAGATAAGGGCATAAATAAATAAAATTGAGAAGAATAAAATAATAGAAAGAATCAATGAAACCAGGAGCTGATTCTTCAAGAAAATAAACAAAATAGATAAACCCCTAGCCAGACATATCAAGAAAAAAAGAAAGTCTACACACATAAACAGACTCAGAAATGAGAAAGGAAAAATCACTATGGACACCACAGAAATACAAACAATTATTAGAGAATACTGTGAAAAATTATATGCTAACAAACTGGATAACCTAGAAGAAACTTTCTAGAAAAATACAACCTTCCAAGACTGACCCAAGAAAAAACAGAAAATCTGAACAATTACCAGCCATGAAATTGAATTGGTAATCAAAAAACAACCTAAAAACAAAACCCCTAGACCAGATGGCCTCATTGTTAATTTTATCAAACATTTAGTGAAGACCTAATACCCATCCTCCTTAAAGTTTCCAAAAAGTAGAAGAGGTGGGACTACTTCCAAACTTATACTCTGAGGCCAGCATCACTCTAATACTAAAACCAGGCAAAGAAACTACCAAAAAAGAAAATTACAGACCAATACCCCTGATGAACATAGATGTAAAAATACTCAACAAAATATTAGCAAAACTAATTCAAAAATACATCAAAAAGATCATCCATTATGATCAAGCAGGATGTATTTTCCAGGACTGTAAAGACGGTACAATATTCGAAAATCCATCAACATCATCCACCACATCAACAAAAAGGACAAAAAATCACATTATCATCTCCATAGATGCTGAAAAAGCACTCAACAAAACTCAACATCCATTCATGATAAAAACTCTCAACAAAATGGGTATAGAGGGCAAGTATCTCAACATAATAAAGGCCCTATATGACAGACCCACAGCCAACATCATACTTAACAAGGAAAAGCTGAAAGCTTTTCCTCTAAGACTGGGAACAGGACAAGGATGCCCACTGTCTCCACTTTTATTCAACATAGTACTGGAGGTCCTAACCATGGCAATCAGACAAAACAAAGAAATAAAAGGCATCCAGATTGGTAAGGAAGAAGTCAAACTGTCATTGTTTGCAGATGACATGATATTGTACATAAAAAAACCCTAAAGAATCCACTCCAAAACTACTAGATCTAATATCTGAATTCAGCAAGGTTGCAGGATACAAAATTAATACACAGAAACCCATTGCATTCCTATACACTAATGATTAACTAGCAGATAGAGACATCAGGAAAACATCTCCATTCAGAACTGCATCAAAAAGAAAAAAATAACTAGGAATAAATCTAACCAAGGAAGTGAAAGACCTATACTCTGTAAACTACAAGATGCTTTTGAGATAAATCAAAGGGTACACTAATAAATGGAAATTCATCCCATGCTCTTGGGTAGGAAGAATTAATATTGTCAAAATGGCCATCCTGCCTAAAGCAATCTACAGATTCAATGCAATCCCTATCAAAATACCAACAACATTCTTCAATAAACTAGAGCAAATAGTTCTAAAATTCATATGGAACCACAAAAGACTCCGAATAGCCAAAGCAATCCTGAGAAGAAAGAACAAAGCAGGGGGGATTATGCTCCCCAACTTCAAGCTCTACTACAAAGCCACAATAACCAAGACAATTTGGTACTGGCACAAGAACAGACTCACAGATCAATGGAACAGAATAGAGAGCCCAGATATAAACCCAAGCATATATTGTCAATTAATATGTGATAAAGGAACCATGGATATACAGTGGGTAAATGACTGCCTCTTTGACATCTGGTGTTGGCAAAAATGGATAGCTACATGTAAGAAAATGAAACTGGATTATTGTCTAACTCCATACACACAAAATAAACTCTAAGTGGATCAAATACCTTAATGTAAGTCATGCAACCATAAAACTCTTAGAAGAAAATATAGGCAAAAATCTCTTGAAATCATACATGAGCAACTTTTTTCTGAACACATCCCCTCGGGGAGGGGAGGGGAGGGGAAGGGAGGGGAGAGAAGAGAAGGGAGGAAGGAAGGAGGGAAGGAGCCCAGCAGCTGAAACAATGGTCTTGGTCATCTTTCCTAGAAGTAAGGCTCCCAGGCCATCTTTCCTAGAAGTAAGGCTCCTCCTGTTACTATGTGCATCACTAACCCATGTAATATTCACCTTCTTAGGCATATATTAATTATTCCCAATAAAAATACAAGGAAAAGTCAGGTGGCTGGGCTTTTCTGAGAAGACTGAAATGAGGTTCTTCTGGTTACTCATGCTTCTCCCTGGGCTCACAGACTCACCAACATCCCCTGTAAGAGGCAGATGGGGCAGTCAGGTCACCAAGGCCCATGGCTCATTTTACAGATGGGGAAACTGAGGCTCAGAGAAGAGAGGCAACTGTTCTGTGGTCACCTGGCTGAGCCAGGGGCCAAACCCAGGTCTTCTGACACTTCTTGCTTTGGACCAAGTCCCAGTCTCCAAATTGTGCCTTCTGCCTGCTGCATAATAAAAAGAAAAGAAAATTCCAATCTTTATCTTTGCCTCTCCAAGACCTGGCACAAGGCCTGACAATTTGTTGGCCCTCAAAATGTTTGTTAATTGTATGTTATGGAATTCTTGATGGATTGTCCACAAGGTGTCTCCAAAGTGGTAAAAAGAACTTCTCTCTCCTGGTTCAATGGCTTCAAACCAAAAACTGATTCCTGGAAGAAAACAGAAGACTCTGCCATGTCATTAATGCGCATTCCCAGAACTCATAACTGAGGAGACAGCTCGGGAAGGGCAGACAATCTCTGCAGTAGCCAAGGATGTGTGCTCCCCCTGGTCCCAGCAGGCCAGCCTCAAGTGCCTGACTTCTTTAGCTTCAGGTGTAGAATTCTGGAGAAAGGATCCAAGCCCTGTGAATGCACCTTTGTTGCCTCCGAGGCAGGGAGTCGCCAGGACCTGTGGTTTGGCTGTGCAATGAGCAACGGAAGCACTTTCTCTTCCATTTTATCCGCGTAACACGCTGACTGATCATGTCCTGTCAGTGAGTTCCTGGCAAGGCACGTGCTTTCCATCTCACTTCACTGACAACCACCCTGGACTCAGGTTTCCCAAGTCCCTAATTCTGTATGGTCAAAGTCCCTTCAGGCATGATTATTTTTCCTCCCTTGGTGTTTCTAGACCTTCCTGATCACGAGGAATCTGAGACGACGCTTTCATTTGTGGGGAAATTGCAGCCTGCCTCCATCCCCAGCTTCTGTCTGGAAGAATGCTCAGCAAAGGCTCTTAAAGCAGTTCCATTCTGTGGAACTGGCTTCCCCGAGTGATACTAAGGCTCACAGTGTCTCAGTGAGCTGGGGGTTTTCTGGCTTCATTGAACAGTAGCCAAGATCTCTGATTTCACCCCAATGCTTTCTGGAGTGTCTTGTCGACTGACCCAGAATTCTGAGGCTTCCATACAGAAACATAATACCTCTCCCCCTTTAGTCAAATCTATTATACCCCTCAATAAAGCATCCTATTCTCTTCACCAAACCCTATATATTTTTCAAAAACTATACTTATATTCCTAGGTATGTTCTATCTTGGGAGACTTGGGCCAACAATCTAATAAGGCAAGGTGATGGGCAGCTTCTGCATTGAGACACCTGTTGGCTTCTGGCAGTTCTAATGATGACATCAGCCAGGATGGCCACCTTCTGTTTACAGAAAAAAAAAACAAAAAAACACCACTTCTCTCCCATGAAGAAGCACCATGTTTCTGCAGGTGTGTTAACACTAGGTGCTCACTTGTAATCTCTGGTTGGTACAGGTCTGCCCCAAGGGTCCGCAGAGAGGGCACTGCTCACTTAGCGGAAGCCTGCGTATGGTCCCTCACTCTACAGGGACGCCAAGCACAGGCATGGCCACCGCAGCTGGTCACCACCCTTGGCCTAGGCTGCCTTACTTGCTCTGCATAGAAGCAGCTGTGTGCAGATGACAGGAAATGTTTCATTCTCAGCTGAGCTCACTGGGCACTGCTCTGAGGAGCAATGGCTTTGGCTGCAGTTCCTGGTGTGGCTAAGGCCCCCTCTCTGCAAACCAGCATGCCCTCCTAATTTACAGTTCTTCTGCTGAGCCTCCAGGATGCATGGGCTCTCTGGCTTTGGGTACATATGGCCTGATTTATAGATTATGAATATGTTTGTGCTTTTTGTTAAATTGAGTTTTTACTTTCCAGCATATTTGGGATTAAACTTCTGGTTTTTCATATGATGGATCCCAAAGACCCCCCTTAAGACCTGATGTCACAGGAAATACCATCCAAACATTTGCACAACACCTATTACGTGCAAGAGGAAGTTGCCTTTTGGTAGACCTAGCAGCGCGAGTGGCCGCAGGAAGAGGCAGGTTTCTAAGGCCAGGGAGACTCACTACAAAGTTCTTGCTGAAAAGCTGTCCATGGCCTTGTCTCACTCCCATCCATGCGTGGCTTTTTTGTCTTTTGAAGAATACAAAACAGCAAACTTGTCCTAAACTGCTTAAATCTGTTTCATTCCTAATGCTGAAGAAAATTTCCCTTACAAACACAAAAGTAACTTAGCCTTTGCAGTATTTCATTTTTTGAAAGTACCAGACATCAGGGCGGAAAGTGAAAAGAGCATTGGACATGCGCTCCAAAGTCAGACCTTACCGAGACCACCTACACCACCTGGAGCAAGTCACCTGACCTCCCTACACTTCACCCCAGCTGAAAATGGGGACAGTAATACCTGCCCCATAAGACTGTGGTGTGGCACAAATGACTTTGCCATGAGCTGTTAGGTATTATAATTTCACCTTAAGACTAATAATAAATGTACAGTAAATATCTTACTTCAAGACAGTTATTTATTTAGTGCTTACCTGAAGACAGAATGTGAAATTCTAACAACACTAAAAAATGACAGCAACAAAAACAATAATAAGACTAGTTCATATTTATCAACACATACTGCATGCCAGGCACTATGCTAAAGTGTTCACATGTAGTATCTCATCTAATCTTCAGGTAACCAATATTATTCACATCCTTTTTTCCTAAAGATAAAAACTACATTTAGCAAGCTTTGGTAACTGTGCAAAGGTCACATAGCTTCTAAGTAGCAGAGCTGGGATCCAAAACAAAATAGCAAACGTCTTGAGTCTTGTTCCAAGAAGCTTCCAAACTGTCATGAAAAACAAAGTATATTCACAAATAGAACATAATCACAGGGGAAAAAAGAATCAAATTCACAAATTTACAAATAAACAGCAATAGAACCATGGATACCTTTGGTTTCCCCAATGTGTGCTGCTTCCTGACTCTGGGTCTTTGTGTTCACACCTCCCTTTGTCTGGGACACATTTTTGCTCCTCCACTTGTCGAAATACTCATCCTTCGAGGCGCAGGTAACATGCCACTTTCTCCATGCAGTCCTCCCAAATTCTCAGTCCTCCCTCTCTCTCTCTGGTTCTTTGTTTCTAAGTAGAGGAGGAAAAGTTGCCCTAGACAAAGGGATATATGGGAACAGAGTCCCAGAACCATGAAACAAAGCATATATTTGGGTAGTACAGTTTGTGTAGCTGCAATGTAGGAAAAGTAATGGGAGCCATAGGCTCCAAGTATCTGCCCCTACTATCCATATGGCCCTCTTTTAGTAAGAAGACCCCAGTTTTATCTGGCACATGGCTACCCAGGGAGAGACCGCAATTGCCAGTCTGTCTTGAGGCTAGTTGTGGCCACGGGCTAGGTCTGAGCTGCTAGCGCATGAGCTGAAGTGATGTGCTACTAAAGCACAGTCCTAAAGCCCCCTAGTGGGGACTTTGCTATTCCCCTTTCTCCTGGATGGAAATGGTGATGGCTAGAGCAGCTGCCTTGGACCCAAATATGGAATCTAGAAGTGGAGGATGGCAGAGCTGCCCACCACACCTGGACACTCACCACTTGACAAATGAAAAAGAAACAGACTTTTATCTTATTTAAGTCATGGGTTGGGTACTTCTGCAAACTCCAGAACCACAAACTGTTGCTGTCTACACCCTAATTAATAAAGGACCAACCCTTATAGGGTCTTGATTCTGTGGTAAATATTTGGGAAATAGTTCACAGGCAATAAGGAGCCCCCCCCCTTTTTTTGGAGACATTTGTATCCACACAGTGCCCTACTGGCATGGTTTATTTTTCTTAAAGAGTATTAATGTATTAATTGTGAGCCTTTGTATCAGCTGCATTTCAGATTATGTTAGCTAGAGTTTGAGGTTAGGAAAACATGTTTGCGTGGTTCTTGTAACAGAGGACTGTATTGTCTTTATTGAGAGAGCATTGCTTTCCAGACTATAGAAAGGGAAAAAGAAATATATGGAGGTGAGGGGCGTGTATGCGTGAGACAGTTCCACCAAGAAACAATTTGCCCTTAGGCTTCAGTACAGGGCTATCCCCAGTTATCCTGGAATAGAGGTAATCTAAGGAGGACAAAGTCCAAAGTGATAGTACCCAACATCCACCATCTTACTTCTTCCATGTCAGAATACAATAAGCAACTAGATTGACACCTAGAGCCAGATCTCATCTATGCGTTTTTTTAAAGAAATGGGCGTTTCAGATTAATAAATTTTTCTGATACCTGAAGCTTAAGTTCTCTTCTGTTATTTTACCATTGACCAACAACAATTAAGTTAGTGCTATGGTTTCCAAAATGATTATAAACAAAACTGCAAACAAGGCACAAAATGGGCAGCAGTACTCATCAGAAGGTGGTCATCTGGGTAATCCAGAGCAAGCGTGCTTGATTATTTTCTTTCAGATCGTAACACAAATGCAAAATTTAAGCATTTTCTAGAGAACCTGGGATCCATCTGTAGCTCTTCTTGTTTGAGAAATTCAGGTATAAACAGCCAACATTTTGAGGCATGTAGTCTATTAACTGATCATTGGCCTTTCATAAACCTTGCCTTTAAACGTATGCACAAGATACTGTTCAATGTGTGTTGTGTATTAAATATTTCTACTACACAGACTTATTCCTCATGGATCTATGCTGAGGGAGGAAAACTGAGTGAAAAGCAAAAATTTGTAATTCTCAGATTTGACTTAAGTCACATAAGCGGAAAGTCAGGATACTATTACTTGAAGATAAAACAGTCCATTGATTTGCAAGGTACTTGTATTCCTGGAAAACTCAGTGCATTATATCACCATGTAAAAAATTATTTGTATTTCTATGTAAAATGAGTTCACATCTAATTCAAGCAATTACAAATTGTAGGGATTTTTGCCTACATGAAAGTGCAGTGGGACATTAGAAAGTTGGGTGGGAGGTAGAATAGCATTTCTGATGTGCAGCAAGGTGCTCTGCGTGGCAGGGTGGCCAGCATCCCTGATGCCCCCCACTAAATGCCAGTAACATTCGCAATCATTGTGAGTCAAAATACTCCTAAAATTCTCAAAATGCTCCCCTAGGGGGCACTAGCGCTCCCATTGGTAACCACGCGTGGTCACAGTGCCCCACGCCGGGCTTTCTTGCTTCTCCTCCGAGGGCACGTCCCACTGCGCCTGCAGGGCCGCGGCGTAGCCACGGGCATTTGAAGCCCGGCACAGGGGATGTGTTTAGGCAAATTGTTAGGCTTGCTGCTGACTTTAAATAAGACAAGGTACTGGGCCCAAGGTCCTACCCTCCTAAGGAAAGGATGCTTTGCATCACTGAAGTGACACAGGGAAAGGGGCTGGACGGCGCAGCGTTCTCACCTTCAGGCGTCCTTCGTAAACCTCACCCGCACAGAGCCAGTCCCACGGCACTGGGTGAAGGAAGCCAACTACCAAGTGGATTTTAGCAGCACTGATAATGAGCATAGCTAACAACACAAGCCCCCGCCCCCAAAAGCCCTTTTTTCATAGCCAAAGGGAGAGAGAGCTGGGTGTGCAATAGGGAATGGTGGAGGAGGGAGGCCTGGGAAAGTGAGAGCTTGAATTCTGATCAGAGAGGAGAGGTCAGGGGCAGACAGACAGTGTGGACCAGAGTTGCTGAGTCAGGGAGAGCTCAACGAGTGTCCTTTAGGGTGAGGGCATGGGCTGTTTGCTCTGCCTTCCTGCTTTAGGGACCTTAGGGACACACATGGGTGGCCTCGATAAAGGAAGTCAAGGGAAAGCAGAAGAATCCTCACAAAGAATGATCCCTGCAGTTAACTGGGAATTCTAGCCTCATTTAACTGAAACCATATCTTCTCAAAGATTCAAATGAGTCTTCTAAGCTAAACATACATGTGTCCACATCCTCAGGAAGGAGAGGGTATAGGCCTGGGCTTGAACAGTGGACTGGGCTCCCCAGCCAGGCTCTGCCCTCTACTGCCGCCCACAGCCTGGCGTGTGCTCTGCTCCCACTCCAGCCAGTACCATCCGCCCACTTTGTCCCCCTGGCTCAGCGCTAATAGCTCCCTCGGTGCCATCTTATGCTCTGAGTCAGACAAGGCATTACTCCGTGCCTCAATTAGTGCCTGGAAGTATAACCCCCAAAAAGGAAACTCACCATGTTTTAAAAATAACGGAACAACCCTGAGTAGACAGTGACTTGTCAAAAGGAATATACCATTAATTTGTTTAGTTTCCAAACTTTCTGTAAATGTCAGCTGTAACCTTTCAAAAGAAGACTTTACACTGCAATTTTTTTAAAAGCAACTCATTTTTTAGAAGAACTATATGTAATAGTATGAAAATACCCTAAGCATATTAAGTGAACAAAGCTGAATGTAGAATATTTTTACTATGATTTCATTATATATATATATCATTTAGATCAACCACATTAATTAGGTTTTTTAAATCTTCCATATCCTTACTTATTCTTGTCCACTTGACTTCCATAGATTTACATATAGAAATTAAAATATCCGATTAATAATATGCTTTTTCTTATTTCCCCTTACATGTCCCATATTTTTTGTCTGAAAATGTTGATGCCATGCTATCTGCTGCCTAGAATATTCAGAATTTATATACATACATATGTGTGTGTGTGTGTGTGTGTGTGTGTATTTGATATTATAAAGAATTCCTCTTTATCTCATTTAATGCTTTTTGGCCTGAATTCAGCTTTGTCTGGAATTAATAATCATTACCTCTGATTTCTTTTTGTTTAACATCTTTTTCCCTCTTTTACTGAACAATGTCAATAAATTTATGTTCTGTCCCAGATCTCCTTTCCCCACCTTCCTGTCTTCATTATTCTCTCAACATTTTATTTATTTTTTATCAAATCTAAAAAAAATATTTTTACTTTAAAATTTTATTTTAAAAATTACTTTTATTTTTATTTTAAAATAATTTGTTTTTATTTGTTAAAAGTTTGACCTTTTTCAAATAAGCATGCCTTTACTTTATGTACTTTATATGCTGGAGATAATACTATGAATAACAAGACTACTTTTAAGATCCATACATCAAATTCATAGAAGGACAAAACTCATTTTATGGAAGGTAAAAGGAAGAGCCTGTCCCACGTTACACAGACTGGTAGTGCCTCTTAACTTTCATACCCTTTATTTCCTTTTCATTTTGCTCTGATTTTTTGCTTCTATCCTCTGCTCTATATTCAGCAGAGTCTGCTTTCCTCCGTGTTCCTTCCAATACAGCCCAAACTTCAATTATAAGGATTTTTCTTTTTGTTTTTTTAATTCTGGGCTCTGTGCTTCTTGGAAATGGTAGATGTTTGGCAGCTTTCTCTATTTCCTCTCATATACTTGGTCTACACAGATATCCTATCTTCCCTTTGGTCTTATTTGGGAATTTATATTTTGTCTGTTTACATTTCAGCAACTTTTGTTATTACAACTTATCTTCCTGATCTTTCATAGCTCTGCTGTGGGCTCTTGATTTGATTACTTTTTAAATCAATTTCAAAACATTTTGTCATAATTTTTTAAATAGACTTAAGTTTTTTAGAGACGTCTTAGGCCCCTAGCAAGATCGAGCAGAAAGTGGAGTTCCCATTTGTCCATTGTTGTCCCCACACACACATAGCCTCCCCGACTACCAAATTCTACACCAGAGTGGTACATTTATTAGAATTGATGAACCTACATGGAAACATTATTGTTACTCAAAGCCCACAGTTTACATTAGAGTTCACTCTTGGTGTTGTACATTCTATGGGTTTTAACAAATGAATGATATGTATCCATTATAGTTCATACAAAATAGAGTTTTGATGCCCTAAAAACCCTCTGTGCTTCTCCTAGTCATCCCTCCCTTCCCTCCAGCCCTTGGCAACCACTGATTGTTTTTTTACTGAATCCTTAGTTTTGCCTTTTCCAGAATGTCATATAGTTGGAATTATACAATGTGTAGCCCTTTCAGATTGGCTTCTTTTACTTAGTAGTAACACATATTTAAGTTTCCTCTGAGACTTTTCGTGGCTTAAGTCCATTTCTTTTACACACTGAGCAATATTCCACTATTAGGACGTACCACAGTTTATTTATCAGTTCACCTACTGAAGGACATCTTGGTTACTTCCAAGATTTAGCAGTTATGAATAAATCTATAAACATCAATGCACAGATTTTTCCCTAGACATGTTTTCAACTCATCTGGGTAAATACTGAGAATAATTGCTGGATTTTATAGTAAGAGTATGTTTAGTTTTGTAACAAACTGCCAAACTGTCTTCCAAAGTGGCTGTACCATTTTGCAACACCATCAGCAATGAATGATGGTTCCTGTTGCTCCACATCCTCACCAGCATTTGAAGTGGTCTGTGTTTGGGTTTTGGCCATTCTAATAAGTGTACAGTGTTGTTTGAATGTCATAACTTTCATCAGCTGGACTGAAACATTTTTTTGGTGCTCATACTTCACTTGATATTTGTCCTTTTCCTTTCCTCCTTTCTTCCTATAACATCTTTGTATATTATAAGATCCTTGATGGTTCCTTTATCACTTTTAATAAAAACATGATTTTCCTGTATCAATTTTTCACTTTCTTTCTCATGTTACGTCCCTATATTAGTCAACCATTTAATGGTGACTGAAATGGTGACATTAGAAGGAAAGGGAAAGATAGCGTAGCCTGTAGTTCCTTTTCCTTTCAGGCCTTCCTACTCATGAAGAAGCTAAAGGTAGAGACTGTAAGTAGAATGTGCACATATCAAGAATTAAGTTAGTTGTGTATGGTGCTTTTACTATTCTGATATAAACAAAATATATTTGCATGTGCAACCTACAAAATGTGGATTTTTTGTGTAACTTCAATGATTGTGCATGTAATTTAAACACTCATATTTATAATTAAAACTGGCATTGCACAATATGAAGACGAATGGTAAAATTCATGCTAATAACATTAAATTTTAATTTTTCTTTGCTTAGAGAGGCACTAAATAGTAAATAAAAAATATCATGACAAGTTAAGAGAGAGAGAACACAGGAGAAAGGGAAATGCTTTATATCTTAGGACCTTTAACACTTTTTGCCCTGACTTTTAAACAAGGGCCTTGCATTTCCATTGTGCACTGGAACCTCCAAATGATGTATCCAGTTCCACACAGGAGGTTAGTGCTGAAAAGGCCTGAGAGATTAGCCAGCACAATCCCTTCATCAGATAAGGAAGAAGAGGTCCAGAGAGGTGAGGTTCATCTTGCTTGGGAGAAAGGGAGGGCAGAAGAGGAGGAACTCCCTCCAGCTTCACGCCCTAGGGAGTGAGCTGAAGCTGCCCTGGCACACACCAAATCCACACGACCCACACCTCTCCGCTGGGCCCCGGCCCAGGTTCTTTGGCTCCTCCCCACCCCAGCATGGTCCTGGAGTCCCCAGCGCCTGCCTCATCTCCAAGGCTGGAGTGCAGGCAACCCAAACATGTAGCATTCTTTGCAGCCACTGCATATTTTGGCCACATTCCCACCATCCCCGATCCCCCACTAGCATTACTCCCACACAGTCCACAGCCAGACACGATCCTATACCCACTGCATTCCACCAGCCTGGCCACCTGGGACTTTGAACAGACATGTGTTCTCATCCTGGGAACATTCCTTTGGCATCTACTAAGTCCACACAGCCATTAAAAGTTTGAGAAATGATTCATTAGAGGTGGCGTTTAGGGGAGTCCTGACGCAGTGTCCTGAATCTTCCTCCTTAGACCAATTTCTTCTTTGCTATGAAGACAGTGTGGGACGTTAACAAAAGTGAATGCCAGGAGAAGCATCGGGAAGACATGAGGTCTTTTCCTACTGCTCTAGTAAAACCCTCACTGTGAGGTTGGAAACGTTGAATTTTGAAAGAGTTAACATTTTTTCCCAAGGCAACTGACTGAATTGTTCACATAACAAGAAACTTTCATCAGACATCATGTCCTCTGATAGTCCAGCTAGCATCCCCTATGCACACACTATTTTCACTTTTTCAGGAAGTAAAGAGAAAATGGACGCCTTTACTCAAATTACAGTGACACAATTCAACCCTCCCCTACAGCCCTAGAGCCCGAGGCACTGCCAAAACAC
Source organism: Manis pentadactyla (assembly GCF_030020395.1). NCBI lineage: Eukaryota > Metazoa > Chordata > Mammalia > Pholidota > Manidae > Manis > Manis pentadactyla. The sequence goes on along the minus strand of NC_080020.1, from coordinate 205,462,806 downwards.
AGCAATGTGTGAAAGGACACTGCGTACCATTTCATTCCATTAGTTGGGAACATGATTTTGAACTCCACCCTGCCTCCCTCCACCTACATTAAACCCTAGAAGGATATCTGTTTCAAATGATATGTTTTCTGGAACTTACTTTGAGTTGCCTGAAAAGTATTTCTAATCAAAGCATTTTGGCACCGTCTCTGGCTGGCTGGGGGTGGGGGTGGGGGGTGAAGCCAATTGGGACTGGGTGCAGAGGACTGGGGAAGGGCCTCCCACCCCGGGGACCACCACACCCTCTCCCAGCTTGCAGGCAGTTCGGGTTTTCTCCCAGCCACCACCAGCCGTAGGCTTTACAAAGAAGGACCAAAGCCCCTGGCTTCAGGTCTGGCACTGAAAGGGTCACACCCCCTCACAACAGCCCTCCTACCAGACCCTCTGCTCTGGTGGATTCTTTCTTTCCAATGGCTCCTATATGTTGGGCTTTTAGATTCTTTTTGCTTCCTAAGCTTTCTCAACAGGAGTCAGAATTCAGTCCTCCAGTCCAGTTCTCCTACTGCTCTTCCAAAACCAGTTCAAACGCAACTGGCCCTCCAGGCCTTCCTCATTGCTCTGAGGAATGCTCTAGAGCATTCGAGCAAGGCCTGTCTTCTAGTACATCATCTTAACTCTTGTGTTTACATCCCCCGCTGAACCAGAACCCAGAAACAATGACTTATTTTTCAATGTCTCCCCTTCCACCTGAATGCCCAGTGCAGGCCAGGTATGTGGGCACACATTAGGTGTTGGGCAGACTAGCTGGATAAATTAAACGTTTTCTGCTGCAACACAGCATTTTTGTTAACATACCTGCACAAATGCTCAGTTAATACCTGTGATGGTCTCTGATTTCAAATGGATGAATGTGTTCTTGTCGTGTTCTCAGGGCCCCTCCTCCATCACTGCAAAGGCCATAAGCAAGGTTGTCACATTCATGAGCTCTCAAAGTCCCCAGGGCCACCCGGCCCAGCTGTAGGACACTAGGGGCCTTTGAGGAGCTTTGAACAAATCTGGAATTATTTATAATTGAAAATCAGTCTCTGAGAGCTCCTCTAGCCTTGAAGGAGTTTATTATTCTCCACCCCCACGTGCTTCCCCTGTTCCCTGGCCTGGTCCTCTGTTCTGACATCCTCCCCCATTCACAGCACCTGCACCTTCGGGCCTCACAGCACCTGCACTTGGGCCGGGAGTGAAGAGTCGCAGACCACCCTGCACGCCTGCACATACCCCTCTGACGGTGTCGGGGCAGCAGAGAGCCACAGCAGCCAGCTGAGGCGGAAACGCGGCCTGCCTGGCTACTCCAGGCTCACCTCAGCAGGGGCCTGCAGATGGGGAGCTGGGATGGAGGCCTTGGAGCCGACCGTTTCCAGCCCCGGGGCCCATATCGCCCATCCTCCACACCCTTGGCCTGAGCCGTCCCTCCCAGGACCACCGCAAGCTCTCGGTCCCCTGAAGCCATGCACGCTGAGGCCAGGGGACTAAGGGAGCAGGACAGTAAATCAGACCTGCAGACAAGCACAGATCTTTTAAACTAGTGGACAGTTAGACAACTGTTTTAGCTGCAGAGCTCTTTCTTCAAAAGAACCTTACCAGAAAAGCCAATGAGCAAAACCAAGAAGGCCCGGGAAGAACAGCCCAGCCTCTCTCTGGGTTTCGCTGCTAGCAGGCCAAGGTGTTTTCATTTACTCCCCTTCCTCAGCTCCCTCCCACTCCTGACCCGCAGAAACACCTGGCAGCTCGGAGCTAGGCAGGCCCCGCTGGGTGGCCAGCCCTGTGCCAGCGAAGCGCGGCCCAGAGCAGCCTCCTCCCGCCCAGCCCGAGCGGTGACGGAAGGCAGGCGCACTGATGAGTGTCGTGGTCAGAATATTCTTTCATGCGAGTAGTACCAGCTTAATTAAAATGAGGCTTTGCTGGAAGGATACTGGGAGCGCTCACACACGTACCTGGGCTCTCGGGGCCTAGAACTGGCCCCCACACCGTGGGGACCTTACTCCTTACCTCCATGTGATGCTTTTCTTTTTTCACGGGGCTTCATTCTCTCCAGTAGAGATGGGTCTCCTCTGTGTGATGGAAAACAGCCTCTGGAACCCTAGATTTCCACCCATCCCTCCAACCTTCCTGAGTTGACACCTTCACCACCAGCTCTTCTTAGACTGGCCTCTGATTGGCCCAGGTTCTGTCACGTGCCTGTGTCTTAACCAATCACTGTAGCCAGAGGGGTGGATCCCGCCTACCCCAGGGTGAAGAGCCCAGAGTTGGGGGCTCAGAACCACGAGGAAGGGGACTGGGAGAAGTGGTTCCCCCAGTAAACAAGGGCCCCTTCTAGGTTAAGGATGGTGAACAGTACAGGTTCTTAACATTTTGACAAGGCTTCTGGAACAGTGTCCTAACCAAAAGGAATGATCCCTGTGAATTCAACCTCAAAACTAGAGACCCAGGCAAGGACAGCCTCTGTGCTCCTTGGGCCACCCACAGAGGGAGCCATCCGCACTCCCTCCCTCACAGCCAGAGCCAGCCCCACGCATTAGCTGGGAGCATGCGTGTTGCTTTTCTTTTCAAACTTGATTCGACTTGAAAGGATTCTTCATCTGGTGCAAGTGAGTAAGGGAAAGTGTGTTGGTTCAGTGGTGCAATAAATAACCTCTCATTATGAGAAACGTGAGGATGCAGTCGCCTCAGCCATTTGGTAACCATAATCTGACATTACAGAAGCCTTTCTTGTGAGACCAGAGATATCTGAGCCACTTCCCTTTTCAAACAACTTCAGCTAATGGCTCTCCATGCTGTTAGTGGAATGAGTCCAAGCTATCTTTGATTTGTGGCCACTTGATTGGGTCCTGAGAGGAGAGGCTCAGCTTTGCAAGGAGGAGTGATTGCCTGGGAACACTGCAGAGTGCTAAATTTCCTGTGGAGTCAGGAGGACCACTATTTGGAGAAACTGAACTCCTCTGGAGAGCTGAAAATATTTATCAAGGCTTCTCACTCCCATGCTTGGCCCCCCTCACTCTGACAGCTCGCTTCAGCCCTCTCTCTGCCTCTCTGGTTTTCCTGACGCTGGGAATGTTTTCTTAGAAAGGGGATGGGGATTGGGTCTTCCTGAGTCCTCTACACAAAGCCAGAAGCCAGGTAGAAAATGATCCAGCTGCACAGCCTGGCTAACAGGTCAAACCACCACATCCTTAGGCAAAAGGTCAGTCCTCAGAGTGCACTGAAAAACTTCTGCCTATGAACTTCACGTTCTGTCTGGAGAGGCTGTAGGGCAGGCGGAGCGGGAGGGCAGCTGTGTGTGCCCGTGAAGAAACCTTCTCATAGTAACAGGAAGAGAGACACTATTTTGTGTAGTCACGTTGCATGGCCACCTGCATGCTTCTCGGCTAACCCACAGGCCCATTTTAGGAGTCTTTGGTGCCATTTGATCTAAAAGAAAATGACAATAGAGCTCAATACTGTGCCAAGCATGCTTCACAGGTTGAAGAAAGAGCACCAAAGGGACGGGATTTGTTTTGACAATTGGAAACCTGGCTTCATTTTCAGAACCGTAACAACCAAAGATTATCCCAGGCTCAGAAGGGACTTGGTCTTTTTAATAACCTTTTGATTTTGGAATAATTTTAGATTTACAGAAAAGTTGCAAATATAGTACAGAGAGTTCCTATATATCCTTCACTCAGTTTCCACTAATGTTGCCATCTTTCATTATCATTTCTCATTTGTCAAAATTTAAAAATTAGCATTAGTACAGTACCATCAATTAAACTTCACGCATTATTCAGATTTCACTAATTTTTCCACTAATGTCCCAGGATCCCACATGCATTTAGCTATCGTGTCTAGTATCTGCGATAGTTTTTCAGTCTGTCATTGTGTGAACCTTGACAGTTTTGAAGGGTGCTGGTCAGGTCTTTCAAAGAACATCCCTCAATTTGGGTTGTGGATATTGTCTCATGAATACACTTAAGTCATAGGTTTTGAGGAAAAGTATCCAGAAGAAAAATGCTTAGGGAGGATTTTTTTAAAGAATAGTAACTCAGAAGTTACAAGCTGACCTGCCTTCAAACAAAATAATGTTTTGCTTGTTCTGTCTGTATTTTTAAGAATTTTATGCTGAATTTTTTTATATTCAGATGTCTCACTTCTCTTTAAAAATAGAACTGGTGGCTGCAGGCTTCCACAGCCATCAGAAGTGAGATGTCTTTTTAGGGCCCCACCCGGCCTGTGGCCTCCCCAGCTCTGAGGCCTGGCACCAGCTGCCTTTGGTTGTCACGTCCCCAGTAAACAGTGTCTTCCCTACTTCTGTCACAACAGGAACGGCTCGAGAGAAAGCAAGCAAGAGCAATGAATGTGGTGAATAGAGTGCCCAGGAAACTGCATTTCTCCTGATAACAGGAAAGGTGTGAATGCATGCCCTGAAGCTGCATGGGATTCTCTACATGACAGAGGCCTCACTGCACATGGGCAGCAGAAAGGAGGGGTGTGGGTCAAGAGGGAAGCCGGTCATAAGGGAAGGAGGTGGGTGAAGGGAAAGGATGCTACAACTTTCCCCCAAAACCCTTCCCCAGGCCAAAATCACGTCCCTCCCCAAGGATAGCCCTGTCACCTACCTGGACACACCATCCGGGGTCTGCATAGCTGGGCCTGCTCTGGGCAGGAATTCCAGTACTGCCAATCACACTGCAAAGAGGACCTGTGAACAGAGAGAGGATCTTCCATGTCTTCCTATCGTCCCTAAGATACAGCCTGCTCCAGCCAGAGTGAGGGTCTGACTTCTCTTCTGCTCCCCTACACCTGCTGTCTGTGAGCCGGACACCCGCCATCACATGGGCTAGAATTCTGAGTCCCAGTCCCCCCTACCCCAGATGAAGTGATGACAGGCTCCCTGACTCCTCCTTCCCTTCCCGATCCTCCTCCCCTTTCCCATCCCATGTGTCACCCCAGCCTTAAAGGCTTTAGGGTCTGTAGAGTGTGACCACCCCAGCTGTTGAGGTGGCAACCAAGCCAAATCCTCAAGTCTCTGAGCCACTAATGTGATAAGTCAGACCCAGTGCACCACCAGAGCAAGCCTGGACCGGGGCCTCAGGGGAAGGAAGTGAGCACTGGACCAGGAGCCAGAGGATCTAGATCCAGTCTTGATTCCAGTGCTGTATGTTGTCAGGCAAATCACTTAACCCCTCTGACCCTGCATTATCTCAACTATCAAATCAGGTCACATTATTATTATCATTATTATTATTTATACTGAAGTACACACAATAAAATGTACGAATCTTAACATACAGCTTGAGTTTTGACATGTGTATGCCCTCATGTAACCATCACCCAGATGAGGATATCAAGCATTTTCACTACATTTTTTTTCCACCTTCAAATCAGATCACATTTTTACTTGTATTGCCAACCTCCTGATTTCTGTAATGTGTGAAGATGATCAAGAAACAATAAGCTTGCTGACTGGTTCCCTTCACTCCCAAATCCAAATTATATCCTTCTCTATGTGCAAAGCCTCCCGACTTTCTCCATCAGTGAATCTGTATCACATTCCCTGCTCATGTATTAACCCTGACCCCTCCCCCTGATAGAATTGCCTTGAGGACAACATATTCATATTGGACATAGGATCCAGTGCTGTGTTATTTACTCTTGTACTTGGTATAGGGCATGTCAATAAATGTTTGTAAAATGAAAAAATTAAGCAAGAAAATTACATAGTATATGTAAAAGTACTTTGTAAACTATCACGTTTTATCTGAACATGGAGGGCTAGGAATGGTACCCAGCTAGTTCCTGGGTAGCTGACCTCACCTAGCCATCCCTCATCTCAGAGAAGCTATTCTGACCCACAGCCACTGCCTAATACAGGATCCTGCCTTCTGATCAAAGGTGATTGGGCCACAGGTTGGGCCACACCCAAATAATCTTCCATTTAGACAAAGAAGACACAGTCTCTCATTAGCAGGCACAGATTCACCTTCAGGGAGAAGGAAAAGGAGTCCGGTAAGGGCAGAGACACAAGCACTTCCCTGAGGCCGGAACAGGTTGGATGGCTGTCCTGAGACTCAAACCCTCAATCTCACAATTGATGGTGGGAGTGGCCTCTCCCTAAAGAGACTCAAAGATACTTCTCTCAAAGGAGGACAGGAGGCTGAACCATAGCCAGAAAGAAGTTCCAGAGAATTCTGCTTCAGCCTGCATGTTATTGCTTGAACTGAGGTCCAGCAGTTTGTGGCTACACCAGGAGGCCTCCCAGGACCCTCTGTGAAGAGTGGCTGGCTCTGAAGGGCTGGGAATCCACCAAATCAGATGAACAAGCTTGCAATAGCCAAAAGTGCGCACAAATCATACAAGCAAAGCAGCAGAACCAGGAGAAAGACACACAGCGAACTTTGGGCCTGGCTAGCAGGATCCTGGTGAGAACAGATTCCTCATCCAGGAACTGGAAGTAACTTGGATGGTGTTTGTCATAAGATTACGAAACACTGTGGAACTTGTGTTTCCTGTAATTTGCCTGCCTCCAAGGAGCTCATGTTTATTGATTTTCTTCTGTAAAAGGCAGAATTATCAATTTGGTTTGCCAGTATTGAAAGTTCTTGGGTTTCTGAGGACCCTTATTCTTTTCAAATCCTCAGAAGTTTGGAAATGATAGGATGAAATGAGCATTTATTGAATACACTAAACACAGGTATTGAATATATTTATTGAATTTACTAAATATTGAACATGTGTTAGGCACTGAACTAGGACTTCTACAAGACAGTAGTGAATTTAATCCTTGCAAGACCTCTGAAAGTTATTACTATACCCATTTCACTGAAGAGAAAATCAAAACTGAAAGAAATTAAACAGCTTGTGCCAAGTCCCACAGATAACATAAGCCAAAACCAAGATTTTGACCCATGTTTGTCTCAATTTTCTGCTCTTTCCGTGGCCCATACTCCCTCCCTGTGACAGCTCCTCAGGGCCTTGGGAATCTGAGTCCATGAAGAGAAATACTTTGGTTATTGAGTCCTCACTCCTGGGCAGGAATGAGGGGAAATATTGAAGCCCCAAATTTATATTATATTATCCCTTTTTCTAATCTGTTATTTTTAGATTCATATCCTTAATCCATCTGGAATTTGTTTTTGAGGAAAGCTAGTTTCTATCATGTTCTATGTAGTTTCCATTCTATCAAGAATGGAATTTAGTTTTATTTTCATTTCTAGCTGGATATATGCTCATTTAGAGAAAAGCTACATTTTCTGGTTTGTCATATTCAGCTACCTTACCAAATTTTTCTCGTCATTCTAGTAGGATATTAAAGTCACTAAATTCTGAATATATTTGTCTACAAAAAAAAAGATTATTTATTTGGTTTTTCTTCAGTGTTTTTTATTTTATTGCTCTACTGCATTATTTAAAACTTCCAAAGCAATACTAAATAATGATAATAGCAGTCAATGCTATTTATTCCTGATTTTAAAATGGCTTCACTATTTCATAGTTGGACACAGTCAACAGTCATTACCATGTTTAAAAAAGTCTTATTCTATTCCTATTTTACATGGACCTTTATTAGTAATTGCTGCTAGATTTTATCAAATGCCTTTTGCCATCTACTGTTAGAATATGTTTTCTCTTTTAATCTAACATAGTAAATTTTTTTGATAAATTTCCAAATTCCAAACTATCTTTACATACCCGAAATAAACTTGACTTGACTTAGTTTGATTCTTTTTTATTACTTTCTACTGGATTTGGCCTTACTTAATCTTCTTTAATATTTTAGCTTCTACATTCATAAATGAAATGGTCTAGATTTTTCCTACCTTTATCACATTTTTAATATGTGTAACATATATGTAATACATGTTATATATGTAATGTATATGTAGTGTGTAGATATGCATGTAATATATATGTATATACATGTGATATATATGTGTGTGTGATATGCATATATTTGTTATATATGTACATATATTACTTAGGAACTTTGTCTTTTTCCATTGCCTAGGATAGTTTAAATAATAACCTACCACAGTTGCATGGACGTGGCACAAAACTCCTGAATCAGAGACAAAAGATAGTTTATTACTCATAGCAACAGCAGTGGTGAGAGATGAGCATTTCTGTGCCGATTCCTTAAGCCTGAGTTCTCACAGGACCGTGTGAAGAGAATGAGATGGTTCCGGCACATGCAGGGGTTGGATTACAGGAAAGCAAGTCTAAGTTTAAGGAGCCTGATTATTTTATAGTGGGCAGTAAGCATATTTGCTCTTTGTGGTACAGTGAGACACACTCTTTATCTAACTTAGCATTAAAAAGCCCCAAATGAGGTTATTCTCTTGAGGTCTTTAGCCAAAATGCAGCACTCTACATCGCTGGTTCTTTCCTCTCCTGCCCCTCTGATACCATTCGTGTGGCCATAACAATATGCAGAACACACATGCACACACACACACATTTGCTCTCTCTACATTTCTAAAATGTCCTTTAATTCATCCTCAAAGACTGAGGATAAGAGGGGGCTACTATTGCTGAAAGAGGAACAAGGTCAACTAGTGAGAATGATGATTTCTTTACCCATCTTCTCAGCAACAATAAAAATGCAGCTACAGCTCAGTTTAAGCAAACACCTAATGAAGATTCAGCTTTATAGAAAATAGTTACCTTAATATTAAACCCATTGAATAGCCTTCATTCTTGAAAGCACTGGAGTAGAAGTCCCTTACATGTGGCAAGCTTCCCTCACATCTATTCCAGGAAAAAACTTACTCTGAAAGATAAAATGCTTCTGAAGCCTGGCTTTTTTTTCCCCAGATTTGACACCAGAGTAACTGAAGTCAGATAAGCAATGGACAAAATGCAAAATCAGATTCTAGTTTCCGTCAAAAGCTGAACTAAGCAACAATCCTGAACTACCACATCTGAAAACCAGGTGGCAAGACATGATTTTGAAAGATGGACTTCATCTGCCCCCTGCTGTACTCTAAGTAAATGACAGGACTTCCTAATGGAGGTTCAGCAGGTAAGAGCCCCATTGGGCATGTGCTAGCAACCCTTGCTAGAATATCAGTGTTCTGGCAAAAGGGACTGTGACTGTGGTTCACCACTGTCTCCCCAGCAGGTCATGTAGTTGGAATATAGCAGGCCTTCAATAAATATGTGCTGAATGAGTGAACATACAGGTAAGGAAGACGGGCTTACATACTCTGCTTGCATAGGCATAATACCAAGAGCAAACTGGCCAAAACAAAAGTTGCAAATGTTTAGAAATTCCCAGTAAGTGTTTGAGATAAATTTGTGGCAAAGGGGCATGCCTGATGTCCTCTGATAAAGTAATAAAGTTGGAATATTCAGATTTAAGGATAAAAGTAGATTTTCTAAATCTTACTGCCAAGAAATAAATCTTTGAGAGTTGAGCGTATAAAAGCCTCTGAGGTTAAAAACACCATCTGATTGTCTCCAAGATGGCAGAACTAGTTGAGAGATCATGAAGTTCTCTGTGTTTTCATCTCTTTCACCAGACTCCCTGCTTTTATAGGATGGAAAAGGTAGGCATCATCTTTAGTTGGAGGGAGATTTATTGAATATAAAAGAAGTCATGTTAGGGCTGAGATTTGGACATTTTGTATGTGCCTAGGTACCTGCCCTGGAGAAACTGAGGCTTCACTGAGGAGTCAACAAATAAGTTTATGCAGAACAATTCTGAAGGGGATAAAATAAGGTGCCAATGAGTGTGATACAGAATATGCCCTAGGGAGAAAGGTTCCCACCAAGGGAATGTTCCTACGTCTGAGACCAACACTGGCCATTTCAGGTTTCTCACTCCATACCTCTAAACAAGCAGATAAAACAAGCAGAAAAAACATGGGTGGGGAATGCCTACCGTTTTAGCTGAGGTCATGGTTCCTGGTATTCAGAGAAAATAGGACTGGTGCTGAATAAGACGGGCAGGAATGAATGTTGGGAAACGAGGGGACCTCTGTGCACTGCCTTGCTTAACAGTGCTAAGTTAACAGGACTAGAGCAACCTTACAGAAACCGAGGACCACCCAGGCTCAAATCCCTCAGGAATAGACTTTTGGGTTCCTCCCCCAGGTAAAGCCGGATGAAGTTGTGGCTGAGGGGAAAGGAATCAGGAACCGAGTTAATAGCAACTATGGCCTTATTTTTCTCCTCCCTTGGTCACTTATGTATATAAATATGTATACTAATTCTCATTTTCTTCCCCTCTCTCTTCTCCAACTATTCTATATAGTCTCTGTTGATTCATTTTACAATTTCTCCACGGTTGACAGGGCATTAAGATGGGGTTGTGTTTAAATTAGGAGAATGAACATCAAAACAAAATTTAAAGTTGAATGCAATAAATTGAAGCTTGGGACTTCCCCTTTTGAGGAGCCAGTAGCATATTCTGTATAAGGGCTATACTCTGCACTGTGTTAAGCAGAGGGGAGACTTAGGATGGAAGTTCCCATGGGTTCATGTTTCCAGCTCTTAGGACAGTGCCTGATAGAGTCAGACAATATTATTAATTAATTACCTGAATTGTCAGAATTGTAAACACGTCTTTGAACATATACTTAATATATGTTTAAAAGGAGAGAGAGTCACAAAGGCTATTTGAATTCCACCACCCACCGCAGCTGGAACTTTGATCCCAGTGAACAAAGAGAATCCCTGCTCTTTATAACCTAACATACTCCCATGGATGACATATAATACGTAAACAAATGAGGTATCAGGTGCTCAGAAGATACAAAAATAGGGGAATGCCCCAGAGATACTTGAGTAATGGTGGTTCAGAAAGGTATCTCAGAGGAGCAACTAACAATTGAGATCTGAATGATGAGAAGGAAGATCTGGTGAAAGATTGTTTTTAGCAGAATCAACAATAAGCATAGAAGCCCTGAGATAGGCCGTGTGTTTAAGGAGTCAGTGTGGCTGGAGCACAGTGAATGAGAGGAAAGGAAGATGCACTCAGAGATACGCAAGAGATTGAGAACCACGGGATTAAGTGATATACAAAGCAGTGTGGAGATAAATGGCTTTATTTTCTGATGGTGAATGGTGGAAAGGAGTTGTGAGGTATGATGGGGCAGGTCCTAGAAGCTCTGGTAAGACAGTGTTCTCAAGACTGCTCAGGAAGGTGTATATGTACAAGGCTTGTAGAGGGCAGTGGTTCTACTTCTAGTTTATCCCAGTCTCCTGGTTATTAGCAGAGATGTGCACAAAGATGTAGGTATAAAGTTATCCATTGCTGTATTGTTGACCAACCAAAAATGAAAGTGTCAAATATGCATCATTGTGAAACTAAATTATAACAAAATAAAATATAGCCATTAAAAAAGCTTAAAATATGATTTACTGTCATGAGAAAAGGCTCATGTACATTAAATAAAGAATACAGGTTTTAAAACCATGACGTGCAGCATGTTATCAAATTCAAACATATACTTACTTGTACACACGAATACATATAACAGACTAGCAGGAAATACTCCCCCCAAAAAAGTATCGGTGCTTATTTCTGACAAGTGCAAAGTATTAAGGGTGATTTTTTTTTTGTATTTTAAAAATTTCTTGCACACATCTTATATTGACAGAAAAAAAGGTTTTTTGTTTGTGGGTATTATTTATTTTAAAGAAATGGATTTACAATACAGTCCCAGTTCCCACTGTAGGCAAGTGGAATCTGGTGTCTGACCCAATCTGTTTCTGATAACCAGGAGCATGACATGCATGGGTTTTGAAGTATTAAAAAAAATTATCCAAAACTTGGAAATAACACAAAAGACAATGCAGCATGTCCTTTCAAAGTCATACTGGGGCATTGTTTAACATGGGGACCCCTGGGGCTTCCCAACACTTGCAGGATTCTGTAGTCCTTTATTTCCAACTACATTAACTGCGTGAGGCCAAATTTTCTTCATATATTTCAGGCAAAACAACATATTTCAACATATGAATGCAGAAGCTGATATGAGAATCCAGCTGTCTTTTGATAAGCCAGTGAAGTATTGTATTTACAAAAGGACAAAACAATGCCTTTTTTCTCAAAATAATCAAATCTGGCTATTTTTCATTTAAAAAGTTAAGCCTATTATTTTTAAATTAATATTTAAACATTTTTGTTTTAACTGATAGTAAAGCAAATATTGACAATTTGGGGTTCTTAGTTTTTAAGAGTGTAAAAGCATCCTAAAACAAAAAAGGTCTGAGACTAGCTGATCCAGACATGTTGGACTTTGCTGTTGACTATGAAGGGCTCAGATCACTCTGCCTATCATTTCAAAACATAACTCCTGGTCCTCCAACTCTGCTTTGAACCAGCTTTGCCACCTTATTGGTTTCCTCATTAAGGTGAATAAATTTGACAAATACTCATTATATATTTGTATGACAGTAATGTTTGATTTTTTTGGAGATTATACTTGATAGGAGGTATAATCTCTGCTACTTTTAAAGACATTATATGATTTAGCCCTGAAGTTCTTTTCTTTGCATTCAAAGGCGGATAAAAGAACGAGGAACACCATGAAGTCTCTTATTCTTAAACATTTCCCTAATGAATACGATTGCAACGATCAGCTGTGCCTAAAACTAGCTTGTTCCTCCAGGAAAGTATTGGAGAATCAGTCCAAAGCATGTGAAACAGTCGCAGTTTTGAAAGAATATCTACGGTTAAGAATGGGTCTGTAATTTGGGAAAGATAATTTCACTCTAATATGGAAAGGTATAGTTTTAATCTACTGGTGACGTTTGTCCTTCCCAAGACAGGGCCCACCTCCCTTGCAGGTAAAGGACATAATTTCAGCTCTCTGCAGAAAGGTTTCCAAGTCAGGGTAAAAACAGCAGGAGAAATCCATAATCCTAATACCCTTTAGGAAACACTTCTTTTCTCTAATACTGGATCTGAAGCTTCAGTACGCATCAGAATTACCTGAGAGGCCTCTTAGAAATACAGATTTAAATTCATTATGCAGTTGCGGGTGGAGGCGGGGGTGGGGGTGGGGGGTGGGGAAGCAGAGGGGGCAGGGAGGAATAGGGAGGAATGTGCATGTAAAAAGGAAGCACTCCAGGTGATTCTGAAGAAAAAATAAAACCGTATTTTGAGAAACTCTCCTAGACTATTAGAACTTCTGCTTAACAGTGCTCTTACATTTTTCTAAGAATCATCCATGTATCTATCCTTAACGTCTAAACGCCAAGTCCCTCCACATGGTCTGTAAGGCACTTTTATCTCCCACCACTACATCCATATCCGTCCGCCCTGCATCCACCGTTCCTACGCTCTAGCGCAAACTGGTCCAGGGTGCCGCACTCCTCCTTGCTGTTGACCTCTTTCGCTCCTCCTCCCTCTGCCCGTGTAGGACTACTTACCCTTCACAGCGCTGTGATAGGTGGGCAGCACATAGTATCTGGACTCTGAAGCCAGCGGACCTGGCTTCCAACCCGAGCGCACTCCCACTGGCAAACGTCGGCGCCCCGAGACGCAGATGACCTCTCATCAAAATGGAGGTAGAAATACCCACCCCAAGGTTTTACTGCACCAGCACTGGCAGTATTCACATTAAATGAGCTCATTTGGGTCTTTTGCCTCCCGTAAAACTTTGTCTTCCCAGGAAGAGCTAACTCTTCAATCTTCTCTTTCCTAAGCAATGCTAAGTGTTCTTAAAGATACACCATAAATATATAAACTCTTAACTCCTTACTGCACCGGTCCATAAACCCAATTTTGGAAGAACTAATGACTTAACAAGAAGCTTGTTAATAAACTTATCAATAAACTTATCAATAAAATACTTATCAATAAAGTTCTGTGGATAATCCAAATCTCTAAAATTAGGCTACCGTTACCCTACACCAATTATTTTACCATTTTTTTAGTTAATGATAATGTTCCTTAACAGTTTGAGGCTAAGGAAAAAATCCTACCATTGATATTTAAGAGCCCACAATTGCCAAATAACCACCTACAGATGGTATGTATTTAAGTATGGAAGGTGGGTAGAAGGGATGAAGTTGACCAGTCCAGCCCATGTTTAAATATGCTGAGCATTTGCCATGCACAAAAATACTAGATAATGTGAACGATTTAAAAAAATGCATCAAGTATGGTTCCTTCTTTCCAAGGAATTTAATCCAGTTCAGGAAAAGAATGTACCGATAGTGCTTTTTTCCACAGATAAAATAGCAATGACCAACCGCCTCCGAGATTTATGTTTATTCTTTTAAGAAAGCAGAGGGAGAAAAATTTTAAAGTAGATATGACTTGGAAGATACATTTTCCCCGAATTATCATCCCCACAAAAGGAATTCAAAACGTCTACCAGGATTTTGACGTCCGTTCTCATCCCACCCTCCTGACAACCCTGGGAGGTGTTACCTCCACTTTAGAAATGCATCAGCTGGAGTTGTTGCTACAGAAGTGCTTGCCCAGCTCAGGCGGTGCGGGGGTCAAGCTCGGTTTTAACTCCAAGGTCCATCTCTTTTCCTGGAATTGAAATTGAAGTATTCTTCCAGTTCTAGGTTACACAAGTTTTTAGGTGACCTCTTTTTGTCAGTGGCTATTGAGCCATTTTCCTCCGGAGTGACTATGCTGTTTACCATGTAAACTTGTCAGAAAGTCTAAAAAAATTAATAACCCCAATACCTACCCACCCATTAAAAAAAAAAAGTTAATATGGACACGCTTCAAGTAGTTACCAGATTGTATTAGCCAAACAGAGCCAGCAGACAGAGACTTGAGAAAAGCGACTGAGTACAAATTTTCTCTTCCAGTACCTGCTTCTTACATACCCTTTACATTTTACTATCGGATTCACCAATCCTGTGGTAAGGGGGAAAATTGTCATAAAAAATACCACTTGCAGCAATCCAAGGTCTAGTGCTCTCTATCAAAAGCCCACCTACCCTTAGAAGAATCAAAGCAACTCTGCAAGCATTAAAGAATTTATTAATGGCCTAGGAAAATGTTCATGTTATAGGAAAAAAATATGGCTAGGATTTTTTGTGTAAAAACATCAAGGGTATGAAGATGCTCCACATCGTTAATTATCAGGGAAATGCAAATTAAAACCACAATGAGATTATCACCTCACACCAGCAAGGATGGCCGGCACCAGAAAGACTAAGAACAACAAATGCTGGCAATGATGTGGAGAAAGGGGAACCCTCCTACCCTGCTGGTAGGAATTTAAGCTAGTTCAACCATTGTGGAAAGCAGTATGGAGGTTCCTCAAAAAACTAAAAATAGAAGTACCATTTCACCCGGGAATTCTACTCCTAGGATTTTACCCAAAGAATACAACTTCTCAGGTTCAAAAAGACATATGCACCCCTATGTTTATTGCAGCACTATTTACAATAGCCAAGACATGGAAGCAACCTAAGTGTCCATCAGTAGATGAATGGATAAAGAAGATGTGGTACATATACACAATGGAATACTATTCAGCCATAAGAAAGAAACAAACCCTACCATTTGCAACAACATGGATGGAGCTAGAGGGTATTATGCTCAGTGAAATAAGCCAGTCGGAGAAAGACAAGTACCAAATGATTTTCCTCATTTGTGTAGTATAACAACAAAGCAAAACGGAAGGAACAAAACAGCAGCAGACTCACACACTCTTAAGAAGGAACGAGTGGTTACCAAAGGGAAGGGATGGAGGAAGGTGGGTAGGGAGGGAGAAGGAGATTGAGGGGTATTATGATTAGTACACATCATGTGGGGGGGATCATGGGGAAGACAGTGTAGCACAGAGACTAGTAGCAACTCTGTGGCATCTTACTACACTGATGGACTGTGACTGCAATGAGGTATGGGGGGGACTTGATAATATGGGTAATGTAATAACCATATTGTTTTTCATGTGAGACCTTCATAAGAGTGTATATCAATAATACCTTAATAAAAAACCATCTAGGGTATGTTTTATGCATGTTATTAAGCATAGAAAATATTTCATAAAACACATCAAATAATAGTTACCTCAAAGGTATACAACCAAAAGGACAGGAAATTTTTCATTAAAAAAAAATGTATCATGGGTGGCTTTCACCTTGTTGCAGTATCAACAAAATCTCTTTTCTCTACCTTTTAGTGCTTTTCAGAATGCAGCCAAGATGGAGCTTTCATTCTGAGTTAGGAATATTACTTGTCTGAACCTTTGTACCAATTTGAACTCCTGGAAGTAGTTGGCACTCCTAGGTCTGCAAGCCTGATAACTGAGA
Source organism: Manis pentadactyla (assembly GCF_030020395.1). Classification (NCBI taxonomy): domain Eukaryota; kingdom Metazoa; phylum Chordata; class Mammalia; order Pholidota; family Manidae; genus Manis; species Manis pentadactyla. Next base: position 205,446,564 of record NC_080020.1, on the reverse strand, counting down.
CACCTTTTCTGATGAAGTGGTTTCCTATCTATATCACAGGACTGTGATTAGTATGAAAAGTACTAATTTATGTGGAAGTTCTTTATTGAGCTATACAAAGGCTATGATCCCCCCTCCTTTTTATACATATTCATCAGGTACTTCTGACCTGGTCAACAGCTAGCTTTAGCTCTGAAAAGCCCCAAACATTACAAACTGAAAATATCATAACAGAAGTTGTACTGCACCGAAGTAGGTCAAGGGGAAATCAATTCCCTAGCCTAAACTCCAGCAAAGTGCAAATATGAAGGAGAAATTCCAAGTCATAGAAGACTCAGGTAGACAAAGTGGCAATTCTCTGTCCTGCTTGGTAATACCCTAATTTGGTTGTCTGCCCAGGCCAACCAGAAGACTCCCCAAAGCTAAGTTCTCTCTCTGACAGGTTCCAGACTGAATCCAAGTAAGACAGTCATCTGACTGGTAAACCCCATGAGGATAGTACACCCTGGCCAGGTGAGAAAATGGCTGCCAGCAGCACAGCTCACAGCTCTTCAAGCTGATTTTCTCATTGCCCACAGCTATGCGCTTAGGTGCACAGATCAATTCTGGTCAAAGCATGGGAATTCAGGCCATGAATGAAACTGGTGAAGCCTCAAGTGTGAGGAACAGACCCAAGTAATCCACGCTAGCAAACAAGCACTTCATCAGAATGCCAATTCCCTAGTTATAAGGCTAAGCAACTGATGAAAAAGACATTCTGAAAGGCCATTTTTATATTTACATATTGTGGACCACTAATAGCAGACCACAGTGTTTTCTGAAATTTTACTGTATATTTTTAATAGGTTCTTAGCCAAGTCAAAACCAAAACTTTTTTTAATCCCCTAATAATTGAAACAATGGAACTAACATCAGTAGCACTCACACCTGCAGTCAGAGTGATGTCCATCGTCTGCCCGATTCTGAAAGTAACCAATTCTGGAAGTAAAATAGCTAAAGCAAGCCCAGCTCAGAGTACCCTGAGAATATAATCCTCCAGAGAGAAATACTGCTATTCAATCCTAATACAGTACGTTCAATGAAGCAAGGATGACCAGCCGGCTTCACGAGAAATATGTAAGGCACACTCAATAGCAAGGTTGTAAACGACTGTCCCCTGCACAAAAGTAAATTATTTAAATAGTCTCAATTAGGAAGATAATTTTTCAAAGAAAACCTACCTTGTAATATTGATTACTAAAAAACTGTACTACAGAAAACATACTAACACCAAAGTTATTTCAGTCAAGTTTTGAGTTTGTCTTTAATCCCTTTTATTGCTTCTTGTTTAACAATGTTTAGAATCTTCCAGCTGAAATCAAAGTGCTTTCTTGGAATCCTTTGCAGAATTATATCTTCTTTGGGGAAAGCACACTCTTTCCAACAGGAAATTCTAAGATATCCAATGGTCTAGATTTTACAACCCTTTTGTTTAAAAAAAAGCAAGCTATGTCTTTAATTTCAGAAGAATTGCTATTATATAACTTTTTATTTTTCCATTCATAAAAACAGTCCACAGCATTCATAAAACAGGGTGGTAGAAGAAATTAAGAGACACTTCCCAGGTGCATCTTTGTGTTTAAGAACAGATGATTTGGTAGCAATTGTTTTTTAATACAGATGGAAACAAACACAATCCATATAAAAACAGGATTTGAAAGGAGGAGGGGAAGAGATATATCAACCAATGTAAATTTAGAGCTTTCAGGCATGCAACTCAATATCTGAATTTTCTTCACTTAAAAACCAAAGTTGGTGCTTTAATAGGTGTTCATAAGGCTACAAAAATACTGCAAAAATGTTAGCCTTACATATACCACAAAAATTTTAAAAAAGAGAGAAAAGAAATTAATCCCTCCTACACCTAAACTAATCACAGTAAGTTTCCCCTAACAGAGACAAAGAAAAATAACTTTCTACAAGCTCAGTTTTGAGGCACAATACCTTAGAGCTCTCACCCGGGGGGTTCCTGCTCATGCTCTTTGCAGTATAAACAAATATGGTTTAGGCAATGGAATACATACATACTTGAAGGATTCCTTAAAAAAGAATCACAAATTTCATTTTATATATACAACAAATTTTTAATCATGTACTGAAAATAAATTACAGGAAATAACTTTAAAATCCAACAGAGGACAAAGTCACAATAAACATTCCCATTGAATTCCCTTGGGGGGTGAGATTGCAGTGCTCAAGAAAGATAAATATCACAAATATATCAAAAACTTCAAATTGTCTATGCATTCACACACTGACATGAGCCACAAACATTCCTTCACAGGGACTGTACCTATTAGCCTACCACAGAACCAGATTTTGCCATAAACTACAAAACTTTTAATACAAAATTGTATTTATATATTTATAATTCATATACATGCCCTATCTGTGATTTTAGAAAATAAAAGCTACACACTGTACAGACACTCTTAACTCATAGCTGTAGGCAACATTTTTGGATGGAATTTCTCCCCCAATAAAATTAATGGCATATTTTATGTACATGAAGGCTGAACTGCATGAAGACAGTTCAGTTCCCCAGATACGCATCTCCTTTTAGGGCAGGTTTATAAATTTAAAAAGGCAAGACAAATGTACACCTCAGAATCACTTTCTTAGCTACAAGAGTTGTCATGTAATTTCTGTGAAGTTTCTGATACATGCATTTATGTAATACTGATATTGAAGGCAGTAAAGCAATATATACTTTTAATGTAGTGGCTCAAAAAAGGCTTCATTTTATTCACATCTGATTCTTGATACAGTGATTCACAACTTCTCTAAAAATCAAAATTTCAATGGGACACTGTTGAAGAGACTCTAAATAGATTTCTTAAAATATTTCCCTGAAATATCCTTTTACATAAGACAAATTTCACTAACATTAGATTAAGTAAAAAGGAAAAAAAGAATTAAGCATGGCACAAATGTGCATGATAAACTAATGCTCCTCAGCCAGTCTCCACGTCTTAGGAGCCATAAACAGAATGCATAAAACCAACAAATAATCTTCACACTCTGTGGCAGCCATCTGTGAAGCCAGTTATACTAAACTACTTCTACAGTTGATTGTAAACTTTGGTTTATTTTTATTTGAGTTCTCATTGTACAGCAAGCATGAACAAAAGGGAGAGTGGAGTCCATGAGGAGATGAACTGTCAGTCTGTCTTTAATCTGGCATGATGAGACACCTGGTCAGTCAGGCCTGCTTTGATAGAGTTTGTTACAGACTGCCTTATGTTTTCCTCCATCAAATTATCACCCAGGGGCTTCAATACCTGTGGTATGAGAAATGTGCAAAACAAATAAAAACATGAGGTAAAAAAAGAGTTACATATAAAAATAGATAGAAAATTTCAATTCAAAGCAATGAAGAAAATAACCAGGAAGGTGGGAAATAAAAAGATGCTTCTCCCCAAAAGAAGTTATGATGCTACAAGTAATGCAGTTAGACATTTTATAATGCAACAAAATTACTTTCCTCTTATTCAAACCATTTACAATTCCTATGAGATGGATGTGCAATTCCATACCCTATATGCAGCATCAAATCTGGTATGTATACAGCATTTATGCAGACCGGCCCAGACGGTCCTGCTTATTGTCCTACATGTATAAGTGTGAACACTTCAGATAGAGAAAAAAGTTAAAAATACTGTCTAATTTTTCTTCTTGTTATTGTTGGATGACAGTCTCTGTCGCTGTGCTGATGAAAGAGCACGATGAACCATTCGACGTCTAGTAACTTCAAACAGTTTGGAAAACACCTAAAACATGGAGTGGTGCGTTAGGAAAATGATTTAGAGCACCGTGAAGTTACAGAGCTTACAACTACAAGAATTTGAGGCTTTGTAGGTTTCTCACCTTCCTGGGACTCCTCTGAAGCAAAAGAAAAGAGAAATGCAAAAACATTTAGACAAGGTTTGTTGACACAGCACAGATCTCTGACTAGTGACCACCTTACCTCAACTATACTGAAAAATAACCTTATGCACTTGAGATTCTTCCATTTGTTTTGTAATAATGGCACCCCTAAAATCCTAGAATAAACGCTGTACAGAAGAGAACTGGATTTCAAAAAAAAGACATTGTACAGTTATTGAACTTCACATTGCAGAAAATTAGTAATGGTCCAAAATTTTAAAGTAGATAATATTTTTTTAAGTGAGGATGTGATAGCTTTTAATCCATCTGCTCTTAGAAGATATCAAAAAATATGAAGAGATTTTTTAAGAGAGAAAAATTTAAATTTAATAAATATCCAAACACAAATGCCCAAATCAGATCTGAATAAGTAGAGCATTTCTCTAAAGAATAAATGCAAAACCCAAATTAGAAAGTGGGTCACTTTATAAAATAATAATGACATTTTACAAGAAAAACCAACAACCGATCAACTTTTTTCAAAAAATGGTTTACTTCTTCATTCTTCAAGTCTTTAAATTTAAAGCCAAAACCAACATGGACCTGCATATCCTAGATCTTCAAATAAGCCCAATACTTTACTGGCCCAGAAATGGTATCTGAAAATGCTTATTATACTGTCCATCAGTAATAACTGTAGCTTTCATTCTGTTCCTTGACATGATGCTCAAGAATTTCACGATGATTGTTTTAATGACAACATCCTTAAATGCAGTTTTCTAAACACAGGCAATTCCAGCACACAGACAGCCGACATACATCATGTCTTTCCTTAGTAGATACTTGTCAGGCGTGACCTTTGAATTCTGGTTTGAGGTAAAAGATTGTGATTAAGAGAAGCTGGCTCGCTGTCTGTGGTGCTTTGCTTTTTCATTAGTATTTCCATAGCACAGAGGCAAAGTCTCTGGTGTAAGAAATCCCCGCAGGGATTGTGGTACATCAGTGAATCACCACCACTGTCTTCATGGAAGGCAATGAAGACCTGAACATCCAGTATTTTTCCTGGAATATAAGCACGTATTGCTTCTTGGCAATATTAGTGAGAAACTTGTCTTCCTAAAGAACTATACTTTCAGACTTCCTTTCCTTACCTTTATAACTCCTTCACCAATTATATTATATTTCCTCAAAGAAAAAAATTCCTTAGAGACTCTGACCCTGCTCACTGTCTGGTATAATCAGGCCTCTGAATAAGATTCAATCCAAAGGAGATTACAGATTTAAGCCAACCAAAGCACACTATAATTATGACTCTGAAGAAAAAAAAAAAACTCTTCAGTTCCTATTTTATATTGAGATTATACATCCAAACAAAACAGGTAATATCCTTTTGACATTCCTCATATAAAGGTAAAGAATAAATACTGTGGAGGGAGGAAAGGGGAGGGAGTCACAGAAATGAGATTAATCACTGAAAAATCAAAAGACAGATACCAACCTGTTCCCATAGTGTTTCAGCAATCTGATCAATCATTGTTCCAATTTCTCTGAACTCCCCAGAGTATTTAACATATGCCCAAGTACAAAGAGATGTCAGTGCTAACCCCATGACAAGGTTACACAAGACAGCTATAGAGTTTAGGCCAATGAAGCCTGTCAGTCCTGAGATTATATACATAGCAAACATGACCGCAAACAGTGTGGCAGGAGTGCGAGCAGCAAAGAAGATATTTTTGCCATCATTGTGCTTTATAAAATTTGCATAGGTTTCTTCAATTTCAGCCTCAAGCTGGTCCTGATAACGATGACAGAATTCATCTCCACCCATTTTTTTTACTGAACGAAACTGTTTAATCGCCACTTCCTTGAGATCCAGGTGTTTTCGCTCCAGATCTGAAGGTGCAATGTAAGGCTTGTCCCCACCACATACCTGTAAAGACAGGATTGCAGTAGGACAGATTACATGCTAGGATGTAATTCGCACCTGAAACAAGTTCCCTCCTCATAGTTTTTAGTCTCCAAAGTCAAACCACTTACATGGTTGAGTTTTAAACTCGTTCATAATACCTCACACATAGTCATAACCTATTTATTTCTTACATGTTGGACTGATTCAAGCAAAATAAAATTTCTAAATATGACTAATACCAATAAAGTGAGAGAAATTACCCTGCAATCTGTACCTGACTTCATTTGACTCACCAATACCCGTAAGAGTAAACAAGACTGCTGGCAAGAGAGTAAAAGATAACACACAAAAGGGTACTTTAATGTTCACGTTAGCAAGATTAACATAGAAATTGCTCTTCACCTTAAACTAATGTTACTTACATCTGAAGCTACTACTAACAGTACTCTGAATCATTTATCAGAAAAATTTTCAGTATGGTTTATATAATAACTTACCACCCATACTCTGTACTTTAACCATGTAACTATTTTCTTAGCTTATTTCCAGCTGATGATAAAGGGGTATCGAGGAATGATGTAATATGACAGTACATTCATAAGGAGCACAGATAATTTCAATTGTTGTAAATATTTATGTCTTCTATATCATTCCAGTGTCAAATTTAAATTTTAGTTACAAACCTGTTCCATACTTTTGCAATAGATCTCTCTTGCTCCTGCTACTGCAGCAAGATTATTAGCTTCAGCTGTTGCCTAAAAATAAAAGACAATGTCCCACTTTTATGCAAAAAATACCTGATGACTCTATAAATTCTGAGTAATACAATAAATTATGTACAGTGAGCAAATCTGAAAATCAACCAGAGAAAATATTATCAACTTCCAGTTTTCCTTTCCAACAGAAAGGAGCACCAGTATAAAGGATATAATAATTGCTTCTAAAAGACTGACTCCCTAATGTTGTTTTGATTGGGTTTGTTAAAATGAGTTTGTAGAAAATACCACATATATTCAGCAAATGATAGATAATTAAATATATAACAACCCTAAAACATGTCAAATCTCCAGATGTAAAGAATCAAGAATTACCCATACGGTTCTCTTTCTCATAAACAGTATTACACAGGAGACATTTTTAAATCCACAGAACTGCTTATTGAGTGAATTTTTTAAGAAAATAGTGTTTAATCCACTATAAAACTGAGAAATTGGCCAAAGTAGAAAATCCTTAAAAATACAAACTAGGTTTAAATAACATTGTCCCCCAAAAAAACAGCTTTTAAAAAAAAGAAAAAACCTATATTCACTAGAAGCAGCTTTAAATCACTAATACCAAGAGGAAATAAACCTTATTTCAATCCACTTTCACTGTCAAAGACTAGGAAAACAGGAGCAGCTTGGTTCAGAGAAGCCCATATTAAGCTATCCTCTGCAATAGGAATTTTCCTACACTTTTCAACAACTGAAGAAAAGGTACCGAGGACTCTTATTTCTGATGATTTATATGTGTGCAAGGTCTGCAATCTGTAGTTACAAACAAAATCATATAAAAACTTCAGGACCCATGACATGTATTACTGTAAATATTGAAAATGTATTTCCATGCAAAGAAACACCACCCAATTTACAGTATCTATCTCTAAAGCAGATATTTTCTCCTTCATAAATAAATAATGTACAACACACATTACCTGAAGCATGGACTTTGGATGTGGAAGTTCCTCACCTTGATAAATTTTAATGTAAGCCTAAAAATACAGAAGACTCATTATATTGCTAGGTTATGCAATTTGGCTCCACATCCCCAAAGAAAGAAAATCATTAAATATAAAAATGATGTACACTATTGAAAGCAAAGTCGAGGCTTTAAAAATAATACACGCTCATTCCAACAAAGTTAACCCTATTCTCAACACTTATCAAATGCATGTGTTGCTAAATAACATTCTAGAGAAATATTTCTAAATGTAATTCCAACTTGCATAAAAGTTGTATCTCCTATTTAAAGGTTATATGTAAAATGCCATCCACTTTATGAAAAGAAATCCGTAATTCTCCCGTACTGCCAATGTTTCAAATAAATATGTTAGAAAACACTTAAACTCAGTATTTTATTTTGACTAGCTTAAATTACATTTCACTTCAAGAAGAAAAAAAAAAAAGACCTAATTTGTGGTCTAAGAGTAAGGAAAGATAGAAGTTTTTAGAAGCCCAAATAGTCTTTTCATCTCAACTGTCTACTGACTCTAAATTGAATCATGATTCAACAAAGATAGTATGCAAGTGATCAAGTGTCCAATAAATGCCCAAAAATACACTCTTAGTTAACTGTTTTTTCTCTGCCACCTATCTGTAAATACTATGAACAAAGACAGCCCTCTACAATGGTCTTGCTCTGGAAAGCAAGTTAAAGGACTAAAGAGCAGAGGGGGGAAAATCTACGAATACTTTGAACTCAGAAGCCAGTTTTGATACTTTCAGCTGCTCTTATCAAGTCCTCAGAACTCTGAGATAAGACTTTTGTGAGAACTCAGGATGCAGAATTATGTATGCTCCCAATGCTCCCAATACCTAGTATCACGAGTGGTATTTTAATAATATGGTGAATGGTTCTTCTCTCCGTATCATAGCAGAAAAAGCAGGACAATTCTGTAAACAAAAGCACTGTCTAGAAGATATAAGTTGTTTGCTACAATCTTAAAACCCTTAAAATATTGATACACCTTAAGTATCCTTAAAATACTGATATTCAAGGCAGAATTTACTTTTTTGTTTTAAAATAAAGATAAGAAATTTCTTATACATACATATGAGTTTTGAATCAGCTATATTTCAAAGTCATTAAACATAAGAGTTTTCTTACCTTAAAGTATTCTACAAGATCTCTACAAGTGACTTTAGATCCACTGATCTCTTTTTCTACCAAATTTTCAGGGGAAAGCAGCAATGGAACCAGATTTTGTAGCTCTCGTTTAAAGTCTTCATCAATATCTAGTGGACATGAAATTAGTCAACATATTATCCAAAAAAAATAAAAAAATAAAGAAGTTCCCATTAGTGAGTTCATAAAACTCTATTTCATGAAATAAGAGTACATAGTACCCATTACTTACATAAACTCATTTAAAAAAACTCACCCAAACATGTCATATCTCCTAGAAAAAAATATAATCCCCCTCTTTCCTACTCCATTTCCCTCATCCTCCAATAATTCTTACAGCTCAAATAATAAATAAAACAAATTGCAGATTAACAAACTCCAGATTAAGTATTAAACTATACTTTTCAAAAAACAAGTCATGAAATTATATTAAATTTTAATACTAGGTTTTGCTTTTCCAGCTACACTATAAAAATTTCATCAATCCTCAAGCCTTTTTTTGCTATCATGCTCAAAATAATCCCGAAATATACACACAAAATTATACCTTAAACAAAGAGACTTAAATCCATTACATCAATGTAACATATTGGTAAAGCTTTTCAGAAGACTACAGTTAGATGAAGTACTGAAATGTTCTCAGCCTTCAGAATTTTTAAGATATCAGTGCTGAGCAACAGACCACATTACAATCTTAATCAATATGCTAGGTGTCTGCAAAGAACCAAGAGAAAACTACAAAGATCACACGGAGCATTACAATCATGTCAAACACATCAAAATGTCCTCCAGTACAAAACAGAAAATTTAAGGAACCATGTATTTAAAAAGACTTTCAGCCTCTAAAAACTAAGTTCTGATTTTTAGCAAGAATGGGAATTCCCACCTTTCAATCTCCCATCAAAACTAGGATTAGTTGCAACTTTAAGACCAGGATGTGGCAAAAGGAAGCAACCAAGATTTGAGAAACAATTGTGAATGTGCTTCCTTACATTCTGTAGCTCTTCGTGTTGATTTTGTTTTACCTAGGGCAGAAGGAGACAGAATGAAGGTAAAAATAGGAGAAAAAATATTTTAAGGAAACAGACACATACATACATGCACACTTAACCTAGATGCTACTCAAGATGGGTTGTTTTTTGACAATATAAAATTTTACTAAGACCCATTTCTGACCACTTTAGTAAGACCCTACTTTGTTCTAAACCAGAAAAGATGTTTTTTCCCATGTTAGCTAGCTGCCAAGAATATGAGAAAAATACAAATAATAATTAATCATAGTATCTAACATCATAATAACAAGTTGTAGTTGTGGTTTACAAACCAGTAAATAAATTAAGAATTTGCCTTTAAAGTACTTATAATGGCAAAGCGAAAAATAAGGTACTAATTTGCCAAAATACAAATGAAAAAGGTCAGCCCCTGAGCTAAAGAACACTTAGAGTGAAATGCTCCACTACAGTCCAAAGAACCTTAGAAATTTGTGAGGATTTCAGCACTCAATCCAAGTGACTATTTATGATTAAAGCTAGTTATCAGTGTTTTGGGAAGAGAGATTGCCATGTATTTTTTGGAAGAAAATCTTAAACTTAGATTTTTAGTAACTTCTTATCCCATTCTAATTCACATACTGTCCCAAAAGGCTTTTCTCAAGAACCATTCTAAAAAAACACACATTTGTAATCAACGAAGTCTGAAAAGTCCCTAAATCTCCATCCAGAGTACAGGGGAAAAACTGCTGTGTATTCATACAATGGAGTATTGCCTAGCAATGAGAATAAATGAACTGAACTACATGCAACAAGATGGATTAACCTGGGGCAAAAAAAGTTACACACAAAGGAATGCATACTCTATGTGATGCCTTTCATAAAGCACAAAAACAAAGCCTGTTAGAGGTCAGGATAGTAGTGGAGGGCTCAGGGGGTTAGTGGATGGAGGCAGATGCTTCTGGGTGCTCGTTAGATGGCTATATTCAATTGGTAGAAATTCATCAACCTGCACTCTTATGATCTGAGCATGTTTCTGTTTATCACTTCAATGAGACATTAGAAGACCGTGCCTTTGGAGTGCACAATTCTGAGTTTAGTAAGGATGCCTGATGGGCTTTGTGTTAATTTCAAACCAAAGAACTCTGATGTCAGAAATTATCTCCAACAGTAAGGACTAGAAATGCCATTCAAATAATCCAAGAATGAAGAATTGGTTTTTATCTCAAGTTAGGGATTTTTATATTTGTACCTGGGGAACAAAATCATATTGTACCCCAAGTCTCTGAAAGTGCTTTAGAAACTAAATGTGTCATTCCATTGGCAAACAAAATTTTATTAACCAAAAGAGAGAACCCTCCAATTTATGAATAAAGAGCTTTCACATATCTTTTGTGAATGTGAGGAGATGGCTAGTATCTGACCCCAGGTTTTCTCAAGTATTCCATGGACCCTTTAAGAATAAAAGGTCAGGACATGGGAAAAATATGATGGTGTAAGAAGTCAGGAAGAAACCTCCTTCCAAAACCACATGTAACACAAAAATACAGAAAAATACAACTATGCCTGAAAGAGCGAAGTGACCCAAAGACTGCAGAACAGACTGCCTACGTCTAGGGAAAAGAGAAGACCTCACAGAAAATGGTAAAGTACCAAAGCCATGATCTGGCATGACCCAAGCCCTCCCTCAACACCAGCACACAGGCAGCAGCAAAAGAAACAGAGTGGGGAGGTAGTAGAAGCCCAGGACTGCTAAACACGCAGCCCTGGAATTCTGCTCCATAAGAATGAACCCACATTACATGGTGCTCTGGAGATTAGTGGGGTTAGAAAGCAAAGGCACGCAGAATACATGGAGAGACTGAGATTCAAGCCACTTGTGGAGAACAGGTACCCACAACTGGCCACTCTGGGACAAAAGAAAGGCAGGCACTTTGAAAGACTTCCCAACAGCAAGAGGGACGTTAAAGGGGCAAGGATTACACAAAGCTTGCTGCTCAGGAGAAAGGACAGGTCAACAAAATTGTCCCGGTGCACGCAGCCCAGCAGGTTGGGAGCTTTCAGGAGCTTCAGACGCTCCATTTCTCTGGCTGGCAACACAGCGCCGAGGCCTCACACTGTGATATGCAGCCTGCCGCTCCTTCCTCCCAGCCAGCACCGGTTCACACACCTGCTGCCCCAGCCATCACACCACGCCAGCCACAGGGTGGCCCCACCTACAGCAGCTACAGGGGCGTAATGCAGAGCCTCCTTCCTGCATGCTCAGCCCTCTGGACCTGGTGCTGGAGGCACGCACTGCAGCCAAGAAGCAGGAAAAAGCTCTTTCCTCCTGGCATGCACCAGCACTGCTCACCTGCAACCCCCACCATGGATTCAGGTGCTGGGCAGCTCCAGAGAGCAGAGTTTCTGGGCACTAGGGGGTGCTACCTACACAAAGTTCTTATTCCATAGTAATCACTATAATTATGAAACAGCAAAGGAATTTAGTCCAAACAAAAATCCAACAAACACCACCAGAAAGAGGACTAAATGAAACTGAAATCACCAATCTTCTTCATAAAGACTTCAAAATAAAAATCATAAACATGCTCACAGAGCTACATAAAAATATTCAAGATTTCAGTGAGGACTTCAGAAAGATAGAAACTTTGAAAAATACAGTATCTGAAATGAAACATACAATGGAAGCAATCTAACAGGTTAGACTGAGATAGAGAAGGTGGTAAATGAATAGAAATTAGAGAAAAGGAAAACAAAGAAGCCGAAGAGAGAAAAAAGGATCTCTAGGAATGTAATAACAACAAGAGAACTTTGTAACCAATCCAAGCAGCACAATATTCACATTACAGAGGTACCAGGAGAAAAAGGGATAGAAAGTGTCTTTGAGGATATAATTGTGGAAAACTTCCCCAATATGGGGAAGGAAAGAGTCTCTGAGGTCATGGAAGATGCAGAGATCTCCCAACACAAGGTACTCTAGGAAGACAACACCAAGATATATAATAATTAAAATGGCAAAAATCAAAGACAAGGAGAGAGAATTAAAAGGGGCCAGAGAGAGAAAAAAGATCACGTACAAAGGAAAACCCCAGGTTATCATCAGACTTCTCAGCAGAAACCTTACAGGCCAGAAGGGAATGGCATGATATATTTAATGCAATGATACAGAAGGGCCTCCAACCAAGAATACTCCACCCAGCAAGATAATCATTTAAATTTGAAGGCAGGATTAAACAATTTCCAGGTAAGTAAGGCTGAGGGACATTACCACCCAAAAAACATCTCTACAGTGTATTTTGGAGGAACTGCTATACATGGAAGTGCTCCTAAAGCTAAATAGCTGTCACCAGAGAAAATTAAAGCACAGTAAAGGAAGCAGACCAATTACTAAGCAAATGCAAAATTAAATCAACTACCCCCAAAGTCAGTCAAGGGATACACAAAGAGTACAGAAAATGACACCTAATATATAAAGAGTGGAGGAGGAAGTAAAAGAAGGGAGAAAAAAAAAGAACATTCAGATTGTGTTTGAAAAAGCATACTAAGTGAGTTAAGTTAGGCTGTTAGATAGTAAAGAAACTCACCTGCAACCTTTGGGAACCACGAATCTAAAGCCTACAATGGCAATAAGTACATATATACCAATAATCACCCTAAATGTAAATGGACCAAATGTACCAATCAAAAGACATAGAGTCACTGAATGGATAAAAAAGCAAGACCCATCTATATGCTGCCTACAAGAGATTCACTTCAAACCCAAAGATACACACAGACTAAAAGGGAAAGGATGGAAAAAGATATTTCACACAACTAATAGGGAGAAAAAGCAGAAGTTGCAGTACTTGTATCAGACCAAATAGACTTCAAAACAAAGAAAGCAACAAGAGATAAAGAAGGACATTACATAATGATAAGGGGACAGTCCAACAAGAGGATATAACCATTATAAATATCTATGCATCCAACATAGGAGTACCTTATATATGTGAAACAAATACTAACAGAATTAAAAGGGGAAATAGAATGCAATGCATTCATTCTAGGAGACTTCAACACATCACTTACTCCAAAGGACAGATCAACCAGAGAGAAAATAAGTAAGGAGACAGAGGCACTGAACAACACATTAGAACAGATGGACCTAACAGACATCTACAGAACACTCGACCCAAAAGCAGCAGGATACATATTCCTCTCAAGTGCACATGAAACATTCTCAAGAATAGTTCATATACTATGTCCACAAAAAGAGCCTCAGTAAATTGAGAAGGAATGAAATGATATGAACCACCTTCTCAGACCACAAATGTATGAAACTAGAAATAAATTATGCAAAGGAAACAAAAAAGCCCACAAACACATTGAGCCTTAATAACATGCTTCTTAAATAATCAATGGATTAATGACCAAATAAAAACAGATATCAAGCAATATGTAGAGACAAATGAAAACAATAATTCAATACCCCAAAACCCATGGGAAGCAGCAAAGGCAGTTCTAAGAGAAAAGCATACTGCAATACAGGCTTACCTTCAGAAAGAAGAATAACCCAAATGAACAGTCTAAACTCACAATTACTGAAACTAGAAAAAGAAGAACAAATGAGGCCCAAAGTCAGTAGGAGGAGGGACATAATAAAAGATAAGGGTATAAATAAATAAAATCGAGAAGAATAAAACAATAGAAAGAATCAATAAAACTAGGAGCTGGTTCTTTGATAAAATGAACAAAATAGATAAACCCCTAGCCAGACTTATCAAGAAAAAAAAGTCTACACACATAAACAATCAGAAATGAGAAAGGAAAAATCACTACAGATACCTCAGAAATACAAAGAATTATTAGAGAATACTATGAAAAATTATATGTCAACAAACTGGATAACCTAGAAGAAATGGACAACTTTCTAGAAAAGTACAATCTTCTAAGACTGACCCAGAAAGAAACAGAAAATATGAACAAACCAATTACCAGCAAGGAAATTGAACTGGTAATCAAAAAACTACCTAAGAACAAAATCCGTGCACCAGATGGCTTCATTGCTAAATTTTATCAAACATTTAGTGAAGACCTAATACCCATCCTCCTTAAAGTTTTCCAAAAAGCAGAAGAGGAGGGAATACTTCCAAACACATTCTATGAAGTCAGCATCACTCTAATACCAAAACCAGGCAAAGAAACCACAAAAAAATAAAATTACAGACCAATATCCCTGATGAACATAGATGCAAAAATACTCAACAAAATATCAGCAAACTGATTTCAAAAATACATCAAAAAAAGATCATCCTGATCAAGGGGAAATTATTTCAGGGATTTAAGGATTGTACAATATTCAAAAATCCACCAACATCATCCACCACATCAACAAAAAGAAGGACAAAAACCACATGATCATCTCCATAGATGCTGAAAAACCATTTGGCGAAATTCAACATCCCATTCATGATAAAAACTATGAACAAAATGGGTATAGAGGGCAAGTATCATGCATAATAAAGGCCATGTACGACAAACCCAGAGCCAACATCATATTTAACAACAAAAAGCTGAAAGCTTTTCCTTTAAGATCAGAAATAAGACAAGGATCCCCATTCTCCCCACTTTTATTCAGCATAGTACTGGAGGTCCTAGCCATGGCAATCAGACAACACAAAGAAATAAAGGCATCCAGATTGGTAAGGAAGAAGTTTAACTCTGTTTGCAGATGATGTGATATTGTAAATAAACAACCCTAAAGATCCACCCCAAAACTACTAGAACTAGTAACTGAATTCAGCAAAGCTGAAGGATACAAAATTAATATGCAGCAATCGGTTGCATTCCTATACACTAATGATGAACTAGCAGAAAGAGAAATCCGGAAAACAATTTCATTCACAATTGCATCAAGAAGAATAAAATAACTAGGAATAACCTCACCAAGGAGGTGAAAGACCTACACCATGAAAACTACAAGACACTCATGAGAGAAATTAAAGAGGACACTAATAAATGGAAATACATTCTGTGCTTATGGATAGAAAGAATTAATATTGTCAAAATGGCCATCCTGCCTAAAGCAATATACAGATTCAATGTAATCCCTATCAAAATACCAATAGCATTCTTCAATGAACTAGAACAAATAGTTCTAAAATTCATATGGAACACAGAAGACCCCAAATAGCCAAAGCAATCCTGAGAAGGAAGAATAAAGCTGGAGGGATTATGCCCCCCAACTTCAAGCCCTACTACAAAGCCACAGTAATCAAGACAATTTGGTACTGGCACAAGAACAGACCCACAGACCAGAGGAACAGAATAGAGGGTCCAGATATACACCCACACATTTATGGCCAATTAATATATAATAAAGGAGCCACAGATATACAATGGGGAAATTGACAGCCTCTTCGACAACTGGTGTTGGCAAAACTGGACAGCTACATGTAAGAGAATGAAACTGGATTACTCTCTAACTCCATACACAAAAGTAAACTCAAAGTGGATCAAAGACATAAATGTGAGTCATGAAACCATAATACTCTTAGAAGCAAACATAGGCAAAAATCTCAAATGTAAGCATGAGCAACTTGTTCCTGAACATATCTCTTCGGGAAAGGGAGACACAAGCAAATATGAACAAATGGGACTACATTAAACTAAAAAGCTTCTGTACAGCAAAGGACACCATCAGCAGAACAGAAAGGCATCCTACAGTGTGGGAGAACATATTCCTAAATGACATATACAATAAGGGGTTAACATCCAAAATACATAAACAACTCACACACATCATCACCCAAAAAGCAAATAAACCTATTAAAAAATGGGCAGAGTATATGAACAGACACTTCTCCAAAGAAGAAATTCAGATTGCCAACAGGCACATGAAAATAACAAATGCTGGCAAGGATGTGGAGAAAGGGGAACCCTCCTACACTGCCGATGGGAATGTAAATTAGTTCAACCATTGTGGAAAGCAATATAGAAGTTCCTCAAAAAACTAAAAATAGAAGTATCATTTAACCCAGGAATTCCACTCCTAGGAATTTACCCAAAGAATACAAGATCTCAGATTTGAAAAGACGCATGCACCCCTATGTTTACTGGAGCACTATTTACAATAGCTAAGATATGGAAGCAACCTAAGTGTCCATCAGTAGATGAACGAATAAATAAGAGGTGGTACATATACACAATGGAATATTATTCAGCCATAAGAAGAAAACAAATCCTACCATTTACAACAATATGGATGGAGCTAGAGGGTATTATGCTCAGTGAAATAAGCCAGGCGGAAAAAGCGAGTGTCAAATGACTTCCCTCATTTGTGGAGTGTAACAACAAAGCAAAACTGAAGGAACAAAACAGCAGCGGACTCAGAGACTCCAAAAAGGGTCTAGTGGTTATGAAGCGGTAGGGGAGAGTTGGTGGAAAGGGAGGGAGAAGGGCATTAAGGGGCATTATAATTAGCACACATAATATAGGTAGGTCATGGGGAAGGCAGTATAGCACGGAGAAGACAAGTAATGACTTTATAGAATCTTACTATGCTGATGAACAGTGACTGCAATTGTGGGGGGTGGGGGGACACTTGATAATATGGATAAATGTAATAACCACAATGTTGCTCGCGTGAAACCTTCATAAGATTCTGTATCAATGATAACTTAATAATAAAAAAACAAATAAAGGGTCATGTTGGTGAGCCTGTTTTCTATGAATAACTTTGTGTTGCCATATTACATAGACCAGGGGTCTGGATATTTGGGCCCTAGTCCCAGTTATCAATAATTAGTTAAGTGACCAAAGGCAATCACTTCTCTGGATTCCAGTTTTTTTATATGTGAAGAAAAGAAGAGTGAATCGGATGATGTTTAAGATCCTTTTTTTAGTTCTATATGCCGTCACTCTGAGACAATACTCCTTGGAGATAGGTTCTCCTGTCATCTATGTTCAGTGCATGCACACTGTATTATCCGGCCTGTCACAAATGTTCAGAAGCTTAGCTGGGCAAGAAAGAATCATACATGCAATCTAAGTAGATAAAAATATTAGTCTCTTTCTAACATTTCTCCTTTGAATACTTATTTAGTAAGAGGGAAGTTGGCTCTGGAGAGAAATATTAGTTCTGTAATTTCTATTTGAGGGCAGTGTCATCTAGCAAGAGTATAACCAACTTACTTTTCATCATTATGTATGGAGTCATCTGAGCTAACTTGGATACTCAATTTATTCCAATGACACTTAGAGATTGGAAGTCTAAGCAGCAGTCCAGGCAGCTCACTCCTTCACCTGGCCTGGTGCTAATGCTCTCCCAAGAAATGGGGGTTTACCTGCAATCTCTTCTCAAGGAATTGTTTTCCACCTTCCAAACCATATGAATGCTCATAAGGATAACTCCAATCTCGAATCAAGAACATTAATGTCTACAGACAAAAAAGTGAAAAAGTATTTCTTACAGAATTTTACAAAACAATCAGTACTTTAACAACTGAAGCCTCCCTTTCTCCCCTAAACAATCTTTATCAAAAGTTATAGTAACCAAGTGGGTAATACTATACACAGTTACATTAACAGACTACCTAAAGTAGTAATACTTCATTTCTATACCAAGCATTGCCTGTATTTGAGAACCTCACTGTGTATAAACGAAAAGCCACCATAAGCACAAGTGTTTTAAAAAATGAACAAAAGGCAAATCGGGACATAGAGTTCACAATTTTAAGTCAAGATTGTATAACTAGAAGACCAACTAACCAAATGCTAGACCAACTAATTCTGTTCACAGAACATTTTATTCATATATGCTTAAGTTTCTCAACCTCAGCACTATTAACATTTTGGGCCAGATAACTGTTAGTTGTGCAAGGCTATCCTGTGCATTACAAACCAGCATTGCTCATCTCTCCGTGCTAGATACCAGAAGCATTTACCTCCCCCACCCCCAAAACTGTGACAACCAAAATTATCTCCAGACATTGGCAAATACCCCAAGTTACATAATTACTCCCATGTAGAAAAAATTATACAAGCCAAATAGAATATCTCTTCCACATATACAAAATGAAGTACAACCTGCCAACTATTTCATAAAAGTGATCACTTAGCCAGATAAGACCAAGGGAGAAAAAATGTAAACCCAGTAACATTTAACCTCACCAGTAGTGCTGTCACAAAGGAGGGACTTCAAAACGCTGATGAATAGGTGGAGTCATTCTCACCTACTATAATATAACTGACCAAATAGTACTAATTTCAACTTGTAAATTACACTATCTGAAATGGGCTTTTTTTTTTTTAAGTCTTTGTCATGATAGGACTCCACAGAAGCAAGCAGAGAATATGTTTCTCAAATAACTCCACCCAGGTTAATTTCTGACTTAATATTCTGTACCTGGCATTTAAAAGGAATGAAAAACACATGAGGAGAGGGAGTAGAGGAGGGGGAGATATATAATAAATTCTGGAACTCTTCTATATGAAACCAAAATAAAGAAGAACAGGTCTAACTTCAACTTGTAATATACCACAAAAAGACACCCATTATATTTCATGGTAGTCTGTCATGTATAAAAAAATTTACAAAACTGTCTCAAGTTTTGGGGTTAAATAATTTCTACTAAAGAGAAACATTACCTCTTACTCTAAGAAGAAGTATCAAGAATTTATATTCATTTGTTCTTTTTCCTATTTTGTTAACCTACTACTGATAAGCTGATTAAATTACCATAAATTAGTTTCAACTCTGCTTAATTTGTTGCTAAAAATGAGTTGGTTGTAATATCCTCACATCTCTAGAGTCACAAGATATTGTGGCTTGACAGCATTTCATAGGTAAACTTTAAGATATGATAGAATAATTATTTACCTGAAATGGTTTCTGGTAGATTTCTTCCATTGCAAGTCTGCCGTACTCTGTAAATAACTATTAAATCAAGTTATTTAAAATAACGCTCCCAAAGAAACTGAAAGAAGACATCTGTAAAGCTGTTCTATATCAGACCAACAGATATCAGAGCCTTTAAAATCACTTGAAAGCCAAGCATTTCATTTTCTAAAAAACTGGGTATACATTAAAATTCTTCCTAGTTAAGAAGTTGTACATCAGTTTAAAATCATACAATATTCAATTTTCTTATAATATTATAGGCTTATTGGTATAAAGTCATAATAAAGTGAGAATTTAATTTTCAATACTTTGGGACACACTCTTTGAGATATACATACTTGCAAGTGTTGAAGATCATCTTCTTGAATATTCTGAGACAAATTATACACCTATTAAAACAAATTTTTATTTTTATTAGCATTTTATTTTGAATACCCAACTGTGTATAACTTAGCTCATGGAAATGAAGGCTACTTTTGCCTCAGCAGAAATCAATCACTTAGTTAGAATCTTAATCAATAGTACATGAAAAGGATTTCTCTTTTTCCTAACAACAGTCAGGATAAAACATTAAGGGAAGCAGTGGTGGCAAACTATGTCATGACACATAAGGGGCCTAGAAAGTGGCATCTTTTAAAAAGTATACTACAGAGCAAGTTTCTTCAATGTTTTTGCTTCTCAAAGTTTCTTTAATGTTATGTCATGACCTTCAAATCATGAAGATTATTCCCACAATTATTTTTCTAAGTCAACAAATGTTAAGAGGCATGGTTTGACAAAGATAAATTCCTCCCTAGTATAATCATACTATATAGTTATTAGGTAGGTACCTCAACTACCATCGACTCATATTATAATATGATTCCGTCTGTACTTAAACTCATTAGTCTAAACATGAAAATTTTACCAGTTTGTGGTACCTGAAAAAATAACAGTAGGTGGCACTCTTGCCCTTTCTAAAATGTTTTAGGAGTTTTTCCAAGGCATGTAAACCAGAATCGATAACAGAATGTCTAAGTACTCTCTCTCAAGGAAGGGAAACTGAAGAAAAGATTCACTAGGTTCTGTCCGTCTGAGTCATGTCTTTAAAAAGTTGACCTAAGCCACCACAGGAGATAAGTGGGTGTCTACAGATGCCACCTCTAAGAAAAAACTTATATCTAAGAAAACAGAGTTATTCCAAAGACAGAAAAATTTGTTCTAACAGCAATTAAAGTGATAATCTAGCTGAATTATTTGGAGGTCACGAATATAAACAGTCAATAGAGGCCTACAAACCTAAAATGATAATTCTCAGCTGACTAATTTCAAACAGGGTTCCTAAAAAGTAATTAATAACTGACTTGATTAAACTCCAGATTTCAACTTAAAACCTAAAAGAATGACCAATTTATTGGTTCAGATCCTTGTCTGTATCAGATTGCAAATAGCAAAGAGAGAAGAGGATTTATCTTAGATCATTAGTACTTAGTATACTGCACTGTACGTAATAGATTCTCAATAATTATTTCTTGAAAGAATAAATGACAAGATAGCTTATGTAAAGAGAAATATAGCCACAAAGATCAGAAAGCAGTAATAAAAATTAATTCTAATCTTGATTATAGTTTACAAAGCACTTTCTTTCACATTATCTCATTTAGATCTCATTTTTTTTCTAACTGCACACAATAACCACATGAGATAGGCAAGATGGTTAAAATCCTCATTTTTCAGATAAGAAAGTGGCTGAGTGGCTTTAAGCAGTTGTCTAAAACTAGAACCCCTGCTATCATAAAGTTGAATGAATAAATAAACAAGAGAACACCACCAAGGTACAAGTTTTAGGACAGAGAACTCCCTCATTAGAATTTAAGGCAAGTCAGAGAGCCAGCTAATCTAAAGGGCTATCATGTGATAATATAAACACAAAGACATGGCTTCTGCCTGCCTCAAGGGAATGGCAGTTATGCCACCAGGCAAAGTGGGAGAAAAAGACCCTGAGAGCATGACTTGGTTGGTAGTGACAGATACATTTAGTCCTACAACAGAGAGAAGCTGGGCTGAAAGTACTTTTTTAATCTCATAATAATATTCAAATTTTCTTGCTACCTGATAGCTAAATACTTCAAATTGAGAAGGAAGGAAGGCTGGTCATACGCTCCAGATATTACTGGAAAGCATTACAAAAATTCCCAGATACTGTGACAGCATCACCTATGATCTACCATCAATAAGAAACATTTCTTATCTCAGGAGGAACACATACTTTTTCTTAATATTTGCAAGTATACTTATCCAGAGAAGTATCAAACACAGATGATCTTAAAAAAGAGAGACTAAAGAAAAACAAAATGACATGGTAGCTTAATTCAGCCCTATCAGTCTAAACTGTACAGAAAGAGATGGTCTAGCTTGAAGAGACTAGAACTTGATAGACTACCAACTACCTTTTAAGGTACAGGATAAGTGAGAAACAGAAGGGCCCCTTTCTAAATGAAACAGGTGCTCTAAGTCCTCAGTTTACTATGTAAATAAGACATAGGTTTCCTAAGTTAAACATGAATTAATTCTTATGCCTTTACCTCCATTAGTGCAAATAATCAAGTACTAGTTGTCATAAATATCAAGTCAAATGTCAAAAAAACTAAGTTCAATTACTTTTTTGTTTGGTTGGTCAGCCAAAAATAAGGATATACTCTACACCTTAACTCTATTTGGCGGCCATATGACTGAATTCAATTAAGGGTAACATACAATAATATTTTTTCCTGTATTTAAAAAAAAGTATAGATGTTATGATGAAAAACGAAAGGGACTAGCTATTGGTTTATTTACTTCTAACTAAAATACGAAATTTCACATTGTGAGGCAGAAGAGCAAGGAAACATAAATGACCAAAGGAAATGTAGGTAGCTCTAATTTTAATTCTTTTTTAATTCAATCAAAAGGAATTCTGAGGAAGAGCAAAGGTAGGATTTAGGATTATCTGAACTGACCATACCACAATATCCCATGTCTCACCTGGACAGAGCTAGTCATAGTGCTTAGAGCAAATACCGTTGCACAATCTTTGATAGTTGACTGGCTATCAAAGGCACCTTGGGTATCCATAAGCAGCACAGCCACCTAGGAATTTAAAAGTTTAAAATACCAAATAAACTATTTACTTACAGTAACTACAAAAATAGAACTTAAAATGATAAATGCCAAAATCAGCAATTAATAGCCAATAAAAGTACTCTAATATCTCACACATTTTAACACAATAATCTATATATGTTAAAGTTACCAGACATTAATGCTCTGGACTGTTTTGATCTTTAATACCAGAAAATAGCTCAAGAAAGATTACATACAGGGGACAATAATAGTAAGAAAGTATAAACAGAATTTTACTTTTGTTCCATTAGGTCTGTCAATCACAAATACTTCATTCCAGACTTGTATGCCTGTTGTTTCTCTTTCACAACCACCTCGCCATGTAAAGCCAGTCAATGGTTCATTATTTCCACCAATCCAACTCTGAGAATCCTGTCAAGCATAAATTGTGTAAAACACAACACAAAAATAAGAATTAAAAAGGAAGGTAAGAAAGCCTTATTTTACAGATGAGATAAAATACACTGTAACATTATACAAGCAGCTACAAAAGCAGTCCCAAATCCCAACTAAGGTGCTCTTAGATGGGGTCTCCTCCAAACCTGAGCCTTCTCTAATCTCACATTTTCTCTCTATTCTTCTAGAAAGCAGGGGTCACACTTACTTTTCCCCATTTTGGAAAATGCTTAAATTATCATAAAAAATAGACACCTTATACATAAAGCAAAACTAAGTTCCCAACAGAATGGCTGTCAAAACAGCATTGCTCTCTAATAGCTTATACTAATATGTTTTCACACTGCCTTCATTTTCTCTTTAAAAAATATTAACTTCAAAAATAATGACAAGACTTGTTTGGAACCTGATGCAAACAATCCAACTTTTAAAAAAGCTTTTTCAAAACCAAAAGGGAAATCTGAACCCAGACTGGCTTTCTACTATTAGATGGTGTTAAATTAGGGTAAAGATGATTGATTGCTTTGATGTGATAATGGCATTGTGAATAATAATGGGAGTCTTTATCTGCGAAATACTTAACTGTTTTGGTAAAAGGATATGCCTGGTATTTGCTTTAAAATATGCCAACAAAAAGAGAATTAAAAGTGCAGGAAAGAAAACAGGTGAAACAAGACCAGCAAAATGTTGGCACACAGAGGTTCACTATACTCTTCTATCTTTGGTTATGTTTAAAATTTTCCATAATTAAATATTTTAAATAAAACCACAGGGCTAGTAAGGGCTTTTCTAATAAGTTTAGATTTATATCCAAAACAGATAACAAAGCTCAAGTTAGAGGTGGAGAAAAAGGTGTTTAACGTAGGCTTAATGAGGGATAAAGCAATTTATGAAAAGCAGATATAAGGTGGAAAAACAAAGGGGTGTTCAGACTATCACTTAATGTGAAGATCAATCTTAAGCTTCAAACCATGTATTATTATTCCACGAAACTCCCACTCCCAGGTTACCATCTTATCAATTACAAAATTCTCTTGGACTCTTCTTCACTTTCCAGTATTTTCAATTTAAGGTAGTTATCATTCTGTTGGTCACAAGGCTGCCACATGCACAAACTCCATTCAAACAATATAGTATGGACCTATGCTTCAGCAGGCACACTTTACAAGGATTAGAGGATTAATGGTAATCCCTGGACAAACCTAATGGTGGTCCTGCCCCTAGACTATATACTGCAAATAGGTCTTTTGCACCTCCTTGCCATACCCTCCAACCCATCCTTCCCAGTCACTTAATTTTCTCAACAAGAAATGTAATCATGCCACTGTCCTGCTGAAATGTCATCTGTGGCTCCCCATTTACCATCTGGAAATCTGTTGCATACAATCCACCTTTAATTTACTTATCTCTGCTCCTGATATTCCCCATAAACACACACACCCCTTCCTGTTTCTACCATTCCAAAAAGGTCACTATTCCCAAATATGTAAGTTGTTAAAAACTCCAACTTTTCAGAACTCTTCAAGCGTATTATTAACACTGTAGGTGGTTATCTGTATATGACAGCTCTGCACTGCAGTTCTTGTGTAAATCTTGAAAGCACGGGCTATAAACTCCATTTTTATCAAACTGCTCTACCAAAGTGCCCTGCCCTGTTCTAGGCTCTCATATGTGGCATCTGCTACCCCAGTAATGTCAAAGTGTTATTTAATGAACTGGTTATATTTTAAAAGTCCAACCTACACAAATAACTTAAAATAATCTACCGTTAGAGAAATCTGTTCTTTTTCTATATTGTACTTATTTAGCTTACTTCCCCTTTATCTCCTCTATAAGAACTGAAGTTCCACGCAGAAGGAAGTTTTATCTGCCTGTCTGTTTTTCTCTCAGAACGCAGAAGAGTGCCTGGCTTGCAGTAGGCACTCAAAATTAGTTGTTCAATAAATGAATATATTAAAAGTTTTAACTATTAAGCATCAATGTGTTCCTTTTCAAGCATGGGTAAGAGATATGGAAGAAATAGGATCCTTTTTATTATTCCTAAAAAAGAACATAATTACACAGACGAGACAATAAAAATAAATTTTAAAAAATACACATAACTGAAATCACAAGCTAACACATTTTATTAATCTTATCTTCTTCAAAAACTTCAAAAAAATGGTGTAGCATAAAAAAATTTATTGAGTATATATCATCTCTTTACACTGTAATGGAAAAATGTTTAGAAAACACTAAACTGACTAGTCAATAAAAGTATGAAAGGTAAATCAGAGAACCTGGCTGAACAAAACCAGTAAATTTTGGTTTTCACAACTTAAAATTAACAAGTCTGCTGTTTTTCTAACATACTAAATACTGATACCTTTTATAAAATACATTCATACATTCACTCAAAAATACTTACAGAACCCCTACCATGTGCAAGCTACCATTCTAGGAAAACATAAATGAACAAGAACAAAATGCTCCTGCTCTAAATAAGTATTCTAGTGAATTCTAGAAGCAGCCTCACTCATAATACATACTATGTGCTGTGTCACAATTTACTTAAAAGAAAACCTAAGAACTTGAAAGACAGTAACCTGGTATCATTTACTAATGTGGAGACAAGCTTTCAAACTCCAAATTCTAAAATAATCGTATTCCTGCAGAAAAATAAGAAGGTAAGATTTACAGAGTAAATCTCAATTACAAAAATCTAAAATACCTTAACATTTAAATGTAGCCCGATACTACAGTGAATAAATGTAAGCTCTTGCCAAAAAGACTTACCAATGTAATACAATTATAAACAATAAAGAACCCCTACCTTACCCTAAATAGTAAGAAACAAATACTTATTTCACCATAGGAAAAGGTAACATTCTCTAGCAACGAAGTGAAACACCAGCTAGGTAAACTAAATAGAGAGGTGGCCCAGCCAAATCCGTATGTATCAGAACACATGCAATTCCCTGTCTACAGGCCTGAAGACTCCAACGAGTAGGCTGGAAGAACTAGGGCCCATTCAGAAGCTGTAATAACTCATCACAGCTAGGAGAAAAGACACAAAAGGATGAAATTAAAGACGAAAGTAACACTAACAATTAAGGAGGAGATACTTTCTAGTTGCAAGGCTTTCCGCACAAAACATAACAGATGAAAAATCTTAACCTGTATAAACTAATATCTAATACAGGAGGTAGGTTATTAACACTCAACAACCAAATCAGCAGGTAGAGTAATATACACATTCTGATCATCAAGCATAATTTAGTGTTTTCATTTGTAAGATACTCTGCAAGTCCTAGAACAAATTAAAAACATTGGCTTCTTAAAAAATTAGAACAGTTTTAAATTATCTACCATCTTAACCACCCCCATGTCCAATTCCTCCCTTCTGGGGCTGGACAAAGAGATTACTTTATGACTGAGCAAGTCACAAGCTCAGACAAAGGATAACTGTATTAACTGAGGTACACACAAAAGCGGCATAATTTTTTTTTTTAGGTTTCTGGTTAAAAGGTACCCTTGACCTTGAAGACATTATTTTAAGTGAAATAAGCAAGACACAAAATAACAAACATTGTATGATTCTACTTATATGAGGTACCCATAGTAGTCAAAAGTGAGTACAATGGAGGTTACCAAGGGCTGGCAGTGGCGGGGGAAGGGTGTTTAATGGGTACAGAGTTTCAATTTGGAAAAATGAAAAAATTCTGGAGATGGATAGTGGTGAAGGTTGCCCAATAATATGAATGTACTTAGTGCCACTAAATTGTACACTTAAAAGTAGTTAAAATGGTAAATTTTTTTGGCATTTTTTTAACCACAATTTTCTTTTAAGTGTACTTAAGTGCTAATCAGAATAGAAAAGGGAAACACCTCTAGTTATTACATTAAGGTTTGAAATGGAGATTTGACTTTTCCATTTCCACTGTACTTCTAATTTTAGCTCTCCCATGTAAAAATCTAAGAGTCTTCACACCCACCCTCCCAAGAAGAAAGCTGAACAAAATGAAATACTTTACTTTCTTAGATCAGAGAATTGAGGTCACGGCAAATCTGCTTCCCCAGAATCTGGAAAGACAGACAAATGCAAAGAATCACAAGATAAGGTCAGCTTTACCAGGAGCAAAAGCTGCTAGGGCAACTGGTAAGAACATCTAAATGGTAATTTGGATAAACTGCTGGAAGCTGACAGTGGACTAGCTAAGAACTCCTAGAGGTTTAGTCTTAGCAGGCCCCCACTTTTTTGGGTTGTACCTTGAGGAGCTCCCTAAGGTTTTAAAGAAAGACATGAGAAAACATCCCTTAGGACTCCAGCAGGCATAAGGAAACAGTAACAATTTCTATCTACACACAGGGGAAAGTAACCGCTTTCAATTACAGTCCCCATAGCAAAGGCCTGTCCTCCAGAGCAAACTACCTTACCAGAGCGTTAGCTGACCCTGGGAAAGGGCAATTTGCCAACTCCAGCCCCCTCCAACTTTCCTGTTTTACGTAAAAGGAGAAAAAAAAACTAAGAAACACTTCTGAAAGTCACAGCCCTGGGAATCAGAACTACTTAAAAAACTGAGATTTAATCATAATATAATGTTTCCCCTGTCCTACACCTTACCACCACATCAGTGGGGCTCCAATATGGCAGCTGCAGATTGCAACTGAGAAAGCCAAAAGACACAGATTCTATTTTAGAAGGAGCTCTTAGGGAAAACCAAAGACAATGAGGGAGAGAGAGGAAACTGAAGTCTCTGGGACCTACAACTATGGAAAACTAATATTAAACACAGCTCATCTCCTACCTAGATTAACAAAACATCACACTAAAGCCTAAATCTTCAGTTCCTAATACCTAATAGTTCATGTCTGGCTTTCAACAAAAAATTATAAGCCACACCAAAAGGCAAGAAAAAACAGACTGATGAAACAAAGCAAGCATCAGAACCAGACTTACATATAATCCAGATTTCAGAATATAAATTAGTAAATTTAAAATAACTATGATTAATATGTTAAGGGCTATAATGGAGTAAGTAGACAACATGTAAAAAATAGGAAATGGAAGCAGAGAGATGGAAACTCTAAGAATCAAGAGAAAATGCTAGATACCAAAAACACTGTAACAGAAATAAGAATGCCTTTGATGAACTTTTCCACAGAAGAGTCACAGCAAAGGAAAGAACTAATGAACTTGAAGATATGTCAGTAGAAGCTTCCCAAACAAATGCAAAGAAAACAGGCTAAGAATAATTCAACAGACCATCCAAAATGTGTGGGACAATTACAAAAGGTTAATATGGGTATAATGGAAACACCAGGAAAAGAGTCAAACGAGTAAAAGAAACATCAGAAGTAATAATGGCTGTGAATTTTCTAAAATTAATGATAGTTATCAAACGATAGAGCCAAGAAGGTCAGAGAACACCAAAAAGATAAATACCAAAAAATCTACACTAGGCGTATCATTGTCTAGCTGCAATAAAACAGAGCCAAAAAGGCAATCCTGAAAGAAGCCAGAGGAAAAAAACATTTTACCAATACAGGAACAAGGATCAGAATTACCTTGGAATTCTCATCAGAAACCGAAAAAAAAAAAAAAATACAGGAAGAGAGTCAAATAAGTATTTTAAATGTTTAAAAAAAAAACAGCCATCAACCTAGAATTCTGTATCCAGGGAAGTTATCCTACAAAAGTGAAGGGGAAATAAAGACTTCCTCAGACAAAAACTGAGGGAGGTTATCACCAGTACACCTGCCTTGCAAGAAATGTTAAAAGTTCTTCAAAAAGAAAAAAAATAATATAGATCAGGAACTCAGACATACATATAAAAAGAAAGTGTCAGCGAAGGACTAAAAAGAAAAATTTAATCTTTTATTTCTCTTATTTTTAATTATCTACCAGACAACTGTATGTTCAAAGCACTAAAAGCAAAGTGACACTACAGACTAGTACACCTCACGAACACCGATCCAAAACTACCCGACAAAATATTAGTAAAAAATCCAACAATGTAAGAGGATTAAAGATGGTGGCATGAAAGGAGAAACAGAGGCTTCCTCCTAAAACTGGATACAATTAGAAAATATAGTTGGTGCAACTAATCCTTAGAGAGCAACAGGAAAGAGGACGGCATCAGACTGCACACACCTGGAGAAAAGAGCAGACCTCACCGAACTGGGTAATATACCAGAGCTGTGGCTCCACGGGACCCGAGCCCCTCGCCCACCCCAGCTCACCGGTGGGAGGAAGAGAAAGGGAGCAGGGAGGGAGTGGAAGGCTTGGGACTGCTGAATACCTAGCTCAGAGATCTGCGCTGAGAGCACAAAACTACATTTCATGGTGCTTTCATCATACTTTCCTGATTATGGGGTTGGAAGCTGGGAAAGGCGGAGTTCCTGGGGAGACTGGGATTCCGGCTGCTTGTGGAAAGCAGGGATCCATATCCACCTGCTCTGGGACAAAAGCTTATATCTGTGTGCTTGGCCCACTGGTTCAGGCAGTGGAGACAGGAACAGCAGCCAGGAAGCAGGGAACAGCTCTTTCCTCCCCGCAGGCACCAATACCGCTCCCCTGCGACCCCCGACATTGCTTCAGGGCTGAGCAGCTCCAGAATAGAGCTTCTGGACACTAAAGGGCGCCATATACAAATATGAAACGCCAAAGAAACCTGGTCCAGAGTAAAATTATTAATACAACTCCTGAGAAAGAACTAAATGATATGGACGTCGTGACTCCTCCTGAAAGGGAGTTCAAAATAAAAATCATCAACATTCTAATGGAGGTACAGAAAGACATCCAAGAACTCAGGAATGAATTCAGGTCGGAGATCCAATCATTGAAGAGCACGATGGAGGGTATTAAAAGCAGGTTGGATACGGTGGAGGAGACGATAAATGAAATAGAAACTAGAGAAGAGGAATACAAAGAAGCTGAGGAACAGAGAGAAAAAAGGATCTCTAAGAATGAAAGAATATTGAGAGAACTGTGTGACCAATTGAAATGGAACAATATTCGCATTATAGGGATACCAGAAGAAGATGAGAGAGAGAAAGGAAGAGAAAGTATCTTTGAGGAGGTAGTTGCTGAAAACTTCTCCAATCTGGGGAAGAAGATAGTCTCTCAGGCCATGGAGATCCACAGATCTCCTAACATAAGGGACCCAAGGAAGACAACACCAAGACACATAGTAATTAAAATGGAAAAGATCAAGGATAAGGACAGACTGTTAAAAGCAGCCAGAGACCAAAATAAGATCACATACAAAGGAAAGCCCATCAGGCTAACATCAGACTTCTCAGCAGAAACCTTACAGGCCAGAAGGGAGTGGCATGATGTATTTAATGCCATGAAGCAGAAGAGCCTGGAACCAAGATTACTTTATCCAGCAAGATTATCATTTAAATTTGAAGGAGAGATTAAACAATTTCCAGATAAGCAAAAGCTGAGAGAATTTACCTCCCACAAACCATCTCTACAGTCTATTTTGGAGGGACTGCTATAGATGGAAGTGTTCCTAAGGTTGAATAGCTGTCACCAGAGGTAATAAAACCACAGTAAAGAAAGTACAACAGTTAATTACTAAGCAAATGCAAAATTAAATTAACTATCCCCAAAGTCAATCAAGGGATAGACAAAATGATACCTAATATATAAAGAATGGAGGAGGAAGAAAAAGGAGGAAAAACAGAAAAGAAGCTTTAGATTGTGTCTGTAACAGTATACTAAGTGAGTTAAGTTAGACTCTTAGATAGTAAGGAAATTAACCTTGAAACTTTGGTAACCATGAACCTAAAGCCTGCAATGGCAGTAAGTACATATCTTTCAACAATCATCCTAAATGTAAATGGACTGAATGCACCAATCAAAAGACACAGAGTAATAGAATGGATAAAAAAGCAAGACCCATCTATATGCTGCTTACAAGAGACTCACCTCAAACCCAAAGACATACACAGACTAAAAGTCAAGGGATGGAAAAAGATATTTCATGTAAACAACAGGGAGAAAAAAGTAGGTGTTGCAGTACTAGTATCAGACAAAATAGACTTCAAAACAAAGAAAGTAACAAGAGATAAAGGACATTACATAATGATAAAGGGCTCAGTCCAACAAGAGGATATAACTGTTATAAATATATATGCACCCAACACAGGAGCACCAGCAAAAGTGAAACAAATACTAACAGAACTAAAGGAGGAAATAGAATGAAATACATTCATTTTAGGAGACTTCAACACACCATTCACTCCAAAGAACAGATCCACCAGACAGAAAATAAGTAAGGACACAGAGGCACTGAACAACACACTAGAACAGATGGACCTAATAGACATCTATAGAACTTTACACCCAAAAGCAACAGGATATACATTCTTCTCAAGTGCACATGGAACATTCTCCAGAACAGACCACATACTAGGATACAAAAAAAGCCTCAGTAATTTCCAGAAGATTGAAATTCTACCAACCAACTTTTCAGACCACAAAGGTATAAAACTAGAAATTGTACAAAGAAAGCAAAAAGGCCCATAAACACATGGAGGCTTAACAACATGCTCCTAAATAATCAATGGATCAACAAACAAATTAAAATAGAGATCAAGCAATATATGGAAACAAATGACAACAACAACACAAAGCCCCAACTTCTGTAGGATGCAGTGAAAGCAGTCTTAAGAGGAAAGTATATAGCAATCCAGGCCTATTTAAAGAAGGAAGAACAAACCCAAATGAATAGTCTAACGTCACAATTATTGAAATTGGAAAAAGAAGAACAAATGAGGCCTAAAGTCAGCAGAAGGAGGGACATAATAAAGATCAGAGAAGAAATAAATAAAATTGAGAATGACACATTTTCAGGGAATAGATTCAGGAATGCAACCAGGAAGTCCCTCCTAAAATACTACATAAGGACTTTGAACAATATACTAAAGACTCTTCCATCTCATCTGTTTCTTATTCCTCTAGTTTTGGCAACATTTGGCCAAGTTTTTCTAATTGAAATTACACCAATTTTGAACCTGCATATGAAAGCATAGAAAATTAGTTTCAATCCAGAAATCAAAATCCAGGTGGGGGAAGATCCAATTTGCTAATGGAAAGAAAGTAGTCCACAGTCCAACTAACTCTACACCCAAACCCTTAGCTTGTAATCGGGGGCAAAAATAAGGCCACCAATTTTTATTTTCCTTACAGACTCTTAAATTTCTGATCAGATTTTGCCTGTTTCTTGCATAGGCAAAAATAGTTAATGACACAGAATGTAAAATTACAGCAACTAGTTATAATAGTGTTTCACTTGTATAAAGCGAAATATTCTAAGCAAATTCAAATGAAGTAATAATTAAATGAATAAGCTAAGTTTCTACATTAAATCTAGCAGTTTTACGCACATATGTGTCTGTATAGGGTATGATGACTTGAAGTAACAAAATGCACACCTATCAGAATGGCTAAAACCAAAAAGATTGACAATACTGTAAGATTTATAGCACCTATATGATGTACAGCAACTATATATTGCTGGTGGTGAAAGTACAAGTTGGTAAAACCACTATGGAAAGTACTGTGGCAGTCCTTACTAAGTTAAATAGGCATTTACCCTTTGACCTAGCATTTCTACTCCTGGGTATAAACTCAGTAGATGTAAGTGCTTACATCACCAAGACTTTTGAAGAATATTCATGATAGCTTTATTCATGAGACAGAACTACCAACAACCCACGTGTCTATTAACAGAAGAGGTAAACTGTGGTAATTTCATCCAATGAAATACCACTTAGCAATAAAAAGTAACAATTACTTAAACATGTTACAACATTAATCAATCTCTTACACTTAAAGTTGAGTAAAAGAAGCCAGACACAAAAGGGCATACTTTATAATTACATTTATGTTAAGTTTAAAAGTGGGCAAAACCTATGTATGGTGATAGAAGTCAGAATGGTGATGGACCCTGAGTGCTGGTAGTAATAACTGCAAAGGAGAGAGAGCCTTCCAGAGTGCTGCAAGTATTCTCTTTCTCGATCTGAGTAGCAGAGGTTACACCTGAACACTAAAATGCAAATAACCCAATTAAAAAATGGGCAGAGGATCTGAACAGACATTTCTCCAAATACAGATGGCCAACAGGCACATGAAAAGATGCTCCACATAGCTAATCATCAGGGAAATGCAAATCAAAACCACAATGTGATTATCAGCTCACACCAGTATGAATGGCTACCACTCAAAAGACAAGAAATAACAAGTTTGGTAAGGATATGGAGAAAATGGAACCCTCCTACACTGCTGGTGGGAATGTTAACTGGGTGCAGCCACTGAGAAAGGCAGTTAGGAAGTTCCTCAAAAAAACTAAAAATAGAAATACCATACGACCCAGTAATTCCACTTATAGGAATTTACCTGAAGAAAACAAAATCCCTTATTAGAAAAGATATATGCACTTCTATGCTTATCACTGTATTATTTACAACAGCCAAGTTATGGAAACAACCTAAGTGCCCATCAATAAATGAATGAATAAAGATGTGGTACATACATACAATGGAATATTATTCAGCCATAAAAAGAAAATATCCTGCCATTTCCAACAACCTGGATGTACCTAGAGAGTATTATACTAAGTGAAATAAGCCAGGCAGAGAAAGATAAATACCATATGATTTTACTTATTTGTGGAATCTAAAAACAAAACAAAACAAGATGAATGAAACAGCAGTAGACTCGCAGACACTGAAAAGTGACTGGTGGTTCATGGTGTGTGGGGGGTCACAGGGAAGACAGTGTAGCACAGAGAAAACAAGTAGTGACTCTGTGGCATCTTACTACACTGATGGACAGTGACTTCAGTGGGGTATGAGGGGGACTTGATAATATGGGTGAATGAAGTAACAATGTTTTTCATGTGAAACCTTCAAAAAAAAAAGGAAAGAAATCATTTTCAATAGGTTGAGATTTATGTTACAGAAATGAATCAGGTATTTAAATTAAATGTCAAAAATAACAAAAAAATACAGTGACTGGTGGTTACGATGGGGGAGGGGTTGGGGTGGGTAGGTGGGGAAAGTGAGGGGGATAAAAGCCCACAAAAATTCTCAATCCTAATAAAAGTTGGTCACAGGGATAGTAGTACAGCATAGAGAATACAAAGATTCTGTAACATCTTCCTATGTTGACAGAGAGTAACCACACGAGCAGGAGTGAGGATTTAATAATATGGGTGACTGTTGAAGCACTGCTGTATATGTGAAACCGATGTAAGATTGTGTATCATGATAAACAAATGAAAAAAATACCCACAGTATATTTATCTGACATGGAAAGATGTGTTCAATGTCTTTCTTCATCAGATATTAAAAATCCCACTTTAATCTGGTCCTGAATGAAAAAGTGAAATGACAATAAAAAAAATAAAAAATTACAACCAAAAAAAAAAGTATAAGTACAAAAAATCACTGGCAATATATATAGTAAGGTTTACACACTTTGCGTGTTATTTATTTAAATAACCCTAGAAAGAAATCTTTTAAAATCGTTTCCTCTAAATACATTTCTCTCTTAGAAAAGAACATGAAACAAATAAAGTATTTCTTCGTGGGTTTCCTACATGCCATTTCCTACAAATCTTACATGTTGGAACTAGAGAAATGGGTGAAATGAAGTTCAACATCCCATATGGCTGATTCTGAGACATTTGTGTTTTTGACCAATTATATATAGCAGCACACATGATCCTTAAAGATAGTTCTTACTCCTGATCTCTGGAAGTAGTTCTAGGATCAGCTCTTTAAATAACAAAGACTAAAAACTACATATAGTTTCCCTTAAAATG
Organism: Manis pentadactyla; assembly: GCF_030020395.1. NCBI lineage: Eukaryota > Metazoa > Chordata > Mammalia > Pholidota > Manidae > Manis > Manis pentadactyla. Next base: position 205,411,662 of record NC_080020.1, on the reverse strand, counting down.
CCTTCAACAATTATGCTATAATTTGAATCAAAACTCTTTACTCATTAAATAACACAGATACCAGTGGGCAGCAAGAAAAGTCATTTCAACTTGCTGATTTTATTGACAAAACTTCTCAAGTTGTCAATAATTTGTCAACATATTTCAACCTGTCAATTTCAACTTCTGAAGCAAACATTAAAGTGGACATTAATACATGAACAATTCAGCACAGGTATGGAAAAGGACCAAACATCATTTTACACGGCACGTTTTAGAATACAGGCTTTGGCATCAAATTTACCTGGTCAGAATCTTAGAGCCTTGCCACTCTGAGCCCCATTTCTCCACCTACTAAACTGAAATACTAAAATTACTGTATAGGGTTATTGTGAATACCGAGTGAAATAACACCTGTTAAATGCTTAGTAATCAGAGTACAAAGAATTCAGTAAAGACTCAAATCTGTTATCTTAAAAGGTATGTGCCTCTTTGTGGAAGAATATATCATCTATGAAGTGCTCTTACTAAAAAGTCAAACCTGAGTCTGATCAAATTTCTGGATTAAACTAACAAGTTACCGGAAATTTATAGGACAAAGAAATACACAGAACTTCACCAAAGGGGTAAAACTAGCAAATCCAGCCTGGGAATATCTGCAAGACTATCAGTTTCATCAACAAATAAATTGCCAAGAAAAAAAGAGCTGGAGGAAAACTGAAAAATAGAGTTAAAAACACTTTTAAGACAAACACTCACAATGTGGACCTCTTTTGATTGGATCTTGATTCAAACAAATTGTTAAAAAATATTAAAGCATCTGAGGCAATTACAAAATTGACCACTTATAAGATATTATATAACTTAAGGGATTACTGATTCTTATGCATAATATTATCATAATGTAAAAAAAAAAGCCCTAATCTTTAAAGAGATATACATCAGAAATATTGACAAATCAAATGATATCTGGATATACTTCAAAACGATACATAAGGTGTGGAATAAGTTGGGATATAAATGAAACAAGGCTGAAAGTCGATAACTGCTAAAAACTAAGTACATGGGCATTTATTCTATTAATTGCTTTTGCATGTGTTAAAATTTCTTCATGGTAAAGTTAAAAAATAGAGAATGACATAAAAGTGGAAGCAACTCTACATAATTCAAATGCTTTATCTAGTTCAATAACAGCTTACATAAAGTTAGTGTCTTACTGTCCAATATATCCAAGTATTTTCACAGACATTATACAATTTAATTTTACTAAATTAAGTATTGACCTTCCAAAATGATCACTGGAACTGAAATACATAAATAAAAAAATAAAAATAAAATAGAATAGAATATTGAAGTAACAAAAAGAATGAACAATCGCTACATGCAAAAACATGGGTACATTTCACAGAGATATTAATGAAGTAAGCTGAACACAAATCCCGATGACATGATTTCATTCATATAAAGTTCAAAAACAGACAAAACTAGTCTGTGATGAGAGTTCACAACAGTGGTCACCTTTTCTTTTGGGGGTAGATATTAACTGGGAAGGATATAACAAAGTGGGGGTTCTTTATCTTCATCTGAGTAGTGGTAACATAGAATGTATAAATATATAAAATTCCATCAAGCTATACATTTAAGATTTGTGCACTTTTCTGTTTGTAAAATATACTTTAAGAAAAAAACAAAAATTTAAAGAAAGAAAAAATACATCTACCTGAACTACACACCCAAACAACCAAATCAGTACTAGAAAGGGGAAGGCATAGAAAACTTAAGGGTATACACATTATTTTGAAAGTCAACCTCCCTCCTATTACCACCACCAATTCTGTGTCTCATTATAGATTTTAATCTCTTGTATAACTCCCTACTTTTACACATGAAATGATATGGTGTTTTTAATACTGACATAATAGACCTAACAGTTTTCACATGAATTTTTGTAATTCATTTTGTAACTTTTCAAGACTGACTTTTTTTTTTTAAGAATGACTTTTATAAATAAAAAAATACTCTTATTTGCAAACTATTAAGTAGTACATCAACAATAGTTAAATTACCATGGTATTCCTCATACACTGCACTCAGTGATTATCATAAGGGATATCCTTTTAAGTTCAAAATGTTTCCTGCAAATGAATTCAATAAACAATTCGATGACACTCTCATGTCTTATTTCATGGTATAAGCTTAACTGTAATAAATTCTGACATGACATGAGAGAATTTTATCCTAGAAAAACTTTTAGTTCACCACTGAAGTTTATAAAAAACTAATCTGTTTCCTCCTAACAAGTTATTTTCATAATACAAGCTGTACAAGAAGCTATTAACTTCATAAGAAAATGAGGCCTAAAAATCAGAATTTCCCCCATAACTTAGAAATGTTTTGTAAAAATCTCAAAATATTCTTAGTTTTAAGAACTTAATACTGGTGTTTGTTTTTAACCAGTTTTTTTTTTTAACAAATAAAGCTCACATTCAGCCTTGTGTTATGATTACCAACTACTCAAAATGAAAACACTCATTTCTATATCATAAAGAAAAATATTTATGTGTAGCTCCTTCAGTGAACTGTGCCCTGACATAAACTGATTCAGGTAAATACAGAAGGCATACAAACTCAACATAAGCCACTACTCATCACCTGCCTTCTTCAGCTAGCATCCCACCTTTGCAGGCATATAGGTTTATAAAATAAATCCAAACTATCCCCACTGTTACTTCTCCTTTACTTCTCTTAGAAGCATGACCCCTCCTAAATCAGCATAAATAGAGGATATTATCCCAAAAATAAGACACTGTTTAATTAACAGAATAAGATTACTTGTATGAGGAATTCTATATGAAAACCTTAAGAATGAAAAGTAATGGAAGATATTTCAGCTTAAAAGCCACTAACTAGGTATGTGACCTCACTCAGGCCCTTGTAACCTTTCTGTGGCTTCAGTGTCTCCCCCAGGAGAGGGGGAATTGTGTTAGGGACTGCAAATTCATGACATGTGTGGGCTGCTACTCCCCATCTCAACAACCACTACTAATTGATCAGAGAGAAACAGAAATGGAACCTAATGTGAAACTTAGCTGTCTTTGCCAGACAAGTGATCTAAACTTTCTTCCTCTTCTAACTTTCTACTGTCCATGACCTACTTGGAATCAAGTACATTTGCAGTGAACAGTTCAGGGACAGAGAGATACAATATACACAGGCTAATTTAAAGGGTTAGAACCTCAAAATACAGGAATACCTCATCATCTTTAAATGCATGGTCTTATCTTAAAAAAAGCCACCACTTATACACTTTTCTATTTCAGATGTAAAACTCAGAGAGATGATCAAGTCTAAATGGAAAACCTTAAAATACTGTATATTTCTCAATTACCTAAACATGTAAAATAGTGTTCTTTAACATGAACTACATTCTTGATATTCAAGCATACTTGAACATCCTCTAGTAGTCTCTATGAAAAGAACTTACTGAAAAGCTCCCTAGAAATTCAACTGGAAATGTTCACCTTATTAGTTATCTCAAGGCAGAGGCATACCCAGTCACTTAAGGTGAGCACCCAGACAGGTGTTAAGACAATAACATAAATCTGTTAAAGTGTGTTCCGGCATCTGTATGTGGCTGCTCAATGTCCAAAGCCTGTTGTGAAGTCCTTCCTGGCAAGTGCTCCACTCCAAATTTCAATTCCTTCTTCTTGGTCTCTATCAAAATCCCATTCTCTCAGCCCAACTTTCAAATGTTAGAAAAACATCTGATTCTAGTGATTTTTTTTTCTGCTTTTTTGCAGGACAGAAGTCAAAGTCAAGAGAGAAGGGAATAACAATTGTCAGTACTGTTAAAAAGTGAAAACATGTAGTGAAAGGGAGATTCCTTGGTAAAAACAGAAAATGAGAGCCTACTATATAGGCTGATCACTGTGCTAGGTGCAGGAGATATGGTAACCAACATAAAGCCCACTCCTCACAGAGGTTGAACTAGCAAAAAAATAATAAGTAACTGAAGTTGTACTAATGAAACACCTGAACTGTGCCATGAAACTTGGGAAGAAGACATCAACATAGTCTTAGAAATTAAGGAAAGCTTTCTATGAGATTAGCTACGGGTACAGCAACCCTGAGAAATACAATGATACCCTTTTTTTTTGAGCAACTACAAAAACTACAGGGGCAAGAGATGATTCTCAGAGATCATGGAAGCCACTCTAAGGAACTGAACTTTGTCTCAATAAGGAGTAGTCACTGACAGTGACTTATTTGAGGAGCACAGGTTTACTTTTATAAAAGTCTCTATCAGCCTATTCACCCATTGTTATAAAGGTGATCAAGAAGGGGAGGGTGTGAGGATGAACAAAAAAAGAAAGATGAATAGGACTTCAGAGACCGAGTGTACTCAGATGACCTGGGTTAGAGGTACAATGCCTGAAACACAGATGTTCAAATCATATGCATCGATTATGCACTGTATGCAAAAAGAAATTATGGAGACGAAGAAGAATTCAAGAGCTCAAACAAACTTACATTACTGTCTTAACTGTGACATCTTACCAAGAACTTCATTTTTATAAAATTAAAGATAGAGCTCTTTCTGTTTTTTTTCTGTATTATTTTTAAACAAGGTTCACTGTTGTTTTTGTTTTTAACTGGGTTCAATTTAAAAGACACTATTCACCTTGTTATACATATATCTAAGCATGAAGTCCAGTAGAAATGATTTCCCTTTACGAAAAGCTCCTGCCACGGATACCACCACTATGTTAAGATCTCGTATGTGCTCCTGTAGCAGTATCTGCTCCAAAGCTTCTTCATCAAGCTCAAAGTTATGGTCATCTTCATGAGCAAGAACAATCTGTACTGGACATGGTTTCTTCATAACCTCATCAGAGTTTACTAGGTCATCATCTTCATAATTCTCACCTATAATGAAAAAAAAAAAGAGACAGGTTACTTTAATTTCTGCATTACAAACTTTTCTTGGAAGATCACAACTAAAGCAGTATTTCAAATAACATCACTGGGATTGCAGATCATTTGAAAATAGTTACAAAAAGATATATTTAAGTATATGGTGGATTTCTCACTCCCTCTTTAAATAGGACCAAGGATTCCAGTAAGATATTTCCCACTATATACACACACACACACACACACACACACACACACAGATAAACAGCAATATGAAGTACAGCCTCTATCTCAATTAGGTCTTAACAGCTAAATCTTAACAGTAGCAGTTCTGGAACACATAATTCTATGAACTTTTGCTACTGTACACACACAGAACCTAGATTCAAAGCAGTGAAGGGGGTGTCAATTTCACCTACTAATTCAGAGTCCAATTTTCCCTGTAGGCATCATGAGGAAATGACTCTTACAAAAGTTTAATTTCAAACAATAAGGCTTCTCTCTCACTTGCCAACTTTACATTTCCCTGTATGGCTCCGGAAGATGACTGGTTAGCCAGAGACGGGTAAGATTCCTCAAGGGAGGAACAACCTAAGACAGGCACAGTCGCAGGGGGACCATCAGGTGAGAAATTGGGGATCAACAGAGGTGAGGCTTAGAACCTCACCCCCCCTGTTCTGAGAGAAATCTTCTGCATACGTGGATGTTTTATTTCCCTTGTCTAGCTTGGATTAACACATAGTCTACAGGCACACACCTGATCATCTACATTTGCTCTCTTACAACACTAAACTATGTTTTCTACCTTTATCTTGTATCTACCTACCACTTCAGCATTTTATTAGAAATAATAATAGAGAAATGTGATATCCACATGTAAATCAAGTATAAAAATCAAATGAGTATTCATATTTGAACTGACTGTTTATAGTTCATAATGCATGAGCAAAACCGGAAATTTCTGTGATGACTGCCCTTGTAATGTTCACCATGTAACTTATTCACTATGTAAGAATTTGTTCTCCATGTAAGAACTTGTTCGTTATGCTTCAGAAGATTGGAGACTGACGAAAATTAGTATTGGGGTGGATTGATGATTGTGCATTGAGCATTGACTCCCCTATACAGAATTTTATTGTTGTTAACAACCATTTGATCAATAAACATGAGAGATGCCCTCACAAAAAAAAAAAAAAAAAGTACACACTTCCAATTGTAAAATAAATAAGTAACCGGGATGTAATGTATAGCATAAGGAATATAGTCAAAATATTGTAACAACTTGGTATGGTGATAGCTGGTACCTAGAATTATCATGTATATAAATGTTGAATCACTGTGTTGTACACCTGAAACTAATGTAATACTGTGTGTCAACTACCCTTCAATAAAAAATAATTATCTAAAAAAAAAATAAAAAGTTTAAGATATATATATATATATATGAATTATAAACATTATTTTTCACCCTGAAACTTCAAGGGCTACGTTAACATCCTAAGGAGTTTCCAAAAATGACATTTATGATAAAAGCTAACAAGTCCCCAATTTAATATGAGCAACCTAATAGTAAGCCTCCCTTATCAATGCTAAATGGAAGACACAAGAATGGTGAGGCACAGTTATAGCCTAGAGTTTCATTTACCTCCAAAACCTTTTCACTAACCACCACAGCCATTAGTTGAAAATTACATAGCTCCCAGAACAGCTACATAAACAATTACTTTGTTGACCACGCACACCAAAAGAAGGTAACTTTTGCAGAAGAACATTACTGAATAGTGATGAAATACCATCCATTTGCTCAGGCACATGGACCAACAGAGACAAATCTGTGAAGTTCAGGTTTCTGTTCTGTAAAAAAAACCACACACACACACACACACACAGACAACCAATGGCGAGTTTCAGGGGCTATGTACTTTGGCATTTCTCTCCACCAACTGCTTCCTACCAACAGAAGCAGTAAGTTACTCCTGGGGACTATCCTCTCCTACATCAAGATTTTTAAGAGACTCTGCTCTTGAGCCTGTCAACAACGTGCCAGTTTCCTATCTAAGGAGACATACAGTATCTATTGTGCCCAATGCAATCAGTCCCTCCTCTCCCAGGAGACAGCCTGTCCACTGAGGAGTGGCACCTTATTAGTCAACAGTGTAATAATACCTTATCCACATAATGACTATTCTCAGCGAAGATTATATACCTAATTTTTAAATCTCTTTACAGACAGAAGCATCTAGCTTATTTGATTTATAAAGACTTTGACAGCCTTTATTTCCACATCACAAGGCACCTTTAACTGTACATAGCAAAATTAACACTATTTCAAAATGTGCTGCAAACAGTGACATACAATTAAAGAGCAAGCAATTTCAAAGAACTTTTGAAAGTAAAATAAATTAATATTTAATTAAAAAGGATATTACCACTGCCTGTTTTAAAGGTACACTACACAGATATAGCCAGGTATGCTATTTGAATGCACAAAAAGTAAACTTTCCAGGAAAGGCACAATACAGTTAAATTCCAACTTAACATATCAATAGGTGTGTCCAGATAAATGACAAAACAGTATGTAAAATGTGTGATTAAAAGTTCCCAAGCTTAATTAGTGGTTAAGACCATAAACTAGGGAGCAAAATTGCCTAAAATCCATGCCACTTAACTTCCCTGTGTCTCTTTTCTCACCTGTAACATGAGGTAACAGTACCTACTTCAGAGTTGTCATCAGGATTAAATGAGTTGAAATATGCATGGTGCATAGTAAGCACTGCAGGTGCTTGTTATTAACGTTAACAGCAACTTTAAAATAATCAACCCTGCAGAAGCTTTTATTTACACCTTGAAATGCCAAAGTTCTACGGAGAATTTCAAACGATCAGAGCAGCTGTGTAATGAACACAATCCATCCACTTGCTCAGCCACAAACTTGGGGGCTGTCCTTGATACATCTCTCCTTTTCCTTACCCCTAAATCTAATCAATAACCAAGTTCTTAAGTTTGTCTTTGTTCAAAATCTCTACTGACACCATGCCTGTTCCCATCAACACTATCTTATCTCACTTCGAGTGGCAGCAAACCGGTCTCCCTCTTGCCTCCTCTAATCCAAGCCAATTTATCTCCACAGAGTAGCAACTAAATAATTGTGGATAAAATGAAAGTTCCTGTGGCCAGGATTCTCACCTGGCCCTGGCTGACTAGCTCACTGCACACCTGTGGGCAATACATGGCTGTTGACTCTATATAAAGAGCTCTACCCAGTGCTCTGCACGCAGCATGGTGGCAGGTCTGCAAGGCTGCAGGAAAGCAGAGCAAAGGCTGGAGTGGTGGCAGCGCCGAGGGCTGTGCGGGACGACTGTGCAGAGAGGCCCCGAGGACGGCTGTGCAAAGAGGCCCAGAGGCAGAGACTGGCTTGCTGCCTGCAGACTAGCTCTGAGTGAACAGGATTTTAGTGACTGACCTATCACCTGGAAATAAAGTTGGGTATAACCCTTTCACCCCAAGAACGTTTTGCTGTCATTTTCTTTGGTCACATTGAATCCATAGAGAATTTGCCCAGGGCTGAACCCATTGGCAAGACAATAATATAGTTAAATGTAAATGTAATTAATTCACTCTTCTTAAAAATCCTCTTTGTTACAGTGGATTAATCACTAAAATCCTAGGTATGCCTTATAAGATCCTGTACATACTGCCAAATCTCTCCTGCCCTATTTGGTGCTACTCTTCCCTTTATAAACTACAAATAGATAACTTAGCCTTTTGTCAGATCCTTTTGCTATTCAGCTCTTTGTAGACTAATATTGCACTCATGATTCTTTTCTGCCTGGAATACTGTTTCCAATGTTTTCCGCTAATCAGTTTATACTTATTCCTTAAATTTCCACTTACACAACATTTCCTCAGGAATATCTTCCCTGAGGCTTTTGACCAAGTTTAGTCCTCCTATACTCCCCTAATCTTAATCTACCCATTATTTGAATATTTATATATGTACTTAACTACATGTCTCCCTTCCTAGGGTGCCAATCCTCTGCCTGAAGCCCTCAATCAATTTCCTACTGTAACCAGAAAACAGAGGGGAAAAAAAAGAATACTCAAGGTTCCTTACCATGACCTCCACCATCCTATATGATCTGGCCACACCTGTTTTTCCATCATAGAATCTGTCCTATGTTCTCCCCTGTCTAGAATGCTCTGTCCCTAGAAATTCACTTGGTTTATTTTTTCATCATCCAGGTCTCAGCTCAAATGTTATTTCCTCAGTTTGGCTTTCCTTGACCACTCAGTCAAAATTTTAGATCTCTCCCCATCACTGTAATGAAGAGGTTTTTCCCATAGCATTTTTCAATTATCTAAAATAATCTTTTTTCATTTGTTTACATGTGTATCTTTTATCTCCCCCTCCATGGAACAATATGTGCCACAAAAATAAAGACCCTAATCATCCTGTTAACAACTCTATGTCTCAGCACCTACAACAGTGTCTGGCACCTAGCAGGTGGTTAATAAATGTTTCTTGAATGAATGAAATTTACATATTTTACTCAGGAATTTTATACCTGACCCTACCTATTTTATTAGCAGATCTGACAAGCACATAATTAGTGTCGGGCAACTCAGGAGTAGTATATTTACTACAAAATTATAATAAAGTATGAAGTTCTGCCAAGTAATAATACACTTTAATGAAAAAGAACTCAAAATTAATAAATGCTAAAATATCACAATGACTACAACTGAAGATTACTGATTTTGTTAAAACAATCAGTCTTGTTCTTGTAAAAAAATTATCAGTTGGTTTCTTAACAACAATAGCAAACAAATCACTTTGTAGGATCTTTGTTAACTTGAAATTTCACCTATAGTTACTATGTGACCAGTTTTCTTTTTATTAGCATGGGTAAAGAGAGTACCTCAGATAAACAGGCAGCACATGTCTACAAACTTATAACCACTTCTGGTCTACAGACTTATAAAGCAAAAGCATTGCAAGTATATTTCAGAGCACAATGACATAATTCAGTTTATCCCCCAACAGGATTTCTCCACCAAATTTTGACTACATATAAGACACTTCATTCATCAAACACCGATATATGCAATTGAATAATAGAGAAATTCTAAATTTCATTAGAATAACTGTAAATATTAACATTCAGTGTTGCCTACAATTGCATGTCTTTCTCAATTTAGCATTACTCTGAGATTTTAAACTCCAGTTAAGTCCTATGCAGAGAACAGTGATTTCCATTCTTCAACACCAAGAAATTGGTGGGAAGTAGATTCTGGCACTCCAACAGATGTTCCTGACTCACTGTCCCAAATTAGTTCTCCTCAACTCCAATCCCCAAATGGATCTTTCAAGTTCAATACCTCCATGATGAACTGATCCTCAAATATTTCTCCATATCTTAACATTAAATATACTAATCCTATGTGCCACAAGGCCTACTAAAAGAGACCTGTCTTACTATGAAAGATCAATAGTTGCCAAAGATTAGAGAGGAAGGAGACACAATAGGTGGAACAAAGAATTTTTAGGGCAGTGAAACTATTCTCTCTGATGCTATATTAGTTAGGTACATGTCATTATACATTTGTCAAGACCTATAGAATATACAACCCCAAAAGTGAACCGTAATGTAAACTATGGACTTTGGGTGAAAATGATGTGTCAATGAAAGTTCATGGATTTTAACCAACATACCACTCTGGCGTGGGATGTTGATGTAGAGTGAGGCTATATGTATGTGGGGATGGGAGTGTATGGGAGCTCTGTACTTTCTGCTCTATTTTACTGTGACCCTAAAACTACTCTGAAAAATAAAACTATTGAAAAAAAGAAAAAGACAGCTATCTTTAATAGCTTAAATCATGTTTTATCTAAAATTTGCCTAATTCATACATTCAGCATGTATCCCAACAGCAAAATTTGAACTTTAGGACTGACCTAGATCCATCTGGAAACTTCAACCTTAATTATAAACCAGGACAACACAAAGGTGCTCTAAATCTGTATTACATTAAAATGTTACTAACATTAGATTACATCAACCCAAAACTAAGTTTGTAGAAAGAGAATAAAGAATAATTCACTTTTCATAACAAAAAATACATTTATTATTCATACCCTAAATAAAAACTTGAAGCAAATTTTTATGGAAAGTAGCCTGGATTCAGTCTACTCAGTCTATTTACAAAAATTAGCTATTTGGCAAAAGCAAAGTGATGTTTTGGTGTCTGGTACTTGAACCTCAATGAAAACAGTATCTAAGTATTCAAAAGTTTATTCTAGCCCACATGTTTTTAAAGGCTTAACAAGGTTGTACCACAGTAAACCTATTTCTAGGTATTTATAAGAAAATAAGCAAAAAAGCTGACAAAGACACACAGATTTGTTTACCAGTGTTATTTACGGTAGCAAAAATTAATGTTAAGTGCCTCAAAATTGTAAAGTAGTTTAAGTTATTGTAGCCACACGCTGACATATTATGCAGCTTAAAAACATACATACACACATTTAAGAAATCAAACATATTTTAAACATCACTATAAAAGTGAAGTAGGGAAAAGGCAGATCACAAAGTAGTACAAATTATCCCCAATTCTGTTTTGCTGTGTTTTTAAAAACACAGGTACCCTTAAGGGAAAAATAAAAAACATTTGGGACTTTCTTTTCCAGTCATTAAAGTAACTGGTACCAGACTGGCCTAAGGTTGTCAGGAGCTAATGGTAAAGGAAGAGAATTACTACTGCTAGAGCAATGACTAAAAAAATATAGTTGAACAAATATAAAGAGGTATATGCTTAACAACCCAATAAGGAACCAAAATGAAGTACTAAGAAATATTCAATTAACCCAAAAGGAAAAACAAGGACAGAAGACAAAAGGAAAATGGAAAACAAACAGCAAGATGATGAACTTAAACCCAACTAAAGCAATAACTACACTAAATGTAAATACACTAAGCACTACAATGAAAAGCAGAGATTGTCAACCTGGACAGTAAAGGCAAAAATCATGTACTATATATAGCAGCTGCCCTTTAAGTCAGAGAGAGCTTAGAAGTAAACAAGAAAAAAGATATACCATGTAAATTATCATAGGAAAGTGATGTAGCCATACATATCAAAGTAAACTTCAAGACTAAAAGTATTACAAGATATAAAATGGGTAATCACCAGAAAGACACATCAACCCTAAATAGGTTAAAAATACATGAAGCATATGTTGATAAACAGTGACTTTACTGGGGTATGTGGTGGGAACTTGATAATAGGGGGAATGTAGTAACCACAATGTTGCTCATGTGAAACCTGACCATAAAATTATATATCAATGATACCTTAATAAAAAAATAAAAATAGATAAAAAATAAATTTTAAAAATTAAAAAATGTATGAAGCAAAAATTCAGAGAACTAAATCAGTAGACAAATGCATAATGATATCTGGAGATTTTAACAATCTTCTCTAAATAACTGATACAATAAGGAGACAAAAAATTACCAAAAAAATTTAAAATAGCCCTCTGTCCATAAGATATATGAGCCACAAGTGTAATTTTAATTTTCCTGTAGTCATATTAAAAAGTAAAAAAAAATAATTTTAATAACATTTTATAAACCCAATATATTTTATGTACTGTCATTTCAACTCATAATCAATATTTTTAAATGTTTACATTCTTCTTACATTATTGTCTTTGAAATTTTCTGTGTATTTTACACTTACAGCACATTTCAATTCAGATACTAAATGTCAAAAATACATAATTACTTAGATTTCATAAAACTTACAACTGAAAAGTAGATTCACATATACTAGTTGTTCCAAACTTAATTTCCAAAAAAACTGAATCAAATACCAAAAAATCATTTCCCACTCATGTTTGCATCCATACTGACAAAACCACTTTTTGAAAAATTTTAACTAGCTACAATAAAATTTAAAATTCAGTTCTTAAGTCATACTATCCACATTGCTTTAATATGCATGGCCTTGACTGAGGCTGACCATTTTTCTATGTATATTTGTTTCCTTTTGTATGAATGGGTATAAATTACAACCCAGGAGTTGCTTTATTTCTACAGTAGCAAATTATTTAATAAATACTTAAGCAATTATTTTGCAGATAGCTTTTTAAATTCAAAAAAATATGTGCTGCTTGCATATTTCAGAGTATACTGGAGTACCTTGTACATAGTATATAATCGAATGGCTGAAAACCAATCAAAAAGGTTTATGGTTGCTATAAATGTCCTTGTATAATATGTATCTATGATTTACTTCTTACAGAACACTCAATCAGGAATGCAACTTTCAGTTTAACATTAGATAGACTGCAAAGTGGTAAGGCCCCATCGCTGCCTGTCTATAAGCACAAACAGGCAGTCTCAAGTTGAAATGGCTTTACTTTTAAATACCCAACCCTGTCTTCCTGACCTTATGATTAAGATTCCCACAGTAAGGATCAAAATTCAAATTTATAACTATAAACACTATGACTAACTTGAAATTAAGGATCACTGGCTATTCAGCTGAGGTTAATAATCAAGCTTAAACTCTGGAGTTGTACTTAGCACAAATATGCATTCTGCTTTATACTTTTTGTAAATTTTCTCCAAAATTTGGAGTTTTGCTTTAACTGTGATCTCAAAAAAAAAAACATAAGTCACCAATTGTCAAATTTTTTTTAAGTGAAAATTATTGTCACTCTAGAAATAAAGTATGGAATTTCAAAATCTACAGAATTAAGGAATGAGAGTACAGATTATCTTCAAAGTTCAAGCTATCATATTCAGCAAAGCACAGCTGTGAAGGACACGGGTGTACAACTGAAGGAAGCACAGATCTCTAAGTCAGTACAATTACCAGTAATTTTGGTTAAATATAACAGGCTGATTAACGATGTGGAAAAACTTGAATGTATGTAACAGAAAATCCATAGCACTCTGAGCCAAAGAGACTGTTTTCTTAGAGACAATATCTACAGTCTTCAAAATGTTTAAAAACTGGGATAGATGAGCTATCAAAAGAATAAGTTTTTAGCTCAAAAGCTGGTCTGAGAGATTTAGGAAGAGGACTGACTGGCACTGAAATACAGTGGGAAGTGGGAAGTACCATTACTGATGAACTCAAGAATTTTCCAGTAATGTTACCTCCGTATTAAGAAGGAATTAGTATTTGAGATCATTATCGACAAAACTTTTTCAGAAAATGAATGCATTAGTAAAGCAAGAAAAAGCAATGCATAGTTTCAAAGCAAACTTGACATAATTATTAGATTCTCACTCATAGTAGTTCAGCAACAAAGCACTCAAAAGTCAAAAGGCAAAGAATCACTGAAGGAAAATGCTTCTCCTCTAGCATTTGCTCTTCAAACTTTTAAAGCATCAGCAAGGAAAACATGAACCAGATGATAACTTTGGGCATAACTGTAACATCTCTGAATAACATATACCTCCTATGCTTACTACAGAAAATTCCATCAGGAAGATGATATCCTGACTTGTGCTTTACCTTGCTCTTTAGAAGAGCCTCAGAAGTGGACTCTAAGAAGCTCCAATTCAATTAATTCAGCCTATCTAGTTCACAGAGAAAAATTCCCCAAAAAGTTGTGTATTAACCATATAATCATTACTAAATAACAATATATTGCTATTTCTATTGCGTATCTAGTTTATGTTCTTAAAAAACGTCTGCAGTGTTGCAGAAAGAAGACAAGTAGGGACTGTGGCATCTTACTACACTGATGGACAGTGACTGCAATGGGGTGTGGGGGGAGACTCGGTAAGAAGGGTGATTGCAATAACTACATTGTTTTTCTTGTGAGACCTTCCTCAGAGTGTATATCAATGATACCTTCATCAAAAAAAAAAAAAAAGAACCCTTTGTGGCTTTAACTCTCAAAAAAAAAAGTCTGTAAAATATTTTCCCAATTTTTTTCACTTATTTTCAAAATCAAGTATGACACAGAGTGAATGAATAGATTTCCTAAAAGAGAATCCCAGTTACAAATAATGCACATTTAAAAGAACTAATAATCTGACTTAAGACTGTTTACGCAAGAACCAATTATGTAGTAGGGTCTAAAGTTCCTTGATAAATAGAATCCAGGTAGTCTCCAATCCCTAGAAATGGGGACTTCAAAAGGCAGCAATGTGTGACTACTACTAAGACTACTGGATGAAAATCTGATGGAGAGTATTGTAATGAAGAGTTCAAAGCCTAGCCCTGAATCAATCTCAACATTACAAAGAGACAATCAGATATTTTGTGGCTCCTCATGTGATGCACGAGGAAGCACACAACGCTGCCAATTATGTATTTCTGGGGAAAATTTTTTTTTAAATATAAATCTAATCAAGCCTCTAGATCTAACCATGGAGAAGGAAATACAGGAGACACATTCACCACCACCACCACAAAGATGGAGTCAGAAAACTCCAGAACACAGGAAATTCCACTGGACAAACCTGGACAGATAAAATGCAAAAGCAAAGGGGAAAACGGAGAACCTAGAGAAAAGAAACTTAAAAGGCATATCAATCAAATACAATGTGTGGGCCTTGTTCAAGCAAACCAACTACAAAAAGTTTTGAAAAATCAGTAAGTACGAACTCTGGATATTTGATATTAAGGAATTACTTTTCTCATGTGAAAATGGTACCATGGCCTTATTTTTTAAAAATATTTAATCCTTTAAAGACACAAAGCATTCATACAAATCTGCCATCTGTTTCAAAACAATCTGGTGGAGAGGTTAGTTATAGAAGAATAGATAAAACAAAGTGTCCGTTATGCTGATAATCACTGAATCTGGGAGATGTGTATACACAGGTTCCTTATGTTGTTCTGTTCACTTCTGCACATACTTGGAAATTCCCATAATAGAAAGTTGTTTTATTTTAAGCAGTGAAAAAGCCTTAAGAAAGGTTTTATCAGAAGATGAAGTAGATATAAGCAGAAAAGACAGAAATATAGGCCAATACTATTATAAGCAAGAGAAAGCCTCAAATATTCTAGGGCACTGCTTCTCAAACTTTCTCCTATTTCCACAGCATTTTAATGATTGGAAGAACTGGACAGTGCCACGGAGGATAAAAAAAGGTCTCAAAATATACAAGACAAAGTATATATTTAATGACTATAAAATTCTCTGTGTACCCTACCATTACCCTCAGTTCACTCCCCCAGAAATGTAGTTCTAAACACACCATCAATTCTTGCTTCCTCAAATCTGGAAACAAGAACCACCCTAAGAAACTCACTGTTAGAAGAGAAAATTCAACCAGGTCATCTTATTAATGTAGTGTTATTTACCACAGTGCTGCTCAAATCTTTAAAATGCATATGAATGACCAGAGTATCTTGTTAAAATGCATATTCTGATTCAGGAAATTTGTGGAGAAGCCTAAAAGAGCACATTTTTAACTCTATAATCTGATACCAAAACTGCTGGTCCTCAGACTATAATAAGAGTACCAAGGATCAAAATACAGATGTAAATATTGTTCATTTTATTTCATGTAATTTCTAGTGATGTTATAGTATAGTTTTCACAGAAGGAAAAATAAGCTAAACTATAATCCTCCATTCTTCCTGGGAGACTGCTAATGCTCTGACACAACTAAACACTCCAGCCTAGCTACTAAGAATTCTGTACAAAGTGACAAGAGGAAGTCTACACAGACATCCCTGCTCTAAAAATGTAGAAATGTAGTAAATATTTTAATATGTTGACCTGATATATATTATGATTGAAAATTATTCATCTGAAATCATCATCAGTCACCTGAGTGAACTTTAAAGCAGTCCTAGACCTACTTCCCTCCTCCACCCTAGACAAATGCAGCCTGGAATAAGAATAGTAACAGACACAAACATGGACTTCAATAAAATAATTTTTTTGAAAGAGAGAAGCAACTATTAGCTAATTACTATAAGAAAAGGCTTTAACCATTTGTACCTATAAAATAATGTTACTAAGAACTTGTAAAGTTAAACGTCTCATATAAATGTGGAACTACAATGTAACCTGCAAAAAGAAAAATTTTAAGGACTACAGAAGAGGACCTATTAACACTGTCAGACATCAGATACTTTTCCCCCAATAGCTCTGCCCCTTTGGCCAACAAGACTGCTAAATCACCAAGCTTTACATGCTTTTAAAGAGTAACAATGTAAAATTCATCTCCTTCCTCCATTACTATCAAATCAGGAAATAGGTATTTTTTCTTATAAGAGTCACACATTTTCTACTTGAAATCTACTGTTCCCATAGTAACCAGCACTGATGTCACAGATCTTTTGCTGTTTCAATTTAAAGAATACCGAGGATAAAAATGCCTTTATGCATTTATCTAAATAGATTAAGAAAAATATAAAATAGATTACAAACATATAAATCCAAAAGTATTTTTCCCAAAGCTTATCATCAAGTAGTAACTGGTTCATAAGGATACACCTGAATGTAAGTGTACTTTGAAATTAAAAAAAAAACGTTCAACTGAAGTTAAATTAGGTATTCTAAATGAGGTTGCAGTTTATGAAGTCAGTTTTGTTGCCTAGTTAAGAGATGCTAGAATAAATAATGGCTCAGGAGACTTGGAGCAACAAGAAAGAAATTCAGAAAAATCCTATTCAAGTTCTGCAACTCAGAGTCCTCACTAAGGTTCTTCTCTACTTTCTTCTAAAGGGAAACCTTGCAGAAAATCTCACCAGACTCACCTGAAGGGTCTTCCATCTGCTCTTAAGTACTTTTTCTTTGGAGTTGGGGATATACTCTTTAACTGTGGCCGAAATTTTTAAAGAATTAGAGAACACAATACTAAAACTTTTTAATTTTTAGGTAAGTTGTTTATATGCTGGTACAGAAATTGTTATACATATGCACAGGAAGAAAGTCAAGGTTCCTTGTCCCCTCAAATATTGTTTATGATTAAAAGAAAAAAATGGCACTTAAATATCCATGGATAAATAAATCATGAAAGAGAATCGAAATTAATAAGATCTAAATTCATACACATGGATAAACCTCAAAACCAAAAGTCAAATGAAAACACAAATCAAGTCACGAATATATAGGCTAAGCCACCTAACAAAAATTTTAAAAATATAGTACAATACTATATATTTTTATGAAAATATATATACATGCATGTTACAGGACTATAAAAAGAAACCAGGAAATGGGCAGAGGATCTGAACAGACACTTCTCCAAACAAATTCAGATGGCCAACAGGCACATGAAAAAATGCTCCACATCACTAATTATCAGGGAAATGCAAATTAAAACCACAATGAGTTATCACCTCACACCAGTTAGGATGGCGAACATCCAAAATATAACAACAACAAATGCTGGTGAAAATGCAGAGAAAGGGGAACCCTCCTACACTGTTGGTGGGGAAGTAAATTAGTTCAACCATTGTGGAAAGCAATGTGGAGTTTCCTCAAAAAAGTAAAAATAGAAGTATCATTTGACCCAGGAATTCCAGTCCTAGGAATTTACCCAAAGAAAAAAAGATCCCAGATTCAAAAAGACATATGCGCCCCTATGTTTATTGCAGCACTATTTACAATAGCCAAGAAATGGAAGCAACCTAAGTGTCTATCAGTAGATGAATGGATAAGGAAGAGGTGGTACATATACACAATGGAATGCTATTCAGCCATAAGAAAGAAACAAATCCTACCATTTGTAACAACATGGATGGAGCTAGAGGGTATTATGCTCGGTGAAATAAGCTAGGCGGGTAAAGACAAGTAACAAATGATTTCACTCATTTGTGGAGTATAACAACAAACCAAAACTGAAGGAACAAAACAGCAGCAGACTCCAAGAATGAACTAGCGTTACCAAAGGAAAGGGGGAGGGGCAGGGGGAGGAGCGAGAAGGGAACTAAGGGGCATTTTGCTTACAAACATAATGTAGGGGGGTCACGGGGAAGGCAGTAGCACAGAGAAGACAAGTAAGTAGTGACTCTATAGCATCTTACTACACTGATGGACAGTGACTGCAATCAGGTGGGGGAGCGGGGGAGGTTTGATACTATGGGTGAATGTAGTAACCACGATGTTGCTCATGTGAAACTTTCGTAAGACTGTATATCAATGATACGTTAATTTAAAAAAAAACCAGGAACCATATATACCAACTTCAAGATAGATGTATGAGAAAGGGAAGAAGAGGAGATGTTGGGAGAGCCTTTCAACTATACAGTTAACATTACTCTTAAAAAAAATTTTTTTCAAAACAAATACAGCAAATGCTATATATTAGAACTATGCAATCAATGGCCACTTGGGACATCTATTATATTTTCTGTCATTTTTATAAGTTTGAAATATGTTAGTTATTTTTAATTAAACATTTTAAGTAGCTTTACAATTTGCTTCCATAGAGAAAGGAACTTATATTTACTGACTCTATGACTTCATGCCAGGTACTATGATAGGAATCCCCTCAACAACCCTATGACTTAGCAGTTATCCCCATTTCAGAGAGAAGAAATGTGCACATTAAGTTAAAAAACAAATCTTCAAGATTTTACAGCTAAAAAGTAGTTTATGCATCAAGACTTCAATCTAGATCTTTACATGTTGCTCACACTGTTACCCCTATACCAAAATGCCTTTCAATGTTACAGGATAATTCTTATAAAGATCAGTCATTGTGCCCCAATGGTACAGACATAGAAAAGAGACTCAAATCAGCCTGCATTTTAGAACAATGCTTAATCCCTCATATCAGCACATCTATTCTTATGAGTAGAAAAAATGACATATACAGATTACATGTGGGTTTAAAGGGTTTGGTTTTGTTTGGAAGAGGTGGACTGGTGAGCATCTAGTATTTGAAATTTCTAGATCCTTAAAGTTCTGGATTAATCTGGATTTTTGGACAAAAACTAAAGTAACCAAAATAATCAGAACTACAAATAAAAGAAAAACTTCCTTACCAGATCAACAAGGAAAAAAACTGTTTGCTACAAAATGGTCAATCCACCTGCAATTTAACTGGGGGTGCTCTAGGCCGCAGCAGCCTTGTCAGGCATGTGTCTACAACCAACTAATAGTAATATTTCATTAGCCTCAGTCACACCATAAAACAGTGAGTCCCATGCACACTAAAGCTTAACAACCGCTTAGGAGACTTATTTGAACTACAGATTTTTGGACCTCACCTCCAAGGTTGATTCAGTTGATCAGGTATGGGACCTAAGAATCTATACTTGTAACAAGCACTCCATTAGCAACCACCAAGATAATTCTGATGTAGGTGGTGAAAGGACTAGAAGTGGGGGGGTGCATAAGCCTTCACTCCTTCAACATTCACTGAACATGGTGTCTAAACTAACAACTTTATGAACTTATAACTTACAACATGGTTCTAAGATCTGCCAATTCAGTAATGAACCACAAAAACCTGCTCTTGGAGGTTTATTACATCTTAAAGGTGCAGAGACAGAAAGATGGAGAGAGATATATGACATTAGCTGGTGTCAAGAGCTACAAAGAAAATAAAGCACGTTAGAGAACAGAAACAGGGGTTAACGTTTATAAAAGAATGGTCAGGCAAGTCTTCTCTAATAAGGAGACATTTGAGCAAAGACTTGAAAGAACTGGCTGAGAGAAGAGGTGAAAACATTATTAGTAACATTCTCCTTCCTCGAAATAATTTACTGTATGAAATGCTTTCAGGTATTGTACCTTTTACTGTAGAAGAGTAAGAAACATTTATTTAGACTACCTACACTCTGCTAATAACTATGCAATATCACTTTAATCTTCAAAATCACTTTGTGGGGTGGCTATGAGTTCCCTTGTTTAAAGGAGGATAGACACTGAGGCTCGGATTAAACAATCTGCAGGGACAAACATTTCATAAGTAATCAAATCAACATGCACACCCAGGTATTTGTAATTATCAAATACTTCATCTTCCATATGCCAAATGAACACTTTTGTTGAACAGAGCTGAATTCTCATGTGCTCAAGATTTCTAGAAAGCTGAGAAAGTTACCAAAAATGCATTTTGTCTTTAAAAAAAAAAAAAGGAAAAAAAAGGCAAAGGGATTTATTTCTCATCCTTATAACAAATTATGGCATACAGCTAGTTTTCCCTTTATTTTTTCTAAACTTATCCTATCAAAACTTAATCATTTACATAATCAGCAAATCACTATATACAGTCCCCTAAAATCTGGTAAATAATTTATTTTTCACAAGCTTTTAAGAAGGGCAAATTTTAAATTGCAAACTGTGTAATTTAATTATATTTGCCCATCTTTGGTAAGATATGCATATATATTTATACGCAGATAAATGTAAAACTCATGTTCAATATTCATCGACTCCAATAATGCTAGGTATGCCCATACAATGTGTCATGAACAACTGAGAAAGGGCTCCCACCCTGCCTATGTTAGGGATGTAAGATAGAAAGATAGGCATGAGCAGCTGGAGAAGCAGAAGGTAAGGTTCAAAAACCCACCAAACTCTGCCCAGGTAGGGGGACCCATGGGAAGACAACAAAGGCTTTGTAGGGAGATAACTTCCTCCCCAACCAGATCCCAACTTGAGCACAGTGGAACAGAACTAAGAACTGCCCAAACCACACCTCATCATGGGGAAGGACATGCTTACTCAGAGGGATGGCTATACAGATGGACCTGTAAATCAAATAACCCCACCTTGTCAATCAAAGAGGTGCCTCCTACCCAGTAATATAAAGGCCTCTGGCCTAAGGGATAGGGGCCTTTGCCCACCTTGACTGTGGCCCACTTCTCCCTTGGAGTGTATTCAAACAAAACTTTCACTCTGCTTGGCTATTGTGTCTCTGCCTTTCAATTCTTTGCTGCAGAGAGGACGGGAACTGAGGAGAACCAGCTCAGACTGGTAACACCTCCTTCAAGCTGGTAATCAGAAAGCAAGCCACTAGGCTAGATACTAGATAAGCACAATTTGCTAATAATGGTCCTTACTCTCAAGGCTCTAACACAAACAAGAATAAAAAAAGACAGTAAAAAGAAAGCACTATATTGGATTATTTTAAACTAGGGTTATCAATGAAGACATACTGGAAAAGGATACATCTCTCTGAGCCCTGAAAAGCTAACATTAAAAGTTTAGGCTAAGAATGCTGGGTGTTACCCTGAAGCAAGCCATGGAAAATGTTGAAGCAGAACAGTGATAAGATCAAAGCTGTGTTGCAGAGCTAAACTAAAAGTGATGAGTAAGAAGGGTAATGAGAGTCTACAAACAGGGAAATCAGATATAAGGCAACTGGGAGAGCCTGAGTATAAGGTGAGAAGCCCAAAGTCAAGAGGTGACTAAAAATGGAAAGCAATACATGCAAGAGCTAGTTAGTTCTTCAACATCCTTCTTTGGGCTTTGCAACAGATAACACCAAATTATTCCATGTTTTCTATAAATAGGGACATTCTCTTGTAAGTCTTTATAAAGTGACAATGTACTTAATTCCCATTTCCAAATGTATTTTTGGTACGGTGACTCCAAGGGTAACACAGGGATCAGGAATCCATCAAAATCAGAGTAGGTTCCTTAACAGGCAGATAGTTTAATCATTTGCTTTTTGGCCCAAAAATCAACTCTGTAGTAAGTTAAAATTTTTTAAACCCATAGAAGAGCTACTGAAATTTGAGATAACCAGTTAGCAAAGGAGTCACAAATAAAAAATTACAAGAAGGACCCAAGCTTAAATTTAGAATAGAGTCTACATGATAAATCTCAAATAGGTATATGCCAAGACTCTGGATATAAGGCACTAAAAGTTCCACTTTGCCACAACTCTCTACCTCAGATGGCTCATTATGCAGCAGTTTTAAAAAAGAAAGAGAAGTAAAATACGCACTCAAATCCCAAACTTGGCTCAAGACAGGCAAAATTCCTACTAAGAGAGCAGCTGTAAAAAGCAGGGAATACTGCCAAAAAAAAGATAAAACATCCTTCCAGCTAGATAAAATGTGACTAATTTGAAGAAACAAAAGGGATAAAAAGTCTGAGGTTCTCACTATCCTCTCCTTTTGTCCTTTCCCTAGTTTGGCAGTTTTAATATATACATCAGGATTTTCTTGTAATAAATACACCTGTTTAAAAATGAGGGGAACAGGAAACCTATCTCCACAGTTTTTACGAAGTCACATCTGGGGCTATTCTGACAATTTTCCAGGAATTATCCAGTTACTAAAATCAATTCTTAGCTCTACTCAGCTACATGAAAACAGCCCATACTCCTTTTTTTTTAAACATGCTCTAACATTTGATCTTTCAGTTGCCTCTATCTAATTGCTTTTAAATACATCTAAGCATCTGTTTTAGAAAGATCCTTAGAAAGCAGGGACCAGTGCTTAAACTATTTTGTAAAAAAGCTTACCAATATACTACCTTTTTAGCTTTAAATTGGTATGCCTTCTTTCTCCTAAGACCCAACCACTCATTCTTCAAGGCCTGACAAAGCAAACCCTCCTCCACGAAGTCTTCCTTAACAACTCTAGCACACAGTAATTTCTACTTCTTAAATTATAAACTTAATGATAGACTTTACTCTCAAACATGCATAAGATCTATCTGATTTCCCATCTTCATGAAAGCTTAGAACAGGGATCTGTCCTATACTTTTCTAGGTAGAAATTCATTTCAAGCAATTGAAAAGCCCTTTTATAAAGTGAGTGCTCAATATGCCAATAGACAACATCAAGAGAAAAAAAGCTAGTTCTTTGTCTAAGTACGGTCCTCTATTGCGCCTGCCCTTCCAAAAGAAAATTAATTCCCTTTACTCCCAAAAGAAAACTAATTCCAACTTTTGTGGGTTTTCCTTTAACCTGAAGAGGAGGGATAATGACTTTCTTTTTATACTCAGTGTATACCAGGGGCTTTTTTAAAACATTATCTCTTAACCTGAAGTTTCTAAAGCAGGGTTTGTTTGGTTTTTTTTAGTTAAGGAAGCTGAAGCTTGGTGGTGGTGGCATTTAATCCAGCTCCTAAGCTTGGAACATCTATGACACCTCTGGGCACTGATGCCATACTCTGCCATTAAAAAGACAGGAATAAACAACATCTCACAAAGAATTTCAAACAGTTAAAAAAGTTTTTAAGAAACAAAAAACTCCTCCAGTAGCATACCTAAAGATTCAGAAGGAACTAGCACTAAGTTAAGTTGAAAAGTTGTCAATTTAAGGAAAAGACTCAGATGAAACCACCTTAAATGGTTTTTTAAGTATACTATTCTCCAAAAAAAACTCCACAAAATTAAAAAGCAGCTATAAAGACAGTCTTGGGTGCAAAAGGGCTTTTACAAAACAGTAAAGAAACACTGAACCATAGTCAAATACAGAAATAAAAAAAGAATTCATTCAGTTATATTAGAATTTCAGTATCAACTATAATCAAAGAAATGCAAATTAACAGTAAGATCCCCATTTTTACCTGTGTTAAGCATTTATTTTTAAACAAGATCCACTTGTGAACAAAACAAGCACAGACTTAACTCTAACTGAGACAGAACAAATGGGTAAAACCTCTCTGAATGGATTTGCTGATGTGTCTTCAATTTTGAAAATGTACAGGCCATGCACCCCAGAAATCTACTTTCAATACCTAAACGTCAAGATTTATCTACAAAGATGTTCAGCCAATTTCACAAGAAATAACCCAAATCCAAAAGAAGGATTAGTTAAGTAGTACTGCAATGCCACCTTAAAAATCATGTTGTAGAGATTATTGAATTACATAGGGAACTACAGTCTGAAACGGAAAGTAAATTACAAAATTATAGTAAGATCCCAATTTAGGAAAAATTATGCATTTAAAAAAGGGTCTACACTTTTTTCCAAAGTGTCTACAAAGATTTATCGCTAAGTTAAAAAAGGTTTTAGAACTTTTACAACAAAGTATTAATTACCATATTACTCATATTAGGCTAAGAGCTGTGATCACAAGTCCTGTACAATCAAACACAAGTTTAGCTGTAACTTAAAGACAGTAAATTTCTACTTAATATCCAGTTGTAAGACATCTGGCATCAGCTATATTGCTCAACCTTTCTCAGAACTTGGAGCTTATATCAGACTTTTTTAATGAAACAATATCCAAGTGCACTGCCATTTTTCTGCAATAAAAACCTCTTAGCGCTGAACAAAAACGCCAGAGCCAGTTCACAGTGTCACATCTATTTTTAAAATGCTGATAAAAAGATAACAGATTTCTGAAGATCTGATTAATAACCGTCTTCAAAAAATCTAACAAGGGTGATTTTCATGTCAAAATTTCTCTGACTTATCATTCAAAAATCCTGCTCCCACTTGGTGAAAGGGGGAGCCTAGTAAACATAATGTTCTTCATGTAATTGTAGATTAATGATACCAAAAAAAAAAAAAAACCCCCCTCATTCTGATAAAAGTGAACTTAATCCAACGGTTAATATTTCATAAACCCATTCATTCAAATATGAAGCAGCTTGTTTACTGTGCCAATTTCACCCCCTTTAAAGAGTTTCTTTATAAAAGGCTTTAAAGTTTCACAGATTATTATCTATTTAACAATCAAAAAAGAAAAAAAAAAGACCTCTAAATTCGCAAGGTTATAGATACTACCCAAAAACAAGGAAAAAATTAGCTAGTACTAAAATCCAAGCCTCCATTCTAAATACATTCTGAAGGTCAGAAAAGTTCACAAAATTCAAATTAAGTCTTTAGTTAAAATAACTATGTTCTAATCACTACTCATGACTCTAGTATAAATGATTACATAAAGGAGAAAAAAAGCTTTTTATGGGATTCACAATGTGGTTTCAAGTCAATCATTTTTTTTTAGGCATTCTTACGCATAAGAGACGCAAGTTAGACTTTGCACATTTACTGTTTGAAAACCAATGCACTCTCTTTGGAAACTACCATGACCTTAGCTTAGGAAATTAATTCATACTGAATCCTATAATTGAAGACTGTTTTGCTACAAGATTAAGTGATTCTCAAAGATGCAAGTTTATTAAAATGAAGACAGCTGAGAAGCATGAATATATATTTTTATCTTATGAAAACTGAAGTCCTTTCAAGTCACCTATTTTAAGAATAAATTTTTAGTTCAAAGTCTCATCTTAAATAACCACATATTATAGTAATAATTACCATCGATGGAGTGTTTGCGTCTGAGTTAAGCGTTTTATCCCATTTAATACTCAGAATAACCCTTCTCATGAACACATTATCAACATTTTTCAGATAAAGTTAGAAATATACCACCACCCTTGCCCAAACTAAACCTCTCTCCACATTATAGAGAAAAAAAATTAGAAGAGATTTTCTGATTGCAAATATATATATAATAGCACAAGTAGTCAAACTGGCACATTCTTATGTACATATTACTGTGTCTTAAACACAGCTTTACAATTCACAAAACGCTTGTACTATCATCTCATTTTTTCCCATAACAGCCCTGATATGGATTATCAGTACTGTATGTGAGGGACTTCAAGGCTCAGAGAGTTTAAGTGAAGATACCCAGTTTTGATTCCTCATTCGCTTTCCACTACACTATCATGCTTCTCTATGATTAAAGAACACTGCCCCGCACAAAGTATTATGCAATGAAGAGTAGAAATGTGCTAGATTCCAGATAAGTATCTTTCATCAGTTACATATTTCACCAAGTTATCAGAGTTACTGGTTACTTTGATGCCAATCAGAGAAATACAATTTGTATGAATAATTTTTATTAAGCTCACCTGGTAGCAAGGGAGTCCCTTAGATTTTACTTACACTTGCCAAGACTAAACTCAAAGTCAGTCGGAAGTGCATACTATCTCCTTGGGGTAACAGATGATGTATAGTTCATTATTTAGCAGTTGTTTCTAAAGAGATACCATCGCTCCATAAAACAACTACCTTGTAGCCATTTGCCCCAGCGTAGGTAGTGAGGGTGGCTAGTTAAATACACATTTTTTAAAAATCTACCAAGTTTAGCAAACATATGTATACCCAAAGTTACCAATAATCTGAAAAATCATTTGTAAACTGTTATGTTGGCTTTGCACCTCTGAACACCTCATGCTTCTCAATGTCCATAATAAGCAAAATTGTCATAATTTGCTAATTCTTCTACTTATTTCTACAATATCTACCTTTTCCCTTCCTACTTTAAAATTTCCCACTCCACTTAGTGACTTGCCCTATCTTTAATTTTTAGCTGCCCCATCTTCTCATTAGTCTGATCTCAGACTTCATTCAATCAACAAGGTTTCACCCAGTTGTCTCTAATTATATGTGATAGCTTTCAATGAAGAAAAAAGGCCCGTACCTCTCTGGTGAGGAGCAGGAAGAACGTCTCTGAGTAATTTCTGTGACGGCACCCGAGTCACAATCACTCTGTCCAATGGCAGTAACTTAATTCCATCAAAGGAAGGTTTTAAGAAACAAAATCAAAGCAAGACAATTAAAGTGCTTTATAAAAATCAAATATCCTATTTTCAGGTTGTTGTTTTTCTGGCTATCCATTTTTTAAAGCTATAGAGAAAGCCCTTAACTATTCTGCATTTTGAGTGGTGGGGGAGAGCAAAGGATAAGAAACTTACATAACAAATTAAATAGGAGATAAAGTTCAGTTATTCTAGATTCACATCTGTCTTCCTTCCTTTAAATAATACCCAAGGAAGTAAATAACACACCTGGACTTTGGAACCCCCAAAGGGCTACACAATCAGAACACTATTACACTTTTTAAAAAGAAAAAAAATATTATTTCACCACACCCACCCAAGAAAACCTGTTTTTGTAAATCACCAACTCAAAAAAGTTTAACTTCTATTCCCATCCCTTATATCTCTGGCTCTTAATTTTCAGAGCCTTGCCAAACAGCTTTGCTGACAATTATGTATGTCTTAACAGGTCTTCCAACTGAGCACAATTTTCTTTTAATGTATCTTAATATGTCTTAAACTCCAGTATCAAACTAAGGTGAAAATCTTCCAGGTACTTTTAGCAGCTGCCTAATATCAGACGATGGAAATAGCACAATTTTGGAAAAGGTCTAACAATCACAAGAAAGTTACTTTCACTTGTGAATATTCAAAAACTATCCTAAAGTTAAAACACAGTGGCAAGTTAAAAACAAATCCCAAAATAGGTGCATTCCACTTAAGGCCAGAATCTCGTATTTAAGTAAGGGTTTATTTTCCCTATAATAAATACCCCTTCACTGTAAGGCAGCTCCTTCTTCTCCAAATAAACAATTCCAAAGAACTTCAAATCACTTTATTAAATAGATTTAACCACACCCACAGATTCCTATCATCCTGCAAAGTCATTAAAATATGTGTTAAGTGCTTTATAAAGATTCTACATTCCTAAAAGAGTTAATACATATCTTAAGAGACACAAAGCATCTTCCTAAAACTAAACTTCTAGAGTGGCACCTGACTCACCCCACAGCTCTTCACCATCCAGAAAGCAGAGGGAGACAGCTACTACACAATCAAAAATAGGTAAGTCCCTACTCATTCACAGCCTGTTTGCTCTTCCTCTAAACACAAATCCTACTAAGTTTATTTGGTTTCTAATGTAGTGCTGACTCAGCAAATTAGCAGAGAGAAACGCTGTTTTCGGCGGTCATTTGACAGGAAGGGCTATCAAGCGAAGGGCTAACGCCAGAAAGACAAAAACCTGTGAGTAGCAGGTAGGGCAGTTAATAAATGGAGAGCGGTATTTATCATGTCTTAGGACTAGCATCTCTTCTCTGCATCTGTGTACCTCAGCATAAAAACAATGTTCAGAACCATGACTAAGTCATAAAGCTATACTTCTCCTAGTAAGACAGATACATAAAACACCTTGAAACCACATCTAAAACACCTTAAAGTCCAAAAGAGCTAAATTAATCAGCATTAATCACTAGCTAAATTAATCGCTCCATCAGCATTCCAAAACAGCTAACTACTTGAGAATTCCAACCAGAAAGGTCTTAAGGCAAACCCTCTTTTGTCTGGTAGTATTTTTTTCTATGTAAACAGTTCTGTCAAGTGCATTGTATGGCAAGCAATAATAAAATAAGCTTTATTTCCTGTTCTTTCTCCCTTTGCAAAATTCCAGTTTGTCATCACCTCTGACATATGTTCAACACGTCCAAGAGCTACCATGAACGATGAAGTATGTTTCAACTTTTCTTTTAAAGTTGTTCTTTACGATTAAAATTTTTAAATGTTTTACGGTTCAACTCACAAAACCTTTATCAGATTGTGGAGAGACAGAAAACTGAAAAACACAAGTTCATATTTAGTACTTAATAAACTCTAATGTATGCCATGGCCATACTTACCTAACCGTAAGCCTTTGCTATTTAAAGCCTTTGAAAATTTTTATGCCTTCAAGTAACCATCAGAATTCTCAATCAGGATTTCACGCGTTCAATTCACACCACAGTGAAAGATCAAATGCTAAAATCCTCAAAATAGGGGTGTTAGGAGTGAGAGGGCCACACAACACTCCACTGCCAAGGCGAATGCGTCTTCGAGGGGGCAGGGGCACTCCTTGTACACAGACAGTAGGAGCTCACATTCAGCAAAACCGGGGAAGGATCAGGTGACTTCACACCAGACACTTTAAGTCTGATCGGGCCTTACTACGTCTGAGTGACTAGTAAACAGTTCATAACCCTCTGTTTGACAACTCAATCCGGACTTGCATCCCGGCCACACGCAACTCGCGCGAATGGGTTCGTGGGCCGAGGAGCCCCGGAGCTCGAGCGCCCCGGCACAGCCCTGGCCTGTGGACTGCAGTCCCCTCCGGAAAGGGTGGCTGGAGAGCTCTCCGACCTGGCAGCGAGGTGTCCGATCCCCCCGCGCGCTCCGCGTCCTCCTCCGCGGGGCCCATCATGCGCGGGCCCCTTCCTCCCTTTCCGCGCGAGAAACAGAGGGCAGTGCGTGCCCGCCGGGTGACAGGTAGCACCGCCACGTCCGAAGCTCTCCGGGTCCAAGCCGAGCCGCGCCGCAGCTGACCTCCCGGAGTCCGGGTCTGCGGCCCGGGCTCGAGGCCGCCCCCTCAGGTCGGGGCGGCCGCGGCGGGAGCCACGCTGCTGGCGGGCAGGCAGGGGGCCGGGCCCGGCACAGACGCGCGCGCCGCCCGCTCACCCGACAGCGGCAGGAGCCGCGGCCCGAGAACCGCCCTTCCAGGCAGCCGCCGCGGGAGCAAGGGGCGCGGCGGGGTCTAGGCCCGGCGGCCGGACGCGGCAGCAGGAGAGGGGAGCGAAGCCAGGCGCGGACGACGACCCCGCCGCTTGCGGCTGGTGCCCGCGAGTCCGAGCGGCCCGCTCCGCAGCGCCCCCGCGGCCCCCGCCCCTCTGGCCCGCACCTAGGAAGGTCGTGGACGAGACGTGGTTAACCCCGCTGCTTGGGTCGCTGGTCCGCCGCCGGCGCCGCAGGTCCTGGTGTGCCTGCTGTCTCCGCGCTGCCTCGTCCCCCTCCGCCATCTTGTACCGATTTA
Organism: Manis pentadactyla; assembly: GCF_030020395.1. Lineage (NCBI taxonomy): Eukaryota > Metazoa > Chordata > Mammalia > Pholidota > Manidae > Manis > Manis pentadactyla. The sequence continues at coordinate 205,381,260 of NC_080020.1, read as the reverse complement.
AAATTAACTCCCCACTGACGTAAAACGCCGCCGCCGCTTTATCAACCTCCCGGGAGCCGGCGAAGCGCCGGCGGGTCCTAGCGCCGCCCCTGCCCTGGCCTCCTTGTCCTCCCCACGCCCTCTTGAGCCCCGCCCCCTGGCCCCCTCGCTCCGCCTCCGCCCTGCCCGCCAGCCTGCCTGCGGGCTGCCGAGCTTTCCTGGCCTTCCACTTCGGGGAGGAATTGGGCGGCGCCTTCACCGCCGCGGTCTCACCCCCACCGCCCTGAGCTCAGTACCACACCTCCTTCGCGCCGGGCCAGTCTGTGTAAACTCACACGTGCCCTCCGGAAAACTAAGTCCCTCCTTCCCAATTCAGTAACCCAATTCTCTACAGCTCTTCTCCGTGACCGATGACTCGTGCCCTACACGTGAGGTTGCTTTCGCACTCCTTTCCTCCTCTGCTTTTTACCCCCACCTCCATCTCCACGGCTCTTCTCCTACCCTCTTCCCAAGCCTTTGCTCGTGCCCTGTTTTTTCCCTCTTGATCGTAACTCGCGCTAGTAGCTGATGCTGCTTCCCCTGCGGAGACCATCCTATGATTCGCAATAGCTCCCATCTTATGAGACCCTCCCCTGTCTTAGCTCCGAGCAGGACCTTGCAGGGGTAAGCCAGAAAGGATCCTAATCAGAGTAAGAATTGTAACAAGTCCTTTCTTAACCTTGATGAACCTTCTCGTGAGGCTCCAGTAGTATAAAGGTCGCTTTTAAAAATAGCAGCCTGTGGGGGCATCTGTGAAACACGGTTCCCATTCTTTCATACTTTTTACATTACCAGCTTTCGTTACAAAATCCTTTTCTTTGGTAAAGACGGGTGTCCAGTTGTCCAAATCATTGCCTTGTCCAGGTCTTCTCAAGAGTCTAAAATTCACAGCCTGTCATCCTGCATGATCTGTAGAAAAGCATTGGTCATTGACGCTTACAGGGTGCCATTCTAGAGGGGGTTTTTGATGAGCTGTTTGTTTATTCATCTGTTTTTGGTCTTCGTGGAAAGAGATTTGGAGCTCCCCCTAGACTTCCTGCATCCTGGTTTAATGCCCCTGGGGCAGCCTAACGCCCAAGCCATAAACCTTGCTTGATGGTAGACTTCCTTTCATCGTAATCAGCCTGTGCAGCATATACGTAATATTGCCCAGTTTCCTTTATGCAAGGTACCATCTTGTGCATGGGAGAAGATGCAAAAATGAGCATTTTTGCCATCAAAGACTAAACTTCCAGTTAGAATTAGCAGTTAACTTAGCACTGACCACAACCTACCTGGGACCCCCAGAAAGTTAAGGCTGCACTGCTGGCCAATAGACTTCCTAACTAGTGTCCTTGCTGCTTTTAGACATGGTCTATCTCATAGGCTGCCCCTACAATGCCCTGGATAGATCTGTATCTCCTGACTCCAAGGAGTGTAGAGAAGCCACGTGCATTTACAGACTAGGGTTTGAGCACTGTCCCCTCAATCCTTGTGTTTAAAAGCCCTTTCTCCCGTTTTCTCTAGTCACCTATCCCTCTTCAATTTCTCATCACAGTGAAACCTCAGTGTCACTGCGGACTTCTCCCAGCCCCTCTCTCCCTTCTACACCCATTACTGGCCCTTGTGAAGTCATTTCTGAACTTCTGAGTTTCTCCAGCTCCCCTCCTCTCCACCCCCTCAGCCTCCCTTTTGATTCAGGCACCATCATCTCCCACTAGACTTATTGAAACTTACTGCTGTTCACCCTTTTGTGGATCCCCCAAACAGCCACTGGCTTGAGTTTTCTTAGATACAAATCTGTTCACGTAATTTTTCTGCTCAGGATAAAGTCCACTCTTCAGAATAGTTGTCAATGTCTCTTCTGATTTGAGCCCTGCCGGTGTACCAAACCTCATTTTTCATTACTTTCATCATTTATTCCTTCATTCTTTCATTTAACAAATGAATTTTGACACTGTTGTGTGTGCTGAATAGACAAGACAGACAAAATCGGTTGCCTTGCTTTTTGTTTCTTTCCATACCCCACGCAGATCTCTCCACAAGAAAGTCAGCTCCAGAAGCTCAAAGATCTGTCTTGTTCAGGATATACCTCCAGCTCCTAATTCAGTACCTACTGCATAGCAGGGTCTCAAAAAATATCTGTGGAATGAATTAATGAATGGGTTATAATTCTGATTCTACCACTGATTCACCTAATGTTTCTAAACTTCCATGTCCTCATTTTTTATAAATGACTATGTAACAGGATTCTTATGGGATCAAATCAACGTATTGAGAGCATTTTCTTGACTGTAAAATAGCTAACATGTACAGAATGTTCCCTGTTTCAGGGATGGTTCAATGTACTTTACATATGTTAAGACATTTCACCCTTATAACAATTCTAACAGGAAAATGTTATTCTATTCTTACAGATGGAAAAACGAAGGCACCAACGTAAAAAGCTTGCCTATGTGCAGGACTAGCATTTGGGTCCAGAGCTTATGCTCATATCTATTGTAATAGTGGTTAGCTTATAGACTGTCAACCCCTGGAGGTCAGACTCCATAGCTTATCCACAGCAGGTACTGTGGGATTGTGCCTTCAGTTAATGCAAATTATATTAAATTTAGTTAGTGTAAATTGTATTAAAAGCCATTTCTGACAAATAAACAACTTCAAAGATTTTTAAATCCTGTTAATAAATGGGCAAAAGATACCCACAAACAATTCACAAAAAGAGTTATAAAAATGAACCTTAAACATACAAAAAAATGTTGTTTCACTTGTGATAAAAGAAATGCAAATTAAAACAACACTGAGGCACCATTTCTCACCCATCAGATTGACAAAAATTCAAAAGCTTATGATTGCACTCTGTTGGCAAGGATGTGGGGAAAACAGGCACTCTCACAGAGAATATAAAATGGTACAACCCCTATGCAAAAGGAATTTGGCAATACCCAACAAACGTCATTTGCATTTACACTTTGACCTGCCAACCTCACTTCCAGGCATTAACCCTGAAGATACAACACCAATAATGGAAAAAATACACCTTCACAAGTTCATTTACTGCAGCATTATTTGCAGTTCCAAAATACTGGAAACTAAATATCCAAGCATAGGTGATTGGTTAAATAATATTATTTACCACTTAATAAGTAAATGATAAATACCCATGATGGAGCACTTTATAGCTGTAAAAAAAGAAAAGAAAAGAATAGGAAGATCTCTATGAACTGATATGGAGTGATTTCCCAAGACATATTCTTAAGCAGAAAAAACAAACTGCCAAAGACACTATATGGCATGCTGTCTTTTGTGTGAGAGGGAAGAAAACATACATAAATCTGCTAATCTGTTCAAAAAGAAATTCAGGTTAAACATGAACAATGAAATTTGTTGCCTCCAAGGAATGGGGGTAAGGAGAATAAGAAGGAATACAGAATGGAGTGACACTTCCCCGAGTGTACTTTTTGTATAGTATTGACTTTTGGCAATATGTTCCACGTGATCAAAAAGTAAAACATCAGCAAGGATGGGAAGAAGATACTAAAACTGAAAGCAAATGAAACAAATGATAGTAACAATATTTAAATGAATAACATAACCATACTGAAGAGGGGAATAAAAGAGAGTCAAGTATATTTACAAACATAGTATTGGACTATCAATATTTCTCAGTCTTGGTCAGGGTTGGGGCAGAACAAACAAATCCTGAATTCTCTTTAGTAGGCTGTATTTGTAGAGGTATGGGCAATGTAATTCCATTATAGATTACCTATTTTAGATGTACTATAAGAACTGAACAAATGAGTAAATGTGTTGATATTGTTGAGAGCCAGGGTTCTGAATGGGGAAGAAAAGACAGAAATAATTAAAAGGGGAAGGCAAGATGATTCCCATAGGATAGATTGAATAGGAGGTATTGATATGAACCAGAGATTTCTAAAATGTGTGTATGCAAGTGTGTAAATATGCACGTATATATGTGCATATGTACAGATGTGCACATGTGCATATAAATGCATTTATTTCCTAGCTCTGTTCACAGAAAAGTCCTATAAGCAAAGACACCAAGGTAGCAATGATCATACCTAGTACCTAGTCTTGGTTTCTAATACCATTCCCTACTAAAAGGAACCAGGAGTCCAGGAAGAAACCACTGGTTCCAGAGCTGGAGCAAGGGGGTATAAGGTGAGCCATAAGCATCAGTTTTGTGGCAGAAATTAAGGAAGTACTCAAAAATATCATGGGGCATGTCAAACAGACACAGAAGGAGCTTCTGGTGGCCAAATTTGGAACAATTTGAGCTCCTAAACAAAGACAATAATGAATTATAGATCTTTAGGAAAATAAGAGTCTATGAGTCTCTACAAACAATAAATTAGATAGATGGATAGATGAAATAGATAACAGGGACATGATAGAGATAGATAGGCAGATAGATAGATAGATAATAGATACAGATGTGAAGGGAGGACCCTTGTTTACAGTAGAAGACCAAGGGTTCACTGGCAAATGTGGAGACAGTGCTAGAGTTGGAGAGTCATCATTTGTAACTATGATAGCAAAGATTGATTCAGACAAGAATCATCAATGGATGCTAAATCGAGGGGAGAAGATTTGAAGAAGAGCAGAATATTTGCATGTCAACATTTCTCTCCACACTTACTTATTAATTGCAAGGGAAAAAATGGAAACCATACCATGCAGAAATTAGACACCACCCTTGACTAGGTGATTAAAATTAGTATCACCAGTGATGAGGCAGATCACTGATGGGCATCATGTGTTTACAGATGATACCCTAAGAGGAACACAGCATCACTTATGTAGCATGTCAGTCTGGAATGAAACTAACTATGAAGGAAACTAAGACAAACCTCAAACAAGAAACATTCCATTAAAAAAACAAAAGAGGGGGATGTATTCTTCAAAAGCATCAATGCCACAACAGACAAGAGAAGGCTGTGGGAATGTTCTAGATTAAAGGAGGCTAAAGACACCAAACAACTAATTGCAATATCTGATCCTAGACTGGATCCTGTACTGAAGAAGGACAATGATCTAAAGGACGTGGTTGAGTCAATTGACAAAACTGGAACACAGATGGTAGATTAAATTATCATTATCAGTACGAAATTTATAAAAGTATATTCTTATTTTTATAAAATACATAATCTAGTATCTTAGGGTGAAAGGCCAGGATGTATGAAACTTCCTCTCAGATAGTTTAGAAAAACATTACTGAGAAAGAAAGGAGAAGGGAGAGAGAGAGAAAGCAAATGGGGCAAAATGTTAACAACAGTGAATCAAGATAAAGAGTACATAGCTGGTCAATGTTTTATTCTTATTCTTGAAACTTTTCTATAATTTTGAAAGTATTACTAAAATTAAATTTTGTTTTAGTTTAAAAATGTAATTTTTAAAAGAACTGTTTCTTTTAAAGAACAAAACATCTTTTTGATTGAATCAATCAAAACTTATACTCTATGTATTTGTATGCAGTTATTAAAAATAACCATTATTAGCCATGTAGCAATTAGGAAAATTTTTCTAATGTCAAGCAGGAAAAAAGTTCATTACAACCATATCAAGACATGTGTGGACATAAAAAAAACTGGAAGGAGATAAAGGAAGGTATAGGATGATATGAGAGTCATATTTATTCTCTATTTTGTGTATTTTCTGGAGAGCTGCGATACTGTCTATAATTTTTTAAATTATTTTGCAAGTGGGTCATTTGGGCATCTAACAAATTTCTGTGATAGAGGATAGAAGAGGCCTAGATTTCAGGAGGAAGAATTTAAGTTAGACATTCTAATGTCCACAACTTCCTTCCTGAAAGAAATCTTAGAAAACAATGGCGCAAGTTAGTAAAACTAGAAAATTTTTAAACAGGGCAACTAATGATCTAGAGTCTCTCAAAGTCTATTTCTGATTTACAATTGGTTCCTTTTATATAGACTACTGCTAAAATATCTTGGGATATTCTTCACAGTTTATGTCTCTCGAACAGAAGGAAAACTCAGCATATTCTCCAACCACACAGTCCAAATGTCCCAGATGATTCTGGTTTCAGACATAATCTCCCATTATGTATGAAATCACGCATTTAGATGTATGGTTATGAAAATGTCATCACTACTCTCTAGGTCTACCTCCCATAATGGAGGTCTATAGCCATACCACCCTGAACATGCCCAATCTTGTCTGATCTCTGAAGCAAAGCAAGGCCTGACCTGATTAGTACTTGGATGGGAAAACTGGAGAACTTGCTTTCTCATCTGCCCTATTCTTCCTAATAATCACTTTTCCTTTTTCCTCACAGGAGCTCTGGAAATTGCTTAATGTCCCTGAAAAGTCAGAAAGGAAGAATTACGTTGATTTCTGGAGAAGCCGCACACTCAATCCAAATAAATTTAAGCTGAATCAGGATTTTCTAGTCATCACACAAAACTAAGGAAATTACCATTTCCATGTTCTTTGCAATATTCTTAGGGTAACTAAGGTTCTAGTTCTGGGACCTGAACTACCACCACAATGCAGAGAATGATTTCTCCACACACACCCCTTCATATCAGTGGTAGGCTCTTTGTCATTAATTGCATCTTGTTTATGTCTTTGTGACACAAGTTTGAAAAGCTCACTTTGTCAGGACATTTTCTGTTTTGATGGCCTGAAGAATATAGTAGTAAAAAAAAAAGACAGAAAAGAAAGCTTTAAAAGGATTATTCCACAAAGATTTACACACTAAAAAATTGCCAAGACACATGGAAATAAACAGTTCACAAACAGGACAGCATAGACCATTTGCTAAATTAAAGTTAATATTGTCAACAAAAACAGCTACTGAAGTCCATACCAACCCATGACATTTCAAGGTGAGAAATCACTTTCTACTGGGTAATGTAGGCATTCTTCTGGAAGATTCCAAATGTCTTGGATGTAACCAAGCCCTTATGGTTTCCCTCACTCGGCCTTGACTTTTGAAGAATCCAGTTCCATCACTCTGGGACACTCCCCAATTTCCTTTTTGTTTCCTTTCTTTTCCTTCAATATGCTTTTCTCTTTTTGGTATTGCGATCTTGACCCTCCCACCCACTCCCTCCCCAGTCTGTGGTTACTGTGGCTGAATCAAGATGAGTCAAACCCTTACTTAAAACAAAAAAAGGAGGGAGGAGGGTTCCCAGAGAAAAGGCAATGATTCTTAAGACAACCTTCCACTGTAGTACCTCAGGGACACAGTCTTTCTTTCTGAGTCTTCTATGGAAGGAAAACACAGGGTACCAAGTGTATGAGTACTGACCCTCCTACCTTTTAAACTTTCATGGAAAAGGTGAAAGACGGAAGGACTGTTCCTCTCAGTAAGAGGTAGAGATTTAGACATCCATTAGTGGAGACTGTTCCCTTGATTTAGGGGACATCAGGTGGATGGGGCAGGATTAGGGTAGGAAAACAGGTAAACAAATATAGTGGCCACAACAGAAAAGGTGTTGACTATTGGATATAAAGTATTGAACCTATGGCAAAAATGAGATATATTGCTCTCTGAGAATGAAAAAAGTTGTCTGTGTTGGAGCAACTGCATCTCTGTAGACCTTGTTAACTTTTCAGGGATGTGTTTTCTAGAAGTAGACTGGAAGCTATACCGTGCTCGCAAACTACTGGTCTTTCATGCAAAGATGTGTGCTTTCTTGAGCAATAATGACTGACAGAAGATGAATGAGACATTGCTCTGAGACTACTTGGATTTCTGGGCACAGGCAGAATTGCTTCATGGCCCAGCTGACAAAAGAAGAACAAGGCTGGGGAACTGGCCTGTGGTCTTGCAGCAATGGGAAAACTAGGAAACAGTGAGATTGACCCAATCACTGGCACATCTAGGTGGACTGCAGGCTCCTCTCACTGGGTAGTGGTCCCTGATTAATCCAATTGGCTAACAAACTGACTTGCCACACATGAGGCTCTCAAAGAAAACATTTTGAGGGAAGGACCAGATAGGACATCTTTTGCAAAGAAATAGGGAAATCAAGACTTGCTGCTGGAGTAGAGGTGGACAAAATAGAGACTCTGGCTTATTGATTGGCAGGGAGATTTTATTTATATCCAAAGCTGATGAGCCAGCATTGTTGGGTTACAGTCTCTAAGAGAGATCAAATCAAGAACATCAAGGATTCCTCGGGGCTAGTACTTGTAGGAGCCTGGACATGGGTGAATGCCTCTCTGACACAACCATATTTGCCTCATATTGAGAATTACGGGCATCTTGAAAGGCAGTTGCTCCATATGGAACACTGTGGACAGATGGGTTTCCATCTGGGCTTGCTGCTTAATATTAAGTGTCCATCTTTCTCTAGAGCAAGGGACATCTGTCCCTCATGAATGAAAGAGGGAAATAATGACCCCTCCAACCCATATTGATCCAAGAAAAAATGACTGGAATACATTAACCTCAGTGTGGCTTAGTAAAAGAACACCAACTCTGGAGTTCAGACCCCAGCTCTGCTGCTGGGTTTTATGACCTTGTATAAGTTAATTAGCCTTTCTGACACTCAGTTTTCTTTGCTCTAAAATAAAGGTCTCTTCCTAGCATTTTTGTCATGATTACAGATAATGTAGATAAAGTGTTTAGCCTGGTGGCTGGCACATGGCAATAAATGATAGTCATCATAATTACTGCTCCAATGAAGCAGCTCTTTCAAGTCCAAGAAGAGATTGAAAAGAAGGAGCATAATTAATAATAATAATAATACCTATTCATAATTTCATTTGATCTATAAAATACCTCTATGAGGCAAGGATTACTGGCATCATTGACCTTTACAGAAGAAACCTGGGCATCAGAAGGTTACATAATTGTTCAAAGCCTCATGACTAGTAAATTCAAGAGCTGAGATTGACATGCAGTTCTGTCTACCCCAGAGCCTACGTTCTTAACCATGTGTTTCTGGATCACACACTGGTCTTGAGGCCAGGCACTGAAAACTCTTTAATCATAAGCCACATATTCTGACCAGTAAGTAGCTGGAAACACCTTCTGAATGTCCATGAGACAGCTGGGGTAGAGGCAGACCCTGCGCAAAGTCCAGGCTAAATGCACCCATGAGGCATCATGACCAACTCCTAGACGCAGCGGGAGCATCTATTTGATGACTGACCTCTATGGGATTCATAGGTATCTTGTAGTCACTAAAATGGTTTAGCAGTGGGAGCAACGAAATTCCCAATCCATAAACTGAACTTGCTTGAGTACATTTGGAAAAGTAGATAGAGACTGGTTTTTAAATTAAGATCAGCATATAAAAGAACACTGGCAGGAACTCTTTAGGACCCATATCATATTCTATAACACTTTTTCAAAAATAACGAGGACTGAGTGTAGCCACCATGATACTGAAAATGTGCTTGTAGCTTGAAGCAAACTGCCATGTGCTTTAACTCCTCTGAGAACAGTGTAGTAAATGATAGCCACCCCAAACACCTTATCTGGGCACACCTAACTTCCTCCCGTCCCCGCCCCCGCCCTCAGGAATGCCTTTGAAGTCAGTGGGAAATCCGCGTTTCACAGAAGGAACTGCATATCTTAGCTTCTTTTAAGATTAAGACAATATCTACATTGGCCTTATTACAATTCACATGTTTTATTTGTAACTGCAGAGCAACCCCTTTCTATTTTACACCCAAGCTTAATTCCAGAATTAAGCTTCCAGAAACTGGCTGGCTAGTTGGCAGGCAGAACACTCCACCATGACAATGCCCTTAGAATTAATTGTCCTTGTAACCTGCTTAGTCCTTAGATTCACTGCCACTAGAGTAGTGTCATCATTATATTCTAACAGTTAAATCTGCACTTTGCTTCAAATGCTTTCCCCAGCCCCGTGCTGCTTCTCATTTCCCTCAATATTCTTGGGGGTCTGTCTTCATGTATAAATGCTCAGAATGTGAGTTCCTTCTTTCTATTTCCCACAACAGTTCTTTGCTTAAGCTGAGATAATGCCATTGTCACCTGATCTGCCTGGCAAATATTTTTATCTTCCAAGCTTGTCCGATCACCCTCCAAGAAGGTGAGATATCATAAGACACAATGAAGTGATTGTTATTTTTAAGACACTATGCTTTGGAGTTATTTGTTATGTAGCAATAGATAACCAGAACACATGCACATGGCATAATATCAATGCATAAACATATATTTGCAGTAAAAGAATAAACAAATACATAGCAGTAATAAACACTGAACTCAGGAGAGTGGTAATCACTTTTTCTAAAATTATTTGTTTGCTTCAGCTGTCTAGAGCAGTGATTCCTAAATTTTTGCTCTTGTTGTTTTGTTTTGACAGAAATACAAATGAAAAATAGCATTCAGCCACAGGACCTGTTCCTATAGGCCTGCAAATACCCATCAGTGGCTCTTGTAAATCAGACTATTGGCCATGCAGCTCCCATCAGGAGAAGATCCAGGATGTGTGGGACCTAAAACATCTACAAACTTGGGGAATTTATTTAAGAAAACCGTTATGAATCAAAATTAGATCTCAACCTAAATACTTATTTAGAATGAGAAAAGAAATCACAAATTTGATAAAGCTAACACCACAAATACACAGAAATACCATGTTTTTGCTGATTCACGACTTTATGGCATACTTCTCTAGTCCTTTTTTTCTCACTTTGTTGCCTGAATAATCTTTGGCTCTTCTTATTATACCAATTTTTGGGATATCATTTTCTGAAGAAAAAATAGACAATTTAGTCTTTCTTCTAGCATAGTTAATAAAGTTTTTATTTATTAGTAGTTTAGGAAAGCCTCAGCCTCACAACATTTTATTATTGATGTGTAAATTTTTACAATTATTGTTAAATTTGGGGAAATGTTCATCAGGTCTCTCTTACATAGGAGCTTCAGATTTCAGGGCATATCAGGTTTCCTTTTCATTGACTGAACTCAAATTTTCTTTGAATTAAAAATGCATGGGGCCTTTATAATTGTATAAGCTGCATTTTGCAATAGATTCTTGACAGGAAAGAAATTCCATAACAATTTTAATCATCACTAATAAGGACAAAATCCTCTCTTTACCATTTTACCCACTGAGTGATTGGAAGAATTTTCCATAGCCTGGTTTCCAGCTCCATACTGCTCAAACACTATTTTCCCTCCATTCCCCACACACATACCATCAGAGATGGAAGTGGGGGCACTTTTACTTCTGACCTTGCACATGATCCTATCACCTTTGAGTCTGAGAACACAGGAGTAGACAGACAAGGGCACATGTGTTCTGGTTTGCCCCGGTGGCATTTATCTCCAGGAAGTCAGTGTTAAAAAGATTGAAAGGAAAACAGACAGAGAAAGGGCTTGCCCCTCTTTCCCCATTTGGAACTCAGGGGGGACCTGCTCCACAGAGTGGCCTTGCTCCTTCAAGTAACAGGTATAGCAGATTAAAGCCGATGATGCACGGTGTTTAGGCAGAAGTGGGCCTTAGTGATTTTCTGAGCTTCCCCTCGCTGGGGCCTCACTGTTCCCACATATACCATGGAGGACTAGGAAGGCCGCTGAGTGGGGAAGCAGAGACCATCACTGTGACTACCAAGTGTTCAACCGCAGCCCAGAATCAGGTGAAGGCTGATGTGAAATTCAGATAAGTATGCCGTACCAGCTGGCCTGAGTCAGCAAAAAGGAGCACTGGGTCCTGGACATGCCGAAGGACAAAGCACAGGCAGGTCTACTCCAACTTCACAGGCAACTCTCAGGGGCCAGTGGCCAGACTAGCCACGCCACCTGAAAGCAGAGCCCAGCAGGCTCCACACGAGAGCGCTGGGATCCAGATGTATCCGGGGCCCCCTCCCTTGTCAGGTGGTCGTCCAAGTAAGCTTTTCACTCTGTCTACAACCCTGTTCCTTTAGCTATTTTGTGTAGGATGGAGTAGAAACAATGGATCCCAAGATACCATTGTCAGATTTTCAAGTCACAGGGAAAGATCTCCAAAACCCTCGACTACGACTTAAAACAGCATCTAACATTGATCAGGTACTTACATGTGTCTGGTAATTCATATTACCATAATAATTTTTTTCAGTTAATCTGCACAATAACTCCAAAACAGAGGTGGTAGTACTCTCTTCATTTTATACCAGGCAATGTGAAACCAAGAGACATTAAACAATTTTCCCAGGGCTATCCAGCTTATAAAGTAGTGGAGCTAGGCTCTGAACCCAAGGATAGAACTCTGGAGTTCCCACTTCAAACTATTAAGTTCTGTCTTCCTGTAGCAACTTGAGGAACTCCAGGTGTATGATATCAATTGCGCCTTGGGGTTGGCCTGACTATCCCCCACAAGTCTTCTCCTTGTCACCATGTGATATCAATGGCAGATCTCAGAAGATATAGTGATTGCTGCTCCGTTGTACTAAATGTGGTCTTCTTCTCAAACAGAGACCAAACTGCTTCAGGGCAGTGTCACCTGTTGCCGGGGAAGCACTACACATTGGCCATTATCCTCTGGGGACACCACACTGGACCATGCTAGCAGTGGCCAACTATGCCCTCCCATTCTCTGTACTCATTCTCTGTTCAATTCCAGAAGCCTCTGGAGCATCTTACAGGCATGCTCACTCCCAGCACAACCATGTTAATCCATGGAAATTCATTCGAGGAAATAACCACACTTGCTATGACTAAACCAGAAACTGGAGCAGCAAGGGATCCAGATTGCAATTCTCACTCTGTGATAAGAATTCTTGGCAATGTATTTAACCTTTGTGTATGTACTTTTATTTCTACAAACCTGAAGGGGTGCAACAAGCCACTGTCACATATAGGCTGGTTGGTTTGTTTTTTCTTAGCAGACATTCATGTTCCACGGCTTCTCTGCCCAGCCTGCCTCCCCCAACCACCTTCCATCAGCATCTCCATTCCTCTGCGCTCTTGAGGACAAAGCCATATCCTTGCTAGTGCGGACAGTGCCCAGGGAGGGAGCTAGGATCTGTGCCAAGCATGCGGACTGCTGACGCTCCTAGAGCCCCTGGTTCACTGGGTACCACAACTGAGCAGATTCTGTACAGAGGCAGTGAGATCAACCTCCAACCAGCCCTGCTACACTTTTCTAAGCAGTTCTGCTTGTGCCGAGAGTCCCAAAGTCACTCATGGGTAGAGGCTTTGCGGGTTCCTCCTCTTACCTCCTGCTGGGAACACCTCCAGGTCTCACAAGGCCAATTCTTCTGTTTCTGGTCTCACCCCTCTAACCAAGGGTCTCTAGCACCTTCCATGAGATTCTGTATCTCCTCCACCACTCACCTCGCAGGCCCTGCTCTCAACTAATCCTTTCTGTCCTACTTCCCAGGGCACTGGAGGTTTGACCAACACAGACAAAACGATACACATAAGTGATAAAAATGGGTGCAAAGCCAGAAGAGACTTGAAGGAGAAATATTATCCATCCTAAATATATTTTGGCTCCAGCTCAATAGGGCAAAATTGCCCTGTAACCAATGTTAAAAATAAAAACACTTAGTTATTTCAGCATGGATTAAATATTTTCCTCTTTTTCTTATTTTACATATGTAAAAACAAAATGTGTATGTCCATTTGGAAAACATTTTGAGATATTAGTTCATGGGCATGCTTAAATCTGAAGTATGTATTCCATACTGGCCCTCTCTTCTCACATACATGCATGTTTTATGGCAGATGAAATGTTCTTTTCTTTCATACTGAAATGATGAGGAGTGATAGAATTGATAAAATTCAGGTCAATGAAGAAAAATTACAGAAAGTTCACCATGACTTAGTTAGGGTACTTACCTGTTCCTTACAAAATAAGCAGGTTATTTCTTACCATAAAAGTTGCAGTTGCCTAAAAGAACACAAAATCTTTCAGTCTAATACTTTAACAAGGAAAACAATTTCCAAGGTGGTTTTAATGTCTTTCATCATGCTTATGTGAGAACTGAGAAGCTGGTAGCTCTCCTGGTGGAGGGTAAGCACTATATGCAGAAGACTGATACATGGCAGTTTCCCAAAATTAAGTCAGGAAAGCTTCAGGGAGGCACTGAAATTCCAGGTGCACACACAGATGCTCTGGGGAGACTGGAAGAAAAATAAGAGGGCTCTGGTGAAAAGACAGGAAAAGAGAAATTATGGGATAAAGGAGCTAGTTGTGAGCAGCCAAGATGGGGAAAGAAAAAGTAAGAGGAAGTTCAATTTTGAGGGACAGAAAAGTCTGACTGGGCAAAAAAATGCTCACTATAGGTCAAAAGGGGGGAAAGAGAAATTCGGCAGCAAAAATTTGGGAACTGAAAAAAAGAGAATAAATGGAAAGTATTTGAGTCCCATGTGCTTCTGGGAATCTGCATGCACTCACTAAACAATGGTGTTCCCAAGACCCATGCAAGTAAATAAAGAGTAAAATGATCCTGGTTTCTAGTCTGTCATCTCCAACGTCCATTAACACAATCCTGCTAGCTGTTTCCTCTTGGGTAGCAGTGACCAGGAGAAACATGCAGACAACAAAGGCAAGAGGGAAATATAAAGGACAACAGCAGCAAATATTTGAATAGAGAAGAGACTTGGAAGGTGCAGCTGGAAAAACATCAAGAGAGGATAGCAGAGATCTGCAGGGAGCTGGGGAATCTAGTAGACAGCGCCCAAGGGTCTGCCCTGGGCTTGCAAATAGTGATCACGGCAAAAGGCAACTTTGTAGGCTTAGATTATTTGCAGTTGAATGAGCATGGAGACTTAAACCTAAAGCCGTGCCTGAGTCTGCAGGCAGTATACCTAAGAATATGATACTGGGCACAAGGGCACAAGCAGCCAGCCCACCACAGATGCCCACAATAGCTCTCTTCCTCCGCCAGTGAGATCGCTGATCACACCTGCAGTCTTCAGCAGGTTCCTCCACACATACACAGTTGTAACCTGCTAACGCTTCTTTGAACATAAAGGGCAACATTAAAATTCAGAGGCTACTTCCAATAAATCCATTGAAGACAAAATCTAATCTTCAGGGAAAGCTGGGTTATTTCAACATTCCAAGGGAAATAATAATTGTTAATACATCAGGCTGCTTTAAGCTGAAAATAACAGAAAACCCAACCATGAACATCATCAACAAAAAGGAGAATGTAGCACCTACCGGAACAGTTAAGTTCAAAGGTAGAACAGTTTCATGGTTGGTTAACTCACTATTCAATGATATCATTAAGATATTAGAGGTTTTTATTTTTCCAATTTTCTACTTTTCCTTCCTCTATAGGTTGATTTTTATCCACACATTTATCTTCCTTAGTTACAAACTGGCTGCCAAAGTTCTAAGTGCTGTATAAAGATGCAACGGTATGTTCCAAAGAGGGTCTATCTCCTGTCTTGAATCTCTTCTCATTAGAAGGAAAATTTCCCTAGGCCTTTCCTGTAGTCTTGTTGCTCAGAATCCCTTCACATGCTAGTTCCTAAGTGAATCTCTGACAAGGAAAATGTTCTTGTCCTGATAGCTCTGATGCAATCAAGATCCACCCTGCTTTGGGCTGGGACCAGCTTTCCCTGAGGTGCATATGTTGCCTGATAACTGAACAAAGTTGAATATTGTTAGCAAGAAAGGAAGGATGGCTGATGGCGAGGCAGCCCATACATTCTGTCATAGAGAAGAGCATAGGCCATGACTTCCAAACACACCCTGACCTACCAGCACCTCTTCTGCTGCTCTAACAATGCTCTTGCCACAAGGAAAATGACCTTCCCCTAACCTGAGGAGATGGTGAAAGAAATGAGAACCCCCTGAAAAGAATACTGTAGAAGATCCTGAAAGCATATCAGATAGTAACTGTGTATAGTCACTAATGGAAACAGGTTCTTTCTGTTTGGGCATAACTAAAGTAATGAAGGTCAACTTGCAACAGACTAGGAGCACCCTGGAAGCCCTAAGACCCAGTCAAGAATTTTACAAATACCAGAGAAGTTAATGCGTGTCAGAGGCAGCTTATGATGAAACACGCCACCAGTTGAATTACATAAGTTATGTCACCACTGGTGATAAAGACCTTCTAATTCTCAGTAACTACCAGCCATGTGCTGTTTCTGTTCATCCTTTTACCTAGAATGTTTATAGAGCTCCTGGGTTTCTATGAGCCCTTGTTGAGACACGGTTGAAAAAATCTTGTTTATCTTCTTGTCACATGTATTCTTATAATACAATCCCACATCACTTCAAGTGACTTGGGCATTTTTGGATTCTTCTCCACAGAAAATCACTTCAACTGGGAGGCCTAGAGTTGGGAGCTGAATGAAACCTGCAGATTTGTTTTATTTGGCCCTCAAATAATTGGCCTGCAAAGTGATTTTTTTAAGTTATTTACAAACATTAAAAAACAGGAAATTACAAATTTTTTTAAGATCTGGATTTCTGACTTCTTTTGAAAAATCAGAAGATCTAACCACCTGACCCAACCTACATTGTCTAAAGCTGACTAGTGGATCCCCTGTTGGAAGGAAAATAGGTATTTCAGCTTGCTACAGACTCTATTTCATATTCATGCTGTCAGCTTGAACCACCCCAAGCATTTGAGCTTATAGCCAGCCTTTAACTACCTGATCAAAAATACCCACAGAGTTATCTTGTAGACCTGAATTTAACAAACCCAAGAGTCACAGCCAGTTCAATCTGAGATTGAAGAGCAAATACACGTACAAAGGGAGAGACATGTATGTTATGTGATATAAGATAGTAGACATATGATCCCCTATCAGGAGATCTGAGACATGAGGCCCAACCCCAGAGGAAAAACATTCTGAAACTCATAGTCTCCTGCATCTCCCCACAAATTTTGGGAAGCTGGCCAGCCCTGATAGGAGAGAAAGGGGAAAGAATAAAATATCCCATTGTTTTTTGGTCTAGCCTACAATAATCACTGTGTCACGGGGGGCCCCAGAGCACTAGATCTGATTACCTGCAGATTCTGATTTCAGCTTGCAGAACAAACCTGTTCCCATTAATGACTATACACAATTACTATCTGATATGCTTTCAGGATCTTCCACAATATTCTTTTCCGGGATTTCTCATTTCTTCCACCATCCCTTACACACAGACACACACACATGCACCTATACATTCTACCTTGGTATGCCTGACAGCAGGTAGCCCAAATGGGGTCTGGAAACTGA
The DNA here is from genome assembly GCF_030020395.1 of Manis pentadactyla. NCBI lineage: Eukaryota > Metazoa > Chordata > Mammalia > Pholidota > Manidae > Manis > Manis pentadactyla. Next base: position 205,364,114 of record NC_080020.1, on the reverse strand, counting down.
CTTAGTTTGTCAGCACTCTATACGTGTTTTTCAAGGTCCATAATTGTTTTTCTTTTTTAATCCCCACTTCTTGACCACACACATTAAATCTATCTTCCTTATGAATGTCAGAGTCCAAAATTGAAAGAAAGCCTGGGACGTGGGGTGGAGGGACTTTTCCACCAACTACTTTCAGTAAATACCTAATTTCAAACTAAGTCAGAACTATTGAAATATACTAACTTAACATCTCAGGATCTCAGTCCAGAAATAGCCAATATTCAATATGAACAAGAATGTGCATAGCATGACACAATGCTGCATGTTGAAATGGGCAATTGACTACAGATCCCCTAGCTGATGAAATGACAGAAATAGTTCTTAAAAATTAGGATAGAGTTTTTAAAAAATCAGCCAAGAAGGAAACTAAGTATCCTAGAGATAACTGTGGCCTTTGGAGAAATTTCTATCAAACTAAATGCAGCCATAGGGAAATCAGGTTAGTGTAATAAGAACAGACATATTGAGTCCAAAGCACCCCTTCAAGCATGGAAGGACACAAAGAATGCCTTCTCCTGACAACCCAGGGGAAGACAGTCTTCCATCTGTTATACTTTCTCGTAGCCTTAAGTTCATGCCTCAGGGAAAGCCTATTGAAAATAGAAGGACTCATTCTACCTAAAGAGTTTCAGCACTTGGAATGTAGGCTCCAGTAGAACATGAAGGAATTGAACATTTTCTAGAACTCCTCTCTTGGTCCTTTTCATCACCCTACAAAGTGCCAGAAAACAGAGTGATTAGGCAGGGAACCATGAACTGAGATAGTCCATAGGTTTTGCTGGGTTTGCTTCCATCACACAGGTCAGCCCAAGTCCATCAGAACTTACCGGGCACATACTCTGTGCCCAGCACTTTGCTTAGGGCTATAACAACAAGGAAAGAAGCCTGCAACAAAGCCCTTGGTCTCAGAAGGCCTGCCATCTCATTGGGTGGGCTGAACCTAGGCATATGAAGGAATGAGAGAACAACACAAGAATAAAACTGAGCATCAGTTAGATCTAATCTCCACCTAATCCCAGGTTTCTGATGCACCATTTCACAAATGTACTTACTAAATTATCACAAATTAATGACAACTTAAATATAATAAAATCCATCATAGGAAACATTCCAGCATAGCTAAAATGAGAAGATAGATATTCCAAGTGCTAAAAATGTGGAGTAACTGACCTCTTAACCATCGATGGTGGGAGAATAAATTGGTAAAACCACTCTGGAAAACTCTTTGGTGATATCTATGACTATAAGTATATCCTGTGATCCAGAAATTCTACTGGATCTTTGTCCAACCAAAATCTATATGTATTTTCACCAAAAGACATGCATAACAATGGTCATAGTAGCACTATACCTAATAGTGCTAAACTGGAAACAACCCAAATGACCATCAACGTGGAACAGATAATGTGCATAATCAGGCAACAAGCTATGACAGAGCAGTGGGAATAAACCATCTACAACTACACATAATATGGGTGAATCTTACGTCATAACATATGGAGCAGAAGAAGCCAGGAAAAAAAAGATAACTACCTACAATATGATTCCATTTGTATAAAGTTCAAAAGTAGAGAAAACTAATCTTTGGTGGTAGAACTCAGAATACTGGTTACCCTTGTTCAGGGAGGGTAGTTACTGGGCTGAGAGGCAAGAGGCAGATTGTCTGGTACTAATGATCTATTTCTTGATCTGGGAGGCGAGTACATGAGTGTATTCACTTTGTCCAAGTTCACCGAGCTCTGTAAGATTTACACACTTCTCTGTGTAATTTGTCAACAAAAACAAAATTCATTCAAGGATCACATTAGTATTATAAATGCATCAGCATTTCCTAAAGATTTCTGTTAATGAAGTAGTGAAGCCCAGAAGAGTTGTAGAAATATACTTCCAATAGTCTTTGACTAGGGTTAGGGATTTCAGGTTTCTGAACTCCCTGTTCTGTTACTGATTTTCTAGACAAATTTTTAAAAACATTACTTTGCAAGCCTCTATTTAAAAAATGGCAAGGCTGCCTTTCATTCCTTATTCACCATCCAAAAGTTTTGCCTTTAAGGATGAAATATATTAAATTTCCCAGTGGTGAATGCTTTTGACATTGAATCAAAATGAAAATTCAAGTCTCTCTCCATTTTCATGATATGTAATAAAATTCTACTGCACACAGGGAATGTTTTGTTATTGTTCAAATTAAGTCATTTTACTATATAATAATTAGCCTGATTCTCTGCTGAACCTGCAGATGAAGATGAGGCTGTCTGCCATAAAACTTCACATGGAAGCCAAGCTCTCTTTTCCTTTCCTCTCAGAGGAAAGGGGAGACGTGCTTTCTCCATCCTTATATGGATGGATTCCTTTGCTCTGAGCAGCCGAGAGAAGTAACAAGTCTTAGAAACACGAGCCAGAATGGAAAGAATTGCTCTTTGTGGAAGTAGACCTGGTGCTGTCATTTATTAGCTGGAAGATGTCAGACAAACCATCCCACCTCTCTGAATTTCAATTTACTCATCTTTAAAATGGGGCCATCCACAACCCCTCTCCTACTTGCCTCACTGGGTTGTTTTGAGGTAGAAGTAAGATTATGTATGTAAATGTTTTTTGGAAACTAGAAAGTGTTATGTAAATGCTAAGTATATAATTATGTAAGAATGCCTTCAATCAACTCTGTTGGGTTCTTTTAAAAATGAGTGTCTATGTGAACCATGCCAGGGGCTGAGGTTATCAGTGAGTCAGACAAGGTCCCTGTGCTCAAACAGCTCAAGTGGTGGGAGATATTTTTACATATAGTAAAAAGACAAAAAATAAAATCACTTTGCCTAGTAAGAAAGTGCTATGAAGAAAATAAGGAAAGGCAGTACAAAAGACAGTGACGAGGAGATTTCTTTATATTGGGTGATATGGGAAGGCCTCTCTGAGATGGCGGCATGTGAGCTGTGTCCTGAATGTACAAATGAGGTTCTGAGGAAAGAGCGCTCCAGGCAGAGTGAAAAGCTGATGCAAAAGTGCTGGATGGGAGGCAGCCTAATGCATATAAGGACAAGACAGAGAGCCAGTGTGGGGAAAGAGGCAGCAGGTAGTCAGAAAGGCAGACCAAGGCTAGACCACATCCTGGATCATGCTTGAGACTGGGTCACCTAGGGAAAGGATCTAGGTAGAAAAGAGGGTCCAGGACTAAAACCTGTTTATTGCAGAGGAAGAACTAACAGCAAAAGATGTTTCTCCCAGGAAAACAGCTGTGGAATCATAAAACTAGTCCTTACTTATAACTTGCAATATTTTGGGCAAACACAACTCAGGTTCCACAGCTGGCTTCACTGTGGAGCTAACGAAATACAAGTTTCAGAGCACTTTGCTTGCACAAGGCCCTTCCAGGGCCCTGGGAGGCGCTCCAGCATTCTTGTACATTTGGTATTCTCCTTCTTTAAAAGATCTCCCCAAACCTGGCCCTACTCCTGAATGTATTCAAATGCCATTGCAAATGTCTAGAATCAGAGCAACAAGTCGGGACCCAGAGGCTTATGAATATGCCTCCCTTCAACTACCTCAAGGTCCTCCTATCCAGACCAGGAAGTCTGAGATAGACATTTCCATGGCCTGTATTACTCACTTCTCTTGCCTTTCTAGGCCCTGGAGCAGAGCCAGGTTTTCCACTGCCTAGTCCCAGCTAACCTCCCCAGCCTCATTGCCATGGCTTCTCCAAGCCTCTCCCTCCTCATTTCCACTGCCTTTCCTGAACCTGTAAGAATCTCCACCTGTGTTCCTGTTCTGGCAACACACAAATCCTCTCCATATTTTTGCACATGCTATTCCTTATGACTTGAATGCTTTTTCCCCTCGTTTCCCATCAAACTCTTGCTGACACTAATGCTCTATAAAGCTGAAGTCTTCTCGTTCTTCTCCTCCTCCTCTACTGCTCTCATGACCCTGTGTGTACCACTCGAGGTAAGCACCAGTCGCACTGTATAGAGTTACCCATTTACACGGCTGTCCTTCCCCAGCTGCCAGCTGCACGCAGGACTGGGGAATTCCTTGAGAACATGCGTTATTCCTCTCCTGCCTCCTCTTGCCCCATCCCAGTTCCTAGTACAACATCAAGGAGTGAAGCAGTGGGTGACACTCTCCCAAATACACAGGAGAGAACACGACGAGGATTTAAGGAAACTTCTAGTTTTGCCAACATAACTCCAAGCATATAACTTATTTATGTACTTACTTATGCATACATCCATTTCAGCAAGCCCCATGCCTAGTATATACTTGTCCCCAGGGTGTGCTCAAGAAACAAGAATAAAATTGTCTGGCTGTCTAAGGGGAAGGCTTTGGGAAGGAGGCAGATTGGTTTGGTCTGGGCTAGTTCTGAAAACTTTTCCTGATATCCTGCACTAGGAAGTTGGCCTCAGGGTTTACTCAACAAACCAATGTAATTATCCTGTCAAGATCTGAAAGAGAAAGACAAAAAACTTAGCATAAATACAAGGCCATCTATTCAATTAAAGCTGCAAACCAGGGCAGCTAAAAAGCTGAATATAAAACAGTGAGTGAGATTTTCATAATATTGAGTTATGTAACTTGAGACTTGTTGAGACTCAAACAAAGGCATTCTCATCTCAAGGTTAAAGAAAGGAATTAAGACCAGCAGCAGTCTCCAAGCACTGTTCCTATAAACTTTCAGTCAACAGTGGATGCGGTAATGGGAACTAGGTGTGACATCTACAGCGGGCCATTACCTTGGGTTCATTAGGACGCCTTCAGGGCAAGGTGTGGATCCTGCTGGTGGCTGCATCACAGGACTCTCAAAACCACCACCGACTCACACCACAAGAACTGTTGCAGTTTACAGGAGCCTTTCAGACCTCACAGCCAAGCCCTCCTGCTAAGGATAAGAAACCCCAGAGGTCAGAAGCCTTCCAGCTGGTTACTACGGGCCAGACTAGAACCCCTGACGCCAGCTCCACTTCCGCTTCACCACACTGCGCCTGCGCTTCCAGGCACATCCACAGCTCTGTGGGCAACAGCGGACAGGTGGGGCGGGAGAGGGGATGGGGACCAGGCATGCCCCTCAACCAACTCGCTGAGGTGAGCCCTAGCCATCCCCACCTGAAGCCTTCTCCTTTCTCCCTTTGTCTCTTTTCTCCTCCTCTCTTCTCTCTTCCAAACCTGGCTATGTTCTCAACCCACTGGTGGCAGCGAGGGATCCCAAAGCACAATTTTGTCTTGCTAGTGGCACTGGGAAGCAGTGCAATCTGGAAACAAATGCCTCTTTCTCTTTCTACCTCCTCCTTCACCTCTTTTCCAGGCTAGGCCTTGCCCGCCTTGCGGCCCTCCCCCACTGAGCTTTTCCCTCCCTGCTGGTAATTGTAACTACTGGAAAACTGGTCATGTTGAAGGCAGAGCGCAACACAAGGTATTTGCATTTTAACAGGGCACTCTTTAATGCCCACCATGCCTCAGTAAGAAGCAAAGTCCCCAGAATGGGCATATTTAAAAAGTAAATACTTTGAGACAGGGCTCTCCTGATCTCCCTGAGATACAACTTAGAAGCTGTCCAGTTTATGTTCTGCTGCTCAAAGGGGAATCAGAACTGCCCAACAGCTGGCACCCCATCCTTCAGGTGGAGAAAGTCGTCCCGTCCTAGTGGAGAGCGTCCATCAGCTGCCCTGGCCAGGGCCTCCTCCTTCAGCGCAACCTCCATTTGTCATGCCTACCTGGAGGTCACACCATCTGGAGCCAGCCTCCTTGCCGATGCATAATAGTGGTCAGCTCAGAAATCCTGATTTACCCAAATGATAAAAGGGCAGAGGCCACCTGTGCCTGTACGTGGTGGTTTATAGCTTTAAATCCATCAGACTGTGGTCCAAGCTAATTCTAGGGACAATGAAGTGGTTCTTTGTTTGGGGACTTGCTGAGCCAGATTAAAGTAGGAGAGGCAGGTTCTTTCAGGGTTGGTAGGCTCCCAGGAGTACTGGGATTACACAATCTCTTGCTGGACGGACAGGCAGAACTGGCAAGCGTGCTGGAACAAAACAAGGCCTTGGGAGAGAGCTTTTCCCCTGCAACTCTGCCAGCGTCCCTAATCACACTGGCTCTAGATTTGGGGACTTTAAATGACAAACTGACAGATCTGAAATTTATTTAGCTGCTCCAAAGAAAATTCTAAGATTCCCCGTGGGCTCAAGAATTTTAGAAGTATTAATTTTGAAAAACTGGCTTTTCTAAAACTCTGCCACAACAGCAAAGCCCACCAGAAAGAATGAAAACTTTCATTTCTAGGGAACCAGGTCCTGTGCTGCCCCCTTCTCTTTACTGGGCAGGGATTATCTCAAATTTACATCAAAACAAAGAGCACCAGCATCAAACTGGGTGGCTATTGCTGGGGTGTTTTGCATTTTCCCATCATCTTATTTAGAAAGCAATAAGGCCTTTTTCATTTCTTTTGGCTCCTTCCAAGTGGAATGGTCTCTTAGATCCTGCATATCTGAGGATAAGTAAAGGGTCAGAGAGATGGCGCAGGGTGTGTGAAAGCATGTGTTTAAATTTCCAGTGCTGCTTTTAGAACAAGCTAAGAATTAATTTTCCCCAGGATGCTCAACTGTTCCCAGAGGGCAAACCCTTACCATGAATCAGCCAGGGAGGAGAGATGGTTAAAACAGTGAGCGTGGCATCCAATGGTCTGGCCTGATGACTTCTGATTGCACTTCTTGGAAACTACTGTTCACCTCTCTAGTATAGCCACTGAGTATAGCTACAGGCAAAGACACGGAATGCCTCCATGGTGTTCCCTGCATAGATGTCATTGAAGACAAGGTGCATTCATCATGAGAGACCCTTTTTATGAGGATACTTAGGAGAAATTTCATTCTGGTCTCAATACAAAACACAGATGTACATCTCTTAAACAATTACACTACCTTATGGGATTTTGTGCATTCTTGCAAGCAGTGTTCAGAACCCAGCCATATATTCTACATGGATCCTGCATCTGGGCATCTATCAGGGCTGCCCTCGGGAAAATTGCCTGCCCAGACCCTTAAATCCCAGAGAACACCTCCCAGGACAGTCCACCCAAAACCAGAGCTTCAAGAAGCCTGATTTCAACCCAAAAGCAAATTCCTACATCTGAGTTTCTATGGACATATTCTTTCGATAACAAATATTTCATATGACACACATGTATAGGGCCCCAACTCTGTGTCAGAGGATATGGACAGGAACATGACAGATAAAATCCCTTTTTCTCACAGAGTATGTCATCCCGTAGGATTTACTCCACTGGATCCAACTGAATTTGTAGCTGTGCCAAGAAATTAACAGGTAGCTCAGGTGGAAACCTCAGAAAAAGACCAGAGGACCAGGACAACAAACAGCTGATCTGAGCCAGTGTAAATAAGAAGTACACTTAGACAAAGTGAGAGGATTATATTTCTAGTAGCTGGGTAATCTTGGGCAAGTGACTCTCAGTCTCACTTTCTGCATCTAAAAAATGATTATAGTGAGTAAGGCTTATAGTGAGAAGGAAGTGAGATAAAATTGGTAAAATTCATTGCAGGTGCTCAATAAAACTGGCTCCTCCTACTTTTATTCTTATCCAAGGAGTGCAGAGTGGAGAAGGGCTCTCGGCACAGACATTTTGGCCACATGACCTGCTGCAGTGTGATCAGTGTTAGAAATGGAATGTGGGAGAATGGAGAGGTCGTGCCCACCATGTCACCCAAAGTCCTATTATTTCCAGTAGACACTATTTTTTCTCTTCCACTTCAATAATTTCTAACCACAATCTCCATATGCACCCTCTTTTTCGATAAGCAGTTAACTCCCATTGTCCCTTCCATGTCACTGATGCGGATGGTTTCTGCTTTACTGATCTTGGCCCATGTTAGAGTTAGCAGGTAGAAAGTCTGAACCTTCTAATTCACATTCATGTTTGTATGTTATTTGCTTTGAAGGAAATCAATGGTTTTACTGTTCCCTTTTGACAGTAGCAAGCAGTGTCGCATGGCACCAACAAAGATCTAAATAACACACATTCTAATATTGGAGTTCCTTTGCAACTAGCTTTGGGATTATTACTTCTCTAAAGCTACTAGTCAGATGCCTCATTAAATGTGGTTCCTTCTTGGCTACCATGTCAGCCTCAGTGAATGGCTCACTTCTGTTTTGAGGGATTGATCTTCAGTGTATAGTCTGGATAATGAAAACCACATTTCAAATCAACAAAATCCCAAATCTCAAGACCTTGAAAACTCAGAGTCCCTGCCTTCTGTGTTTCAACGTACTCATTAACCACCACCCGACCCATTCCTCCGTCCCTCCCCACCCTTTGTGACTCTCCAAAGCCAAGCAGAGAGAAGTTCCACAGACAAAGTGGTAAATGAGAAAGAATATTCACATGGCTCACCTCCATCCCTCTCCCCCCAGGAGTTGAGATACACTTAGAAGAAATGCCCTTACTATATAAAAACCAAGAAAGGCTAAGAGATAATGGAGAAATAACATGTCACTAGTAATTTCTACTCATGCAAGATGAACAGGCCAGTGACATAAATAAGAGAGGGAGAACTATCAAGCCCTTGTGTCTTTTTTTTTCCCAGTGACTTGGTAGTGCAAATGAGCTGTGGCACGTCTTGTGTTAGCAAACAGGCCAAGCAAGCGTTGGCCTCTCTCAGATACCTTAGAGCAGAGGAACTGCGGAACTAAAAACATCCACTGTCTTACTGGGGTCTGAGGCCTGGAGCAATTTCTTCCAGTCAATGTGCTGGAGGGTCAGGGAGCCAGTTGTAGGTACCTTCTACAAGCACTTTCCAGAGCTCTTTGAACATGGATCTTAGCCCAAGTGCTCAAAGTGTAAAGGAAGAGGAGAAAACCAATGTCCTTAAACAGGGCTGTACATTTTCCAATTTTACAACTGTTTTTGCTCTTCTGGTGGCATGACAGTTGGTGTGAGCATTGTGCTGTATCCCACACTTCCAGCTTACTAGAAATTATATTAGACAGTTCTTTGACCTAATCTGTATGTAACCCATAGGAGCAGCAAAACCTACCACGTGTATATGTATCACCTTATATATTGTCCTGCCTAGATGTCCCTGCGGATATCGCCCAACTTATCTGACCTACATAGATTATATTATAAAAACTTCTGAGAAATCTCAAATAGTATTATTATGTTGACCTAAGTAAGCTTATTATTGCTATATACTTTGCTTTTTGAATATAGAATATGGATTACTTTTTCATATCCAAAGCTCTGAAAGTAAGTCTCTATTTATTAGCATATGTTGATTCTCATGTATTTTAATTAAGTACAAATCTGACCTAAATCTAACTGAATCTTTTGATATTATCTCAATCAAAGGTCATGAAAAATAATACTAGTCCCCATGTACTGTCTACTATGTATAGGCCAAAAAATGTGTCCAGTACTTTACATACATCACTTCATTTAATCTTCACAACAACCTTGTATTATCTCCAGTTTGCAGATGCTGAATCTAATGTGCAGAAAGGATAAGGAACTTTTCCAAGAGGTAGAACCTAGATGCAAACTCAGATAGGTCTGACTCCAAATCCAGTGATATGGCATACTACTTTGCCTAAGCAGAATAGTCAAAGGAATAAAAATTTCTTGTATTGCACTTTGTTCATGTCAATTCTGAAAGGAATTCATGGAGCCTTCTAACAGAAAAAGGCTCATGGTGTCCACAAGACGATCCTACTGTACGCCACACCAGGGAGACCCCATCTGTCGTGATGTGAACACTTGTAAGAGCCACAATTTAATAGGGATGCCACTAAGGGATGTCAGGTCTGAAAATGTAAGGTATTATTGGAAGGTAAGTAGCCTGTTAGAAAAAAAGCTAGACGGGGAATAGGAGAGACTGTCTAACAATTGTCTCTCAAATTTTGAAAAGCTGTAATGTAGAAGAACTGGATTTCATTCATTCACTCATTCACCCAACAAACACTTTCCACACACCAACCATATGCCAGGCACTGAGATAGGTGCTGGGGAATAGTGAGAAACAAGCCAAATATACCTACACGGTATAACAAGCAAGAAGGCAGATCTTAAATAAATCATTGTAAGTATAATGCTTTGCTTGGGATAAAGGGGAACAGACAAGGAGGCTCTTAGTCCCTGGGGTTAAGACAGAATAAGTCATAATGGACAGAAATCTCAATGCGTGGAAGCAAAATGGAGGCAGATTCCAAGGTAGAATAATGAGAATTGTCCTGAGCTCCCAATGATGAGACGTTGTCATGAAGAAATGAGTCCTTCATTGGGAGGGTTCAGTTGGAGGCTGTATGACAACCTGCCAGGAAGATTCTACAAGGGATTCCCACATAGGGTAGGAGGTTAGCTAACGCACTCTCTACCAGCTCAGATTCTCAAATCCTGTGGTCTTGGACCTCATCTTTAACAAAAGTGAATAAAAGCTCCCTGAATAAAGGGCCTATATTAATGTAACTGCTTAACTCTCTTAGTGTGCTACTATCCCAAATTTCAGCTGCTTAATCTGCAGGAATGGATCAACATAATCCCAACTAGTTGACTTCCATTTACCTTCAGGGAGTTGATAGGCCCCTCTAACTCACTGCTGATGAAAATTTGGATGAAGGAAAACTCAGTGGGCTTAACTTGTAGGTGGCATCCAGGACTTAAGAGTTAGCTGTGCCTATTCACAATGGCTTTTGGACAGAGATCATGTTTTTAGGAACATACTCCATTGCTCTGCACAGTAAAGTCAGGAGATCCTCCTTATTTCTCTTATCACCTCAGCTTGCCTCTTAAGAACAGTTGAGTGTTCATCAACTATTCATTCTGGAAGAGAGATAAGGAGGAATGCTCTTATTTTCTATGATAAAGCCTCTGTTGTCTGTTTTCATGCTCAGGCAAATAGCCATGAGTCTTGGAGATTTATCCATTTGTTTCTCATGCCAATTTTGGAAGCTTGCAACTTTGAATCAAGCAGGGATATTTGCTATTGTACAACCCAAGCAAGTAAGCATGGAATATTCAGGAGAGAAAAAATATGTATCTCCTTTGACCAAGTTACTCATGTTGGCATCATGCCATCTGAGAGATCTACTCCCCGTTTAATCATGATGTCTTACAGACACATGACTCTTCAGGGAGAGCTTACAAAGCATGTTCTGTTTGTTATCTCCTGACTCTCCCAACAGTGCTCTGCTGTGGGCTTGACTGGTGTTATCACAGATCAGGCTCTGGACTATGAGCCAGAAGAATGGGGCTCTAGCACCAGCCACTTCCTTGATTGATGTCATTGGGCAATTTCTCTTAAACTCTGAACCTCAGTTTTCTCTTCTGCAAAAAGGTATGAAAACACCCAGAGATGGATGAGACTAACATAACTTTACAACTTTAGCTTCAGGACCCACCATTTGTACAGGCTGTGAACCTAATTTTGAATTCGTTCTGTGTCCTTTAACTTGAAGAGGGCTCCTCAAAGTGTAATAAGCTTTAGGATCCACAAAACCTGTATCAGTCTCCTAATAACACTTGTTCAGTCTAGTACCAGAATATGACTGGTATCTTTACGGCCTCAGCCTTGCCAGATGGCCTGTGTTCATCACCACTCATCCCATGAAGTAGGTAGACTTTGTTGGCACCCTTCCTAGATGGCTACAAAGGGCTCACAGCTGGCCTCTTCTCTGGAGAATTGCCCTCTGCTACATGGGTGTCCCTTGTCCTGGAGGTTACACCACCACCTCCATCCAGAGAAGTCAACCAATGCCTGACTGATGAAGAGTGGCCCCTGTACAAAAGGCTGCAGCCCTATCTCAAGGCTGAACCAGCTCTGTGATACAATCCATGCTCCTTCAGGATCACACTGAAGCTAGACTCCAGCTGGGATGATATCTTGCTTATCCTGTCTCAGTCTGCTTCCCTCACTCTCCTAGAGCATTGCCATACCAAGATATGTGTACCTGAACCCCTACTTGGGGTTCAGCTTCTAGGGTACCCAGACTAAGACATAGAGTGATACAAAGAAGATCATTTATTTCCTATGTCAAAGCCTGTCTGGTCCACTTTCAAACACAGTCAAAAAGCACAAGCCTCCAAGACCCAGTGCAGTTGATGCTCAGGCTCTCCAGAGATGTATTTACTTACCCCTGATAAGTTACTTATCTCATCCTGGTCTGAGGCCCATTCTGGGCCCTGAACAAAGGCCAGAGGTTGAGTATAAGCACCTTTGGAATTAGGCAGCAAGAGAGTGAAGGTGGTGATGCCAAATATTTCGTAAAAGTCTAAACTCTGTCCCACCCTTAGTGCCTCCTCTAAAACATTTGCTTTGATATTAGGAAGGAGACCAAATGACAAGAAAAGAATGATAAATAGCATTGTGTCTCTTTTGATAATTTTCTTGGCACTTCCTACTGCCAGGGATTTATAACTAGATCTTTGTCCCAGCTGAATAGAAGAGGAATCCAGACTCCCCCGTGTTGCCTGGCATTTTAGAGAAAGACAGGGTTTAGGAGTAAAGAGATTTAGAGCCTGTTTCTGTCTCACCTCTGACTTGGTTTGTGACTTTAAACGAATTAGTCATGCCTTTTAGCCCTCCCACCTGTGGCATGGAAATTTACTCCCATACCCTGCAAAGAAAACAAAGGCTTTTCTTTGCAGGGTATGGGAGCTCATCATAACAGCAAGGCTACCATCCATAAGAGAGACATAATTTTTAAAAATTGAAAAGAACACACAAGCTATTCCTCATGAGAGGGGATAAAATGTGGGGCAAGGAAGAAATATTCATTACCCAAGTGCTTGCTCCCCCAGACTGTTGGCCCTGAGGGATCTGGAGATAGCTAGTCTCTTATTTCCTTCCACATAGAGACACGTAAAGGCTTTGCAGGCAAATTGTGATATTCTAGGTCCAAGTCCAGGGCATTATTCAGGGGAGAGAGGAGCAAGGGGCCTGACTAGCTCCAGAATCTGATGATAAGCAGGCTGCAGAAGCCCAGTTAGGAGACTGGAGACCAAAGAAGCAAGGAGCCAGAAAACTCACCCAGGGAAGGCTTCCAGCACCCAGCACGGAACCCCCTGGAACTATGGGTTGTCTGGGCCAGCAGCTTCCTATAGACATCCCTGGAACCGATCTCAGAATGTGGGCAGCCCTGAACTGGACTGCGGAGCAAAATAACAGGATTAACTGCATGGCCTGGGCCAGCTTGCTTCACCTCCATTTCCTCATCTGTAATAACTCCTCCTTTATTCATCTTCCTATGCTGGTGTCAGTTTCCATTGGAGGCAGTACATATGAAACTGCTTTGTAAACTGTGAAGTGACAACTGTATGTAAGACAATGGTATATGTGGATAGATAAGGAGGTAGAAAGGAAAGAAAGCTCTCCAGAATAGACAGAAAGGAGCTCTAAGATCTGTAGGCTCGTTCTGCCTGGTCCCTGAGCCAATGCAAGGTCAGACTGCAATGCATGTGGAGCCTTCCTGCTGTCCAGGGGTGACTGGAAAGAGTCCAGTGTAGAGTGTCCAGTGATCCTAACAACAGCAAACCTGCCTTTGAGTATCTACAGAAGTGTAGAGCTGTAGTCTCCCTATCAAAAGCCACCACATAAGGTCCATCTGTCTGATTGTCCTTAACCATGATTTCTGGTTCTGATTCCCTCTCCAGCTCCCTGTTGGAACCAGGAACCATCCCTGAACCCTGTTCATTCTAATCTCCTTCCCATGACAGATGAACCCTTGGATAAACACATTGGATACACATCAGGTACTCAAACTCACCTTAGAAATCCCACCTTGTGTCCTACTGCTAAACCCAAGTGAATCCCTCACAGTCCAGGCCAACCTGGATCAGACTCAGCTCCACACCCCAAGCTTAGTGGTTTGGGCCATGTGCTCAACTCTGGGAGGTATGGAGGTGAGGGGGAATTTGCAGCCATTCCTTCCCCACCCCCAGTTGAATATCTGTTACAACTGTCTACGTTCTTCCCATTAGGAGCTCTCAGTATTGATAACGGTAATTTAATATCTTTCTCTAAAAATATCAGCAAAGAAAAGATGGTGGTGTGAGAGGTGAAATAGACACTTCCTCCTAAAACCGCATATAATACAAAAATATAATTAATATGACTAAACTTCAAAGAGTAACAGGAAAGAGGGCTGCGCCAAACTGCATACACCTGGAGAAAAGAACAAACCTCATGGAACAGGGTAACAGACCAAAGCCATGGCCTGGTGGGACCCAAGCCCGTCCCCCTCTGCAGCTCACTGCAGGAGGAAGAGAAATGGAGCAGGGAGGGAGTGGAGGCCTGGGACTGCTGAATACCTAACTCCGGAGATCTGCTCTGAGACCACAAACCTACATTTCATGGTGCTTTCATGGTACTCTCGTGATTAGAGGGTTGGAAAGCTAAGACAGGCAGAATACCTGGAGAGACTGAGATTCCAGCCACTTGTAGAAAGCAGGGATCTATATCTGGCTGCTCTGGAACAAAGATTCAGTCTGAGAGACCTCCTAACAGCAAAAGGGCTGCTAAAGGGGCAAGGATTGCACAGAGCTTACTGCTCAGGAGAAATGACAGGTAAACAAAATTGTCCAGGTGCACTCTGCCCAGCAGGTTGGGAGCTTTCACCATCTTCAGGCACTCCAGCTCCCTGGCTGGCTGCACAGCTCCAAGGACCTCCTCCATGATATGCAGTCTACTGCACTTTTCTCCTGGCCAGCCCCACCTGGCTCACAAACTGGCAAACCCTACCCTGGCATTAGGCCAGCCAGAGGGAAAACCTGTCTACAGCAACTACAAACGTAAAGAACAGAGGCTTATACCTGTGTGCTCAATACACTGGTTCTGGCAGTGGAGGCAGGAATAGCAGCAGGGAAGCAGGTAACAGGTTTTTCCTCCCCCCAGGCACCAATACAGCTCCCCTGTGACCCCCGACCTTGTTTCAGGGGCTGAGCAGCTCCAAACAGTAGAGGTTCTGGGCACTAAACTGTGCCATATACAAATATGAAATGCCAAAGAAAACTGGTTCAAAGTAAAAATAAATAAAACACCTGAGAAAGTTCAAATGAAATCGACCTCATGAATCGTTCTGAAAGGGATTTCAAATAAAAATCATTAACATACTCATGTAGGTACAGAAAAATATTCAAGAACTCAGGAATGAATTCCAGTCAGAGATCCAATCATTGAAGAGCACAATGGAGGGTATTAAATGCAGATTAGATATGGTGGAGGAGACGATAAATGAAATAGAAATTAGAGAAGAGGAAGACAAAGAAGCTGAGGTACAGAGAAAAAAAAGGATCTCTAAGAATGAAAGAATATTGAGAGAACTGTGTGACCAATCTAAATGGAACAATATTGGCATTATAGGTGTACCAGAAGAAGAGAGAGAAAAAGGGATAAAAAATGTCTTTGAGGAGGTAATTGCTGAAAACTTCTCCAATCTGGGGAAGGAGATAGTCTCTCAGGCCATGGAGATCCACAGATCCCCCAACACAAGGGACGCAAGGAAGACAACACCAAGACACATAGTAATTAAAATGGCAAAGATCAAGGATAAGGACAGACTATTAAAAGCAGCCAGAGAGAGAAATAAGATCACATACAAAGGAAAGCCCATCAGGCTATCATCAGACTTCTCAGCAGAAACCTTACAGGCCAGAAGGGAGTGGCATGATGTATTTAATGCCATGAAGCAGAAGGGCCTGGAACCAAGAATACTTTATCTGGAAAGATTATAATTTAAATTGAAGGAGGGATTAAACAATTTCCAGATTAGCAAAAGCTGGGAGAACTTACCTCCCACAAACCATCTCTACAGTGTATTTTGGAGGGACTGCTATAGATGGAAGTGTTCCTAAGGTTTAATAGCTGTCACCAGAGGTAATAAAACCACTGTAAATAAAGTAGAGCAGTTAATTATGAAACAAATGCAAAATTAAATCAATTAGACAAAGAATACAGAATATGATACCTAATATATAAAGAATGGACAAGGAAGAAAAAGGAGGGAAAAAAGAACCTTTAGATTGTGTTCATAACAGCATATTAAGTGAATTAAGTTAGACTCAGATAAAAAGGAAGTTAACCTTGAACCTTTGGTAACCACGAATCTAAAGCCTGCAATGGCAATAAGTACATACCTATCAATAATCACCCTAAATGTAAATGGACTGAATGCACCAATCAAAAGACATAGAATCACTGAATGGATAAAAAAACAAGACTCATCTATATGCTGCCTACAAGAGACTCACTTTAAACCCAAAGATATACACAAACTAAAAGTGACGGGATGGAAAAGGTATTTCATGCAACTAATAGGGAGAAAAAAGCAGGAGTTGCAGTACTTGTATCAGACAAAATAGACTTCAAAATGAAGAAAGTCACAAGAGACAAAGAAAGACATTACATAATGTTTAAGGGGTCAATGCAACAAGAAGATATAACCATTATAAATATCTATGTGCCCAACACAGGAGCACCTTCATATGTGAAACAAATACTAACAGAATTAAAAGGGGAAATAGAATACAATGCATTCATTCTAGGAGACTTCAACACTCCACCCACACTGAAGGACAAATCAACCAGACAGAAAATAAGTAAGGAGACAGAAACACTAAACAACACATTAGAACAGATGGACCTAACAGATATCTACAGAACTCCACACCCAAAAGCAGCAGAATACACATTCTTCTCAAGTGCACATGGAACATTTTCAAGAATAGATCATACACTAGGCCACAAAAAGAGCCTCGGTAAATTCAAAAAGATTGAAATTGTATCAACCAGTTTCTCAGACCACAAAGGTATGAAACTAGAAATAAATTACGCAAAGAAAATGAAAAATCCCACAAACACATGGAGGCTCCACAACATGCTCCTAAATAACCAATGGATCAATGACCAAATGAAAACAGAGATCAAGCAATATATGGAGACAAATGACAAAATAATTCAACACAACAAAATTTGTGAGATGCAGTGAAGGCCATGCTGAGAGGAAAGTATATTGCAATACATGCCTACCTCAGGAAAGAAGAACAATGCCATATGAACACTCTAAACTCACAATTTACCAAACTAGAAAAAGAAGAACAAATGAGGTGCAAAGTCAGTAGAAGGAGGGACATAATAAAGATTAGAGTAGAAATAAATAAAATCAAGAAAAATAAAACAATAGAAAGAATCAATGAAAGCAAGAGCTGTTTCTTCAAGAAAATAAACAAAATAGATATATCCCTAGCCAGATATATCAAGAAAAAAAGAGAATCTACACACATAAACAGAATCAGAAATGAGAAAGGAAAAATCACTACAGACACCAGAGAAATACAAAGAATTATTAGAGAATACTATGAAAAATTATATGCCAACAAACTGGATAACCTAAAAGAAATGGACAACTTTCTAGAAAAATACAACCTTCCAAGGCTGATCGAGGAAGAAACAGAAAATCTAAACAGACCGATTACCAGCAATGAAATTGAACTGGTAATCAAAAAACTACCTGAGAACAAAACCTGTGAATCAGATGGTTTCACCGCTGAATTTTGTCAAACATTTAGTGAAGACCTAATACCCATCCTCCTTAAAGTTCCCAAAAAATAGAAGAGGAGGGAATACTTCCAAACTCATTCTATGAGGCCAGCATCATTCTAATACCAAAACCGGGCAAAGACACCACAAAAAAAGAAAATTACAGACCAATATCCCTGATGAACATAGATGCAAAAATATTAGCAAACCAAATTCAAAAATACATCAAAAAGATCATCCATCATGATCAAGTAGGATTTATTCCAGGAATGCAAGAATGATACAACATTCGAAAATCTATCAACACCATCTACCACATCAACAAAAAGAAGGACAAAAACCACATTATCATCTCCACAGATGCTGAAAAAGCATTTGACAAAGTTCAACATTCATTCATGATAGAAACTCTCAACAAAATGGGTACTGAGGGCAAGTACCTCAACACAATAAAGGCTATATATGACAAACCCACAGCCAATATCGTACTTAACAGCGAGAAGCTGAAAGCTTTTCCTTTAAGATCAGGAACAAGACAAGGATGCCCAGTCTCCCCACTTCTATTCAACATAGTACTGGAGGTCCTAGCCATGGCAATCAGACAACACAAAGAAATAAAAGGCATCCAGATTGGCAAGGAAGAAGGTAAACAGTCCCTGTTTGCAGATGACATTGTATTGTACATAAAAAACCCTAAAGAATCCACTCCAAAACTACTAGATCAAATATCTGAATTCAGTAAAGTTGCAGGATACAAAATTAAAGCACAGAAATCTGTTGCATTCCTATACACTAATGATGAACTAGTGGAAAGAGAAATCAGGAAAACAATTCCATTCACAGTTGCATCAAAAAGAATAAAATACCTAGGAATAAATCTAACCAAGGAAGTGAAAGACCTATACTCTGAAAACTACGAGACACTACTAAGAGAAATTAAGGAAGACACCAATAAATGGAAACACATCCCATGCTCATGGATAGGAAGAATTAATATTGTCAAAATGGCCATCCTGCCTAGAGCAATCTACATATTCAATGCAACCCCTATCAAAATACCAACAGCATTCTTCAATGAACTAGAGCAAATCATTTCAAAATTCATATGGAACCACAAAAGACCCCGAATAGCCAAAGTAATCCTGAGAAGGAAGAATAAAGCTGGGGGGATTATGCTCCCCAACTTCAAGCTCTACTACAAAGCCACAGTAATCAAGACAATTTGGTACTGGCACAAGAACAGAACCATAGACCAATAGAACAGACTAGAGAGCCCTGATATAAACCCAACCATATATGGTCAGTTAATATACAATAAAGGAGCCATGAACATACAATGGGGAAATGACAGCCTCTTCAACAACTTATGTTGGCAAAACTGGACAGCCACATGCAAGAGAATGAACTGGATTATTGTTTAACCCTGTACACAAAAGTAAACTCGAAATGGATCAAAGACCTGAATGTAAGTCATGAAACCATAAAACTCTTATATGACAACATAGGCAAAAATCTCCTGAATATAAGCATGAACAACTTCTTCCTGAATGCATTTCCTCAAGCAAGGGAAACAAAAGCAAAAATGAACACATGGGACAACATCAAACTAAAAAGTTTCTGTACAGCAAAGGACACCATCAACAGAACAAAAAGGCATCCCACCATATGGGAGAATATATTTGTAAATGACATATCTGACAAGGGGTTAACATCCAAAATATATAAAGAACATACATGCCTCAACACCCAAAAAGCAAATAACCCGATTAAAAAATGGGCAGAGGATACGAAGAGACAATTCTCCAAAGAAGAAATTCAGATAGCCAGCAGACACGTGAAAAGATGCTCTGCATTACTAATTATCAGGGAAATGCAAATTAAAACCACAATGAGCTATCGCCTCACACCAGTAAGGATGACCAGCATCGAAAAGACTAAGAACAACAAATGCTGGCAAGGATGCGGAGAAAGGGGAACCCTCTTACACTGCTGGTGGGAATGTAAGCTAGTTCAACCATTGTGGAAAGCAATATGGTGATTCCTCAAAAAACTAAAAATAAAAATATCATTTGACCCTGGAAGTCTACTCCTTGGAATTTACCCAAAGAATACAACTTCTCAGACACAAGAAGACATATGCACCCCTATGTTTATCGCAGTACTATTTACAATAGCCAAGATATGGAAGCAACCTAATTGTCTATCAGTAGATGAATTGATAAAGAAGAGGTGGTACATATACACAATGGAATACTATTCGGCTATAAGAAAGAAACAAATCCTACCATTTGCAACAACATGGATGGAGCTAGAGGGTATTAAGCTCAGTGAAATAAGCCAGGTGGAGAAAGACAAGTACCAAATGATTTCCCTTATTTGTGGAGTATAACAATGAAGTAAAACTGAAGGAACAAAATAGCAGACTCACAGACTCCAAGAAGGGACTAACAGTTACCAAAGGGGTGGAGTGTGGCAGGGCGGGTTGGGAGGGAGGGAGATGGGGATTGAGGGGTATTATGTTTGGTACACATGGTGTGGGGGGTCACGGGGAAAAGAGTGTATTACAGAGAAGGCAAACAGTGAATCTGTGGCATCTTACTACACTGATGGACAGTGACTGCATTGGGTTATGGGTGGGGACTTGATAATATGGGTAAATGTAGTAACCACATTTTTTTCCATGTGAAACCTTCCTAAGAGTGTAAATACTTCAATAAAAAAAAATTTTTTTAATCAGCAAAGATAAGAAAGGCATAAGATAGAAGGCTCAAAACAAGTAGAAGCATGTACTTTAAAAATTTTCATCCTTCAAAGGAAAAGTCAAAGATAATGAAAATATTAATGACGGGAGCATGGGTAGATAAGAATAACATTTACATAGTCTTTAAATTATAAATTAGTGTGCTGCCCCTTTAAAAAAACTTTCTACTTCAACAACTTAACTGATTGCAATGATTAAGTTTGCAGAATCCTGAATGCCTGTGAAATAAATATTCTTTGTATATACAATGCACAACACTGATGATTTTATATTATAGGAACTTTGGTGATGTGCTGGGTAATTGTCAAATAAGCAAAAGGAAGATATTAAGCTATTAGGCCAAAGAGTGAGATAGCTTTTGTTACTCACCTTAGAGTTTGCAAATATGACATGCAATGTTTATTCTCTGCTAGACCAGGCTAGAGTTGGCTGTGGGTGGCTGAATGAGGGTGGCGTGTCCCTCACAGTGCTCCTACATAGAGGAGCATAGTCCTAGAGGTTTTATCTTGAGATCCCCGTGCCAAACCAGGCTGACTGCAAACCAAGAGGCAGTTGGTGAGAAGTGGCTTCAGGCGCTTGGATTGGACACTAGGGAAGCTAAGTGGGAATAGAGGAGTGGGAACATGGACAGGGAATTGTCTACTAACTAGGGTGTGGGGCTGCAGCAGCTTTGAGTAAAGCCTCTGTGGCCTTGGCATGGCCAAGACCATGTAGGCCACAAGTGCGTCTGGATGTTTCTCATCCTCCAGGAGCCTATGAAGAAACCTAGGTCCCTGGGGGTAAACAAAGACTGAGGACATTTCTGTCTCAGCAGCCAGTCAGAAAGCAAGTAAGGACTTTCTCCTGAAGTCATAACTCAACCTACTTACCTCTAAACATCACTATTCTTACAGTGCTAAGAATGGGCACAGGCCCAATTTAAGAATATCTAAGCCTCTGGAACAGGGATTCACAGTTTGTATTTTATCTTGACTACAAAGTAACATGCTTGACCATTTAGGTCAAGTCTGATATTAAAACAGGCAAATATAATTGGGAACCAAAATTGTGGTGTGAGCATGCAGGGCCCCTGACTGAGTGGCTCCCAGGGGCTTTACTAGAACTGCTTGGTTATTAACCTGGAGAGCAGAAAGTACATCTCATCAGAGGACCCCCCCTCATGAGGGTCAAAAGCTAGAATTGCCAAATATTGTGCTTATGGCTACTCGCTGACCCAAAATCCTTGTTTGTCATGCCTTTGTCCAAGGATAAGCTCCGCCATTGTCCACCAGGGTGACACAGGACCTGGCTCAGCCCTACCCTTTCACATACCTCCAGACACTTACCTGTAGATGTCCAGACTGCGAGCAGCTGAGTTGACCTGGCTATCTGACCACTTGTCAGCTTTCCTCACTCTGGAATAATCCCTACCCTTCCTACGCCTTGGAGTTGCCTCCCCATCCTTAAGAATCAGTTCCTCCTTCCCCACAAACTACCTCCCCCAGTTGACCATTCCCTCTGTAAACGGCTGGAGCATCCTCAGCACCGTGTTATTAGACTCGCCTGTTTTCCAGGTCTGTAAATCCCTCCAGGCAGAGATGATCACGTCTTTACCAGCCTCCAGTGCCCGGCCCTGTGCATGGCACATGACAGGTATTCAACCGGTATTTGTTGAATCAAACTGAATTAAAATTTGGTGGACTCTGAAATAACAAGCCATTTTCTTTTTCCTATTCAACTTACAATGTTGAGAAGAAAAATTAAGTAATATGTGCATTTCATCCCCAGATAGATTAATTAAAGGACAACTTCCATGTGAATTTTGGATATGCAAATTCTGTCAGAGTGGACATGAAGGTAAAGTCAAATTTGTCTCCTCAGTTTCCAGTCACACTGTAGACCCAGGGTAACACCCTGTTGATTTTATTCATTAGTAGTCTAAGAGAAGTGGGTGTTCTGGGTAATCAAATAAAGAACAGGAGACTTGGACCCAGGGTCCTGGCTTTTCCACTTACCATCTCCTGTGGACTCAGGGCAAGTCATTTAATTCCTTCAGCTTTAGAATGCGGGTTACAAAGTTGCCTTGCTTAAAATACTGGAGAAACTGGAAATTGACCTGTCAATGGAAGGGTTTATTAGGCACACAAGACTAATTTCCCTAGAATAAAGCTCAAATATATTTAACACCAAGAAGTATTAAGCAGCGATCACATCTTTCTTTGATGATTCAGAAGGCACTTCAGCAAGTGCTTCCAGCTCATCATCATAAACATAATTTACCATTACACCATAACTTGGTGTGAAAAGCAGTTAATGGAATGTCCCATTTGATAGAATGGTATAGAAGTCAACTTCTGAGTAATATTGTATTGTTTTTTTAATTGACACACCATGAAATAACCTAATGAGGTTATCACCAACCCAGCTTTAAGGTTTCAGGAGTTAAATGTGTAGTTAGAGCTGGAAAGGTTTGCTCCAGCTCTGTCAGCTGAATCACTGTTTGCTGGTTCCAAGTGGGTTTGGAGGGATGGTGTCAGGCATTATGAAGTGTGGTCAGTGATTCACACCCAAATGACTGCTTTCAGGCAGGAGAACTAAACATCTGGGCAAAATACCTTGTAAAATTTGTATTTATACAGCAGCCTTTGGGATTAGTTTCAACCAAAGAGAATTTAAAAGGTCATTGACTACAAGTCTGAAAATTCCTGCTTCCCACAGTGGCATAGAAACTGCATTCTAGGGAAAACACTGGTCTTCCTCCAGACTTTCTGGAAACCACAGAGTGTGGTGAACATTGCTTCATAAAGAAGTGGTCTGGGAGCTGAGCAGAAGCAGTCCACCAAAGCTATACTAATCTACACTCATCCACCATGAGCAAATTTGTAATTTTGTTCTGAGGTGAGACCAGGAAGAAAAGGTTGGAAGACTATCTGGGGACCAAAGAGGGTGCATTAAGATCTCTAGAGAAACAAAGTCAGGTTTGGTAGAGTGAGGACGACAGAAGAATTGTGTGAATGAGTGATTCAAGCCAGGAAAGTGCTAGAAATGAGATCAAGAAACCAAAAGTCATGGTGGAAGGGAGGTAGAAGCTACTGGAGAGACTTCGAGAGTAAGATGACCCCCACGCAATGTTGAGGGAAGCTTTGTAAAGCTTTACATGAGAGCATAAAAGCATCGTCAGTGATCAAGGACGTGACAGGGAGAGAGAACCAGCACGTAAGAATAGCAGTAGCGATGGCGAGTGCCTTTGCTCTGGTTCTAAAAAGCTACAGCCCCTGTGCTGGAGCCATAGGTCCCAAGGAGGTCCGTGGGGCTGCGGCAGGAGGTGTACCTGGAGCTCGTCAGAACTTGCAGAACCTTGGTCCTGCCCCAGGTCTGTTGCATCAGCTCTGCACTCTAACAGGATCCTTAAGGAATGGAGTGAACACTACCTTGAGCCCCATTTATTTAGGACCCTTGCCCCTTCATTTCCTGCTTTTATTTGTTCTTCTTTCCCTTCTTCTCCCCTTTACCCTTTATCAGCTTCTTCCTCAAATTCCAAAATCACGTTGTATGTGAAAATCAGTAGCTACTTGTCTCTACTTGGTCCTAGTGCAGTTACTCAAAAACATCTCTACTTGGTCCTAATTTAAAGAACCAAACCAGCCTCAATTCATACACACGTGAATAA
The DNA here is from genome assembly GCF_030020395.1 of Manis pentadactyla. Lineage (NCBI taxonomy): Eukaryota > Metazoa > Chordata > Mammalia > Pholidota > Manidae > Manis > Manis pentadactyla. Next base: position 205,340,137 of record NC_080020.1, on the reverse strand, counting down.
AACAGTTACATTGGGCCCCAGAAAAAACAGCAGGCAAGAGCCCTTCCCCCACAAGATCTGTATTTGTGTCATTTATTTATTCAAAGCCCTAAGTGCACACAGTGCTTTGTGGGGAAACATGCCAAGCAAGGACTACAATTCCATACCTTTAAAAAAATATTTCCCTTTTTCTCTTACAGCCCTAGGGAGTAGCCAGGGTGGGGAAGGAATTATGAAATCTTTGTACCAAAATACACGAAATGAATAGAAGGAAGCTGTAGGTATTTGTTAGGGCCTCCAGACCTCGCTAAGAAAACAAGCAAAACTTTCCCAAACAATATGCACAGCAGATTTTTGCTATACATGGAAATAAGCCCTGAGTTACCTGAAGGAGACTCAACCACACACACACACACACACACACACACACACAAAACACAGAAAGGAAATCTTATATGTATTTTAGACAAAGATTTTCATTTAAAAAATAAATTTATAAAAGAAAAAATTTTTAAGGAGAAATATTTAATGATACAAAAATCAGTTAACTACAATATGGAATAACCATAATAAAATATTATTTAGCCACACAAACTGCCATTTCAACAATATTTAATGCAAAACAATAAATGGCAAAGCAGGATATAAAACTTTATATTCCCTAACATCCCACTTTTATGTAAATAAAAATAGGGAATTAAATATACCAAAATATTAATAGTCTATATCTCTAAAATTGAAATTACAGATGACTAAAAGTTTATTCTTTTCATTTTTCTGCATTTTCCAATAATATGGACACAAACAACTCGTATGGGTACTCTTCTAAATAGTCACATTTGTTTTAGTAAAAGCTCTCTTGACCCCTGAATTCTCTCAATTGCCTTACCGAAGCCCACTTAATTATTCCTCCCGATCCAGAAAAGAGATGGCTCAGAAACATGGTGATGCTCCCCACTGGAAAACCGTGCTGGCTCTGCACGCTGAGCAGAGAGTAAAGCAGGGTTGTAAGGGAATCAGAATGAGGGGATTTCGCAACTTCCCAAGACCTCCTATATTAGCCTTTTAATGTGAGATTTCCAGACTTCATTCAGAGTATTCTGAATTCCCAAACGCTCCCATTATTGATCGATATTGAAACTCATTCTGAAGTCCAAAAACATGATTCTTGCACTATCCAGAAGCTTCAGAGTGGACAGAATTTTAAAAGTCATCTACTTCTCAATTTGGGGGCACACAGGAGTCACCTCAGAGTCTGATTTTATTGGCCCAGGGTGTGGCCTAGGCATCCGGGTATTCTTAAAGCTCCCCAGGGGATTTTATATGCAACACAGTAATCACCACCGCTCTAATCGGAACTCCACCACAATCCCGCTGATGTGAGTGTCCTCCAGTCTAGAATGATGTATCCATCGCTGTCCTCCAAGATCTGATCAACTATCTGGCCACTGACAAAATAGTTACCTGACCATAAACTGCAAACTGAGCAGCCATGTTCTATAACCTTGGAAATAATTACTGTGCCAGCCTGACAACAGAGGGATTACCTCCCTTTCATAGCCAAACAAACAAACAATCTAGTTGCCCAAGAATTCTCAACTTATAAGTGGTTGTGTCGATTCTTACTCTAAAGCCTCTGTCTTTCAACTTCACTACAGGACAAAGTATCTACTACATTTTTTTAACTATTTTTTCAATTTTGGAATAATTTTCGATTTATAGAAAATTTGCAGAGGCAGCACAAAGAGCTCCTGTATAACCTTCCCCCAGCTTCCCCTAATGTTAACATCTTATTTAACCAGGGCACATGTGTGAAAACTAAGATGTCAACTACCTACAGATTTTATTCAGATTTCAGCAGTTTTCCCACTAATGTCCTTTTATCTATTCCCAAATATCAAGCACTAAATCATTTAAGATAGCAACACAGGCAATGTCACATGATAATACAGGTAATTAACGATGAAATGCAGACAGGAAAAAGAGCGCCCCCTCTGGCTGAGAGAGGCCTAGACAGACATCTCAGAAAAGAAGGGATTCCAAATGGGCCTGCAGGGATGGTTCAGGGCAAACCGGTGAGGGCAGGCCTTCCAGCTCTCTGTAATACCCAGTATGGCTCAGTGTGTGCTAACTGCCCCAGGGACTTGCAGGTCACATTGGACAAAGGCTGTAAAGCTCTGATCATGGACTCTGGGACCAGAGGGGACCAAGAGGTTGAGCATTTCCATGCATGAGAGGAGAGACTTTACCACATGGATCACACACCCTGCCCTGCATGCTGGAAACAGCACAAAACTTCAGGATTCAGGCTTATTTCTGAAGCTACTTTTTGAGTCAAAGGAACAAACATACAAATTAAATATTTAAACTTGCTCCTTCTGAGGAGTCTCTGTTCTTTGCCTCTCCAGGAGCCACCTTCGCCCAGAGGCCCCCTGAGGCTGGACAAGCAGGTGGTGGCACAGAG